>NC_067250.2:136656180-137906180 GCF_019359855.2 Lolium perenne
AAATACAAGAAGGGCAAGGACAATGTAGTGGCAGATGCTCCCGACCATGAGTCTTTGAAGTATTTTAAAAGCCAACACAATTTGAACAAACACCCTTTTGCTTACTCGTTTCAAGAACACGAACCAAAGCATAAATTTCCTTGTCATAAATAGGATAGTTGAGGCGTGCGCCATCCAACTTCTCACTATAGTATGCCACGAGTTTTCCATCTTGCATAAGAACGCCACCAATACCAAGTCCACTTGCATCACACTCAATTTCAAAAGTTTTTGCAAAATTTAGAAGGACAAGAAGGGGAGCTTCGATAAGGCGTTTCTTCAATTCATCAAAAGCATTTTGTTGAGCCTTACCCCACACAAACGAAACATTCTTTTTGGTAAGCTCATTCAAAGGGCAAGCAATGGTGCAAAAATCTTTCACAAAGCGGCGGTAGAAACCGACAAGTCCATGGAAACTTCGAACTTGACCAACGGTGGTAGGCGTGGGCAAATTATGTATGGCGTCAACCTTCGAAGAATCGACTTCAATGCCATTGGCGGAAACCACAAATCCAAGGAAAACTAATTTGTTTTGGGCAAACGTGCATTTGGGAAGGTTTGCATAAAGCTTCTCATGACGCAAGATGCATAAGACTTCTCTCACATGTTGCACATGGTCCTCAAGATTTTTGCTATAAATGAGAATATCATCGAAATAGACAACCACACTGTTGCCAATGAGAGGTCGCAAGATGTGATTCATGAGATGCATAAAAGTGGATGGAGCATTCGAAAGACCAAATGGCATGACAAGCCATTCATAGAGACCAAGCTTGGTCTTGAATGTCGTCTTCCATTCATCACCAATTGCCATGCGGATTTGGTGGTAGCCACTACGCAAATCGACTTTAGAGAAAATCGTGGCACCACTTAACTCATCAAGCATGTCATCTAAACGCGGAATGGGATGGCGGTATCGAACGGTAATGGCATTGATGGGGCGACAATCCATACACATTCGTTGCGTCTCATCCGGTTTAGGCACAAGAATCACAGGAACCGCACAAGTACTAAGGCTTTCACGAACGTACCCTTTAGCGAGGAGATCTTGTATTTGACGTTGAATCTCCTTTGTGTCTTCGGAGTTGGTGCGGTAGGCGGCGCGGTTTGGGAGCGGAGCGCTGGGTATGAGGTCAATGCGGCGCTCTATTCCCCGAAGCGGTGGAAGCCCATGAGGTAGCTCGTCGGGGAAGACATCTTGAAACTCCTTCAAAAGAGACAATAAAGACGAAGGATTGTTGGTTAAGTCGTTAGTCGCCGATGATGGTCCCTTGCAAATGAGCACATAGTGCAATGTGGTGGATGGGTTCTCTTGCAGTTCTCTCCACTCACGTTTGGTGGCTAGGAGGACACTCTTTATCTCACTCATGTATGGCTTGTGACGCTCACTCTCTTTTTGGTGGGTCTCTCCCTCTCCTCTCAACTCACTATGGTGGTTGTGATGTTGTGCCCTCGCTAAAGCCTTCACATTGTCTGCGATGATTTGGCTAGGAGTCATTGGGCGTAGCTCAAACTTCTTATCCTTGACCTTGAAGGTGTATGCATTGGAGTGTCCATCATGTATAGCCTTCTTGTCAAATTGCCAAGGGCAGCCAAGCAACATGTGGCACACCGTCATGGGCACCACGTCACACTCAATAGTGTCTTCATAGGGTCCAATCTTGAAGTTGACGGTGACGGTATGTTGTATCTTGACATTGCTCTTGTTGCTCAACCATTGGACATGGTAAGGATGAGGGTGCTTGCGAAGTGTGAGATTGAGCTTCTCACACAATTCGGTGCTTGCAAGGTTATGACAACTTCCTCCATCGATGATGACCTTTATCGACTTGCCACCAATACCGGCACGGGTTTGGAAGATGTTGCACCTTTGGTCTTCCATAGCTTGAGGTTGAGTTGTTAGCACCCTTGTGACCACAAGTGAAGGGCTTGGGTCATGCAAACATAAGAGAGGGTCTTCTCCACTTTCTTCATCATAAACTTCTTCATTGGCGACAGCGGCTTGTACAAGAGCTTCATATTCATCTTCACTTAGCGTCTCTATGTCACCATTCTCCATAGTGATCATGACCTTGGTATTCTTGCACTCAAAGGACTTGTGGCCTTGGGTGCCACACTTGAAGCAAGTTACATTAGAGGGTTCCGTAGAGGCCTTTGAGGAGGCGGTGGAGGACACGGATTGCTTCATGCGACTTTGGATAGTCGGTTGCTTGGATGGTGTAGTGGACACGGCGGGCTTGACACTTGTTGTAGGAGTTGTTGTAACGAGTTTGGAGGCAAAGTATGACTTGGACTTGGAGTACTTGATGTCCTCATTCACTTGGCGCTCAGCCTTGGAAGCTTGGTGAACCAACTCAACCATGTTCGAATATTGTTGGAACTCCACAATTCTCTTGATGGGATAGTTGAGGCCATTGAAGAATCGAGCTATGGTTTGGCTCTCGGATTCTTGGATGTTGGCTCGCATCATAGTTAACTCCATCTCCTTGAAGAACTCCTCAACGGTCTTGGTGCCTTGCTTCAATTTTTGTAGTTTGTGAAGAGGTCGGTCATGTAGTGTGTTGGTACAAAGCGAGCTTGCATTTCTTCCTTCATCTCTTCCCAAGTGTCAATTGGGGGTTCACCCTTTTCTTCCCTTAGAGTGAGTACTTGCTCCCACCAAATGTTGGCATAATCCTCTGTGGTGACCCGACATACCACTGCATGGTGTAGTATGCAAGTCTGATATAACACCAATGAAACACCGTTCCACTAGTATTATATCGCTCAGAGTGGTACAACAGAAACATATGCGGGTCCAAGGCATGTCTATAGAATTACAACATTGACTCTATTACATAAGATCAGCATAACCTCCTACTTTACAATGAGGTAAATCTGCAAATAAACTCCAGAAGAACGACTCGTAGTCTAATTCTATCACGAACTCTATTTGTAGAGTATTTGACTAGCTATAGAGGCTAAGAATAGATTCTAGCTAAGTAGGAGCTAGGTTGAGGAAGCTAGTTCCTTTCTACTGCTAATCTAGGTTTTCTCCTTGTTTGATGACGTATCTGACTCCGCTGACAGGGTCCTGTCTCGTGAAGTAGTTGTTGGCTCCTCGGTCTTCGAGTTGCACTGTAGATCCTCCTTCGATGCCTCCATATCTAAGCAGGGGATTTAAGAGTGGGATGAGTACGAGCGTACTCAACAAGTTCATTATAGGAAAGAGGTGTTTAATGCACTAGCTACGGCATTAGACCAGAAAGTCTAATACCAATGCAGGTTTTCATAATCATTTCTTCAAAAGGTTGCTTTTATTCAGAAGAACTATGTCCGTCAGCCTTCACCGGTTTACTAGAACTTCATGGAGCTCCTTTCCGGCCGCGTTCGCAGTTCCATATCCCGGAACAGGGAGTGACAGGTCACGGTTCTTTACACTCTGCAGAGGTGTGTTGCTTTACCCATAAGAGATCTTAACCTTGGTGCCAACCGGGCAATTTCCCCGTCCACACTTCCTATGGTGTGAGGCCCGGTATAAGGTCTAGCCAATCATGTTCCTCCGCTACCTCGCACACCCACCCTTTGTTGCATACCCCGACCCTGGGTCCTCGTCGGTCCTCTTACACCAATTAAGGATGGACCCCGACCACGACAATAGTTTGGGACTCGTTAACCAAACTCCTTCGCCGGTAGCTGCAACCCATCATAGACCACTTACCGTGGGGAATTAGAATGGGATCCCCACCCCACCGCTTGCCCAACCTGGGTCAAGTGTCTACGGTAAGCGCATCCGTTGATGTACGAGAGGTGGAAACACTTTTGACTACTCCGTCCCACTCCAGATCTTATGGTTAACACGGGTATTACGGCACAAGAATCACTGGCGACATTTGTTGTTTAATCCTAGATGGATATTAACCCTTGCAATGGAACCTCCACCATATCAACACAATCCATGGTTCCATTGCCCACCACATAGTCATATTCATAGTTATGAAAGTAGTGGTTTTGGTTTTTATGCAATAGTGATAAACATAATACTTTGCAAGTAATTTGGTAAAAATACTCAAATGACATGAGCAAGTGATGAACTTGCCTTTCTTGACTGCAAGATTATGCAGACAAGGCCTTCGATACGCAATAACTCCAAATTCTGAAATAGCATCATCGTCCGGTAAGGACGATGTTTGAAAGATTGACAAGGATGCAATAATGCATAAGTATGAGATGCAATCGCTCTAAGCGTGACCTAACCCCGATGATTTAGAATCAGTGAGTTGTAATGATTGATTCAGGGTGTGTTGTACTTTTAGAGTGATTTACAAACAAGGTTCTTATTAAGGTGTGGTTACATGGTATCATAAACAGGTGCTGCAATATATCATAACAATAATATTAATAGCACACAATTATAACCTTTGGTATAATCCTAACATGTAATGAATAGTGGTTGGTTTTAGCACTACATGGCATGGTTAATTATCATATACTTCAAAAGAATAACTTTTGAAGAACATGTTCTTTAATAAAGAATAAGTATGATAATTAAGGTTGTGGAGTTCTATGGTTTACTATGGTTTCAACTAATTTTCTGGAGTAAGGTTTAGATGGATCCAAATAAGGTTGGATTCATCAATACCTAAGGCTGGTAAGGCTGAGTTAAGCTTAGGCATTCTAAGCAATTATTCATACAAGATGGTTGTCAAGATTGGTTTATTCTGCTAGTGATAGCTGGCTAGGGTTTATAGGTCCTTATAAGCAGGGTTGAGGATGATTTTTTTATTTACTTCAAAAGAATAACTTTTGAAGAACATAATAAGAAGTATATCATTTAGGGTTGAGATGGTTTAGGTTGTACTGTTGGTTCTATTAAGTAAAGAATAATTGACTCCTAAATAGGATGATTAATAATTATCTCATACTCACAGGGTTTAGTGGAACAGGGTTATGCAATGTTAAATAGTAGGTATGGTTGCTATTAGGGTTCATCACAATGGTGTGATGCTAAATAGGGATAAATAATGCTGATGGCTTTGGTAATAAGATCTAGGGTTTACACTTGGTTGACCCTACGGAATTGTTTAGGTCTGATGATGATGAACACATGGGATACCTATATATTAGTGATAGGTCTTATACATTTTATGTGGCCAAGACAGGTGTTTATTTGCTACTAGGGTTCTATGCTTTGAAAGAATGTACCATGATCACATGTTCTAACCTAGGGTTTAGGTTAGAAGTAATTTAGGGTTCACATGTAATCGTTGAACTAGGGTTCCTAGTTGAATTAGGGTTTTAGGGTTCCATATGAAATGATAAAGTTGTAACATCATTTCATAATGAATTAGGGTTTGCTATTTACCCTATGGTTCCATGATTAATAACTTCATGGTAAAGTTGAAGTTATTAGTAACTTGAAAATAAAAATAATATTGAAATTGGTATTTGATTCTTTTTAAACAATTAATAATTAGGTAGTTATTAATTAGGGTTTAAATCTCTCTAATAAAAATTTAACAAATAATAAATAAAGAAAATAAGGTTTCATGTTTTTCTTTATTTATTTATTGGTTTTTATTTAGTTTGGATAGTTTTCCTAATTTCTGAATTTTAATTGTATTAAGAATTTAAAATAAAAAGCTTAAATAACAAGTATTAAATATTTGAATTTTTATTAAAAATAAAAATTTCATTTTATATTTTTATTGGATAGAGTTTACTTTTCTAAGAATTTTGATATCTTATTTATATTTTTCTGAGCTATAAATAATTTTCTAAATTATTTCAAAGTTGCAGATCTTTTCTGGATTCAAAATAAAAATCATAATTGCTAAAGCTACCCGGCCAGGATACACCCACAGTCCATGACTGGTGGGGTCCTAGCCACGTCACACGCCACTCGGTCATTGACCGGGGTCAAAATCGATGACCTGGCGCTGGAGCTCACTGCCGACGATCCAGTCGTCGACGGCGACGGCGATGTGGTGCTCCCGCGGACGCGCTATTGGGATCAATCGACTTGCCGTGACCAGGTGAACCTTATGGCGGCGGCGCCGCTGGCTAATGGTCACCGAAGATCACTCCGGTGAGTGTCTCCGCGGCGGCGAACTACGGTGAGGTATCAATTTGGAGCTAGGATGCATGCTAGGCAATGAATAAGGGCTCAATCGACGCGCAAACTCACCCTGATAATGTTGGTGTGATCGCCGAAGTCGATGATGGCCGGAGGCGAGCTTACCGTCGCGAATCCCGGCGAACTGCCTCGGATGAAATCGACGGAATTCGCCTGGCTGAGATCACCCCGGGATAATTCCTCTCGTGGGCGTAGCTTGTCGAGGACGGTGGTCACGGTGGTGTGCTCGGCTTGGCTCGGGAAGGCTTCAGTCGCCGGCGGTAATGGAGACTGGGGTGGCCAGGGTTTCGGCATGGGGCGACATGGAGCAGAGGAAGAAGAAAGGGAGACTAGGGTTTGTCCAGGGGTCTTTATACTGCACCAGGGCGCGCGCCTCGTCACGACGTCGAGCCAGGAGAGGCTGCCAGCGCGAGGGAGAAGGCGATCACGGCGTCGTGCTGCCCTCCAGCTCACGGGGAGGATGAGGATGAACTCCTCCTCGTTAATTTTTTACGAATGGGTATGGTGGGCTGTTCTGGGCCGTGCTGGGCTGAGAAGTTTGGGCTTCTGGTGGGCTGCGGCGGCAGGTAAGGTCTGGTAAGCTTCCTCTCCTTTTCTCCTTTCTATTATTATTTTCTGTTTTTAATTTGCCCATTTGAATTCATATTTGAATTCTGTTTTATTTGCAGGTGTTTTATATGTTAATTCCATTTTGATGTTGTGTGATGACTATCACATCATTATTCTGTTTGAAACAAGTATTTCACATTGGATTATGTTACATACTAATGGGTGTTTCAAAATAACCATTAGGCATGATGTTATGTGATGTTATATCCCCATTTTAAATGTTATTTTCATCTTTTGTATCCATCTGTTTGTATTGTTAAGTTTTGGTACTTTTTAACTCAAGGTAGTTTAGGGATTGTTCATAAGGCTTGGCTTCTATTTAAGAGGGGATGACTTATATATAATTTATGTGTGCCCAACTTATTAGGGTTTAATAGTTTCTATTTTAACCCCCTTCTGAGTTTAATATTGACCTTATCCTTGAAAGTATCTGATATAAGTATTGATTAAATCATGCTTTGATATTAATTATAAGGATAAGTGGTGGGTAAGTGTTTCATCACCACACATGTGTTTGAATATGGAATTTGAGCATTAGGTGCTTCTTATGTTTAATAATTGAAGCAGAAGATTTATTTGATGTGCAAATCTAGGGTTCAAATGCTATTTACCTAATGACATATGGTTTGAATCTTAATTATGGTTTAGGTTTTATTTGTGATCACCCAAGTGATACACAAACTAGGGTTGAGATTTAATTCTAGGTTGTAGAGATGGGATGACACCATATTGCATGAGCTAGGGTTTATCTCCCCTAACCAAGATAATATGGTTACTTTCTTAATTGCTTCTGTGCTCATTTAATTACTAAGGATTTGAGAATTGGTTTTATCTTCTACCAATTAACTACAATTATTATCCTTAATTTACCATTAAGTTAACTACATTGGTTATAGTTCTTTTTATAGTTAACTTTGGTCTTATGGATGAATGGTTTCTCACCATATTAAATATGGATTTTTACTCTAATGTTTTCTTAGGTTCTTTGTTTTATGAAATATAGGTATGGTAGGATTCTACTTATGATTACCAAGTGATCCACAAGTTGGGATTGAGATATAAGTCTGGTTTTGCTTACTAGTGATCCCCCTATGATTTCATGTGGTGAATAAGATCTACTAGTCATATAAGTGTTAGCATTTGGATTATTCTCCTATTTCTCCAAAGTATGGTCATGGATTAGGCTTGATCCACTTGTTCTTAATATCCTTATTTCAAGTTCTTAGGGTTTATGATCATTACTCAATTTATAATGATCAAGGTTTGGCTTCTAAGTTGTCTCTCATTAAATAGGTTTCTCACTTCCATGATCAAGCATTGTCTTGATCAACTAGGGTATAATAGTTCTAATTTTCCTTCTTGAATGGGACTACTATGGTTGCCTCTAAAGTTTATATCCCAGGAGAATGTCTGAGATATTATGTTAAGGTTCTACTTAATCAATGATGATATAATCATCAAGTGTATGGATAGTTATCTCCCTCATATTCAATTGTTTCCTTAACTACTTAAGTGTAACACCATAGCTTGGGGCTTACTTATAAAGGAATGGTTTATCCTAGAGTTTATGGTGTACTCACCATATCTCAATAGGTATCTAGTCTAAACTCCACTTGGCTATCTTGGTTGAATTAATCTCCTCCTTACTTTATCAATTCATGGATATGTTATTATTCCATGTGATACTAGGTTGTCTCACCACTCCAAGATGTAATGGTTAATCTCCTAATACTTTTAGTTCACAGGTTGTCCTTTATTCTTAATTAGGTAAAGCTAGGATTGATATGAATGGACTCTCTCATTTGGAAAGGACTTCAATGCTAACCTAAGGTTATTCTCCAAAGATAATGATGTGGTCACCAATATCTATGGTTAACATAAATGGGTTCTCTCTCTAGGAAATATCTTCAATAATATCCTAGGGTTTCTCTGAGATGATGATTTGAATACATGGATGTATATTCAAGGTTTAGTTCAAAGTTTATCATTGATCCTCTAATAAGTAACATAGAACTCTCACTTCTCTAGGTTTGATGTATATTAATATGTAGTAGAGAGGATTATATATTTCTATAGTTTATCTCCTTGTCTTGCTTCCAAGAATGAAGTAAAATAAATACCATGAGATTCAATTATTGTTACTTGATTTCCAATTACATGGATGCTCACATGTTATGGCTAGGAATATCATGTTGTGATATTTAATAAGATCAGGTAGTTGATCATTGAGTAAAGTGTTGTTGTGTTGATTATTAGTTCCATTTGATCTAACCCCTTAGATCAAATTATCTCTACCCAAAACAAAGTTTTAACAAAGTCACATTGAGGTTTATAGCGCTTGACTTGATGAGCTACTTCAATTCCACCAAGGTCAAGTGAAACTTCAGTTACTGTGACTGTTTTACTTTAAAGCGCGAAAATTCCCCAGATTTTCTATGCATGAATGCAATGCACACATCTGTTTCCTCTATTTTTGTAACCCCATTAGCTGGGATATTACAGTCTCTACCCCTTAAACTAAACTTCGTCCTCGAAGTTTGATATCTCTCACGTTTCGGAGTGTGGATCTGTCTTGTGCAGACTACATCTTTTCTCAAACTCCTTCGTGATCTCACTGGATATAATTGAATATATCCCTTGTCCAGATTCTTCCTGGAATCCATTAGAGTTTGTCTCTGAACATTAGTTTCTTACTCCAGTTCTATGATTTTCTTCCTGGAATCTAATAATACTTGTCTCTGAACCATGGCTCTTACTTTGATTCATTGATTTCTTCCAACTATTATAATCTTGTTTCCTATCTCATTGAAGATTCAATGATTAGGACTTCTTCTTGTCCTGGCAGCCTTTATTGAGGACTAATTGGATAACATTCTCCTATTTGATAAAATAGGTATTTGTTTTTCCCTTACAACCAAAACTTCAATATTGGTACTTCATAAGGTACTTACGATGGAAATGGTCGTAATGGTTTATTCCTAAGAATGGATTAGACTCATTTAGTCCATCCAATCATGGTTTATAGTTGATACCTATAACTATTTTGGGTTATTTAGGTTCCATGAAAGGAATCATTCTATTAGTCTATGGTTCTGGTATGGTTAATTTCCTTCGGTCTTTGGCCTTCTTGAGCTGTATTTGGTCTCTGACATTTCCTTCGTCCAACTCCTTTATCTTTGACTTACTTGAGCTTTCGTACTTCTGAGTAAATATTACTCACTTTCTCAAGTTATAGTCCAATTATTACTTCCTCGAGGTAGGAACCTCGGCTTCTGGTCTGACATCCTTCTGAAAGTAGTGTTCAACAATCTTATGAAAATAAGATCGAACTTCCTCTCAGTTCAGACCTTCTTCTCCATCTTACTCGAAGTATTGAGTCATTGTACATTCAACTTGATTTTTACTCTACCCCTTAGAGTTTTCTTATGGTTTTCAACTCCTTTTGTTCCAACTATAGGACTTATTGTTGGAATATTGGTCTGGGTCAAACTTATGGTTTGTGCTTCTTCTAAGGTTTTGCAAAGAATATATGTGGTGCATCCACTCAATTGTGGACTATTTGTAATACCAACTGATACCAGCTGTGGTTATTATACCAACTGTGGCTATTTGATATCTAAAAAAATGGATTCTATTATAAATTCTGAACAACTGGACGAGACATCTTCTACTTTATCTCGCAGTATTGATACTATATCAATTGTGGTCTTCTGATATCAATTATGGTCTTCTTATCTCTGCTATGGTTTCATAGGTCATCTTCCTTTCTTCGAGGGTTTAATTTGCAAGAAAACCACTAGCTGACACTATGATTATAGTATCCTAAGTGATTTCCCATGCATTTCCTCTTCTATATTAACTATGGATCTGCTTGAGCTTCACCATAATCATCATATTTCTCACCTTCATGCTTCTTCCGTACTAAAGTACTCCTCTGTTGAGGTAAAGCATGAGTTTTGATTGGTACTATCTTCAGAGTATTGTGGTTACTTCCCACAACTTTGTTTCCTTCTTCTGATTAATCTTCATCTTGTCTTCGGAATCTTCCAGAATTCGTCGCTTCCTCACACGCATACCATTACCCTCTAGATCTAGAGCATCAAGTAAAGACTTGATATTGCAACATGCATTTGCATATCAAAGTCAAACTTCATGTCTGGATCTAGTCAAACAATGAAAATCCAATAAAATCCAAGAAGATTCAGCTTTGTGCTTATAATACACATCATCATAAGCCTGAATATAATAGTTGAGTAAGACATCTCTAAACATCAGACTCTGATGTGTAGTATATACACCACATAAGATAGGTTTATATCGTAATACTTGGCACTAATATATTGAATTCTACTATTTGTCTCAACTTTTACCTTAATTACACATTTGCAATGAGATAAACTTGATACAAAGTGGTCTAGAATAGTTGTGGTTGACCTAAAGTTCTTTGGAAGAATTAACTTAGCTTCCATTTTGTTGAGGACTACTTCACATGATATATCTGGGTTCTAACATTGCTACTCTAAACACATAACTATGAAAATATAGCTCCTATACTTCCAATTGTTTCTACCATAAAACTATGGTCATGATGTGCTTGGCACACTTCCCATGGTTTTGGAACACAAATCTTGCACTAGTGTTTCGCGTCTAACTTCTTATCAAACTCCTCCTAAGTTATTATGATATTCTAGTCCATCACATAACGATTCTCAGGTGAATTATATATGATTTCTATCTCTACCATGTAAGTAGGCATATCTTATTCCTATCTCTCTTCCTTACCTCCCATGATTGACTCATCATGGTCTATACTACCTCATATGACTCATAGTTATCACTTACTCTCAATTGTTTCACATGTCTAGATAATTTTACTTACTCATTACTTAACTTGGTCTAAATCTTCTATTAGGATATCTTAATTATCTTCATCACTTGATATTACTCCTATTACAGGTCTGGATAACTCTTACTTAATCATAACATATGTTGGTACACATCTTCCAATAGGATAGCTTCCTTATGGTTGTATCCTCTCTTTGGACTACCATGTATTGTATACCAACTATGATCTACTCATCTATTGTTTGAAGGACTTAATGGTATGATACCTACTTGGGATTAACTAACGAACTTCACTTTGGAAAGATAGGTAAAAAAATGATGACTCAAGTGTGTCAGGATTATTCTCAAGTGAATACCCATCTCAAGTCATAGGAAGTATTTGGTTTTCCTAGGACAACTTCCTATAGACACTACCAATCCTATAGGTCTCTTTTAAAGGGTTTTAATCCTAGGGTCAAAGCATTTGCTCTGATACCAACTGTGGTGACCCGACATACCACTGCATGGTGTAGTATGCAAGTCTGATATAACACCAATGAAACACCGTTCCACTAGTATTATATCGCTCAGAGTGGTACAACAGAAACATATGCGGGTCCAAGGCATGTCTATAGAATTACAACATTGACTCTATTACATAAGATCAGCATAACCTCCTACTTTACAATGAGGTAAATCTGCAAATAAACTCCAGAAGAACGACTCGTAGTCTAATTCTATCACGAACTCTATTTGTAGAGTATTTGACTAGCTATAGAGGCTAAGAATAGATTCTAGCTAAGTAGGAGCTAGGTTGAGGAAGCTAGTTCCTTTCTACTGCTAATCTAGGTTTTCTCCTTGTTGGATGACGTATCTGACTCCGCTGACAGGGTCCTGTCTCGTGAAGTAGTTGTTGGCTCCTCGGTCTTCGAGTTGCACTGTAGATCCTCCTTCGATGCCTCCATATCTAAGCAGGGGATTTAAGAGTGGGATGAGTACGAGCGTACTCAACAAGTTCATTATAGGAAAGAGGTGTTTAATGCACTAGCTACGGCATTAGACCAGAAAGTCTAATACCAATGCAGGTTTTCATAATCATTTCTTCAAAAGGTTGCTTTTATTCAGAAGAACTATGTCCGTCAGCCTTCACCGGTTTACTAGAACTTCATGGAGCTCCTTTCCGGCCGCGTTCGCAGTTCCATATCCCGGAACAGGGAGTGACAGGTCACGGTTCTTTACACTCTGCAGAGGTGTGTTGCTTTACCCATAAGAGATCTTAACCTTGGTGCCAACCGGGCAATTTCCCCGTCCACACTTCCTATGGTGTGAGGCCCGGTATAAGGTCTAGCCAATCATGTTCCTCCGCTACCTCGCACACCCACCCTTTGTTGCATACCCCGACCCTGGGTCCTCGTCGGTCCTCTTACACCAATTAAGGATGGACCCCGACCACGACAACAGTTTGGGACTTGTTAACCAAACTCCTTCGCCGGTAGCTGCAACCCATCATAGACCACTTACCGTGGGGAATTAGAATGGGATCCCCACCCCACCGCTTGCCCAACCTGGGTCAAGTGTCTACGGTAAGCGCATCCGTTGATGTACGAGAGGTGGAAACACTTTTGACTACTCCGTCCCACTCCGGATCTTATGGTTAACACGGGTATTACGGCACAAGAATCATCAAGACATTTGTTGTTTAATCCTAGATGGATATTAACCCTTGCAATGGAACCTCCACCATATCAACACAATCCATGGTTCCATTGCCCACCACATAGTCATATTCATAGTTATGAAAGTAGTGGTTTTGGTTTTTATGCAATAGTGATAAACATAATACTTTGCAAGTAATTTGGTAAAAATACTCAAATGACATGAGCAAGTGATGAACTTGCCTTTCTTGACTGCAAGATTATGCAGACAAGGCCTTCGATACGCAATAACTCCAAATTCTGAAATAGCATCATCGTCCGGTAAGGACGATGTTTGAAAGATTGACAAGGATGCAATAATGCATAAGTATGAGATGCAATCGCTCTAAGCGTGACCTAACCCCGATGATTTAGAATCAGTGAGTTGTAATGATTGATTCAGGGTGTGTTGTACTTTTAGAGTGATTTACAAACAAGGTTCTTATTAAGGTGTGGTTACATGGTATCATAAACGAGTCTTTGCAATATATCATAACAATAATATTAATAGCACACAATTATAACCTTTGGTATAATCCTAACATGTAATGAATAGTGGTTGGTTTTAGCACTACATGGCATGGTTAATTATCATATACTTCAAAAGAATAACTTTTGAAGAACATGTTCTTTAATAAAGAATAAGTATGATAATTAAGGTTGTGGAGTTCTATGGTTTACTATGGTTTCAACTAATTTTCTGGAGTAAGGTTTAGATGGATCCAAATAAGGTTGGATTCATCAATACCTAAGGCTGGTAAGGCTGAGTTAAGCTTAGGCATTCTAAGCAATTATTCATACAAGATGGTTGTCAAGATTGGTTTATTCTGCTAGTGATAGCTGGCTAGGGTTTATAGGTCCTTATAAGCAGGGTTGAGGATGATTTTTTTATTTACTTCAAAAGAATAACTTTTGAAGAACATAATAAGAAGTATATCATTTAGGGTTGAGATGGTTTAGGTTGTACTGTTGGTTCTATTAAGTAAAGAATAATTGACTCCTAAATAGGATGATTAATAATTATCTCATACTCACAGGGTTTAGTGGAACAGGGTTATGCAATGTTAAATAGTAGGTATGGTTGCTATTAGGGTTCATCACAATGGTGTGATGCTAAATAGGGATAAATAATGCTGATGGCTTTGGTAATAAGATCTAGGGTTTACACTTGGTTGACCCTACGGAATTGTTTAGGTCTCGATGATGATGAACACATGGGATACCTATATATTAGTGATAGGTCTTATACATTTTATGTGGCCAAGACAGGTGTTTATTTGCTACTAGGGTTCTATGCTTTGAAAGAATGTACCATGATCACATGTTCTAACCTAGGGTTTAGGTTAGAAGTAATTTAGGGTTCACATGTAATCGTTGAACTAGGGTTCCTAGTTGAATTAGGGTTTTAGGGTTCCATATGAAATGATAAAGTTGTAACATCATTTCATAATGAATTAGGGTTTGCTATTTACCCTATGGTTCCATGATTAATAACTTCATGGTAAAGTTGAAGTTATTAGTAACTTGAAAATAAAAATAATATTGAAATTGGTATTTGATTCTTTTTAAACAATTAATAATTAGGTAGTTATTAATTAGGGTTTAAATCTCTCTAATAAAAATTTAACAAATAATAAATAAAGAAAATAAGGTTTCATGTTTTTCTTTATTTATTTATTGGTTTTTATTTAGTTTGGATAGTTTTCCTAATTTCTGAATTTTAATTGTATTAAGAATTTAAAATAAAAAGCTTAAATAACAAGTATTAAATATTTGAATTTTTATTAAAAATAAAAATTTCATTTTATATTTTTATTGGATAGAGTTTACTTTTCTAAGAATTTTGATATCTTATTTATATTTTTCTGAGCTATAAATAATTTTCTAAATTATTTCAAAGTTGCAGATCTTTTTACGGATTCAAAATAAAAATCATAATTGCTAAAGCTACCGGCCAGATACACCCACAGTCCATGACTGGTGGGGTCCTAGCCACGTCACACGCCACTCGGTCATTGACCGGGGTCAAAATCGATGACCTGGCGCTGGAGCTCACTGCCGATGATCCAGTCGTCGACGGCGACGGCGATGTGGTGCTCCCGCGGACGCGCTATTGGGATCAATCGACTTGCCGTGACCAGGTGAACCTTATGGCGGCGGCGCCGCTGGCTAATGGTCACCGGAGATCACTCCGGTGAGTGTCTCCGCGGCGGCGAACTACGGTGAGGTATCAATTTGGAGCTAGGATGCATGCTAGGCAATGAATAAGGGCTCAATCGACGCGCAAACTCACCCTGATAATGTTGGTGTGATCGCCGAAGTCGATGATGGCCGGAGGCGAGCTTACCGTCGCGAATCCCGGCGAACTGCCTCGGATGAAATCGACGGAATTCGCCTGGCTGAGATCACCCCGGGATAATTCCTCTCGTGGGCGTAGCTTGTCGAGGACGGTGGTCACGGTGGTGTGCTCGGCTTGGCTCGGGAAGGCTTCAGTCGCCGGCGGTAATGGAGACTGGGGTGGCCAGGGTTTCGGCATGGGGCGACATGGAGCAGAGGAAGAAGAAAGGGAGACTAGGGTTTGTCCAGGGGTCTTTATACTGCACCAGGGCGCGCGCCTCGTCACGACGTCGAGCCAGGAGAGGCTGCCAGCGCGAGGGAGAAGGCGATCACGGCGTCGTGCTGCCCTCCAGCTCACGGGGAGGATGAGGATGAACTCCTCCTCGTTAATTTTTTACGAAGGGGTATGGTGGGCTGTTCTGGGCCGTGCTGGGCTGAGAAGTTTGGGCTTCTGGTGGGCTGCGGCGGCAGGTAAGGTCTGGTAAGCTTCCTCTCCTTTTCTCCTTTCTATTATTATTTTCTGTTTTTAATTTGCCCATTTGAATTCATATTTGAATTCTGTTTTATTTGCAGGTGTTTTATATGTTAATTCCATTTTGATGTTGTGTGATGACTATCACATCATTATTCTGTTTGAAACAAGTATTTCACATTGGATTATGTTACATACTAATGGGTGTTTCAAAATAACCATTAGGCATGATGTTATGTGATGTTATATCCCCATTTTAAATGTTATTTTCATCTTTTGTATCCATCTGTTTGTATTGTTAAGTTTTGGTACTTTTTAACTCAAGGTAGTTTAGGGATTGTTCATAAGGCTTGGCTTCTATTTAAGAGGGGATGACTTATATATAATTTATGTGTGCCCAACTTATTAGGGTTTAATAGTTTCTATTTTAACCCCTTATGAGTTTAATATTGACCTTATCCTTGAAAGTATCTGATATAAGTATTGATTAAATCATGCTTTGATATTAATTATAAGGATAAGTGGTGGGTAAGTGTTTCATCACCACACATGTGTTTGAATATGGAATTTGAGCATTAGGTGCTTCTTATGTTTAATAATTGAAGCAGAAGATTTATTTGATGTGCAAATCTAGGGTTCAAATGCTATTTACCTAATGACATATGGTTTGAATCTTAATTATGGTTTAGGTTTTATTTGTGATCACCCAAGTGATACACAAACTAGGGTTGAGATTTAATTCTAGGTTGTAGAGATGGGATGACACCATATTGCATGAGCTAGGGTTTATCTCCCCTAACCAAGATAATATGGTTACTTTCTTAATTGCTTCTGTGCTCATTTAATTACTAAGGATTTGAGAATTGGTTTTATCTTCTACCAATTAACTACAATTATTATCCTTAATTTACCATTAAGTTAACTACATTGGTTATAGTTCTTTTTATAGTTAACTTTGGTCTTATGGATGAATGGTTTCTCACCATATTAAATATGGATTTTTACTCTAATGTTTTCTTAGGTTCTTTGTTTTATGAAATATAGGTATGGTAGGATTCTACTTATGATTACCAAGTGATCCACAAGTTGGGATTGAGATATAAGTCTGGTTTTGCTTACTAGTGATCCCCCTATGATTTCATGTGGTGAATAAGATCTACTAGTCATATAAGTGTTAGCATTTGGATTATTCTCCTATTTCTCCAAAGTATGGTCATGGATTAGGCTTGATCCACTTGTTCTTAATATCCTTATTTCAAGTTCTTAGGGTTTATGATCATTACTCAATTTATAATGATCAAGGTTTGGCTTCTAAGTTGTCTCTCATTAAATAGGTTTCTCACTTCCATGATCAAGCATTGTCTTGATCAACTAGGGTATAATAGTTCTAATTTTCCTTCTTGAATGGGACTACTATGGTTGCCTCTAAAGTTTATATCCCAGGAGAATGTCTGAGATATTATGTTAAGGTTCTACTTAATCAATGATGATATAATCATCAAGTGTATGGATAGTTATCTCCCTCATATTCAATTGTTTCCTTAACTACTTAAGTGTAACACCATAGCTTGGGGCTTACTTATAAAGGAATGGTTTATCCTAGAGTTTATGGTGTACTCACCATATCTCAATAGGTATCTAGTCTAAACTCCACTTGGCTATCTTGGTTGAATTAATCTCCTCCTTACTTTATCAATTCATGGATATGTTATTATTCCATGTGATACTAGGTTGTCTCACCACTCCAAGATGTAATGGTTAATCTCCTAATACTTTTAGTTCACAGGTTGTCCTTTATTCTTAATTAGGTAAAGCTAGGATTGATATGAATGGACTCTCTCATTTGGAAAGGACTTCAATGCTAACCTAAGGTTATTCTCCAAAGATAATGATGTGGTCACCAATATCTATGGTTAACATAAATGGGTTCTCTCTCTAGGAAATATCTTCAATAATATCCTAGGGTTTCTCTGAGATGATGATTTGAATACATGGATGTATATTCAAGGTTTAGTTCAAAGTTTATCATTGATCCTCTAATAAGTAACATAGAACTCTCACTTCTCTAGGTTTGATGTATATTAATATGTAGTAGAGAGGATTATATATTTCTATAGTTTATCTCCTTGTCTTGCTTCCAAGAATGAAGTAAAATAAATACCATGAGATTCAATTATTGTTACTTGATTTCCAATTACATGGATGCTCACATGTTATGGCTAGGAATATCATGTTGTGATATTTAATAAGATCAGGTAGTTGATCATTGAGTAAAGTGTTGTTGTGTTGATTATTAGTTCCATTTGATCTAACCCCTTAGATCAAATTATCTCTACCCAAAACAAAGTTTTAACAAAGTCACATTGAGGTTTATAGCGCTTGACTTGATGAGCTACTTCAATTCCACCAAGGTCAAGTGAAACTTCGCCATTCTTGTATTTGTTTTACTTTAAAGCGCGAAAATTCCCCAGATTTTCTATGCATGAATGCAATGCACACATCTGTTTCCTCTATTTTTGTAACCCCATTAGCTGGGATATTACATCCTCAAACTCAAGAGACGCCATGGCCACTTTCTTGGCACCGGAGTAGTTGTGTATGCGGAAAATCTTGTCAACCTTGAGTGCCCATGAGAGGTAGGCCTCGGCATCGTCTTCACCTTTGAACTTGGGCATGTTGAACTTGAGCTTTCCAAACATGTTCTCTTCATCTTCCAAATTCCTTCGGCGAGGACAATGCCTTCATCTCTTGCGGCTTGAGGTGGTAGAGGGGGTCTTCCATGACCAACCATAGCACTGGGTTGGCGTTGCAATTGAACACTAGCTTCACTTGGTTCACGATGATGATGTTGTTGAAGATCTTGACGAGGTTGTTCACGACGTCCATTGAGGGCCAATTCATCTTGAGCATGTTGCGGGTCTCCTCTTCCATGTTGGTTATGGTGAGGATGATTTCAGAAATCACGTCGAGGTTGATCTTGATGACCTTGGTCTTGGGCATCAACATGTGGCTCACGATGAGGTACCGGCTCCATGTTGTGGATGACGTTGTCATGGGGTTGGTCGTCACGCCCATGGTGGGCATGGCGATCCACTTGATGACGATCTTGGTGTAGAACTTGTTCTTGTGGAGGACGTTCATGGGGGCGAGCATGGCAATGGAATTCTCCTCGCCTAGAGTTGGAGCGAGAGTCTTCATGACGAGCATGTGGGCGACGAGGTCGATGATGGTCTCCATGCCTTGAGTTGGAGCTTTAGGATGTATGGCGATCATGGGATTAGTAATCTTGTGACGAGCTTGATGATGATGAAGTAGAGCGGTGTCGGCGATGACGACCCAAGTTGTTGATGGCGCGCTCGAGGCTATCCATGCGCCGCTCCATGTTCGCATCATTGGCCGCCACTTGGCCATGAAAGTTGTCCGTAGCTTCGCGAAGTAGGGTCATGTCTTGGTTGACTATGTTGAAGTTGCAAGTCACCTCCTCATATTGCTCGTCGATGCGTGTCTCGAATAAGGTGAGTTGCTCCTTTAACTCTTGGCGTTGCGTCCATAGGTTGTGTTGGGTCGCCAACCTCTCGGTGTTGCGTAGGACTTCATCCTCCCTTGCTTCGTCTCCGTGCCTATCCATGGTAGAAAGACAAGAACTATGTTGTGTATGTTAGTGGAAGAAGACTACCTCGCACTTTTACCTTGGTGAGATAGTATTGAGGCGATCAACCGAACCGAGAGCAAAACCAAATGTATCGGGTACACACGCAAAGCCACACGCAAAGGCTAGCAAATTTAGTGGTAGGTTAGAGTGGTGGAAAACCAAAAGATGAAATCCAAAATTGAGTATGTTGTTAAAAGTGGGTAAGGTCCAAAAATTAAGTGTCAAAGTGAAGATCACTATAAACACGGAAAAGATGTGGAACTCACACACGAGATAAATGGGGTTAGTGCAACCAAAAAGTGAGCGGAAAAACGTAAGAACCCGTAAGCAAGGGTGCTCGGTGTCACACTAACACAAGGAGATGCAAAGCTTTGGTTGCAAACGGAGAGACAACAAGATTCACACGCGGCCTCTCTTATCTTTTCTCTCTTTTGCTTAAAAGATTTTTCTCTTTTTGTATTTGGTGACACTTGCACTCTTTTGTATCTATGACGACACTTGCACTCTTTTTGTGCTTTTTGTTTTCTTTCTTTTTCTTTCACTATGTTAGCGTTAGCTTCTCTTTTGCTATTTTCCCACACACGAGTACTTTCTTAGAAGCTTGACTCCACACTACACACACACCTCACAATCGGAGCCACGTGCAATGTCTCGTAACACTTGAAAAGCAATGCTTGATAGGAGAGGTCGCAAAAGGAAGAGGGGCTACAAGGGTAAAGTGCAAGTTATACCTGCGATGGTTGTGGTGGTGGTGGTGGTGTTAACTGAAAAGCGAACTCGGGCGGGAGCGGATTGGCGCCCGGTCAGGAGGCCGGTCGGACCGGTTGCTGGGCCGGTCGGTCTGGTCTGGGGGGGGGGGGGCGGTCAACCGGTTTCTAGGCCGGACAGCCCGGTCAGGGGGCCGGTCAACCGGTTTTCTCAACCGTCTGTCGTGTTTCTCTCTCATGTTCTGATGAGATCTGAGATCTAGGGATTGGCCCGATCTCACGATTTGACCCCGAAAACCAAGGGAAGAGGTGGGAGAACGCGAGGAACACGAAGAACACGAAGAACGCCGGCACTCACGCACGCACACCAACCCGATACACCCGATACTTACCCCCGTGGCTCGATGGACCACGCCAATAGAATCACCCGGAAGAGGCACGCGGCAGAATTCCCGGTGAGAGATTGGGGTTGGAGAAGAAGAGATTGGTGAGGGAGAGAGAGTAGCTTGTACTAGAATCTCACTCAACAATATCCAAATCAACAACCAGGATGCCTTGATTACAAAGGGATGCTAACCCTAGGGAGACAAAGCTCAAAGTTGTGTTTAAGCTCAATTCAAGACTAAGGGGTAAAAGGAGGGGTCCAGGCTACTTATATAGGCATACATGGCCAGCAAGGCGAAAAGGTACGCAAGTGGATAACTTAGGCAGTTTGGTGAGTCATTCCCGTCGGATCCGGTTTGGGGCCGGTCAGACCGGGCCTGTGACCGGGTGGTTCGGTCCTGGGGCCGGTCGACCGGGCGCCAGCCGGAAACCTCGCAAGTTTCCGTCCGGTTGCTTCCCGGTACGATGCAGGGAAATCCGGTTGGGCGCCCGGTTGACCGGGCCTAGGACCGGATGGTCCGGTTGTGGGGCCGGTCCGACCGGGTTCTGGGCCGGCCAGCATTCTTCTCTTCCTTTGAGTGCTTCGAGTGACGTCGTGTCCAGCTTCGTGATCATCTCCATGTCCCGCTGCTCCTCTCCTTCCCTTGACCATGGCGTATCCTCCTCTCCGGGGTCTTGATGCGCCTTGTACCTAATGACACATAGCACATCGGCATGAGGTAGCATTCCATCCAAAGGGGTACCGAGATCAAGGGTGGTGAGGAGCGAGTTCACCTCATCGTGTAGTGCTTTAACCCGAGCTCGCGTCATCGGTCCACTTGGGGGACTTGTTGGTCTTGGTGTAGCGTCGTCGGTGAGCGGGGCTACATCATCTCCCCCCCTTGGGAAAGAGTCGTCCTCGACTCGTGCTCCTCCTCATCTCGATGATAGGGTGACAAGTCCGAGACGTTGAACGTGTTGCTCACCAAGTACTTGGAGGTCGGGATGTCGATGACGTAGGCGTTGTTGTTGATGCGATTGAGGACCTTGAAGGGCCCATCTCCTCTTGGCTTGAGCTTTGAGTTGCGCTCATGAGGAAATCTTTCCTTCCGGAGGTGGATCCAAACGAGGTCTCCTTCTTGAAATATTCTTTCCTTCTTCTTGGCGTTGAGGCGGTTGGCTTGACGAAGCACATGTTCTTGTATGGTCGCTCTTGTTTCTTCATGTAGTTTCTTCATGGCGGCGGTGCACTTGTCGAAGTCCATGTTCATCCTCTTATGAAGGGGGAGTGGTAGGATGTCGAGTACCGTGGAAGGTTCGAAACCGTAGACGATCATGAAGGGGCTCCGTGATGTTGTCTTGTGCTTGGCTCGATTGTAGGCGAACTCCGCGTGCGGGAGACACTCTTCCCATGACTTCAAGTTTTTCTTCACGAGGATGCGTAGGGGAGTGGAGAGGCTTCGATTGACCACTTCCGTTTGTCCGTCCGTTTGCGGGTGCGAGGATGATGAGAACAAGAGCTTCACTCCAAACTTTGCCATGAGCGACTTCCATAGATAGCTCATGAACTTGACGTCTCGATCCGACACGATGCTTGCTGGTATTCCGTGTAGGCGAACAATTTCCCTGAAAAACAATGAAGCAATGTGTGAAGCATCGTCGATCTTATGGCAAGGTATGAAATGAGCCATCTTAGAGAATCTATCCACTACCACAAATATGGAATCATGAACATGCTTGGTGCGAGGCAATCCTAAGATGAAATCCATGCTAATATCGGTCCATGGTGCATATGGAATATGCAATGGTGTGTAAAGACCATAAGGGTTGGTGGTGGACTTAGCTTGAAGGCATGTAGTGCAACGGTTGCATAGGCGCTCCACATCCCGCTTCATCTTGGGCCAATAGTAATGAGTGGATAACATCGCGAGTGTCTTGTCACGTCCAAAGTGTCCCATAAGACCACCTCCATGTGACTCTTGCAAAAGCAATTTTCGAAGGGAAGACTCGGGAATGCAAATCTTGTTAGCTTTAAACAAGTATCCATCATGCAAATAGAAATCATCCACTCCTCGTTCAACGGAGCACTTCTCAAATATCAGTGCAAAGAAAGAATCGGAAGGATAGAGTTCTTTGATCTCTTCAAGTCCCAAAACATGAAAATCCAAGCGAGTAAGCAAAAGGGTGTTTTTGCGGGAAAGAGCATCCGCCACAACATTGTCCTTGCCCTTCTTGTATTTGATTACATATGGGAAGGACTCAATGAACTTGACCCATTTTGCGTGTCGTTTGTTCAAGTTGTGTTGGATTTTCAAATATTTCAAGGACTCATGGTCGGAATGAATGATAAACTCTTTTGGCCAAAGATAGTGTTGCCAAACTTCAAGAACACGAACCAAAGCGTAGAGCTCCTTGTCATAAATAGGATAGTTGAGGCATGCGCCATCTAACTTCTCACTATAATATGCCACGGGTTTGCCCTCTTGCATAAGAACGCCACCAATACCAAGGCCACTCGCATCACACTCAATCTCAAAAGTTTTTGCAAAGTTTGGAAGCACAGGAAGAGGAGCTTCGGTAAGGCGTTTCTTCAACTCATCAAAAGCATTTTGTTGGGCCTTGCCACAAACAAATGGAACATTCTTTTTGGTAAGCTCATTCAAAGGGCAAGCAATGGTGCTAAAATCTTTCACAAAGCGGCGGTAGAAGCCGGCAAGTCCATGAAAACTTCGGACTTGACCAACATTTGTTGGAGTAGGCCAATTGTGGATGGCCTCCACCTTGGAAGAATCAACTTCAATCCCATTAGCGGAAACCACAAAGCCAAGGAAAACCAATTTGTTTTGAGAAAAGGTGCATTTGGGGAGGTTGGCATAAAGCTTCTCAAGACGCAAGATGCATAAGACCTCTCTCACATGTTGCACATGGTCCTCGAGATTTTTGCTATAAATGAGAATATCATCAAAATAGACAACCACACTCTTGCCAATGAGAGGACGCAAGATGTGATTCATAAGACGCATAAAAGTGGATGGAGCATTGGAGAGACCAAAAGGCATAACGATCCATTCATAGAGACCAAGCTTGGTCTTGAATGCCGTTTTCCATTCATCACCAATGGCCATGCGGATTTGGTGGTAGCCACTACGCAAATCGACTTTAGAGAAAATCGTGGCACCACTTAACTCATCAAGCATGTCATCTAAACGCGGAATGGGATGGCGGTAGCGGACGGTAATGGCATTGATGGGGCGACAATCCATACACATCCGTTGCATCTCATCCGGTTTAGGCACAAGAATCACGGGAACCGCACAAGGGCTAAGGCTTTCGCGAACGTACCCTTTGGCGAGGAGATCTTGTATTTGGCGTTGTATCTCCTTTGTGTCTTCGGGGTTGGTGCGGTAGGCGGCACGGTTTGGAAGCGGAGCGCCGGGTATGAGGTCGATGCGGTGTTCTATTCCTCGAAGTGGTGGAAGTCCATGAGGGAGCTCGCCGGGGAAGATGTCTTGAAACTCCTTCAAAAGAGACAACAAAGACGAAGGAATGTTGGTTAAGTCGTTAGTCGCCGACGATGGTCCCTTGCAAATGAGCACATAGTGCAATATGGTGGATGTGTTCTCTTGGACCTCTCTCCACTCACTCTTGGTGGCTAGTAGGACACTCTTTGTCTCACTCATATATGGCTTGTGGCGCTCACTATCTTTTTGGTGGGTCGCTCCCTCTCCTCTCATCTCACTATGGTGGGTGCGGAGTTGTGCCCTCGCTAAAGCCTTCGCATTATCCGCGATGATTTGGCTAGGAGTCATCGGGCGTAACTCGAACTTCTTGTCCTTGACCTTGAAGGTGTATGCATTGGAGTGTCCATCATGTATAGCCTTCTTGTCATATTGCCAAGGGCGGCCAAGCAACATGTGGCACACCGTCATGGGTACCACGTCACACTCAATAGTGTCCTCATAAGGTCCAATCTTGAAGGTGACGGTGACGGTATGTTGTATCTTGACGTTGCCCTTGTCACTCAACCATTGGATATGGTAAGGGTGAGGATGCTTGCGGAGGGTGAGGTTGAGCTTCTCACACAATTCGGTGCTTGCAAGGTTATGGCAACTTCCTCCATCGATGATAACCTTGATCGACTTGCCACCAATACCGGCACGGGTTTGGAAGATGTTGCACCGTTGGTCTTCCATAGCTTGAGGTTGAGTTGTTAGCACCCGTGTGACCACAAGTGAGGGACTTGGGTCGTGCTCGCATAAGAGAGGGTCTTCTCCACTTTCTTCCTCATAAGCTTCTTCATTGGCCGCGGCGGCTTGCACAAGGGCTTCGTATTCATCTTCACTTAGCGTCTCGATATCACTGTTCTCCATAGTGATCATGACCTTGGTATTCTTGCACTCAAACGATTTGTGGCCTTGGGTGCCACACTTGAAACAAGTGACATTAGAGGGTCCCGTAGATGCCTTAGAGGAGGCGGTGGAGGACACAGTTTGCTTCATGCGACTTTGGGTAGTTGTTTGCTTGGATGGTGTAGAGGACACGGCGGGCTTGACACTTGGTGGAGGAGTTGATGTAGCGAGCTTGGAGGCGAAGTATGACTTGGACTTGGAGTACTTGATGTCCTCAATCACTTGGCGCTCGGCCTTCGATGCTTGGTGGACCAACTCAACCATGTTGGAGTATGGTTGGAACTCCACAATCCTCTTGATGGGGTAGTTGAGGCCATTGAAGAAACGAGCAATGGTTTGGCTCTCAGATTCTTGGATGTTGGCTCGCATCATAGTTAACTCCATCTCCTTGAAGAACTCCTCAATGGTCTTGGTGCCTTGCTTCAACTTTTGGAGCTTGTTGAAGAGGTCGGTCATGTAGTGTGTTGGGACAAAGCAAGCTTGCATCTCTTCCTTCATCTCTTCCCAAGTGTCAATTGGAGGTTCACCCTTTTCTTCCCTTAGAGTGAGAACTTGCTCCCACCAAGTGTTGGCATAGTCCTCAAACTCAAGAGACGCCATAGCCACTTTCTTGGCACCGGAGTAGTTGTGGATGCGGAATATCTTGTCAACCTTGAGTGCCCATGAGAGGTAGGCCTCGGCATCCTCTTCACCCTTGAACTTCGGATGGTGAACTTGAGCCTTCCAAACATGTTGTCTTCATCCTCCAAGTTTCTTCGGTGAGGACGGATGCCTTCATCTCTTGCGGCTTGAGGTGGGATAGGAGGTCTTCCACGGCCAACCATAGCATTGGGTTGACGTTGAAGGTGGACACTAGCTTCACTTGGTTCACGGTGATGATGTTGTTGAAGATCTTGTCAAGGTTGTTGACGAGGCTCATTGTTGGCCCTCTCATCTTGATCATGTGTTGGATCTCCTCTTCCACGTTGGTCATGGCGAGGGTGACGTCGGAGATCTCGCCGAGGTTGATCTTGAGGACCTTGGTCTTGGGGTTGGTTGTCACGCCCATGGTGGGCATGGCAATCCGCTTGGTGACGATCTTGTTGTAGGACTTGGTCTTGTGGAGGACGCTCATGTGGACGAGCATGGCGATGGATTTCTCCTCGCCTAGAGTTGGAGCGAGAGTCTTCATGACGAACATGTGGGCGATGAGGTCGAAGATGGTCTTCATGCCTTGAGGAAGAGCTTGAGGACGAATGGCCACCATGAGAGTAATAATCTTGTGGCGAGCTCGAGGATGATGAAGTAGAGCGGTGTCGGCAATGACGACCCAAGTTGGTGATGGCGCGCTCGAGGCTATCCATGCGCCGCTCCATGTTTGCATCATTGGCCGCCATTTGGCCATTCAAGTTGTCCGTAGCTTCACGAAGGAGAGCTAAGTCTTGGTTCACGGCGGAGAAGTTGTGTGCTGATGACCCACAAGTATAGGGGGTGTATCGTAGTATCTTCGATAAGTAAGAATGTCGATCCCAACGAGGAGCAGAAGGTGTTAACAAGCAGTTTCGATGAAGTATTCACTGTAAATGCTCACAGACAAGTATTCAGAGGGTTTTGATGTAGTAGATGAATAAAGTACGAGTAAGTAAAGTGCGAGAGTAACAATTGCAGCGAGTGGCCCAATCCTTATTAGCACAAAGGACAAGCCGGTTTGTTTACTTATAATGACCAAACGTTCTCGAGGACACATGGGATTTTAGTCTAGTGCTTTCGCTACATACGGCTAATTAATCTTCCTTATTTTGATAAGTGTTGTGTGGGTGAACCTGTGCTAATGTACCGCCCTTCCTAGGACTAATACATACTTGTGATTATACCCCTTGCAAGCATCCGCAACTACAAGAAAGTAATTAAGATAAATCTAACCACAGCCTTAAACTCTGAGATCCTGCTATCCCTCCTGCATCGATATACCAACGGGGGTTTAGGTTTCTGTCACACCGGCAACCCCGCAATTGGAAAACGAGTACAAGATGCATTCCCCTAGGCCCATAAAGGTGAAGTGTCGTGTAGTCGACGTTCACACGACACCACTAGAAGAATAACACCACAACTTAAATATCATAACATTGAATATTACTCAACCATACTTCACTACTAACATTTAGACTTCACCCATGTCCTCAAGAACTAAACGAACTACTCACGAGACATCATATGGAACATGATCAGAGGTGATATGATGATGAATAACAATCTGAACATAAACCTTGGTTCAACGGTTTCACTCAATAGCATCAATAACAAGTAGAAATCAACACCGGGAGAGTTTCCCCTATCAAACAATCAAGATCAAACCCAAATTGCTACAACGGTGACGATGTGCAGCGGTGGAGACGGCGGTGATGATGATGAAGATGATGATGATGATGGAGATGATGTCCAGCTCGATGACGGTGACGATGGCGTCGATTTCCCCCTCCGGGAGGGAATTTCCCCGGCGGATCTCAGCCTGCCGGAGAGCTCTTTTCTCTCTGGTGTTCTCCGCCTCGCAGAGGCGGCTGTGTCTCTTCGCAAGGTACCCTCTGGAGCTTAGGTTTTCGGGATGAAGGCATACGCGAAGAAAAGGAGGCGAGAGGGGGCTGTGGGCCCCCTCCTCACAGGGCGGCGCGGCCAGGCCTTGGGCCGCGCCGGCCTATGGGGTGGGCCCACCTCGGGTCCCCTCGGCTCCCCCTTCTGGCTCACTTCGTCTTCTGGAAAAATAGGATTTTTCGTATAATTTCCGTCAACTGTTGATCTTCCGAAATATTGCATTCTGACGGCGCTTTTTCCAGCAGAATCCTGGCTCCGGTGCTCGATCCTCCAATAATCATGAAACATGCAAAATAGATGAAATAACAAAATTATTATCTCCAAATATGAAATATATCAATGAATAACAGCAAATTATGATATAAAATAGTGATGCAAATTGGACGTATCAACTCCCCCCAAGCTTAGACTTCGCTTGTCCCCAAGCGAAACTGAACTCGGTAAACAGGACCACATGTTTATGGAGTGAAGAGTCAATAAATAAAATACGGACAAGAAGCATCATATTCATTCACACAAGACATTCTAGTAAACAACTCCCTCATATAATTCAACTTGAAACAAGTATAAGGTAATCACAAATAAAGGTGCATAAGAAATCTTAGTTGGTGATGGCAAACTTCGTTCTTGGTCAGAGAACAATTAACAGGTTATACTTATCTTATTGAGCAGCGCTCTTATGTTAAAGTTCATATGGCACAACTTGCATACTCAATCATAATAATCTCCTCATGATCATTGATAACTTTCAAAGCTATATCCATTCAGATAAAACTTGTATTAAACAAGGAAAAATAAAAGACATGATGAAGCAAATCACAATATAATGGTTTGATCACAACTACTCAAATGCTTGCTTGAGATGGAGGGAAATAGGTTTACTGACTCAACATAAAGTAAAAGACAGACCCTTCGCAGAGGGAAGCAGGGATTAAATCATGTGCTAGAGCTTTTTCAGTTTTGAAATCATATAAAGAGAATAAAAGTAACATTTTGAGAGGTGTTTGTTGTTGTCAACGACTGGTAGCGGGTACTCTAACCCCCTTGCCAGACAAACCTTCAAAGAGCGGCTCCCATTTTATTTTTGTGTGGCACTCCTTCCAACCTTTCTTTCACAAACCATGGCTAACCGAATCCTCGGGTGCCTGCCAACAATCTCATACCATGAAGGAGTGCCTTTTTATTTTAGTTTTATTATGATGACACTCCCCCAACCTTTGCTTACACAAGCCATGGCTAACCGAATCTTCGGGTGCCGTCCATCAATCACATACCATGGAGGAGTGTCTATTTAGGTTAATTAATTTGGGACTGGGAATCCCATTGCCAGCTCTTTTTGCAAAGTTATTGGATAAGTGGATGAAGCCACTAGTCCATTGGTGAAAGTTGCCCAACAAGATTGAAAGATAAAACACCACATACTTCCTCATGAGCTATAAAACATTGACACAAATAAGAGATAGTAAATTTTGAATTGTTTAAAGGTAGCACACGAAGTATTTACTTGGAATGGCAGGAAATACCATGTAATAGGTAGTTATGGTGGACACAAATGACATAGGTTTGGGTTAAGGTTTGGATGCACGAGAAGTATTCCCTCTCAGTACAGGTCTTTGGCTAGCAAGGTTAATTAGCAAGCATAAGAGTCGAGGGAAACAAACAAATATACATGTGATAGAAACAACCATGCATCTTCCTTGCAAGCACAAACAGTTTTAACTTCAGAATAATAAACTATGAGCTAACGAGAAAGAAAGATAATGAAACAACTACATGTATTTCTCTTTTCTACTTAAACTTCAAAGTGTTGTTGCTATCGACCAATGCTAAGTTTGCCAAAACCAAATAGATTTATTCAATGCTCCCAAAGTGATACCAATACTAATAACAAGATCAATCATGTAATAAGGATTGCAAACTAAAATAAGATGTGCAATATGTAAATGATAAGACCTCTCATTAATATTCCATAACGATAACTCACACCAAGGGATACATAGACAATCAACTAAAGGAGAGATACTTCCACACTGCAACCCATCTTATATGATAACTTCCCTACTCATGATATGACACTACTTGATAATAAAAAGTAAAAGATAGTGATGATGTGATACCGCGGCACTCCCCCAAGCTTGGAACAAACCAAGGGGATGCCAATACCGATGATGAATTACTCCTTCGGCGATGGTGGTGATGAATTCCCATCATCAGATTTCCAAGGAAGAGGCTCTCCATCAACAAACGACATCTTGGTCTCAGGAATCCTGAAACTAGCAGCCTAGCTTATGTGTTTAAACCTATTTTCATACTCACAGTTCTGATTCTGAACGTCATAGAGCTGAGCTTGGAGTTTGTTGGTGGTGTCGTGAAGTGAGAGGATGTCGCCCCATAGTTTTGCAGTCTCCTTCTCATGTGCATCAATAAGTTCAGACACAATCTTGTGGAAGATGTCCACCTCACGCTCAGCCATCTTCTTGTATTTGAAGACCTCTTGTTCTAGCTTCTCCATCCTATCTTCTAAACTTCCTTCTCCTTTAGGACCCTGGACATCCTTGATCTGCAGCTCTCCATCAACGAGCAGCAACTCCTTGGGGTGCATCCTCAGCTCCTCCATGTACAAATTGCCAACGTCCTTGCAGGAGCTGTCCTTCGGAGTTTCCGACGAAGACATGATGGCTCTAGATCCGAAGCAAATCCTGGCAGAAACAGCTCGAAACAAAACATGTCGAGAAAACGATATACGGACCTCCAGGGGTCCGGGGGATTATATATCAGGAATTTGTATGTCATAAGGAAAGTACCAGGTCGAACCAGAGTCGGAAAGGGGCGACGAGGCGGCCAGCTCATAGGGCGTCGCGGGCCATGGCCTGGCCGCGCCGGCCTATGGGGGCACGCCCTCGTGCATCTCCTCCACTCCGTTTCGATCTCGTAATTTTTCATATTTTCCAAAAACAGCAAAAACATTGTTCGGAAAGTAAATTGCGAACTTTTTATTACCAGTACTGTTACCTATTCAAAGTCGAGTTACGTGATTGTCAATTTGACCTTTGATGAAGGCCTCCGGTGTTTCCACTCGAATAACATCAACATCTACATTGTAAGAATCACCTGAGATATAATGCTTGAGTCTTTGTCCATTCACCACTTGTGTGGCATTGCCTTGGAGAGAGCTAATTTTAATTGCTCCTGAACGATACACCTCCTCAACAACATATGGTCCTTCCCATTTCGAGAGTAATTTCCCTGCAAAGAATGCGAGACAGAGACCGATACAATAGGACTTTATCCCCAATATTAAATTCTCTTTTGATAATCCTTCTATCATGCCATTTTTTAACTTTCTCTTTAAAGAGTTTAGCATTTTCATAAGCTTCACTTCTCCATTCATCTAGAGAACTCAATTGCAGCAACCTCTTATTACCAGCTAGTTTAGGATCTTTATTTAGTTCTCTAACAGCCCAATAAGCTTTGTGCTCTAGTTCTAAAGGTAAATGACAAGCTTTTCCATAAACCATTTTATAAGGTGACATTCCCATGGGATTTTTATAAGCAGTTCTATAAGCCCATAGTGCATCCTTCAATTTACTAGCCCAGTTCTTTCTAGTTTTATTAACAGTCTTTTCCAAGATAGATTTAATCTCTCTATTTGATAATTCTACTTGCCCACTAGTTTGAGGATGATAAGCGGAAGCAATTCTATGATTAATACCATATTTAGCAAGAGTTTTTCTAAAACCACCATGAATAAAATGAGAACCTCCATCTGTCATAATATATCTAGGAACTCCAAATCTAGGAAAAATAATATCTAAAAGCATTCTTAAAGAGGTCTCACCATCAGCACTTTTTGTAGGTATGGCTTCCACCCATTTAGTAACATAATCAACAGCAACAAGTATATGAGTGTTACCTTCTGAAGAGGGAAAAGGTCCCATGAAGTCAAATCCCCAACAATCGAACGGTTCAATAACAAGAGTATAATTCATAGGCATTTCATTGCGTCTAGAGATATTACCAACCCTTTGGCATTCATCACAAGACAGGATAAACTTCCTTGCATCTTTGAAGAGAGTTGGCCAATAAAAACCTGATTGTAGAACCTTTTGCGCGGTTCTATCTCCGGCGTGATGTCCTCCATAAGCACTACCATGACATTTACTCAATATCTCTTGTTGTTCATATTCGGGAACACATCTTCGCAGGATACCATCCACTCCTTCTTTATATAAGTGTGGGTCATCCCAGAAATAATGCCTCAAGTCATAAAAGAATTTCCTCCTTTGCTGAGCTGAAAAGGTTGGAGGCAAGTACTTGGAAACAATAAAGTTAGCATAATCAGCATACCAAGGACCTGTCTCATGAGCTCACCTTTATTACAGCCAATTGTTCATTTGGAAAACTATCATTAACAGAACAGGATCATAAGCAATATTTTCCAATCTAGACAAATTATCAAAGACAGGATTATCAGCACCTTTCCTATCTACAATATGTAAATCAAATTCTTGCAACAGAAGCACCCATCTAATAAGTCTTGGCTTAGCATCTTTCTTTTGCATAAGGTATCTAATTGCAGCATGATCAGTATGTATAGTAACTTTTGAATCAACAATATAAGATCTAAACTTATCACAAGCAAAGACTACAGCTAACAATTCTTTTTCAGTAGTAGCATAATTTCTTTGAGCAGCATCAAGGGTTTTACTAGCATAATGAATAACATTCAATTTTTTATTTACTCGCTGTCCAAGAACAGCGCCTACAGCAAAATCACTAGCATCACACATGATTTCAAATGGTAAGTTCCAATCAGGAGGTTCAACTATAGGAGCAGTTGTTAAGGCTTTCTTTAGAGTTTCAAAAGCTTCCTTACAATCATCATCAAAAACAAAAGGTACATCTTTTTGAAGAAGATTAGTAAGAGGCTTTGAAATCTTGGAGAAGTCTTTAATAAACCTCCTATAAAACCCAGCATGACCAAGAACACTACGAATACCTTTAACATCCCTAGGATAGGGCATCTTCTCAATTGCTTCAACTTTAGCTCTATCAACTTCAATACCTCTCTCGGAAATTTTATGTCCCAATACAATTCCTTCATTAACCATAAAGTGGCATTTCTCCCAATTAAGAACAAGGTTAGTTTCTTCACATCTCTGCAAAACTTTATCAAGGTTCCGCAAGGAATTATCAAAAGAATTCCCATAGACAGAAAAATCATCCATGAATACCTCTACAATACTCTCGCAAAAGCCATGAAAAATAGCAGACATGCATCTTTGAAAAGTAGCAGGGGCATTACATAAACCAAAAGGCATACGTCTATAAGCATAAGTTCCATAGGGACAAGTGAAAGTGGTTTTCTCTTGATCCTTAGTTTTAACAGCAATTTGTGAAAACCCAGAATAACCATCAAGAAAGCAAAAGTGAGTATTCTTAGATAACCTTTCTAACATTTGATCAATAAAAGGCAAAGGGTAATGATCTTTTTTAGTAACCTTATTAACTTTTCGATAATCAATGCACATTCTATACCCTACAACTACTCTTTGAGGGATGAGCTCATCATTATCATTAGGCACAACAGTCATTCCTCCTTTCTTAGGAACACAATGCACAGGACTAACCCATCTACTATCAGCAATATGATATATAATACCAGCTTCAAGAAGTCTTAATACCTCATTTCTTACCACATCCTTCATCTTAGGAATTAGACGACGCTGAGGTTCAACAACAGGCTTCGCATCATCTTCCATATTAATGGCGTGTTGGCAGATAGTAGGAGAAATCCCTTTCAAGTCATCAAGAGTGTAGCCAATAGCACCTCGGTGTTTCTTCAGTATTTCCAATAACCTTTCTTCTTCAAACTCTGAAAGCTTAGAACTAATAATAACAGGATATATTTTCTTATCATCAGTATGTAATGTCCCAGGTTTAGAGCCGATCGAGGGGTAGATTTTAGAAAGGGATGTGCATTGCATTGTAAATTCCGGGGAAATTTCGCGCTGTTAAAACAAAAACTGCATCGAAGGGGGACAGGTTTCTCTCTCGACATCCTACAGGGTTAGGGTTTCGAGAGTGCGATGAACTTGTTCCTACTTGTCTAAATTAGGGTTTTGAGAAGAGAGAAGTGGGATTGCATTGAAATCATAAGTTGCATGATTGATTTACAAGTTAAGTTGTTTGAATGAATTCAAACCAAATTTGAATTTGAAATTCAAATTCAAACATCAAATGATCATCACATAGTTCAAATTTGAGATAATTTATTCAACAATTATTATAAGTCAAGAATTTAAATAATACAACAATTATGTAAAGCTCATTAAGGAAAACTTGAGCTTTATTGATAATCACACACATAATACATTGTCTTTACAATATTCAGAATTGAATTATGGAATTACAACACATTACAAGAATTGGAAATAGAAATTGAAAAAGGAAAATTACAAGTTATTTAAATGACCTAAACTACATTGTGATCTTCATGAATTCTTTGATCTAGATGATCTTGAGTTCATCCTGATCAGCACTTGATACCTGCACACATACACAACAATCAGAGTATTAAGCCAAGTGGCAAAGCCACTTGGCAGGTTAGCAAATAAATTGTGAAGAGTGGATATGAACAAGGTCCTCCCGAGCTGATCCAACCCATCAGCTCAAGTCCCAAGCCACACACACACAGGCAGCACACAAGGCTTGCTGCATGTGCAACAACACATCAGGCCAGGGGGAGTCACCATAGCAACCAGGTAGTGCTGTCGACCAACAAAGCAAAGCCAGAAGCATATAAAACTTGCCACAGTAAACCCTAGATCATTCCATCGACAGCAGCTTCACAGAGTAAGTCTCAAGAACACAAGAACAGCTTGAACAGCCACTGCTGTTCAACACATTTTCACCACCACAGCACATAACCAAGAAGCATCAAGCTCACCAGGAGGAGCAGGGCAAGCAAATCAACCATAAGATCCACACAGAAGCAAACCCTCTACACCAACATCAAATTCTAGGAGCTGGAGTGAGGTATACCAAGCATCATGAACAAACCAGATGGTTTTGTTCATATATAAGCATATGCACCAATCACACACAAGCAAAAGGTGTGATACCCAAGTTGTGTCATCATCTGGCTACTAAGCCATATGGTGCAAGCAAGAGCAGTAAGGCCACTGGTAAATCATCTAAAGGGAACAACAGCTATGACAATCAATGCATAACTGAAGAAATCCAGCAAGAGATGAAAGCACAAGCTAGCCTAGCTACACACTTAGCACCTACAGCTATTCAGGCCATCAGACATAGACAAATCCTTGTCTATTTGATTTCAACATCAAGAGCTACTGGCAATCCCATAAATGGATCACCCAGAAAGCATCTAGTGAGCCACAGTAAGCCAACACTGGTGGGAGCCACCCTAATAGCATGAATTTACTGTCAGGGATACCTCAACCACACAATCAATCCAAACAATTAAGCCTTACACATGCATCATCACCCAAGTGGGTTCAGAGTGGGCTAGGGTCCCCAACAATTGTTGGCATCCCTCTAGCCCAAGCAAATCAATTGATAAGATCATCACTGCAAGGCAGTTCACATCACTTATCTAACCAATTAAGCAAGGTAACAGAGATAAATGAATTACAAAAGCAACCACTGCACCAGAACCTTGCACATGATCCAGAGGATCACTGCAAGCAACAGATAAAGCTTGAGTAAGCCATAAACCTCACTAGCACAAGTGTATGTGACACACAGATACCAGAATGAGCACCAGATAGGCACTGCCAGAAGTATAACAACTAATCATCAAGCAAATGATGATCAGAGACTCACCAGAGCTTGCTAACACTTGATATAAATGGCTATAAGCAAGCATAGCATCAGAAATGAGCTAGTCACTGAAGATTTACACCCAAACTATAACTGAATAAACAGATACTATAGTAATAATCATATGATTGTATCCAGAAGCACATCAAGAGCTTGATGAACCACTGGATCTTGCTCAACAAATAAAGCACATACCAGTAACCACTGAATCATGCAGTTAAACCAACAGTAATGCTCAATTGAGCATACTCATGAATTTGAGCACAAGGAACATCATACCATTGCTCTGGCACTTTCCAAATTGCAAGTAATGCACACAGAACCCAAGCCAGAACAGCAAACATGAACACACTTGATATCTAGCAAGCTCAGTAACAAGAACAGAGCCACAGAGAGGGAATTAAGCAAGAAAGGAGAGCATGGCAACCAATTAGATTAGGAATGCTTGCACAGGGATATGGCAGAATATCACCCAACAATAGCACATGCTTAGTGCAGGCAAGCACAGCACAGTAGCAAAGCATGAGCATGAGCATGAGCATCAGTACAAGCACATGAACTAGAACTAGGCCATGGCGGCAGCAGTAGCACAGCAGCACAAGCATCAGAGCAGCAGCAAAGCAGCATACGCACACACAGCAAGCTAAGCGCAGCAGAGCACCAGCACAGCATGGCGGCATCTCCAACAAGAGGAGGGCCATGGCCAGAGCTAGCAGAGATGAAGAACAGGCACAGAAGAGGAGCAGAAGGGGGCGCACTTACTTGGAGCCGAGCAGAACGGTGGCGCCATGGCGGCCACGGCGGCACGCGCCGAAGCACGGCGGCGCCAGGCCAAGCCAGGCCATGGCGGTGCCGCGGCAGCTCACGCACACGATGGCGAAGCCACGGCGGCGCCACGGCTCCATGAACTTCGGCGGCGACGAGATCGCCGTGGATCTCCACGGTCAGACGAGCAGAAGGATTGGAGGCGACACGAAGAGGCGACGAAGAGCAAATCGGCGCGGTGGATCTGAAGCGCCGTCGAACGGCGGTTCAGACGCACCTCATCTCGCCGGCGGCGATGGCCGGAGTTGGCCGGAGAAATTCGGCGAAGGGGCGGCGACGCGCGCGTCGCCAGAGCTCGAGGGTTAGGGTTCGCGAGGGAGAGAGAGAGGAAAAGTGAGGGCGACCGAGTGGGCCGGACCAGGCCAACTGGGTTGAGCCCAACCCACTCGGGTTCACCCTGACAGGTGGGCCCGAGGGCAATTTGGGCATTTTCCAAAATACCCTTTAAGTGAGGATTTCAAAGAATTTTACAAAATAGAATATGGCCCTAAAAAAATAATAAAAATATGAAAATCAATCAGCATAAAATTCTCTATCCAAATAAAATATCAAAGAGAATTTTTGGAGATAATTAAGAATAAGTCTTAATTTGATGATTTAAATAATAATTTAAATCACACATATTATTTTCAATAATGAAAATAAGTCCATTAATGCAATTGGACTTTAAAAACACCTTGACAATATTTCAAGGTTGTATTTACCCTAAATCAAGTATCTACAAGTTGTTCTTAGTACTAACCTCTCACATGAAATAACAACGACATCGGAAGGGGGAAACAAACCCTAAAACTGGAATCATGCATAATTGCTTCTTTAACCATTGCCCTTATCGGACAATGATGCTATTTTTCAGAGACAGAGGACAAGGGTCAGTCCACACCTTCCAACTGCAAAACTTTGCAGTGTTCAGGCAAGTTCATCACTTGCTCATGTCATTTGAGTATTTCTATCAAATTACTTGCAAAGTACTATGGTTATCACAATTGCATAAAAACCAAAACCACTACTTTCATAACTATGAAAATGACTATGTGGTGGGCAATGAAACCATGGATTGTGTTGATATGGTGGAGGTTCCATTGCAAGGGTTTATATCCATCTAGGATTAAACAACAAATGTCGCCAGTGATTCTTGTGCCGTAACACCCGTGTTAACCATAAGATCCGGAGTGGGACGGAGTAGTCAAAAGTGTTTCCACCTCTCGTTCATCAACAGATGCTCATTACCGGGTGCTCATGATCTTGCGAGACTTGATGCAGGGGTGGGAACCCGTAGAAGTCCCAACGGTAATGAGGTCTATGATGGGTTGCATCTGCCGACGTAGGAATGTATGGTAGAGCCCTGCATTGACGTCGTGGTCGGAGTCCACCCTGAAATCTATGGGAATAATGGGGCCGGCGTGGACCCAGGGTCGGAGTATGCAACAAAGGGTGGGTGTTCGAGGTAGCGGAGGAACATGATTGGCTAGACCTTATACCGGGTGATACGTCCAATTTGCATCACTATTTTATATCATAATTTGCTGTTATTCATTGATATATTTCATATTGGGACACAATACTTATGTTATTTCATCTATTTTGCATGTTTCATCATTATTGGAGGATCGAACACCGGAGCCAGGATTCTGCTGGAAAAAGCACCGTCAGAACGCAATATTTCGGGAGATCAACTCTGGAAGGAAATTATACCAAAAATCCTATTTTTCAAGATGACGAAGGAAGCCAGAAGGAGGAGCCAGGAGCAGCCAGGGTGGGCCCACACCCTAGGGCGGCGCGGCCCAGGCCCTGGCCGCGCCGGCCTGTGGTGTGGAGGGCCCACGACCCCTTTCGCCTCCTTTTCTTCGCCAAACCCTTCGTCCCGAAGACCTAAGCCACAGAGGGTACCTCGCGAAGAGTTACAGCCGCCTCTGCGGGGCGGAGAACACCAGAGAGAAAAGAGCTCTCCGGCGGGCAGGAATCCGCCAGGGAAATTCCCTCCGGGAGGGGGAAATCGACGCCATCGACACCGTCATCGAGCTGGACATCATCGCCATCACCATCATCATCATCTCCACCATCATCACCGCCGTCATCACCGCTGGACACCACCACCGCCATAGCAATTTGGGTTTGATCTTGATTGTTTGATAGGGGAAACTCTCCCGGTATCGATTTCTACTTGTCGTTGATGCTATTGAGTGAAACCATTGAACCAAGTTTATGTTCAGATTGTTATTCATCATCATATCACCTCTGATCATGTTCCGTATGATGTCTTGTGAGTAGTTCGTTTAGTTCTTGAGGACATGGGTGAAGTCTAAATGTTAGTAGTGAACTATGGTTGAGTAATATTCAATGGTGTGATATTTAAGTTGTGGTGTTATTCTTCTAGTGGTGTCATGTGAACGTCGACTACATGACACTTCACCATTTATGGGCCTAGGGGAATGCATCTTGTACTCGTTTGCCAATTGCGGGGTTGCCGGAGTGACAGAAACCTAAACCCCGCCGGTATATCGATGCGGGGAGGGATCGCAGGATCTCAGAGTTTAAGGCTGTGGTTAGATTTATTCTTAATTACTTTCTTGTAGTTGCGGATGCTTGCAAGGGGTATAATCACAAGTATGTATTAGTCCTAGGAAGGGCGGTACATTAGCATAGGTTCACCCACACAACACTTATCACAACAATGAAGATTATTTAGCCGCATGTAGCGAAAGCACTAGACTAAAATCTCGTGTGTCCTCGAGAACGTTTGGTCATTATAAGTAAACAAACCGGCTTGTCCTTTGTGCTAAAAAGATTGGGCCACTCGCTGCAATTATTACTGTCGCACTTTACATACTCGTACATTATTCAACTGTTACATCAAACCCCCCTGAATACTTGTCTGTGAGCATTTACAGTGAATCCTTCATCGAAACTGCTTGTCAACACCTTCTGCTCCTCGTTGGGATCGACATTCTTACTTATCGAAGATACTACGATACACCCCTATACTTGTGGGTCATCAAGACTATTTTAAGGCGCCGTTGCCGGGGAGTGAAGCGCTATTGGTAAGTGGAATTGGTAAGGAAAACCTTTACTGTTGTGCTGATTTTATTTCTGCCTGCTGCTATAAGTCATTATGGAGAGATCTTCTCTTCAATTTTTATTTGGGAAATCTACTACTACTGCAACGGTAGTGGATGAAGCGCCAGGTGAGGAAGTAATACCATATAAAATACCTATGAAAATTATTGAACGTGTTATGGATAACCGCTATGAAGGGGATGGAACTGTCCACCCCGGTGATCATTTACTGTATTTGCATGAATTATGCGGGTTATTCAAATGTGCAGGTATTGCTATGGATGAAGTGAGGAAGAAACTATTCTCTTTATCGCTGTCTGGTAAAGCGGCGCATTGGTATAAATTACTGGATAATGGGGATTCTCTTGAATGGAATGATATTGTGCCCCGGTTTTATTCTAAGTTCTATCCTCCAAGTGAAATTCATAAGGATCGGAATCGCATATATAATTTTTGGCCTCATGATGGAGAGAGTATTGCCCAAGCTTGGGGGAGATTGAAGTCTTTAATGCTCAAATGCCCCATTCATGAGCTTCCTGGTAATGTTATTATTGATAATTTCTATGCAAGACTTTCTTTTGAAGACAAGACCTTGCTGGATACTTCTTGTTCTGGATCATTCACGCGTAATAAGGAAGAGTTTAAAAGGGACCTTCTTGATCGAATCCAAGAAAATACTGAAGGATGGGAGATCGACAAAGATAGAGAATCAGGTATAAATTATGATTACAAATGCATTGAAGTTTTTATGGATACTGATAAATTTCGTAATATGAGTGCTACATATGGTCTTGATTCTCAAGTTGCTGTAAATCTTTTTAAAGCTTTTGCCTCTCATTATGAATTGCCAAAGAAGAACTTTGATAAGTATCATGAACCATATAAAGATAAAATTGATTCATCTATTAATAAATGTGTTGTAGTTGAAACTGCTGATCATGTTATTCCTGAGGTTTATATTGAAAAAACTCCTTTCCCTGCTAAAATGAAGGAGTACTCTGTTATAAATAGTGCGGTTCATAAAAGTGAAAAGAAACCTGTAGAACCTGAAGAACAAATAAAAGTTGAACCCGCTGTTGCAATAGTTAAAGATCTTGTGACTGAAAATGTGGAGGATGGTCATATTATTTTCTGTGAAGATGCTTCTAATATTGTTTCACATCCTAATAAACCCAAACAAGCTAGTGTTCCTATGCTATCTGTTAGAATTGGTGATCATTGTTATTATGGATTATGTGATATTGGTGCAAGTGTTAGTGCTATTCCGTATGAGCTTTACACGGAGATTATGCACGAAATTGATTCTTGTGAACTTGAAGATATTGATGTGGTTATTCAGCTGGCTAATAGAGAAACTATTTCTCCAATTGGTATTGTTCGAGATGTGGAAGTTTTATGCGGTAAGATTAAATATTCTGCTGACTTTTTGGTACTTGGTTCTGCTGCTAGTGATTATTGTCCTATTATCTTTGGTAGACCTTTTCTAAATACTTGTGGAGCTATTATAGATTGCAAGAAAGAGAAAATTTTGACTAAATTTGCTGGTGAATCTTATGAGTTTAACTTCTCTAAATTTACTAAAACTCCTTATAAAGCTGATTTGCCTAGTAATGATATTAAAATGGAGCAATGTGCATCTATTGTTCTTGTTCCTAATAATCCTTTGCAAGAACATTTGGAGGATAGCGAGAGCGAAATTTTTAGGAAAGAAAGAGATGAGCTTGAGGAAATTTTTCTTCGCCAACCTATTCTCAAGCATGATTTACCGGTGGAAGATTTGGGTACAACACCGCCACCAAAGGAAGATCCTGTTTTTGATTTAAAGCCTTTACCTGATAATCTTAAATATGCTCATATTGATGATAAGAAAATATATCCTGTTATTATTAGTTCTAAGCTTTCAGAGATTGAGGAAGAAAGGTTATTGGAAATATTGAAGAAGCATCGAGGCGCTATTGGCTACACTCTTGATGATTTGAAGGGGATTTCTCCTTCTATTTGCCAACATGCTATTAATATGGAAGATGATGCAAAGCCTGTTGTTGAACCTCAGCGTCGTCTAATTCCAAAGATGAAGGAAGTGGTAAGGAATGAGGTACTACGACTCCTTGAAGCTGGTATTATATATCCTATTGCTGATAGTAGATGGGTTAGTCCTGTACACTGTGTTCCCAAGAAAGGAGGTATGACTGTTGTGCCTAATGATAATGATGAGCTCATTCCTCAAAGAATAGTTGTAGGGTATAGAATGTGCATTGATTTTCGAAAAGTTAATAAAGTTACTAAAAAAGATCATTACCCTTTACCCTTTATTGATCAAATGCTAGAAAGATTATCTAAAAATACTCATTTTTGCTTTCTTGATGGTTATTCGGGTTTTCACAAATTGTGTTAAAGCTAAAGATCAAGAGAAAACCACTTTTACCTGTCCCTATGGAACTTATGCTTATAGACGCATGCCTTTTGGTTTATGTAATGCTCCTGCTACTTTTCAAAGATGCATGTCTGCTATTTTTCATGGTTTTTGTGAAAGTATTGTAGAGGTATTCATGGATGATTTTTCCGTCTATGGGAATTCTTTTGATAGCTGCTTCCGAAACCTTGATAAAGTTTTGCAGAGATGTGAAGAAACTAACCTTGTTCTTAATTGGGAGAAATGCCACTTTATGGTTAATGAAGGAATTGTATTGGGACATAAAATTTCTGAGAGAGGTATTGAAGTTGATAGAGCTAAAGTTGAAGCAATCGAGAAGATGCCTTATCCGAGGGATGTTAAAGGTATTCGTAGTGTTCTTGGTCATGCTGGGTTTTATAGGAGATTTATTAAAGATTTCTCTAAGATTTCAAAGCCTCTTACTAATCTTCTTCGAAAAGATGTACCATTTGTTTTTGATGATGATTGTAAGGAAGCGTTTGAAACTCTTAAGAAAGCCTTAACAACTGCTCCTATAGTTGAACCTCCTGATTGGAATTTACCCTTTGAAATTATGTGTGATGCTAGTGATTTTGCTGTAGGCACTGTTCTTGGACAGCGAGTAGATAAAAAACTGAATGTTATTCATTATGCTAGTAAAACTCTTGATGCTGCTCAAAGAAATTATGCTACAACTGAAAAGGAATTATTAGCTGTGGTCTTTGCTTGTGATAAATTTAGATCTTATATTGTTGATTCAAAAGTTACTATTCATACTGATCATGCTGCAATTAGATACCTAATGACAAAGAAAGATGCTAAGCCGAGGCTTATTAGATGGGTACTTCTTTTGCAAGAATTTGATTTACATATTGTAGATAGGAAAGGTGCTGATAATCCTGTTGCTGATAATTTGTCTAGATTGGAAAATATTGCTTATGATCCTGTTCCTGTTAATGATAGTTTTCCAAATGAACAATTGGCTGTAATAAAGGTGAGCTCGCGAGACAGTCCTTGGTATGCTGATTATGCTAACTTTATTGTTTCCAAGTACTTGCCTCCAACCTTTTCAGCTCAGCAAAGGAGGAAATTCTTTTATGATTTGAGGCATTATTTCTGGGATGACCCACACTTATATAAAGAAGGAGTGGATGGTATTATGCGAAGATGTGTCCCTGAATATGAACAACAGGAGATATTGAGTAAATGTCATGGTAGTGCTTATGGAGGACATCACGCCGGAGAAAGAACCGCGCAAAAGGTTTTACAATCAGGTTTTTATTGGCCAACTCTCTTCAAGGATGCGAGAAAGTTTATTTTATCTTGTGATGAATGCCAAAGGGTTGGTAATATCTCCAGACGCAATGAAATGCCCATGAATTATACTCTTGTTATTGAACCGTTTGATTGTTGGGGATTTGACTTCATGGGACCTTTTCCGTCTTCAGAAGGTAACACTCATATACTTGTTGCTGTTGATTATGTTACTAAATGGGTGGAGGCTATACCTACAAAAAGTGCTGATGGTGAGACCTCTTTAAGAATGCTCTTAGATATTATTTTTCCTAGATTTGGAGTACCTAGATATATTATGACTGATGGAGGTTCTCATTTTATTCATGGAGGTTTTAGAAAAACTCTTGCTAGGTATGGTATTAATCATAGAATTGCTTCTGCTTATCATCCTCAAACTAGTGGTCAAGTAGAGTTATCAAATAGAGAGATTAAATCTATTTTGGGAAAGACCGTTAATAAAACTAGAAAGAATTGGGCTAGTAAATTGAAGGATGCACTTTGGGCTTATAGAACTGCTTATAAAAATCCCATGGGAATGTCACCTTATAAAATGGTTTATGGGAAAGCTTGTCATTTACCTTTAGAACTAGAGCACAAAGCTTATTGGGCTGTTAGAGAATTAAATAAAGATCCTAAACTTACTTAGGTGATAAGAGGTTGTTGCAATTGAGTTCTCTAGATGAATGGAGAAGTGAAGCATATGAAAATGCTAAACTCTTTAAAGAGAAAGTTAAAAAATGGCATGATAGGAGGATTATCAAAAGAGAATTTAATATTGGGGATAAAGTCCTATTGTATCGGTCTCGTCTCAGATTCTTTGCAGGGAAATTACTCTCGAAATGGGAAGGACCATATGTTGTCGAGGAGGTGTATCGTTCAGGAGCAATCAAAATTAGCTCTCTCCAAGGCAATGCTACGCAAGTGGTGAATGGACAAAGACTCAAGCATTATATCTCGGGTGATTCCTATAATGTTGATGTTGATATTATTCAAGTGGAAACACCGGAAGATTTCATCAAAGGGCAAATTGACAGTCCGCCAGAACTCGACTTTGAATAGGTAACAGTACTGGTAATGAAAACTACGCAATTTACTTTCCGAACAATATTTTTACTATTTTTGGAAAATATGAGAAATTACGAGTTCGAAACGGAGTGGAAAGGACGCACGAGGGGGTGCCACCATAGGGCGGCGCGGCCTGACCTGGGCCCGCGCCGGCCTATGGTTTGGCCGCCCCGTCGCCCCTTTCCGACTCTGGTTCGATCTGGTATTTTCCGTTTGTCGTGAAAAATTTTGCTATATAATCCCCCGGACCCCTGGAGGTCCGTATATCGTGTTTTCGACGTGTTTTGTTTCGAGCTGTTTCTGCCAGGATCTGTTTTCGGTCTAGAAGCACCATGGTCTCCAAAAACAAGGGCAAGGAGTTTCCGGATGAAGATGATCGAGATCTCGGGTGGAAAGAGGAAGACAAGGACGTCAAGGAAGAAGATGAAGAAGAGGTGGAGGAAGACTCGCGCGCACGCCCGCGTGCTACCATCGCAAGCATCAAGGTGGTGGACAACCCTTTTTGTGCAAACAAGAGCGCAAGAATTCGCACTGGAGGAGCAGTCCCACGTCATTACCTAGCTCCGAAAACATCTCCATCAGGCACTCATCACCCCTTCCACAATCTAATTTTCAATAATCAAATTGAAGGGACTCCCAAGGCAGCATTGCCTAGCCAATGGGATATAGATCGCTCTAACACTGCAGGAGAGAAGGAGCCTGAGGCTGAAGAGTGGGGAAATAACTCCAAGAGCTGGGACTCGCCATCAGACAGACTCTTTAACCGCGTCGAGCACAACTCAGAGATGATTCGCAATCTCATATACAGGATTGACGAGCTTCAGGAGCTTATTGAGAAGCTTGTCAGGAATTCATCACCACCATCACCGAAGGAGTAATTCATCATCGGTATAGGCATCCCCTTGGTTTGTTCCAAGCTTGGGGGAGTGCCGCGGTATCACGTTATCACTACCTTTTACTTTTATTGTCAAGTAGTGTCATATCATGAGTAGGGAAGTTATCATATAAGATGGGTTGCGTTTGGAAGTATCTCTCCTTTAGTTGGTTGTCTATGTATCCCTTGGTGTGAGTTATCGTTATGGAATATTAATGAGAAGTCTTATCATTTACATATTGCACATCCTATTCTAGTTTGCAATCTGTACTATATGATTCACCTTGTTATTAGTATTGGTATCACTTTGGGAGCATTGAATAAATCTATTTGGTTTTGGCAAACTTAGCATTGGTCAATAGCAACAACACTTTGAGGTTTAAATAGAAAAGAGAAATACATGTAGATGTTTCATTGTCTTTCTTGTTAGCTCATAGCTTATTATTCTGAAGTTAAAATTGTTTGTACTTACAAGGAAGATGCATGATTGTTTCTATCACATGTATATTTGTTTGTTTCCCTCGACTCTTATGCTTGCTAATTAACCTTGCTAGCCAAAGACCTGTACTGAGAGGGAATACTTCTCGTGCATCCAAACCTTAACCCAAACCTATGCCATTTGTGTCCACCATACCTACCTACTACATGGTATTTTCTGCCATTCCAAGTAAATACTTCATGTGCTACCTTTAAACAATTCAAAACTTAGTATCTCTTATTTGTGTTAATGTTTCATAGCTCATGAGGAAGTATGTGGTGTTTTATCTTTCAATCTTGTTGGGCAACTTTCATCAATGGACTAGTGGCTACATCCGCTTATCCAATAATTCTGCAAAAAGAGCTGGCAATGGGATTCCCAGTCCCAAATTAATTAAACTAAATAGACACTCCCCCATGGTATGTGATTGATGGACGGCACCCGAAGGATTCGGTTAGCCATGGCTTGTGTAAGCAAAGGTTGGGGGGAGTGTCATCATCATAAAGCTAAAATAAAAAGGCACTCCTTCATGGTATGAGATTGTTGGCAGGCACCCGAGGATTCGGTTAGCCATGGTTTGTGAAAGAAAGGTTGGAAGGAGTGCCACACAAAATGAAAATAATATGGGAGCCGCTCTTAGGAGGTTGTCTGGCAAGGGGGTTAGAGTACCCGCTACCAGTCGTTGACAACAACAAACACCTCTCAAAATGTTACTTTTATTCTCTTTATATGATTGCAAAACTGAAAAAGCTCTAGCACATGATTTAATCCCTGTTTCCCTCTGCGAAGGGCCTGTCTTTTACTTTATGTTGAGTCAGTAAACCTATTTCCCTCCATCTCAAGCAAGCATTTGAGTAGTTGTGATCAAACCATTATATTGTGATTTGCTACATCATGTCTTTTATTCTTCTTTGTTTAGTACAAGTTTTATCTGAATGAATATAGCTTTGCAAGTTATCAATGATTATGAGAAGACCATTACGATTGAGTATGCAAGTTGTGCCTTATAAACTTTAACATGAGAGCGCTGCTCAATGAGATAAATATAATCTGTTAATTGTTCTCTGACCAAGAACGAAGTTTGCCATCACCAATCATGATTTCTCATGCACCTTTACTTGTGATTACCTTATACTTGTTTCAATATGAGTTATAAGAGGTTGTTTACTATAATGTCCTGTGTGAATGAATATGATGCTTCTTGTCCGTATTTTATTTATCGACTCTTCACTCCATAAACATGTGGTCATGTCTATCGAGCTCAGTTTCGCTTGGGGACAAGCGAAGTCTAAGCTTGGGGGGAGTTGATACGTCCAATTTGCATCACTATTTTATATCATAATTTGCTGTTATTCATTGATATATTTCATATTGGGACACAATACTTATGTTATTTCATCTATTTTGCATGTTTCATCATTATTGGAGGATCGAACACCGGAGCCAGGATTCTGCTGGAAAAAGCACCGTCAGAATGCAATATTTCGGGAGATCAACTCTGGAAGGAAATTATACCAAAAATCCTATTTTTCAAGATGACGAAGGAAGCCAGAAGGAGGAGCCAGGAGCAGCCAGGGTGGGCCCACACCCTAGGGCGGCGCGGCCCAGGCCCTGGCCGCGCCGGCCTGTGGTGTGGAGGGCCCACGACCCCTTTCGCCTCCTTTTCTTCGCCAAACCCTTCGTCCCGAAGACCTAAGCCACAGAGGGTACCTCGCGAAGAGTTACAGCCGCCTCTGCGGGGCGGAGAACATCAGAGAGAAAAGAGCTCTCCGGCGGGCAGGAATCCGCCGGGGAAATTCCCTCCAGGAGGGGGAAATCGACGCCATCGACACCGTCATCGAGCTGGACATCATCGCCATCACCATCATCATCATCTCCACCATCATCACCGCCGTCATCACCGCTGGACACCACCACCGCCATAGCAATTTGGGTTTGATCTTGATTGTTTGATAGGGGAAACTCTCCCGGTATCGATTTCTACTTGTCGTTGATGCTATTGAGTGAAACCATTGAACCAAGTTTATGTTTAGATTGTTATTCATCATCATATCACCTCTGATCATGTTCCGTATGATGTCTTGTGAGTAGTTCGTTTAGTTCTTGAGGACATGGGTGAAGTCTAAATGTTAGTAGTGAACTATGGTTGAGTAATATTCAATGGTGTGATATTTAAGTTGTGGTGTTATTCTTCTAGTGGTGTCATGTGAACGTCGACTACATGACACTTCACCATTTATGGGCCTAGGGGAATGCATCTTGTACTCGTTTGCCAATTGCGGGGTTGCCGGAGTGACAGAAACCTAAACCCCCGCTGGTATATCGATGCAGGAGGGATCGCAGGATCTCAGAGTTTAAGGCTGTGGTTAGATTTATTCTTAATTACTTTCTTGTAGTTGCGGATGCTTGCAAGGGGTATAATCACAAGTATGTATTAGTCCTAGGAAGGGCGGTACATTAGCATAGGTTCACCCACACAACACTTATCACAACAATGAAGATTATTTAGCCGCATGTAGCGAAAGCACTAGACTAAAATCCCGTGTGTCCTCGAGAGCGTTTGGTCATTATAAGTAAACAAACCGGCTTGTCCTTTGTGCTAAAAAGGATTGGGCCACTCGCTGCAATTATTACTCTCGCACTTTACATACTCGTACATTATTCAACTGTTACATCAAACCCCCCTGAATACTTGTCTGTGAGCATTTACAGTGAATCCTTCATCGAAACTGCTTGTCAACACCTTCTGCTCCTCGTTGGGATCGACATTCTTACTTATCGAAGATACTACGATACACCCCCTATACTTGTGGGTCATCACCGGGCCTCACACCGAAGGAAGTGTGGACGGGAAAGCTGCCCGGTTGGCACCAAGGTTAAGATCTCTTATGGGTAAAGCAACACACCTCTGCAGAGTGTAAAGAACCGTGACCTGTCACTCCCTGTTCCGGGATAAGGAACTGCGAACGCGGCCGGAAAGGAGCTCCATGAAGTTCTAGTAAACCGGTGAAGGCTGACGGACATAGCTCTTGGAAATAAAAGCAACCTCTTGAAGAAATGTTTATCAAAACTTGCATTGGTATTAGACTTTTTGGTCTAATATCGTAGCTAGTGCATTAAACACCTCTTATCTATAATGAACTTGTTGAGTACGCTCGTACTCATCCCAATCTTAAATCCCTTGCTTAGATTTTCTGAATCATCTGGAGGAGGACTACGACAATAATGAAGGAGCCGAGATCATCGGCTATGAAGAACCAGACCTCTCTGGAGGTATCGAAGGCGTAGACTATCTCATCATCTACGGATCCGGGGAGGCTTCCGGAGGAGACCAAGCCTAGAAACAACAAGTGGTAGTAGTAGTAGCCGAGCAACCCGAACTCTTAGTATTTAGCTGCTCGAGAGAATAAATGTACAACTTAATGAGACATCTATATTGTATGCTAAGTTGGGTTCGCCTCGAACCCAGGAGTACTCCTCTTAGGACCCAAGAGGAGCTCCGAGACGATATATGTATGATTATTGTAATATTAAATGAATGAGTTATGGACCTGCTATGTTCTGTTGTACTACTCTGAGGGATGTAATATTTGCGGAATGGTACTTCGTGAATGTTATATCAACGACTGGCATACTACAACATGCAGTGGTATGCAGGGTCACCACACAGTATGAGCATATTTAAGATTATCAGGCAATGGTTTTAAATCATAGACAGGATCTTCCTTTGGTGGTGGTGTTGTACCCAGATCTTCCACCGGTAAATCATGCTTAAGAATAGGTTGACGAAGGAAAATTTCATCAAGCTCATCTCTTTCTTCCCTAAAACCTTCACTCTCACTATTCTCCAAATGTTGCTGCAAGGGATTATTAGGAGCAAGAACAATAGATGCACACCGTTCAACTTTAAAATCATTATTAGGCAAATCATCTTTATAAGGAGTTTTGGTAAATTTAGAGAAGTTAAACTCATAAGATTCACCAGCAAATTTAGTCAAAATTTTCTCTTTCTTGCAATCTATAATAGCTCCACAAGTATTTAGAAAAGGTTTACCAAAAATGATAGGACAATATTTACTAGCAGCAGAACCAAGTACCAAAAAGTCAGCAGGATATTTAATCTTACCGCATAGAACTTCCACATCTCGAACAATACCAATTGGAGAGATAGTTTCTCTATTAGCCAGCCGAATAACCACTTCGATATCTTCAAGTTCACAAGAACCAATTTCGTGCATAATCTCCGTGTAAAGCTCATAAGGAATAGCACTAATACTTGCACCAATATCACATAAACCATAATAACAGTGATCACCAATTCTAACAGATAGCATAGGAACACTAGCTTGCTTAGATTTATTAGGATGTGAAACAATATTAGAAGCATCTTCACAGAAAATAATATGACCATCCTCCACATTTTCAGTCACAAGATCTTTAACTATTGCAACAGCAGGTTCAACTTTATTTGTTCTTCAGGTTCTATAGGTTTCTTTTCACTTTTATGAACCGCACTATTTATAACAGAGTACTCCTTCATTTTAGCAGGGAAAGGAGTTTTTTCAATATAAGCTTCAGGAATAACATGATCAACAGTTTCAACTACAACGCATTTATTAATAGATGAATCAATTTTATCTTTATACGGTTCATGATACTTATCAAAATTCTTCTTAGGCAATTCATAATGAGAGGCAAAAGCTTTATAAAGATTTGCAGCAACTTGAGAATCAAGACCATAAGTAGCACTCATATTACGAAATTTATCAGTATCCATAAAAGCTTCAATGCATTTATAATCATAATTTATACCTGATTCTCTATCTTTGTCGTTCTCCCATCCTTCAGTATTTTCCTGGATCCGATTGAGAAGGTCCCTTTTAAACTCTTCTTTGTTGCACGTAAATGATCCAGAACAAGAAGTATCCAGCAAGGTCTTGTCTTCAAAAGAAAGTCTTGCATAGAAATTATCAATAATAACATTACCAGGAAGCTCATGAATGGGGCATTTGAGCATTAAAGACTTCAATCTCCCCCATGCTTGGGCAATACTCTCTCCATCATGAGGCCAAAAATTATATATGCGATTCCGATCCTTGTGAATTTCACTTGGAGGATAGAACTTAGAATAAAACCGGGGCACAATATCATTCCATTCAAGAGAATCCCCATTATCCAGTAATTTATACCAATGCGCCGCTTTACCAGAAAACGATATAGAGAATAGTTTCTTCCTCACTTCATCCATAGCAATACCTGCACACTTGAATAAACCGCATAATTCATGTAAGAACAGTAAATGATCTCCAGGGTGGACAGTTCCATCCCCTGTATAACGGTTATCCACTACACGTTCAATAATTTTCATAGGTATTTTGTATGGTATCTCTTCCTCACCTGACGCCTCATCCACTACCTTTGTAGTAGTAGCAGATTTTCCAAATAAAAACTCAAGAGAAGATCTCTCCATAATGAATTATGGCAGCAGGCAGAATTAAAATCAGCACAAACAGTAGAAATTTCCCTTACCAATTCCACTTACCAATAGCGCTTCACTCCCCGGCAACGGCGCCAGAAAATAGTCTTGATGACCCACAAGTATAGGGGGTGTATCGTAGTATCTTCGATAAGTAAGAATGTCGATCCCAACGAGGAGCAGAAGGTGTTAACAAGCAGTTTCGATGAAGGATTCACTGTAAATGCTCATAGACAAGTATTCAGAGGGTTTTGATGTAGTAGATGAATAAAGTACGAGTAAGTAAAGTGAGAGAGTAACAATTGCAACGAGTGGCCCAATCCTTTTTAGCACAAAGGACAAGCCGGTTTGTTTACTTATAATGACCAAACGTTCTCGAGGACACACAGGATTTTAGTCTAGTGCTTTCGCTACATACGGCTAATTAATCTTCATTGTTTTGATAAGTGTTGTGTGGGTGAACCTGTGCTAATGTACCGCCCTTCCTAGGACTAATACATACTTGTGATTATACCCCTTGCAAGCATCCGCAACTACAAGGAAGTAATTAAGATAAATCTAACCACAGCTTTAAACTCTGAGATCCTGCTATCCCTCCTGCATCGATATACCAACGGGGGTTTAGGTTTCTGTCACTCCGGCAACCCCGCAATTGGCAAACGAGTACAAGATGCATTCCCCTAGGCCCATAAAGGTGAAGTGTCGTGTAGTCGACGTTCACACGACACCACTAGAAGAATAACACCACAACTTAAATATCATAACATTGAATATTACTCAACCATACTTCACTGCTAACATTTAGACTTCACCCATGTCCTCAAGAACTAAACGAACTACTCACGAGACATCATATGGAACATGATCAGAGGTGATATGATGATGAATAACAATCTGAACATAAACCTTGGTTCAACGGTTTCACTCAATAGCATCAATAACAAGTAGAAATCAACACCGGGAGAGTTTCCCCTATCAAACAATCAAGATCAAACCCAAATTGCTACAGCGGTGACGATGTGCAGCGGTGGAGACGGCGGTGATGATGATGAAGATGATGATGATGGTGATGGAGATGATGTCCAGCTCGATGACGGTGACGATGGCGTCGATTTCCCCCTCCGGGAGGGAATTTCCCCGGCGGATCTCAGCCTGCCGGAGAGCTCTTTTCTCTCTGGTGTTCTCCGCCTCGCAGAGGCGGCTGTGTCTCTTCGCGAGGTACCCTCTGGAGCTTAGGTTTTCGGGACGAAGGCATACGCGAAGAAAAGGAGGCGAGAGGGGGCTGTGGGCCCCCTCCTCACAGGGCGGCGCGGCCAGGCCTTGGGCCGCGCCGGCCTATGGGGTGGGCCCACCTCGGGTCCCCTCGGCTCCCCCTTCTGGCTCACTTCGTCTTCTGGAAAAATAGGATTTTTTGTAAAATTTCCGTCAACTGTTGATCTTCCGAAATATTGCATTCTGACGGCGCTTTTTCCAGCAGAATCCTGGCTCCGGTGCTCGATCCTCCAATAATCATGAAACATGCAAAATAGATGAAATAACATAAGTATTATCTCCAAATATGAAATATATCAATGAATAACAGTAAATTATGATATAAAATAGTGATGCAAATTGGACGTATCATGTGCCACTTCATCGTATTGCTCATCGATGCGTGTCTCGAAGAGGGCGAGTTGTTCCTTGAACTCTTGTCGTTGCGTCCATAGGTTGTGTTGAGTAGCCAACCTCTCGGTGTTGCGGAGGACTTCTCCATCCCTTGGGTCATCTCCGTTCCTATCCATGATGGAAAGACAAGAACTATGTTGTGTATGTTAGTGGAAGGAGACTACCTCGCACTCTTACCAAGGTAAGATAGTATTGAGGCAATCAACCAAGCCAAAAGCAAGATCAAGTGTATCGCGTACACACGCAAAACCACACACAAAAGCTAGCAAATATGGTGTTAGGTGAGTGTTGTGGAAAGCCAAAGACAAAATCCAAGATCAAGTATGTTGCTAAAAGTGGGTGAGGTCCAAAAATCCAAATGTCAATGTGAAGATCACTATAAACACGGAAAAGTTGTGGAACACACACACGGGATAAGCGGGGTTAGTGCAACCAAAAGTGAGCAGAAAAGTGTATGTAAAGTTGCTCGGTGTCACACTAACACAAGGAGAGCCAAAGCTTTGGTTGCAAATGAAGAGACAACAAGATTCACACGCGGCCTCTCTTCTCTTCTCTCGTTTGCTTAAAAGCTTATGACTCTTTTGTACACGGTGGCACTTGCACTCTTTTGTATCTATGGTGGCACTTGCACACTTTTGTATGTATGGATGTGTGGTGCGACTTGCACTCTTTTTGTGTTTTTGGGGCTTTTTCACGCACTATGTTAGCGTTAGCCTCGACTTTTGCTATCTTGCCACACGAGTGTTTTCTTGTATGCTTTACTCCACACGACACACACACCTCACAATCGGGGCCACGTGCAATGTCTCGCAACACTAAACAAGCAATGCTCGATAGGATAGATCGCAAAAGGAAGAGGGTTATGAGGGAAAACTGCAAGTTATACCTGCGATGATGGTGGTGGTGGTGGTGGTAGCCGAAAACGAGCTAGGAGGAGGGCGCGGAGCTGCGCCCGGTTTGGGGCCGGTTGGACCGGACTGTGGTCCGGTTGGTGCCCGGTCGGCCGGGTGCTGGGCCGGCTGGTCCGGTCTGGGGGCCGGTCAACCGGATTTCTCAACCGGATTTCGCGGTTTCTCTCTCCTGTTCTTCCCCAAACCAAAACCAAAAGAGCAAATCGACGGGAAACGATGGAATTGGAGGCTAAAAGTTGGGGAAATAGTAGATCAAGCACAACAACACCGAATCCACGGACCAAAACCACTCAAAACGCAACCAAATCACAGATCGGTCAAAAGGCAATTTAGGGCTATTTTTGGGGATTTTGTGGAAAATTTTCTAGGAACGAAATCGGGTGGGTGGAGGGTCAAAATCGCGGTAACCAAGAGCTGCTGATACCATATGATGAGATCTGAGATCTAGGGATTGGCCCGATCTCGCGATTTGACCCCGAAAACCAAGGGAAGAGGTGGGAGAACGCGAGGAACACGAAGAACACGAAGAACGCCGGCACTCACGCACGCACACCAACCCGATACACCCGATACTTACCCCCATGGCTCGATGGACCACGCCAATAGAATCACCCGGAAGAGGCACGCGGCAGAATTCCCGGTGAGAGATTGGTGTTGGAGAAGAAGAGATTGGTGAGGGAGAGAGAGTAGCTTGTACTAGAATCTCACTCAACAATATCGAAATCAACAACCAGGATGCCTTGATTACAAAGGGATGCTAACCCTAGGGAGACAAAGCTGAAAGTTGTGTTTAAGCTCAATTCAAGACTAAGGGGTAAAAGGAGGGGTCCAGGCTACTTATATAGGCATACATGGCCAGCAAGGCGAAAAGGTACGCGAGTGGATAACTTAGGTAGTTTGGTGAGTCATTCCCATCGGATCCGGTTTGGGGCCGGTCAGACCGGGCCTGTGACCGGGTGGTCCGGTCCTGGGGCCGGTCGACCGGGCGCCAACCGGAAACCTCGCAAGTTTCCGTCCGGTTGCTTCCCGGTACGATGCAGGGAAATCCGGTTGGGCGCCCGGTTGACCGGGCCTGGGACCGGATGGTCCGGTTGTGGGGCCGGTCCGACCGGGTTCTGGGCCGGCCAGCATTCTTCTCTTCCTTTGAGTGCTTTGAGTGACGTCGTGTCCAGCTTCGTGATCATCTCCATGTCCCGCTGCTCCTCTCCTTCCCTTGACCATGGCGTATCCTCCTCTCCGGGGTCTTGATGCGCCTTGTACCTAATGACACATAACACATCGGCATGAGGTAGCATTCCATCCAAAGGGGTACCGAGATCAAGGGTGGTGAGGAGCGAGTTCACCTCATCGTGTAGTGCTTTAACCCGAGCTCGTGTCATCGGTCCACTTGGGGGACTTGTTGGTCTTGGTGTAGCGTCGTTGGTGAGCGGGGCTACATCATGTTCTTCCCCAAACCAAAACCAAAAGATCAAATCGAAGGGAAACGAAGGAATTGGAGGCTAAAAGGTGGAGGAAATAGTAGATCAACACTAAAAACACCAAATCCACGGAACAAAACCACTCAAAACGCAACAAAATCGTAGATCCATCCAAAGGCAATTTAGGGCTATTTTTTGGGGATTTTTTGGAAAAGTTTTTAGAGACGAAATTGGGTGGGTGGGGGGTCAAAATCGTGGTAACCAAAAGCTGCTGATACCATATGATGAGGTCTAAGACCTAGGTTGTGGCCCGATCTCGCGATTGACCCGAAATCAAGAGGGGAAAAGAGGGAGAAGATGAAGAACGCGAAGAACATGAAGAACAAACACACTCACACCAACCCGATACAATCGAATCTTACTCTCGTGGCTCGATGGACCACGCCAATATAATCACCCGAAAGAGACACGGGGTAGAATTCCGTGTGAGAGATCGGGGTTGGAGACGGAGACCGGTGAGAGAGAGAGAGAGTGGAGCACACTTGAATCTCACTCACAAATATCCAAATCCTCAACAAGAGTAGCCTTGATACAAAGGGGATCTAACCCTAGGGAGACAAAGCTCAAAAGTAGTTTTAAGCTCAAATTATGTCTAAAGAGTAAAAGGGGGTGTCCTAGGTACTTATATAGGTTTACAGGGCGACACAGGTCGAACAGGTACATGAGTGACCAACTTGGGCAGATCTGGTCGAGTCAAACCGTGGAATCCGGTCGGGGATCCGGTCCAACCGGACCTGGGGCCGGCGCGTCCGGTCCAGACCGGGCCAGGGACCGGGTGGCAACCGGAAACGTCGCAGAAGTCCTTCCGGTTGGCACCGGTGCGCCGCCCGGTTGACGCCGAGGTGGATCCGGCCTGCCGCCCGGTTGACCGGGTCCTGGACCGGGCGCGCCGGTATGGCGGCCGGTTTGACCGAGCGCTGGGCCGGCCTGGGCGACTTCTTCTCCTCTCGCGCATGGCGTGCCCTCCTCTCCGTGGCCTTGACGCACCTCGTACCTAATAACACAAAGCGTGTCGGCATGAGGTAGCAATCCATCCAATGGGGTACCGAGATCGAGGGTAGCGAGGAGCGAGTTCACCTTATCATGTAGCGCTTTAACTCGTGCCCGCGTCATTTGTCCACTTGGGGGACTTGTTGGTCTTGGTGTAGTGTCGTCGGTGAGCGGAGCTACATCACTTTGTCACCTCTTTTAGTCGGTAAAAATACTACTACTTTCTTTATCGATCGCATCACGATCACACTATGGGTGCGATGCATCGCCATACTCAACTTCCGAATAAATCATTTCCCTGCGCCTTTCTAATATTCGGGGGTTTTCACTAGGAGAAAAGACTCAACTTCTAGAGAAAAACAACATTCCTTGCCTCTTTTGAAATTATTAGCTTCGCAAAATGAATTACTATATCGTTCTCCGCCTCTTCTACTTCTCACTAGTAGGAAAACGATTGTAGATAAAAATGGATGATGTGGCGCATTTAAAAAGGTGTGCTCCACAAAAATATTTTTGGCGCATATTGCTAATGCGCCAACACAATTTTGTGGCGCATATTGCTATATGCGCCACACAAATGCACATTTATGTGGCGCATATTGATATGCGTCACAGAAATATACATTTATGTGGCGCATATTTTTATATGCGCCACATAATTTATTTGTTTGGATTTTTTTAATTCTAGATTTTTTAAAATTTTAGATTTAAAAAAATATATTTTTTTTAAATTTTTTAGAATTTTTAGAATCTTTTCCAATTTTTGAACTTCTAGGATTGTTTTGAGTTTAAAAATAGTTATTTTTGAAATTTCAAAACAAATTATATTTTTTATATTTAATATTTTAATTTTTCCGATTTTATAGTTTTTTAAATGGTCTTTTTATTTTTAAATTTTAGACTATATTAGAATTGTTTAGATTCTTTTCCATTTTTTGAACTTTAAGGATTTTTTTTGGAACAAATCTAGTTTCTTTGAAATTTTCTAAAAATTTAGAATTTCTCAAAAAAATTAATTTTTTGTTTTTACATTTTCTGAAATTTGTAATTTTTTGAATTTTTTAAAAATTAAATTTTAGTTTTTTACATTTTAAAAATTTGTGATTGTTTTTTACATTTTTTGAAATTCGTAAAAATTTATTTTTTTCACATTTTTCAAAATTTATAATTTTTTTGAAACATTTGAAGTTTTTGATTTTTTGGGAAATTTTAAAACACACCTAAACACCTATATATATACGCATATCACTCATAAACTACACACACATATACACAAATAAGCCTTAAGAGGGTTGATATATGATAGTGATATCAATAAGAACTTTAGTAGTACAAGGGTAGTTCAACCAAATAGAACTTAAAAGTTAACCGTGCTTAGGTTGGAGTAGTTTGAGGATGGATAACCTAGTGGAAAGTCATTGTTTTGGTATCATTTGATTTATATTCACAGTGTGATTTGATGATCGAAAATTCAAATATTTGTGTTTTTCCAAATTATTTAATTTTTCTGATTTTTTTAAAATTGAATTTATTTTTATTTTTTGAGAAATTTGTGGTGCATATTGTGTGGATGTGCCATGGAAATAGAATTTAGTGGCGAGAATTCAGTGGTGCATCTCACATGCGCCACAGATAAGCTATTTCTTACTAGTGTCTGCAGTAACTTCAGAGAAAAAATATTCAAGATTTCGAGCAGAAATATATACTATTTACCCAGGAGAAATACTCAGCTCACCCTAGGGGTTTCCCCTACAGTATAACAGTCAAAAGAAATAAAAATAAATACTCAGTTTGGAAATGAAATACTATATCGTCTGCCTTTTTAAACTAGAAATAATACATCAGGACATTCTATTACCGCCTTCTTTTATAGTAACTTCAAAGAACAATACTACGTTACACTGTCACCTATAAACTTGACAACAATCTTCAGCAATAATGTTTACTAGCACAGTGTTGTAGCACGCACACTTTTTCCCACAAGGGTGATTCATGGTTTAGTATCAAACTCTCGGTGAAATAAAAGTTCCCTCTCATTTCCCTCTTTGTGCAACCTACAAAACAAGATTAAAATGCATTGTTTCCCAGCTCAACGGTAGGGGAAGTAGAGCACGCGAAGTGTAAGCTATATGAAAACATAGACAAACAAAATAAAGTAAAGTAAAAAAACTAAAGATGTAAGCAAACATAAATATTTTTGTATTTTCGAAACTAATGAGTGCTAGCTTTTAACTCAAAGTAAAAGGTGTTTCTTATGCTTAAAAATGGTCCGAATTCATGGGTTCATTTGACTACTCTCTCGTAAATATGGTGGCACATATATTACTTTTCTAGACTAGTTAATATCGATGCAACTTCTATGTAGTGATGACGTCTTAACTTAGAGATGATGCAACAAATCTCACTAATACTCACTTAGTAAGAGAGAAAAATCCAAGAATTAAGGGGCATATATATAGAGTATTGCTTCAATTAGGTACTTTTACATGTTGTTGAATATAAAATATTCTACATTTCTACCTCAAACAAACAAGATCGTCTTTGTTGTCACTAGATGAACTAGACATGCATTCATTTACCCCCTAGTGATATAAAGATTGGAAAGTTAACAACTATAGCAGTTCTCAAATTTTCCGTCACTATCCAGTTGCTACTAGCAATTTTCTCTGTCTAATAGATTTACTCAAATGCTCAATATCTGAAATAGTTAAAACTGGTTTGGTTTTATGGCAAAAAAATATCCATTGTTCATGCAGGCAATTTGGACGAAATATGGAAATGCTATGCAATTTGCCTCCCGTCGGCGGCCGCCTCCGATCTGGCCGCCTCTGTGGCTTTTGGGCGATGGAGGTGCGGCAGATCGCGGCTCTCATCGGCGGGAGGGATTCGTTTCCCAGTTTTGGGGGCTTCGTACCCCGTCCTTAGGGTTTTTGTTTGTAGGGACGGCGCTCAGGTGGTGGTGACGGTACCTCGTGCAATAATATTTCCCCGGCTTCAACCCTATCTCGACGACGACATCGAGAAGCTTGGGGTTGTGGCGTGGTCTTCGAGGATTTAGTCTGGCTGTGGGGATCTTCGGATCGTCAAGGAGCTTTATCGGTAGTTCATCATACTTCTCCACCTCGAGGACGGATGTGGTCTTTTCGACATGTTCAACAACTTCCGGTCCGCAACCAACAACGTCAGGCCGATTCAGGGAGTAGCGGCAGCGGCGGCGTGCCGTCTTCACGGTCTAGAGGTTGAAGATGAAGGGCTTCTCAATAATCTTTGTAATTTTCGTTTTTTTTGGACTACTTTATATTGTTTGATGTTTTTTTTAATGCCAGTGTTCTATTCGGAAAAAAAAAACGATTTTGTGCAGTGTACCTCACTCCCGTTGCGAAAAGGCCACACGATATAACACCCAAAAAAGTTATCGATGTCCCTAAAGCGATACATGTTGCGCAGTGCGCAGGTCGACAGAAGAGTTTAAAAGGCCACGCATTCCCTTTGACTGGTAGAAAGCTAAGAACACGAGAAGAGAAGAGCCAAGAAAAGAGAAGAACCAAGAAGCACTAGCGCCGTAGCGCGTACTCCTCCAATAAGCCGATCAGTTTATCGATCCATCAAGCTAGCTAGCTAGCCATAGGTGCAGATCGATGTGGGAAGGAGCAGGCGTCCATGGCAGCCACGAGGCTCTCCTGCTCCAGGCCGCCGGCGGGGTCACGCACCACGGGGGCGACCACAGCCACGCCTCAGGGCTCCTGCCGTGGCTCGGCCCGGCCGCCGCCGCGTCGCCCTACATGACTCCCCACCTGCCGCCTGCGCCATACGGTGCCGAGATTTCCGAGGCAGCTGGGACTTTTGGCATAGGAGGGTACCCTGAGGGCGGCGGCCTGGGGCATCAGTACGGGCTGTTTGACCTGGAGCCGCCGCAGCAGCACGGGAATGGAGGCGGTGGCGGTGGTGGGGCGCCGTCCCTGCAGATGGGGCTCCGCGGGTCGAGGATGGTGTCCGGGTTGCTGGGGAGCCTGCATGCGGAGCTGGGACGATTGTCGGCGAAGGAGATCATGGACGCCAAGGCGCTGGCGGCCTCTCGTAGCCACAGCGAGGCCGAGCGCCGCCGCCGGCAGCGCATCAACAGCCACCTCTCCATACTTCGAAGTCTCCTCCCCAACACCACCAAGGTGATTTTAAAAATAATCTGTGTACACATATGATATGATATGGTATATATGGTATGGTCGATTAACCTTGATTATCACCTTGGATGACCATCCTCAGTTCCTGCCCCTCTATTCACTTGATGCATGGCTTTTCATGCTGTGGCTACTGCTAACCCTAATCAAATTGATTGATGGTCTTGAATCTTGACACGCGGTCACGAGGGTCCCGGTTCTAGATAAGGGGATACGCCGTTGAAATGGAGCCTAGTGTCCATGAATCAATTGAATAACTAAGTAGACATATCAATTAATTTAGTAATATTACACTCAAGGCCTTACTACGAGTAACAAATAAGTTGAGAACGGATTAGCCCTAAAATGTAACCTATCGCCCCTTGTAACAAACTAACACCTCTCCTCTAAAAAAAACTAACACATGGTAACATAATTACACAATTGAAAACTTGCAATTAAGGGGGCATTCCCGTTCCTCGATTGCTCCATTTCATAATATCTCTTTGGACTGAATTCCACTTTTTGACCACTAAATTTTGCATTTGTGACAAGTACTACCATATTTAGTGCAAACTCTACCGTAATATTCAATCTAAGAAACTTCAAACTTGCTTTTACCTAATTCTAGCATTTTGCCTTTTTTTTGTTATACTAGTCAATGTCACGCGATAACCATCTGTAAAGCTCAGAGGGCGTCACCGCGATCATATCTAGCATTCTCTTCTCCATCCTTTCCCTTCCTCTCCATCCTCTTGATATCACTGAACCTCGATCATTACTTGATTACTTCACGTCTTGCACAACAGACACACATTAGAGAAATGTTGTGTAAAGTATTCAACTGAGGTAATCTCGACTAATTTTTATTGAATCGGTAATTGGTCTCTACAAATGCACAACTAGAGGGTAGAGAGTGAAATTCACTCATATTTTTTCCATCAAACTATGAATATCACCCGGGTTCTAATTCTAATGTTTATCAGGAGTATGAAACTGTGATACCCCTTCTTACGCACATATGCCATCAGATGCGATCAGACTTCACACCATACGTTTTTGTCAGTGGAGTTATTTAGCAGGAAATAGCAGTTGCTCCATCTCATTTTGAAGGATGAAAGTGTGAAACACGATAGATTTCAGAGAAACACATGTTCCGTTGCTTCTGATCCCGTGTTCCCATCTCCCAACCAGACGGTATCGGAGTAGAAGCCCAATTAGATATGGAGGAGACACCGAGACAACTTTACCAAGTAAAAAGAGATGGCTCACACCTGAACTAGTATAGACTACTCTCGCTGACCGACCATTGCCTGACAATGCACAAAAAGATGGCGCAGAAGCCTTTGGATTCATGGGAGACCGCTGCATGTTCCGGTCGCGGGGAGATCGAGGTGGACGCGAGGAAGATGGTGTGGCCCCCTGGTGCCGTGCAAGACAAGCGCGCATGCACGCTCGTGTCAGTCATGGCGCTCAGCAGCTGCCTGCACTCAAGCCTCGCATGCAGCTTGCACCCTCCAAAAAGCGAGGCCGGCCGGCCCGCGCGCATGCGAAGGCCGCGCCACGCCCCGCGATTTTTGTAGCTTTTCCTCCATGCTCGCCCGCCTGCACTCGATCGCCGCCCTCCTACCGCCACTACACCCTCTTACATGCATGCTACCATCGGCCACTAGCTACTACTATACCGTGATTGCTGCACGCACGCCTCCAAAGCTCAATGATGGCTGCTCATGCGTTTGGTTGGTGTCTGTGCTGTGCAGACGGACAAGGCGTCGCTGCTGGCCGAGGTCATCGAGCACGTCAAGGAACTGAAGCGCCAGACGTCGGGGGTGCCGGTGCCACAGCTGCTGCCGACCGAGGCCGACGAGCTCGCGGTGGACGCGGCGGCGGACGAGGAGGGGAGGCTCGTGGTGCGGGCCTCGCTCTGCTGCGAGGACCGACAGGATCTCGTACCGGACATCGTCCGCGCCCTCGCCGCGCTCCGGCTACGCGCGCGCCGCGCCGAGATTGCCACGCTCGGCGGCCGCGTCCGCAACGTGCTCGTCATCAGCGAGGTGGGCGAAGATGACGGGGGAGAAGATGGACGCCACGGCTGGAGGGACGACGACGACGAGTGCGCTGCCACCTCGCACAGGACACATGAGCTCGTCGCGTCGATCCAAGAGGCGCTGCGCGGCGTCGTGGACCGCAAGGCGGCCAGCAGTGACACGTCGTCGTCCGGTGGCGGGAGCATGAAGCGGCAACGCATGAACGAGGAGCAGGAGCAAGGTTCCTTCTAGCTAGCATGAAATATGCATGAATGCTGGCTTATGCAAACTCAACTTAATTAGTAGTACAGTTATAAGTTCAGCTTACTTCAAGATTAGGAGTTCGCCTCTTCATTTTGGTGTTGTGGTGTGTGCATGAGGGAAAGAAAGAAAAAGTAGGATCGATCTGCCCAAGGCAGAGGGAGAGTTTTATGTATCCCCTATATATGTTCGTGTGCATGTTACTTTGCATATGTATTGGGCAAATGGGTCATTCAAGAGGTTAGTTTACTGTTAATTCTTCTTACAATCGAGGACATGGGTGTACACGTGTAATCTCTGGGGTATAATGGAAGATTGAAATGGTGAAGCTGTTCTAATTGTTCATACAGTTCATCATTTGGAATATATTTTGATTTTCCCGCTCCATTCTTTCATTCTGTGTGTTCATGTGTCGTGTCAATTTTTATATGCATGCTAAGAATGTTTGTCTTGTTTTTTCTTTTGACAAGATGTTTGTCTCGTTAGTTTCTTGGTTCTAATTTTTGTTATTTTGTTATGTGTATTTGCATGAGGGACGATCGCTTTACAATGCTAAAAATGTGGATATGATAATAATGCGGAAAATCGTTAAATGATCCCACTTGCCTATGAACGCGAGCAACAAAAACCATACCTCCCAAGTTTTGAATGATGTGTGGGTCTAAAAACAACGGTAAATAAATAGAGCTATCTATAGAGGTAATTGCACTAGAGGTAAGGGCTCCTTTGATTCATAGGAATTTCATAGAAATTGTGTAGGATTTGAACTCTATAGAAAAATTTCTTACACATGTTGTTCGATTCATAGGAACATACCCTATAGGAACATATCCTATAGGAATCTTGTAGTGTAAATTCTATAGGAAAAAAACATCAGGTCATACCTCATGGAAAATTTCATTTGCTACAATCAAACACACTTCATGTTTTCATAGGATTCAAGTAGCCATGATATTTCAATCATATACTTTTCCTACTCCTATGATTTTCCTATCCTATGAATCAAAGAAGCCCTAAAAAACTTGTCACGTGGATTTACGTGAGTCCACTCACAGTGGGGTGACACCAGCCATCTATTAGTGCTACCACGTGGGATAAATATTGAGTTAGAGGAGAGTGAATAAAGAAAGAGAAGGTTGTCGATGATCCCTTAGAAAATAAGGGAACACAATTTTCCCCATTTTACCATACAACTTATGTTAGTAACATAATTTTCTACTAAAATTTAATTAATTCTCATTAATTGCAAGAAATAAGAATAAGATATACTAATGCAGTGTACATGTTGTAGTTATTATCTTTTATGGATGATGTGCAGGGCTAAGAGAAGGTGGGCTTCTCTACATGCTCTAAAGGCTAGTCTTAAAGTTGCCATACATGATAGATTTGACCAAATTCGTGCTCGGATGACTAATCATGTCCACGTAGACTATAACGCTGCAAAAGTAGTCGTGTGATGCTGCACATGACTTAAGAGTGGTCATAGTTCACATCTTGTCTACTATTTGGACAAAATTTATCCCGTGGGACAAGTTTTTAAATTAGTCCTTTATATTTGGCAAGTAGGTGGACCAAAGTGAACCACATACTTCCTAACCAGTTTTGCGCTCCTTTTCTAACGATGTACATATTTTGAGCCTTGTCTTATTCTATTTGTATGGAGGACAAAATGTCTACTTGTCCCTCAAAATTTTAATTTGTAGCTATATAGTAGATCCACCAAACTAGTTATGCACAAAAAACAGGAGAATAGTCTAGCACACGCCACGATGAATGGTGACCGTCTCACTAATTGGTGTGTGCGACCATGAGGAGTTTTTTCTTTGCAAGTTATTTATAAAAATGCCACCACAACACAAATACATAGCTAACATCACTAGTAGGAAACAAGATAACCAATGACATTGCCAAATAGAGATTACTAGGGGATTTTCAGCATGCCACTTGTGTTACGCCACTAGCATTTAACATACCGGTGGCGTGTCCAAGACACTCCACGGTAGCATAAACACTAGTGGCATGTACCGATTTGGCAACACCACTAATGATATTTTTTCAGATTAAAACAAAACTGCTGCTTTTATTAAACTTGAAAACAAAGTGAAATACAAGAATCTCAGCTGAAATACAATATTTAAAACCATCAAAAGCTAGTATATTGGTTCATCACCATCGACCACTAAAGAATTACGAATTTAGTTTTAACACAACAATAGAGCAACTAATTGGTTCAACGAACAATAAACGACAGCTAGTTGCACACCGCCCTACTACTTGATGATGTCAAGGACAAAGATCATGTTCAGATACCTGAGGGTGGTGGTCCTAAAAGTGATGACCACAACTTCTCCAAGACTCCAGCCTGTAGATCATCTTCATACCCATGGAACACCTTCCACCCAACTTTGCTACAGATTAAGCTTCCATGTTGTATGGAACGGTGCTCAGCATGGCCACTAAATAGGAATCTCCAACACACAGTCCAACCAAGCCTTCATCGACAATGTTAAGGCAGGAAACCACCTTCATAGGTAATTTTTGGGATGCCGCCACACATGAAAAATCAAAGTAGTAATGATATCAGACAATCACCACAATTTATGAATAGAAACGAGAAAAATACAAGTAAGTTGATTGAACATACCATCTTGTGTTTGGTAATATTTGAGTTTTTCAAAGGTCGCAAATGGTACTTGCTGAGGAACTAGCTGTTGGTAGAACCTCTAAGAGCTCATCTTGCTCGCTCAGGTTGCATATTTAGGAGATAATGGCAGCATAATATGGGTCTTTCTCTCCATCACCGATATAGATAACACTTATCCTCGACACTTGTACCCTCAAATTAAAATAAATCAACTCTCCTTCGCTGTGGAATGAATTGCCTCCATCCTTCACCTCCCATGCGGGTCAATGTCCATTCTTTCTCCACATCATTGTCATAGGTGTGACAAAGCACCTAATAGCGCACACACTCTCTCTTGGTGCTTCATTGAACAATACCCTTGAATTGCATGCAACAATATATGCACAATAAACACACAAAAAACACGTTAAATTAATGGTGAAAACACTAAAAAAATAGTATTAAAAAGAATAGCATGTTAACATTGAATCTTCAAATTCCTCAAGCATGTAGTTACTACATAATAAACATGGCGACAAGATAGAGTCACACTCACTCGTGTAGTTAATGTGAGTTAGGTTCTCTCTATAAACAGTTTAAAATCCTCATAGTATGATGCATATGCTAATATCAACGAAAGCTTTGTGCGAATCTAGATTCGTGGTTTGTAGTTCAAGGCATAGTCCACTGTTCGAGTTTGTAATTAGTGTATCATAGAGTCGTAGGTGGAAGTTCCACTTATTAGTCCTATTGTAGTCCCGATATATAAGGAATATTTTGAAACCATTGAAAAAAATATGTGTGCCTCTAGTATCTAGTGGGAGATTGTTGGAATTATTGGGCCATACCCATACCCATTTATCTTACCTAATGAATCTATAGTGGAAAATCCCAAAGGTCCGCTTGGCCAATTCATGCGTCGCAAGAAGTGGGACTAAAGTTTAGTCCCACATTCCTAGTCCAGTGGGAGTTGGATCTCCTTATATGGGAAGATCCTCTACCATTTGTATGAGCATGAGAGGAGGACTTCTACGCGTGTGCTCCTCCTCTACCGCCAGCCTCACATTATCACGACTCGTAAGGGAACACGTTGGGTTTTGGGAATGAGACGAGCCAAGCTAGCATCTATGCCAACTGCACACATTATCTTCTTTTTTGAAACACATGACTAGATTGATATGAACGGTCACACAAAAGCTAAAACATTTTACACTAGTGGAAGACGAATACGAACAGTTGGTTATTTGGATTTATTCACTACCTATTCGGTTTGCCTTCCATCTTAGTTTTCTATTTTCTATGAACCGTTGGCCTCCTCGTACCATTCTTATATAAAGAGATCGCTCCATTCAGAGAGACACAACACCACAACAAACACACACTATGCCACCTAGTTCCAGAGCACTACTCCACAAACCAGGTCTTCCCCATCTTTCCTCGTGGTGTGTGCCACATGTTAGTATAGTAGGCCCGTGGAACCCCGCCTCTTGCGATCATGTACTAGAGAGGGCATATAAGGTTTTTGGGTAGCGCTCTTGCACGACTACTGAAATCTTCTTAGAGATAGACACCGACGAATACTTCCCTGACATTGATGACATATTTCGCGACATGGTGCCGTGACGCCCAAACCGGTACCACGAGGATTCCAGCGGTTCCGCCGAAATCCACACGTATCGATTCTGAGATGCCCTCCAACACGACGTACGCGATGAATCACACACGTGATGCCAAAGGAATTACAACGAGCAGTAACATTACAATAGGTTTACAATAGATCCCACAAGAAATAGATATTACAACAACGACTCCAACGAGTCAAGAACACAAATATACAATACAAAGATCCAAGTCATATAGAAGATCAAATACGTCTGAGTATGGACAAGATAGAAATTGGACTAAGAGTCCTAAAGATAAACGATGGCGTCCATAGCCCCTCCCAGGCCAAGACGAAAGGGGAACCTTGCTAACGTCCTCATCTCATACCTCTGAAAAGTCGGGCCAAGGGTTGCCGACAAAAGGGAGGGAGGAGACAAAAGAGAAAGAAATGCGAGGGTAAGTACCAATGACACATACTTGAGAGACAAGACTGGCTATGCTCTCCGGTGGGAAATACAAATTGTTCGGCTATATGGTGAAGTTTAGCAGAAGCAAAGCTTGTACTAACCAATAGAGACAATCTACAACATTCGTCTAAACAGAGAAGGTGATAGAGTGCATAAGCTAACAATTCTATACTCTGCAACACAACCCAACCGATGCATTCCCCCTTCGCAAAGGAAGAAGTACTAACAATGGCACTCACACAGCTGACAAGTTTTATTAGGTATCAATTGTAGTAATGATAAATTACTATGCAAATTATTAACAAATTATTAGCAGCAACATAAATGTGTAAGTTGTTCTATGATCGAGTTAAACATCTCCAAGTCGTCCATAACCACGGACACGGCTTATCGATAAGATGTACACCATGCAGGGGTTGCCCAAATGTAACCGTACGCATGCTCAACCCCACTTAAGACAGGCGGAGTCTCACAACAAGATCGTTCTCAGTTCAACAAAAAAAATCTAGGGGGGCCACCCGACTAAGCTACCCGTATCGAAGTTCGGCCATACTCCGAAGCCGACTAGTGGAAAACGGGGCTATAGGCCCGGTCCATTTGGGCCTTCAGTCCCGGTTCCCAAACCGGGACCAATTAGGCGGGACTAAAGGGGGTACCCTTTAGTCCCGGTTCAAAGTTGAACCGGGCCTAAAGGCCTCGACACGTGGTGCGGCCAGGGAGCTCGCGGTGGAAGGCCTTTTGGTCCCGGTTCGTGGTACGAACCGGGCCTAGGTTTCTCTGCCGCGGCAGAGAATTGCTATTTCTCTGCCGCGGCACAGGTTTAGGCTGTACCAGCGTTTCTCTGCCGCGGCAGAGTTTCAGCAATGCATATATATCATTCAAGAAACCACAAAAAATCGTCATGAATATATATAGACATCGTCAACAGTACACGTAATGCATGCATATTTACAATACAAAAGCTCCTCTACGAATATCCTCCGCCGTCACGATCTGCCGATAGTGCTCTCCACCTGGGGTAAGGGCCTCGGTAATAAAGAATCCCGCGATTTCCTCTTGAATTGCTTTTATTTGATCCTCCGTTATGAGAGTGTCCCGCAGGCGTATCATCTATATTTAAAAAAGGAGATCAATATATGAATGGAACTCAATACAATAGATGGTACTAATTAAGATTAATTGTGAAAATTTGTTATCGTACACGAGTGTGGTGTATTTGGGCATCCCCACCCTTGGGACAGGCCATGTCACGAATGAAGGTGCAGACGTAGTATCCACATAAGTTATTCCCGGGTTCCTACCTCATACACTTTACGAAAAAATAGTTTGATCAAACTAATAATCAAGCATCGTATTGAAAGTAAATATCATATATAGAGTTTCACGGACATAGCTATATAAAGTACTACTCACAGGGTAATCTTGAAATGTAAGCTCCGGTTTCCATTTACCCGGAACAATATTGATGAACCGTTTCCAAGCCCTGCCCGGCAAAAAATAATGAGTAAATGAGTAATTGATTAGTTGATGATATCTTCGAATTAGAACCGATGAAGATGCCAATACGAAATTGATTGAAACTACCTCTGGAGGATGGCAGCCATGTCCGCCCATTCCGCATATTCTTTACGTTTCGAGTCCATGACTTTTACGACTCCAAGGCAAAGATCAATGATTAGGAGAATAAAGTGGAATCTGCACAAGCATAGCTCAATGATTACGTGAATAAAGTGGAAGGTGCACAAGCATAATGTATGTTATATATAACACTCACTTGAAGTTGTAGGGAAAGAATATATCCTCTTGGTCTGCTTGCTTCTCTAAGAACATTACGATGTTGTCCTCTGTGTCCTTGGCGAAGTCTCGAACCGTAACTTCATGAACTGTGTTTTGGTCTATGAACCCCAGCAGTAGGAGCTTGCCTCTTTTGTATTCCAGCTTCTTCATTCTGCATAATTAAATGTATAGCGTACACACAGAATATAATGAGGATAATTGTTAGTGCAAATGAATGAGCTACAGACTTAATTACATAAATAAATCACTTACAGGCAGTAGCAACTGATGACAGCTTTGTCGAGGGCGTCTTGATTGAATAACTGAAACAGTTCTTCTAACTCAAGGTTTATCTCGTCTTTCCCCTGGAAGTAATGCTCATCTCTAAGATACACCGTGAGGTAGGCATCACCTCTTCGACAGGCTTTCAGGTACCATTCATGCAACCTTCGCATCTGAGTCCCTAGACGCGCGAGCTCGCCAGGTTTGACGAGATCAGATCCGTATCTATACTTGTTTACCACTTGAGCCGTTGGATAGTAATCTTCGTACTCAACTGATGCTCCCTGAGCTCTAGCCGCCCGTTCGATCATCGATGCCGTCTCTGGATCATGATAGGGCTCCACGACGAAGTGGGGTACGGCCTGAATGTCCTGCTGTCCAAGCTGGGCGACTTTTTTTGCTTCTTTGCTCGCTCTAGAGGACTGTCCAAGAGAGCGGTCATAATCAGCTCTCAGCTCAGGTCTCTTCATTCTCGTCTCGGCAAAGTGCTTCACTGTCTGCGGTGGAATAAACATCTTCTTCGGCGCAAGAAACGCCTTTTGCTCTTCAGTCTGCTCATGTGGTAACAACTCTGGAGTCTGTGCCCTCATCGGAGTTGATGATCTCTTCGGAGCTGTAGGAGGTGCCGCGGACCGCTTCCTCTTTTGCTTAGGTGGAGGCGGTGGAGTGTCTTGATGAGGAGGAGGAGGCGGCGGAGTATTTTCACGCGGAGGAGACTGGTCATGCATAGGGGAATCATCATCGCGCAGAGGAGAATCATCACGCGGAGGAGACTGCACAGGTGGCGGAGGAGGCGGATGAGGTGGCCTGCTTGTTGGCTTCTCACCTGGAAACACAATGTTCTCCTTCCGCCATTGCACGGTGGTTCTACGGGCTTCTCCCAGTTCTTTGATTTCCCCATCTTCACCTGCAGGGTGCTCAAGCACCAACCCCTCATAATCTCTCAACACTTCATCCACCATCACAACAGCAAAGTCGTCTTGGACCGGACGGCAATGGTAAGACCTTGTAGGTAAGAGGATGCCGACCGCCGCCTTGAAGGATAGGTTGAAAACTTTAACATGCAGCTCACAAGGACGGCTCTCAGTGAGATCATCCACGGGGGGGTAGCGAGGAGGCTCGACCACCTGGTCATCATCATCATTATCCACCTGCTGAGAGGAAGCCACGCTGCTTTTCCGGTGTGGTTGAGATTGCAGCGGGGCGAGGGCATTGAGCAATGCAGGATCTACAGCCTGCCCCTGAGCCATCTGAGATGTAAGTACTTGGGTTACCATGGTTAATTGGGCTTTCATGGTGCTCATACCCTCCTCTAAGTTAGCTAGGCGGTCTGTTTCCCTTGCCTTTCTCCTCTCATGGCTTTTATCAGGAAATCTCTTCCTTTCCGCAGGAAAGCCATACTTCCAGGGAATGGAGCCTTCTGTGCCTCGTGTTCGTCCGGCGTGTTCTTTGTTCCCAAGGGCGCGTGTCAGCTCATCGTTCTCTCTTTCGGGCTGGAACCTCCCCTCCTCCACGTCCCTATGTGCTTTTTCCAGGGCATCAATAGGAACCTTCAGATGAGCTTTCTTATAGATGCACTTCCCTATTTCTGGATGCAACGTTCCCCCAATCCCGTAGAACCACTCCTTGCACCGTTCGATCCAACCGTGTGTCCCTAATCTGATCCCTTTCCTGGTCAGTTCCGCCTCAGCTGCCTACCACTTAGGACGGTTAGCCCTGTATCCACCTGGACCCAGAATTTGGTGATATAGCTTCAACGCAGCATTTGCCTTATTTGTTCCCGACCTTCTCTTAAATTCTTCTGACTCCGTGTTGTACTTCACGAATTCGTCCCAGTGATTTTTGACCTTCTCACTGTCCGGAGTCTTCTTTATCTTGATAAGGCGGCGCAATCTTTTCTTGTGGTTCTTGAATAGTTCGGCCATCTTCTTCTTGCCAAACTCGCGGAGGGCCTGCTCCATCTTGGCCTTTTCAGCGTCATCCCCCTCTTCGGGTACTATGTTGAAATGTGACATGAGCTTGTTCAGAATGCTGTTTTTGGCTACATCATCGATATAAAGACCTTGAGCTTCTTCCTCTGCAGACAGCACTAGTCCCTTCGGCTTGTGCCATTCTCGAACGGTGATCGGGACGTGGTCCCTAACAAGCACTCCGCATTGAGCTATAAATGCCTTTGCACCTTTCTCTGGAGCAATCGGTTTACCATCCTTTTCGATGTGGGTGATGTCGTGCCTAACACCGTCATCCAACTTTTTGGCCGGGCCTCGCTTCCTCGACTTTACAGAAGAAGTTCTCGATCCAGAGGGCTAAAAAAGAAACAATTCATAGTCAGTACAATTTAATTAGTTAATGCATCTAGTCGATCAACAGCGGCTTAATTAATTTATATACCTCGATGATAACTACAGTTCGGGAGCCATTATGATGATCTTTCCTCACCGGCGCCACTAGGATCTTCTTCCTCAATATTCTCTGCTCCCTCACCGGAGTCATTCAAATAAGTTGCGGTGACATCGTCACCGCCATCATCTGGAATAACGTCGTCGTCGCGATCATCCAGAGTACCGTTTGCTATGAGGTTCTCCATGAAATTTTCTTGAATTTCATCTCTGTCCATGCTTTCTACAACGACCTGCAAGCTATATATAGGAACCATCATATGATCAAATTAAGGATAATGCAGAAAACTGAAAATGGAGTTACATATGTAGTTCTTAACTAAGGATCGATAATATAGTGCTGAAAGCAGATAGTGCAGTTACATGCATACATAGATCGGGTTCATGTTTATTTAACCCTAATACATCAATCACTACTACAACCACTCAACCGCGCAGACCGGGTCCTAGAGGGCGCCGACCGGGTCCTGAGCCGCGCTGGGTGTACCCCCAAAGCCACGGAACAACAACGGGAGCATAGCTAACATGAGATCCCCGCATAACGCTCCATCCGGTCCTATACATGTTGTCTAACGCGTACATGTAACGGCGAACGTGCTTGTCCTCCGCTTCAATGCGCTGAGCTACCTCCTCCGGCGGGGCCGGCTCCCTCTGAAACGACCGTGGCCCATAAGACCTCCACCAAAGAATATCCGGGTCGACGACGGGACCCGGATTCCGCACCAAGGTGCGCGACCCGGAAGCTAAGACCTCCCAGTGCCACCCCGGCGGAGCCCAGTCCCGGACCTCCCCCATCTGCTCCATCTCCTCGGTGAGAGTCAGACCACGGCGCAGCGGCTGTCGCGGCATCGTAGCTACGAAAACAAATCATATATATATGTACCAACGTTAACATAAATTAAAAAATAACTTCACTACTTTTAACCCGGCAGGGGCGTCGGCACTATGTCACGGCGGCACAGCCACGGGCGCCAGTAGGGGCACCACCACGGACTCGGCACCGGCAGGGGCGTCGGCACTATGTCGCGGCGGCACAACCACGGGCACCGGTAGGGGCACCGCCACGGATTATTGTAACTTTTTACTAACTATTTCTAAAAAATACTTTACTAACTATTTCTAAAAAATAGTTTCTAACTTATTTCTAAAAAATAGATTTTTTACTAACTATTTCTAATACTAACAATTTCTAATACTAACAATAATCTAACAATTTCTAAAAATCTAACAATTTCTAACAATTTCTAATACTAACAATAATCCAAAATTTCTAAAAATCTAACAATTTCTAATACTAACAATAATCTAACAATTTCTAATACTAACAATAATACTAACAATTTCTAATACTAACAATAATACTAACAATTTCTAATACTAACAATAATCTAACAATTTCTAAAAATCTAACAATTTCTAATACTAACAATAATCCAAAATTTCTAAAAATCTAAAAATCTAACAATTTCTAATACTAACAATAATCTAAAAATCTAAAAAATTAAAAAAAGGGTGTGGCCGGGGGCTCACCTTGCTTGGCGCCGGCGGAGAGGACTGACACGCGTACAGCACGCGACCGTTGGGAACCCCAAGTGGAAGGTGTGATGCGTACAACAGTAAGTTTCCCTCAGTTAGAAACCAAGGTTTATCGAACCAGTAGGAGTCAAGAAGCACGTTGAAGGTTGATGGCGGCGAGATGTAGTGCGGCGCAACACCAGAGATTCCGGCGCCAACGTGGAACCTGCACAACACAAACCAAGTACTTTGCCCCAACGAAACAGCGAGGTTGTCAATCTCACCGGCTTGCTGTAACAAAGGATTAGATGTATAGTGTGGATGATGATTGTTTGCAGAAAACAGTAGAACAATATTGCAGGAGATTGTATTTCAGTATAGAGAATTGGACCGGGGTCCACAGTTCACTAGAGGTGTCTCTCCCATAAGATAAACAACATGTTGGGTGAACAAATTACAGTTGGGCAATTGACAAATAAAGAGGGCATGACCATGCACATACATATTATGATGAGTATAGTGAGATTTAATTGGGCATTACGACAAAGTACATAGACCGCTATCCAGCATGCATCTATGCCTAAAAAGTCCACCTTCAGGTTATCATCCGAACCCCCTCCAGTATTAAGTTGCTAACAACAGACAATTGCATTAAGTATTGCGCGTAATGTAATCAGTAACTACATCCTCGAACATAGCACCAATTTTTTATCCCTAGTGGCAACAGCACATCCATAATCTTAGAGGTTCTTGTCACTCCTCCAGATTCACGGAGATATGAACCCACTATCGAGCATAAATACTCCCTCTTGGAGTTACTAGCATCAACTTGGCCAGAGCATCTACTAATAACGGAGAGCATGCAAGATCATAAACAACACATAGACATGAATTGATAATCAACATAACATAGTATTCTCTATTCATCGGATCCCAACAAACGCAACATATAGAATTACAGATAGATGATCTTGATCATGTTCGGCAGCTCACAAGACCCGACAATTAAGCACAATGGGGAGAATACAACCATCTAGCTACTGCTATGGACCCATAGTCCAGGGGTAGACTACTCACACATCACTCCGGAGGCGACCATGGCGGCGTAGTGTCCTCCGGGAGATGATTCCCCTCTCCGGCAGGGTGCCGGAGGCGATCTCCTGAATCCCCCGAGATGGGATTGGCGGCGGCGGCGTCTCTGGAAGGTTTTCCGTATCGTGGCTCTCGGTACTGGGGGTTTCGCGACGAAGGCTATTTGTAGGTGGAAGGGCAGGTCAGGGGGCCACACGAGGGGCCCACACTACAGGTCGGCGCGGCCAAGACCTGGGCCGCGCCGTCCTAGGGTGTGGCCACCTCGTGGCCCCACTTCGTCTCCTCTTCGGTCTTCTGGAAGCTTCGTGGCAAAATAGGACCCTGGGCGTTGATTTCGTCCAATTCCGAGAATATTTCTTTACTAGGATTTCTGAAACCAAAAACAGCAGAAAAGAATCGGCACTTCGGCATCTTGTTAATAGGTTAGTTCCAGAAAATGCACGAATATGACATAAAGTGTGCATAAAACATGTAGATATCATCAATAATGTGGCATGGAACATAAGAAATTATCGATACGTCGGAGACGTATCAGCATCCCCAAGCTTAGTTCCTGCTCGTCCCGAGCAGGTAAACGGTAAACAAAGATAATTTCTGGAGTGACATGCCATCATAACCTTGATCATACTATTTGTAAAGCATATGTAGTGAATGCAGCGATCAAAACAATGTAAATAACATGAGTAAACAAGTGAATCATATAGCAAAGACTTTTCATGAATAGTACTTCAAGACAAGCATCAATAAGTCTTGCATAAGAGTTAACTCATAAAGCAATAATTCATAGTAAAAGCATTGAAGCAACACAAAGGAAGATGAAGTTTCAGCGGTTGCTTTCAACTTGTAACATGTATACCTCATGGATATTGTCAACATAGAGTAATATAACAAGTGCAATATGCAAGTATGTAGGAATCAATGCACAGTTCACACAAGTGTTTGCTTCTTGAGGTAGAGAGAAATAGGTGAACTGACTCAACAATAAAAGTAAAAAGGAATGGTCCTTCAAAGAGGAAAGCATCGATTGCTATATTTGTGCTAGAGCTTTGATTTTGAAAACAAGAAACAATTTTGTCAACGGTAGTAATAAAGCATATGTATCATGTAAATTATATCTTACAAGTTGCAAGCCGCATGCATAGTATACTGATAGTGCCCGCACCTTGTCCTAATTAGCTTGGACTACCGGGATCATCGCAATGCACATGTTTTAACCAAGTGTCACAAAGGGGTACCTCTATGCCGCCTGTACAAAGGTCTAAGGAGAAAGCTCGCATCGGATTTCTCGCTATTGATTATTCTCAACTTAGACATCCATACCGGGACAACATAGACAACAGATAATGGACTCCTCTTTTATGCATAAGCATGTAACAACAATTAATTTTCTCATTTGAGATTGAGGATATATGTCCAAAATTGAAACTTCCACCATGGATCATGGCTTTAGTTAGCGGCCCAATGTTCTTCTCTAACAATATGCATGCTTTAACCATAAGGTGGTAGATCGCCCTTACTTCAGACAAGACGAACATGCATAGCAACTCACATGATATTCAACAAAGAGTAGTTGATGGCGTCCCCAGGAACATGGTTATCGCACAACGAGCAACTTAATAAGAGATAAAGTGCATAAGTACATATTCAATACCACAATAGTTTTTAAGCTATTTGTCCCATGAGCTATATATTGTAAAGGTGGAGGATGGAAATTTAAAGGTAGCACTCAAGCAATTTACTTTGGAATGGCGGAGAAATACCATGTAGTAGGTAGGTATGGTGGACACAAATGGCATAGTGGTTGGCTCAAGTATTTTGGATGCATGAGAAGTATTCCCTCTCGATACAAGGTTTAGGCTAGCAAGGTTATTTGAAACAAACACAAGGATGAACCGGTGTAGCAAAACTCACATAAAAGACATATTGAAAACATTATAAGACTCTACACCGTCTTCCTTGTTGTTCAAACTCAATACTAGAAATTATCTAGACCTTAGAGAGACCAAATATGCAAACCAAATTTTAGCATGCTCTATGTATTTCTTCATTAATGGGTGCAAGCATATGATGCAAGAGCTTAAACATGAGCACAACAATTGCCAAGTATCACATTACCCAAGACATTATAGCAATTTACTACATGTATAATTTTCCAATTCCAACCATATAACAATTTAACGAAAAAGAAACTTCGCCATGAATACTATGAGTAGAGCCTAAGGACATACTTGTCCATATGCTACAGCGGAGCGTGTCTCTCTCCCACAAAGTGAATGCTAGGATCCATTTTATTCAAACAAAACAAAAACGAAAACAAACCGACGCTCCAAGAAAAGCACATAAGATGTGATGGAATAAAAATATAGTTTCAGGGGAGGAACCTGATAATGTTGTCGATGAAGAAGGGGATGCCTTGGGCATCCCCAAGCTTAGACGCTTGAGTCTTCTTGATATATGCAGGGGTGAACCACCGGGGCATCCCCAAGCTTAGAGCTTTCACTCTTCTTGATCATGTTGTATCATCTCCCTCTCTTGATCCTTGAAAACTTCCTACACACCAAACTTAGAACAACTCATTAGAGGGTTAGTGCACAATCAAAATATACATGTTCAGAGGTGACATAATCATTCTTAACACTTCTGGACATTGCACAAAGCTACTGAAAGTCAATGGAATCGAAATATCCATCGAACATAACAAAACAGGCAATGCGAAATAAAAGGCAGAATTTGTCAAAACAGAACAGTTCGTATTGACGAATTTTATCGAGGCACCATACTTGCTCAAATGAAAATGCTCAAATTGAATGAAAGTTGCGTACATATCTGAGGATCACTCAAGTAAATTGGCATAATTTTCTGAGTTACCTACAGAGAATTTTGCCCAGATTCGTGACAGCAAAGAAATCTGTTTCTGCGCAGTAATCCAAATCTAGTATGAACTTTACTATCAACGACTTTACTTGGCACAACAAAACACTAAACTAAGATAAGGAGAGGTTGCTACAGTAGTAAACAACTTCCAAGACACAAATATAAAATAAAATACTGTAGTAAAAACATGGGTTGTCTCCCATAAGCGCTTTTCTTTAACGCCTTTCAGCTAGGCGCAGAAAGTGTGTATCAAGTATTATCAAGAGATGGTGCATCGTTATCATGAGCTCCCCCATCCATAGTGGTACTAAGGGCTTTGTCAATTTTAGGCCTATAATAATACTTCTTTGGTTTAGGCACTTTAGAGACATACATAAACTTTTGCTCCTTACCCACATAAGCTTTCTCCTTATATTTAAGAGAAGAAAATGTTGAACCCAAGGTTCCCATAGCTTTTTCAAGTTCGTCAATCCTATTGATTTGATCATCATGGACAGCACAAGTTCCTAGGACACTAATTCTTTCATCAATTCCTCCTAAGGATTTATCAAGTTCATCAGTTTTATCAAGTAACATTTCCAATTTAGTTGCAACACTTGGAAAAAATTTCTCTATGGTTTCCAATTTTTTCATAACATCTTCGAGAGAGATTTCAGTTTTAACTTCATCAACAGGGGGTATCCCAAATAGACTCTCAATAATGCAACTAGCTTCTAATGCAGGAGTACTTAGGAAGTTACCTTTTGCGAGACTATCAAGAACATACCTATTCCAGCTAGAGATACCAACATAAAAATTCTTGAGTAGGATAGTGGTGGAGTGTTTCTTAGTGCACCTATTATGGGCATCACTAATTCTATACCAAGCATCTCTTAAACATTCTCCCCCTCGTTGCTTAAACTTATGAACTTCAACTTCAGGATTACTCATTTTAGAAGCAGTAAATAAAACAAACTAGATAAAGTAAATGCAAGTAACTAATTTTTTTTGTGTTTTTGATATAGCAAACAAGATAGCAAATAAAGTAAAACTAGCAACTAATTTTTTTGTATTTTGATTTAGTGCAGCAAACAAAGTAGTAAATAAAACTAAGCAAGACAAAAACAAAGTAAAGAGATTGCGATGTGGAGACTCCCCTTGCAGCGTGTCTTGATCTCCCCGGCAACGGCGCCAGAAATTTAGCTTGACACGCGTACAGCACGCGACCGTTGGGAACCCCAAGTGGAAGGTGTGATGCGTACAGCAGTAAGTTTCCCTCAGTTAGAAACCAAGGTTTATCGAACCAGTAGGAGTCAAGAAGCACGTTGAAGGTTGATGGCGGCGAGATGTAGTGCGGCGCAACACCAGGGATTCCGGCGCCAACGTGGAACCTGCACAACACAAACCAAGTACTTTGCCCCAACGAAACAGCGAGGTTGTCAATCTCACCGGCTTGCTGTAACAAAGGATTAGATGTATAGTGTGGATGATGATTGTTTGCAGAAAACAGTAGAACAGTATTGCAGTAGATTGTATTTCAGTATAGAGAATTGGACCGGGGTCCACAGTTCACTAGAGGTGTCTCTCCCATAAGATAAACAGCATGTTGGGTGAACAAATTACAGTTGGGCAATTGACAAATAAAGAGGGAATGACCATGCACATACATATTATGATGAGTATAGTGAGATTTAATTGGGCATTACGACAAAGTACATAGACCGCTATCCAGCATGCATCTATGCCTAAAAAGTCCACCTTCAGGTTATCATCCGAACCCCCTCCAGTATTAAGTTGCTAACAACAGACAATTGCATTAAGTATTGCGCGTAATGTAATCAGTAACTACATCCTCGAACATAGCACCAATGTTTTATCCCTAGTGGCAACAGCACATCCATAATCTTAGAGGTTCTTGTCACTCCTCCAGATTCACGGAGACATGAACCCACTATCGAGCATAAATACTCCCTCTTGGAGTTACTAGCATCAACTTGGCCAGAGCATCTACTAATAACGGAGAGCATGCAAGATCATAAACAACACATAGACATGAATTGATAATCAACATAACATAGTATTCTCTATTCATCGGATCCCAACAAACGCAACATATAGAATTACAGATAGATGATCTTGATCATGTTCGGCAGCTCACAAGACCCGACAATTAAGCACAATGGGGAGAATACAACCATCTAGCTACTGCTATGGACCCATAGTCCAGGGGTAGAATACTCACACATCACTCCGGAGGCGACCATGGCGGCGTAGAGTCCTCCGGGAGATGATTCCCCTCTCCGGCAGGGTGCCGGAGGCGATCTCCTGAATCCCCCGAGATGGGATTGGCGGCGGCGTCTCTGGAAGGTTTTCCATATCGTGGCTCTCGGTACTGGGGGTTTCGCGACGAAGGATATTTGTAGGCGGAAGGGCAGGTCAGGGGGCCACACGAGGGGCCCACACTATAGGTCGGCGCAGCCAAGACCTGGGCCGCGCCACCCTAGGGTGTGGCCACCTCGTGGCCCCACTTCGTCTCCTCTTCGGTCTTCTGGAAGCTTCGTGGCAAAATAGGACCCTGGGCGTTGATTTCGTCCAATTCCGAGAATATTTCTTTACTAGGATTTCTGAAACCAAAAACAGCGAAAAACAAAGAATCGGCACTTCGGCATCTTGTTAATAGGTTAGTTCCAGAAAATGCACGAATATGACATAAAGTGTGCATAAAACATGTAGATATCATCAGTAATGTGGCATGGAACATAAGAAATTATCGATACGTCGGAGACGTATCAAGGACGTCGATGGCGGCACGGTGGAGAGGAAGGCGACGGGCGCGGGCGGCGATGGCGGCGCGGTGGAGAGGAAGGCGACGGGCGCGGGCGTGGCGCGCGGACACGGCGGCGGGCGGACGGCGCGCGGTCAGCGGCGGGCGCGGGCGTGGCGCGCGGACGGGGGCGGAGGCGGGCGCGCGACGGCGAGCGGAGGCGGGCGCGCGATGGCGATCGGTGGGCGGCGGCGCGGTGGGCGGCGACAAACGCGGGCGGGGCAGCCTGGCGGCGCTGTGCGCTTCGTCTCCGCGGGATTGATCTCCGCGGAGACGAAGTGTTCAGTTATATACTCCCTCCCCCTTTGGTCCCGGTTCGTATTACAAACCGGGTCCAAAGGTCATTTTTGCTGCGATTTTCGCTGCGCGCGCAAAAAAGGCCTTTAGTCCCGGTTTGTGTTACAAACCGGGTCCAAAGGTCATTTTTTAAAGAAAGTTTCATTCCCGCCTTATTTCAAATGAAAAAAAGCCACCGCACTGCCACACGTGTCCACCGCTGCCACCGCCACCGCCATGCATGTACAGGCCACCGTCGCCACCGCCGTGTACTGGCCATGGCCACCACCGTCACCACCATGTACAGGCCACCGTCGCCACCGCCGTGCACTGGCCACCGCCGCCACCGCCACCACCGCCACCGCCATGTACAGGCCACCGTCGCCACCGCCATGTACTGGCCACCACCGCCACCACCATGTACTGGCCACCACCGCCATCGCCATGTATCCACTGTCGCCACCACCGTGTACTGCCCACCACCGCCACCGCCATGTACTGGCCACCACCGCCACCGCCATGTACAGGCCACTGTCGCCACCGCCGTGTACTGCCCACCACCGCCACCGCCATGTACTGGCCACCACCGCCACCGCCATGTACAGGCCACCGTCGCCACCGCCGTGTACTGGCCACCGCCGTGTACTGGCCACCACCGTCACCGCCATGTACGGGCCACCGCCGTGTACTGCCCACCACCGCCACCGCCATGTACTGGCCACCACCGCCACCGCCACACGTGTCCCTTCCCCGTACCACGTGTCGCCGCCGCTTCCACGTGCCTCGCCCCGCCGCTTCCCCGCGCCACCTGTCGCCGCCGCTTCCACGTGCCACGCCCCGCCGCTTCCCCGCGCCACCTGTCACCAAACTTGTATTTTCAATAAAGTCGTTGTGGCAGACGCTGATGATGAGAAAAGTTTCCTGCCAGATTACATGTGGAATTAAAGTACAGAGCTCAACTGAAAATTAATTAAGATACATGGCCAGATTCGACTGTTCGAGTCATTCAGTCATACTCGTGCCTAGCCCTATAGTACTCGCCACTGTAGTCGTCGTAGTCGCCGTCATCATCGTCGCTGGCATCGGGGTCGCGGTAGTCAAACCTCGGCGGGAGAGCACGCGTGGGCTGGGACTGAGGGTAGCGCAGGCGGGGGCCACGGTGGGCCATGACGCCCTGGAGAGTCCGGCCGCGCCACCACAGCCGACGGCCAGCCTCGTTGAAGTTCGAAGGAGGCGGGCCGCCCTCCTCGTGCCTGGCAAGCGCCCTCTCACGCCGATTGATGAAGAAGCTTTCCCAAGTCGGGCTGTAGTCGGGATGCCACTGGGGATTCCTCCGCTGCTCTGGCGTAAGCTCGAAGTAGTAGTGGTTCGTGATGGCCATCTCGCGCGCCACACCTAGAGGGACAGGAGGGACCGGTACGCCTCCGACGCTCAGCAACCAGCCGGTAGGGACGCGGTAGCCCGGCGGGCAGGGGTAGTTCGACGCGCAAAGCGCCTCCGCCTCCCGGAGGGTTAGAGATACGATGGAAGCCATGTGACCTGGTGATGAGGTTTGCAGATATGAGTCTAGATGTGATATGTAAATGGAGGCCAAGCCAACATATATATAGTGAAAAAATGGCGGGAGGACGGAGGCGGGAAGCAGTGGAAAGCGCGGGAAGAAAAATAGGCGGGAACGCAGTGGCGCCCAAAACTGTTGGTGGGATAAGGACGTGTGGGTAACCTTTAGTCCCGGCTGGTGGGTACAACCGGGACTAAAGATCCTTTTTTGTGTCATCTAACAAAACTGTCGGTGGGATAAGGACGTGTGGGTAACCTTTAGTCCCGGTTGGTGGGTACAACCGGGACTAAAGATGTCGGCAGGATAAGAACGCATGGGTGGACGCACTGCTCGATGAGATAAAGCATGTAGCGCACGACGCCCTGTCGAAGGAAGAAGACAAAGTAGAGAAGAGGTGCCGTGCCTATAAAAGGAGCATCGATACGCCTTGCCAAGCAGATCAACAAGCCAAGCAGAGTTTCATTCCCATGGATGAAGGGAAGGGTTGGGAAATCTCCCGTGGCGCAGCTTCTCGAAGATGTCGTTGGTGCACACGCCCTACGACATCTTCGGAAGCTGCTCCTCGGAATTTTTCCCTGCAAGCCCCTAAACGACTACATCTCATCTAACAGTGTTGGGGAAAGGGTTGGGAAATCTCCCGTGGCGCAGTTTCTCGAAGATGCCGTTGGTGCACACGCCCTACGGTATCTTCAGAAACTGCGCCTTGGAATTTTTTCCTGCAAGCCCCTGAACGACTACATCTCATCCAACAGTGTTGGGGAAAGGGTTGGGAAATCTCCCGTGGCGCAGTTTCTCGAAGATGTCGTTGGTGCACACGCCCTACGGCATCTTCAGAAACTGCGCCTTGGAATTTTTTCCTGCAAGCCCCTGAACGACTACATCTCATCTAACAGTGTTGGGGAAAGGGTTGGGAAATCTCCCGTGGCGCAGTTTCTCGAAGATGTCGTTGGTGCACACGCCCTACGGCATCTTCAGAAACTGCGCCTTGGAATTTTTTCCTGCAAGCCCCTGAACGACTACATCTCATCTAACAGTGTTGGGGAAAGGGTTGGGAAATCTCCCGTGGCGCATCTCCACTTTTAATACCTTACATACAGTAACATGATTACACAAAAATAAATGGGAAATTGATTGCCATGATGAGATACTCATTTGTGCCATGAACATTCTTCAATTAACTTGATGATGGAGCATCTTCATCATTTAATCTTCTTCGGCCGTAACCATGGAGCATCTTCATCATTTAACTTGATGCTTGGATCAATGTTCACTCTGAAGGGTGAAATTTCATCAAACTGATTATAATCTTCTGACATGTCTGTCTTGTCCTCCACTCCCACGATGTTTCTTTTTCCAGAAAGAACTATGTGGTGCTTTGGCTCATCGTTTGATGTATTTGTTTCCTTATGTTTCCTTTTTCTTGGTTTGGTAGACATATCCTTCACATAGAAAACCTGGGCCACATCCTTGGCTAGGACGAATGGTTCGTCTCTATACCCAAGATTGTTGAGATCCACTGTTGTCATTCCATACAACTTGTCTACCTGAACCCCGCCTCCTGTTTTGTTGACCCATTTGCACCTAAACAAAGGGACCTTAAAAGAAGGTCCATAGTCAAGTTCCCATATATCCTCTATGTAACCATAATATGTGTCATTTGGGCCTTCAATCATTATTGCATCAAACCGGACACCACTGTTTTGGTTGGTGCTCTTTTTATCTTGGGCGATCGTGTAAAATGTATTCCCATTTATCTCGTACCCTTGGAAAGTCACTACAGTCGAAGATGGTGTCTGGGCCAGCAAGTACAACTGATCTTCAATATCTTTGTTATTCAGGAGATGTTTTTGCAACCAACCGCCGAAAGTCGACATGTGTTCACGTCTAATCCAATCGTTCGATCGCCCGGGTTCTGGGAGCGTAGAAAGTTCTTGTGGTCACCGATATACGGAGCCACCAAGGTGGAACTTTGTAGAACTGTGTAGTGTGCTTGAGTCAAAGAAATCCCGTCCCTACATATCATTGATTTCCTTCCTAGCGTGCCTTTTCCACTTAGTCTCCCTTCATGCCGCGATTCAGGAACACCAATCGGCTTAAGGTCAGGAATAAAGTCAACACTGAATTCAATGACCTCCTCTGTTCCATAGCCCTTGGAGATGCTTCCTTCTGGCCTAGCACGGTTATGAACATATTTCTTTAAGACTCCCATGAACCTCTCGAAGGGGAACATATTGTGTAGAAACACAGGACCGAGAATGGAAATCTCATCGACCAGGTGAACGAGGAGATGTGTCATAATATTGAAGAAGGATGGTGGGAACACCAGCTCAAAACTAACGAGACATTGGACCACATCATTCTGCAACCTCGGTAGAATTTCTGGATTTATTACCTTCTGAGAAATTGCATTGAGGAATGCACATAGCTTCACAATGGGAAGTCGAACATTTTCCGGTAGAAGCCCTCTCAATGCAACCGGAAGCAACTGTGTCATTATCACGTGACAGTCATGAGACTTCAGGTTCTGGAATGTTTTCTTCTCCATATTTATTATTCCCTTTATATTGGAGGAGAAGCCAGACGGGACCTTGATACTGCTCAGACATTCAAAAAATATTTCCTTCTCTGCTTTTGTAAGAGCGTAGCTGGTGTAATGACGTCCTTTAACTCTCTCATGCAGTTTTTTGGGGTCTTTCCTACGTTGCTGGTCCTCCTGTGCTTCTGGTGTATCTTTTGTCTTCCCGTACACGCCCAGAAAGCCTAGCAGGTTCACGTAAAGATTTTTCGTCACGTGCATCACATCGATTGAAGAGCGGACCTCTAAGACTTCCCAATAGGGTAGATCCCAAAATATAGATTTCTTCTTCCACATGGGCGCGTGTCCGGCATCGTCATTCGGAACAGACCGTCCGCCAGGACCCTTTCCAAATATTACATCTAGATCCTTGACCATACCAAATATATCAACACCATCACGATGGGGAGGCTTCCTCCGGTGATCAGCCTCACCGTTGTAATGCTTGCCTTTCTTTCTTACGGGATGGGTAAGCCTAAGAAATCGACGATGCCCCAGGTACATGACCTTCTTACATTTTTCCAAATAATCACCTTCGAGCTTATGTAAACAGTGCGTGCATGCATTGTATCCCTTGTTTGACTGTCCTGAAATGTTACCAAGAGCAGGCCAGTCATTGATGGTTACGAAAAGAAGCGCTCTTAGGTCAAATTCCTCCTGCTTGTGCTCGTCCCACACACGTACACCTGCTAGAGACCACAGCTGTAGAAGTTCTTCAACTAATGGCTTCAGGTACACATCAATGTCGTTCCCGGGTTGCTTTGGGCCTTGTATGAGCACTGGCATCATAATGAACTTCCGCTTCATGCACAACCAAGGAGGAAGGTTATATATACAAAGAGTCACAGGCCAGGTGCTATGGCTGCAGCTCTGCTCTCCAAAAGGATTCATGCCATCTGTACTTAGACCAAACCGTAAGTTCCTTGCATCCTGTGCAAAGTTTGGGAACTCTCTATCGATTTTTCTCCATTGGGAGCCATCAGCAGGGTGCCTCAACATCACGTCTTTCTTACGGTCTTCTTTGTGCCATCGCAACAACCTAGCATGCTCTTTATTTCTGAACAAGCGTTTCAGCCGTGGTATTATAGGAGCATACCACATAACCTTGGCAGGAACCCTCTTCCTGGGGCGCTCGCCCTCAACATCACCAGGGTCATCTCGTCTGATCTTATACCGCAATGCAGTGCACACCGGACATGCATCCAAATTCTCGTACTCACCGCGGTAGAGGATGCAGTCATTAATGCATGCATGTATCTTTTGCACATCTAATCCTAGAGGGCAAACAATCTTCTTCGCTTCGTACGTACTGGCGGGCAATTCGTTACCCCTTGGAAGCTTCCTCTTAATTATTGTTGGTAACTTTCCAAATCCTGAGTCAGTGACACCGTTCTCTGCCTTCCATTGCAACAATTCCAGTGTGCTGCCTAGCTTTTTATGGACATCTTCGCAAGTTGGGTATAACAATTTGTTGTGATCTTCTATCATCTTGTCGAAGGCCAACCTTTCCTTTTCAGTTTCACATTCTCTCCTTGCATCAGCAATGGCCCGGCCAAGATCATCATCAGCAGGCTCATCTGGTGCCTCTTGATCTTCTACTTCATTGTCTTCATTGCCTTCTGCAGTATCATCGTATTCAGGGAAATTGGGATAACCGTCATCATCCTCTTCCTCTTCTTCATTGTCTTCCATCATAACCCCTCTTTCTCCGTGCTTGGTCCAACAATAGTAACTGGGCATGAAACCGGATCGCAGAAGGTGGCTGTGAATGAGACTCGAGTGAGCGTAATTTACGGTATTCCTGCAGTCCACACATGGACAATACATGAAGCCACCATGTTTGTTTGCCTCCGCCACGGCCATAAAATTATCCAGGCCCGAAGTGAACTCGTCAAACCGTCGGTCAATGTACATCCATTGCCGATTCATCTGCATGATATAATTAAGCTGATCAAAACCATTACAGAACATCACGATGTATATATACACATGCATTTTATCAATTGCAGATGAAAAGGATAAAGTTGTTAACCTCGATGAAGAAGAAAAAAGCAAGTTAAGTGTGGCTTGATTTGTGTAAACTCAAGTGGCAAATCCTCTTAAGCATTTCATCGAACACCTCTTGTGCATGTGAACAAGAGAGGAGAGCAATACACCCCTCTTGTGAAGAAAGTGAAAAAATGGCCAAGTGTGGCTAACACTTGGGCAGGGGCAAGGTTATATAGCCAGAGGCGGGGCCTTTGGACCCGGTTAAAGGTCCTTCAGTCCCGGTTTGTAATACAAACCGGGTCCAAAGGCCACTACAGGACAGGTGCCAGCTTGTGGGGTCGCCCTGGGCAAAATCGAACCGGGACCAATGCCCCCTATTGGTCCCGGTTTGGTTCAGCACTGGGACTAAAGCTTGGGACCAAAGGCCTCTTCTCCACTAGTGTATTGGGCAAATGGGTCATTCAAGAGGTTAGTTTACTGTTAATTCTTCTTACAATCGAGGACATGGGTGTACACGTGTAATCTCTGGGGTATAATGGAAGATTGAAATGGTGAAGCTGTTCTAATTGTTCATACAGTTCATCATTTGGAATATATTTTGATTTTCCCGCTCCATTCTTTCATTCTGTGTGTTCATGTGTCGTGTCAATTTTTATATGCATGCTAAGAATGTTTGTCTTGTTTTTTCTTTTGACAAGATGTTTGTCTCGTTAGTTTCTTGGTTCTAATTTTTGTTATTTTGTTATGTGTATTTGCATGAGGGACGATCGCTTTACAATGCTAAAAATGTGGATATGATAATAATGCGGAAAATCGTTAAATGATCCCACGTGCCTATGAACGCGAGCAACAAAAACCATACCTCCCAAGTTTTGAATGATGTGTGGGTCTAAAAACAACGGTAAATAAATAGAGCTATCTATAGAGGTAATTGCACTAGAGGTAAGGGCTCCTTTGATTCATAGGAATTTCATAGAAATTGTGTAGGATTTGAACTCTATAGAAAAATTTCTTATACATGTTGTTCGATTCATAGGAACATACCCTATAGGAACATATCCTATAGGAATCTTGTAGTGTAAATTCTATAGAAAAAAAACATCAGGTCATACCTCATGGAAAATTTCATTTGCTACAATCAAACACACTTCATGTTTTCATAGGATTCAAGTAGCCATGATATTTCAATCCTATACTTTTCCTACTCCTATGATTTTCCTATCCTATGAATCAAAGAAGCCCTAAAAGACTTGTCACGTGGATTTACGTGAGTCCACTCACAGTGGGGTGACACCAGCCATCTATTAGTGCTACCACGTGGGATAAATATTGAGTTAGAGGAGAGTGAATAAAGAAAGAGAAGGTTGTCGATGATCCCTTAGAAAATAAGGGAACACAATTTTCCCCATTTTACCATACAACTTATGTTAGTAACATAATTTTCTACTAAAATTTAATTAATTCTCATTAATTGCAAGAAATAAGAATAAGATATACTAATGCAGTGTACATGTTGTAGTTATTATCTTTTATGGATGATGTGCAGGGCTAAGAGAAGGTGGGCTTCTCTACATGCTCTAAAGGCTAGTCTTAAAGTTGCCATACATGATAGATTTGACCAAATTCGTGCTCGGATGACTAATCATGTCCACGTAGACTATAACGCTGCAAAAGTAGTCGTGTGATGCTGCACATGACTTAAGAGTGGTCATAGTTCACATCTTGTCTACTATTTGGACAAAATTTATCCCGTGGGACAAGTTTTTAAATTAGTCCTTTATATTTGGCAAGTAGGTGGACCAAAGTGAACCACATACTTCCTAACCAGTTTTGCGCTCCTTTTCTAACGATGTACATATTTTGAGCCTTGTCTTATTCTATTTGTATGGAGGACAAAATGTCTACTTGTCCCTCAAAATTTTAATTTGTAGCTATATAGTAGATCCACCAAACTAGTTATGCACAAAAAATAGGAGAGTAGTCTAGCACACGCCACGATGAATGGTGACCGTCTCACTAATTGGTGTGTGCGACCATGAGGAGTTTTTTTCTTTGCAAGTTATTTATAAAAATGCCACCACAACACAAATACATAGCTAACATCACTAGTAGGAAACAAGATAACCAATGACATTGCCAAATAGAGATTACTAGGGGATTTTCAGCACGCCACTTGTGTTACGCCACTAGCATTTAACATACCGGTGGCGTGTCCAAGACACTCCACGGTAGCATAAACACTAGTGGCATGTACCGATTTGGCAACACCACTAATGATATTTTTCAGATTAAAACAAAACTGCTGCTTTTATTCAACTTGAAAACAAAGTGAAATACAAGAATCTCAGCTGAAATACAATATTTAAAACCATCAAAAGCTAGTATATTGGTTCATCACCATCGACCACTAAAGAATTACGAATTTAGTTTTAACACAACAATAGAGCAACTAACTGGTTCGACGAACAATAAACGACAGCTAGTTGCACACCGCCCTACTACTAGATGATGTCAAGGACAAAGATCATGTTCAGATACCTGAGTGTGGTGGTCCTAAAAGTGATGACCACAACTTCTCCAAGACTCCAGCCTGTAGATCATCTTCATACCCATGGAACACCTTCCACCCGACTTTGCTACAGATTAAGCTTCCATGTTGTATGGAACGGTGCTCAGCATGGCCACTAAATAGGAATCTCCAACACACAGTCCAACCAAGCCTTCATCGACAATGTTAAGGCAGGAAACCACCTTCATAGGTAATTTTTGGGATGCCGCCACACATGAAAAATCAAAGTAGTAATGATATCAGACAATCACCACAATTTATGAATAGAAACGAGAAAAATACAAGTAAGTTGATTGAACATACCATCTTGTGTTTGGTAATACTAGCAAAAGTGCCCGTGCGTTGCACCGGGTAATATTTTATTAAGAGTATTTGAAGGAAATTTTATCTACTCTATATCACTTATCTGATGCACAATTATAACATGACAATGACAATGTATTCACCAGCAATAGCGGCCTTGGCAGTGGTCATATGAGTAGCTCCCTCCAAGCCACGGAAAGATCACGGAGGCTAGCACATTGGTGGTTGCTCTGCTCACATGTTCTTGACATTAAATTTTCTTTTGTTTGCATTTTGACTCACATGTCAAGAAATGTTATCTCATCGAATTGTGAAAATTATTTGACTTGTGAGGAAGTATTTTAATGGTGTTTTCTTCTAAATCATTTACTAAGTGAAAGGAATCATTATATAATTCATGAAAATATTGTGAAAAATCCATTAATCTTCTGAAACTTGAAATAGCTCCCTTGAATCGGTGAGTGGTAATAAATTCACCAAGGAGGATCACATCTAGTATGTAAAATTTAGCCTATCGTGAATAACCATCTATCAGTCTGTGTCTTATTTTCCCTTAAAATTTCTCTCGAATCTGCCGAAGCAATAGAACAATAGCAACCGTCTTTTCTTCCTCTCCAAATTTCTCCCCCAAATCGCCACCAACAGAGGCATCCGTCCCCGGCCCGTGACCTTTCACTCATCTCTAGACGGCTAGAACCTAGAGAATCATACCCCTCCTCTTTGCCTTGCCTTGCGACACGCCCACCTCTCTCCAGGACAGTGCTTCAGTGACTTTGCCACCTCCCAAAGTCAGTGACTTTGAGTCACTTACAAGTGGGGTCAAGTGGGACCTAAATAATGAAGGGGCCACATGTCATTCGCTCAAAGTCAGGGCAAAGTCACCCTGACAAAGTCACCGAAGCTCAATCCCTCTCTCCATTACCAAGCCGACAACTGCCCCCTCTCTCCCTCTCCTGGAGAGGGACACTTGAACGCCACATCGAGGGAGGAGATGATTGGGGGCAAAAATTCGTCGAGCAGAAGCCGGCGCCTGGTGCAACAGTTGGTGGATGGGAGCCGCGACACGGGTCTGACGCATGTCGGCTGGGAGGTGGCCCTCCTCAGTCGAGGATACGGGGTGGAGAATCCCCGCGAGAATAAAAAAAGGGGTAAGACCGTAGGTGAGCAGACCGGGCTCGTTTTCTTCCTCCGCAGCTCAACGGTAGCATCCCTGCAGCAGAAGGCACCCGTTCCGAGCAGACGCAGCTTGCCCTCCATGGCCTGCGGCCATGGTCGCGGATGGCCAAACCTGATTAGAAGGAGAAGATACGCGAGCCCATTATTTACCGATAATAAAGCAGCTCTAGTGTCAAATCCATCAGAGTTGAGGACATGGCGACAGACTATGTTGCTCCAGGAGATTTTCGCTTGGTTGCAAGTTCGATCGATTAGAGTTGAGGCTACCGTGGTGCAGTCCATGTCCATCTCTCGACCAGATTTAGCCTTGCATAAAAATTGGTTCGATCAAATTCGATTGGTCTGCGGCTCAAGGCCAACTGTGATGCAATTCCCATTGTGATGTAGTTTTCTTTTAAAGCAAATCTTGCATGGTGGGCTAGCTCTTTCAGGAGCAAGAACTCTGGAACGAATTCAGCCATTTGCACCAACATTAACTTCCGGCCAATTAGTATCTCAACCGATTCAGGAGCCGAGCGCAAGCCGATAGCCTTCATGAACTGCTACCTGTGGGTCCACTCTGATTCTATATCTTCTTTGGACTGGCACGCAGACTGTCCTTCTCTCTCCTCCGGTGAACATCACCTCCGCCGGCGGCAAATTCCGGCGAGCTGCCGCCGCCCCGAAACGATTCCTCGCGGCCAGGCCCTCTCTACCTTGCCCGTTTCGATTCCCTGCCATGACCCACCGGATTCCGACCGAGAACGCCAAACGGAGCATCCCTGGAACATGCACACGGTGCCGGCCGATCTCCACCGTTGGACACCTCCATCACCACGCCTCGACAGCTTCCAATCGGCATATATACTTGGATCGAGCTCTATCGTACCCGATGCTTGAACGCTTGGATCTTGAAGGTGAAGGAAGAACGGAAGAAGTGGAACAGAGGGATAGATCGATCGATGGGAGTTGAATATTAGTAGAGGATGGGTGGCATGCGTCAGAGGGAAGGACTCTGGGTCGGACTGGAGTCCATGAGGATCACGACATAACGAAGCGCCGTCTGACATAGGCATCCCAAATGGGCCTGCCGAAGATGGTACCCGGGGTTTACTGGAGGACCAATACCCGAAGAATAAGAAGATTCGGGAGCCCAAGATTTACTAAGGAAAGATAGAGTTGTAATAGGAAGTGTTGTTTGTAATCTGGCGGGATGAGTTAGAAACCGTCCCGGACTCTGTAAACTTGTATAGCACGAATCCCTCGGCTCCACCTCCTATATAAAGGGGGAGTCGAGGGACGAAGAATCAATCGAATCATTGTTTGCAAACCCTAGTTTTCATAATCGTCGAGTACTTTTCGGCTGAAACCTTCGAGATCTACTTACCCTCTACTTCCAACTAAACCCTAGCCTACAATCCATAGGCATTGACAAGTTGATACCTTGTCAATTGGCGCCGTCTGTGGGAACTAGAGGCGTAAGGAGCTGATCTCGATGGCACGCTCAAGATCTTCGACATCGTCAACCGCAAGCAACACAATGGATCGAGGTAAACAGATCGCTGCTGGTCTTGTCGATTTTGTTCCTCACCCACCCTCCCGTTTGGATGCATATGCGTATCTGGCGGAGCCCATGGAGATGACGTTCGGAAGGTTTCACTTTCGCGTCGAGAAGGAAGGATCGTATCGTGTCGAGATTCCGATTTCGTCGGGATCGTCGATGGTCGATTCAGATTTTTCAAGCTATGCATCGTCAACCGAGTCAGGAGAAGAAGAAACCTCGGCGACACGTTACGTCAGCACCAGAACAAGAGAGAAACTCGCCAAGATCTTCAACGACATGTCGTTTGAGTCATCTGCGGACTCATATATAAGCGATGGCTCAAGCGATGTCGACAGTTACGACTTTATCGACAAATCTCTCACAGTGGGCAAGGTCTTCATCAATCTCAACGATGATGTCACCAAACCCAACGTAGATCTGAGTACAAAGTATCATCAGATTTACGCCATTGAAGATCAAGAGGAGACATCCGAGGCTTTCGACGATGCGGGAAATCCATACGTCGATCCCTCCAATCTGCGGCAAGGCCTGGGCAACAAATACGTCGGGCCGAGCCGCGAGATAGAGTTCAACTTTCACAAGCAGCGTGGGACAGAGCCGCGAGAGCTATGAACGGCACAGAACCAATGGCTACCACAGCCACACCAGAAGAACTGCAAGCATATCAATATAGGCTCGCACGAGCTGCCAGGGAATTGGAAAAACAGACAGCTGAATTGAACAGGAGGAAGGAGGCAGCTTCTGCATCCAGCAGGAGAAGGGCAGATCTAAGTCGACAATCTAGAACTACGGGTGATAGCCACCGGGAGGCGCGGAACAGAGCAAGATCAAGGCTGCAACATATACCCGGCGTAAAAGAGAGCACTTGGTCCAAAACCTCGACATGTCCTTTATGTCGATAGATACAAGAGGAAATATCATCCCTAAGACACCAGAGGCTGGGTATATGGCGACACATGCTTTTATCCTTGCATCTAAACCACCTCCAGGTGATCCAAGGGAAACACTATACAATATGGCGGTAGCAGGAGTTGGAGCTATGGGGACAGCGTTTGTATCAACGCCTCCCGAAGGAGCGGCAAGACAAAATAGTCCACGACCCGCAGCAGCAACGGCGGCAGACTCGAAGGACCAAGTGGAGCAAGAGACACAAGAAGCACAAGCAAGAGTCGACAGAGCGCGGCAGAGCAAGGGATCATCGGCAATCTCCGGAGCTGACCGACGAAGATATGTGTGGCTTGCCATGCTTCACGAGGAGAGTCCGGAAAACTCGAGTCCCCTCAGGATTCAAGTTACCCGATAATTTCAAGAAGTTCGACGGCCTTCAAGATCCAGAGGACTGGCTAGTCGACTATCTAGAGACGGTGAAGCTGACAGGAGGAACTAGGGCAACAGCCATGCAAAGCATCCAGGTGCATTTGAGTGGAGCCGCACGATCTTGGATAAAGAAACTCGCTCCAGGATCCATCGACAGCTGGGAAAGTTTCGAGGATGTGTTCGTCAAGAACTTCAGGTCCACGTGCAAAAAACCCGCGTCGTTAGAGGAGTTGAGAGCGTGTCGACAAAAGCCAGATGAGCCAATGAGGAAGTACATCCAGAGGTGGAATATCATCAAAAATTCGGCAGAAAATATATCTGACGAGAGAGCAATAGATGCGTTTGTCGCAGGAGTCAGGCGTGGAGATTTTGTCGAGGACTTGGGAAGGACCAATCCAAAGACAGTATCCGCGTTAATGGAGATAGCAAATAAATGGGCAGATGGAGAAGACGCTGTCCACAACAAACGACACAGGTCGCCAGAGGAGGACCGCGGTCGAAACTATCAACCGAGGCGAAGATTTCCTCGGCAGTACCAGAATTACGACGCTCCAGGACAAATTTCGGCAGGTTTTCGGACAAACACAGGAGGAAGCAACAGAGATGATTACCAAAGAAGCAGTGAACAGCGAGGTGATAACAGGGATGATTCACGCAACAGGCAAAATAGCGGGCCTAGGTTCCCAAGACCTTTTGTCTCCCCTGAGGAGATGATGAATGGACCGTGCCAGATGCATTTTTTCCTCGACAGCAACGGTAAAAGACAGTCAGGGCACTTGCAGAAAGATTGTCGAAATTTTCAAGCAATGTTGCGGTATGCAGAGAACGCTAATGCGCGGGCAGCACAGAGAAATCCTCGAGAACCCAGAAGCGAGATTCACTTGCCGCCTCCTCCCGCGATTACAGACGACAATCGGCATCAGCTCAGAATAGCGGCAGCACCTCCACCACCACCTTATGTTGATCCTAACTCCAACGGAGCAGTGTCGATGATTCAGAAAGGAAGGCCGTCTAATAGAGCTCAGAAAGTAATCTCACGACAGGTGTTTATGGCAGAGAAAATGCCTCCACCAACAGTTGAGTACCTTAATTGGTCAGGACAAGATATCGGCTTCACAATAGCAGATCATCCGCAGCAAGTTCCTCGACCAGGGCAGCCAAGACTTATTCTGCCCAGCGATTATCGCGGGATTTGATGTCTCTCGAGTGTTCATAGACGGCGGCAGCAGCTTAAACCTTATGTATGCAGATACATTGAGGAAGATGAACATATCCTTAGCAAACTTGAAACCAACAGACACAAGGTTCCACGGCATCACACCGGAGAAACCAAGTTATCCATTGGGAAAGATCAATCTCGACGTTCAGTTTGGGACCCGAGAAAATTATAGAATCGAGAGGCTCGAATTTGAAGTCGTGGATTTTCCATCGCAATACCACGCTCTGTTGGGACGACCAGCATATGCTAGATTTATGGCGGTGCCACACTATACATACCTGCTGTGGAGGATGCCTGGACCAGAGGGACCAATCACAATCAAAGGAAGCTTCGCCTTAGCCGATAAGTGCGACAAGGATTTTCACCGGTTGTCAGAAACCTTCGGGATGCAAGATGAGTACTTGGCGTCAAAAAGTATGACTGATTACGACGTACTGCCAGACGTTGGAAGGCCAAACAAAGAATCAACTTTCAGTACCGAGAAAAATTCAAAAGAGGTGCAGATTCACCCGACAGACCCAAAAAAGACGACATCTATCGCAAACGACATGGATATCGCATAGGAAAGCGCGCTCGTCGAGTTCCTCCGTGAGCACTGGAAAATCTTCGCATGGTGTCCAGCTGACATGCCAGGAGTACCCAGGGAACTTGCCGAGCACCACCTAAACTTGGATCCACTAGCGAGACCAATCAAACAACCTTTGCGGCGTTTTTCGGAACCAAACCGCAAAGCCATGCTGTCAGAAATCAATCGACTACAAGAAGCTGGTTTTATCAAAGAGATATTCACAGAAGCCACATGGGTAGCAAATCCTGTGCTGGTGCCGAAGAAAAACACTAAGGTCCTTCGCATGTGCGTCGACTTTACGTGTGTCAATAAACATTGTCCAAAGGATCACTTTCCCCTCCCGAGGATCGATCAAATTATCGACTCCACGGCTGGATGTGAACGTCTTTCCTTCCTGGATGCATATTCTGGTTATAACCAGATCAGATTGAAAGAAGAAGATGAAGTAAAGACCGCGTTTATTACACCTTACGGCGTGTTTTGCTACAGAACAATGCCCTTTGGTCTAAAAAATGCGGGAGCAACATATCAAAGGATGATGCAGAAGTGTTTGGCGACACAGATTGGGAAGAACGTGCAAGTATACATTGATGATGTCGTCATAACATCAAAAAAGGGGGCAACGCTGATCGAGGATCTCAAGGAAACCTTCGACAACCTTGATAAGTTCTGCCTCAAACTGAACCCGACGAAGTGTTCCTTTGGCGTCCCAGCAGGAGAACTTTTGGGGTTTTTAGTCTCAGCAAGAGGGATTGAAGCAAATCCCGACAAAATACAGGCTATCGTAACAATGAGGAAGCCAACAAAGTTGAAGGAGATACAACAGCTAACGGGGCGAGTCGCAGCTCTGAGCAGATTCGTCGCTAGGCTGGGAGAAAAAGCACTGCCATTTTACGCTTTGATAAAACAAGGAGATAAATTCCAGTGGAACGAAGAAGCCGACAGAGCTTTCGAGGATTTGAAGCGCACAATTTCGACACCGCCAATTCTGGTGGCGCCAAAAGAAAGGGAACCTCTCCTGCTATACATCGCAGCCACGCCCCAAGTGGTGAGCACGGTGCTAGTTGTCGAAAGGGAAGAAGAAGGAAAACTCCACGGCGTGCAGAGGCCAGTATACTTCATCAGCGAAGTTTTATCGCCATCAAAACAAAGGTATCCGCAGTACCAAAAGATAGCATATGGAGTGTTCACGACAGCACGAAAATTGCGCCACTATTTTTCGGCACATCCGATCATAGTGGTCAATGAAGCTCCCTTGTCAAATATACTGAATAACCCAGAAGCTACGGGTCGTGTCTCCCTTTGGGGAATAGAACTTTCCCCTCGGGACATCACGTATGAAAAAAGAAAAGCAATAAAATCGCAAATACTGCCGGATTTCATCGCAGAGTGGATGGAGTTGCAAAATACAGGACCTCCAGATTTGTCGAGAACCTGGACCATGAACTTCGACGGGTCCAAAAGACTAGAAGGAGCTGGCGCAGGAGTAGTACTCATATCACCTGAAGGCGACAAGTTGAAGTACATCCTTCGGATGACGTTCCCCAACGCATCTAACAATGAAGCAGAATATGAGGCCCTCATACACGGGATGAAGATGGCGAAAGCCTGTGGTGCAACCCGACTGAAAATCTTTGGCGACTCACAGTTGGTGGCTCAACAAGTTATGAACCAATGTGACGCAGTCAATGATAGCATGATGGCATACAAGGAGGTGTACAACGAGCTCGAGAAGTTGTTCGATGGATGCGAAGTAAATCATATTAGTAGATTGAGCAACGACGAAGCCGACGTTCTTGCAAATATCGGGTCTCAATGCCTTGCAGTCCCGCCAGGGGTATTCTGGGAAGAGATAACAGAAAGATCCACTAAGTCGACAAAATCAAAAAAGAAGGAAAAGAAACCCTCGGGGGCTACCAAGGAAAAGCAAGAGGAAGAAGAAGAAGGTCAGGACCTGGTCATGGTGATACAGGTACCATGGATGCAGCCGTACATATCATACATCCTCAGGAAAGAAATACCCGACGATCCAGTCGAGGCAAGGCGAGTAATTCGACGCTCCAAAGCTTTCACGGTGGTCAAGGGAGAATTGTATAAGCGAAGTATTTCAGGCGTCTTGCAAAGATGCGTCACACCAGAAGAAGGAAGAATAATTCTGAAGGATGTACACGAGGGAATATGTGGCCACCACGCAAGTAGTCGAGCTATCGCAGCCAAAGTTTTTCGGGCAGGATTCTACTGGTTGACAGCAATCGAGGACGCCAAGGACATAGTAAGAACTTGCGACGCGTGTCAAAGGTTTGCCGCAAAACCGCACTCTCCAGCAGCAGAGCTAGCACCAATACCATTGTCATGGCCCTTTGCTCAATGGGGACTTGATATGGTGGGCAAGTTGCACAAATCCTGGCCAGGAGGAAAGGAGTATATGCTGGTAGCTGTCGATAAGTTTACAAAGTGGATAGAAGCGAAGCCGATAAATTCACCAGACGGAGCATCCGCAGTAAAATTCGTAAAAGGCCTCGTCTTCAGATTTGGAGTGCCCCACGGATCGTCACGCATAACGGCAGTAACTTCACATCCCATGAATTCAAAGATTATTGCGAAGAGGTGGGTATTAAGCTGAACTTTGCGTCAGTTGCACATCCTCAAACCAATGGGCAAGTCGAGAAAGCCAATGGCATCATCTGCAATGGCATCAAGAAACGTTTGTTAGGACCACTGGAAAAAGCTCGACATACTTGGCCAGAAGAACTACCAAGCGTGTTGTGGAGCATCCGAACAACACCAAACACAGCAACGCAGGAAACTCCGTTTTTCCTGGTTCATGGAGCAGAGGCAGTACTACCAATCGAGATAGAGCACAACTCTCCACGTGTCGCTGAATATGATGAAGAAACGTCGACAAGAGCGCTAGAAGACGACGTCGACGCACTTGATGAAGCTCGAGATGAAGTACTATCTCGCGTAACCAAATATCAACAGGACTTGAAGAATTACCACAGTCGACGTTTGCGGCCAAGATCTTTTCAGGTGGGAGACCTAGTTCTTCGACTCACGCAAAAAAGTCATGAAAAACTCGAGTCACCATGGCTTGGCCCTTACATTGTCACGGAAGTAATCGGAGGAGGAGCATACAGGATAAAGGACAAGAAGACAGGGGTGGAGGAGCCAAACCCTTGGAACGTGGCGCAACTTAGGCGGTTCTACGCCTAGAGTCGAAATATAGTCCTTGTAAAACTTCAATGTACTGAAACGCCCGCGAGTTTTCAGACGCACTCTTTTCCTTTTTCGGGGCACCGAGTGGGGCCGGAGAAGGTTTTTAATGAGGCGGGCTCGCGGTGCTGCAATATAATAAAGATAGTGGTAATATAACTTTTCTTCTTTATCGACATGACCAAAGTCTTTGCTCCGGCGAATTTCAATATAGTTCATCAACAAAAGAAAAGCCTTGCCTTGGTATTCAAATACCTCGTGAGTCAATAAAAATACAAAATAGTACTCAATAAAAAGCTCGGGGGCTCATATTCGCCTTAAATATATAAATGCCTTGGTTCAAAACCTCGCAAATATACAAATATAGTAAAGAGTCTCCGAAACACTCGGGGGCTAGACAAACAGAGAAATATAATGATTACTTTACAATATAGTCATGGATTACAAAGAAGAAATATCTACAAGAAGAAAATAACTAGTCTTGATTTAGTATGTCATCAAGAGTAACTCTGTTTTCCTCAGGAGCAGCACCAAGAAAATCGGCATAATGGCCATCCGCAAAAAAATCGGCATCCATCCGAAGCAGGTCCTCAATCATTTCTTCGGCTATGGGCGTAACCTTCGTGTTAATCCTGTCAACACCAACTCTCCGACGTTTTACCTTTTGGTGAACCTTCTCGACAACCTGGGTAAGGTCAAGCTTCGAGTGGCAGATCTGGAGCATGATAAGAGCAAATCTGGCGCCAGCTACTAGTTGAGCTTTGACAAAATCATGGATACTGCGAGCATCCTTGAACCTTTCCATCAATTCAGGAAGAGTTTTTGGTTGGACGTTCCGAGGAAACATGGAGTTGTAAACCATGGACAAGGTCTTGGTACAGAAGTCAAGGAAATCGCGAGTTTGAGAGGCGCGATCTTGAAATCTGACAATTTGGCGGGTCCTCTCTGGGGTAGCCCAAAACAAAGAACCATGGTCCAGGGAAAGATTAACAAGGAGGCTTGTCCTGGCATTTACCCTCTCTTCCTCGGCAGCAGCATCAGTAAAGGCACCTATCAAAACTTAGAAGTGGAAACCTTTAAGAGACAATAGCATGAAGATGAAAGATATCAGAGGATGAAACAGGCATACCCGACATATCTGCACTGGCTTCATTCATTAATTCGAGCATGAAATTTTCTCGAGTAGTCGCCTTTTCAGCCTCGGAAACAGCAATTTCCTTAGCAGCCACGGCCTTGCGAGCCTGCTGGAGAGCAACTTTTTCAGCTTCAGATGACTTGCGAGATTGTTCCATCATCATAAGTGTTTGCTTCTTCGCATACTGAAGCTGCTGTCGAAGTTCATCCAGTTCTTGCGACAAGGTATCGTCGACAGGTGCAGTATCAGCAAAAGCTCTCCTCGCGCGAGAAGAAGAAGGCGACACATTGGAAGGAGCGGAAGTTGGAGTATAGTTATCAAATATCAACTGAAATATAAACAGGATAAAATCAAATGACAAGCAAAGATAGAAGTTTTTCATTAATCTCTTGGAATGATTACAAGGGCATTACAGTGGAGCTAAGGAAATACGTGTCGCCAAACGACTACTTTGGCGACAAAAGCAAAAGAAACAAAGAAAAACAGAGGCATGCAACTAGACCTCCGGCCTTGACGAGCTAGGAGTCGACGCTGGCTTAATCCCGAGATAGGCCAAGATCTTCTTCGTGTTAGGCTTGGCTGCCTTGATCAGCGACTTCCACCTTGATTGTTCTATTTGCTCGGTGTCGCCAACTTTCATCCAGTCGATAGTCTGTCGACTGTCAGCAACCAAGGCGACAGTGTTTTCAACGGCAACCTTCATATTCTCTTGGCGCATCTTTAGTCCAAGGTCTTCCGGTGTATTGAACATCTTGGCAAGGTTGAGGAAAGTCGCAGGCTCCTCTTTCTTCGGGAAGAAGTAGGGGAACAATGCTGACAATATTGTGCTAGCATTCGACACACCCTCACGAATCTCGGACCCATGAAGCTCCAGATAGGAAAGTGCGTCAAGAACAGGATCATCGACAGGATTTGTCAGATCAAAATCCTGGTTTGTTTGGGCTGTCAAGGAAACAAAGCATTAGTGAAAAGACAAGAAATAACGATTCTCATAAAAAAAGAAGAGATCAGCAAAATTACTGAAAGTGCGGCGGCTCTGAGTTTTCAGGCGCTTGAGGATTCCTTCTTCACGAGAAGCTTGCGCAGCTTTGTGCTCATCTAAGGCAGCTGTAGTATCCTCAAGTTTTTTCTGCAGTTCCTCGACACCAGCAGCTTTCGCCTTGGCTTCATCAGCTTCGACCTTGGCTTTGCTAGCAGCGAGTTCGGCTTTCTTGCGAGCCGCCTCACTTTGCTCAAGTTTTCGAGCAAGTGCGTCGGCGCGCTCGTTGGCCTCTGCAAGTTTCTCTGTCGAGATATGGAAAGGAGAGAAAAGAAAGATCAAAAATCGCGACAAGCAACAGGAGTAAAAAATCAAGGAAAAACAGCAAGTACAAAAGTCGTTACCTTTGGCTCTATTAGCATATTCACGGTACCCAATAAATTGGGAACCGATGCGGAGAAGATCCTTGATCATAGGCTATTCAACGTGAACACAGAAAGAAAAACATCGGCATGAAAAAGAGAAAAGGTGTGAAAAAGCAAAATAAGGAAAATATAGATGTCGACAAGCTTACATCATCTAGGAGCAGAGTCGACGAACTGCCCAACTGAGGGGCAGGTTCAACAATCTTTTCAACCCTTGCCCTTTTTGGTGAAGGAGCAAGGGGGCTTGATGGCGGAGTAGTGGTGACGACGTTTTGTTGAGGAGGCGACGTTTCTTCTCCTTCAACTAGCGTGTCTGAGACAAGTACAGTACGTGACGTGCTTGTTCGAGGAGCCACGTCAGTAGTTGGAACTTCTTCCTCGTCATCACTATTAATCAAAAAATCGGCAGCATAAAAAGCAAGACAAGATAAATATTTCGAGTACAAAAATAGAAAGAAATAAAGACGACTTACGAGCTGACGAGGGATTCAACATAAGGATCGTAAGCTGCCTTCGGATGAGAAGGAACAACTTCTTCAGCCTTAGAGGTGCCAGAATCTTCAACATCAGTCCTTTTCCTTTTGTTCTTTGGAGAAACAGCAGGAGGAAGGGATTGCGTCGATTCACTGGCTTCAGACTCAACTTCTTTTTCATGAGAAGCCGCAGATTTGTGAGAACCCGCGACTTCACTTTCACGAATAGAAGAACCTTGAGTATCTTCGGCAACGATGGCCTGTTCCTCGACTTCTCCACCCTCCGGAAGAGGAGGAAGGGAAGTCATAGTAGGATGGTTCTGTAAAAAATAGTGACCAGAAGGAAAATTAAAAAAGATGACAATATAATGAGATGCAGAGAAAGTGCAAAACAAGGTAAAAACTCGGCAAGACAAAATACCTCGGGGAGTGGATTGGTGGCGCTGTACGGTTCCACGCGACAAGAGGAAGGAATTGGGTCTTTACCCAGGCGAGAAAGTCTTCGAATCAACTTCTCCAAGTCCTTGGGGGAAAGATCACCGGAGATTCTGTTGGCGTCATTTTTACCACAATACGTCCAAAGGGGATTTTTGCGAGCCTGAAGAGGCTGCACTCTAATCCTAAGGAAGTAGGCAGTAATTTGAACACCAGACAGCTCTTTGCCTCGAGTGTTTTGAAGCTGGCGAATACGAGACATGAGTGCCTCTGTCGCTTTTTTCTCTTCCTCGGAAGCTTCGGCATCCCAGGAGCGGCGGCGCTGAATTCTGGCACTTCCGTCGAAAGGAACTATGTTGTGCTCAACGGAGTTGGCGCTTTCTTCGTGAATGTAGAGCCACTTTTTGCGCCATCCTTGGACAGAATCAGGAAATTTGATGTCGTTTTTGTCGACATCAGTACGAACACAGATAACAACGCCCCCTATGTTATTTGTGTGGTGGTGGGAGCCATTGCGGCGGAGGCAGATCATGCGTTTCCACGTAGCCCAATTGGGAGGGATTCCGAGGAAGCATTCGCAAAGTGTGATGAAGATAGAGATGTGAAGGATGGAATTGGGGGTCAATTGGTGCAGTTGAATCCCATAAACAAAAAGAAGACCGCGGAGGAAATCATGGATTGGGGTCGAGAGGCCGCGGATGAGATGATCAACAAAACTAACCCGATACTCCATTGGAGGCTTGGGGTAGCTTTCTTCGCTAGGAAAGCGGATGGCGTCCTCCTTCTTCATGAGGCCAAGCCTCTTCAGCATGTTGGTGTCTTGGTTGGAGATTTTGGATCTCTCCCACTCAAGATCCTCGGCGGCCATCTTGGATTCCGGAGTGCTGTGGCGAGTCAGACACGCGCGCGGTGGCATCAACGGCAATGGCAGAGCAATGTGTGTGAGTGCGGAAGATCAGAGAAAGATTGGGCGCAGGAGAGGTTTTTGCGAAGAGGAACAGGTGAGCGGCGCAAGCGAGGGGATGAACGGAGGTTGAAGAAAGGTTTATATAAGAATTGGGTGAAGCAGTGTGCCGTTGGATGAAGAAATCATGTGGTGAGAATAGATCCTCTAGATACAAGGGTAAAAAGGTATTTTTACTGAGATAGGCGTTACCGTACGTGCGCCAGAAAAAGCGGAGGACGTGTGTCCCCCACTTGCACGACGTGTCAACGTGGTGGAAGCAACGGACCCACAGGGCAGAAAAATCACGACTATTCGAGAAGGATGAAGTAGATTTGATTAAGGGAAGCATGTCGACAAGAAAAATAAAAGAAGATTGGCGACAGGAAGAATTATTCAATACTTCGGGAGCCTTTGATCAAAAACAAGTTTTTCCCCAAATGCTCGGGGGCTACTTCGACAAAAAGTAAAATTTCGACTATGGCAATATAGAAATTGCGGGAGCCTACAACCAAGCACAAGTTCTTGGCTGTAGCCTCAGAGCTACTCCCATCGGGAGCGCTGTTCGCGCACCCGAGAGATAAAAAAGAGAGAAGAAGAAAAAGATCATATTGGGAAATAATGACAATATAGCGACAAGGTGGACTAAAATGTTGAGCCTACAACCAAGCACAAGTTCTTGGTTGTAGCCTCGGGGGCTACTCCCATCGGGAACGCTGTTCGCGTGCCCGATGAAATTAACAAAGGAAAAATAGAAAAGCAAGAGAGTATATTTCGAGTTATAGTTAACTCTACATATACTCCCATCGGGAGAGCAATATAAGTCATATTTGACTCGATAAAATGTGCCATTCCAACAGCCGGAAAAGCACTCGACAATATATTCTCGTAACGCCGAAGTTGCGATCAATTTCTCGAATGCCGCAAAATTGCGAAGGTAAGACCCCAGATCCGTTCTGGCCGGGCGTGGCATCGCCAAAGACTGCGCTACTGCTACTTTTATCCGTATCAACGAGATGCGAAGAAAAATCCTAACGGACGCGTTAGGTACCCGATAAATTCGATCGGGACTCGACAGAATGGTAAGACCTTAAGCGGCACCTGTCGAAGTTTACACCAGTATCCCGAGATCATGTCCAGGGACGTGATTTTGAAGTAGGTTTTTGCGGATTGCCACTAGAGCAGTTAACTAGTACCTGATCCGTCAGATGAACTAGCCCCAACTACCATTATCCCTGTACAATATAGAATTTTATGTGAAGAAGTATAAAAAAGTTAAAGCTTCCGAATAAAAATAAACAGTAGAGATTTTCCCTGACTCTACGATTCAAGCAAAATCTCGGGGGCTACTGACATAGGCATCCCAAATGGGCCTGCCGAAGATGGTACCCGGGGTTTACTGGAGGCCCAATACCCGAAGAATAAGAAGATTCGGGAGCCCAAGATTTACTAAGGAAAGATAGAGTTGTAATAGGAAGTGTTGTTTGTAATCTGGCGGGATGAGTTAGAAACCGTCCCGGACTCTGTAAACTTGTATAGCACGAATCCCTCGGCTCCACCTCCTATATAAAGGGGGAGTCGAGGGACGAAGAATCAATCGAATCATTGTTTGCAAACCCTAGTTTTCATAATCGTCGAGTACTTTTCGGCTGAAACCTTCGAGATCTACTTACCCTCTACTTCCAACTAAACCCTAGCCTACAATCCATAGGCATTGACAAGTTGATACCTTGTCACCGTCGGCTGCGCAGGGCGGCAGGGGAAAGCAGCGGCCGAAAATATAACAAACCGGTATGGTGGCATGTGTGTATTATGCGTTTTGGTGGGAGGGCAAAACGGTCCAATAAAAAGTTGGACGAAAATTTTGGCAGAAACCTTAGCTCCTTTATTATTAGGTATAGATATATTTGGTCGAACTTCAAATCATTTGATTTTGACAAGAAATTATAGGGCAATTTTTTATTATCAATCATCTATCAATTTTCAAAACTCATGCATATTGTTAAATTAAAATATTTAAAAATATGATTCAGTTGGCAGGCATGGCCAACCAGGGCCATGTCGGCAGGCCCCAAATTGGATTGAGGGACGTTGCCGGGTTATTCTCTCGACAGCTTGTGCATTGTCGTCGGAGCTCCCCAAATTCTCTATCGCCGGCTAATTCTTTAGGTCCGCTCCAGAGACTCCCGCGGTCTGGCGTCTTGCCTCATTTGGATAGAGGCCTTTATTATTGGCAAACTTCTCAAAGTTCCAACCCCGTCCGCATATGCAATCTTGGTGCTTGTCCTCGCTGCCATTGGTCCATCTGCTCATGCAATTGCTTGGTGATGATTCTAATTTTCGAGCTTATATAAACCAGATGAACTCGCTCTAAGGTGTCGATGTGGGACTATTCAAAAGAGAATATCAGTACACCTCTCTCTCAATGCGTTCTTAGGCTGGGAACCACCTAGCTAATGAAGCCCAGATCTAACAGCCAAAATTGAAGCCCAGGAGCGCTCTGTCGTCTGCGGCGGATCACCAAACCCACGGCCTCGGCCAGCAGCCCCGCGCGGCCGAGCACATCCACCATGCTCCCGTAGTGCTCCACTTCAGGCTCGATGCCGTGGACGGTGGGCATGGTTCGGAATATCTCCTTGGTGACGCCCACGAGCCCGCTGCCCGCGCGGGCGCACGCGTCGAGGACGCAGATGAAGGTGATCTCGTTGGGGCGCACCCCTCGGTCCTGCATCCGGCCAAACAGCTCGACGGCCTCCCTGCAGCGGCCGTGGTCCCATAGCCCGGATATCATGAATTGAATCATGATTCATGGCCGTGTAGGCGAACGTGTCCCGCTCGCGCTCCAGCATGGCCGCGAACACCTGCGTTGCCGCCTCTAGGCTCCCCCACTTGGCGTGCATATCCACCAGCGTGGTGGCCACCACTCCGTCCACCCCGCTCCCGGTGACAAGGGCGTGCACCCACCGGCCCTGCTCCAGCGCCCTGAGCGCGCCGCACGCGGCCAGCGCGCCGACGAAGGCCGCCCTGTTAGGCCGCACGCGGGCTCTGAGCATCCCGTCGAACACCTCTAGCGCGTCCGCGAAGCCGCCCGCGCCGACGTAGGCGCTGAGCATCGCGCTCCAGGCGACGGGCGTCTTGTGCGGCATTCCATCGAACAGGGAGCGCGCTTCGTTCAGCTGCCCGGCCCTGGCGTAGGCCGTGAGGAGCGAGGTCCAGGAGCAGGCTTCATCGAAGACGCAGCGCGCGGAGGCGAGGTGGGTGGAGAAGGTGAGCAACGGGTGTGAGAGCAGCTGCAGCGCGCAGCCACGCGACATAGCGAGCCGGCCTCTACCTCCACAGAAAAATGGAGGCCTAGCATCTAATTCCACGAGCAGTGTGCGTGCGAGCTCAAACACACCCGAAACATACAGGAGAAGCAGCGCCACCCTCGCCATGCTCCAGACTCCACAACCTCGCAGGAGCGCGAGCTCCTCCTGGTCTTCTTTCCGTGACGAAGTGCTACCACATCGTCCGCACGCGAGGTGGATGGGGAAGTCGGCGTCGGGCGTGCTGGTCCACTTCGCCGGGACGCGGCTCACGCTTCCCTGCCGCCTTCCAGAGCAGGTCGTGCTCACCTCGTGCGCGACGGGCGATGCGCGCCTTGACCTCGCGTGCCGACGCGCTTCCCTGCAACCTGGCCGAAAGATATAAACTGAACCGGTACGGTGGCATTTGTACGTATTATGGGATTTGGTGGAAGGGCAAAACCGTCCAAATAAAAATTGGACGAAAATTTTGGCAGAAACCTTAGCTCCTTTATTATTAGGTATAGATTTGAGTTTTTCAAAGGTCGCAAATGGTACTTGCTGAGGAACTAGCTGTTGGTAGAACCTCTAAGAGCTCATCTTGCTCTCTCAGGTTGCATATTTAGGAGATAATGGCAGCATAATATGGGTCTTTCTCTCCATCACCGATATAGATAACACTTATCCTCGACACTTGTACCCTCAAATTAAAATAAATCAACTCTCCTTCGCTGTGGAATGAATTGCCTCCATCCTTCACCTCCCATGCGGGTCAATGTCCATTCTTTCTCCACATCATTGTCATAGGTGTGACAAAGCACCTAATAGCGCACACACTCTCTCTTGGTGCTTCATTGAACAATACCCTTGAGGCCTTGTTTGGCCAGGGAGTTTTGACCGGTTTTTAGGTGTATAATCCCAGTGTAATTAAATAACTGCTCTCAAATCTGCTAACCTAGCTGTTTGGCTGAAGAGTATTGAATGGAGTAATACTGAGTTTTAACCCTAAAACACGTCGGGTCAAAAGGGGATCAAAACGCGAGCTACCATTCGCGTTTTTTACACTCGGCGAACGCTGCGAACTCATGCGCATCCTAGCAGAGTTGAGTGCAACCTGCTCGCCGCCGCGTGTTCACACGAGAAGGAGCATGCGGTTGAGCGGTGTTCACACGAGAAGAAGCATGCGATTGAGCACCGTGTTCACATGCGGTTGAGCGCCGTGTTCACACGAGAAGGAGCATCTTTATCTTGCTGTGTTCACATGCTGTACATTTGAGCACGATCACGGCGGGGTCCACCACATGCATCCACAGCAGCGTGTGTTCACACGCGAAACCTGCAGAGTGCTGGCACCGTCCTTCAATCAGCTGCTGCACGCGCTAGTATAATGAGTATTAAGAAGATGAAGAGTATTTTGTGAAGGTAATTTTTCACCAAAAACTCTCCATGAAACACCTCTTAATACACAGAAATACTCTTGCACCAAATAAGGCCTGAATTGCATGCAACAATATATGCACAATAAACACACAAAAAACACGTTAAATTAATGGTGAAAACACTAAAAAAATAGTATTAAAAAGAATAGCATGTTAACATTGAATCTTCAAATTCCTCAAGCATGTAGTTACTACATAATAAACATGGCGACAAGATAGAGTCACACTCACTCGTGTAGTTAATGTGAGTTAGGTTCTCTCTATAAACAGTTTAAAATCCTCATAGTATGATGCATATGCTAATATCAACGAAAGCTTTGTGCGAATCTAGATTCGTAGTTTGTAGTTCAAGGCATAGTCCACTGTTCGAGTTTGTAACTAGTGTATCATAGAGTCCTAGGTGGAAGTTCCACTTATTAGTCCTATTGTAGTCCCGATATATAAGGAATATTTTGAAACCATTGAAAAAAATATGTGTGCCTCTAGTATCTAGTGGGAGATTGTTGGAATTATTGGGCCATACCCATACCCATTTATCTTACCTAATGAATCTATAGTGGAAAATCCCAAAGGTCCGCTTGGCCAATTCATGCGTCGCAAGAAGTGGGACTAAAGTTTAGTCCCACATTCCTAGTCCAGTGGGAGTTGGATCTCCTTATAAGGGAAGATCCTCTACCATTTGTATAAGCATGAGAGGAGGACTTCTACGCGTGTGCTCCTCCTCTACCGCCAGCCTCACATTATCACGACTCGTAAGGGAACACGTTGGGTTTTGGGAATGAGACGAGCCAAGCTAGCATCTATGCCAACTGCACACATTATCTTCTTTTTTGAAACACATGACTAGATTGATATGAACGGTCACACAAAAGCTAAAACATTTTACACTAGTGGAAGACAAATACGAACAGTTGGTTATTTGGATTTGTTCAGTTTGCCTTCCATCTTAGTTTTCTATTTTCTATGAACCGTTGGCCTCCTCGTACCATTCTTATATAAAGAGATCGCTCCATTCAGAGAGACACAACACCACAACAAACACACACTATGCCACCTAGTTCCAGAGCACTACTCCACAAACCAGGTCTTCCCCATCTTTCCTCGTGGTGTGTGCCACATGTTAGTATAGTAGGCCCGTGGAACCCCGCCTCTTGCGATCATGTACTAGAGAGGACATATAAGGTTTTTGGGTAGCGCTCTTGCACGACTACTGAAATCTTCTTAGAGATAGACACCGACGAATACTTCCCTGACATTGATGACATATTTCGCGACATGGTGCCGTGACGCCCAAACCGGTACCACGAGGATTCCAGCGGTTCCGCCGAAATCTACACGTATCGATTCTGAGATGCCCTCCAACACGACGTACGCGATGAATCACACACGTGATGCCAAAGGAATTACAACGAGCAGTAACATTACAATAGGTTTACAATAGATCCCACAAGAAATAGATATTACAACAACGACTCCAACGAGTCAAGAATACAAATATACAATACAAAGATCCAAGTCATATAGAAGATCAAATACGTCTGATTATGGACAAGATACAAATTGGACTAAGAGTCCTAAAGATAAACGATGGCGTCCATAGCCCCTCCCAGGCCAAGACGAAAGGGGAACCTTGCTAACGTCCTCATCTCATACCTCTGAAAAGTCGGGCCAAGGGTTGCCGACAAAAGGGAGGGAGGAGACAAAAGAGAAAGAAATGCGAGGGTAAGTACCAATGACACATACTTGAGATACAAGACTGGCTATGCTCTCCGGTGGGAAATACAAATTGTTCGGCTATATGGTGAAGTTTAGCAGAAGCAAAGCTTGTACTAACCAATAGAGACAATCTACAACATTCGTCTAAACAGAGAAGGTGATAGAGTGCATAAGCTAACAATTCTATACTCTGCAACATAACCCAACCGATGCATTCCCCCTTCGCAAAGGAAGAAGTACTAACAATGGCACTCACACAGCTGACAAGTTTTATTAGGTATCAATTGTAGTAATGATAAATTACTATGCAAATTATTAACAAATTATTAGTAGCAACATAAATGTGTAAGTTGTTCTATGATCGAGTTAAATATCTCCAAGTCGTCCATAACCACGGACACGGCTTATCGATAAGATGTACACCATGCAGGGGTTGCCCAAATGTAACCGTACGCATGCTCAACCCCACTTAAGACAGGCGGAGTCTCACAACAAGATCGTTCTCAGTTCAACAAAAAAAATCTAGGGGGGCCACCCGACTAAGCTACCCGTATCGAAGTTCGGCCGTACTCCGAAGCGGACTTAGGGTTTGCGACGATGGCTAGGTGAGCAAAAAACGAAAATGTCCCGCGGGGTACAATACAGAATATAAACATCCAGAAACAACATGAATTAAACGTCCGGAGACACCAGTAAGTAAAGCATGACATAGGCAAATAAAACCTAGATTGTGCCCCCTTTTCAACTGACTTGAGAAAAGGTAAAGGGTGAGGGGGTCTCAATAATGATCCCCACGTACGGGTAGAGCACTCAATTTAGGAAAAAATAACAAGAACTCGGGTCCTAGGGGACATTAGTGAGACAAAGATCCGATGCTTTTGCAAAGGGGATCATATATGCCACCCCTTAGCAATTTTAGTTGTTAATATTAAGTAAACCATGAGTATCTCCAACACCTATTATAGCATGTGATAACCTCCCACAAACCCAATAGATATAATGATATGGGCTAAGCCCTAGGGGAGGCCCGATCTTCACGGATTTGGATGGGATTCGTGGGGGAGGTGGATGAACACGAAGAACACAGGTGGAAAGCGGAGGGGATCGAAGATACAAACGCAACACACACACCCAACCGGTTGTTCTTCGTTAGCCCGATACACCAACCCAATAAAATTACAAGAAAAAGACCCACAAGGAGTAGAATCCCTCACAAAAGATTGGCAATAGCAGTTGGTAGAGATCCAAAGAGGAAAAGAGTGCAAATAGATAGAATTGCAAAAGCAATAGATCCACAACACTAGAATTCCTAGAATGGAAGAGACAAACTACCTAGAATAGTAGATAACTTCATAGATATTGGATCTAGAAGGGTTTCCCATGGGGAGGAGCAAAAGCTTAGGTTTTCTCTTACATCAAGTCAGAATCTCAGATCTGAGCCAACAAGACTATTTATAGTTGGTGGGGTGAAGGGGTAAGTTACAGGCTGAAACGTGTTGTTTAGTGCTGAAAGTCGCCCAGGCGGAACTTCCGGTCACTTGGGGCGGAAGTTCCGGCTGGATTCCCTTCACAGGGTGCTGGACAACGTCTGCGAGGCATCTGGGCGGAAGTTCCGGTCCTAGGGGGGCGGAAGTTCCGGTCGGGGCAAAAGTTCTGGCCAACTTCCGGTCTAGTTCCGAAAATGACCGATTTCCTTTCAGTAACATCCCGGGGCGTTTTGGCGCATTTTAGGAACTAGGGCGGAACTTGGGCGGAAGTTCCGGTGGCCAGAAGTTCCGGTCGCTCGGGGCGGAAGTTCCGGCTGGATTCTCCTTCCTGGGCATCTGGCTGTAAGTTTCGGTCCTGGGTGGGCAGAAGTTCCGGCTGGAGCGTTGGGTCTCCATCTTCTTCATTTTCAGCTCCCTCTCCATTGGCTTGGTCTCCATGACTTGCGTTTTGGTCGAGGTACCTCATTGAACATAGGGTATTTGCATGAAGTAGCACGCCATCCAATGAGGTATCAAATGCATACGTGGAAAGGAGCGAATTCACCTCTTGGTGTAAGGCTTGGGCCCGAGCTCGTGTCACTGGGCCACGAGGAGGGTTCATCGGTCTTGAGGAGGAGGTGTCCAAAAGCCACCCCGTATTATCTCCCCCCTTGCGAAAGAGTCGTCCTCGACTCTATGTTCTCCTCATCGCCATGATAGGGTGAGAGGTCGGACACATTGAATGTTTTTCTCACCAAGTACTTGGATGTTGGTATGTCGATGACATAGGCGTTGTCGTTGATGCGCTTGAGGACCTTGAAGGGACCATCGCCTCGGGGTTTGAGCTTGGAGTTTCGTTCTTGAGGGAAGCGGTCTTTGCGAAGGTGTATCCACACTAGGTCTCCTTCATTGAAGATCCTTGCCTTCTTCTTCATGTTGTGTCTAGTGGCTTGACGAAGGACTTGTTGCTCGATCGTTGCCCTTGTATCTTCATGTAGTTTCTTCATGTATTGGGCTCGCTTGTCGATGTTCATGTTTACTTGCTCATGTAGCGGAAGAGGAAGGAGGTCGATCGCCGTAGGTGGTTCAAACCCATAGACGACCATGAATGGACTTCTCATTGTTGTAGAGTGCTTGGCGCGGTTGTAGGTGAACTCCGCATGTGGGATGCAATCTTCCCATGCTTTCAAATTCTTCTTGACAAGGACTCGTAGTAGTGTGGAGAGGCTTCAGTTCACCACTTCGGTTTGCCCATCGGTTTGTGGATGTGAGGATGATGAGAACAAAAGCTTGACGTTGAACTTGGCCATTAGTGTCTTCCAAAGGCAGCTCATGAATTTGACATCTCGGTCCGAAACAATGCTTCCTTGTACACCGTGGAGTCTCACAATTTCCCTAAAAAAACAAGGAGGCAATATGAGAAGCATCATCCGTTCGGGAGTAGGGTATAAAATGAGCCATTTTGGAGAATCTATCAACCACTACAAAAATGGAATCATGACCATATTTGGTTCTAGGTAATCCTAGGACAAAGTCCATGCTTATATCGGACCAAGGAGCATAAGGAATAGGCAACGGTGTATAAAGGCCATAGGGGTTGGAAGTGGACTTAGCTTGTAAACATGTTGTGCACCATCAACAAAGGCGTTCCACGTCGCGGTATATTCTTGGCCAATAGTAGTGAGTTGAAAGCATTGCATACGTCTTCTCTCGACCAAAGTGTCCCATAAGACCACCACCATGCGATTCTTCTAAGAGCAAAAGGGGAAGCGAAGACATGGGAATACAAAGTTTGTTGCCCTTGAACAAGAATCCTTGGTGCAAATAGAAATCATCGATGCCCTTTTCACTAGAACACTTTGCAAAAATTGGGCCAAAGAAGGTATCAGAGGCATATAGGTCTTTGATTTCATCAAGACCCAACACATGAAAATCCAAACGAGTGAGTAAAAGGGTGAGCTTGCGGGAAAGAGCATCTGCAACTACATTGTCCTTGCCCTTCTTGTATTTGATTACATATGGAAAGGACTCAATGAACTCAACCCATTTTGCATGTCTTTTGTTCAAATTGTGTTGACTTTTCAAGTACTTCAAAGACTCATGGTCGGAGTGAATGACAAACTCTTTTGGCCAAAGATAGTGTTGCCAAACTTCAAGAACACGAACCAACGCATAAAGTTCCTTGTCATATATAGGATAGTTGAGGCGTGCGCCATCCAACTTCTCGCTATAGTATGCCACGGGTTTTCCATCTTGCATAAGGACTCCACCGATACTGAGTCCACTCGCATCACATTCAATCTTAAAAGTTTTGGCAAAGTTCGGAAGAACAAGAAGTGGTACCCTGGTAAGTTTCTTTTTCAACTCGTCAAAAGCTTTTTGTTGGGCCTTGCCCCACACAAATGGAACATTCTTTTTAGTAAGCTCATTTAAAGGGAAAGCAATGGTGCTAAAAAATTTCAAGAAACGTCTATAGAAACCGGCAAGTCCATGAAAACTTCGAACTTGACCAACGTTGGTAGGAGTGGGCCAACTGTGGATGGCCTCAACCTTCGAAGAATCAACTTCAATACCATTGGCGGAAACCACGAATCCAAGAAAAACCAACTTGCTTTGTGCAAAGGTGCACTTGGGAAGATTTGCAAAGAGCTTTTCGCGGCGCAAGATGCATAAGACTTCTCTCACATGTTGCACATGGTCCTCGAGATTTTTGCTATAAATGAGAATATCATCAAAGTAGACAACCACACTCTTTCCAATGAGAGGTCTCAAGATATGGTTCATTAGGCGCATAAAAGTTGATGGAGAATTTGAAAGACCAAATGGCATGACAAGCCATTCATAGAGACCAAGTTTGGTCTTGAATGTCGTCTTCCATTCATCACCAAGTGCCATGCGGATTTGGTGGTAGCCACTACGCAAATCTATCTTAGAGAAGATCGTGGCACCACTCAATTCATCAAGAATGTCATCTAAACGCGAAATGGGATGGCGGTATCGAACGGCAATGGCATTGATGGGGCGACAATCCATACACATTCTTTGTGACTCATCCGGTTTAGGAACGAGAATCACCGGAACCGCACAAGGGCTTAAGCTTTCACGTACATACCCTTTTTCAAGGAGATCTTGAATTTGGCGTTGAATCTCCTTTGTGTCTTCGGGGTTAGTGCGGTAGGCGGCGCGGTTTGGTAGAGGAGCGCCGGGTATGAGGTCGATGCCGTGCTTGATTCCTCTAAGCGGTGGTAGTCCATGAGGAAGCTCGTCGGGGAAGACATCTTGGAACTCCTTCAAAAGAGACAACAAAGATGAAGGAAGTGTTGTTAAGTTGTTAGTCTCCGAGGGTGGCCCCTTGCAAATGAGCACATAGTGCAATTTGGTGGATGGGTTGTGGTGCACTTCTCTCATCTCACTCTTGGTAGCTATGAGGACACTCTTCATCTCACTCACATATGGCTTGTGGCGCTCACTCTCTTTTTGGTGGGTCACTCACTCACCTCTCATCTCACTAGTGATAGTAGCTTCCTTAGCCCTTGCTAATGCCTTTGCATTGTCCGCAATTACTTGGCTAGGATTCATTGGGCGTAGGATGAAGGACTTGTCGCCGGCCTTGAAGCTATATGCATTTGTGTAACCATCATGGTTTGCTCTTTTGTCATATTGCCAATGCGACCAAGTAGCATGTGGCACACCGTCATAGGCACTACATCACACTCAACGGTGTCTTCATAGGCGCCGATCTTGAAGGAGATTGTGACGGTGTGTTGTATCTTCACATTGCCGTTGTCACTTAGCCATTGCACATGGTAAGGATGGGGGTGTTTCCGAAGTGTGAGGTTGAGCTTGGAACATAGTTCGGTGCTTGCAAGGTTGTGGCAACTCCCTCCATCGACGATAACCTTTATTGACTTGCCATTGATTCCGGCTCTTGTTTGGAAGATATTGCACCTTTGGTCTTCATTTGGGAGTGCATGGGTTGTCAAAACTTTTGTCACCACAAGTGAAGGGCTTGCATCATGCACACATAGTATTTGCTCTTGGTCTTCCAAGTCATCATCTTCAAGATTGGTTGCGGCTTGTACTAAGGCTTCATATTCATCTTCACTCAAGTACTCTACATTTCCATCATCCCGAGTGATCATAACTCTTGTGTTCTTGCATTCAAAGGATTTATGTCCTTGAGCACCACACTTGAAGCAAGTGATGTTACTAGATCCGGTGGAAGCTTTGGAGGACATAGTTGATGGCTCCAGCTTGAAGCTTGTTTTCTTGATTGCACTTCTTGTTTGCTTGGGAGGTTCCTTGGAGGCAATAGCACTTGTATTTTTGATGCTTGAAGAGGTATTTGTTGCATTTCTTGCGACGAAGAAGTTCTTGGACTTTGCACTTGCTATGTCTTCTCGCACTTGGTGCCCGGCCCTTGTAGCTTGATGAAGTAACTCAACCATGTTTGTGTAAGGCAAGAACTCCACTATCCTCTTCACGGGAATGTTCAATCCATTCAAGAATCTTGCCATTGTTTGCTCTTCTCGCTCATCGACATTGGCACTCATCATGGTCATGTGCATCTCCTTGTAATACTTCTCAACGGACTTGAAGCTTTGCTTGAGTTGAGTGAGCTTGTTGAAGAGGTCACGTTTGTGGTGGATGGGTACAAAGCGTTTGTGCATGATTTCTTGCATCCCTTCCCATGTGTCAATAGGCTCTAATTCTTCGTTAGTATGCTTGTTGTTTAATTCTTCCCACCAAAAATTAGCATATCCCTCAAACTCAAGTGATGCCATGGCACCTTCTTTTCTTCGGAGAAGTTGTGTATGCGGAAGATCTTTTCAACATTGAGTACCCAAGATAAGTATGCATCGGGGTATTCTTCTCCTTGGAACTTGGGCATAGTGAACTTTAGCTTCCCAAAGATTTCTTCCTCATTACGGTCATTGCGTTGAGGTATTGGTCTTGCCTCATCTTCATCCTCATTATGGTTGCGAGGTTGTTGAGGTTGATCCTCATTTTCATTGTGGCGGTTTGGAGGAGGAGGACGCCTTCCATGTGGTTGCCGAGGGCGTGGCATGACACTAGCTTCACTTGAGGCATCTTCTTTGTTGTGGTGCCTTGCTTCACATTGATGAGCATGAGGTGCTTGACGAGCTAGATGATTGAGAGGATTGTGTCTTCTATTGTCCATATTGTTTCTTCTTGCGCCATCATCTTGAGGAGCATCAATATTGATGATTTGGCGTTCTTGGTTCACTTCTTGTTGGGCGTCATGTTGTGGATGTCTTTGAGCATTGGCCACTTGAGATGGGCGAGGTTGCCCTTGTTGTTGACGTGCCGCTTGCTCATGGAGAAGACGTTCTTGCTCACGTGCATGAAGGAGGTTTTGATCATGACGAAGACATTGTTGTTCCTCTTGGAATTGAGCTTGACGATTTGCTTGTTGTAGTCTCTCTTGTTCAAGTTGAGCACGTGCTTGCTCCGCATCTCGAGCTTGTTGTTGAAGTACTTGATCATCCACATTATGGTGGTGTGGGTCTTCATTACAAGCATGTTAAGACGGAGATGGAACTCGATGCCTTGAACTATGAGAGCGTGAAGACCTTGAGTGTTGGCTTCGGTTGTTGGCGATGTTGGCAATAGCTTGTTCAAGGCGTGCCAACCTTTCTTCTTGCCTTCTTATGCTCGCCATGTTTTGTTGACCTTGAGTAGCGAGTGTTGCCCACATATCATGGCCTTGAGCATCAAGCTTGGCATGGAGGTCTTGCACTTGGACATTGAGGTCCCTTCTTTGCACTTGAGCTCGTTCTTCATAGCGTATGACGGTCTCATCGATCCTTGCCGTGAGGTCATGGATATTCTTGTTGACGGCTTGAGTAGCTATCCAATATTGGTGCCGTGTCGTCGGTAGTTCGTTCCCCTCTCCACTAGACATGGTTACAAATAAAACAAGAACTATGTTGTGGGGGTTAGAGGAAAACTCACAAGTAAGTCAAATACTCACAACAAAATTGGAAAGGTGTATCAAGGTGAGGAACAACCGGTTACACACACAAAACAAAAAACTCTATATGGTGTTAGGTATGGATGTGGAAAGCCAAATAGAAGAACCAAACTAAAAGTCTATTGTCAAAAGTGGGTAAGATCCAAAAGTCACAAGTCAAAAGCGGTGATCACAAAAGACATACACAATGTGGAACACACGCACGGGACAAAATGGGGTTAGAGCGACCAAGGAAAATGAGCACGAACAAAATTGGTCCTAACGAAGACTACTTTCTCGGTGTCACGCTAACGCAAGAGCGACCGTGGCTTGGTTGCAAAATTGAGAAGCAACAAGATTTGCGCAAGATGCCTCTCTTCTCTTTTCTCTCTTTTGCTTATAAGCTTTGGACTCTTTTGTGTATAGGTCTCACTCACACTCTTTTTTCTTTTTGTATTTTTGTTTCTTTTTGTCACTATGTAAGGATACGACTATCTATGTAAGTATGTCACACTTCTTTTGCTTATCTTTTCACAATGAGCTTGCTTCGTAGCTTTGCTCAACACACGCACACCCTCACGGTCGGGACGCTTGCGCAATGCTTCGCAACACTACAAAGCCACTCTCGATGGAAAAGGTCCGCAAAGGAGGCTAGGGTTACAATGTAAAGGGCAAGTTATACCACTTGATGATGGTGGCCGACGATCTTGAACTTGTTATGGTGGTGGAAGGTGTCAAATGAATCGCTTGGATCCTCGGGGTGTTGTCGTTGTTGTCGATGTTGCGGAAGCTTTGTGGTAGCTGAAATGGCATGCAAACCGAAGTACAAACACAAAAGGGGTTAGTGCCAAAACGAAAAATGAAGGTAGCTGTCAAAATTTCGGCCGGCCGGAACTTCCGGTCCCGGGCGGAACTTCCGGTCCTACCGGGCGGAACTTCCGGTCGCAATCAGATCTGCGGGCTGTTCATCGATTTGGGCGGAAATCCGGTCCGAAATCCTTCGAATTCGAGGAAAATTTGGCACTAAAAGCTATGGGAAGGTGGGGGAATTGTAGATCAACACCAAAGACAAGTTTCTATTGGACCAAAACCACCAAAAACTCAAAAAATCTCGAGATCCAACCAAGGCCAATTTGAGGCTATTTTTTTGGATTTTCGAAAATTTTCTCAAGAATTTTTTTGGGGGTGTGGGGGTCAAATCCGTGGAAACCAAGGAGCTCTTGATACCATATGATATGGGCTAAGCCCTAGGGGAGACCCGATCTTCACGGATTTGGATGGGATTCGTGGGGGAGGTGGATGAACACGAAGAACACGGGTGGAAAGCGGAGGGGATCGAAGATACAAACGCAACACACACACACCCAACCGGTTGTTCTTCGTTGGCCCGATACACCAACCCAATAGAATTGAAAGAAAAAGAACCACAAGGAGTAGAATCCCTCACAAAAGATTGGCAATAGCATTTGGTAGAGTTCCAAAGAGGAAAAGAGTGCAAATAGATAGAATTGCAAAAGCAAAAGATCCACAACACTAGAATTCCTAGAATGGAAGAGACCAACTACCTAGAAGAGTAGATAACTTCATAGATATTGGATCTAGAAGGGTTTCCCATGGGAAGGAGCAAAAGCTCAGGTTTTCTCTTACATCAAGTCTGAATCTCAGATCTGAGCCAACAAGGCTATTTATAGTTGGTGGGGCGAAGGGGTAAGTTACAGGCTGAAACGTGGTGTTTTGTGCTGAAAGTCGCCCGGGCAGAACTTCCGGTCACTTGGGGCGGAAGTTCCGGCTGGATTCCCTTCACATGGTGCTGGACAGCGCCTGAGAGGCATGTGGGTGGAAGTTCTGGTCCTGGGGCGGAAGATCCGGTCGGGGCGAATGTTCAGGCCAACTTCCAGTCTAGTTCCGAAAACGACCGATTTCCTTTGAATAACATCCCGGTGCGTTTTGGCGCATTTTCGGAACTTGGGCGGCAGTTCCGGTGGCCGGAAGTTTCGGTCGCTCGGGGCGGAAGTTCCGGCTGGATTCTCCTTCCTGGGCATCTGGCTGGAAGTTCCGGTCCTGTGGGGCGGAAGTTCCGGCTGGAGCGTTGGGTCTCGATCTTCTTCATTTTCAGCTCCCTCTCCATTGGTTTGGTCTCCATGGCTTGCGTCTTGGTTGATGTACCTGATTGAACATAGGGTATTTGCATGAAGTAGCATGCCATCCAATGAGGTATCAAATGCATACGTGGAAATGAGCGAATTCACCTCTTGGTGTAGGGCTTGGGCCCGAGCTCGTGTCATTGGGCCACGAGGAGGGCTCGTCGGTTTTGAGGAGGAGGTGTCCAAAAGCCACCCCGTATCATATAGAGATAACAGCAGATCCCTAAACATGCGCTACGACTCACAAAGCTCAACCAAAAATAACGGTGATGGGTAGCGGATAGGTAACATAACACATATGGGTAACAATGAAATATGACACGCGACTCAAACAAAAACGCAACATAATGATAGCAATAGAGCAACGAGAATGAAACTCTAAAATAGGTGAAGGAGGTGGGCTCGCCTGTGAAAAGCTGCAGAAGAACTTTTCGTATCTCACATCACCACTTCGTGATCCTATCCGAGAAGAATCAAATGGTGGAACAAACAATGGATGCAAGTCTTACAACTACGGCAAAAGAAGAACCGACATGATCAAGATGATATGCATGACATGGCAGCGATGATGCGATGAAACTTATTCATATTAATCGGAGTTGGAACCCCGGACAAACAATTTAGGGTTGGAGTTGCATTTTGACTGACAATATTTAATGTTAATTAGCATGGAAAGACATGGAAGGGGTGAGCTACTTCAATATTAAACGGAGCGGGGAAACCCTAATTGGAATTCCGAAATACTCTGCATATATGTGAGGTGAATATGAGAATCTATCAACGCATGACATCATGCAAGATGCAAAAAGGTATATGGATGTCATATTAATGTTCCTCTCTCTTTTCTGAACAATTTTCATGTTAATGGATTTTTTATTTTGAAATACCATTCGAAAGTTATCAGCAGAATAGTTGTTATCATTTTAGAATAGAAAACAAGTTTATTTAAATAAGAAAAGGACCTGAAAATACAACTCTTTCCCGGGAAGGACCCCCGGTTGCTTTTGAAAACACGGGGGGGGGGGGGGGGGTATCATGAAAAGCAACAGGGGCAATGAACGTAGGTTGAGGAAAACAGAACATCAAGGGCCTTGATGCAAAGTTCTCAAATCTGGAGGATGAGGCTTTTCCCACTGTGTTGGGATCTATCCCGTGAGGCTGGTAGGTGGGGGCCGACGCCACGTCGGATGACACGCTGGCAAAGCTTCCTCACCCCTTCCGCCTGACGAAATTGAAGAAAAGGCGCCGGCGTGCGCAACGACGTTGGTGACCATCCAGAGGCAGCGCACAACGACGAAAAAAAGAGAGAAGGAGGTAGTGAAGTTCACTGGGGTTGGGGAGGAGGTAGGAGGGATCGAAGAGGTCGATGGTGTCGGGGAAGGAAGCGGAGCGCGCGGAGTCCGTGCAGGCAGGTGATACGTCTCCGACGTATCGATAATTTCTTTTGTTCCATGCCACATTATTGATGATATCTACATGTTTTATGCATACTTTATGTCATATTTATGCATTTTCCGGCACTAATCTATTAACGAGATGCCGAAGAGCTAGTTGCTGTTTTCTGCTGTTTTTGGTTTCAGAAATCCTAGTAAGGAAATATTCTCGGAATTGGACGAAATCAACGCCCAGGGGCCTATTTTCACACGAAGCTTCCAGAAGACCGAAGGAGTCACGAAGTGGGGCCACGAGGTGGTGACACACCAGGGCGGTGCGGCCTGGCCCTTGGCCGCGCCGGCCTGTCGTGTGGGGCCCTCGTGTGGCCCCCTGACCTATCTCCTCCGCCTACTTAAAGCCTTCGTCGCGAAACCCCCAGTACCGAGAGCCACGATACGAAAAACCTTCCAGAGACGCCGCCGCCGCCAATCCCATCTCGGGGGATTCAGGAGATTACCTCCGGCACCCTGCCGGAGAGGGGAATCATCTCCCGGAGGACTCTTCACCGCCATGGTCGCCTCCGGAGTGATGAGTGAGTAGTTCACCCCTGGACTATGGGTCCATAGCAGTAGCTAGATGGTTGTCTTCTCCAAATTATGCTTCATTGTCGGGTCTTGTGAGCTGCCTAACATGATCAAGATCATCTATCTGTAATGCTATATGTTGTGTTTGTTGGGATCCGATGGATAGAGAATACTATGTTATGTTGATTATCAATTTATATCTATGTGCTGTTTATGATCTTGCATGCTCTCCATTATTAGTAGAGGCTCTGGCCAAGTTTTTACTCTTAACTCCAAGAGGGAGTATTTATACTCGATAGTGGGTTCATGCCTCCATTAAATCTGGGACAGTGACAGAAAGTTCTAAGGTTGTGGATGTGATGTTGCCACTAGGGATAAAACATCGATGCTATGTCCGAGGATGTAGTTATTGATTACATTACGCACCATACTTAATGCAATTGTCTGTTGTTTGCAACTTAATACTAGAAGGGGTTCGGATGATAACCTGAAGGTGGACTTTTTAGGCATAGATGCATGCTGGATAGCGGTCTATGTACTTTGTCGTAATGCCCAATTAAATCTCACTATACTCATCATATCATGTATGTGCATGGTCATGCCCTCTCTATTTGTCAATTGCCCAACTGTAATTTGTTCACCCAACATGCTATTTATCTTATGGGAGAGACACCTCTAGTGAACTGTGGACCCCGGTCCATTCTTTTAATCGAATACAATCTACTGCAATACTTGTTCTACTGTTTTCTGCAAACAATCATCATCCACACTATACATCTAATTCTTTGTTACAGCAAGCCGGTGAGATTGACAACCTCACTGTTTCGTTGGGGCAAAGTACTTTGGTTGTGTTGTGTAGGTTCCACGTTGGCGCCGGAATCCCTGGTGTTGCGCCGCACTACATCTCGCCGCCATCAACCTTCAACGTGCTTCTTGGCTCCTACTGGTTCGATAAACCTTGGTTTCTTACTGAGGGAAAACTTGCCGCTGTACGCATCACACCTTCCTCTTGGGGTTCCCAACGGTCGCGTGTTGTACGCGTATCAAGACTGGTTTTTGGCGCCGTTGCCGGGGAGATCAAGAAACGCTGCAAGGGGAGTCTCCACAATCCAATCTCTTTACTTTGTTTTTGACTTGCTTTATTTTATTTACTACTTTGTTTGCTGCATTATATCAAAATACAAAAAAATTAGTTGCTAGCTTTATTTTATTTACTGTCTTGTTTGCATACTCTATGTCAAAAACACAAAAAAAATTAGTTACTTGCATTTGCTTTACTTATTTCATCATGTTTCCTTTTAATTTTACTGTAAAAGATATACCGGTAGGACAAGGGCCTATAATTGGAAGAGATAATATAGAAGAATTTTTCACCCATGTTAGTATGCACGAAGATCTTAAAGATATACCCCTTGCAAAAGCTGTCCCTACTTATGAAGATGCCTCTGTTTGTTTGGTACGCATGATGGAAGCTAGATTTATTAGTCTCAACCCCATGATACAACATATGTTTCTTACACTTTCTGATATGGAGAGGGGAGAGAAGAGAGATTTTGTTCTAAAAGTCCTAGTGCGAGAATTTGAGGATATAGCCAAAGAAGCTAGACAAGTTTTTAGTAAGCATGAGAGGCTTGGTATGATCACCGATTTTAAAAGAACACTTGAAAAGATGGATATGGATAGAATTAAGTACACTAATAATGTTAATGATGGTGGGGAGATTAAAGCACCAATACCTTGCAAGCTCCTAGCTATGCATGAAGCTCTAGATGATAATTATGCTTGGCTTGTCCCTCAAAATTTGTTTGATGAGAGTAGCAAGCCCAAGACTAATGAAAAGGGAGCCTCTGAAACTTATGTATCCAAAATACAATGCATGGTTGAGAAAACTCCAAACCCCGCTGTAGATGCATCACCTCTTGATAATACTTGATACACACTTTATGCGCCTAGCTGAAAGGCGTTAAAGAAAAGCGCTTATGGGAGACAACCCATGTTTTTACTACAGTACTTTTATTTTATATTTGAGTCTTGGAAGTTGTTACTACTGTAGCAACCTCTCCTTATCTTAGTTTTGTGCATTGTTGTGCCAAGTAAAGTCGTTGATAGTAAGGTTCATACTAGATTTGGATTACTGCGCAGAAAAAGATTTCTTTGCTGTCACGAATCTGGGCCTAATTCTCTGTAGGTAACTCAGAAAATTATGCCAATTTACGTGAGTGATCCTCAGATATGTACGCAACTTTCATTCAATTTGAGGATTTTCATTTGAGCAAATCTAGTGCCTCAATAAAATTCGTCTTTACGAACTGTTCTGTTTTGACAGATTCTGCCTTCTATTTCGCATTGCCTATTTTGCAATGCTTGATGGATTTTTCGATTCCATTAACTTTCAGTAGCTTTGTGCAATGTCCAGAAGTGTTAATAATGATTATGTCACCTCTGAACATGTAAATTTTGATTGTGCACTAACCCTCTAATGAGTTGTTTTGAGTTTGGTGTGGAGGAAGTTTTCAAGGATCAAGAGAGGAGGATGATACAATATGATCAAGGAGAGTGAAAGCTCTAAGCTTGGGGATGCCCCGGTGGTTCACCCCTGCATATTTCAAGAAGACTCAAGCGTCTAAGCTTGGGGATGCCCAAGGCATCCCCTTCTTCATCGACAACATTATCAGGTTCCTCTAGTGAAACTATATTTTTATTCCATCACATCTTATGCACTTTGCTTGGAGCGTCGGTTTGTTTTTGTTTTTGTTTTGTTTGAATAAAATGGATCCTAGCATTCATTGTGTGGGAGAGAGACACGCTCCGCTGTTGCATATGGACAAATATGTCCTTAGGCTTTACTCATAATACTCATGGCGAAGGTTGAATCTTCTTCGTTAAATTATTATATGGTTGGAATCGGAAAATGATACATGTAGTAATTCTAAAATGTCTTGGATAATGTGATACTTGGCAATTGTTGTGCTCATGTTTAAGCTCTTGCATCATATACTTTGCACCTATTAATGAAGAAATACATAGAGCTTGCTAAAATTTGGTTTGCATAATTGGTCTCTCTAAGGTCTAGATAATTTCTAGTATTGGGTTGAACAACAAGGAAGACGGTGTAGAGTCTTATAATGTTTACAATATGTCTTTTATGTGAGTTTTGCTGCACCGCTTCATCCTTGTGTTTGTTTCAAATAACCTTGCTAGCCTAAACCTTGTATCGAGAGGGAATACTTCTCATGCATCCAAAATCCTTGAGCCAACCACTATGCCATTTGTGTCCACCATACCTACCTACTACATGGTATTTCTCCGCCATTCCAAAGTAAATTGCTTGAGTGCTACCTTTAAATTTCTATCCTCTACCTTTGCAATATATAGCTCATGGGACAAATAGCCTAAAAACTATTGTGGTATTGAATATGTACTTATGCACTTTATCTCTTATTAATTTGCTTGTTGTGCGATACCATGTTCCTGGGGACGCCATCAACTACTCTTTGTTGAATATCATGTGAGTTGCTATGCATGTCCGTCTTGTCTGAAGTAAGGGAGATTTACCGCTAGAATGGTTAGAGCATGCATAATGTTAGAGAAGAACATTGGGCCGCTAACTAAAGCCATGATCCATGGTGGAAGTTTCAGTTTTGGACAAATATCCTCAATCTCATATGAGAAAATTAATTGTTGTTGAATGCTTAAGCATTAAAGAGGAGTCCATTATCTGTTGTCTATGTTGTCCCGGTATGGATGTTTAAGTTGAGAATAATCAATAGCGAGAAATCCAATGCGAGCTTTCTCCTTAGACCTTTGTACAGGCGGCATAGAGGTACCCCTTTGTGACACTTGGTTAAAACATATGTATTGCGATGATAATCCAGGTAATCCAAGCTAATTAGGACAAGGTGCGGGCACTATTAGTATACTATGCATGAGGCTTGCAACTTGTAAGATATAATTTACATAACACATATGCTTTATTACTACCGTTGACAAAATTGTTTCTTGTTTTCAAAACCAAAGCTCTAGCACAAATATAGCAATCAATGCTTCCCTCTGCGAAGGGCCTTTCTTTTACTTTTATGTTGAGTCAGTTCACCTATCTCTCTCCACCTCAAGAAGCAAACACTTGTGTGAACTGTGCATTGATTCCTACATACTTGCATATTGCACTTGTTATATTACTTTACATTGACAACTATCCATGAGATATACATGTTATAAGTTGAAAGCAACCGCTGAAACTTCATCTTCCTTTGTGTTGCTTCAATGCCTTTACTTTGATTTATTGCTTTATGAGTTAACTCTTATGCAAGACTTATTGATGCTTGTCTTGAAAGTACTATTCATGAAAAGTCTTTGCTATATGATTCATTTGTTTACTCATGTCATTACCATTGTTTTGATCGCTGCATTCATTACATATGCTTACAATAGTATGATCAAGGTTATGATGGCATGTCACTCCAGAAATTATCTTTGTTATCGTTTACCTGCTCGGGACGAGCAGAAACTAAGCTTGGGGATGCTGATACGTCTCCGACGTATCGATAATTTCTTATGTTCCATGCCACATTATTGATGATATCTACATGTTTTATGCATACTTTATGTCATATTTATGCATTTTCCGGCACTAACCTATTAACGAGATGCCGAAGAGCCAGTTGCTGTTTTCAGCTGTTTTTGGTTTCAGAAATCCTAGTAAGGAAATATTCTCGGAATTGGACGAAATCAACGCCCAGGGGCCTATTTTCACACGAAGCTTCCAGAAGACCGAATGAGTCACGAAGTGGGGCCACGAGGTGGTGACACACCAGGGCGGCGCGGCCTGGCCCTTGGCCACGCCGGCCTGTCGTGTGGGGTCCTCGTGTGGCCCCCTGACCTATCTCCTCCGCCTACTTAAAGCCTTCGTCGCGAAACCCCCAGTACCGAGAGCCATGATACGAAAAACCTTCCAGAGACGCCGCCGCCGCCAATCCCATCTCGGGGGATTCAGGAGATCGCCTCCGGCACCCTGCCGGAGAGGGGAATCATCTCCCGGAGGACTCTTCACCGCCATGGTCGCCTCCGGAGTGATGAGTGAGTAGTTCACCCCTGGACTATGGGTCCATAGCAGTAGCTAGATGGTTGTCTTCTCCAAATTATGCTTCATTGTCGGGTCTTGTGAGCTGCCTAACATGATCAAGATCATCTATCTGTAATGCTATATGTTGTGTTTGTTGGGATCCGATGGATAGAGAATACTATGTTATGTTGATTATCAATTTATATCTATGTATTGTTTATGATCTTGCATGCTCTCCGTTATTAGTAGAGGCTCTGGCCAAGTTTTTACTCTTAACTCCAAGAGGGAGTATTTATGCTCGATAGTGGGTTCATGCCTCCATTAAATGCAGGACGTGTGAGAAAGTTCTAAGGTTGTGGATGTGCTGTTGCCACTAGGGATAAAACATCGATGCTATGTCCGAGGATGTAGTTATTGATTACATTACGCACCATACTTAATGCAATTGTCTGTTGTTTGCAACTTAATACTGGAAGGGGTTTGGATGATAACCTGAAGGTGGACTTTTTAGGCATAGATGCATGCTGGATAGCGGTTTATGTACTTTGTCGTAATGCCCAATTAAATCTCACTATACTCATCATATCATGTATGTGCATGGTCATGCCCTCGCTATTTGTCAATTGCCCAACTGTAATTTGTTCACCCAACATGCTATTTATCTTATGGGAGAGACACCTCTAGTGAACTGTGGACCCCGGTCCATTCTTTTAATCGAATACAATCTACTGCAATACTTGTTCTACTGTTTTCTGCAAACAATCATCATCCACACTATACATCTAATCCTTTGTTACAGCAAGCCGGTGAGATTGACAACCTCACTGTTTCGTTGGGGCAAAGTACTTTGGTTGTGTTGTGCAGGTTCCACGTTGGCGCCGGAATCCCTGGTGTTGCGCCGCACTACATCTCGCCGCCATCAACCTTCAACGTGCTTCTTGGCTCCTACTGGTTCGATAAACCTTGGTTTCTTACTGAGGGAAAACTTGCCGCTGTATGATACGTCTCCGACGTATCGATAATTTCTTATGTTCCATGCCACATTATTGATGTTATCTACATGTTTTATGCACACTTTATGTCATATTCGTGCATTTTCTAGAACTAACCTATTAACAAGATGCCGAAGTGCCGATTCTTTGTTTTCTGCTGTTTTTGGTTTCAGAAATCCTAGTAAGGAAATATTCTCAGAATTGGACGAAATCAAAGCCCAGGGGCCTATTTTTCCACGAAGCTTCCAGAAGTCCGAAGGAGAGACGAAGAGGGGCCACGAGGGGGCCACACCCTAGGGCGGCGCGGCCCCCCCTTGGCCGCGTAGCCCTATGGTGTGGGGCCCCCGTGCCGCCTCTTGACCTGCCCTTCCGCCTACAAATAGCCTCCGTGACGAAACCCCCAGTACCGAGAACCACGATACGGAAAACCTTCCAGAGACGCCGCCAACGCCGATCCCATCTCGGGGGATCCAGGAGATCGCCTCCGGCACCCTGCCGGAGAGGGGAATCATCTCCCGGAGGACTCTACGCCGCCATGGTCGCCTCCGGTGTGATGAGTGAGTAGTCTACCCCTGGACTATGGGTCCATAGCAGTAGCTAGATGGTTGTCTTCTCCCCATTGTGCTATCATTGTCGGATCTTGTGAGCTGCCTAACATGATCAAGATCATCTATCTGTAATTCTATATGTTGCGTTTGTTGGGATCCGATGAATAAAGAATACTTGTTATGTTGATTATCAAAGTTATACTTATGTGTTGTTTATGATCTTGCATGCTTTCCGTTACTAGTAGATGCTCTGGCCAAGTAGATGCTTGTAACTCCAAGAGGGAGTACTTATGCTCGATAGTGGGTTCATGCCCGCATTGACACACAGGACGATGTGAGAAAGTTCTAAGGTTGTGTTGTGCTGTTGCCACTAGGGATAAAACATTGATGCTATGTCTAAGGATGTAGTTGTTGATTACATTACGCACCATACTTAATGCAATTGTCTGTTGCTTTGCAACTTAATACTGGAGGGGGTTCGGATGATAACCTGAAGGTGGACTTTTTAGGCATATATGCAGTTGGATGGCGGTCTATGTACTTTGTCGTAATGCCCAATTAAATCTCACTATACTCATCATGATATGTATGTGCATTGTCATGCTCTCTTTATTTGTCAATTGCCCAACTGTAATTTGTTCACCCAACATGCTGTTCGTCTTATGGGAGAGACACCTCTAGTGAGCTTGTGGACCCCGGTCCAATTCTCTTTCTTGAAATACAATCTACTGCAATACTGTTCTACTGTTTTCTGCAAACAATCATCTTCCACACAATACGGTTAATCCTTTGTTACAGCAAGCCGGTGAGATTGACAACCTCACTGTTTCGTTGGGGCAAAGTACTTTGGTTGTGTTGTGCAGGTTCCACGTTGGCGCCGGAATCCCTGGTGTTGCGCCGCACTACATCCCGCCGCCATCAACCTTCAACGTGCTTCTTGACTCCTACTGGTTCGATAAACCTTGGTTTCTTACTGAGGGAAACTTGCTGCTGTACGCATCACACCTTCCACTTGGGGTTCCCAACGAGCGTGTGCTTTACGCGTCATCAAGCTAAATTTCTGGCGCCGTTGCCGGGGAGATCAAGACACGCTGCAAGGGGAGTCTCCACTTCTCAATCTCTTTACTTTGTTTTTGTCTTGCTTAGTTTTATTTACTACTTTGTTTGCTGCACTAAATCAAAATACAAAAAAATTAGTTGCTAGTTTTACTTTATTTGCTATCTTGTTTGCTATATCAAAAACACAAAAAAATTAGTTACTTGCATTTACTTTATCTAGTTTGCTTTATTTACTGTTGCTAAAATGGCCAACGCTGAAAATACTAAGTTGTGTGACTTCACAACCACAAATAATAATGATTTCTTATGCACACCTATTGCTCCACCTGCTACTACAGCAGAATTCTTTGAAATTAAACACTGCTTTCTTGAATCTTGTTATGCGAGAGCAATTTTCTCTGCTGTTAGTTCTGATGATGCTGCTGCCCATCTTAATAATTTTGTTGAACTATGTGAAATGCAAAAATATAAAGATGTAGATGGTGATATTATTAAACTAAAATTGTTCCCTTTCTCATTAAGAGGAAGAGCTAAAGATTGGTTGCTATCTCTGCCTAAGAATAGTATTGATTCATGGACTAAATGCAAGGATGCTTTTATTGGTAGATATTATCCCCCTGCTAAAATTATATCTTTGAGGAGTAGCATAATGAATTTTAAACAATTAGATACTGAACATGTTGCTCAAGCTTGGGAAAGAATGAAATCTCTGGTTAAAAATTGCCCAACCCATGGACTGACTACTTGGATGATCATCCAAACCTTCTATGCAGGACTAAATTTTTCTTCACGGAATTTATTGGATTCAGCTGCTGGAGGTACCTTTATGTCCATCACTCTTGGTGAAGCAACAAAGCTTCTTGATAATATGATGATCAACTACTCTGAATGGCACACGGAAAGAGCTCCACAAGGTAAGAAGGTAAATTCTGTCGAAGAAACCTCTTCCTTGAGTGATAAGATTGACGCTATTATGTCTATGCTTGTGAATGATAGGACTAATATTGATCCTAATAATGTTCCATTAGCTTCATTGGTTGCACAAGAAGAACATGTTGATGTGAACTTCATTAAAAATAATAATTTCAACAACAATGCTTACCGGAACAATTCTAGTAACAACTATAGGCCATATCCTTATAATAATGGCAACGGCTATGGTAATTCTTATGGGAATTCTTACAACAATAATAGGAGTTCACCCCCTGGACTTGAATCCATGCTTAAAGAATTTATTAGTACATAAACTGCTTTTAACAAATCTGTTGAAGAAAAGCTTGGGAAAATTGATATACTTGCTTCTAAAGTCGATAGTCTTGCTGCTGATGTTGATCTTTTGAAATCGAAAGTTATGCCTAATGAGAATCCTCATAATAAAATTGTTACTACAGCAAATGCCATCCAAGTTAGAATTAATGAGAATATAAGATTAATGGCTGAACTGCGTGCTAGGTGGGATAGAGAAGAAAATGAAAAACTAGCTAAAGAGAAGAATATAGCTAAAGTTTGGACTATTACCACCACTAGTAATGCTAATGCTACACATGTTGCTGCACCTCCTACTAATACTAATAAAAGAATTGGTGTTAGCAATGTTTCCACTTCTAATGCAAAGCACGAAAAACTGCCTGAAACTGCTAAAACTGCTGAAATTGCTTGTGATAAAGCTGCTGAAATTTTTTCCAACATTGGGGATGATGATCCCATTGCTTTAGATTATAATGGTTTGAATTTTGATGATTGCCACATCTCTGAAGTTATAAAGTTCTTGCAAAAACTTGCTAAAAGTCCTAATGCTAGTGCTATAAATTTGGCTTTCACACATCATATTACAAATGCTCTCATTAAAGCTAGAGAAGAGAAACTAGAGCGTGAAGCCTCTATTCCTAAAAAGCTAGAGGATGGTTGGGAGCCCATCATTAAGATGAAGGTTAAAGATTTTGATTGTAATGCTTTATGTGATCTTGGTGCAAGTATTTCTGTTATGCCTAAGAAAATTTATAATATGCTTGACTTGCCACCGCTGAAAAATTGTTATTTGGATGTTAATCTTGCTGATCATTCTACAAAGAAACCTTTGGGTAAGGTTGATAATGTTCGCATTACCGTTAACAATAACCTTGTCCCCGTTGATTTTGTTGTCTTGGATATTGAATGCAATGCATCTTGTCCCATTATATTGGGAAGACCTTTTCTTCGAACTGTTGGTGCTATTATTGATATGAAGGAAGGTAATATAAAATATCAATTTCCTCTCAAGAAAGGTATGGAACACTTCCCTAGAAAGAGAATGAAGGTACCTTTTGATTCTATTATGAGAACAAATTATGATGTTGACACTTCGTCTCTTGATAATACTTGATACACACTTTCTGCGCCTAGCTGAAAGGCGTTAAAGAAAAGCGCTTATGGGAGACAACCCATGTTTTTACCTACAGTACTTTGTTTTTATTTTGTGTCTTGGAAGTTGTTTACTACTGTAGCAACCTCTCCTTATCTTAGTTTTATGTTTTGTTGTGCCAAGTTAAGCCGTTGATAGAAAAGTAAGTACTAGATTTGGATTACTGCACAGTTCCAGATTTCTTTGCTGTCACGAATCTGGGTCCACCTCCCTGTAGGTAGCTCATAAAATTAAGCCAATTTACGTGCATGATCCTCAGATATGTATGCAACTTTCATTCAATTTGAGCATTTTCATTTGAGCAAGTCTGGTGCCATTTTAAAATTCGTCAATACGAACTGTTCTGTTTTGACAGATTCTGCCTTTTATTTCGCATTGCCTCTTTTGCTATGTTGGATGAATTTCTTTGATCCACTAATGTCCAGTAGCATTATGCAATGTACAGAAGTGTTAAGAATGATTGTATCACCTCTGAATATGTTAATTTTTATTGTGCACTAACCCTCTAATGAGTTGTTTCGAGTTTGGTGTGGAGGAAGTTTTCAAGGATCAAGAGAGGAGTATGATGCAACATGATCAAGGAGAGTGAAAGCTCTAAGCTTGGGGATGCCCCGGTGGTTCACCCCTGCATATATCAAGAAGACTCAAGCGTCTAAGCTTGGGGATGCCCAAGGCATCCCCTTCTTCATCGACAACATTATCAGGTTCCTCCCCTGAAACTATATTTTTATTCCACCACATCTTATGTGCTTTGCTTGGAGCGTCGGTTTGTTTTTGTTTTTGTTTTGTTTGAATAAAATGGATCCTAGCATTCACTTTATGGGAGAGAGACACGCTCCGCTGTAGCATATGGACAAGTATGTCCTTGGTTTCTACTCATAGTATTCATGGCGAAGTTTCTCCTTCGTTAAATTGTTATATGGTTGGAATTGGAAAATGATACATGGCAAAAACCTTCCAGAGACGCCGCCGCCGCCGATCCCATCTCGGGGGATCCAGGAGATCGCCTCCGGCACCCTGTCGGAGAGGGGAATCATCTCCCGGAGGACTCTACGCCGCCATGGTCGCCTCCGGTGTGATGAGTGAGTAGTCTACCCCTGGACTATGGGTCCATAGCAGTAGCTAGATGGTTGTCTTCTCCCCATTGTGCTATCATTGTCGGATCTTGTGAGCTGCCTAACATGATCAAGATCATCTATTTGTAATTCTATATGTTGCGTTTGTTGGGATCCGATGAATAGAGAATACTTGTTATGTTGATTATCAAAGTTATACTTATGTGTTGTTTATGATCTTGCATGCTTTCCGTTACTAGTAGATGCTCTGGCCAAGTAGATGCTTGTAACTCCAAGAGGGAGTACTTATGCTCGATAGTGGGTTCATGCCTGCATTGACACACAGGACGGTGAGAAAGTTCTAAGGTTGTGTTGTGCTGTTGCCACTAGGGATAAAACATTGATGCTATGTCTAAGGATGTAGTTGTTGATTACATTACGCACCATACTTAATGCAATTGTCTGTTGCTTTGAAACTTAATACTGGAGGGGGTTCGGATGATAACCTGAAGGTGGAATTTTTAGGCATAGATGCAGTTGGATGGCGGTCTATGTACTTTGTCGTAATGCCCAATTAAATCTCACTATACTCATCATGATATGTATGTGCATTGTCATGCTCTCTTTATTTGTCAATTGCCCAACTGTAATTTGTTCACCCAACATGCTGTTCGTCTTATGGGAGAGACACCTCTAGTGAACTGTGGACCCCGGTCCAATTCTCTTTACTGAAATACAATCTACTGCAATACTGTTCTACTGTTTTCTGCAAACAATCATCTTCCACACAATACGCTTAATCCTTTGTTACAGCAAGCCGGTGAGATTGACAACCTCACTGTTTCGTTGGGGCAAAGTACTTTGGTTGTGTTGTGCAGGTTCCACGTTGGCGCCGGAATCCCTGGTGTTGCGCCGCACTACATCCCGCCGCCATCAACCTTCAACGTGCTTCTTGACTCCTACTGGTTTGATAAACCTTGGTTTCTTACTGAGGGAAACTTGCTGCTGTACGCATCACACCTTCCACTTGGGGTTCCCAACGAGTGTGTGCTTTACGCGTCATCACTGTACGCATCACACCTTCCTCTTGGGGTTCCCAACGGTCGCGTGCTGTACGCGTATCAGCAGGCTCCCAGTCGAGGATGGCCTTGACGAGGAAGATCTCGAGGAACTCAGAGAGAGAACATTCGACGCACCGTGGTGAGTTCAACCTTAGACGGGCGACGCCAGAAGCAGGGACCAGCAGTGGTCAACATCAAGAGGTCGAACCCGAGGGGGAGGAAAATGAAGGAGAGGTTCGGGAGATGTGGCAGATTACCAGGAGCACGATGTTGGAGATATGCCCAAGAGGCAATAATAAATGGTTATTATAATATATCTTTGTGTTTATGATAATGTTTACATACCATGCTATAATTATATTAACTGAAACATTGATACATGTGTGTTATGTAAACAACAAGGAGTCCCTAGTAAGCCTCTTGTATAACTAGCTTGTTGATTAATAGATGATCATAGTTTCATGATCATGAACATTGGATGTTATTAATAACAAGGTTATGTCATTATGTGAATGATGTAATGGACACACCCAATTAAGCGTAGCATAAGATCACGTCATTAAGTTATTTGCTATAAGCTTTCGATACATAGTTACCTAGTCCTTTCGACCATGAGATCATGTAAATCACTTATACCAGAAGGGTACTTTGATTACATCAAACGCCACTGCGTAAATGGGTGGTTATAAAGGTGGGATTAAGTATCCGGAAAGTATGAGTTGAGGCATATGGATCAACAGTGGGATTTGTCCATCCCGATGACGGATAGATATACTCTGGGCCCTCTCGGTGGAATGTCGTATAATTAGCTTGCAAGCATATGAATGGTTCATAAGAGACCACATACCACGGTACGAGTAAAGAGTACTTGTCCGGAGACGAGGTTGAACAAGGTATAGAGATACTGATGGTCAAACCTCGGACAAGTAAAATATCGTGTGACAAAGGGAATCGGTATCGTATGTAAATGGTTCAGTCGATCACTAAAGTCATCGTTGAATATGTGGGAGCCATTATGGATCTCCAGATCCCGCTATTGGTTATTGGTCAGAGAGAGGTCTCAACCATGTCTACATAGTTCGCGAACCGTAGGGTGACACACTTAAGGTTTGATGTCGTTTAAGTAAATATGGAATATGGAATGGAGTTCGAAGTTTTGTTTGGAGTCTCGGATGGGATCCAGGACATCACGAGGAGTTCCGGAATGGTCCGAAGAATAAGATTCATATATAGGAAGTCATTTTCTAGGTTTGAAAATGATCCGGTATTTTTTCTGGAAGGTTCTAGAAGGTTCTAGAAGAGTCCGGAAGAAATCAGCATGGAAGGTGGAGTCCCACACCTTGGCCGGCCAGCCCAAGGGAGGAGGAGTCCCAAGTGGACTCCTCCCCATGGTGGCCGGCCACCCCACCAAAGGAAAGGGGGAAGTCCCACTCCCCCTAGGTTTGGTCATATGGAAGGTTTTATGTTGGGGTCTTATTCGGAGACTTTTGACCTAATCTTTGGGGTTTTCCACCTATATAAAGAGGGGAGGAGAGGGGCTGGCCGGCCACTCAAGCCTCCACCTTGGCCGCACCCCTTTGAGGGCCGGCACCCAAGCCCCCCTCTCCCCAAACCCTAGCGCCCCTCCTCCACATATCTCTCCCGCAGCGCATAGGCGAAGCCCTGCCGGAGATCTCCACCACCACCGCCACCACGCTGTCGTGCTGTCGGGATTCCGAAGAGGATCTACTACTTCCGCTGCCCGCTGGAACGGGGAGAAGGACGTCGTCTTCATCAACACCGAACGTTTGACCGAGTACGGAGGTGCTGCCCGATTGTGGCACCGTCAAGATCTTCTACGCGCTTTTGAAAGCGGCAAGTGATCATCTTCTGCAACAACGAGATCTAATCTCGTAGGCTTTGGAAATCTTCAAGTGTTAGTCTCGTTCATCCCCTCGTTGCTACCGTCTTCTAGATTGCATCTTGGCTTGGATTGCGTTCTCGCGGTAGGATTTTTGTTTTGTTTTCTATGCTACGAATCCCATCAGTGGTATCAGAGCCGTGTCTATGCATAGATTGGTTGCACGAGTAGAACACAATGGTTTTGTGGGCACTGATGCTTTGTTGTCTTTAGTTCGTGTACTTTGCATCTTGCGGCATGGTGGGATGAAGCGGCTCGGGCTAACTTTACATGACCGCGTTCATGAGACTTGCTCCACGTTCGACATGCAACTTGTATTGCATAAGTGGCTTTGCGGATGTCTGTCTCTCCCACCATAGTGAAGATTCAATTTACTCTTTCTATTGACAACACTAGTATCACCATTGTGGTTCATGTTCGTAGGTAGATTGGATCTCACTCGAAAACCCTAAACCACGTAAAATATGCAAACCAAATTAGAGACGTCTAACTTGTTTTTGCAGGGTTTGGTGATGTGATATGGCCATGATGTGATGATGAATATGTATGAGATGATCATTATTGTATTTTGGCAACCGGCAGGAGCCTTATGGTTGTCTTTAAATTTCATGTTGAGTAGTATTTCAAAGTAGTTGTAATAGTTGCTACATGAGGTGAACAACCATGAAGACGGTGCCATGGACCTTGACGCTAAGCCGACGATGATGGAGATCATGCCCGTTGATGATGGAGATCATGTCCGTGCTTTGGAGATGAAGATCGAAGGCGCAAAGACTAAAGGGCCATATCATATCACATATGAATTGCATGTGATGTTAATCCTTTATGCATCTTATTTTGATTAGAACGCGACGGTAGCATTATAAGATGATCCCTCACATTAATATCAAGATAATAAAGTGTTCTCCCCTCGTATGCACCGTTGCACAGTTCGTCGTTTTGAAGCATCTCGTGATGATCGGATGTGATAAACTCAAATACAACGGGTGTAGCCATGTTGCACACGCGGAATACTTGGGTTTGCTTGACGAGCCTAGCATGTACAGACATGGCCTCGGGACAACGGAAACCGAAAGGTTGAACACGAGTCATATGGATGATATGATCAACATGTTGATGTTCACTATTGAAGCTACATCATCTCACGTGATGATCGGTTTTTGTGTAGTGGATTTGGATCGTGTACCACATAACAACTATGAGGGATGTTGTATTAAGTGGGAGTTCATTAGTAATTAGATTAAAACATGAACTAATTATCATAAACATAGTCTGAGTAGTATTTTGAATTAATTTTTTAGTTTTGGCATCCGTTTTCTACCATACGCTAGTCTTGTAATTGAGATAGAAATACTGTTAAGTCTAACAAGAAACTTTATGGACTGGTACCGTATTGTTAAAGAATCAAGAAATGATTAATTCCTATTGCGAACTTTTAGTAAACCTCACATTGTTGATTCAAAGAGTTGTGGTTTCAATTAGTACCTAAAGTTATCTTGTCTCCATGAAACTTGAAGTTCAAATCTGTTTGAAAAAGTAAGGAGCTGAAAATTTAGTTTTCAGAAATAAGCAAGGTATGAGATATATGTGATATCTAAGACCTTATTGCAAGGTGATAGAATATAATCTAGTGAGACTACATAGACTCATAAGTTTTATGGGAATGTACGATGGTTGAAGACGCCCGACGTCCCAATCCTCCAACTAAGTTGGACACTAAAGATATTCGCATATCTGTGAAGTGATCGTCCTTAGTATGCACCGTTGCTAAGACTCGTCGTTTCGAAGCATCTCGTGATGATCGAGTGTTATAGATTCTACGAGTGCATGCAACGGGTGCAAGTCAGATTTGCACATGCGAATACTGAGGTTAAACTTTACGAGCCTAGCAGGTACAGACATGGTCTCGGAAAGTCATCATGATACAATGGATAAAATTATGAGTGAAATTGTTCATCATATTACAAGGTTACTAATAGTGAAATCCGGAACACTTGTCATATGATGATCAACTTCAAAGTAAGAACCTCAAGGTTATTGGTATTTGACCAACAAACCTAGAAGTTATTGATGTTGAAGTGTTTTTCTGAATAATGAGGAAAGCTAAAAGAGAAACTACAAAAGATTATTGGCGGAAAGAAAGAAAAGACTAGAAAGTCTAGCTCAGGTGTATATAAATGATATACATGTTATGGATGTATTCCTCGTTTGGTCACACAATGAAATTCTTGGGTATTTGTACCATATTGGTTGGTATGAAGTGTCATACAAAACAACGCAATACAAGAATACAATGGCCTAAGTGACTGACAAGGAATATGATAGGAATGCACGTTTGGAACAAAAATAAAGTGTTATTATGTTCATCGTTAGCATTCTATCTAGCCCTTAGAATTTATAATAAAGAACTTAATAATTGTTATTTTGCTCTAGTAAAATGAAAACAATAAGTTGTTCAAATTATGACATTACTCCATGTACGATGGATAAGTTAGTATAAATCTTAATGGTGAAACACACATACATAACACTGACGCTAAAATGCCATAAGGCAAATGATTTGAATTTCACTTATTTGTGGAACCGCCATTTAGGTCATGTTAGAAAGGAACGCATGAAGGAACTCCATGCAAATGGATTTTTGGAGTCATTTGATTTTTGAATCATCTGACGCTTGCAAATCTTTTCTAAATAGAATGTCTAAAATATCGTTCATAGGCCAAGAGTTGAATGGGCAACTTACTTAGTGGAAACATATATGATGATGTATGTGGTTCACCAGGCATAGTTGTGTGTGGGAGATTCTTCTACTTCATAAAAACTTCCAACAATGAAATGAGTATATATATGTGGATATATTCGATAAGGAAGAAGTTTGAAACATTTGAATGGATTCAAATAAATTTCAGCATGAAGTGGAAATCATCGTAATAGAAAAGTCAAATATCTATGATTGGATCATAGTGGGAATATTTGAATTACAAGTTTTAGCGAATATCTAAGAGAGTTATGAAGTTGTTCTACAACTCACCTTTCTTGGAGTGTCATAGTGATGATGGAGTATCCGAGAGACATATCCAAACCTTGTTGGATTAATGATGAGATAAAATAAAATAAAGCCATTATATTTTTGTGGATTATGCTTTAGAGACTACTGCTTTTACACTGAATAGAGCATCATCATGATCCTTTGAAATGACACCATACGAGTTATGGCATGGGTATGAACCCTAATAGTCCTTTCTTAAATTTTGGTATGCATAGCATAAGTAAATAAGTTTACAACCAAAATCGGATAAATGTCTTTGTTGGTTATCCCAGAGAATTGATTGGGAGTTCTTTCCACTATGGAGACAAAGACAAAAGTGTTTGTCAATGTTTCTTATTTCCAAGAAATTGTTTCTAGCGAAGTATTTGAGTAGGAGGACAATAGAACTTGATAAGGTTTATGAACCTGAGCATAATGATCAGAGTAGCGCAGCATCGGAAATGGTTCCGGGAAGCGGCCACGACGATCATGGCTCCCATGACTACAAAGTGTTTTAGCCATGGAGATCGAAGTACATATTGAACCTTGTAGGTATGGTTTACTTTGTGATCAAATAAATGATTTGTGGACAAAGGATTGATTTTGAACAATGATAAACCAACTACAAACAAAAAAGTATGATGGGCCCTGACTCCGTTAAAATGGCTATACGCCATGAAATCCAAGATAGATGAATACTTATTGAAAGTAAATGGATCTATAAAAGTGATGAAGCTTGACTTGTCGAAAAGTTGTTTACGACAAAGTTCAAAGAGTTGACTACGTTAAGATTAGATCTTCCGTAGCAATGCTTATAGTCTATGTGGATTATTCTAGTAATCACTACATATTTCTTTTATGAAATATGATAGTAGGATGGCAAAATACATTACTTATCAGAAGAGTGTATTAAAGGTGTATACAAGATACAACCAAGAGTTTTGCTGGTCCGTGGAATACTAGATAGGTATACAAACTTCAGTTGGATGAAGTGAGTATCGCGGAGTTGGAATCTTCACCGGATGAAATAGTCAAAGAGTTTTTAATTTCATTAGAGATGATGAAGAGGCTTGCATTTGCAAGAAATTAAGTGGGAGCGCTGAGACATATTTATAATACTTATGTAGATGACATATAGTTGGTTATAAATGATGTAATTATATACTTGATTAAAAGATTTCATTGAGAAATTAACTTCAATGAAAGGATATGGACTGAAACAAATTTAGTGTCAAGATCTATGAAGATAGATTGAAACACATAATAAGTTTAAGTCAAAGTACATAGAATGGATATTGAAGTAGTTCAATATAGAAATATTAAGAAAATGTTCTTGTCATGTGAAGGTTTAACAAGAATTGAGTGTATCTGACACTCAATGAGTAAAAACACATGAGTGATTATAGATCACGAATAATATGTACACAATCAGATGTCTTGTGCTCTAAAAATGTTATGAGCATGTACCAGAATGATTCATGTGATGATCATTGAAAAACAGTAAGAATATTCTTGAGTACTTAAAAAGAATCAAGGATATGTATATAATTTTGTATGGAGAAATGACAAACAAATCGATGTAAGGTGTTGCACCGATATTGGTTTTGTCACATATAAAATACAATTTCAATCTCAAAATTGACTAAGTGTTGTTTAAAAGGTAGCACAATGAGCTAGAAGTTGTCTATGCTAGATTTAGAAGAGTTCTAAATATTGTGACGGATTCTACAAACTAAGGCAGAGTATGTCATTGTTTTAACAATGACTGAGGATGTTAAGTCAAGAAGTTCTTTGAGAACTTGGTGTAGTTCCGATAGTGTCAGAACTTTGAAGCTATATTGTGTGTGACAATATTAGTGACATATTTCAGACCGCGGAATTAAGGTTCCACCAGAAGACCAAACATATTTAATGCCGACTCATTTGAAAAATGAGTGATGCGTTGAGACGCAAATGAATTGCAAAATACATACGTTTCTGAGCATGTCAGATCCGTTGACTAAAACTTTTCCCGTGAGAAAAAACATGATAAAGCACCGGAAGGCCAAGGTGTTATATCTTTACATATGTAAACTAGATTATTGACTCTAGTGCAAGTGGGAGACTGTTGGAGATATGCCCAAGAGGAAATAATAAATGGTTATTATGATATATCTTTGTGTTTATGATAATGTTTACATATCATTCTATAATTGTATTAACCGAAACGTTGATACATGTGTGTTATGTAAACAACAAGGAGTCCCTAGTAAGCCTCTTGTATAACTAGCTTGTTGATTAATAGATGATCATAGTTTCATGATCATGAACATTGGATGTTATTAATAACAAGGTTATGTCATTATGTGAATAATGTAATGGACACACCCAATTAAGCGTAGCATAAGATCACGTCATTAAGTTATTTGCTATAAGCTTTTGATACATAGTTACCTAGTCCTTTCGACCATGAGATCATGTAAATCACTTATACCAGAAGGGTACTTTGATTACATCAAACGCCACTGCGTAAATGGGTGGTTATAAAGGTGGGATTACGTATCCGGAAAGTATGAGTTGGGGCATATGGATCAACAGTGGGATTTGTCCATCCCGATGACGGATAGATATACTCTAGGCCCTCTCGGTGGAATGTCGTCTAATTAGCTTGCAAGCATATGAATGGTTCATAAGAGACCACATACCACGGTACGAGTAAAGAGTACTTGTCAGGAGACGAGGTTGAACAAGGTATAGAGATACTGATGATCAAACCTCGGACAAGTAAAATATCGTTTGACAAAGGGAATCGGTATCGTATGTAAATGGTTCAGTCGATCACTAAAGTCATCGTTGAATATGTGGGAGCCATTATGGATCTCCAGATCCCGCTATTGGTTATTGGTCAGAGAGAGGTCTCAACCATGTCTACATAGTTCGCGAACCGTAGGGTGACACACTTAAGGTTTGATGTCGTTTAAGTAGATATGGAATATGGAATGGAGTTCAAAGTTTTGTTCGGAGTCTCGGATGGGATCCAGGACATCACGAGGAGTTCCGGAATGGTCCGGAGAATAAGATTCATATATAGGAAGTCATTTTCTAGGTTTGAAAATGATCCGATATTTTTCTGGAAGGTTCTAGAAGGTTCTAGAAGAGTCCGAAAGAAATCAGCATGGAAGGCCACCCACCTTGGCCGGCCAGCCTAAGGGAGGACGAGTCCCAAGTGGACTCCTCCCCATGGTGGCCGGCCACCCCACCAAAGGAAAGGGGGAAGTCCCACTCCCCCTAGGTTTGGTCATATGGAAGGTTTTATGTTGGGGTCTTATTCGGAGACTTTTGACCTAATCTTTGGAGTTTTCCACCTATATAAAGAGGGGAGGAGAGGGGCTGGCCGGCCACTCAAGCCTCCACCTTGGCCGCACCCCTTTGAGGGCTGGCGCCCAAGCCCCCCTCTCCCCAAACCCTAGCGCCCCTCCTCCACATATCTCTCCCGCGGTGCATAGGCGAAGCCCTGCCGAAGATCTCCATGTCGTCGTGGCGAACGAGCAGATGCCATGGGATGGCTTAAGTTGGGGCCGAATGGGTGCTAGAGGATTCGGGGGAGGGTTTTTGGATCAGATTGGATGAACTTCCGGGTGCTTTCCTCAAGAACTAGGCCAAGGCCAAAGGTAGAAGAAGAGAGACACAAGGAAGAACTCTGCTCTAGATCCTTCTCTTCATTGATCTTACCAGGTTACAAGTTTTTGGCTACAAGCAACTCATCTCTCTCATCAGTTACCCGCGCAAGGGTTGTGGCCCCTCTACTTATATAGGGGAGAGGGTGGCTTACAGGGGAAGAAACCCTAGCAAACCCTAATGGCATCTTTGACTAGACAAACTACTTTACAAAGTTACTTTAATCATGGGTGACGCCGGTATCTTCTTTAATCAGCGAGGCTGACGTCCTCCGGTTGCTTTTGGCGTCACCTTCCTCTTTGGCGCCAGGGCTTCGTTTAAAGCTACTTTGCTTAGGTCATCTTTGTACTCTAGCTCTGGAGAGAATCTTTGACCAGTCTTGCCGACGTGCACTTCTTACCAGTTCTCCGGTGTCTTCTTAGCTCATACCGGTATACGTTTCTTGGGGATACCGGTATAGACTTACTCAGCCAACGCTTAACTTCGTGTTCCGGAATGAACATTAAACCTGTATCTTGATGGTTCAAACCATCCGGTTTGGCATGCCTTTGGCATACCGGGGGTCATCCCCCCAACATTAGTCCCCGAAGCTGGTATAGTCCGGTGGATTTTATCCGACGGACCATGCCAGGTTCCCATATTATAAGGTACCGGTTTAATCTTTCCGGTTGTCAGTTAGATCTTCCGGCATCTTCGCCGGACTTACATCTTTCTCTCTTCGCAAAGCACTTCCGGTATCTTATCTTCCGGCATCTTTGTCATTAAACTCCTCCTCAGTGAAGTCGAGCATTTCTCGGGTACAGTGCCTGTCAGAGACATGCGCACTATTTCTGACGCGCCTGTGCCAGGGGTCATTTCCCTTCGGCTTCTGCGCCCGCATTCATTGCGCCACACCGGATCCTGGCTGCCATTCTGGATCCGTGCGGCTTCCCTGTGGCTTTCTATTCTCAGCGCGTGTATCATCGCGCCACGTGGCGGCCCACGAACTGAACTGCCGTGGCCCAACGGTTGCCAGCCCACGATCCCCTTCTTCTATAAAGAGGGAGTGTGGTTCCACTTCATTTCATTCCCCGCACTCGCCTACTCTCCTGCGCCTCGAGCTCTTCGCCCCCTGCAACCTCGTCGCCGCCGGTCACCGCCAGAGCCTTGCTCCCGACAAACTCGCGCCGTTGCTCTCGCCGCGCTGAAGATCTTTGCCGCGGAGAGATTCATCGGTGCTTCTTCGCCAGCGCTGCTTCGAGCTTTCTTCGGTGATCTTCTCCCTTCTCCGTCGCCAACCTCCATCGGCGCTCACGAGCTTGCCGCTGCTCCGGCGACCTCCTCCCTAAGCGCTTCCGCCGCCTCAGGTTAGGCCCGAAACACATTTGCCTCTTTTTTCGTTGCTCTTTAGATCTTTGGCCGGTTGGGGTATTTATTTTCCTTTTTGTTGCTTTTCCTCTTACTCGTAGATCTTCGCGCAAGGGTAGATCTTGGAAAAACTGTTTTTTGGTAGAATCCGGCATCGTTCAAACCTCATGTCTAGCGAGGGGTATTCTTCCGAGTCCTCTTCGAGCAGCCGCCAAAGCGATACCTCCGACAGCCTTTCTGCTGAAATCTCCCGGATGGACTCCGATACCGGAAGAGGCCAAGAGACCGGCGGCTCCGGCCAGGGTTCCGGGGTAGATCTTTCTGGCATCACCCGCGGAGCCTGGAAAGGTTCCGACGTCACGCAGCATGAGATAGATTGGCTCTACCGCTCCCGAAGGATACCGGAAGGCGTTTCCTGCCGGCTTCCGCGCGACGAGATCGAGCCGGTACTAGAACCCGGTGAGTCCGTCGTTTTCCTTGCTCACTTTGAGCGCGGCTTCGGCCTTCCTGCTTCCGATTTCTTTCGTGAGTTCTTAGATTTTTATGGACTCCAGCCTCACCACCTTCCCGGCAATGCCGCTTTTTATCTTTCTTGCTATGTCTCCTTCATGGAGGGCTACATTGGCCTCCGTCCCACGAAGGAGACTTTTGCTCGCTTCTTTAGCCTTCGGATCAACTCGGTCCAAGGAAAAGACATTCCTAAGCCCAAACCCCCCGTTCAATGCGGGTCTTGCATCATCGGCTCCCGCCAAGGGAGCCCCTTTTTTAAGTTCTCCGGTCTCGAGTCATGCCGGGCATGGCAAGAGACCATCTTCTATGTGAAGAACACCGGCAAGGCTGATCTCATCAACCTGCCGGCTTTCAATCCGGCGGTGCCCACGAAGGCCAACTGTAGCTTTAATCCGAGGACCAATCATATTGAGACCAACCGGATTATCCGCTTCATGGAAAATCTGAAGAAGGATACGGATATTAGCTCTGACGACATCGTCCGCACCTTCATCTCACGCCGGGTGCTTCCCCTCCAGCGCCGGGCGCATAAGATAAGCGAGATGTATGGCCCTCGTGATCCCACCAAGATCACCGGCCTCCCTCTGACCAAGGAGGACATAGTGCTTAAGGCCAAGCAGATCTGTCAAACAGATATGCTGATGGACTGGGAGTGGGGCTTCGTGCCTCTCAGCTCCACCAACCCTCCGACTGCTGAAGTAAGAGATTGTGCAATCCGGGTTGTTGTACCGGTAGCTTTTACATTGTGACTAACTATCTTTCCATTCTTTTTCAGGCCAAAGAGCGCTTTCCTCGCATCGCCGCGGAGAAGCGGGATCTTGACAAGGTCGACCCTGACCCTTACATCCACTGGACCGACCTCAAGATGGGCCGCACCCACACCCCGCGCCCCGGTAACTTTTCATCTGAAGCTTCTGGTTCGGATGATGAGGTCGTTATCCTCGAGGTAGTTTTCTCTTCCGGTTTCTCATGCTCTCTGTTATTTCCCTTCTGTAGATGCTCCCTCAGCTAGCACCCAACCACAGGTTCATGAGCACGTGGCTCCTCTGCAGGCCGAAGTTGGCCGCGAGTACATGGAGAAGCTCACCTCCCAGGGCAAGAAGCACAAGGCCCCGACAACTGAAGCCGGTTCAAGCCAAGGCCCTCCCGCCAAACGCTCCCGTACCGAAGTTGTCGGTGGGAAGGAGGTAGGCCGGAAGCGCTACCAGAAGAAACAGATGCCGGTCGCTTCCGGGTAAGTCTTTGTTTCTCTGCTTGCTTTGTTTCATGAACTTTTTCTTCCGGTTGCTTTTTCCAACCCTTTCTTTTTTCTTGCTCAGCCCTGCGCTCAAGCTCTCCAAGAGCGCCAGCGGCCCGAGGCCTGAGAGCTCTGAGGGAACCGCAAGGACCTCATCTCCTCTTTACTCAAGCCCGGTACCTTCTGGTACCGGCAACGCTTCTGCCTCCCCTCTGGGAGGCACTCCAAGTGCGGGGCGCGCGGCCCCTACACCTCCAGATCACTGCGTGGAGGAGGAGCACGTCTCCCCTCCTGAAACGCAAGACACCGGCGCTAGCAACATTGGCGTCGATTCAGAAGCTGCCGGGAGGGTGGAACCTCTGGTTCCTCCCATCCCTAAAAGAAAGAAGAAGAAGACCACGGAGTCTTCCCCCTCCAAGCCGGTGCCGGACTCTTCCGCGCCGGCAAGTTCTACTCTGGGCCAGGACGCACCTGACGCCCCTTCGTCGCCCAAGACTACGCCTGCGCCTCCGCCGGAAGCTCCCACCGTCGAGCCTACCGGGGCCACGCCGACACCGCCGCCAAACCAAGAACTCACGCCATCTCCTAGCCAAGGGCCTGGTGCGGCTAAGCCGCCACCGCCACCAGAGAGCACTACGCTTCTCAAGCCGGAAGCTTTCAAGGGGAAGGCCACGGCTTCCGGCACCGCTATGCCTGGCTCACAGCAGCTGGCGCTGCACGCCGGCCGCGCTGCTGTCGCAGCCGGTGAGGCGACCACCGGTCTGCTTGGCCGGATAACCGAGCTGAAGCGCGAAGGCCGCGAGCTGGGCCATCTGCTTGAATATGCTGAAAAGTGGAATCAAGCAGATGTGTCCGTGGCCATGCGCGGCTTGGGGAAGGACAGGCTTCCGGCGGTTGACCCCGCTGGCCCCCGGTGCACTGAGGAGCACTTCATCTGGCTGTGGCGCGCGGTGAGGGAGTTCGACAACGCGTGGCACGATGCCACCAACAACGTTTTGGTAAGTTACACCAAGCTTCTTGCAATTTCTTCAATTCTTGTCGGTTTCATCTTTTTTCGGATTATGTATATCTCCTCAGTCCCCGAGTTTCGTGTTAAGAGTGTAGCTCTTAGCGCGAAACTTAGTCAAGAACGCAAAGAAACCGGCTTCTCCTCATAGCCATTTTTACTTGAACAGAGCACGGCGGACGCCCGGAAGGGCCTCTTTGAAGAGCTTCTGTGGGAGCACCGGGACCTTTCTGAGGCCCACAACCGCCAAGGTAAGCTCTCTTACCCCCGGCTTCTTTTTACCGGTTGGTTTTCCCTTTTCGTTTCTTACAGATTTTTCGCATAACAGCCATCCCGGAAGCCTCCCTTGAGGCCCTCAAGGCCCAGCTCAGCACCCTCCAAGGTATTGCTTCTTTTCCGGTTAACTCGCCTTTCTGCGTTTTTACCCATTATAACTTTGCTAATATTTCTTTCCGTATTCTAGATGAGAAGGAGCAGCTCATCTAGGAGCATCGCAAGGCTCTGGATGCCCAGAAGACCACCACCAGAGAGCTGAAGAACGAGCTCATCCAAATCGGGCTTCGGCATGAGCAGGAGCTGAAGGACGCCAAAGCTGCGGCTGAGGCGCAGCTAAAGGAGGCCCTGGATGACTCTGTTAACTCCACCGCGGTGCTGCGGGCAGAACTTGAGGAGGGAGGCAAGGCGCGGAAAGCAGTCGAAGATCGGGCTGCCCTCCTAGAGGCGGAGCAGAAGGAGTATGACCTGTTGGTCATGCAAACCGACGCGCTCGCCCTCCGTAAGTTTTTCTTATTCCTTTTCCGGCTTCTGCTTATAAGCTTATGCCTTCCGGTAGCATGTCCTTATCTTTTTCCTTTGTCTCGCAGGGCTTTTTCCGGATTCACAGGCGTACGCACAGAAGAAGGTGGCAGAGCGCCGGATCGCGCAAGCGTTCAAGAATCCGGATGCGCCCTGGGACCCCTATGACCATCTGGTCAGGCTTTCTGCCCGGGTCTCACATATGCGCGCGGTGGACCAGAACCTTGCCGATATCCCCGAGGTGGCGATCCAGCTTTTCAAGGTGCTGTGGCCTGAGGAGGAGGTGCCGGCCAACCTGACGCTCACCTCCGATCGCCTGAAAGGTGCTGGTCGGAGGATCCGCGAGTGGCAATGGTCAGCGGCCCGTGCCGGAGCAGACGAGGCGCTACGCACTGCCTGTTCCTGGTATGAAGACCTGGACCTGGACGCCTTCGTCGCCGCGCGCCAAGACGCTCCTACCGACACGGATCCGGCCCTCACCGCCAAGCGGAAGGATCGCGCCTACCGGATATCTGAGTATGCGGCAGTCCGCACCTTCATTCCTCCTCCTGGCGTCACTGATTATCTCAGTGACTATGAAGAAAAGGAAGATGAGGATGTCGGAGAAGACGCGCCTCCGGAAGCTCCTAATGCCGGTGATGCTCCTCCTGAAGCTCCCCTTGCCTGAATATGTTTATCCTGCTTGGTTGTGTCCTATTTGACTTGATACAATGCTCATTAAATTCGACCCCGGTATGCCGGGGGTTATGATGTAATATAACACTTGGCCGTTCTTTTGGCTATCCTACCATATTATCTGCTGGTATGTTTTACCGGTAGGTTTATTAAGTTATGTTTGTCTATTGACTTAGCACTTTGCTTATTGTTTGCTTTGATCCTGTACCGCAAAGATTCCGGAATTGTTTTTGCATCCAATCCGATGCACACTTGGCTCTTTTACTTTGGCTCTGCCTACCTCTTTTGGGTGTTTTGGCGTATGAGGCACAAAGTTCTTTTGCCAAGCAAGCATTTTCTTGAACTTAGAAACAACTCGAAATTTTCACAAAAAACCGGTTTAACCGGGGTTAGTTAAACTTTCCGGATTGTTCGTTCCCACTATCTCTTTTTGTAGTTCACGTGCCTAATTCCTACCGGTTTATCTTGCTTGCCATGAAGCCGGGTTGCGGACAGCAGCAGAGTCGAAGACTCCGGTAGGTTTTAGCACGTTACTAAATCGGAAAGAAAAAATGTTCAACAAGCAACTGGTAAACTGAAAAAAATAAACATATTGCATGCAATTTTAGTAGGGGTAGTCCCCGAGATTCATTTAAGGTTCCGACATCTTTTATTCATAGCAAATAAGGTACAAAAAGGAACTTCTTACACCACAACTTCATGAGTAGAAAGGACGCAACAGAGCTATGTTCCACGGATGCTTGGTCTCATCTCCGGATTTGTCCGCCTTGCCTTCTTTCCATTCCTGTGCATCAATCAGGTAATAGGCATCATTGTGGAGAGCTTTGCTCACAATGAAAGGTCCCTCCCATGGGGGTGATAGCTTATGCCGGCCTTCAGTGCGCTGCACTAGGCGTAGCACCAGATCTCCTTCCCGGAATACCCTCGGGTTAACCTTCCGGCTGTGATAGCGTCTGAGGTTCTGCTGGTAAATGGCTGTTCTTGCCAATGCCAATTCTCTTGCTTCTTGTAGCAAGTCCACATCGTTTTCTCGGGCCTATTTTACCTCTTGTTCGGTATAGAGTTGCACCCTTGGCGAGTCATGGAGGATGTCGGTTGGTATGACCGCTTCTGCTCCGTAAACCATAAAGAATGGAGTGTATCCGGTAGACCGGTTTGGAGTCGTTCTTATGCTCCACAGCACTGATGGCAGTTCATCAAGCCAACACCCTGGTGCCTTTTCGATTGACTCGATGAGCCTTGGCTTTATACCGGAAAGCACCAGCGCATTTGTCCTTTCCACTTGGCCATTGCCTTGCGGGTGTGCCAGCGAGCACAAATCCAACCGGATGTTGTTATTCTCACAGAATCGCTTGAACTCGCCTTGGGCAAAGTTTGAGCCATTGTCAGTTATGATACTATTTGGGTACCCGTGCCGCATGATGACATCCTTTAAGAACTTCACCGCTGTGTGCCCATCGCATTTTGCAATAGGTTTTACTTCTAGCCATTTGGTGAATTTGTCCACCATAACCAAGATGTGGGTCATGCTACTCCTTGCAGTTTTGAATGGGCCAACCATGTTAAGGCACCAAACAACAAACGGCCAAGTTAGCGGTATGGTTTTTAAACCGGATGCCGGGGTATGATTTTGCTTGGCGTACCTCTAGCACCCATTGCACTTTCGTACCAGATCCTCAGCATTCTCCAAAACAGTGGGCCAATAGAACCCATGCCGGAATACTTTTGCTACCAACGCCCTTGACGAAGTGTGGTGCCCACATTCCCCTTGGTGAATCTCCACAAGCATTTCTTTTCCCTCTTCCAGTTCCACACATCTTTGAAGGACACCGGTAACACTTCTCTTGTACACCTCACCATTGATGATGGTGTATGCTTTGGACCTTCTCTGGATTCTTCTGGACTCATTTTCGTCAACCGGCAAGGTGCCGTTGATCAGGAATTCCTTAATAGGTTTAACCCAAGATGGTGCTTCTCGAACCAGAAACACCGGTACGTCTATCTCCATGTTATCCACCAGCATTGCTTCTTCCGGTATGGACGCAGCAATCCCCGAGTTTACCGGAACAGTCCCCGAGTTTGCCGGAACAGTCCCCGGGTTTCCTTCATCGATATCCATTGGTACAACATGTGACTCCGGTACAAAGATAGATTCCGACTCCGGGCTTGGCTTGATCGATGGTGCTCTTAAGTGTGCCAATGCTATTCCGGGAGGAATTTCTTGCCTAGGTGAGCCCAGTTTGGACAAAGCATCCGCGGCTTCATTTTCCGCTCGTGGCACATGGTGAAACTCAGAACCCTCAAAGAAGCCGGCAATCTTTTGCACGTGAAACCGGTATGAGGCCATGTTGGCATTTTTGCGTCCCAATCTCCGGAACATTGTTGCACCACTAAATCTGAATCTCCATAGCAAATGATCCGGTGTGCACCGATTTCCTTTGCGACTTTGAGCCCATGGATCAAAGCCTCATATTCAGCAACATTGTTGGATGCCCTGAAATGCACTTGCAAAACATACCGGAGATGATCTCCCTTAGGTGAAGTAAGTACCACGCCGGCACCTAGACCCTCTTTGAGTTTGGATCCGTCAAAGTGCATCTTCCAGTATTCTAGTCTTTGGTCTGGCGGCTTGTATTGCATTTCAGCCCAATCAACTAGGAAATCAGCCAAAGCTTGCGATTTTATGGCATCCCTTCTTTCATACACCGGTACGTATGGTAAAATCTGGATTGCCCATTTTGCAATCCTACCGCTAGCATCTTTGTTGCACATGATATCGGAAATGGGTGCTTCACTCACCACTTTCATGGGGTGCTCCTCAAAGTAATGCTTAAGCTTTGTGGCGGCCATGAACACGCCATAGGTCATTTTCTGGAAGTGCGGGTAGTTTTGTTTTGAGAGGGAGAGCACCTCGCTCAGGTAGTATACCGGCCTCTGCACGGTTTTTCCTTCCTCTTCTCTTTCAACTACAACCACCACACTCACAACCCGGTTTGTTGCTGCTATGTATAATAGCATGGGCTCTCTTTCTAGAGGTGAAGCCAATATAGGCGCTGTGGCCAGCATTGTTTTTAGCTCTTTGAACGCCGCGTCTGCCTGAGGGGTCCAGATGAACTTATCGGATTTTTTCATCAAGGCATAGAGCGGCAGAGCCTTCTCTCCTAACCTGCTTATGAACTGGCTTAGCGATGCCAAGCTTCCGGTAAACTTTTGCACGTCCTTGAGATCGCGCGCTATAGTCATTCTTTCGATTGCCCGGATTTTTACCGGATTAACCTCAATGCCCCGGCTTGATACGAGAAAACCAAGCAGTTTGCCGGCGGGAACACTGATGGTGCATTTTGCCGGATTGAGTTTCATCCGGAACCTTCTCAAGTTATCAAAATTTTGCCGGAGGTCGTCAATTAAGGTTTCTTTTACCTTAGTTTTTACTACGACATCGTCCACATACACTTGCACATTTTTTCCAATTTGGTCAAACAAGCATTTTTGCATACAGCGCTGGTACGTTGCACCAGCGTTGCGCAAACCGAAAGGCATAGTGACATAGCAATAAGCCCCATGCGGGGTAATGAACGCAGTCTTTATTTGATCTTCCTTTTTCAAGGGAATTTGGTGGAAACCGGAATAAGCATCCAGGAAAGACAACAGTTCACAGCCAGCAGTGGAATCAATCACTTGATCGATCCGGGGTAAAGGGAAAGGATCTTTCGGGCAAGCTTTGTTCAGGTTGGTGTAGTCGATGCACATGCGCCACACCTTTGGAGCTTTTGCTTCCAGGTTCTCTTCTTTCTTCTTTTCGACTAGCACCGGATCGACTAGCCATTCAGTATGCAGCACTTCCACGATGAAACCGGCAACCAACAACTTTGTCACCTCTTCTCCAATGATCTTTTTCCTGTCTTCAGCAAACCGGTGCAGTGGCTGCCTTACCGGCTTAGCATCCTTCCAGACATTTAAAGAGTGCTCAGCCAGCTCCCTCGAACACCTACCAAGTCATCAGTAGACCAGGCAAAGATATTCCGATTCTCACGGAGGAAGCTGACAAGCGCGCTTTCCTATGCCTCCTTCATGCCGGCACCGATGCGAACGGTGCGTTCAGGGTAAGCCGGGTCCAGCACAATGTCCTTTGTTTCTTTTGTCAGCTTGAATGCCGGTGTGCCCAAGTTTGCACTCATTGCCGCTAAGCTCAGCTGTGAGGACTGAGCCAGCGCAACCGCAGTTTGCATCCTCCTTTTTTCCTCTGCAATTACAAGCGATTCTGCCAGGTTTGATCCGGCTGAGGCAGTTTCCAGTGAGACCTTGTAGTTTCCCACCATAGTTAAGGGTCCACGAGGTGCCGGCATCTTCATCTTGAGATAGGCCGTGTGTGTTGAGGCCATGAAAGCTGCCAATGCCGGTCTCCCCAGCAATGCATGGTAGGGACTGTCTAGGTCCACCACCTCAAACTCAACGTTTTCCACCCGGCAATTGTCACGCCCTCCAAATGATACATCCACCCGGACTTTTCCCACTGGCGCGCAGGACAAGCCCGGAACGATCCCGTGGAACGTTGTGCGCGTTGGCTGCAGCATGTTTTCTGTTATGCCCAGCGTATGCATGGTGTTCCGGTACATGATGTTTATACTGCTCCCATTGTCTATCAGCACTTTGCTGAACTTGACTCGAGCGTTTGGCCCATGCTTGATTGGGTCTACCACAAGAGCGTAACCACCCGGATTAGGCATTATCTTGGGGTGATCCTTGAACGACCAGGAGATTTCCTGTTCCGACCACAACATGTATTTTGGTATTGCCGGCATCACAGCGTTCACTTCCATGGAACGGCGATGCAGGCTTTGTCTATCGGTTGGCTCAGTGACGAACACAACACAGCACATGTCTGGATCATGGTACACATTCCGGCCCAAAGGTGCCGGTGTAGGTGGTTGGCCATTGCCTTCTCCCACCTGGTTAACTTGCTGATGTTGCTGCTGGTTTGGCTGAGGCTGTACCGGTAGAGCGTTTGCTCCGGTAAGCGGTGGTGGTGGTGGTAATGAGTGTTGATGTAACATGTCATGCGAGGGAGACAGTATTGTGGAGCATCCTTGTGCTTGCCGCACCTCTCAACATCAAGTGTTTGATCCAAGAACAATCTTTTGTCAAATGGTTTGCCGGCTTCGTCGGATTCGGAGTGTGAAACCGGCATAGTTGCTCCATAGCTGCTTCCATAGTGTATCTTATATGTTCTTGCCAATCTTTTTTCTGGCCCCAGGGTTCCTTTTTAACCCACTGTTTTTTAGGACCCGCCCACGGCTGCGATCCCGTTTTTTGCCTTTGGCTTCCGCTGGGGCCGGAGTTATCCTGTACCGCAGCTACTTGCTGTGGACCATACCTTCGATCCGGAAAATCTTCCATTCTCTTGTTGTGTCGGTTGTCCCGGTATTGCTCTTGGCGCTGTTGAGGCTGGTTTGTTTGTTCCGGCTCAGCTTGCACTGCCGGTTGCATTGGGTCTCCCAATGCGTAGTTATCCGCCACACGTATCATTTCCACCAGAGTTGCCGACATGTTCCTCTGCAGCTTTTGCCTCAACGGTGATCCTCTTCTGCACCCATTGCAAAACCAAGCAATGGCTTGTGCCTCGATTACTCCTTCACAAGAGTTTCTTATGGAGTTCCACCGGGTCAGGTAATCCCGGTCTGTTTCATTCGGGCGTTGCACGCACAAGGCGAGCTGCTGCGGTCTGTTGGGCCTCCGGTATGTGCTGCTGAAGTTGCTCACAAAGGCTTCCTCAAAGTCCAACCAACCATTTATGCTTCCTGCCGGCAAGTTATTAAGCCAGATTCGTGCCGGTCCCACCAAGAAGGATGGTACAATTCTCACGGCCCAACGCCGGTTTCCTCCACCAGTTACGGTTCCTCCGCCACCAGCGACGTATACCGCGGTTACATAATCCGCGAGCCAGTCTTCCGGCTTAGTGGTGCCATCGTATGTTTTTGTGTCACGAGGCAACTAGAAATTGCGAACTGGTGGTTCCTCTTTCATGATCCTTGGACCAAAATATTTTGGGCCCGGAGGACCTTCTGCCTCGATCATTTCAGACAGATACACTCTATCCAGACGGTGCCTCGCATCCCGTTCTGGCAGGTATCTTTCTCCCACGCTTTCTCCCAACGGGTTCCGGTATGCCGTGAGTCTTTCGGCTCTTGAATCAGCTTCATCATAAGGTTCCGGTACCGCGGCCCTTGCCTGCCGGTACCTTGGGGGAAGCATTTCCTCCTCCTCATACGCTGCCCTTGCAGCTCGATAATTTTGCCCGGTTTCGTGTCCACCGGCATGATTGTTTCCGGCATAGCCTCTTCTGGCGTAGCCTCGATCTGCCCCTTGGCTTTTTCTACCGGCATCGTGTTGCCCGGCTTGCTGTTTTCCGGCAAGAACCGGATCATACACAGTCATCTGCTTCACGTTCATCTCTTTTTCTTTCCTCTTGTCCGGATGGGGGGACGATGCCTGCCCCTGGGACTTGCTACCGGCATTCTTTGTTGAACGCACGGACTTCGAAGCCGCAGCTTTGTTCAGCTTAGCAAGCTGCTCAGCATTCTTCTGCTCGATGGTATCAAGCAACTCTCTGACACGCTCTTGCTGTTTTGCCAGAGTGTCTCCGGAAAGCGATTCACACAACTCTACCGCAGCCTTAGCAGCTTTTATGGTTTTATCCGGACTGCTATACTTAGGTTTCTCTATAATGCTCAATGATGCGGAAACGCTCTTTCCGGTAAGAATCTCCTTACGCAAATGCTGATCTAGATTGCGAGCTCTAAGCCGGTTTTCCGGTATCCTGGCGGCCTGTGCGCTAACAGAAGCAAAGCCATGGGCAGCGTTATACTCACGTAGGGTTAGGTTCAGCTCGCGCTGCGCCCTGACGATGTTGGCTCCGTTCGCGAGCAGGGTCTGGCGCTGCGCCTCCAGCTCCGCCTGCGCCGCTGCCGGATCGATGTTCTGCGCGATGGGCGTGGCGAGAACGCTCATCGCCGCTTGAAGTGGTGTCTCCGGTGGCGCGGAAGATGTTCCCGCAGCGCCGGCCTCGCGCTCCAGCGGTGGCTTGGCCGCACAGGTCGATGCCGCACGCCCAGCACCTTCGTCCACAGCTTCCTTGCCTGCGCCGACCGCACCGGCCATCATCACCTCCACGCTGCCGGCGGCTCGGCCAGCACACAGCCACCTTGGCGGATCCGGCGCCACCAGCACCGGCGGAAGGCGCTGGCGCACAGGGATGGTGCCGAAGTAGATGCGGTGGCTGCCGAACTCGATGACGCGGCCGTTCTTGGGGAAGATGCCGCTGTTGGCGAAGCAGCCCGTGTTGACGTTGATGAAGTCCATGGAGTAGATGCGCTGCACCAGCGCGAACACCGTGCGCTGGCCGGCGACGTCGAGGATGCCCGCCCGAATGTGAACTCCGTCAAGCACCGCTTCTTGCCCCACGGTGGGCGCCAACTAGGCCAGCGCAAGGGTTGTGCCCCCTCCCCTTATATAGGGGAGAGGGTGGCTTACAGGGGAAGAAACCCTAGCAAACCCTAATGGCATCTTTGACTAGACAAACTACTTTACAAAGTTACTTTAATCATGGGTGACGCCGTTATCTTCTTTAATCAGCGAGGCTGACGTCCTCCGGTTGCTTTTGGCCTCACCTTCCTCTTTGGCGCTAGGGCTTCATTTAAAGCTACTTTGCTTAGGTCATCTTTGTCCTCTAGCTCTGGAGAGAATCTTTGACCAGTCTTGCTGACGTGCACTTCTTACCGGTTCTCCGGTGTCTTCTTAGCTCATACCGGTATACCTTTCTTGGGGATACCGGTATAGACTTACTCTGCCAATGCTTAACTTCGTGTTCCGGAATGAACATTAAACCGGTATCTTGATGGTTCAAACCATCCGGTTTGGCATGCCTTTGGCATACCGGGGGTCATCCCCCCAACACTCCACCACCACCGCCACCACGCCGTCGTGCTGTCGGGATTACGAGGAGGATCTACTACTTCCGCTGCCCGCTGGAACGGGGAGAAGGACGTCGTCTTCATCAACACCGAACGTGTGACCGAGTACGGAGGTGTTGCCCGATTGTGGCACCGTCAAGATCTTCTACGCGCTTTTGAAAGCGGCAAGTGATCATCTTCTGCAACAACGAGATCTAATCTCATAGGCTTTGGAAATCTTCAAGGGTTAGTCTCGTTCATCCCCTCATTGCTACCGTCTTCTAGATTGCATCTTGGCTTGGATTGCGTTCTCGCGGTAGGAATTTTGTTTTGTTTTCTATGCTACGAATCCCATCACACGAGGATGCGCTCAGATGAACCAAGGGACGAAGGGCGACGCCTGAATCGTCAATTTTCACCAGCGGTCGGAGTTGGGTAATGGCGATTTTGCACTCCATTTGAAGGTCCCTTACTCGATTCCTTGCGCTAGTAGATGCGAGACGAAGAGGTGCGTCGAATGGCCGCGGCGGCATGGCTAGGGGTTGATGTAGGTGACGACACGTACAAGATTTCTGCGCGGCGGCCATGGCGTTGCAGGGGGTTTCTCTTCCTCTTGATTTGCATGGAATGGAAGAAAAGAATGGGAAAAGGGAGGCGCGGAGTGGTTGGACTGGTTGGCTTTGGCGTGTCCAGATATAAAACAATGAGTTGTCGCTCTTCGTCGTTGACGAAGAAGAAAAACATGAGAAGGAATCCAACGTGAAGGGGTATGGGCCAGAGGGAGGTGGGCCGGATGGTGTTGGGCTGGGGAGGGAAAGGAGCGGGCTAGAACAGCAGCAGAGAGAAGGGCCATGTTAGATATGTTAGGGTTAGATTTTTCCTTTTATCAAATCATCTTTCCCTTTCATTTAAAAAATGTTTGAAAATAGATTCAAAACCAATCAAACAAAGGTTTGAATTTTGATTACAGAGTTGGATAGAAAAAAATAAGAGCCAAAGATTTTATAGCAAGATAAAATACAGTTTTATTTTAGGGTTTTGTTAAATGAAAGGAGAGGGAAGGTTTATTAATAAAAAACATATGGGAGGGGAAAAATAGCTAGGTTTTGTAAAATAATTTAATTCTGTTAAATAAAACATGGTTGATATAATGCATATGCCATGATGATGCACAAAAGAGAAAACACAAATAAATTCTAATAGCGGTATTATCCTGACAACACTGCCAACGCGAACCCTTTCTCCTCTTCACCGTATGTGATCTTATATTGAATATCTGAGACCATGCTTTAAACACTAGCTCTAGCAATCGGTTTATACTCTGTATTAGATTGCATGACTAGTTGAATCTTTATTATATTATTCATGTTTTATCTACTATTTTGTTAATTAAATCATGCAAATTTTGCCATACTTCTAACCTAGTCACTATGAGATAAAGAGAAAGCTAGGATCGTGAGATTAGACACGCTTGACAGTGCAAAATTTAAATTAGTCAACTTTTTAACAGTATTTAATTTAATGAATTATTTTAACTACAATTTTCACTTATACATAACTAATTTTGTACTTACACTATAAATATATCAAGTTTTGATATATTCATATTGTAAGCATGATATATGTGAAGGAGATGAAACATAGAGTATGGTGTTGCATTTGAGTAGGCTAAATTTGTGTGTTGTTCGACTGTCCCTCCTCTAAAAGAGGGCTGCAAATATTTATAGGGATTCAACGGGTGGCCATGGAAGGCCGATCCTGTTCGATGGGACAAAGAGGGGTTGTCTAGTGTGGTCGTTCTTAGAAATCATACCCGCATTTCGGCAAAGTACATGTGTCGTCGTGGCGAACGAGCAGATGCCATGGGATGGCTTAAGTTGGGGCCGAATGGGCGCTAGAGGATTCGGGGGAGGGTTTTTGGATCAGATTGGATGAACTTCCGGGTGCTTTCCTCAAGAACTAGGCCTAAGCCAAAGGTAGAAGAAGAGAGACACAAGGAAGAACTCTGCTCTAGATCTTTCTCTTCATTGATCTCATTAGGTTACAAGTTTCTGCATACATGGTATCTCAGGCATCAGGTACCCGCGTAAGGGTCGTGCCCCCTCTCCTTATATAGGGGAGAGGGTGGCTTGCAGGGGAAGAAACCCTAATGGCATCTTTGACTAGACAAACTACTTTACAAAGTAACTTTAATCATAGATGACGCCGGTATCTTCTTTAATCAGGGAGGCTGACGTCCTCCGGTTGCTTTTGGCGTCACCCTCCTCTTTGGCGCCAGGGCTTCGTTTAAAGCTACTTTGCTTAGCTCATCTTTGTCCTCTAGCTCTGGAGAGAATCTTTGACCAGTCTTGCCGACGTGCTACAATGCACTTCTGACCGAACCTCCGGTGTCTTCTTAGCTCATACCGGTATACCTTTCTTGTGGATACCGGTATAGACTTACTCAGCCCAATGCTTAACTTCGTGTTCTGGAATGAACATTAAATTGGTATCTTGATGGCTCAAACCATCCGGTTTGGCATGCCTTTGGCATACCGGGGGTCATCCCCCCAACATTAGTCCCCGAAGCTGGTATAGTACGGTGGATTTTATCCGACGGACCATGCCAGGTTCCCATATCCTAAAGTACCGGTTTAATCTTTCCGGTTGCTAGTTTAGATCTCCCGACATCTTTGTCGGACTTACATCTTCCTTTCTTTTTGCAAAGTATTTCCGGTGTCTTATCTTCCGGTGTCTTTGTCATTAAACTCCTCCTCGGTGAAGTCGAGCATTTCTCGGGTACAGTGCCTGTCAGAGACATGCGCACTGTTTCTGACGCGCCTGTGCCAGGGGTCACCTCCCTTCGGCTTCTGCGCCCGTATTCATTGCGCCACACCGGATCCTGACTGCCGTTCCGGATCCGTGCGGCTTCCCTGTGGCTTTCTATTTTCAGCGCGTGTATCATCACGCCACGTGGCGGCCCACGAACTGAACCGCCGTGGCCCAACGGTTGCCAGCCCACTAACTCCTTCTCCTATAAAGAGGGAGTGCGGTTCCACTTCGTCTCTTTCCCCGCACTCGCATACTCTCCAGCGCTTCAAGCCCTTCGCCTCGTGCAATCTCGTCGCCACCTGAGCCCCGCTCCGACGAACCTGCGCCGCTCTTCTCGCTGCGCTGAAGATCTTCGCCGCAGAGGGATCCATTGGCGTTCCTTTGCCGCCGCCGCTTCGGGATTTCTTCAGCGAGTTTCGCCCTTCTCCGTCGCCAGCCTCCGTCGGCGCTCACGAGCTCGCCGTTGCTCCGGCGACCTTCTCCCTAAGCATCTCCGCCACCTCAGGTTAGGCCCAATACACATTTGCCTCTTTCTTCTTTGCTCCTTAGATCTTGGGCCGGTAGGGGTATTTATTTTCCTTTTTTGTTGCTTTTCCTCTTACTCGTAGATCTTCGCGCAAGGGTAGATCTTGGGAAACCTATTTTTTCGGTAGAATTCGGCATCGTTCTGCCCTCATGTCTAGCGAGGGGTACTCTTCCGAATCCTCCTCGAGTAGCCGCCAGAGCGAAGCCTCCGACAGCCTTTCTGCTGAAATCTCCCGGATGGACTCCGATACCGGAAGAGGCCAAGAGGCCGGCAGCTCCGACCAGGGTTCCGGGGTGGACCTATCCAGTATCACCCGTGGAGCCTCGAAGGGTTCTGGCGTGACCCAGCACGAGATCGACTGGTTATACCGCTCCCGAAGGATACCGGCAGAGGTTTCCAGCCGGCTTCCGCGCGACGAGATCGAACCGGTACTAGAACCCGGTGAGTCCGTCATTTTCCTTGCTCACTTTGAGCGCGGCTTCGGCCTTCCTGCCTCCGACTTCTTCCGCGAGTTCTTGGATTTTTATGGACTCCAGCCTCACCACCTTCCCGGCAATGCCGTTTTTTATCTTTCTTGTTATGTTTCCTTCATGGAGGGCTACATCGGCCTCCGTCCCACGAAGGAGACTTTTGCTCGTTTCCTTAGCCTTCGGATCAATTCAGTCCAAGGCAAAGATATTCCTAAGCCCAAACCCCCCGTTCAATGCGGGTCTTGCATCATCGGCTCCCGCCAAGGGAGCCCCTTTTTTAAGTTCTCCGGTCTCGAGTCATGCCGGGCATGGCAAGAGACCTTTTTCCATGTGAAGAACACCGGCGAGGCTGATCTCATCAACCTGCCGGCTTTCAATCTGGCGGTGCCCACGAAAGCCAACTGGAGCTTTAATCCAAGGACCAATCATATCGAGACCAACCGGATTATTCGCTTCATGGAAAATCTGAAGAAGGATACGGACATTAGCTCCGACGACATCATCCGCACCTTCATCTCACGCCGGGTGCTTCCCCTCCAGCGCCGGGCGCATAAGATAAGCGAGATGTATGGCCCTCGTGATCCCACCAAGATCACCGGCCTCCCTCTGAGCAAGGAGGACATAGTGCTTAAGGCTAGGCAGATCTGCCAAACAGATATGCCGATGGAATGGGAGTGGGGCTTCGTGCCTCTCAGCTCCACCATGTGAAGAACACTTAAGTTCTCCGGTCTCGAGTCATGCCGGGCATGGCAAGAGACCTTTTTCCATGTGAAGAACACCGGCGAGGCTGATCTCATCAACCTGCCGGCTTTCAATCTGGCGGTGCCCACGAAAGCCAACTGGAGCTTTAATCCAAGGACCAATCATATCGAGACCAACCGGATTATTCGCTTCATGGAAAATCTGAAGAAGGATACGGACATTAGCTCCGACGACATCATCCGCACCTTCATCTCACGCCGGGTGCTTCCCCTCCAGCGCCGGGCGCATAAGATAAGCGAGATGTATGGCCCTCGTGATCCCACCAAGATCACCGGCCTCCCTCTGAGCAAGGAGGACATAGTGCTTAAGGCTAGGCAGATCTGCCAAACAGATATGCCGATGGACTGGGAGTGGGGCTTCGTGCCTCTCAGCTCCACCAACCCTCCAACTGCTGAAGTAAGAAATTGTGCAATCCGGGTTGTTGTACCGGTAGCTTTTACGTTGTGGCTAACTGTCTTTCCATTCTTTTTCAGGCCAAGGAGCGTTTTCCTCGCATCTCCGCGGAGAAACGAGGCCCGAAGCAAAAGCGGGATCTTGACGAGGTAGACCCCGATCCTTATATCCATTGGACCGACCTCAAGATGGGCCGCACCCACACCCCGCGCCCCGGTAACGTTTCATCTGAAGCTTCCGGTTTGGATGATGAGGTCGTTATCCTCGAGGTAGCTTTCTCTTCCGGTATCTCATGCCTTATTGTTATTTTCCCTTCTGTAGATGCTCCCTCAGCTAGCACCCAACCACAGGTTCACGAGCATGTGGCTCCCCTGCAGGCCGAGGTTGGCCGCGAGTTCCTGGAGAAGCTCACCTCCCAGGGCAAGAAGAACAAGGCTCCGGCTCCTGAAGCCGATTGAAGCCAAGGCCCTCCCGCCAAACGCTCCCGGACCGAAGTTGTCGGAGGGAAGGAGGTAGGCAGGAAGCGCTACCAGAAGAAACAGATCCGGTCGCTTCCGGGTAAGTCTTTGTTTCTCTATTTGTTTTGTTTTTACCAACTTTTTCTTCCGGTTGCTTTTTCCGACCTTTTCTCTTTTTCTTGCTCAGCCCTGCGCTCAAGCTCTCCAAGAGCGCCAGCGGCCCGAGGCCTGAGAGCTCTGACGGAACCGCAAGGACCTCATCTCCTCTTTACTCAAGCCCGGTACCTTCAGGTACCGGCAACGCTTCTGCCTCCCCTCTGGGAGGCACTCCAAGTGCGGGGCGCGCGGCCCCTACACCTCCAGATCACCGCGCGGAGGAGGAGCACGTCTCCCCTCCTGAAACTCAAGACACCGGCGCCAGCAACATCGGCGCCGATTCTGAAGCTGCCGGGAGGGCGGAACCTCTGGTTCCTCCCATCCCTAAAAGAAAGAAGAAGAAGACCACGGACTCTTCCCCCTCCAAGCCGGTGCCGGACTCTTCCGCGCCGGCAAGTTCCACTCTGGGCCAGGATGCACCTGACGCCCCCTCGTCGCCCAAGACTACGCCTGCGCCTCCGCCGGAAGCTCCCACCGTCGAGCCAACCGGGGCCACGCCGCCGCCGCCAAACCAAGGACCTGCGCCATCTCGAAGCCAAGGGCCCGCTGCGACCAAGCCGACGCCGCCGCCAGAAGGCACCAAGCCCCTCAGGCCGGAAGCTTTCAAGGGGAAGGCCACGGCTTCCGGCACCGCTACGCCTGGCTCACAGCAGCTGGCGCTGCACGCCGGCCGCGCTGCTGTCGCAGCCGGTGAGGTGGCCACCGGTCTGCTTGGCCAGATAACCGAGCTGAAGCGCGAAGGCCGCGAGCTGGGCCATCTTCTTGAATATGCTGAAAAGTGGAATCAAGCGGATGTGTCCGCGGCCACGCACGGCTTGGGGAAGGACCGGCTTCCGGCGATTGACCCCGCTGGCCCCCGGTGCACTGAGCAGCACTTCATCCGGCTGCGGCGTGCGGTGAGGGAGCTCGACAACGTGTGGCACGATGCCACCAACAACGTTGTGGTAAGTTACACCAAGATTTTTGCAATTTCTTCAATTCTTGCCGTTTTCATCTTTCCCGGATTATGCATATCTCCTCAGTCCCCGAGTTTCATGTTGAGAACGTAGCTCTTAGCACGAAACTTAGTCAAAAACATAAAGAAACCGGCTTCTTTTCATAGCCATTTTTACTTGAACAGAGCACGGCGGACGCCCGGAACACCTCTTTGAGGAGCTTTTGTGGGAGCACCGGGACCTTTCCGAGGCCCACAGCCACTGCCAAGGTAAGCTCTCTTACCCCCGGCTTCTTTTTTACCGGTTGGTTTTCCTTTTCGCTACTTACAAATTTTTCGCAAAACAGCTATCCCGGAAGCCTCCATTGAGGCCCTCAAGGCCCAGCTCAGCACCCTTCAAGGTATGGCTCTCTTTCCGGTTAACTCATCTTTCTGCGTTTTGCCCATTACAACTTTGTTAACATTTCTTTCCGTACTCTAGATGAGAAGGAGCAGCTCATCCAGGAGGATCACAAGGCTTTGGACGCCCAGAAGGCCGTCTCCAGCGGGCTGAAGGACGAGCTCATCCAGTTCGGGCTCCGACACGATCAAGAGCTGAAGGACGCCAAAGCTGCGGCCGAGGCGCAGCTAAAGGAGGCCCTGGATGACTCTGTTAACTCCACCGCGGTGCTGCGGGCAGAGCTTGAGGAGGGAGGCAAGGCGCGGAAAGCAGCCGAAGATCGGGCTGCCCTCCTAGAGGCGGAGCAGAAGGAGTATGACCTGCTGGTCATGCAAACCGACGCGCTCGCCCTCCGTAAGTTTTTCTTTTTTCTTTTCCGGCTTCTGCTTATAAGTTTATACCTTCCGGTAGCATGTCCTTATTCTTTTCCTTTGTCTTGCAGGGCTCTTTCCGGATTCACAGGTGTACGCGTAGAAGAAGGTGGCAGAGCGCCGGATCGCGCAAGCGTTTAAGAATCCGGATGCGCCCTGGGACCCCTATGAACATCTGGTCGCGCTTTCTGCCCGGGTCTCGCACATGCGCGCGGTGGACCGGAACCTTGCCGACATCCCCGAGGTGGCGATCCAGCTCTTCAAGGTGCTGTGGCATGAGGAGGAGGTGCCGGCTAACTTGAAGCTCACCTCCGATCGCCTGAAAGGTGCCGGTCGGAGGATCCGCGAGTGGCAATGGTCCGCGGCCCGTGCCGAAGCAGACGAGGCGTTACGCACCGCCTATTCCTGGTATGAGGAGTTGGACCTGGACGCCTTCGTCGCCGCGCGCCAAGACGCTCCTACCGACATGGATCCGGCCCTCACCGCCAAGCGGAAGGATCGCGCCTACCGGATAGCTGAGTATGCGGCAGTCCGCACCTTCATTCCTCCTCCTCCTGGCGTCACTGAATATCTTAGTGACTATTAAGAAGAGGAAGATGAGGATGAGGATGTCGGAGAAGATGCGCCTCCGGAAGGTCCTGATGCCGGTAACGTTCCTCCCGAAGCTCCTGCTGCTTGAATGTACCTACTTTGCGCTTGTTGCGCCCTGTTGACTCAAAACAATGCTCGTTAAATTCTACCCCGGTATGCCGGGTTTATGATGTAATATAAAACTTAGCCGTTCCTTTGGCTGCGCTACCATATTATCTGCCGGTATGTTTTACCGGTAGGTTATTAAGTTATGTTTGTCTATTGACTTAGCATTTTGCTTATCGTTTGCTTTGATCCTTTACTGCAAAGATTCCGGAATCGTTTTCGCATCCAATCCGATGCACACTTGGCTCTTTTACTTTGGCTCTGCCTACCTCTTTTGGGTGTTTTGGCGTATGAGGCACAAAGTTCTTTTGCCAAGCAAGCACTTTCTTGAACTTAGAAATAACTTGAAATTTTCACAAAAAACCGGTTTAACCGGGGTTAGTCAATTTTTTCCGGATTGTTTGTTCCCACTATCTCTTTTCGTAGTTCACGTGCTTAATTCCTACCGGTTTATCTTGCTTGCCATGAAGCCGGGTTGCGGACAGCAGCAGAGTCGAAAACTCCGGTAGGTTTTAGCATGTTACTAAACCGGAAGAAAAAATGTTCAACAAGCAACCGGTAAACTGAAAAAATAAACATATTGCATGCAATTTTAGTAGGGGTAGTCCCCGGGATTCATTCGAGGTTCTGACATCTTTTATTCATGGCAAATAAGGTACAAAAAAGGAACTTCTTACACCACAACTTCATGAGTAGAAAGGACGCAACAGAGCTATGTTCCACGGACGCTTGGTCTCATCTCCGGATCTGTCCGCCTTGCCTTCTTTCCATTCCTGTGCATCAATCAGGTAATAGGCATCATTGTGGAGAGCTTTGCTCACAATGAAAGGTCCTTCCCATGGGGGTGATAGTTTATGCCGGCCTTCAGTGTGTTGCACTAGGCGTAGCACCAAATCTCCTTCCCGGAATAACCTCGGGTTAACCTTCCGGCTATGATATCATCGGAGGTTTTGCTGGTAAATGGCTATTCTTGCCAATGCCAATTCTCTTGCTTCTTCTAGCAAGTCCACATCGTTTTCTCGGGCCTCTTTTACCTCTTGTTCGGTATAGAGTTGCACCCTTGGTGAGTCATGGAGAATGTCGGTTGGTATGACCACTTCTGCTCCGTAAACCATAAAGAATGGAGTGTATCCGGTAGAACGGTTTGGAGTCGTTCTTATGCTCCACAGTACTGATGGCAGCTCATCAAGCCAACACCCCGGTGCCTTTTCGATTGACTCGATGAGCCTTGGTTTTATACCGGAAAGCACCAGCGCATTTGTTCTTTCCACTTGGCCATTGCCTTGCGGGTGTGCCACTGAGCACAAATCCAACCGGATGTTGTTATCCTCACAGAATCGCTTGAACTCACCTTGGGCAAAGTTTGAGCCATTGTCAGTTATGATACTATGTGGGTACCCGTACCGCAGGATGACATCTTTTAAGAACTTCACCGTTGTGTGCCCATCGCATTTTGCAATAGGTTTTACTTCTAGCCACTTGGTGAATTTGTCCACCATAACCAAGATGTGGGTCATGCTGCTCCTTGCAGTTTTGAATGGGCCAACCATGTCAAGGCACCAAATAGCAAACGGCCAAGTTAGCGGTATGGTTTTTAAACCGGATGCCGGGGTATGATTTTGCTTGGCGTACCTCTGGCACCCATTGCATTTTCGTACCAGGTCCTCAACATTTTCCAAAGCAGTGGGCCAATAGAACCCATGCCGGAATACTTTTGCAACCAACGCCCTTGATGAAGCGTGGTGCCCACATTCCCCTTGGTGAATCTCCACAAGCATTTCTTTTCCCTCTTTCGGCTCTACACATCTTTGAAGGACACCGGTAACACTTCTTTTGTACACCACGCCATTGATGATGGTGTATGCTTTGGACCTTCTCTGGATTCTTCTGGACTCATTTTCGTCAACCGGCAAGGTGCCGTTGATCAGGAATTCCTTAATAGGTTTAACCCAAGACGGTACCTCTCGAACCAGAAACACCGGTACGTCTATCTCCATGCTATTCACCAGCATTGCTTCTTCCGGTATGGACGCAACAGTTCCCGAGCTTACCGGAACAGTCCCCGAGTGTGCCGGAGCAGTCCCCGGGTTTCCTTCATCGACATCCATTGGTACAACATGTGATTCCGGTACAAAAATAGATTCCGACTCCGGGCTCGGCTTGATCGATGGTACTCTTAAATGTGCCAAGGCTATTCCGGGAGGAATTTCTTGCCTAGATGAGCCTAGCTTGGACAAAGCATCCGCGGCTTCATTTTCCGCTCGTGGCACATGGTGAAACTCACAGCCCTCAAAGAAGCCGGCAATCTTTTGCACGTGAAACCGGTATGAAGCCATGTTGGCATCTTTTGTGTCCCAATCTCCGGAACATTGTTGCACCACTAGATCTGAATCTCCGTAACAAATGATCCGGTGTGCACCGATTTCTTTTGCGACCTTAAGCCCATGGATCAAAGCCTCGTATTCAGCGACATTGTTGGATGCCCTGAAATGCACTTGCAAAACATACCGGAGGTGATCTCCCTTAGGTGAAGTAAGTACCACACCGGCACCCAGACCCTCTTTGAGTTTGGATCCGTCAAAGTGCATCTTCCAGTATTCTATTTTTTTGTCTGGTGGCTTGTATTGCATTTCAGCCCAATCAACTAGAAAATCAGCCAAAGCTTGCGATTTTATGGCATCCCTTCTTTCATATACCGGTACGTATGGTGATATCTGGATTGCCCATTTTGCAATCCTACCGCTAGCATCTTTGTTGCACATGATATCGGAAATGGGTGCCTCACTCACCACTTTCATGGGGTGTTCCTCAAAGTAATGCTTAAGCTTTGTGGCGGCCATGAACACGCCATAAGTCATTTTCTGGAAATGCGGGTAGTTTTGTTTTGAGAGGGAGAGCACCTCGCTCAGGTAGTATACCGGTCTCTGCACGGTTTTTCCTTCCTCTTCTCTGTCAACTACAACCACCACACTCACAACCCGGTTTATTGCTGCTATGTATAATAGCATAGGCTCTCTTTCTAGAGGTGAAGCCAATATAGGCGCAGTAGCTAGCATTGTTTTTAGCTCTTTGAATGCTGCGTCTGCCTGAGGGGTCCAGACGAACGTATCAGACTTTTTCATCAAGGCATAGAGCGGCAGAGCCTTCTCTCCTAACCTGCTTATGAACTGGCTTAGCGATGCCAAGCTTCCGGTAAACTTTTGCACGTCCTTGAGATCGCGCGGTATTGTCATTCTTTCGATTGCCCAGATTTTTACCGGATTAACCTCAATGCCCCGGCTTGATACGAGAAAGCCAAGCAGTTTGCCGGCAGGAACACCGAAGGTGCATTTTGCCGGATTGAGTTTCATCCGGAACCTTCTCAAGTTATCAAATGTTTGCCGGAGGTCATCGATTAAGGTTTCTTTTACCTTAGTTTTTACTACGACATCGTCCACATACACTTGCACATTTTTCCAATTTGATCAAACAAGCATTTTTGCATACAGCGCTGGTACGTTGTACCAGCGTTGCGCAAACCGAAAGGCATAGTGACATAGCAATAAGCCCCGTGCGGGGTAATGAACGCAGTTTTTATTTGATCTTCCTTTTTCAAGGGAATTTGGTGGAAACCGGAATAAGCATCCAGGAAAGACAACAGTTCACAGCCAGCAGTGGAATCAATCACTTGATCGATCCGGGGTAAAGGGAAAGGGTCTTTCGGGCAAGCTTTGTTCAGGTTGGTGTAGTCGATGCACATGCGCCACAGCTTTGGAGCTTTTGCCTCAAGGTTCTCTTCTTTCTTCTTTTCGACTAGCACCGGATTGGCTAGCCACTCAGTATGCAGCACTTCCACGATGAAACCGGCAACCAGCAACTTTGTCACCTCTTCTCCAATGATCTTTCTCCTGTCATCAGCAAACCGGCGCAGCGGCTGTCTTACCGGCTTAGCATCCTTCCGGACATTTAAAGAGTGCTCAGCCAGCTCCCTCGGAACACCTACAAAGTCATCAGTAGACCAGGCAAAGATATTCCGATTCTCACGGAGGAAGCTGACGAGCGCGCTTTCCTATGCCTCATTCATGCCGGCACCGATACGAATGGTGCGCTCAGGGTAAGCCGGGTCCAGCACAATGTCCTTTGTTTCTTTCGTCGGCTTGAATGCCGGTGTGCCAAGTTTGCACTCATTGCCGCTAAGCTCAGCTGTGAGGACTGAGCCAGCGCAACCGCAGTTTGCATCCTACTCTTTTCCTCTGCAATTACCAGCGATTCTGCCAGGTTTGATCCTGCTGAAGCGGTTTCCAGTGAGACTTTGTAGTTTCCCACCACAGTTAAGGGTCCTCGAGGTGCCGGCATCTTCATCTTGAGATAAGCCATGTGTGTTGAGGCCATGAATGCTGCCAATGCCGGTCTCCCCAGCAATGCATGGTAGGGACTATCTAGGTCCACCACCTCGAACTCAACGTTTTCCACCCGGCAATTATCACGCCCTCCAAACGATACATCTTGAGGTGGTTGGCCATTGCCTTCTCCCACCTGATTAACTTGCTGATGTTGCTGCCGGTTTGGCTGAGGCTGTACCGGTAGAGCGTTTGCTCCGGTAAGCGGTGGTGGTGGTGGTAATGGGTGTTGATGTAACATATCATGCGAGGGAGGCAGTATCGTGGAGCATCCTTGTGCTTGCGCATCTTTTGCCGCACCTCTCAGCATCAAGTGCTTGATCCAAGAACAATCTTTTGTCAAATGGTTTGCCGGCTTCGTAGGATTCGGAGTGTGAAACCGGCATGGTTGCTCCATAGCTGCTTCCATAGTGTATCTCATATGTTCTTGCCAATATTTTTTCTGGCCCCAGGGTTTCTTTTTAACCCATTATTTTTTAGGACCCGCCCATGGCTGCGATCCGGTTTTTTGCCTTTGGCTCCCGCTAGGGCCGGAGTTATCCTGTACCGCAGCTACTTGCTGTGGACCATACCTTTGATCCGGAAAATCTTCCCTTCCCTTGTTATGCCGGTTGTCCCGGTATTGATCTTGGCGCGGTTGGCTCGTTTGCGCCGGATCCGCTTGCACTGTCGGTTGCATTGGGTCTCCCAATGCGTAGCTATCTGCCACACGTATCATTTCTGCCAGAGTTGCCGGCATGTTCCGCTGCAGCTTTCTCCACAACGGCGAACCTCTTCTGCACCCGTTGCAAAACCAAGCAATGGCTTGCGCCTCTATCACACCTTCACAAGAGTTTCTCGTGGAGTTCCACCGGGTCAGGTAATCCCGGTCTGTTTCATTTGGGCGCTGCACGCACAAGGCGAGCTGCTGCGGCCTGTTGGGCCTCCGGTATGTGCTGCTGAAGTTACTCACGAATGCTTCCTCAAAGTCCAACCAACCGTTTATGCTTCCTGCCGGCAAGTTATTCAGCCAGATTCGTGCCGGTCCCACCAAAAAGGATGGTACAATTCTCACGGCCCAACGCCGGTTTCCTCCACCAGTTACGGTTCCTCCGCCACCAGCGACGTATACTGCAGTTACGTAATCTGCAAGCCAGTCTTCCGGCTTAGTGGTGCCATCATACGTTTTTGTGTCACGAGGCAACTGGAAGTTGCGAACTGGTGGTTCCTCTTTCATGATCCTTGGACCAAAGCATTTTGGGCCTGGGGGACCTTCTGCCTCGATCATTTCAGACAAATACACGCTATCCAGACGGTGCCTCGCATCTCGTTCTGTCAGGTGTCTTTCTCCCACGCGTTCTCCCAACGGGTTCCGGTACGCCGTGAGACTTTCAGCTGTTGAATCGGCTTCATCGTAAGGTTCCGGTACCGCGGCCCTTGCCTGCCGGTACCTTGGGGGAAGCATTTCCTCCTCTTCATACGCTGCCCTTGCAGCTCGATAATTTTGGCCGGTTTCATGTCTACCGGCATGATTGTTTCCGGCATAGCCTCTTCTGGCGTAGCCTCGATCTACCCCTTGGCTTTTTCTACCGGCATCGTGTTGCCCGGCTTGTTGTTTTCCGGCAAGGACCGGATCATACACAGTCATCTACTGCGCATTCATTTCTTTTTCTTTTCTCTTGTCCGGATGGGGGGACGATGCCTGCCCATGGGACTTGCTACCGGCATTCTTTGTTGAACGCGCGGATTTCGAAGCCGCAGCCTTGTTCAGCTTAGCAAGCTGCTCAGCATTCTGCTGCTCGATGGTATCAAGCAACTCTCTGACACGCTCTTGCTGTTTTGCCAGAGCGTCTCCGGAAAGCGATTCACAGAGCTCTACTGCAGCCTTAGCAACTTTTATGGTTTTATCCGGGCTACTGTACTTAGGTTTTTCTACAATGCTCAACGATGCAGAAGTGCTTTTTCCGGTAAGAATCTCCTTACGCAAATCCTGATCTAGATTGCGAGCTCTAAGCCGGTTTTCCGGTATCCTGGCGGCCTGAGCGCTAACAGAAGCAAAGCCATGGGCAGCGTGATACTCACGTAGGGTTAGGTTCAGCTCGCGCTGCGCCCGGATGATGTTGGCTCCGTTCGCGAGCAGCGTCTGGCGCTGCGCCTCCAGCTCCGCCTGCGCCGTTGCCGGGTCGATGTTCTACGCGATGGGCGTGGCGAGGACGCTCATCGCCGCTTGAAGTGGTGTCTCCGGTGGTGCAGAAGATGTTTTCGCAGCTCCTGCCTCACGCTCCAGCGGTGGCTTGGCCGCACGGGTCGATGCCGCGCGCCCAGCATCTTCATCCACGGCTTCCTTGCCAGCAGCAACCGTGCCAGCCATCATCACCTCCACGCTGCCGGCGGCGCGGCCAGCACATAGCCACCTTGGTGGATCCGGCGCCACCAGCACCGGCGGAAGGCGCTGGCGCACAGGGACAGTGCCGAAGTAGACGCGGTGGCTGCCGAACTCGATGATGCGACCGTTCTTGGGGAAGATGCCACCGTTGGCGAAGCAGCCCGCGTTGTCGTTGATGAAGTCCATGGAGTAGATGCGCTGCACCAGCGCAGACACCGTACGCTGGCCAGCGACGTCGAGGATGCCCGCCCGAATGTGAACTCTGTCAAGCTCCGCTTCTTGCCCCACGGTGGGCGCCAACTGTCGTCGTGGCGAACGAGCAGATGCCATGGGATGGCTTAAGTTGGGGCCGAATGGGCGCTAGAGGATTCGGGGGAGGGTTTTGGATTAGATTGGATGTACTTCCGGGTGCTTTCCTCAAGAACTAGGCCTAAGCCAAAGGTAGAAGAAGAGAGACACAAGGAAGAACTCTGCTCTAGATCTTTCTCTTCATTGATCTCATTAGGTTACAAGTTTCTGCATACATGGTATCTCAGGTATCAGGTACCCGCGCAAGGGTCGTGCCCCCTCTCCTTATATAGGGGAGAGGGTGGCTTGCAGGGGAAGAAACCCTTATGGCATCTTTGACTAGACAAACTACTTTACAAAGTAACTTTAATCATAGATGACGCCGGTATCTTCTTTAATCAGGGAGGCTGACGTCCTCCGGTTGCTTTTGGCGTCACCCTCTTCTTTGGCGCCAGGGCTTCGTTTAAAGCTACTTTGCTTAGCTCATCTTTGTCCTCTAGCTCTGGAGAGAATCTTTGACCAGTCTCGCCGACGTGCTACAGTGCACTTCTTACCGAACCTCCGGTGTCTTCTTAGCTCATACCGGTATACCTCTCTTGTGGATACCGGTATAGACTTACTCAGCCCAATGCTTAACTTCGTGTTCCGGAATGAACATTAAACTGGTATCTGGATGGCTCAAACCATCCGGTTTGGCATGCCTTTGGCATACCGGGGGTCATCCCCCCAACAAGATGCATGTTAATTTAGTCATTGTACGCTGAGTTCCAAGGTCACCATATGTTGACGTTAGACCTGATTGTTTTGTATGTGACATATGAGGCCAGCATTGTGCTCATCTATCGTGTCACAACATGGTTGTCAGCCGGGCATGTTGTGGGGTCATGTCCGTCAACTCTGGCTTCCAACAACCCACAACTAATAGGGCCCGGTGGCTGGCTTGTGGAGCAAGCTGATAAGGATGTGCCCGCTGGTTCTAACCGACGGGCTTGGAGTTTGTTATTCTATGGGTATTAGTCCTCCTATGCATGAACTGGCCAACATATGGAATATAAACATTTCACTAGGAAAATACAACAATGCTATCTATACATGGAATTCATATAGGTTACCACTAGTACAACTGCCCGTGCGTTGCTACGGGTTCTCCAATTAATTCTTAAACTATCCTTAATATATGTGATCGGTGAATCAATATTTAAAAAGAAAACTATGTCAAAGAAGCTTGAAAATTCAAAGATATCCTGCTCGTGTACGTGTTTCCTTGTTGACTATCCATCATGTGTTGTATTGGGTAGAGCTAAAACTAAAGGTCACATACACAACCTAGAGCAGTGTGCCGCCAACCCTCGGGGAGGAGCAGAGGCTCGGCTATTCCCAAGCAAGCAATAAAAAGTACTAACTTGTTATCTTAATAGAAACTAACAACAACAGCGATGTTATTATAGTTACATGTCAGTACCCCTCATCTTAATTCTAAGCCTAGGAATTTTAGGCCCCATTTGAGGAGACTTGATTTGGTCTATTAACCCAATACCTTTTCATCACGATTGTTTACTCTGTAATTGGCTCCAATTCTCTTTCTGAAAGTTATGTTATTGTTCAGCTTTACTTATGTTTTCGTTTGACGTTCTGAAGTTTTCTCTAAGAGGAGAAATTAGTACGAAACATTGAACCTCTCTTTAACCGAAGATAGATACGTAATGTGTGGTCTGTATTCTCCTTCCTCTGCAAAATAGCATATTAGCAAATTATAGTATATATTGACATGTGCAGTCCAAGCTTACCTGGAGGATTACGTCGCTGAGTATTCCATCATCAAGCATGCAAGCAGCGGATCGATCGAAACCCCAACCTGACTGGAGCAGCACGTACGCTTGTGAGACCGTCGTCGGTCTTATCGACTCAGCGTCTAAGCTTCTCCCCCTCTCTAGATCACTCCACCCCGAACGCGTCCCTTCCCTCCTGCTCTCCCTGTACTACTCGTCCCGAGGACGCACTGTGCGAACTGATAACATCTTCCCCTCGCCGGCCAACACAAACTGTCGCTGATCCAGTCTTCCACTTCCTCGCCGAGCATGCGTTCGTCCCTATGGCGAACCCCAGTGGTGGAGGCTTCCTGGCCCTTCATGACCGCGGCCAGCTCCATTGTTGAATTCAAGTTGCAGTAGTTTGCGAGCAGCGGTTTTCCAACGAATGACTCATAAATGAAGACGGCTAAGAAGTTCGTTGAATCCTTGTCGAATCCAGCAGGGTAGCGGGACCTTGTCTCCACCAGGCTGCACGATGACCAGCTGGAGGTGGTGCCCTTTGAGGCCGGCGTACCAGATTGATCGTAGTCGTTCAGTTGCCATGGTGAGCAGCCTGCGGCGTGGCCTCGTCGAGCACTCGAGCATCTCGATGTCATCCTCGTCCGGCTGCGATCGCAATCCCTACTTGTCCTTGTCTCATCGTAGTACTCGTTGTCGCTGACCGTCGGCAGGGTGGACTCCTTGAGCAGCCCGACGACGTTCTTGGCCGGCTGCAATCCCTACTCGTCCTCATCTCATCGTAGTACTCGTTGTCGCTGACCATCGGCAGCCTGGACTCCTCGAGCAGCCCGACGTCCTCGGCCGGCTCCAATACCTGTAGTAGTCGTTTTCGCTGGCCGGTGTGGCGATCCGCAGGCGGCGGGGCCTCCTTGAGCAACCTGGCGACGTCCTCGTCTCGCCGTATTAGTCGATGTCCCTTGCCAGGCGAGCCGCCGGCCGTGAGGTCTCCTCGAGCAGCCCGAGTCATCCTCGCCGGTTGTGTTGCAGTCATTGTCTCTGTCCATGGCTAGACGCTGGCGGGATGTTCGATCAATCAGACAATCACGGGTGACAGCCAAGCGAATCGAAGGCTATTTATTTGACCATAGTATATCGATTGCGTTTGATCCGGACTCAGCTGCTGCCGTGCCCAACCTGCACTACGAGTCTACGATGGTTAGTTTGGGGAGCGAGTTCGAGCTGTACTCTGGACGCATCCAAAACCGGCTTATTATTTTTCCACGCTGGCGACGGACGAAGCTAATAAGCCGGAGGGATAGAATTAAACACAGCGGACGAAACTTTTTGGCCGGACGGAACGGACCAAACCACGGAAACCTTATTTTTTTTATTATTAGGTATAGATATAGATTTGCAGTTAAAGGTCGTGAAATTGTTGGACCAACTCGAACAGACCTCTTATATACATGGCCTTTCAAATGTGTATAAGGTGTGCTGAAAAAATGCTTTAAGGTGTCACACGGGCTCCAGCGAAACAGATCGCGCAAATGGAAAACATAAAACCAAATATTCCTTTTGTTCTTTTCTTTTACTTTTATTTGGTCGTCTTCCCCTAGTACGGTTATCTTATTTTAATTAAAAAGGATAACCTTTACCAAGTCCACTCTATCTATCTTATCACATCTCCACACTCTCCGGGCCACCCCCTCTAGGTGTTCAGGGGAGCAACCCCAGATCGTGCCGCCCCCGCATCCCTTCCCCTTCTCCTACCCCTCCCAGGCTCTCCCGGAGGTGGCCATGTCAAAGCCATGTGGCCTCCAATTAAGGGAGGGGGTGGGGCATGGTTCAACCGTCATTGACTCCCATGGAGATCTTGAGCGGAGGTGGAAAAAGGTGGTGCACTAGGTGGACGACGACGGACCAAAGGCACCGACATGCATGGCCAGAGTGCCTGATGAGCGCAGATTGCACACCGTTGGGGAACCCCAAGAGGAAGGTATCTTGAGCATAGCAGCAAGTTTTCCATCATTAAGAAACTAATGTTTAATTGACCAATAGGAGAAAGGCGTGACTTCTGAAGGTGTTGCTAGCTGAATATTTGTAGGGTGCAGTACCGGTGTCAGCAACAACGTGGAACCTGCACATAACACAACCAAAATACTTTGCCCCAACTTCTAGTGAGGTTGTGAACCTCACCGGTTTCACTGAACACTAAGGATTAAATGTATCGAGTGGAAAGAGATGTTTGCAGTAATTAAAGAGAACATAGTTTACAGTAAGTAAACAGAGCAGGATTGCAGTGATTGAATTTATCAGTGTAAAGGAAAGGATCGGGGTCCAAAGTTCACTAGAGGTGTCTCTCCATAAAGATAAATAGCACAAAACCCGTGCGATGCTACGGTGTTACATTAAATCAAAGGGTATCCTTTCATTTATTTATGTATTCGTGTGTTGATATCTAACGCGAGACCTCTCTCCTCTCGCGCTATTCCTCCGCCCACCGCCTGCCTAGCGCTCGAGGGTGCCATATTGAATTTTGCGATCCCGCGCTTGTTCCTCTCGACGCTTTGCACGCTGCGCGATTCCTCTTGGTCCTCTCTTCCTCTCTTCTTCAGGAACACGGTGATTATATTTTGCATATCCATCAGCCTCGCGGCGACACGACCAGCTAGGATCCATGACGTCAAACGTGTCCCCGTCCCGCCGCTTTCTTTTGGACTTCGTCGAGGTAAACGCGAATGGGGGAGACCAGCGGACGACGAAGGAGCATAGGGCAGCGGTAGAGCTTGGTTTCCACGTCTCTATTCGGTGCAAGGGCGCGCCTATTTGTCCGGACGTTCTTGGTTTCCTGGCGATCCTCCTTGACCTGCAATGTGGTGGGAGCCATGGGACTCTGACGCCGTCCGTATAGTGGTACTCGAAGCTGTGCTGGCCTGTGCCCGCCCGTGTCCACGAGCCCACGACCCGGCTCTTGACCGCCGCCGGGAAGGAGCAGGTGGTGGTTCGTGAGAGTTGTCGTTATTGTTTCTACGTGCTTAGGTCGATTTGTTGCCGGGCAATCTATCGCTCCCACCCATATTTATTGGATTAGAGATTAGAAGGCAAGAATATATAGGGTGACTCGTGTCTGATCGGGATTCCTAAGTTTTCCAAGATTCAGTACAATTATAATTACACGGTTAAAAGGAGGAAAGTTTTTTCTCACGTGGGGGTGGAACTGGGCCGTTCCGATCCTGGGCCAATCCACCGCGACAGTTGGTCTGCCGTTGAGTCTTGACACGTCCGGCTTGTTTACCGATGGAATTATGTTGTCCATGTTTTACCGATCGACTCAATGAAGGATGATCGGGTTTTCAGCGATCGAGATAGATAAGGAAAGACGGACGAAACTAAACGGACGAAAAGAGACCAAACGGACCAAACCAAGGAAACCTTAGCTCCTTTATTATTAGTTATAGATAACATGCTGGGTGAACAAATTACAGCTGAGCAATTGACAGAATACCGACCATACATGACAAGATGATTACTAAGAGATTCATTTGGGCATCTATCTATTATATAATTAAAGTACAAGACAAAAGACGGTGGAGATTAAACAATACAAAACCAATGGAGTAGATTAGATTAAAATCGCTACGTACCGAAAATTAGAGAAGACCCCGTACATAACCAGGATTGCTTATAATAAACTGAATAGATATATCCTCGCTCGAAGAAAAAAACTGAATAGATATGTGCGCCAGCATCTCACAAAAAAGACAATCCGTTCAATGTATCCCGAGTCCCGACCCAACTTCAACCAACTTCAAATGTTCTCTAAACTAACATGCGCGATCCGATCGGAACTGTACATAAATTAGAGAAGACCCCGTACATAACCAGGATCGCTTATAATAGATATATCCTCGCTCGAAGAAAAAAACTGAATAGATATGTGCGCCAGCATCTCACAAAAAAGACAATCCGTTCAATGTATCCCGAGTCCCGACCCAACTTCAACCAACTTCAAATGTTCTCTAAACTAACATGCGCGATCCGATCGGAACTGTACATAAATTAGAGAAGACCCCGTACATAACCAGGATCGCTTATAATAGATATATCCTCGCTCGAAGAAAAAAACTGAATAGATATGTGCGCCAGCATCTCACAAAAAAGACAATCCGTTCAATGTATCCCGAGTCCCGACCCAACTTCAACCAACTTCAAATGTTCTCTAAACTAACATGCGCGATCCGATCGGAACTGTACATAAATATCCGGTCTACCTCAAGACTCCACCCTAATTATCGATGGGATTCCCTATATGTAGCGACCACGACCCGACGTGCTGGATGGTTTTCGTGGTCTTGCGTCGTCCCGAGCCGCACGCCGCACGCCGCACCATCTCTGCCGCCATGAAGCTGTCGTTTCCCGTGAAAAGTTCCTGCACGTTGCCGTGTAGCGCCGTCGTCACCGACGAGGCGACGAGCGCCCCGCCCCCTGTGATCCACTCGGTCCCGAGAATATCGGCTAGAAGAACAATCAGCAAGACGTCGTGGAAATTGTCTTGGCTGCATAGCTAGAAAAGCTGCGAAGCCGTGACGGTGGCCAGTGGCCACCTCAAACGGCAGCCCTCCGACGAACTTCGGCCGGCTGCTCCGGCGGCAAGGCGGAAATCGGCAAGCACCATAGCAACATGGACGCAAGGACCGCGCGCCGCTGTTTTCAGAACCACTGCATCATGAGCACCTCCGCCCGGCCGCATCTGAATCAAGCGGTTGCTGAGATCCATTTCCTCCGTTTACTATCTGGCTGGCAAAGGAAAGTGTAGATTGCATCGGCGCACATTCCAGTTTTTCCTTGGAGTTAAGTCCATTTTAAACCTTGTACTTGTAGACCATAGCTAAATCAAACCCCAAACTTACAATCCCTGAAGTTAGCACACTCAAATTAGCAAACCCGGTCTAATTCCAACCTTTGGTCCATTCCAAACGCGGATTGGCGATGTGAAAAAAAAAACAGTGGCTGGGATCGGTTAGTTTGAGGCTTTGGTTAAGTCTCTTTCGCCGCCCTGTGCTAGCAGCCCAGTCACTACGTACATGAGCAGATGAACGCTGCCGCCGGTTTAGATCGTGACGACAAGGAAAAACGATCGCATTTTGTACAAGCTGAGCTTGCATTGCATTGATCATCTGTGCTGACGAATCCAAACCTGAGAAAAAACTGTAGCGAACAAGATCTGTAGATCATGCCTCGGGCGCAGGCTGCGCAAGCCAGGCCTTGTCAAGCAGCTTGTCCATCGCGTGGAGGGAGCACAGCTCGTACTGCACCTCCCCAGTGCCCGGCTGCTGGATCACCTCGGCCAGCTCGGCCGTCAGGCAGGTGGAGTCCATGCCTCCATGGTCTTGTGCTGAGGACCTTGAGAGCGAGGGAAACCGGAAACGGCATCCTCGCGGGTGATGCCGCCGCGGCCGGCAGTCCTTCTAGAGCATGGATTGGGAGGCTTGGCTGTTGGCCCCGACGAGCTGCTAGCTAGCTAGACGACGATGGGCTCCTGGTAGGCGAGCAGGTAAAGATGGGTGTGGAGGCGAGCGGTGTTGACGGGGACCACGCCATCCGCCGCGAGGATGCCGATCGAGGGTCGAGCCGGCATTACTGATCCCCTCCATCGCGTACTCCACCTGGTGTAGACGGCCCTCCGGCTGCCGCCGCCGCCCGCTCTCCTCTGCTCTCGTGAATCCTCTTTCCCCAAATTATGCAGTCCCACTAGAACCCTCATTCCTCAGCGAGCCGGTCGAGCCCAACCTAGCAGTGGGCCCGCTCAAGTCAACAATCCCAGGGTCTGACTAGCCACGTCTGCAAATTTCTACTAAAACGGATCAAAGGTTGGAATTAGACTGGGATTGCTAAGTTGAGTGTGCTAACTTCAGGGATTGTAAGTTTGGGGAACCCGATCTATGAGTGGAGTTTTCAATAAAAGTAGTCTTTTCAGTAGTCTATGTTAGGTTTTTGGTTGCCGTTTTCTTGTTGGTTTCCCCGCAATGGAGATGGTATCATCTGCAATAAGTGATCTTCGGCCTTTCGTTCGACGACGAGATCTCCTTCCCGACGTCAATGGTGGTGCTGAAAGATTACAATTATCTAGGTATGGGTGTTCAGATCTTACTTCGCCAGATCGATCTTGGATCTTTTCTCATGGTTGCCGCGAGGAGGATTATCCTCGCAGTTCTTGTCCCGGTTGCTACGTCCTCGACAATGGTGATTCGTATTCTCGGCTCTCCATCAACGTCGACAAGGCAGATCGGTTTTTATTCCCTGACATACTGGTGTTGGTACTCTTGCCGATGTTGATTGACTACTTTAATGGTTGCGCGCGTGCACGCAGCTTTGGCATTGCGGCTCAAATTCAAATTATGGGAGAACCTTCGTTGGTATTTACAGGTCTATGGTTTGTTATCTATCTTTGGCTGCATTCAGAAAAGTACAAGATTATGTCTTGGAAGAAGAAAGAGTTTGAAGACCTCGAAGATTTGCTAGTATCTTTTAGACTTTATTTTGTAATCGCCGGAGACAGCTCGTGTATCTCTACCATGTACTATTTATTATTATGAATATATGTGGTATTGATTGTCAAAAAAAAAACTTCAGGGATTGTAAGTTTGGGGTTTGATTCAGCTATGACCTACAAGTACAAGGTTTAAAATGGACTTAACTCTTTTCCTTGGGCTTGCGTACAAGAAGGTCATGGCGGCACGGGACCTGGCCCTGGAGGATTTCTCGCGAGTGTGATTTGAGCCTGAAAACAGTACTAAGCGATAGCTTCCAGCTCTTAGAGCCAAGGCCGACGCTTCCGACTTCCGGCGTCGAGGTTGGCGTGAACGCGAACATATCATATGCATGTTTTCAAGATTTGAAACAGTTATAGGCCTCACAAAACGCCCGGCAGCAGCGTATCGAAGGCATGTCATGAGCAACCCAATACAAGCTCAAGACGCTAGGGCGCCAAATAGATCAAAGGGTACAACAACAATATCGTTGGTTTTGGGTAATACCTGCAAGTGTTTCTTGGTGTGTGATTAGCGGTTCTCAGCCCTACATTTCGTGACATCCAGATTAAGCAGCAAACGATGGATGGTTTCAACAACAATCAAAAAGAGCTAACATGGAGCGAGAAAGTTGACTTAGTTGAGGCAGACGATTTGTTGAATAGAAAGACACGAAGATAGTGATTCGCTCCGTCTTATATGTTCCTTGGCTTTCACGTTTCTCAAGCAAACGTAAGAGCATCTCCACTCGTCCCCCCAACGAGGCCCCCGAGCGACGTTTTTCCCATCCGGACGGCGAAATTCGGCCCAGTCGCGCCCCCGGTTCCTCGTTTTCGTCCGGATTTGGCCCTTCATCCATCCGGCGAGCCCACGCCATTCCCGGCCCCCCGGGGCGCGCTCGGGGACTCCGGACGAGTGAAAAGCGGGGAAGGGCCCGATCTGTCGGTGACTCGACGCACGAACCCCACCGCCACGTCGCTCAAAATCTCCCCCACCCCTCGTATCTCTCTCGCCGCCGGCACCACCCCGCCGGCTTGTTGCCCAGATTCCGCCGCCCCTCCTTCCCCACCTGCCTATATTCCGCCGTGTTTGGACGACGGCCTATCTGGCTGCTCTTCCGCCGGCCTGTTTTCCGACTTTGGCCTGCTCCTCGTCGCTCGCGGCTCGGGTTGCCTCGACCACGCCCGTCAGGTGTTCATCCATTTGCCTCGCCGGCCATGGACTCGGACGAAGAGGAGGAGCAGATGTTCGTCGAGCTTATGCAAGAAGAGATGGCAGCAGCCGCCCAAGACGACGAGCACATGATGATCCTCGGTTGCTTGGCAAGCATGTACGCCGGACTGGCAACTGGTCGACGTGGTGGGTCGGCACCAGGTCGCCGGAAGTGCAAGCCGAGACAGCGAATGGAGGGCTACTGCATGTTGTACGCCGACTACTTCGCCGACAATCCATTGCACGGTGAGAGTGTTTTCCGGCGTCGTTTCAGGATGAGCAGAAAGCTATTTCTGCAAATTGTGTATGCCATCCGCCACTTTGATCCCTACTTCAGATGCAAGGCGGATTGCACTGGTTTGGTTGGATTTTCGTCACTGCAGAAGTGCACAGTGGTTATGAGGATGCTGGCGTATGGAGCTCCCGGTGATAGTGCAGATGACTATCTTCGGATGGCGGGGTCCACCGCCCTTGATTGTTTCTACCGGTTCTGCAGGGCCGTCATAGCAGTGTTCGGGGACTATTTCTTGAGATCACCCACTGTCGAAGACACTCAGAGGATCCTTGCAACAAATGAAGCTAGGGGTTTTCCAGGGATGCTTGGAAGCATTGACTGCATGCATTGGCAATGGAAGAACTGTCCGTTTGCGTGGCAGGGAATGTACAAGGGTCACAAAAAAGGCTGCACTGTGATACTTGAAGCAGTGGCTACCCATGATCTCTGGATTTGGCACTCTTTCTTTGGTATGCCTGGATCCAACAATGACATCAACGTCCTAAACTGCTCCCCGGTCTTTTCCAAGCTTGTTGAGGGTCATGCTCCCCCGGTGGACTATGTGATCAATGGTCGGCACTACAACAAAGGATACTACCTTGCAGACGGTATCTATCCAAAGTGGGCAACATTTGTGAAGACTATCTCCAACCCTAGCACCCCCAAACTTTGCGAGTTTGTCAAGAAACAAGAAGCTTGCCGAAAAGACGTCGAGCGTGCATTTTATGTTGAATTTGTTTGAAATATGTCAAATGGTCGAGGTTGGGGTTTCCTGCCGGGGGGACGGCTGGAACTTCGGCGCTCCCCACGCCAAATCTTCCTCCAATCCGGATGAAAATTTCGCCGGATTTGGGCGTGGGGAGCGCCAACGAGTGGGGATGCTCTAAGGCCCTGGTCACTAACCAACTCATGCACCCCTATGCCTGATCAGGCTGGCACATGCTACCATGCCGGCCGCCACGCGTGCTGATTAAATGAGTAACTACTTTAGGATGATCGTGAGTAAAAGCATATATACATATGGGCATGATATTGGCTACTTGCTGAGCATAAACTATAGGGGATGGCTCCTATTGTAAGAACGGGAATAAATATTAAGAAGCCAACCAATCATAGTCCCGTCTAAGGCTTAGCTCCATGAGCGATCCGTGAAAATACCTCTTAAACATAGCAAAGACATGCTTGGAATCTGGAAAATTATGATCATGTTTCGTTGATTCCAAATGCTTCAGTTAATAATAATAATGGATATACTGTAGGCCAATGATAAATCGAGTAGAAGAACGTAACATAGTCGGTGGAACAATAAAACCAAAAATTAGTACAGCACTACGGTTTAGCACCGCGGGCAACAAACAAACAAAATAAATGATATCAAGTATGACATATAGGAAATCTAGCCGCGCAAGTGCGCGGGCAACACAGCTAGTTACAATATAATACATAGACCATAATCCAACTGCATCTATGACTAATAATCCACCTTCCGGTTATCGTTCGAACCCCTACGAGTATTAAGTTGCAAGTAACAGATTATCACATTAAGCAATGTGTGTAAAGTAAATAATAAAATTACCCTCGGATAAAACATTGTTATTTTCTCTCTAGTAGCTACAATACATCTACAATCTTAGAAGTTTTTGTCACTCTTTCAGAAAACTAGAGGCATGAACCTACTATCGAGCATAAATATTTCCTCTTGGAGTCACAAGCATCTACTAGCAACGGAGAGCATGCAAGATGACAAATAACATATGACAAGAACATATAATCGATCTCAACATAGTACACAATATTCATCAGATCCCAGCAAACAAAACATGTAGTATTACATAAGGATGATCTTGATCATGTAGGGCGCAGCTCACAAGATCTAAACATGAGACACAAATTGGAGAATACAACCATCTAGCTACTGCTATGGACCCATAGTCCAGGGATGAACTACTCACGCATCACTTCGGAGGCGGGCATGGCGATGTAGATGCCTCCAACGATGATTTCCCCCTCCGGCAGGGTGCCGGGAAGAGCTTCAGAACCCTCCCGAGCTAGGGTCTGCAATGGCGACCGCGACGGAACTTTTCGTGGATGGAGGCTCGGGTATTTAGGTTTTTCCCGAGATCACGAATAAATAGGCAGAGGGGCGATGTCGGTGGAGGCCAGGGTGGCCCACACCACCCCTGGGCGCGGGCCAGGGCTGATGACCCACAAGTATAGGGGATCGCAACAGTCTTCGAGGGAAGTAAAACCCAATTTATTGATTCGACACAAGGGGAGCCAAAGAATATTTGCAAGCCTTAACAACGGAGTTGTCAATTCAGCTGCACCTGGAAACAGACTTGCTCGCAAAAGTTTATCAGTAGCAACAATTTTATAGCAGAAGCAGTAGTGAAATATCAGCAGCAGTGTAACAAAAGACAGCAGTAGTGATTATAGTAAACAACAGGATTAAAATACTGTAGGCACAAGGATGGATGAACGGGCACTGCATGGATGAGAGAACTCATGTAACAATCAAGGTAGGGCATTTGCAGATAGTAATAAAACAGTATCCAAGTACTAAACAACCATAGGCATGTGTTCCGTATATAGTCGTACGTGCTCGCAATGAGAAACTTGCACAACATCTTTTGTCCTACCAGCCGGTGGCAGCCGGACCTCTAGGGAATCTACTGGTAATTAATGTACTCCTTTTAATAGAGCACCGGAGCAAAGCATTATCGCTCCGTGAACACATGTGATCCTCATATCACCGTCTTCCCCTCCGGTTGTCCCAATTTCTGTCACTTTGAGGCCTCGGGTTCCGGACAGCAATATGTGTATACAACTTGCAGGTAAGATCATAAAGCAATGAATACCATCATGAATTGATAACATGTTCAGATCTGAGATCATGGCACTCGGGCCCTAGTGACAAGCATTAAGCATAACAAGTTGCAACAATATCATAAATGTACCAACTACGGATACTAGGCACTATACCCTAACAATCTTATGCTATTACATGACCAATCTCATCCAATCCCTACCATCCCCTTCAGCCTACAGCGGGGGAATTACTCACACATGGATGGGGGAAACATGGCTGGTTGATGGAGAGGCGTCGGTGGTGATGATGGCGATGATCTCCTCCAATTCCCCGTCCCGGCGGAGTGCCAGAACGGAGTTTCTGGTCCCGAGACGGAGTTTCGCGATGGCGGCGGAGTTCTGGATGTCTTCTCGCAATTTCGTCTTACCCCCGTGCGTTTTTAGGTCGAAAACCTTAAGTACTCCAGAGGGGAGCGTCGGGGGCTGCCCGAGGCGTCGCCACCATAGGGTGGCGCAGCCCAGGGGCCCACCGCGCCGCCTTGTGGGGTGGGCGCCTCGTGGCCCCCCTCCTTCTGGTCTTCTGGCTCCGTCAATCTTCTGTGAAAATAGGCCCATTGCAATTAATCGCGGGAATTTTCCTGAAAGTTGAGTTTCTGCACAAAAACGAGACACCAGTGCAATTCTGCTGAAAACAACGTTAGTCCGTGTTAGTTCTATCCAAAATACACAAATTAGAGGCAAAACAATAGCAAAAATGTTCGGGAAAGTAGATACGTTTTGGACGTATCAACTCCCCCCAACTTAGCTTATTGCTTGTCCTCAAGCAATTCAGTTAACAACTAAGTGCGATAAAAGAACTTTCACGAACACATTTGTTCGTATGATGTAAATATTCTCATGATATGGACAAGTACTTAGGAAATTCATAACAAGATACATGCAAATAAAGTCATCTAATAGCTATGTCAATCATGGAAAAGGTACCAACAAATTAATAATAAGCATCATGAATCATGTCTATCAGCAAGATTGCAATGTTCATAAAAGGATATGATAAAGTAGTATCTCGCTTGCCCGTATTTGTACAACAAAATATAAATGCCCGGGCACCTTTGAAGTTCATGGAAAGGCCGGAAGTAAAGATTATCAAAGATAAAAGCATCAAAGTTATACCACAGTTAATCACATTTTGGGACAAGCATATTATACTAAGAATGACAGTTGTGCTCTCAAGAAGGTGCTCAAAGAAAGGATGGTGACTCAATGTAAAAGTAAAAGATTGGCCCTTCACAGAGGGAAGCAGGGATTAACATGCGCTAGAGCTTTTCATTTTCAAAAACAGAAGTAAAATTATTTTGAGAGGTGTTTGTTGTTGTCAACGAATGGTAGTGGGCACTCCAACTACCTCGTCAACCAGACTTTCAAGAGCGGCTCCCATGAAGGACGTTATCTCTACCAGCAAGGTAAATCATCCCTCTTCTCTTTTGTTTACACAAGTACTTTAGTTTTATTATGGATGACACTCCCCCAACCTTTGCTTACACAAGCCATATCTAACCGAATCCTCGGGTGCCTTCCAACATTCACATACCATGGAGGAGTGTCTATTTGCAAATTAAGTTGATTACTGATAAATCAGGGCAAAACATGTGAAGAGAATTATTGATGAAAGTTAATTAATCGGGGCTGGGAACCAAGTTGCCAGCTCTTTTTGCAAAATTATTGGATAAGCGGATGTGCCACTAGTCCCTTGATGAAAGTCTGTCAGGAGTAAATGACAAGGTTGAAAGATAAAACACCACATACTTCCTCATGAGCTATAAAACATCGACACAAATTGAGAAGTATTTTGAAGGTTTAAAGGTAGCACATGAGAATTTACTTGGAATGGTTTTAAATGCCATGCATAGGTATTTATGGTGGACACTTTGGAATAACTTGGTTTTTAAGGGTTTGGAAGCACGAACAGCGTTCCCGCTCAGTACAAGTGAAGGCTAGCAATAGACTGGGAAGCGACAATCAAGAGAGCAATAACTGTCATAATCATGCTTGCGACAAAATAAATTAACAGAGGCATAAAAGTGATACAAGAACTCTGAGGCAAAGTAAATCATCGAGGCTTAATTGACTTTTGTTCAGTCATATGCATGCGTGAGCATGTGCCAAGTCGATTCAAGTGAATTATTCAGAGGAGGATACCACAATGTCATACCTATTTATGAATAAAACAATGCAAGCAAATATTTATGACATGCTACTCATATTAATAAATTGGAGCTAAACATGAGAGATCATGAACTACTAGACTTTCTTAAATGACATATACCTCAAATGAACCAACTAAGCATGATCACATGGATGAGTATATGTACAAAACTGAAAACAAATAGAGTTCATACCAGCCTCTCACCACAGTCGAGTTGTCGTAGATCGTCATTATTGCCTTTCACTTGTGCAGCTTGAATAATATGGAATGAAAACCAAGCTCCACCCACCGGAGACCGCTGAACTCCATAATAAACTTTACAAAACCAAAGAAGAACAACAATTTTTTTTGGTGTTTTTGAATTGGAAACAAGAACAAAAGAAAACAGACAAACAAAGCAAAATCTTTTCGGATTTTCTCATAGCAAACCAACGATAGCAAATAAAGAAAAATAGGAACAAGAAACCAAAATAAACAAATGGTAAAGAGAAACAACAGAAATATTTTTAGTCTTTTTGTGTTTTAGGAAAGAAACAAAGCAAAAACAAAAGAATGAAAACTAAAAGAGTCACATAAACACAAAGTAGCAGAAATTCGTCAAACTTGACAGCAGTACAGTAATCGATTTTTACGAAAATCTTCTGCTGCTCAACTCAAAAAATGTTCAACTAATGAAAGTTAGATAATAACCTGGGAAACATGCACAAAAATTGGCTTCGCAAAATAACGTTCTGGCTGTTTTTAAGAATTTTTTTGGTATCAGTCCAGAATCTGTTTTCAAACAGCACTTCCCCAAATATCATCTCCCTCTTATTAGAGACACCCTTAAGAAGCTAAACAAGTATGTAAAAGTATCCGACAATTGTAATATGCAATGAATGAGTGATGCCGGCATACCTCCCCCAAGCTTAGGCTTTTGGCCTAAGTGGAGATCAATCCCAGTGAGGGTCAGGGTTCCACGCCGGTGGATCATACATGGCGTGGTCATAATAAGGTCCCTGTGCAGAAGAAAAGGGTAAAGGCTCCACATGCCCAAAATGTTGATGTGAAGAACTCGCTGCATTAGATGACAAGTCGAGGGGTTCCTCAGCCTCCTCCGTGCCGTCCCCTGTATGATGGCCATCCCCCTCTATGTATGCATCTAGTTCATCTTTTGTGACCGACAAATTTTTCCTGGAATCAAGGTTAAACAAAGCAGGTGCAGGCAATCCTACTAGCCTTTCAGTTTTTTTAGTTGTTCTCCAAATTTTTTTGTAAAAGGTTATCTCATAAGACAGATTACTCAAATTATACCAATCAGAAACAAAGTCATGTTTTATCATGGAAACAATATCAAGTTTCTCTATGGAGAGCTGAACATCAAGAGGATGAGGTTCTACACCATGCATAGCTAGCAAACGAGAGGCGATGAGACCTCCACAAATTCCTCCTTTATCACGGTTAGTAGCAAGTCTAAAGGCTATGAAAGCACCCAAATTATAAGTCCTATCACATTGCAATGCAGCAGCTAGGAAAGCCAAATCCTGGATAGATAGCTTATTTGCATTCTTTCTAGCAAGTACGCACTTGGTGATAAAGTAAGCAAAGTAGTGAATAGCTGGGAGTTGAATACTACGAATTTTACCACTCTCATCTGAGAAGCTTCTCCCTTGACAGATCATCTTGAATAGACTCAAGAGCTCATGCGGCAGTCCCCTAACCTTCTCGCATAATCCCCATTGTGGCACTCTAATTGCTGCACAAAAATCATCAAAGGGCAAGTTGATAGTTTTATTATAAATTTTGTATCGAACCATGGGGTTAGGTTGGGACCAATTGAATTCAAAATCCTGCACCACTGACATGGTTAGTTTTGCATATTGGTAAGGTTCACCAACAACAAAACTTTCCAACACTGCATTGGAAATCAGATTTTGAACATCTTGCAAGATTCCTGCACTCCTCATAAAATCGGTGCATGGGTAGTAGGAGGGTTATACTCCCTCTTCGCGGTGAACTCTCATAACTTCTTGCACCTCCAATTCTTGTTGGTTGAGTTGGTGCCTATTCCACTCCATTTTCTGAAATTTTTCAACAATCATTATAAAAGTTGATTTGGAGACATATAAATGAGGGAAACTACTATAGGAACTTGGTAGAGTACTAAACATGCATCAAAACTAATTTTTATAACTTAGAACAAGCATGCAAGCTCACTTAACATGTTACCTACAGCAGCAAAATACTCAAGATATACTCAACCAAACAAAATTCTATTTGGATAATCGGAGGAGTCACATACCGGAGAGCAAATGTGCCAAATTTCAGACAGAAATCTGGGCTGAGCAAAGAGATCGAAGAATCCTGAGCTCTTGAGCAAAAACGCGAGTGAGAGAAAGTTGGTACGAGTTTTTTCGGGAGAGAGAGTAGAATGGGAGGAAGAGATGACTTAGTGGGGCAAGGAGGGGCCCACACCACAGGGTGGCGCGCCCCCTTCCTTGGCCGCGCCGGCACATGGGGGCAGCCCTGGGGTGCCCCACTGGTTAGCCCCAGGCACTCCTAGGTTGCTCTTCGAAAAATAAGACCAACAGTATAATTTTTGTAAATTTCTGAAAACTTTGAAAAACGCACATTTCTGGGTGTTAAAATTATTATTACAGGGCAGAAAAAGATTTTCAAACCACTAAACAACTAAAGAACCTTGCAAAACAATTGGTACTACAGCAAGTAAAGCAAGTGGAGGAAGAAAGAAATGTTGTTTAGCTCTTTCATGCATATAAAATGTACTTGTTAACAAGGTTGATCAAGTCTTGCCACCAAATAAATTTTACATGACATAAAAAGAAATAAACCTCAAATCAATCATGTTACCTTGTATTGTATTGATATGGATCCAATCATAATATTTTGATATCCTTGTTTAGGCTCATATATAGGACAATCAATAACTCCCACTTTGATAATTCTCGCATTAGAAATTGTATTAACTCCACATACTTTATCAATCCTCTTGGGAAAAAAAACAGTATGCTCCTTGTCATCAACATTGGAAGTAACTTTTCCTTTATTGCAATCAATAACAGCCCCTGCACTGTTAAGAAAAGGTCTTCCAAGAATAATAGACATATTATCATCTTCAGGCATTTCCAACACAACAAAATCAGTTAATATTAAGCAATTATTAGTAACTTGAACAGGAACATCCTCACATATACCAACAGGAATAGCAGTAGATTTATTAGCCATTTGCAAAGATATGTCAGTTGGTATCAACTTATCTAAATAAAGTCTCTTGTAAAGAGAAAAATGCATAACACTAACACCTGCTCCCAAATCACATAGAGCAGTTCTAACATAATTATTCTTGATGGAACAAGGAATAGTCGGTATACCTGGGTCGCCCAGCTTCTTTGGAACTCTGCCATTGAAAGAGTAATTAGCAAGCATAGTGGAAATCTCCTCATTAGGAATTTTCCTTTTGTTAGAGACAATATCTTTCATATACTTTGAATAAGGAGGCAATTTAATAGCATCTGTCAAAGGGATTTGCAGGAACAAAGGTTTCATCCAATCACAAAATTTATTATAGTGTTCTTCTTCCTTCGATTTTAGTTTCTTAGCAGGAAAAGGCATTTGCTTTTGAACCCAAGGTTCTCTTTCATTACCATGTTTCTTAGCAATAAAATCTTCTTTAGTATACTTTTTATTTTTAGCATGCTTTTCAGGTTCATCTTCAACCTCTTCTTTATCGGAAGCATCATTCTTATCATTATCTTTATCATGTTCATTACCACTTTCAGTTTCAGCATCAGAAATAGAAATACTATTAGGATCATTAACAGGCTCAGAGGATTCTACAACAGTTTTATGTTTCTTCTTCTTTTTCTTAGAAGGAGCACTAGTTTCAGTTCGTTGAGAATCTTGTTCAACTTTTTTGGGATGCCCTTCAGGATATAGAGGATCCTGAGTAGAAACACCGCCTCTAGTTGTTACTTCATAAGCATGTTTTTCTTTAGAACTATTTTTTAACAAGTCATTTTGCACTTTAGTGAGTTGATCAATTTGAGTTTGAACCATATGAAAATGTTTAACAAGCATCTTAACATCATTGGAGGTTCTCTCCAAAATATCATGCAATTTACTAATAGCTTGAGAATTTTCCATTAAATGATTCTCTACTCTCATATTAAAATTATCTTGCTTAACAATATAATTATCAAACTCATCTAAACATTGATCAGGAGGTTTTGAGTAAGGAATATCTTCCCTACTAAAGCGTTGAAGAGAATGTACCTCAATCATGGATGAAGGGGGAGTTATCTTACATAAATCTTCTATGGGAGGTAAATTCTTCACATCTTCAGATTTAATACCTTTCTCCTTAAGAGATTTCTTGGCTTCCCTCATATCTTCATCATTTAATTTAATCATACCCCTCTTCTTCAATATTGGCGTTGGGGTTGGTTCAGTTGTAGTCCAATCATCATGATTTCGGCCTATTCTAGCCAATAATTCTCCAGCTTCGTCTGGAGTTCTTTTCCTGAAAACACAACCAGCACAAATATCCAGGTATGCCCTAGACTCAATGGTTAGTCCACTATAAAATATATCAAGTAAATCATGCTTTTCCAGATCATGTCCAGGCCGAGCTCTGATAAGAGAACAAAACCTTGCCCAAGCTTCATGCAATTTCTCTCCATCTTCCTGGTCAAAACTATAAATTTTCTGCAAAGCAATATGTTGAGCACTAGCAGGAAAGTATTTCCGAAAGAAAACATCAAGAAAAACACTTGGACTATCAATAGAATCAGGAGGCAAACTATTATACCAAGTTTTAGCATCATCCTTTAATGAGAAAGGAAAAATTTTAGCAACAAAATAAGTACGCTTCTTGGTATCATCAGAAAACAAGCTACTCAGAGTAGATAGCTCAATCATGTGTTCTACAACACTTTATTTTTCAGTACCACAAAAAGGTGTTTTCTCAACAATAGATATATGAGATAAATCAAGAGAAAAATCATAATCCTTATCCTTAATGTTTATAGGAGATGTGGCAAATTTAGGATCAGGAGACAGTTTATATCTAACAGCACGTTGTGCAAGAAGCTTTTTAATATTACTTGCATCAGTAGTAGCATTGCATTTATTAATAAAATCATCATCAAGTTCCACATAATCTTCATCAAGATCATCACTAGAGTATTCAACAGACTCAGGTGAATTAACAGGTGTAACAATATTTTCATTAGGAATTTCAGTATTTTCAATTTGTCTAGACCTAGCAATTGTAGCATCTAGAAAAGATCCTAATGAACCACTATCATCAAGCACAGCAGAAGCATCATTAAAATTATAAGAAGAATTTTCAGATTCAGCAGAAATACCAGCATGTGAAGCTTGTGGTGGTGAAACAAGTTGACTTATCACAGATGGTGAATCAAGAGCAGCAGAGGTACTCGGAGTTGTACCTTTTCTTGTAGTGGATGGCAATATGGCGACTTTAGTATCGCGAGGTTTACCCATTATGGAGAATTTGCAGCGAACAATATCAATCCAAGTGAACTTGTAAATAAAGCTATGCTCCCCGGCAACGGCGCCAGAAAATAGTATTGATGACCCACAAGTATAGGGGATCGCAACAGTCTTCGAGGGAAGTAAAACCCAATTTATTGATTCGACACAAGGGGAGCCAAAGAATATTTGTAAGCCTTAACAACGGAGTTGTCAATTCAGCTGCACCTGGAAACAGACTTGCTCGCAAAAGTTTATCAGTAGCAACAGTTTTATAGCAGAAGCAGTAGTGAAATATCAGCAGCAGTGTAACAAAAGACAGCAGTAGTGATTATAGTAAACAACAGGATTAAAATACTGTAGGCACAGGGATGGATGAACGGGCGCTGCATGGATGAGATAACTCATGTAACAATCAAGGTAGGGCCTGCAGATAGTAATAAAATAGTATCCAAGTACTAAATAACCATAGGCATGTGTTCCGTATATAGTCGTACGTGCTCGCAATGAGAAACTTGCGCAACATCTTTTGTCCTACCAGCCGGTGGCAGCCGGTCCTCTAGGGAATCTACTGGTAATTAAGGTACTCCTTTTAATAGAGCACCGGAGCAAAGCATTAACGCTCCGTGAACACATGTGATCCTCATATCACCGTCTTCCCCTCCGGTTGTCCCAATTTCTGTCACTTTGGGGCCTCGGGTCCCGGACAACAATATGTGTATACAACTTGCAGGTAAGATCATAAAGCAATGAATATCATCATGAATTGATAACATGTTCAGATCTGAGATCATGGCACTCGGGCCCTAGTGACAAGCATTAAGCATAACAAGTTGCAACAATATCATAAAAGTACCAACTACGGATACTAGGCACTATACCCTAACAATCTTATGCTATTACATGACCAATCTCATCCAATCTCTACCATCCCCTTCAGCCTACAGCGGGGGAATTACTCACACATGGATGGGGGAAACATGGCTGGTTGATGGAGAGGCGTTGGTGGTGATGATGGCGATGATCTCCTCCAATTCCCCGTCCCAGCGGAGTGCCAGAACGGAGTTTCTGGTCCCGAGACGGAGTTTCGCGATGGCGGCGGAGTTCTGGATATCTTCTCGCAATTTCGTCTTACCCCCGTGCGTTTTTAGGTCGAAACCCTTAAGTAGTCCAGAGGGGAGCGTCGGGGGTCGCCCGAGGCGTCGCCACCATAGGGCGGCGCGGCCCAGGGGCCCACCGCGCCGCCTTGTGGGGTGGGCGCCTCGTGGCCCCCTCCTTCTGGTCTTCTGGCTCCGTCAATCTTCTGTGAAAATAGGCCCATTGCAATTAATCCCGGGGATTTTCCTAAAAGTTGAGTTTCTGCACAAAAACGAGACACCAGGGCAATTCTGCTGAAAACAGCGTTAGTCCGTGTTAGTTGTATCCAAAATACACAAATTAGAGGCAAAACAATAGCAAAAGTGTTCGGGAAAGTAGATACGTTTTGGACGTATCAAGGCCAGGCCACGCCTAGGGCTGGTCTAGCTGCCCTGCGCCTCTTCTTCCACCCCCTGTGGACTCCATCTTCGTTATGGTAAAATATTGACTTCGGCTTTTGTTTCATCCAATTCCAAGAATATTTTCTGTACAACTTTTTTGAAATACAAAACAACAGAAAACAGAGAACTGGCACTATGGCATATTGTTAATAGGTTAGTGCCAGAAAATGTATAAAAGTGCAACGAAGTATGGGCAACACATATATAAATTGGTGTAAAACAAACATGGAGCATCAAAAATTATAGATATGTTTAAGACGTATCAAGCTTCCCCAATCTTAACTCATGCTCGTCCTCAAGTAGATAAGCGATAACAAAATAATTTTTGAGGTGACATGAAGCCAACACAATCTTGATCAAGCATTGTGAGCTGGGATCAAATTACTCTAAAAATAGGCATGATAGATATAATTCTAACAATAGAACTTAGCAACTATGTTATATCATGAGAAGTAACTCAAACAAAGGATTATGAATAATAGTGCATTGAAAGCAACTATTTGTTTATGAGCATAGATAAAACATAGCAAAGTGGTACTCAATATGTCCTTTATGAAGTAGCAAAACATAAACGCTAGGACACCTTTAAAGTTCAAAGGGTGACTAGATACAAGTAATTTAAGAACAAGCAATAGGATAATCATGAATCAATCAATAATAATTTTGGGACTATGCACATTGCACTAAGAATGAGAAATATGCTATCTTAATTGGTGCATAAAGAAGAAGATGAAGACTCAACATAATAGTAAAAGAAAGACTCTTTGCAGACTAAGGAAGATTAACAAGTTTTATAAACCTTCCAAAAAGTATGGTACTCATTAGCTTTGAGCTCTCATTGCCCCTATCATAAGCATCTTCAATGGTTAAAGTTAATGTGATGGAAAATATGAGCTATATTCTTGACAAATCACAAGTTGAAAATTTCATGCCCCATGAATACGAGTACCTAAACCTCATGCTACTCAATTTAGGTCCCAAATAAGTTCTTGTCATCGTAAGTATACATGTATCATCGAGAACCGCCAAGGGGGTACCTCTTGCCCGATGATATGGAAATACTCTTGTAGGAGCAATCCCATGCCAAAATGACAAGAAGAACAGACAATGAGCATCTCAGCAATTTTTTATTTACTATATAGGCATAGATTTTATTGAAAATGCTTCATAGAATGCTCACTATTGTTCGTTGTAAATTTGCACCATGAATGATGCATGGCTTAGATTAGTGGGCCATACATTTCTTTAAACATATACAAACTCCATGGACTTACAAGTTTCGATTTTATTTCATACCGCTAGGCATCCATAAACAAAAGAACAACAACTAAATATGAATAAGTGCAATGTTGAAAGCGTTCCCCATGAAACCATAGTTGTGCTAACTCCCAAATTACAATTTGCAAACATATAAACTTCCTAAGATAGTCACAATGATCAAGTTTATTAAGTGCAAGAAAGTAAATGTGCCATCAAGTTCGTGGGAGCTTTACTGACTAATTTTCTCATGCCAAAATTTAATTTGGAAGATAAATAAAAACATGATGAATATACTTGGAATAGCAATAATGCTAGTAGGTAGATATGGTGACACAATTGGCAAACTTTGGTTATTGGTGGTTGGATGCACGAGTAGAGCTCATACTCAGTACATGTGAAGGCTACCAAAATACTGTGAACGACCAACTAAGATAGCAGTAATGGCCACAATCATGCATATCGACAAAACATTACCAATCAAAACATCAAGTGATATTACAAGTCAAAAACTAAATGGTCATAGAGGCATTAGTTGAATGGTTGCATTCATAACATGGTGTAAGTATGTGCCAAATCAACCCAATAAAGCATCAAAGGAGAATACCACAATATTATGCTTTGTATGATGGAAACAACACACGATTATTTCAATAGCACATTAAGAACTCTCAGCTATTTGAGACAAGTCATGCTACAACAATAAATACTAAACATGTGACAAGAATAACATCCAACATGATATGCCAAAGTCTATGCCACAGTCTAGACAAGCTTCCTTTTGCATCACTATAGACATGAATCATTTTACTCGTCTCCAACATCAATCAACTTATTTAAAATAGCTCTCAGAGATGAAAAACAATATGGACCAGAGAGATAATCATACATAAATAAAGAATAGTAACGAGCTCTGAACAATATTAGAATCGAAAACGGAGAGCTAAACGCAGTACTAGAAAACTAAAACACTCACAGAACAATAAGAGCAAAAACTAGAGCGTTCTATGCAATTAAAATGGAGCATGTCTCTCTCCAAAACAAACATGTGGGGATCCAACATATGCTACAGGAAAAAAACTAAACTGAAAACAAAAATAAAGATGCTCCAAGAACAGTACATTGCGTATGAAGCAATAACGCATAGAAAGATGACCTGTTGCTTTGTTGATGAAGAGGGGATGCCTTGGGCATCCCCAAGCTTTGATGCTTGTACCTCTTGAATATTTCTTGGGGTGCAAGGGCATCCCCAAGCTTGAGCTTTTGTCAATTCTTCATCTCATCACATCATTTTTCTCTCCCTACATTTGAAAACTTCCTTCATACAAAACTTCACACAATTCTTTATCAGCAACATTAGTACAATCAAAATAAATAAATCCACTTGGGTTCAGTTGTAACATATATCAAACATCTATTAAAGCATTAGCTACTATATAAACTCTTCAAAAAGCTCTTTGATCAAAAGAACTAAAAAAGAAAGAGATTAAGAGGCAAATGCAAATAGTGGCAGAAATCTGTCAAAACAGAACAGCAGGTAAAGATCGATTTTCTCGAAAAACTTCTGTTCCCATCTCGAAAAGTGGTCAACTAATGGAAGTTAGATAATAACCTGGGGCATATGCAAAAAATGGGCAGCTCAAAATTCCGCTCTGGCTATTTACACGAATTTTTATGGTGAAAGCACAAAATCTATTTTTAGGACAACAACTTTCTCAAATATTACTTCTTCTTATTAGAGGCTATTCTTGGCACAAAAACAAAATAAAAATGATAAGGAGAGGTTATTGCAGAGGTAATAACTTCCAAGACTCAACAAAAAAAGAAAAATTACAGTAATAAAATATGGGTTATCTCCCAAGAGTGCTTTTTCTTTAACGCCTTTCAGCTAGGCGCAGAAAAAGAGCTAGCATCAATTATTATCAAGTGAAGAAGCATCAACATCATAAATGGCGGGAGCCTTGTGCCTACCCCTCCTACCTTTACGCTTTTTCTTAGGAAAAGAATGAGAAGCATCTGGTGGGGAGGTGAAAGTCACGGTACCTTTCCCAACATCAATCCTTGCTCCCAGGAGTTTTAGCAGAGATCGCCCAAGCGTGATTTGTCCTTTTCCTACACATTCAATGACAAGATAATCACTAGATACCATTCTTCCTAGGATTTTTGTATGCACTCCTTCAGAAATTCCAATGGGTAATATAATAACATTATTGGTAAGAGATATTTCTTCTCCACCCACAGAAAGTCCCCAAAGATCTAAAGACTCGTAAATATATTTAGGCATAAGACAAAACTCAGACATAATATCGCAAAAATATAAAAAAATTCACCACCTATATCAACTTTTACTGAAGGGACCCAACTTGAGGGTTCATAATTTATCGAAACATGATCATACTTTTCCTGAAGCATACTATAACATTCTTTCAAGCTAGTTGTACTTGTCTCAAGAGTATTTAATCTAGCAAAAATTCTCACAAGGGATGAATCAAAATTACTAGGTGAGCTATATGTTGCAATTAACTTTTTTATGGCATTAAAAGCTTGATATCCATCACAATGGAGGAAATCTCCCCTGCTACGGTGTCCAAAGCATATCTATAACGAATAATAAGAACAAAATAAAAGCTACTAAGAAGCAAGCCTAGAGTCATTTTAGGTTCAATTTTATTATAAGTATTATTAATTCTAGACCAAGCTTCCTTAAAACTCTCCTCACTCCCTTGTTTGAAAGTAAAGATCATTTCCTCAGGCGACATAGTAACAGAAATAGACATAGAAACAACTTAAAATAGGAACTAATTTTGTGTGTGTTTTTGATATAATAAAGCAAACAAGACAAAATAAAATAAACTAAGCAAAACTATAACAAAGTAAAGAGATTGGAGATGAGAGACTCCCCTTGCAGAAATCCTCTTTTTCCCCGGCAACGTCGCTAGAAAATCAGCTTGTGAGTGCAGATTGCACACCGTTGGGGAACTCCAAGAAGAAGGTATGATGAACATAGTAGCAAGTTTTCCCTCAGTAAGAAACCAATGTTTAATCGACCAATAGGAGAAAGACATGACTTTTGAAGGTGTTGCTAGCTGACTATTGGCAGGGCGCAGTACCGGCGTCAACAACAACGTGGAACCTGCACACAACACAACCAAAACACTTTGCCCCAACTTTCAGTGAGGTTGTCAATCTCACCGGTTTCGCTGGACATAAAAGTTTAAATGTATCGAGTGGAAGGAGATGCTTGCAGTACTTAAAGAGAACAGAGCTTACAGTAAGTAAACAGAGCAAGATTGCAATGGTTGAATTTATTAGTGTAAAGGAAATGACCGAGGTCCACAATTCACTAGAGGTGTCTCTCCATAAAGATAAATAACATGCTGGGTGAACAAATTACAGCTGGGCAATTGAGAGAATACCGACCATACATGACAAGATGATTACTATAAGATTCGTTTGGTCATTACAACATAATACATAGACCGTAATCCAACTGCGTCTATGACTAATAATCCACTTTCCGGTTATCGACTGAACCCCTTCTAGTATTAAGTTGCAAGCAACAGATTATCGCATTAAGCAATGTGTGTAAAGTAAACAATAGAATTACCCTCAGATAAAACATTGTTGTTTTCTCCCTAGTATCAACATCACATCTACAATCTTAGAAGTTATTATCACTCTTCCAGAAAACTAGAGGCATGAACCTACTATCGAGCATAAATACTTCCTCTTGGAGTCACAAGATTCTACTTGGCCAGAGTATCTACTAGCAATGGAGAGGATGCAAGATCAAAAATAACATATGACAATAATATATAATCGATCTCAACATAGTACATAATATTCATCGGATCCCAGCAAACACAACATGCAACATCACATAAGGATGATCTTGATCATGCATGGCAGCTCACAAGATCTAAACATGAGGCACAAATTGGAAAATACAACTATCTAGCTACTGCTATGGACCCATAGTCCAGGGATGAACTACTCACGCATCATTTCGGAGGCGGGCATGGCGATGTAGATGCCTCCGGCGACGATTTCCCCTCCGGCAGGGTGCCGGGAAGAGTTTCAGAACCCTCCCGAGCTAGGGTCTGATATGGCAGCCACGAAGGAAATTTTCATGGATGGAGGATCGGGTATTTAGGTTTTTCCCGAGATCACAAATAAATAGGCGGAGGGGCGATGTCGATGGAGGCCAGGGTGGCCCACACCACCCCTAGGCGCGTGCCAGGGGCAGACCGCGCCTAGGGCTGGTCTGGCCGCCCTGCGCCTCTTCTTCGACCCCCATTTGGACTCCGACTTCGTTACGGTAAAATATTGACTTCGGCTTTTGTTTCGTCCAATTCCGAGAATATTTCCTGTACAACTTTTCTGAAATACAAAACTGCAGAAAACAAGGAACTGACACTATGACATCTTGTTAATAGGTTAGTGCTGGAAAATGTATAAAAGTGCAACAAAGTATGAGCAATATATATATATATATATATATAAATTGGTGTAAAACAAGCATGGAGCATCAAAAATTATAGATACGTTTGAGACGTATCAGTGCGCGGACCCTCTTTCCGTTGATGGGGGTGCTTCCCATTGGGTCGGTCAATGAATCAGGGCCATGTGCCTAGATTTGTGGCGGTTGGCGGGAGGCGTGGTGGTCTCCTCTAGGTGGATCGACGGTGGACTTAGTTGAGACGTCCTTCTCTCTTGTAGATATGTACCTCGGGCTGCTTGTACGGGTTTGCAAGGTGGATAGTTGGTGAGAGAAGGGCTCCGATGAGTCAGAGCAGATGATGGCGGCATCCTCGGGCTTCGTTACCTTGTTGAAAGTGTCGCATCATAGGCTTTGTGGATCCGAACGTGACCTCCGCCTTGAGCTGGCCTGTGTGGACTGCCCCCCTCCCTGAGCCAACATCCCACACGACATGAATGGAGGTACCCTGCAACTCTCGTGGAGGCACCCTGGAGATCTCTAGAGGTGCCACATGCCCCACGCCGACCTCTGCCGCCCTTGCTCCGCACCGGCATCTTATGCCTCTTTCGAGGAAGAGCTCGTGGGCGGAGGTGTTTCCATGGATGTGCTTCCAGCGACTCTGCCGGTACGGCGAGTGTTGGGCTGAAATTTCACTTCCGCCAAAGGTTTTGAAGGATTCGAGGCGCTATAAAATTTGCCTCAGAAAGTTGCAACTTGAGGTTCTCAGGTGTTGATTTATGAGGTGCCTTAATTTTTGAAGTTGTGCACGTTTTGCTGGTTTTGGTTTGGTATTTTGTTTTTACCAAAACCATAAAACAGCGGGGTTCTTTTGTTTTTTTACAGTTTTGACACTATTAAGGGATGTGCCTTCTACACAAGGAGTCTATGCCCCAGAAAGTCGCAACTTCCATACTTGCTTGGACAACTCATGTGCATGTGGTCCTGTTTTGGCTAGCTCGCAAGTGTGCCCGACGGTCCAACGGATAATGTTACTAGTGAATTTTCCATGTTCGATTTGAGTTTTTGTGTAAGTTGATGTTGGATTTGAGGCCGCCGAAAAAATCTGGGGGGACCGGTGGCCCAGAGAAGTCGAGATCTCAAATCGCCAAACAGGTGGCTCACGGCAGCCACGCGCACCCAACTGGGCCACAAATATTTTCCGTGCCTCCAAGCCGCACAGCCACCAGCCCGCGGAGCAACACCACACCGCCGCAGAACAAAAAAACTGATAGGAATTTCTGAGGCTCAGTCAGGGGCGAGCAGCAGGCTCTGACCTCTGACTCCGAGGCGCGGCGAGGGCGAGGGCGGTGGCGGGAGAGAATGGATGCCGCGGCGCTGTCCAGCCGGATTGCTCTCTCTGCGAACCACCACGCGGTGGGAGGTACTCTCGCGCTCCTCTTCTTTTGTTGGATGTTCTTTGGTTTGGGGTTACCTTGGGTGCCAGTTTGGTAACCCTGTCCTCACACTTGGCGGATAAGGTTTGGTAGGAGGAACTTGTGTTGTAGAACGGAATAGTAGTTGGATGGATTAGATTGCCTGTTTTCAAATGGAGCTAGCTATTGCCAGGGTGGAAGCAGTTCTAGGCTTCAAACTCTCAAGAATCGTCGCCCGTTATCGATATTAGGCGTAGCTCGTCTTGGAAAATTGCTGCAAGATTTGGCCAGATTGAGCTTGCGAGAACATAATTTTTTGTAATTATCTGACAAGAAACCGCTGGTGTTTTATTGTCAAGAGAAATGGATAGTTCGTTTTGGTCCTGTTGGATTCTGCAGCATCCTTTGGTGTACTTGTCCAGCCATATTTACAAACCTGTACAATCATCAACGGTGGCTCACACCCTTTTAGCTGCATACAGTGAAACCACTCAAACTTCTTTAGATATTTACTCATGAATCTTGATAAGGAGGGACGAAGCTGAGCTTGAACTATTAGCAACTAGCAAAGGCTACATGTGACAATCTTAATTCAGATGGAATATTCATTCTAGGAAACAAATAGTCTGATGGGAGATTTGTTTGTTATGCCATCTTGGTCCTTGACCTTGCAGGATTGCCTTTTCATTTATCCTTATTGTTTTTTCCATATTCTGCAGGAGATAGATCTTCTATTTACAGGAGAAGGTCCACAAATGTTGCCTTCCCCATTGTAATCACAGCAGCAGGCAAAGGTGGCGGTGTGCTTGATCGACCAGCAGAGAAAGTTTCTCCAGGTCGTCAGTCTGAGTTCGATGTCAAGTAAGTCCGTTTCTGTTACTTTTGAATCTTTTTTCCATTCTGAGTGTAAATTCAGGAATGGGGTTAGTGCGATTTTTTTAATAAAAAAACTGAATATTTTCAGTATCATGTTAGATTTCAGAAGTAGATTGTAAACCCTGCCAAGTATAGTGTATTTTTCCACCTAATGATGGAAACTAAAAACTACAGAATGCTACATCAGGTGATGCCAGACAGGTAAAAAAGTTGCCAATACAAGTAGTATTGGACTGCTTGGGTAATTATCAACTACTCCATACTCGTTGTTGTTGCTGCAAGAGCACACAGCCCATTTATTTCTCGGCGAACGAAAAACAATAAACCAAAACTTATCCCTAGCTACAGGGGTCTGGAGTTTATCTTGATTCACTGTTTTAAGGCCTAATAATTTTACGTTCTTGTCAAAGCGATTTCAACTGGCCATTATGTCAACTTGGCAAGCTCCATTGCAGATATAGTGATATCGATGAAGGGTTGAAATGTATGTGTTGTACTTTGCTGTTGTTTTGAATGATATACCCCCCCCCCCCCCCCCCCCCAGCTTACTTTCAGACCTTTATAGTACAAACTTCTTGTACTGTGGGGTTTGTTTGTGCTTAGGCATGCTGTTCCAGTGCTGGATGCAGGCATGTGAGGATTGTCATGCTTTTGAGAAGATATGCATATTTCACAAATAACATGTATACGTTGCTTTTTCCTGAAACAACTGTGGTTATAGCTTGCCTTTTCCTGAAACAACTGCCGTTATAACTTGCCTTTTCCCGAAACAACTGTGGTCTCTAGTGCATTATATAGCACAAGGAGGATTATCTCATCAAAGTGGATCATTTAGCGGTATTATATCTTGAAACTATGAATAACATGCATTGAATCTGATATCGTATGATTGCTGGATGTCATTCCAAAAGCCTATATTTATATAATAGAAATAATTATCATTCTATTGTGATCAGTTGGATATTATGCCATACTTATGCTTTGTGCATGTTTCTGTAGTTGATATTCCTGTATATTATATATTGGTGCAGTGATGATTTTCCCTGCGAGACGCTCTATACATCCACATTCTCTGTATTGATTGGAAATAAGATTTTTTTTTGGCTGATAGTGTCCTCAGGGTGGAAAATTGGCATCGTTGGGCTATATTCCTTATGTAAAAAAGATTTTGACAGTTGTATTGATCGTGATTTAGAAAATATATTGGAAGAAATTGATCCACATAATTTAAAAAAAAAGCCACACACTTGAGCCAACATAATCTAAGACAACGAATATAAAATTGGTAATAAAAAAATGACAGATCTGCAATACCACCTACAAGATCAGAGCAACTAGCACTCAGCTCTTTTTGCGGCTCATCTGCCATTTTTGCTCAATTGTATGGCTTATTCGCCTAGATTGGTTATAAGCTTAGAACACCAGATATAACAGCATTTGTTTGGGCTGCAGGAAATCCCGGAAAATGTCCCCTCCATTTCGTGTCGTCCTGCACAATGACAATGAGAACAGGCGAGAGTATGTTGTCCAAGTCCTGATGAAGGTTATCCCTGGGATGACTGTGGACAACGCTGTCAATATCATGCAAGAGGCTCATGTGAATGGGATGGCAGTGGTTATTGTCTGCTCGCAGCAGGAAGCTGAGGAGCACTGCACGGCGCTCAGGGGCAATGGCCTCCGAAGCTCTATTGAACCTGCAAGTGGTGGCTGCTGAAAAAAGAGCTTATTTTTGCCGCTTAAAGTTTGTAGATACCCCTGCATATCTAGATAAAATGCAGTGAACACACTTATTGTTAAAGATGGACATGGGTACCTACTTGCAGATGTAAATCATGTAGTATACCAAATATAGTGTTTCCAGTTATTTTTCAAGAAAACAGTGTTTCCAGTTATGAAGCTGTAGTATTTCTCTTACTGTGAGCATTCTGAAACCTTAGTTACATTCATTGGATTTGCAGTACGTTGGAAATGGCTCATAGTGGTTACCAGTTGCTGCCTAGTATTCAGCTTAAAAAGATAAAACAAAAAATTGCTTCCTATAACACTCGCATCTTTTATTTCGGTTAACAGGTCATATTGTCCAGTAAGTCTCGTGTTGTTTTGAGGCTTTTGGAGGTGTCAGTTTTGAAGATGTCACACACAGTCTTCTGAAGATTCTTTTGTCTGCCAAACCAAGCGGGTTCTGCGTTCTTAGGGCAGCCCGACCTGACGACAAATGTTTCGGGCTGTTCATTGCCCAGATTTGGGGTCCAAATGCGTTGATGCGGATGTCCGTGTGCCTCCTCGGTTGCGTCCTACATAGCCAGCCAGCTAGTGGCATAGAAGCCACTTTCACTCCCGCCACTCCCAAAAATCGTATTCGTACGGAGGCAAAAACCCTACCTAATCCGCGTGCGTCCTCGGTTGTGTCCTACATGGCCAGCCAGCCAGTGCAATAGAAGCCACTTCCACTCCCGCCACTCCCAAAAATCATATTCGTACGGAGGCAAAAACCCTACCTAGCCATGCTATCGTCGTCTTGCAAGCTGAGGAACCTGCCATCGACGAGACCGCCCCAATGGCGGTCTCGAAGCACGACGCCTTTGTCGGCGACAATAAGAAGATGAAGGTGCCGAAAAAGCCGTTGTCTTGGGAGGAGACGTTCATCCAGACCGTGAAGCATCGGGATTGGCGCGCCAATTTGAACCAGAAGCAAAGGCAGCATGTGGCCGATGAAGCCATTAGGGTGGCCGCCGCCATGCTTGCCTATTTGTTGGGGGAATGACCCCCGGTATGCCAAAGGCATGCCAAACCGGATGGTTTGAGCCATCAAGATACCGGTTTAATATTCTTACCGGAGCACAAAGATAAGAGTTTGGCTAAGTGAAGCTAAGCCGGTATCCCCAAGAGGGGTATACCGGAACCGGATGAAGAAGATACCGGAAGGAGAGCAGGTCGGCAAGACCGGTCAAAGATTCTCTTCAGAACTAGAAGACAAGGATGAGCTAAGCAAAGTAGCTTTAATCGGAGCCCTGGCGCCAAAGAGAGAGGTGACGCTGAAAGAAGCCGGAGGACGTCAGCGTCCCTGATTAAAGAAGACCCCGGCGTCATCCCTGATTAAAGTAGCTTTGTAAAGTAGTTTGTCCAGTCAAAGATGCCATTAGGGTTTCTTGTTCTGTAAGCCACCCTCTCCCCTATATAAGGAGAGGGGGCATAGCCTCTTACGGACATGATGCGTTACGTTACGTGAGGTGAAGTTAGACGAAGAACCTGGTATCCAAAAACCTGTAACCATGTTAAGATCAATGAAGCTAGCGATCTAGAGCAGAGTTCTTCCTCTTGTCTCTCTTCTTGCATACCGGCCTTTGGTTGTGTTCTTGAGGAAAGCATCCGGAAGTTCATCCCATCTAGTCGCAAACCCTCCCCCGAATCCTCTAGCGCCCATTCGGCCCCAACTTAAGCCATCCCATGGCATCTGCTCGTTCGCCACGACGACAGTTGGCGCCCACCGTGGGGCATGAAGTGACGCTTGCTGGAGTTCACATTCGGGCGGGCATCCTCAACGTCGCCGGCCAGCGTACGGTCTCCGCGTTGGTGTAGCGCATCTACGCCATGGACTTCATCAACGACAACGCGGGCTGCTTCGCCAACGGCGGCATCTTCCCCAAGAATGGCCGCATCATCGAGTTCGGCAGCCACCGCATCTACTTCGGCACCGTTCCTGTGCGCCGGTGCCTCTCGTCGGTACTGGTGGCGCCGGATCCGCCAAGATGGCTACACGCTGGCCGCGCTCCTGGCAGCGTGGAGGTGATGATGGCAGGCGCGGTCGACGCCGGCAAAGAAGCTGCGGAAGAAGGTGTTGGTCGTGCGGTTTCGACCCATGCGGCCAAGCCACCGCTGGAACGCGGCGCAGGCGCTGCGGGAGCATCATCCGCACCGCCGGAAACACCACTCCAAGCGGCGATGAACGTCCTCGCCACCCCCATCGCGCAGAACATCGACCCGGCAGCGGCTCAGGCGGAGCTGGAGGCGCAGCGCCAGAAGATGCTCGAGAGCGGCAAAGACATCGTCAGGGCGCAGCGCGAGCTGAACCTAACCGTACGTGAGTATAACGCTGCCCATGGCTTTGCTTCTGTTAGCGCTCATGCTGCTAGGATACCGGAAAACCGGCTTAAGGCTCGCAATCTAGATCAGGATCTGCGTAAAGAAATTGCTGCCGGCAAAAGCACATCTGCATCTGTGAGCATTGTAGAGAAACCTAAGTACAGTAGCCCGGATAAAACAATAAAAGCTGCTAAAGCTGCTGTAGCGCTGTGTGACTCGCTTTCCGGGGACGCTCTGGCAAAACAACAAGAGCGTGTCCGGGAACTTCTTGAAACTATCGAGCAGCAAAATGCTGAACAGCTTGATAAGCTGAACAAGGCTGTGGCTTCAAAATCCGCGCGTTCAACAAGGAATGCCGGTAGCAAGTCCCATGGGCAGGCTTCGTCCCCCCATCCGGACAGAAGAAGAGAAAAGGAGGTGAATGCGCAGCAGATGACTGTGTATGATCCGGTTCTTGCCGAAAAACAACAAGCCGGGCAATATGATGCCGGCAGAAAAGGCCAAGGGGCAAACAGAGGCTATGCCAGAGAAGGCTATGCCGGAAACAATCATGCCGGTAGACAAGAAACCGGGCAAAATTATCGAGCTGCAAGGGCAGCGTATGATGAGGAGGAAATAGATCCCCCAAGGTACCGGTAGGCAAGGGCCGCGGTACCGGAATGTTATGATGAGGCTGATTCCGCAAGACCGGCAGCATACCGGAACCCGTTGGGAGAACGCTTGGGAGAAAGATACCTACCGGAACGGGATGCGAGGCACCGTCTGGATAGAGTATACTTGTCAGAAATGATCGAGGAAGAAGGTCCCCCGGGCCCAAAGTGTTTTGGTCCAAGGATCATGAAAGAAAAGCCACCAGTTCGCAACTTTATGTTGCCTCGTGACACAAAAACATACGATGGCACCACGAAGCCGGAAGACTGGCTCGCGGACTACGTGACCGCGGTATACGTCGCAGGCAGCGGAGGAACCGTAGCTGGAGGAGGAAACCGGCGATGGGTTGTGAGAATCATACCATCGTTTTTGGTTGGACCGGCAAGAATCTGGCTAAACAACTTGCCGGCAGGAAGCATAAATGGCTGGTTGGACTTTGAGGAAGCTTTCGTGAGCAATTTCAGCAGCACCTATCAAAGGCCAAACAGGCCGCAGCAGCTCGCTCTGTGCATACAGCGCCCAAATGAAACAGACCGGGATTATCTGGCCCGGTGGAACACAACAAGGAACTCCTGCGAAGGGGTGATAGAAGCACAAGCCATTGCTTGGTTTAGCAGTGGATGCAGAAGAGGTTCACCGTTGTGGCAAAAGCTGCAGCGGAACATGCCGGCAACACTGGCAGAGATGATACGTGTGGCGGATAGCTATGAGTTGGGAGACCCAACGCAGCCGGCAGTGCAACCTGAGCCGGAACAGCAGCGCCAAGAGCAACACCGGGATAACCGGAACAACAAAAGAAGGGAAGATTTTCCGGATCGAAGGTACGGTCCGCATCAAGTTGCTGCTGTACAAGAAAACTCTGAGGCCAGCGGCAGTCAGAGATAGAGAACCGAATCGCAGCCATGGGCGGGTCCTAAAAAAACAGTGGGTAGAAAAGAAGCCCTGGGGCCAGAAAAAGAACTGGCAAGAACCCGCGAAGTACACCATGGAAGCTGCTATGGACCAACCTTGCCGGTGGCACACACCGAATCCGGCACACCCGTCAAACCATCTGACGAAGGATTGTACCTGGACCAAGTACTTGATGCAAAAGGGAACGGTAAAAGATGCACAACCACCGCAAGACATGCCGCGGCAACAACAACTACCACCACCACCACCGCTTACCGGGGCAAACGCCTTACCGGTGCAGCCAAACTAGCAGCAGTACCAGCAAGTTAACCAGGTGGTGGAAGGCAATGGCCAACCGCCTCCACCGGCACCTTTGGGCCGGAATGTTTATCAAGACCCAGATATGTGCTGCGTTGTGTTCGTAACTGAGCCAACTGACAGACAGAGCCTGTATCGCCGTTCTATGGAAGTGAACGCGGTGATGCCGACAGTACCAAAATACATGCTGTGGTCTGATCAAGAGATCTCGTGGTCGTTCAAGGATCACCCTAAGATCATGCCAAACCCGGGTGGATATGCACTTGTCTTGGACCCAATCATGCAAGGGCCAAACGCTCGGGTCAAGTTCAGCAAGGTGCTGATAGACAATGGGAACAGCATAAACATCATGTACCGGCACACCATGAACATGCTGGCCATAACAGAAAACATGCTTCAGCCAACGCGTACAACGTTCCATGGAATCGTTCCGGGACTGTCCTGCGCACCGGTTGGAAAAGTCCGGGTGGATGTGTCGTTTGGAGGACGTGACAATTGCCGAGTTGAAAACCTTGAGTTTGAGGTGGTGGACTTAGATAGTCCTTACCATGCTTTGCTGGGGAGACCAGCATTGGCTGCTTTTATGGCCTCGACTCACACGGCATATCTCAAGATGAAGATGCCGGCACCTCGTGGACCCTTGACTGTGGTGGGAAACTACAAAGTCTCACTGGAAACAGCTTCTGCCGGATCAAACCTGGCAGAATCGCTGGTAATCACTGAAGAAAAGAGGAGGATGCAAACTGCAGTTGCACTGGCTCAGTCCTCACAGCTGAGTTTAGCAGCAATGAGTGCAAACCTGGGCGCACCAGCATTTAAGCCGACAAAAGAAACAAAGGACATCGTGCTGGATCCGGCTTACCCTGAGCGCACCGTTCGTATCGGTGCCGGCATGAATGAGGCATAGGAAAGCGCCCTCGTCAGCTTCCTCCGTGAGAATCGGAATATCTTTGCCTGGTCTACAGATGACTTGGTAGGTGTTCCGACGGAGCTGGCTGAGCACTCATTAAATATCCGGAAAGATCACTACAACAAGACCCCTCCTACAGCAACGCATTTATCTGTATCTAAATGTCAATATAGGCGTCACTAGTAGGAAAACCCTTATAGGCGGAGCTTAGTTCTGTGGCGCACCACGAAAAATGCGCCACAGAAATTTATTTTGTGGCGCACCAGGAAAGGTGCGCCACAGAAATAGCTTAATTTTGTGGCGCACTGGCGAACTGTGCGCCACAAAAACTTGGTGGGCCCCACAACCTGTCACCCCCAATCATTGGTTTTACTATTTCTATGGCGCACGTACCATAGTGCGCCACAAAAATAAGATATTCTGTGGCGCACGGCCACGGTGCGCCACAAAAATAAGCTATTCTGTGGCGCAGTTTTCCTGGTGCGCCACAGAAATAATGTATTCTGTGGCGCATTGTTCTCGGTGCGCCACAGAATTAGCGACCCAGATCTACAAAAGTGAGCCAACCTCCCACCTACCACACTACACAAGCCATTCTTCTTCCTCCATCTAGCTCGTCCCCCCTTCTCTCTCATACCATTTTGACTCTACTTTTCACTTGCTTGGGTATTTCTTGCACTTACTTTGGTTGATACTTAATTGGAGTTGAGGAGAAGGCTCTCCATACTCTTTCCTCCTCTCGAACTCATCGATCGCGGTCTCGTCTCGGTATCGAATCTAGAAGGTGAGTAGTTGGAGGAGACATACATATGCTTGGAGGAGACATGCATATGCTTGTAGATCTTGTGTGGCCGTCGTGTGTATGGATGCTTGTTGCAGGTGAAGCGCTTGTGTGTGTGCCGGTGTGGTGCATGGATGTTTGCCGAAATGTTGATTCATTTCCGTTTCGGCAAATTTTTCACTACCCATATGTCCTACTTTGAGGAGAGGTCATGCCGAATTTTTCCGCTCCATGTAATACCTTGAGGAGAGGTACGGCCCATGCATGTGTGTGCATTTGGTGCGGTTCTAATTTCATGTTCTATGTATACCATTTGCAGGCAAGCATGGTCCTCTCGATGAGTTCCGCTCGAATCTCTAGATACAAGATAGACGCGAAGGAGGACATGATTCGGAACAATAGGCGCCAGATAAGATGACCGTGTCGATCATGCAAACTCGAGCGCTGGATCAACCCTGATTCCGGACAACTGGAGGAGCACTGCCGAGGCGCGGTTTCATGCAAGACAACCAGGCGCGGCCGGCCCCATCAAATGGTGCGCATGAAGACCATGTCGAGCGAGATGACTATCATCATGAAGAAGACTATCATCATGCCGACGGGGACTATCATCATGAAGAAGAAGTCGGCGGAGAAGATCATCATGAAGAAGAAGATGCCGGCGGAGAACATCATCATGATGAAGAAGAAGATTCCGGCGCGACCCCGCTAATTTCGGCCTTGCAGGACTCTCATGTTCAAGATCTTCTCCTCCAGGAGACGAGCAACGATAGAGTTGCAGCTAGAGAGAGAGCCAAGCTGTCGCAAATGGAGAAAGACGGGATGACTCCGATCTTTCCTGGGTGTCGTCCGCAGGATACGCGCTTGCATGTAACGCTTGATTACCTGCAGATGAAGACGCAGAACAAGTGGACCGATTCCAGCTTCAGCAAGAACTTAAAATTCTGGCACGATCGTCTCCCGGAGGGGAACACATTGCCAAGTAGTACCGAGGAGGCCAAGAAAGTCGTGTGTCCCCTTGACCTACCGCACGAAAAATACCACGCCTGCATTAATGATTGTGTGATTTATAGGTGCGAGTACAAGGACAGAACCACATGTCCGGTGTGTGGCCACGGACGGTACAAGGTTGGGAACAAGAAGGTACCTCGAAAAGTGGTATGGTACTTTCCTATCACTCCCCGTCTGCAGCGGTATTTCGTGGACCCTAAGGAAGCAAAGCTCATGCAATGGCACGCGGAAAGGCAGAAGCCCGAAGAAGATCCGGAGATGGGCTATATGCTGACACACCCTTCAGACGCTGGACAGTGGCAAGCATTGGACATCACCTTCCCTAGGTTCGGGGGCGACGCAAGGAACATCAGGCTGGGTATGAGCACCGATGGACTCAATCCGTTCGGCAACCAGAGTAGCACGCATAGCACCTGGCCTGTGTTTGTATGGCCTTACAACCTACCCCCGTGGCTGTGCACCAAGCAAAGGTACATACACCTGAGTATTCTCATTCAGGGGCCGAAACAACCAGGTGTCGACATGCATTTGTATCTCAGGCTGCTGAAAGAGGAGTTAGACACGTTGTGGAAGACGCCACCCCGTACGTGGGATGCCTACACTAGAACTTATTTCGATATGAGAGCCGCGTTGATCACGACGGTCACGGACTATCCTGGTTACGCATATGTATCTGCCCAGGTCGGCCACGGATTCAACGGCTGTGTGAAGTGCATGGACGATACCCCGCATCTACAACTACCAAGGGATCCCGGGTCCTCGAAAACCGTCTACCCAGGTGCTCGAAGGTGGCTTCGCTTGGATCACCCGTGGAGAAAACGCGGTGATCTGTTCAATGGTAAAGATGAGCCCGATGGACCCCCACGCCCGAGGAGCGGCACAGAAATCGATGATCTTCTGAAAAATTGGAAGGAGTGCCCAGCGCCGGGAAAGAAGCGACCGAAGCCAGAGCCGCTGCTCGGTGTATGGAAAGCGAGGTCTGTTTTCCACGACTTGGAGTACTGGAAGGTCCTCCACACGCCCCACAGCCTCGATGTCATGCACATTACGAAGAACGTTACCGAGAGTCTGCTTGGCACTCTTTGCAACTCAGAAAAGTCCAAGGATGGACCGAAAGCAAGATACGATCTTAAACATTTTGGCATCAGGAAAGATCTTCAAGCCCCCGATACTGACGACGACGATGATGATGATGATGATCAGACGGAAGGGACTCAACGTCTCCGCAAAAGGGCTAAGAAGAACGCGGTGCAGCTTCCCGCTGCACCTTCACAACGAGTCCGGAGGAGCTCGAGCAGTTTTTCAGGTGCCTCCTAGGAGTGAAAGTTCCTCACGGTTACTCGGGGAATATAAGCAGATATCTGGACGTAGCGAAGAAGAGGTTCACCGGGATGAAGTCTCACGATTGCCACGTGCTAATGACGCAGATACTTCCCGTTGCGATCCGAGGCATAATGGACGAGCACGTCTGTGATACGCTATTTGGCCTTTGCAACTTTTTTGACGTTATCACCAGGAAGTCGATCGGCGTGAGGCAGCTCAAGATGCTACAGGATGAGATCGTGGTGATACTATGTGAGCTCGAGATTTACTTCCCGCCTGCATTCTGTGATATATGCGTCCATCTCCTTCTCCATGTCGTTGAAGACATCAAGCAGCTCGGCCCAACGTTCCTCCACAACATGATGCCTTTCAAAAGGCAGAATGGTGTCATGAAAGGATACGTTCGCAATAGGGCCCGTCCAGACGCAAGCATGGCCAAGGGGTTTCTAACCTACGAGTGCATCTCCTTCTGCCAGAATTATCTAAGCACCGAGGACGACGAGGATCATGTTGGTCTACCCCCCAGGACGCACCTCGGGAGGCTCGCTATAGTCGGTCACCGCGAGGGCTACCGCTCAGTCCATGTCGGCATTGAAAATCGACGCGACGACTTTGAGAGGGCTCACCGGGTCGCGCTACAACACTTAAAACTGATCGAACCTTTCGTGCAAGAGCACAAAAGCATGGTCGAGCAGAATTACATCGATATGGGCCAGCCGAGGAAGATGGGAGACGTAACCAAAAAGCACAACTCCAGCTTCACGCGTTGGTTCAAGCAAACTCAACTGGTTGAAGCACAGAGAAAAAGGCCTTCTACCGAAGATGAAAAACTCATATACACCTTGTCACAGGGACCCGCGCATAACGTAAGGACCTATCAGGGGTACGACATCAACGGTTACAGATTCTACACCGAGGAAAAGGACAGAAATAGTGAAAATCAAAACTCAGGAGTAACTATGCTGTCATACGCCGATGACGAGACTAATGTCAAGGAAAGATTTTTTGGAAGGATCGAGGAGATATGGGAGCTCAATTACTGTGGAGAGACGGTGCCAATGTTTCGTGTGAGATAGGCCAAGAAGGTCGAAAAAGAAGGCCGATATTTCACAACCATGGTTATACCCGATGCAAAATCGAAGAACGCATCCGCGAAAAATGAGCCATGGGTACTCGGTAGCCAAGTTGACCAATGCTTCTTCATCACCGATCCGTCGAGGCCTAGCCGTGTTGTCGTGAGGAGGGGCAAGAGGAGCATCATAGGAATGCAAGGAGACGCCAACGAGGAAGACTTTGACAAGAACGGTGACCCGAAGATGGAGGAGGAATTCGACAGGCACTTCGACATGCCTACTACTAGTAAAGTAAGAAGGAAGACCTCCCTACCCTCTAAAGGTTGTCCGTTCACGCGAAGAAATCTCAAGGTGGCCGGCATAAAGTATTCAACCGCCAACAACCGAAAGGGCAAGAAGATTGCGAAGAGACGCTAGAGCTCGGAGCCGGGACGAAGAAGATCTTTTTTTGGTCTATCACATGTGTGTGAGTATGTGTGTTAGACAAGTACATACATGTGTGTGTGAGAGAAACAAAAACGTACATGTTTGTATGAGACAAGTGATTTATAATACTCTACTAATTACTAAATAATGTTGTGTTATTTATTGAAATGTAACTAAAATATGAAAAAAGGAAGAAAAATTGTGTGGCAGCCAGGATTCGAACCATGCTACTAATGGGCTAACATTGACCTTAACCACTGGGCTAGTGCTAAGTAACTGTCAGTACACAGTAGTAAACCATTTTGTTTTGCTAAGTGTCTAAATTCTGTGGCGCACGCCTCTTTAGGTGCGCCACAGAATTAAGGAATTCTGTGGCGCATGTCAGTGCTGATGCGCCACAGAAAGCTTAATTCTGTGGCGCACTTAGATGTGTGCGCCACAGAATTTAGACACTTGGTGAAATAACTCGATCGACCCTTTCTTCCCCACTCAACAGCAGTTTCTTCCCCAACTCACAACCCTAGCGCGCCACTGCTCTCTCGCAACCACTACCACCTCCAAGCGCCGCCACCTAGCGCCGCTGCCGCCGAGGAGGAGGACCGCCACGCCACCGCCGAGCAGGACGCCCAAGGCCGAGCCGCCACCGCAGATCGAGGAGGAGGACGCGCGAGCGCGAGCCCGAGCCGTCGCCGCAGAGGAGGAGGAGGACCGCCACGCCGCCGCCGAGAAGGATGCCCAAGGCCGAGCCGCCGCCGCAGATCGAGGAGGAGGACGCGTAGCCCGAGTCGCCGCCACAGAGGAGGAGGACAACGCCATCACCACCGCGCCCTGCCACCGCCGCCGTTCGGTGAGAGTCCCTCTCCCCCTCCCCACTCCCTTGTCCCCCTCCCCACTATCTTGTGCCCGAATTTCGGAGAAGAAGGTCAACATTGGTGCAAGCTGCCCCTTGTACAATATGTTGTTTGCATTGCCATGATCCAAGCCATCCAAGCCATCAAAGAATTGCCATGATCCTAGTGTTAGGAAATTAATCTTGCCATCATGTTGCATGCTAGTGATTAGGTGCATGACTGAGTAGTTAGTTTGCATATGTGGAGTTGTTAGCTGCGTCTGTCAGTCTATATAAGGCATTGTAAGCATCTTGCTTTAGTCAATGAAAAGAGATAGAGATGTAGCCACGGTGGTGCAAAGGGAGAGAGTGTAGGCAAAGCCCTGTTCTTCTTCCTTGGAGGTGTGTTTACGTGTGTGTCCATGAGAGGCAAAGTGAGAAGAGAGAAACGAGAGTTCAGAGGTAGAGAGAAACGAGAGTTCAGAGAAACATGAGTGACCAACACCTAGCAGTAGCTAATTTCTTGGTTATGGCATTATATTCTTTCTATGTGATGTAGTGTAGTATGTATATGTTCTTGGTCAGGGGCTCCATAGCTAGATGTAGAAACAAATGACCTATATCTACTTTGGTGGCATGCTGTAGTGTAGTATGTATATGTTCTTGGTCAGGGGCTCCATAGCTAGATGTAGAAACAAATGACCTATATCTACTTTGGTGGCATGCTGTAGTGTAGTATGTATATGTTATTGCTAGGATTTGTTAGCAATTCTTGGTGAAAGCTAATGATGCTACTGGTTTAAATGTAAATGATGAAATGATGTTATGATGCTATGATGAAATGATGAAATGTACAAGCTAGAAATTGATTTAGGTTCTCTGGTTCATGCAAATGATGCTACTGGTTTAAATGTAAATGCAAATGATGCAGTCAAATGCTATTTAATTTATTGCTTGCTATTTTTTTTAATTCATTGGTTGCTGTTTTTTAATTCATTGCTTGCACTAGAGCTAATAAAGTTCTTGCTATTTTGTTGGCAGTAGAAAATTTAGGTTTAGAAAATGAAAATGCTTGGGTTAATAAAATGAAATGCTACTGCCTAGGATTTGTTAATAAAATGAAATGCTACTGCCTAGGTTTAGAAAATGAAAATGCTTGGGTTAATTCACCTCTGGCCACCTCTGCCCTAGCAAGAATATTCCTCTGAACCAAAAATGCCTCTACCTAGCAAGAATGGACAGTCTCTCCTGACCCATTTTGGGGAATATTCCCAATGGCTTGTCTCTGACCCATTTTGGAGAATATTCTCCCTCTTGTGGATTGACATCACAATTCAAAAAAAGAAACTGATGGCATTGTCCTATGTAACACAACTGTTCAGCTTGTGTTCTCATACCCTCTGTGCATGCCCTCCATCCTATATAAATGCCTAGTGTAGTGAACCTGAAAACCACACCAAACATGGACAACCTGTCCTAGAGTGCAAAGAGGAGGAGCACTGGCTCCCTTGGTGCCTCTGGCTCTAGGGATGCCACTCTTTCCAAGACTTTTTCTATGGGTAGGGCAGACAAGGAGTTGCTAGTGTATCGTAGGAGAAGTGTGCAAGAGAGGGAAGCTTCTGCTGCCAGGTTCAGGGAAGAAGAAGCAACAGATGGCTTGAACCAGCTAGGTGTGTTCACATACACTACACAAGTTCTCCCAGTTCCAAAATCCAGACCTAAGGGCATGATCAAACTGAAAAAGTATAAGCCAGTTGAGGGAAGGAGGACCCACAGAGGTGTTGCCCTACTATGTAGAACCAAATCTTGAAGAAAAGGTTAAAGCTGGAGTTATCTTGTGCTGGCTGAGGAAGGGCATGAAAAAATCAAAGATTTGTTATCCTAGTTTGTTGTAGTTAGTTGTAGTTTCAGCCATCTAGTTTTAGTGTGTGTCCTAGGTTGTCTGAATAATTATGTAATGTAAGGGTTGATGTAATGCTTCCATGCAATGATGAATAAAAGGGTTTATGTAATGCTTCTATGCAGATGGTAGGAAATAATGTATGTAATGTAAGGTTTATGTAATGCTTCTATGCAGATGGTAGGAAATAATCTCTGTCTAGGATGGTTATGGGAAAAAAAATCCTATAGTACTAGTTCATGAAATTCTACTGTTTGAATTCATTTAAAATTTGATTAGCTATTGGTTTCAAGATAAGAATGCTACTGTTCATGAAATGCTACTGTTTGAATTCATTTATGAAATGATCATGCTCATGGTCATGCTCATTATCTTGTATATGCTTGTTTGAATTCATTTATGCTTGTTTATACAATATATATGAAGTGAATATGCTAGATAGAAAATATGAAGCTCCATTTGATAGAAGCAGATATTGCATTTATTTGTGCTGATATGAAGCAAATAGAAAATGTTATCTATTAATGGAAATGTAGTGCTCCAGGTTGTAGCAGGTAGTACTGCTCCTGGTTGTAGTACTGCTCCAGGTTGTGCTGATATTGCATTTATTTGTGCTGATATGAAGCTGATATGAAGCTGATATGAAGCAGGTAGTAGTGCTCCAGGTTGTAGTGCTTTAGGATTTTTGTAGTGCTCCAGGTTGTAGTGCTCCAGGTTGTGGTGAAGTTGTGCTCCACGTTCCATTTGATACAATATAGTGCTCCAGATTTTTGTAGTGCTCCAGGTTGTAGTGCTCCAGGTTCCATTTGATACAATATATATGAAGTTGTGCTCCAGGTTGTAGTGCTCCAGGTTGTGCTCCTTGCAAACCCTATTTCCTCTGTGTTGATGCAACTTTGTATGATCGATATATGGTGGATATGTTGGATATATGGTGTATATGGTGGATATTTTTGCAGGGATTTCATTGAGTTGCCCATTTCTCCCGAAGCGTTGATTAACTTCCGTTTCGGTTGAGAAATGGGCACTCCTACGTAGAAAAATTAGCAAAAGTCATGCCGAATTTTTTTGTTGACTTTTGTACTAACTTGTTGCCTCTTTTTAATGAAGTGCAAATAAACATGTCGGGCAGCACTTCTAAGCCCAGGAGCCAGAATGAAGAAGCGAGAGAGGCCAACAAGGACTTCTGGGAGGGCTACGAGCAGCCCCGGAAGGCCGCCGCCGAGTCGCCCGGCGACGAGGAAGAGGGTCGGGACGCCGCTGATATGTCTCCGACGTATCGATAATTTCTTATGTTCCATGCCACATTATTGATGATATCTACATGTTTTATGCACACTTTATGTCATATTTGTGCATTTTCTGGAACTAACCTATTAACGAGATGCCGAAGGGCCAGTTGCTGTTTTCTGCTGTTTTTGGTTTCAGAAATCCTAGTAAGGAAATATTCTCGGAATCGGACGAAATCAACGCCGAAGATCTTAGAATCCCCGGAAGCATCCATAACACCCGAGAGTCGCCAGAGGGGGCCACAGGCCCACCAGACCATAGGCCGGCGCGGCCTAGGGGTGGCCCACACCCCCCTATGGTGTCGTCGCCTCGTTGACCTTCTGACGCCGCCTCTTCGCCTATTTAAGGGTCCTCGACCTAAAACCTTGATACGGAAAAGCCACGGTACGAGAAACCTTCCAGAGCCGCCGCCATCGCGAAGCCAAGATCTGGGGGACAGGAGTCTCTGTTCCGGCACGCCGCCGGGACGGGGAAGTGCCCCCGGAAGGCTCCTCCATCGACACCACCGCCATCTCCATCAACGCTGCTGTCTCCCATGAGGAGGGAGTAGTTCTCCATCGAGGCTCGGGGCTATACCGGTAGCTATGTGGTTCATCTCTCTCCTATGTACTTCAATACAATAATCTCATGAGCTGCCTTACATGATTGAGATTCATATGATGATGCTTGTAATCTAGATGTCGTTATGCTAGTCAAGTGAATTTTACTTATGTGATCTCCGGAGACTCCTTGTCCCACGTGTGTAAAGGTGACAGTGTGTGCACCGTGTGGGTCTCTTAGGCTATATTTCACAGAATACTTATTCACTGTTATGAATGGCATAGTGAAGTGCTTATTTATATCTCTTTATGATTGCAATGTGTTTTGTATCACAATATATCTGCATGCTACTCTAGTGATGTTATTAAAGTAGTTTTATTCCTCCTGCACGGTGTAATGGTGACAGTGTGTGCATCCGTGTTAGTACTTGGCGTAGGCTATGATTATGATCTCTTGTAGATTATGAAGTTAACTATTGCTATGATGGTATTGATGTGATCTATGCCTCCTTTCGTAGCGTGAAGGTGACAGTGTGCATGCTACGTTAGTACTTGGTTTAGTCGTGTTGATCTTTCATGCACTCTAAGGTTATTTAAATATGAACATTGAATTGTGGAGCTTGTTAACTCCGGCATTGAGGGTTCGTGTAATCCTACGCAATGGTGTTCATCATCCAACAAGAGGGTGTAGAGTATGCATTTATCTATTATGTTATGTGATCAATGTTGAGAGTGTCCACTAGTGAAAGTCTAATCCCTAGGCCTTGTTCCTAAATACTGCTATCGCTGCTTGTTTACTGTTTCACTGCGTTACTACTGCTGCGTTACTACTGCTTGTTTACTGTCCTGGGCAAAGCACTTTTCTGGTGCCGTTGCTACTACTTATTTATACCACCTGTATTTCACTATCTCTTCGCCGAACTAGTGCACCTATTAGGTGTGTTGGGGACACAAGAGACTTCTTGCTTTGTGGTTGCAGGGTTGCATGAGAGGGATATCTTTGACCTCTTCCTCCCTGAGTTCGATAAACCTTGGGTGATCCACTTAAGGGAAAACTTGCTGCTGTTCTACAAACCTCTGCTCTTGGAGGCCCAACACTGTCTACAGGAAAAGGAGGGGCGTAGACATCAAGCTATTTTCTGGCGCCGTTGCCGGGGAGGAAAGGTAAACGGCACACACACACTGGACCCCGGCAACAAGCTATTTTCTGGCGCCGTTGCCGGGGAGGAAAGGTAAAAGGCACTCATACTCCGGTTCCAGGTAACAGTACTTTTCTGGCGCCATTGTGTTTGTGCTCGAAGCTATTTCCTTTAGATCCTGCAATTGCATCTTTTTGTTTCTTGTTTACACTAGTTAGGCATAATGGAAAACAACAAAAATATGAGAGATCTTTATGAACTTTATCTTGAATTAGGACATGATGTGTTTGAAGAGAGAATTAAAAAACCCATGGAACTTTATATGCATGCTAATGGGAATGTTATTAATATGAATGCTTTGAACACTATTGTTGCTAATGCTATGGAAAATTCTAAGCTTGGGGAAGCTGGTTTTGATGAGCTTGATATTTTTAGTCCCCCAAGCATTGAGGAGGAAATCTACTTTGATGATACTTTACCTCATATTTATGATGATTATAATGATAGTAGTCTTATGTTGCCACCTGTTATGGAGGATAAATTTGATTATGATTACAATATGCCTCCTATATTTGATGATGAGAATAATAATGATAGCTACTTTGTTGAATTTGCTCCAACTACAATTAATAAGAATGACTATGCTTATGTTGGGAGTAGTAATAATTTTATGCATGAGACTCATGATAAGAATGCTTTATGTGATAGTTATATTGTTGAGTTTGCACATGTTGCTACTGAAAGTTATTATGAGAGAGGAAAATATGGTTGTAGAAATTTTCATGTTACTAAAATACCTCTCTATGTGCTGAAATTTTTGAAGCTACACTTGTTCTATCTTCCTATGCTTGTTACTTTGCTTTTCATGAACTTGTTTATTTACAAGATTCCTTTTCATAGGAAGCATGTTAGGCTTAAATGTGTTTTGAATTCGCCTCTTGATGCTCTCTTTTGCTTCAAATACTATTTCTTGCGAGTGCATCATTAAAACTGCTGAGCCCATCTTAATGGCTAAAAAGAAAGAACTTCTTGGGAGATAATCTATGTGTTATTTTGCTACAGTACTTTGTTTTATATTTGTGTCTTGGAAGTTGTTTACTACTGTAGCAACCTCTCCTTATCTTAGTTTAGTGTTTTGTTGTGCCAAGTAAAGTCGTTGATAGAAAAGTTCATACTAGATTTGGATTACTGCGCAGAAACAGATTTCTTTGCTGTCACGAATCTGGGCAAAATTCTCTGTAGGTAACTCAGAAAATTATGCCAATTTACATGAGTGATCCTCAGATATGTACGCAACTTTCATTCAATTTGAGCATTTTCATTTGAGCAAGTCTGGTGCCTCAAAAAATTCGTCTTTACGAACTGTTCTGTTTTGACAGATTCTGCCTTTTATTTCGCATTGCCTCTTTTGCTATGTTGGATGGATTTCCTTGTTCCATTAACTTTCAGTAGCTTTGGGCAATGTCCAGAAGTGTTAAGAATGATTGTGTCACCTCTGAACATGTGAATTTTTGATTATGCACTAACCCTCTAATGAGTTGTTTTGAGTTTGGTGTGAAGGAAGTTTTCAAGGGTCAAGAGAGGAGGATGATACAATGTGACCAAGAAGAGTGAAAAGCTCTAAGCTTGGGGATGCCCCGGTGGTTCATCCTTGCATATTTCAAGAAGACTCAAGCATCTAAGCTTGGGGATGCCCAAGGCATCCCCTTCTTCATCGACAACATTATCAGGTTCCTCCCCTGAAACTATATTTTTATTCAATCACATCTTATGTGCTTTGCTTGGAGCGTCGGTTTGTTTTTGTTTTTGTTTTGTTTGAATAAAATGGATCCTAGCATTCTTTGTGTGGAAGAGAGACACGCTCCGCTGTTGTATATGGACAAATGTGTCCTTAGGCTTTACTCATAGTATTCATGGCGAAGTTTCTTCTTCGTTAAATTGTTATATGGTTGGAATTGGAAAATGATACATGTAGTAATTGGTAAAATGTCTTGAATAATGTGATACTTGGCAATTGTTGTGCTCATGTTTAAGCTCTTGCATCATATACTTTGCACCTATTAGTGAAGAAATACATAGAGCTTGCTAAAATTTGGTTTGCATAATTGGTCTCTCTAAGGTCTAGATAATTTCTAGTAAAGAGTTTGAACAACAAGGAAGACGGTGTAGAGTCTTATAATGTTTACAATATGTCTTTTATGTGAGTTTTGCTGCACCGCTTCATCCTTGTGTTCGTTTCAAATAGCCTTGCTAGCCTAAGCCTTGTATCGAGAGGGATTACTTCTCATGCATCCAAATCCTTGAGCCAACCACTATGCCATTTGTGTCCACCATACCTACCTACTACATGGTATTTCTCCGCCATTCCAAAGTAAATTGGTTGAGTGCTACCTTTAAACAATTCAAAATTTATCACCTCTGATTTGTGTCAATGTTTTATAGCTCATGAGGAAGTATGTGGTGTTTATCTTTCAATCTTGTTGGGCAACTTTCACCAATGGACTAGTGGCTTCATCCGCTTATCCAATAATTTTGCAAAAAGAGCTGGCAATGGGATTCCCAGTCCCAAATTAATCAAACTAAATAGACACTCCTCCATGGTATGTGATTGTTGGACGGCACCCGAAGGATTCGGTTAGCCATGGCTTGAGAAAGCAAAGGTGGGGAGGAGTGTCATCATAATAAAATTAAAATAAAAAGGCACTCCTTCATGGTATGAGATTGTTGGCAGGCACCCGAGGATTCGGTTAGCCATGGTTTGTGCAAGAAAGGTTGGAAGGAGTGCCACAAAAAAATAAAATAAAATGGGAGCCGCTCTTTGAAGGTTTGTCTGGCAAGGGGGTTAGAGTGCCCACTACCATTCGTTGACAACAACAAACACCTCTCAAAACTTTACTTTTATGCTCTCTTTATGTTTTCAAAACCAAAGCTCTAGCACAAATATAGCAATCGATGCTTTCCTCTTTGAAGGACCATTCTTTTACTTTTATTGTTGAGTCAGTTCACCTATTTCTCTCCACCTCAAGAAACAAAAACTTGTGTGAACTGTGCATTAATTCCTACATACTTGCATATTGCATTTGTTATATTACTCTATGTTGACAATATCCATGAGATATACATGTTACAAGTTGAAAGCAACCACTGAAACTTTATCTTCCTTTGTGTTGTTTCAATGCCTTTACTTTGAATTATTGCTTTATGAGTTAACTCTTATGCAAGACTTATTGATGCTTGTCTTGAACTACTATTCATGAAAAGTCTTTGCTATATGATTCACTTGTTTACTCATGTCATTTACATTGTTTTGATCGCTGCATTCACTACATATGCTTACAAATAGTATGATCAAGGTTATGATGGCATGTCACTCCAGAAATTATCTTTGTTTATCGTTTACCTGCTCGGGACGAGCAGGAACTAAGCTTGGGGATGCTGATACGTCTCCGACGTATCGATAATTTCTTATGTTCCATGCCACATTATTGATGATATCTACATGTTTTATGCACACTTTATATCATATTTGTGCATTTTCTAGAACTAACCTATTAACGAGATGCCGAAGGGCCAGTTGCTGTTTTCTGCTGTTTTTGGTTTCAGAAATCCTAGTAAGGAAATATTCTCGGAATCGGACGAAATCAACGCCGAAGATCTTAGAATCCCCGGAAGCATCCAGAACACCCGAGAGTCGCCAGAGGGGGGCCACAGGCCCACCAGACCATAGGCCTTGTTCCTAAATACTGCTATCGCTGCTTGTTTACTGTTTTACTGCGTTACTACTGCTGCGTTACTACTGCTTGTTTACTGTCCTGGGCAAAGCACTTTTCTGGTGCCGTTGCTACTACTTATTTATACCACCTGTATTTTACTATCTCTTCGCCGAACTAGTGCACCTATTAGGTGTGTTGGGGACACAAGAGACTTCTTGCTTTGTGGTTGCAGGGTTGCATGAGAGGGATATCTTTGACCTCTTCCTCCCTGAGTTCGATAAACCTTGGGTGATCCACTTAAGGGAAAACTTGCTGCTGTTCTACAAACCTCTGCTCTTGGAGGCCCAACACTGTCTACAGGAAAAGGAGGGGGCGTAGACATCAGCCGCCTCCGAGGGAGAGGGCCAGGAGGCCGCCGACGACACCGACGAGGGCCAGGACGCCGCCTTCGAGGGAGAGGGCCGGGGGGGGCGCCGCCGACACCGGCGACGATGACGATAACTGGGACGCCGCCGCCGAGACCGGTGAAGAGACGACCGGTGAAGAGAACGCGGCCAACCGCACGGAAGGTGATAGCGGCGGCAACCCTCAGGAGGGTAAGAAGAAGAGGACGGCGAGGAGGCCAAGGAGGGATCGGAGGCCGCAAGTGCTCGCCAACGTCACCGATCATTTCACGGTAGTCTCCGAAAGTGGCCTACCCTTGGAGCCTTCGTGGGTTGCCAAAGGGTACGGCATGCAACTAGGGTGCATCGTCCGTGAAACCGTGCCGATCCTAACTCAGGACCTCAGAAGCAAGGAGAACGAGGCTCTCGCCCAATCCCTCCTCCAGAAGCTTCACCAACGATACACGTTCCCGGAGCCGTTCAATAAGAAGGTGGACTCTTTAGCTCTCACGAAGATGAGCACCGCCTTGAGCAGCTGGAAGAACCGGCTGAAGAAAAAGATCGATGCCGGTGCAAGCTGGGAGAGGATAAGTACCAAAGAACCGTCGCTCTCCTTAGAAGACTTTAATGCATTCAAGTCTTACTTAGAGAGTGACACTGTTAAAAAATGGACCGACTGGGGGAATAAAATGCGGGAGTTTAACTAAGTGACACACAATTTACTAAGCGGCGGTTACAGAGAAAAACATCCCACTTGGCACAAGGAGGATGCCGAGATGGTACGTCTGGGAAAGAAAACCCCTGGCACAAAATCCAGGATGAACAGGCTAGGAACTTTGTCCGGTCCCGCTACTACTTAGACTGGAAGACGGGGGAATTTATTACGGATCACGAAGACGTGAGGGATTTCGAGAAGTACCTGGTAAGGATAGTTCTATATTATTTCGCTCATCTTATCAGGCAATGAAGCCAAATGGGCTAACCTTAAGTTCCTTTGTCTGAAGGATGAAGAGTTGATGAAGGCTGGCCCGTCGTCCCAGGGGTCGACGGAACCGTGGGACACGCCTTTCAATAGGGCGATGAACAAATACAAGGAGAGGGAGCTGGACAAGCCACCGACGTCGGGTGGCCGTGTGTCCGGCTTTGGCACAAGTATGAAGCTATCCGAGTACTACGGATCGGATGCCAAGACGAGAAAGCTGGAGAGGAGGTCGTCGTCTAAGGATAAATCCGAGGTTCAGGAGCTGAAGAAGAAGGTGGAGACACTAGAGAAGCTGGTGGCCGAAAAGCCTATGGAGAACACGGAGATGATGAATAAGTTATTGGACGAGAAGATCCGACAGATCATCCCCCCTGGGTTGATGGAGGGGTTAGCTGCTTGGAATGCGGGAGGTCAAGTGGGGCCGATACATGTGCCCAGCATCAGCGGCAGCAACTCAAGCTTCCACGTGTCGCCGACGGTGCCGCTCCACCCGACGCCGGCGTCGGGGCTCCACCAGACGCCGCCGCTCCACCCGACGCCGCAGCTCCAACCGCCGCCGCAGCTCCAACTGGTCGCATCGACGCCCCCAACCGCCGCCCTTGTATCGACAATAGCCGAGATCGACGCCATCAAGGAGGTAAACTCATTAGTTACTCCTTCGCGTCATCTTCTTTAACTATATATGCCTTTCGTGACTGCCATCTCACGATGCCCAACATGGCGCCCCTGACTCAGGATGAACCATGCATATTTCTGCAAGCGGTGGAGCCCGGCGGCAAGTTGGTGGAAGTTGCTAGCGGCCATGTCATGGCTTCCCGCATTATGCAAGGCGCTAGATTGGCGGAAGACGTGGTGAAGGTCAAGTTGGTAATGGTAGTGCCGGAGTACCGCTACGCCATGCCCCCCTTTCAACCTCCGGGCACAGACGAAGGCGACGTTTTGCCCCTTGGGGATTGCACCTCATGGGTTATGAAATGGCCGAAGAACCAGATTAAATGCGGGGGGGTCCTCCGAGTGCTAAGAAAAGCACCGGCGCCACCTCCCTATCATCCGGCCCAAGATCGCCAGCGCCGACGACACCCTTAAGGAACCGGCGGTCGCCGCCCCCACTACCCTGAAGGAACCGGCGGTCGCCGCCGCCACCCGGAAGGAACCGACGATCGCCGCCACCACCACACGCCACAAACAGTTGTTGGGAGCGCTACCGCAACGACCGTTAACTAGACACACGGTACGCCAAGCGGCGGCATCGCAACCGCCACCACCTAAGGTCCAGGACATGGCGCCACTTGATGGCAACAACGCAGATGATGATGATGACATCGATGCCTACATCAACACTGGCGCTTGCAGCCAAGATATGTACATGCCTCCTATGGATGAACAAGCCTTCCGCACACACGGCGATCAACTTGGTCGTCCCCCTACAGTGATGAAGCAGCGCCTGGTCTTCACGGGTCTTTCTCAAGACACTCCTCCGGAGGCTGGCAATCCAGCTCAAGTCAAGCCTGCTACCGTTTTCAGCCCTAACACGCTGCGTAAGACGATCATCGGGGAGCCACCCAAATCAACCCCAGCAACCTCAGAAGCACCACCAGCACCCGAAGCACCACCAGCACCCGAAGCACCACCATCTGCACCACCAGCACCCCCAGTAGGTCAGGTGAAGAAGGCAAGGAAGAGAGGAGCCAAGAAGGGCGCATCTTCGAGCCAGCCTGCTCCTAAGAGGATCCGGGCCGACGACATGGTACCACCTACACCGGATGGCTTGCCCCGGTGTCATGAAGCTGGTAAAGCGATCGCCTCCGGACATGGAACACCTCGCAAGTGGACCAATGCTCCCTTTGCAGAACACTATTATTTATCTAGAGAGCGTCCTTCTTAAAGAAAAGGATCCAAATTACCCGGTGTTCACGGTCAAGGTGCCGTCCGACCAGAACTTCGTCAATGAAGATCCCGTGGATATCTTCTTCATAGCGTTCGAGGACGTCTTCAACCTATTTCACTCGAAACGGCTCGACTATAACTTGGTCCGCCTATACGTGATCAATCTTCAGATGAAGATCAACAGAGAGACCCCGCCACATCGCGGTAGCGGATCCCTACTACATGCGCGATAGCCAGCTCCAGGACGGCTCAAGGACACGGACCAAGGCGGTGCGATACCTCCAGAACTTCATGCTCATGTACAAAGAGAGCAACACCATTCTTCTGCCTGTCTTTCCCGAGTAAGTACACATCCGCTCACGGCCGTCGTAACTTATGCTTTCTTATATATTTCTTCCATTGCCGATCATTTCCAACATTCCATTTCAATTGCATGTGTTGAGCAGGGACAAATACTGCACACTCATCATCCTAGATCTGAAGTGGTCACTAGCCCAGTATTTCGACTCGTCGAGTACGACGACGAGGAAAGACTACAAGAGAATAAGGGGTGTTCTCGATGAGGCTATCCTTGGCTACTCCAAAAATGGAGGCACCTTCGACAAAATGGGCAACATATCAGGCCGGACACTAAAAAGCCCGGGTTCAAGCACGTGATCGACTTCCCTTGTGTCAAGCAGCCAGCTGGCAGCATTAAGGAGGCCTTCTATGTCCTTCATCACCTTAAAGGGTTTGTCGAGGATGCAGAGATGATGTCTTGCCACCTAGTAAGCGAGACCCCATTAAAATGTCGAGGCAAATCAATGATGATGATCTTAGAGAAGACTTCCATCGCATCCAAGTAAAGCTCTCGGAAATTATCTTACAAGATGTATCCAACTCATCGGGGCTCTTACACCAACTCAGAGGGTTGTCTAAGAGGGATATCAAAGAACGCCTACATAGGCAGGGTGATGGAAGGACGTGGACGACGAAGGACTTGTACAAGCCGTTCCCGGAGCCGCTCAAGAAGACGTCTCGTTGACCGAGGCCGGTGTGCCTAGCATTACTTTGAATCGATGGACAATTTGTACAGTGTTGTAAACTAAACTTGCTTAATTTGCTCGAAACGGTGGTCGTCGTTGTTGGACTTCAATTACTATTGTAGTCGTTATCGTTGAACCATATTACTTATGTGATACAGATGCTATATGTCTTTTAGGTTTATTATTATTTCCTTGCTTTAATTCTTGTGAATATGTATGCATGTGAACCCTCTAACTCTTCCCATTGCGTTATATACTAATATGCCTTGTGTCCATAGAGATGACGTACTACATCGTGTTCGAGGGGCGGGTTCCAGGAGTGTACGAGGAGTGGGAGGAGTGCAAGAAACAGGTGCACAAGTTCAGCGGCAACTGCTACAAAGGGTACCCGACTAGACACGAGGCGGTTGCCAAGTGGAGGGCGCACCAAGCGAACAAGAGCAAGATGAAGACCTTCCTTGTGCTCTCGCTCTTGCTCACCATCGTCGCGGCGGTACTCTATTTCATCCTAGTGTAGGCGGCGGCCGGTGTCACTTCGTTTGTATCTTGAGATGATGAGAACTTTCTTAATTTGCATCGATTATGAGTTGTATGGAGCTATATGTATAACTCGATCGGGCTCTAAGTAATGTGATGATGATGTGATGATTATATATGTCCATATTATATCTATCTATATTATATCAGTATATAACCTGTATACGGTGTATAAAACCAGTATAAAACCTGTATAATACACCAGGGAGCACAAAATCGAGTATACCTGTAGATTGTTCTGTGGCGCACCAAAACATAATTCTGTGACGCACCTATTTCTGTGGCGCAGCTACATCTCATGCGCCACAGAACTACCTATTTCTGTGGCGCACGGGACCCAGTGCGCCACAGAAACCTTAATTCTGTGGCGCACAGCCAGATGCGCCACAAAAACCTTATTTTTGTGGCGACGTTTCTGTGGCGCACCACACGTGCGCCACAGAAGCCCATTTTCGTGCGCCACTGATGAGGCTTTTCCTACTAGTGCGTTGCTAGCGACTCTACCAACGGATAATGATGCGTTGCGTTTTTGGGTGTTGCTAAGGTACAATACAACACATATAGGTCCGTTGGTAACAGGGCGTTGCTAGGTAGCAACGCATAGAACTAAGGGTGGAAAACATTTGCATACGTTGGTTCTTGCAGTCCCCAGTTGAATTGATGAACCGCATGATATTAATTTTATCAGTCAAATATTTGCAAGCGGTGGTCCACATATAACATCCATAATATTATTTTTTGCAATTATCTTGAATTTGGTCAATGCTATGCTTTCCAGACATACGTGAGGTGAGAAAAAACAATATCACTATTTATAGAGAAGAGAAACGTATTGTATATTAAATTAAAATCGTAGGATTACAAGGGGAACAGCATCCACGTGGTATGGATATTATGTTTATAACATCACTTCCCTCCTAAGAGATCACTATAGATACAGAGATGTGATGTAGACTATCCAGCAGCAACAACATTGTCCTCCTTCCATTAAACTTGTCACCAATGTCATCATCCATTTGTCTTTTAAATCTACAGGAAAAAGGCAAAATTGATCTGCTTCCTTTTAATGTACATATTGATATCAGAATATAGCAGTCCTTCCTGATCTTTGGGCCTGCAAAAATAAGTTCCAATTTTAGGATCAGCGTGGCAAAAACCAAGGTCCTTACTGATCTCAGGAGCAGCTCAATGAATAATAATGCCATACATATACAAAAACAACTAGGCACAATTATAGATCATCCACTAGAGCAAAAGCTGTAGTACGTAGTTTCCTACAGAAATTTCTAGATTTCAACAACCATATAGGAATTACCCACTTATATGTTGTCAGGCATCTTTCAACATTTTCATCAGAATAACTAGTTATTTACTATTAGGGACTAGAAATATACATGACTATTAACTATAGAGAAATCATGAACCAGAATAGAAGAGCTTGCCCCACCCATGAGTAAATATTTTATAGTAGCCTCATTAGACCGTAGATCTCTCTTGGTAGCAACAATCACTGTCAAACAAACACACAAGATATCCAGACTTACAATGGCAACTTATATGGAAGAAACAACACATAAGGCTAAAATTCCGTTGCATAAAGAGTTGTAGAAAACATGGGATGAGGGGAACTTACATTGGACCAACGGTGAAAATGGAATCATTTAGAGAACATCAAAACTTACTGACCTGATTGTGCAATTCATTTACCGATTGAACTGCAGATGACAACAATATAAAAGTAAATAAAATCAGCAATCAATATTGGTATCAAGAACCGCATGAAAAGAAAATAAGAAGTGCAATTTGCAGCTAGTTATAAACTCTTGCTCCATGTGTTGCAGGAGGGAGTAAGCACACAATATCTCAAACAAGTTGGCATTGAGTTGCAAATGACATTAGGGTCTAGATAAAATAAACAACAATATAGCAGATGGGAGTATCCTAACAGATATGTCTGAGTCTGGCAGTGACTAACTAGATGTGGGCATACTAGAAGATTAGTACTGCATGTGAAGTGACAAGAGACAGACTAACCTGACATGATATTTGGTTTGCACATTCTAGTTTTGCCGAGATATCATGTAGAAAGCAATAAAATTCATTGAGATTTGGAGTTCTTCTCATGCATCTCCTCAAAAACCTTATTTTTCTAAAGCTGTCATTGCATTGTTTTGATAGTTAGGTCTGAACAATAGGTGTGCCTGAAAAAAAGACCGAACAAACGTACATCTTTTAACTCTACTAGCTAATAACTGCTGCCGGGTTTCAGTCAACTGACCACAAAGGGTTTTTGCTAAAGAAACTTTTGAATCTGCCAGAGCTTCAAATCTTTAGTCTGCTCCACCTTCAGCGTTAGTTTTTCATTATGGCCTTTGCATTAACAGTGAGGTTTATACCAGGGAACTATCACAAATTCACAATAAAAGTAAGTCGGCATATTTTCTGCACAAAAATGTCTGATTCTTTTTTTTTATGAAATACTCCTGCATGTAGAAGCAAAGAATATACCAGACAAATTATTATCTGCAGTCAAGACGTACAAAGAACTGCTCTCGCTTCATATGCTCACGGCCAATCTACAAATCTGTGACTTCGTGAAGACCAGCACTACAACAACAAGTGTACTTCGTTCAATAGATGATTCACAAATAAGAGTGTAGGATAGGAGCAGTGATGCTAGGAGCTGAACGTACCTCGTTTGCATCTGTGCATGTCCCCACGGAAGACCCACTAGTCGCAGCGGACGTCCCCGTCGGGGCACATGGTCCTGCAGGCGGCGGCGGATACCTGGCATTGGTCGGACCCCAAGAGTTTCCGCCAGGAACCAGATTTCGACGCCCTGAAGGCCACCGGTGCGACCAGGCTCCGCGGCTGTGCGTTTTCCCGCCACCTTGGGGAAGGAGAGGTAGGGGAGGGCGAAGGAGGCGTCTAGTAGGAGAGCGATGGTGACGAGGCGGCCGCCGCGCCGTGTCTCCAATGGCCTGCAGATGAGAACAGGGGAATTAGGGTTAAGTGTATTGGCGAAGAAGGAGATCAGGATTTGGAAGTTGTTTTAGATGGGGGAATCGGGAGGTGGGATAGGGGATGCAGGGGTGAGGGAAGGGTTAGGCCTATTCGTGTGGGGACGTGGGGACGTGCATTGTAGATACAGATGTGAACATCGTTGCAAGATATGTGTTGGTTTAGGCCTATTCGTGTTGTAGTGGATGCAAAGCCGGTAAGGCAGCCGCTGCGCCGGTTTGCTGAAGACAGGAGAAAGATCATTGGAGAAGAGGTGACAAAGTTACTGGTTGCCGGGTTCATTGTGGAAGTACTGTACACTGAGTGGCTAGCCAATCCGGTGCTGGTCGAGAAGAAAAAAGAAGAGAACATGGAAGCAAAGGCTCCCAAGGTGTGGCGCATGTGCATCGACTACACCAACTTGAACAAAGCTTGCACAAAAGACCCTTTCCCTTTACCTCGGATCGATCAAGTGATTGATTCCACTGCAGGATGTGAGCTGTTGTCTTTCTTGGATGCTTATTCCGGTTTCCACCAAATCCCTTTGAAAAAGGAAGATCAAATAAAAACTGCGTTCATTACCCCGCACGGGGCTTATTGCTATGTCACTATGCCTTTTGGTTTGCGCAACGCTGGTGCAACGTACCAGCGCTGTATGCAAAAATGTTTGTTTGATCAAATCGGAAAAAACGTGCAAGTCTATGTGGATGATGTCGTGGTAAAAACTAAGGTAAAAGAAACCTTAATCAATGACCTCCGGCAAACATTTGACAACTTGAGAAGATTCCGGATGAAACTCAATCCGGCAAAATGTACCTTCGGTGTCCCTGCCGGCAAGTTGCTTGGTTTTCTCGTATCAAGCCGGGGCATTGAGGTCAATCCGGTAAAAATCCGGGCAATTGAAAGAATGACTATACCGCGCGATCTCAAGGACGTGCAAAAGTTTACCGGAAGCTTGGCATCGCTAAGCCGGTTCATAAGCAGGTTGGGAGAAAAAGCTCTGCCACTCTATGCTCTCATGAAAAAATCTGACACGTTCGTCTGGACCCCTCAGGCAGACGCAGCGTTTAAAGAGCTAAAAACCATGTTGGCTACAGCGCCTATACTGGCTTCACCTCTAGAAAGGGAGCCTATGCTATTATACATAGCAGCAACAAACCGGGTTGTGAGTGTTGTAGTTGTGGTTGAAAGAGAAGAGGAAGGAAAAACCGTCCAGAGGCCGGTATACTACCTGAGCGAGGCGCTCTCCCTCTCAAAACAAAACTACCCTCACTTCCAAAAGATGACTTATGGTGTGTACATGGCCGCCACAAAGCTTAAGCATTATTTTGAAGAACACCCCATGAAAGTGGTAAGTGAAGCACCAATCTCCGATATCATGTGCAACAAAGATGCTAGCGGTAGGATTGCAAAGTGGGCAATTCAGATATCACCGTATGTGCCTGTGTATGAAAGGAGAGATGCCATAAAGTCACAAGCTTTGGCTGATTTCCTCGTTGATTGGGCGGAAATGCAATACAAGCCGCCAGATCAAAGAATAGAGTACTGGAAGATGCACTTCGACGGATCCAAACTAAAAGAGGGTCTAGGTGCTGGTGTGGTGCTTACCTCGCCTAAGGGAGATCATCTCCGGTATGTTCTGCAAGTGCATTTCAGGGCATCAAATAATATCGCTGAGTATGAGGCTCTGATCCATGGGCTCAAGGTAGCAAAAGAAATCGGTGTGCACCGGATCATTAGCTATGGAGATTCAGATCTTGTCGTGCAACAATGTTCCGGAGATTGGGACGCAAAGGATGCCAACATGGCTTTGTACCGGTTTCACGTGCGAAAGATTGCCGGCTTCTTTGAGGGCTGCGAGTTTCACCATGTACCGCGAGCGGAAAACGAAGCCGCGGATGCTTTGTCCAAACTGGGCTCATCTAGGCAGGAAATTCCTCCCGGAATAGCCTTGGAACACTTAAGAGTACCATCAATCAAACCAAGCCCGGAATCGGAATCAATTTTCGTACCGGAATCACACATTGTACCCATGGACATCGATGAAGGGAACCCGGGGACTGCTCCGGTAAACTCGGGGACTGCTCGACAAGCTCGGGGACTGTTGCAGTTATACCGGAAGAAACAATGCTGGTGGATAACATGGAGATAGATGCATCGGTGTTTCTAGTTCGAGAGACACCGTCGTGGGTTAAACCTATTAAGGAATTCCTGATCAACGGCACCTTGCCGGATGACGAAAATGAATCAAGAAGAATCCAAAGAAGGTCCAAGGCATACACATTCATCAATGGCGAGGTGTACAAGAGAAGCGTTACCGGTGTCCTTCAAAGATGTGTGGAGCCGGAAGAAGGAAAAGAAATGCTTGAGGAGATTCACCAAGGAGAATGTGGGCACCACGCTTCATCAAGGGCGCTGGTAGCAAAAGTATTCCGGCATGGGTTCTACTGGCCTACTGCTTTGGAAAACGCTGAGGATTTGGTAAGAAAATGCAATGGGTGCCAGAGGTACGCCAAGCAAAATCATACCCCAGCGTCCGGTTTAAAAACAATACCGCTAACATGGCCATTTGCTGTTTGGTGCCTCGATATGGTTGGCCCATTCAAAACTGCAAGGAGCAGCATGACTCACATCTTGGTTATGGTGGATAAATTCACCAAGTGGCTAGAAGTGAAACCTATCGCAAAGTGTGATGGGCACACAGCGGTAAAGTTCTTAAAGGATGTCATTTTGCGGTATGGATACCCGCATAGTATCATCACTGACAATGGAACCAACTTTGCTCAAGGTGAGTTCAAAAGGTTTTGTGAGGACAACAACATCCGGTTGGATTTGTGCTCGGTGGCACACCCACAAGGCAATGGCCAAGTGGAAAGAATGAATGCTTTGGTACTTTCCGGTATCAAACCAAGGCTCATCGAAGCGGTAGAAAAGTCACCAGGGTGTTGGCTTGATGAGCTACCATCAGTGTTGTGGAGCATAAGAACAACTCCAAACCGGTCCACCGGATACACTCCATTCTTCATGGTATATGGAGCAGAAGCGGTCATACCAACTGATATCATCCATGACTCACCAAGGGTACAGCTCTATACTGAGCAAGAGGTCAAAGAGGCCAGAGAAAATGATGTGGACTTGCTAGAAGAGGCAAGGCAGTTAGCATTGGCAAGAACAGCCATTTACCAGCAAAACCTCAGACGATATCATAGCCGGAAGGTTAACCCGAGAGTATTCCGGGAAGGAGATCTGGTGTTACGCCTAGTGCAGCGCACTGAAGGCCGGCAGAAGCTTTCACCACCATGGGAAGGTCCCTTCATTGTGAGCAAAGCTCTCCACAACGATGCTTATTACTTGATCGATGCACAAGAGTGGAAAAAAGGAAAGGCGGACAGATCCAGAGAGGAGAGCAAGCGTCCATGGAACGTAGCTCTGTTGCGTCCTTTCTACTCTTGAAGTTGTGGAGTAAGAAGTTCCTTTTTGTACCTTATATGCTATGAATAAAAAGATGTCGGAACCTCGAATGAATCTCGGGGACTGCCCCTAAAGTTGCATGCAATATGTTTATTTTTTCAGTTCACCGGTTGCTTAGTGAACATTTTTTCTTTCCGGTTTAGTAGCGTGCTAAACCTACCGGAGTCTTCGACTCTGCTGCTGTCCGCAAACCGGCTTCATGGCAAGCAAGATAAACCGGTAGCAACTAAGCACGCGAACTGCGAAAAGCGAGAGTGGGAACAAGCGATCCAGAAAAGTTTAACTAACCCCGGTTAAACCGGTTTTTTGCGAAATTTCGAAGTTATTTCTAAGTTCAAGAAAGTGCTTGTTTGGTAAAAGAACCTTGTGCTCATACGCCAAAGAACGCCCAGAGAAGGCAGGCAGAGCCAAGGTAAAAGAGCCAAATGTGCATCGAATTGGATGCGGAAACAATTTTTGAAATCTTTGCAGTGCAGGATAAAATCAAAACAATAAGCAAATATGCTAAGGAAAACATAAGATAATTAACCACCGGTATAACATACCGGCATAAACTGTTGTGCCACAACCAAAAGGGAAATTAAAGTTTTACATCATAAACCCCGGCATACCGGGGTAGAATTTAACGGGCATTGTTTTAAGACAAGCAGGACCAACGGATATGTCACAGGCAAGTAATCAACAGAGGATAATCAGGCAGCAGGGGCTTCCGGAGGAGCATCGCCAGCACCAGCATCGTCCAGGGGCTCCTCATCAGCTTCATCCTCCTCCTCGTCGAGACAGTCCTTGACGTGAGGAGGGGGAGGGATGAAGGTGCGCATGTCGGCGTACTCCGCGATGTGATACGCACGATCTTGCCGCTTAGCGGTGAGGATTGGGTCCAGATCGGTTTCGGCTCCTTCGCGCACGCTGGTGAGGGCGTCCAGGTTAAGCTCCGGATACCAAGAGCAGGCGAAGCGGAGTGCAGAGTCTGCCCCAGCTCGGGCAGCGGAGCACTGCCATTCGCGGATCCTCCTGCCGGCACCCTTGAGGCGGTCGCTGATCAAGGAGAAGGTATCTGGCACCACTTCTCCAGGCCACAGAGTCCTGAAGAGCTGGGTAGCTACATCAGGAATATCAGAAAGATTCCGATCAATGGCGCGCATATGAGACACCCGCGCGTTCAGCGCAACCAGATGGTCATAGGGGGTCCATGGCACGCCAAGATTCTCCTGGGCCTGGCCAACACGATGCTCCTCAACCCTCTTTATGGCAAACGCCTGGGAGTCCGGGAAGAGGCCTGCGCAAAGAAAGAAAGAAGCTAAGAAAATCCAACCGAAAGAAACAAGCTTATAAGCAGAAACCGGAAAAGGAAAAAGGAAGGAACTTACGGAAGGCATGCGCATCAGTTTGCGTGATTAGCTGGTCATATTCCTTCCGCTCCGCCTCCAGCCGCGCGGCCTTGTCCTCAACAGCTTTCCGCGCCTTGGCGGCCTCTTCCAGCTCGGCCTGCAACACCACATGGGCGTTACCGGCGTCCTCCAGCACCTCGTGCAGCTTGGCCGCCGCATCAGCTTCGGCAGCCTTCAGTGCCTTGGCGTGATCAATACCAAGCTGGATGAGCTGACTCTTGAGCTCCTGGTAGCTGGTCTTCTGGGCGCTCAGCTCCTCTTGGTGCTGCCGGATGAGCTGGTCCTTCTCCCCTGGAACCCAAAAAGAAAGTGTCAGTAAAAGTGCATCGGTAAAATAAAAGCAAGTAAACCGGAAAAAGGGGAGTCGTACGTTGGGCGGTGGCAAGCTGCTCCTTGAGGGCCTCAATAGAAGCTTCCGGGATCACTGTTAAGCAAAAATCATAAGTGTTAAGAAAAAGAAAGCTATCCGGTAAAAAGATGCCGGAGGTGCAAAAAACTTACCTTGGCACTTGTCATGTGCCTCAGCGAGATCCCGGTGCTCCCATAGAAGCTCCTCGAAGAGGACCTTCCGAGCATCAACCGTGAGCTGTTCGAAGAAAAAGAGATTAGTTAAAATTTTGCGCTAAGAACAGAGTTCTTAACCCGAAACTCGGGGACTGGCTATGCCGGTTTCGCGCGTTTCTAAGATAAGTTTTGCGCTAAGAACAGGGTTCTTAACCCGAAACTCGGGGACTGACTATGCCGGTTTCACGCGTTTCTAAGATAAGTTTTGCGCTAAGAACAGAGTTCTTAACCCAAAACTCGGGGACTGGCTATGCCGGTTTCGCGCGTTTCTAAGATAAGTTTTGCGCTAAGAACATGGTTCTTAACCCGAAACTCGGGGACTGACTATGCCGGTTTCGCGCGTTTCTAAGATAAGTTTTGCGCTAAGAACAGGGTTCTTAACCCGAAACTCGGGGACTGGCAATGCCGGTTTCGCGTGTTTTTAAAGTTAAAGTTTCGTGCTAAGAGCTACGCTCTCAACACAAAACTCGGGGACTGGGAAGATAGACAAGATTCAATAAAAAAGAGAGAAACCGACATGAAACTAAAGAAAAGATAGAAAAGATCTGGAAGCAAGGAAACCGGTAAAAGTTGAAAAGAGTTGGTAGAACGTACCATCAAGTTGTTCGTGGCATCATACCACGCATTGTCGAGCTCCTTCACGGCTCGGTGAAGCCGCATGAAATGCTCCTCGGAAGGCCGGTCCCCAACAGGGTCTGGCGCCGGCTGCCTGTCCTTGCCCACGCCGCGGGTCGCCGGAGTCATATCCGCGGCGTTCCACTTCTGAGCGTAGGGCAGCAGATGCCCCAGCTCTCGGCCCCCGCGCTGGAACTCGGTGATCCGGCCGAGCAGGCCGGTAGCCTTTTCGCTGGCGGCCTTGGAGACATGCAGCACCAAGGGCTGCGGACCGCCGGAAGGGGCGCTGGAGGCCGTAGCCTTTCCCTTGACGAGCTTGGAGGTCTTGGGCGGCGGCGCAGTTGGAGCAGCCCCGGATGGCTTGGTGCGAGGAGCATCCGGCGGTGGCGTTGGAGCAGTTCTGGGAGAAGGGGGAGATCTAGGCGCGTCACCCAGGTTGGAAGTTTCCGGCGCGGAAGTTTCCGGCGCGGAAGTCTTCTTCTTTTCAGGGACGGGAGGAACCAAAGGTTCCGCCCGCCCGGCAGCTTCTTCCTCGGCGCCGATGTTGCTGGCGCCGGTATCTTGGTTTTCGGGAGGGGAGACGAAGTCCTCCTCCGTGCGGTGTTCTGGCGGTGTAGGGGCCGCACGCCCCGAACTTGTAGTGCCCCCCAGAGGGGAGGCAGAGGTGTTGCCGGCACCAGATGGTGCCGGGCTTGAGTGAGGAGGAGGGGTTGAGGTCCTCGTGGTACCCTCAGAACCCGCAGGCCTTGGGCCAAGCTTCAGCGCAGGGCTAAACAAGAGAAAAAGCAAAGAGTTGGAAAAAGAACCGGAAAAAGAACTTGGTAAAAAGAAACAAGCAAGAAAATGAGAAGCTTACCCAGAGGCGGTCGGCATCTGCTTGCGCTTGTAGCGCCGCATGCCTACTTCCTTCTCCCCCAAAGCCTCAGTCCAGAAGCGCTTAGGGGGAGGGGCCTGGCTGGAACCGGCATCGGAGGCCGGAGTCTTGTTCTTCTGGCCCTAGGCCATGAGCTTGTCCACAAACTCGTGACCGGCCTCGGCTCGCAGGGGCGGCGCGTGCTCATGGATCTGCATGTGCGAGATAGCTAAGAGAACATCTACTAAGGAGCAAAAAGGAAAGAAGTATAAGAAATCGAAAAAGAAAAGTACCTCGAGCACAGTCAGGTCATCCGAGGAACCGGTAGGTTCCGGCACGGATGGGCCGAGGCGCGAAGCTTTGGTCTTGCCCATCTTCAGGTCCCGCCAACCGATGTAAGGATCCGGATCAACAGAATCTAGGGCGCGCTTCACGCAGGGGCTGCGTCGCTCTGCGAGGATGGTGGGGAAGCGGTCCTTGGCCTGAAACAATTAAAAAGAAGGTTAGCAACAGCAAAAGGTTACCGGTAAGCCGACCCGAGTTGCGTAATCTCTTACTTCTTGGGTCGGAGGGTTAGTAGTGCTGAGAGGAAGAAGGCCCCATTCCCAATCATCCGGCATCACAGTTTGGCAGATCTGCTTAGCCTTGCGGACGACGTCCCTTTTGCTGAGAGGAAGGCCGGTAATCTTGGTGGGATGACCAGGACCATACATCTCGCTCATCCTATGCTGCCGGCGCTTAAGAGGAAGCACCCGGCGCGAGATAAAAGTGCGGATTATATCATCAGAGCATATGTTGGTTTCCTTCACCAAGTTCGCCATGAAGCGTACCACCCGGTTGGTTTCAATATGATCCGTCTTCGGGTTGTAGCCACAGTTGGCTCTGCTGGGCGGCGCCGGATTGAATGGCGGCAGATCGATGAGGTTCGCGGGGCCATTGTTCTTCACGTAGAAGAAGGTCCCTTGCCATAAGTGGCAGGACTCGAGGCCGGAGAATTTGAAGAAAGGGCTCCCTTGGCGGGAGCCGATGATGCAAGACCCGCACTGCACGGGGGGTTTGGGCTTAGGAATTTCCTTGCCCTGAACGGAATTGATCCGCAGAGCAAAGAAGCGGGCAAACGTCTCACGAGTGGGACGATTGCCAATGTAAGCCTCCATGAAGGTGGCATAGCAGGAAAGATAAAAAATGGCGTTGCCAGGGAGGTGATGAGGTTGAAGTTCATAGAAATCTAAGAACTTCCGGAAAAAGCAATGCGGCAGAAGAAGGCGAAGCCGCGCTCAAAGTGAGCGAGGAAAACAACATGTTCACCGGGCTCAAGCACCGGTTCAATCTCGTCGCCGGGAAGCCGGCAGGTTACTCCCTCCGGAATCCTGCGGGACCGGTATAACCAGTCGATCTCGTACTGGGTGACATTGGAGCCCATCCAGGCTCCACGAGTGACACCGGAAGGATTTACACCGGAAGCTTGGCTAGAGCTGCCGGATTCTTGGTGGCTACCGGATTCTTGATGGCTACCGGATTCTTGCTGGCTGCCGGAATCGGTATCCATCGGATCTGAATCGGTTGATCTATCGGAGGATCGACTACGTCGGTTACCGAAAGAAGAGGAAGCAGAGGAGGCAGAGGAAAATTCCTCGCTAGACATCGGTTTAGAGGCAGAAAAACAGAAATCCCACAGTTGGCCCCCGTGTGAAGATCTACGAGTAAGAGGAAAATCAAAAGAAAAGGGGAAATAAAAACACCATCGACCCAAGATCTGGAAAACAAGCAAAAGGGAAGCAAACTGAGTTTGGACCTAACCTGAGGTGGCGCAGTCGATGGAGAAGAGGTTCACCGGTGAAGCAGTGGGCCTGCGGTCGCCGAGGGACTCCGTCGACGGCGGTGCGGAGAAGGGCGCAAGGAAGCGTGAATGCAGCGGTTGAAACTGGGGCACTGCGACAAATCTCTGCACGGCGAGGTCCGGCGGAGGAGCGGCACTAGTTCGCCGGGCGGCAGAGCTCGAGCGAACAGCGGCGGAGGCGCAGAGAGCAAGAGGCACTGCGCGAAGAGTGGGGAATGCGAGAAGAAGAAGAAGAAGAGGCGACAGTTCTGCCTTATAAAGGAGAGAGAAGATGGGCCGAAAACCGTCGGGCCGCGGCGGTTCGCACCGTGGGCTGCGACGGTTTGCACCACGGGCCGCCACGTGGCACGGTGGTACACGCAAGGAAACGAAGAGACACACGGAGGCGCACACAGATCCGGAGTGGCGACTGGGATCCGCTGTGGAGCATTTAATGTGCGCGCGGGAGTCGAAGCGAAGTGACCTCTGACACTAGCGCGCCAGTTAACAGTGCGCATGTCACTGACAGGTGCGGGGCCCGAGATATTCTCGACTTCGCCGAGGAAAGAGTAAATGCTAAAGATACCGGAAAAAAAAGATGCCGAGGAATACCTCGCAGAGAGAGAAAAGTAAGTTCGGGCAAAGATGCCGGATCCAAGCTCAACGCCGGAAAGATTAAACCGGTATCCTAAAAACAAGAGAACCTGGCATGGTCTGTTGGATAGAATCCACCAAACTATACCAGCTTCGGGGACAAATGTTGGGGGGATGACCCCCGGTATGCCAAAGGCATGCCAAACCGGATGGTTTGAGCCATCAAGATACCGGTTTAATATTCTTACCGGAGCACAAAGATAAGAGTTTGGCTAAGTGAAGCTAAGCCGGTATCCCCAAGAGGGGTATACCGGAACCGGATGAAGAAGATACCGGAAGGAGAGCAGGTCGGCAAGACCGGTCAAAGATTCTCTTCAGAACTAGAAGACAAGGATGAGCTAAGCAAAGTAGCTTTAATCGGAGCCCTGGCGCCAAAGAGAGAGGTGACGCTGAAAGAAGCCGGAGGACGTCAGCGTCCCTGATTAAAGAAGACCCCGGCGTCATCCCTGATTAAAGTAGCTTTGTAAAGTAGTTTGTCCAGTCAAAGATGCCATTAGGGTTTCTTGTTCTGTAAGCCACCCTCTCCCCTATATAAGGAGAGGGGGCATAGCCTCTTACGGACATGATGCGTTACGTTACGTGAGGTGAAGTTAGACGAAGAACCTGGTATCCAAAAACCTGTAACCATGTTAAGATCAATGAAGCTAGCGATCTAGAGCAGAGTTCTTCCTCTTGTCTCTCTTCTTGCATACCGGCCTTTGGTTGTGTTCTTGAGGAAAGCATCCGGAAGTTCATCCCATCTAGTCGCAAACCCTCCCCCGAATCCTCTAGCGCCCATTCGGCCCCAACTTAAGCCATCCCATGGCATCTGCTCGTTCGCCACGACGACACTATTAGATGCAGGCAACCGTCAACGCGCATGTGAGCTGCTGCATACCACCATGGTTGAGGCCATGCTCTTCATCAAGTAACAGAGGATCATCGCCAATACTCTCCGGCTCCGCATGCTTCATCTGTGAGTCCAGGAGCGACTTCCGATTTTGCCACACGCAACCCCATTTTGCCGCCCCTACCTCATCGCCTACCGTGACCGTCGTCGGGCTTGACCTGAACCGCACGCCCTACATAGATTCTGGTCCAGCTCCCTTACGCAAGACGCTAGCGGTGCCATCGGAGAACTGCCGGTGCCCCAGAACATGTTTGACAAAATGACGGTACCCGGCCTGACGATTGATGACATGGTACGCTCTCTGTCTCACCGTCATCATCTCACATTTGGTGATTCATAGGTCTATTGGAGAAACACAACGATGCTGGAATGCATATACTGATCTACAACGTCGACTTTTTCATTCGGTCGGAGGCACATGATCCCGCGGCGTAGACGCATCAACCATGGACTAGAAGCAGCATGCCTAGACGCAGGCAGACATCGAGGCCGAGCCCGTTTTTCTACACCCAACTGATGCAGCAGCCAACAGCCGTGTACCCTGACAACGACGAGGAGGATGAGGACGAGGACATGTTGGGACATGACCAAGCTGTGGCTACCGGTGCCGGCGTTGGCGGTGGCAATAAGAAGGGAGAGAGCCATATGATCTCCGGCTTCACCGACAAGAAGAACGAAGTGTTGTGCATATCTTGGCTCGCCGTTAGCCAAGACTCCATAAATGGCTCCCAACAAAAAGGCCAAGCATATTGGTGCAAGGTTAGCCAAGATTACAATGAGAGAAAGCTTCACAAACCCTCCTTCAACATCATCAAAAATTGCAATGATGAATCCATAAAAAAGATATGGGCCTACATCAAGCAAGAGACACACAAGTTATGCGTTGCGATCGACCATGTCCATCTCCACCCAGAGAGCGGCACCAACATTATTGAAGTGGTAATGGAACATCATCATCACATCTATGTACATATCTTTTCAGATCCTAACAATTGCATTTGCAGGTGCCTCAGGCCTTGGAGATTTTCAAGGCCAAATGGAAGAAGGGCTTCTACATCTCCACCATTGGAACCGGTTGAAGGAGGATCCCAAATGGAAGATAGGCTATACGGCCTACAAGGAAGCCCTCAAGAATGTCACGGCTACGGTCCTCCTCGATGGCGAAGATGATGCCCCTGGTCAGAATGCGCTTCCATCTCGTCCTAGGGAGCAAAAAATCCACGAAGGCCGATCGGGCCATCGAAGCTTCAGCCCTAGCTTTGAGCGAGAGGTTGGAGAAGATGCTGGCCCGCCTCTCAAAACGCCATGGCCAAGCGGGACAAGCGGAAACGGCTAGAGAAGGAGGCCTCGGCTGCCATCTACATCAACCTCACAAAAGAAGCCATAGAGGTGCAAAAGGCTTGACACCGTGGCCAAATGTCGGGTGGAGGATACCAGGATCATGCTCACCTACTTGAGCAACATGGATGCACATGGTTCGAGAACAAGAAATCCAAGATCCACCAACGGGACGCCTGATAGCCCATGCCTACACCGTGAGCACTATGGCCTCCTTCAACCCTTCGTACGCATGGCTCTCTTGTGCCCATTTTGGTTAATTTCATATTGTACTATGCCCGCCATGTAATGACCCACATTATGTAATTTGTGTCATTGATGCCACGATTTGAATGGACTAAAAATGGCTTCAATTGAGGATAGAATCGATCAATTTGGCTGTAAAAGATGGCCAGTGACCCGACGCAAACGGACACGCGCGGTCCTTTTTCGCGTCTATTTTGCGTCGGGCCGCTGGAAATGCCCTTAGAAGGGAAATGAATGGTGAATTGACAAAAGGAGGGAAACGATACTTCATGACTTTAACTGATTACTCTACTCGATATTGTTATGTGTACCTCCTGAAATCTAAAGATGAAGCTCCTAATCACTTCAAAAGCTTTAAAGGTGAAGCAGAAAACCAACTTGATCGAAAGATCAAGCGGCTAAGGTCCGACCATGGTGGAGAGTATTTTTCCAACGAGTTTGATTCTTTTTGTGCGGAACATGGTATTATCCATGAGAGGACGCCTCCCTACTCACCTCAGTCAAATGGGGTGGCCGAAAGAAAGAACCATACTCTAACTGATTTGGTTAACGCCATGTTAGATATATCGGGTCTATCCAAGGCATGGTGGGGGGAGGCGATATTGACTGCATGTCATGTCCTAAACCGTGTCCCCACAAAGAACAAAACCATTACCCTTTTGAGGAATGGGAAAGGAAAAGTTTGAAACTCTCTTACCTACAAACTTGGGGCTGTATGGCGAAAGTAAATGTGCCGATACCCAAGAAGCGCAAGCTTGGACCAAAAACCGTGGATTGTGTTCTTCTAGGATATGCAGTTCATAGCATTGGCTACAGATTTTTGATAGTAAAATCTGAGGTATCCGACATGCATGTTGGTACAATTATGGAGTCGAATGATGCGACTTTCTTTGAGGACATCTTTCCTATGAAAGAAACGTCTAGCTCATCAATTCAGGAGATGCCCAGTTCATCTACTCAGGAATTATTTCCTGAACCTACCATGGCTATAGAACACTTTGATAATCCTGTGGAGGATGACAATGAAGCTCCCAAAAGGAGCAAGAGACAGAGGGCTGCAAAGTCCTTTGGACATGATTTCATTGTGTACCTGGTGGATGACACTCCCACTTCTATTTCAGAAGCCTATGCATCTCTGTATGCCGACTACTGGAAGGAAGCTGTCCGTAGCAAGATGGATTCCATCTTAGCCAATGGAGCTTGGGAAATTACTGATCGTCCTTATGGGTGCAAGCCTGTAGGATGTAAGTGGGTGTTCAAGAAAAAGCTTAGGCCTGATTGTACTATTGAAAAGTACAAGGCACGTCTTGTGGCCAAGGGTTATACCCAGAAAGAAGGTGAAGATTTCTTTGATACATACTCACATGTTGCCATATTGACCACCATTCGAGTGCTACTATCCTTGGCTGCCTCACATGGTCTTCTCGTTCATCAAATGGATGTTAAGACTGCTTTCCTAAACGGAGAGCTTGAAGAGGAAATTTATATGGAGCAGCCTGATGGATTTGTAGTAGATGGTCAAGAAGGAAATGTGTGTAAATTACTGAAGTCTTTGTATGGGCTTAAGCAAGCGCCTAAGCAGTGGCATGAGAAGTTTGAAAGAACTTTAACGGCTGAAGGCTTTGTTGTAAACGAAGCTGTCAAGTGTGTATACTATCGCCATGGTGGGGGGAGGGAGTTATTCTCTGTCTCTATGTCGATGACATATTGATATTTGGGATCAACCTTACTGTGATTAACGAACTCAAGGAGTTCCTATCTCGTTGCTTTGAGATGAAGGACTGTTGAAGGATGACGATGGTGGGATTACATTGCTTCAGTCCCACTATGTGGAAAAGATCCTGAGTCGCTTTGGGTATAGCGACTGCAAATCTTCTCCAACGCCTTATGATCCTAGTGTGATAATTCGTAAGAATAAAAGAATTGCTAGAGATCAATTGCGATATTTGCAAATCATTGGCTCGCTTATGTATTTAGCCAGCGCCACGAGGCCTGACATCTCCTTTGCTGTAAGTAAACTCAGCCGTTTTGTGTCTAGACCCGGAGATGTTCATTGGCATGCTCTTGAAAGAGTTTTGCGCTATTTGAAAGGAACTGCGAGTTATGACATTCACTATACTGGGTATCCAAGGGTACTTAAGGGTTATAGTGATGCAAATTGGATATATGATGCTGATGAGACTAAGGCCACAAGTGGTTATTTGTTTACACTTGGAGGTGGCGCTGTTTACTGGAAGTCTTGCAAGCATACCATCATTACGAGGTCAACTATGGAAGCAAAACTCACAGCATTAGACACAACCACTGTTGAAGCAGAGTGGCTTCGTGAGCTCTTGATGGACTTACCCGTGGTTGCGAAAACAATACCCGCTATTCCTATGAACTGTGATAATCAAACTGTAATCATCAAAGTAAACAGTTCTAAAGATAATATGAAGTCATCAAGGCATGTGAAGAGGAGACTGAAAACTGTCAGGAAAATGAGAAACTCCGGAGTTATAGCGTTGGATTATATCCATACGCCTAGAAACCTGGCAGATCCCTTCACAAAGGGACTATCACGAAATGTGATAGAAAATGCATCGAGGGAGATGGGTATGAGAGCCACACTATGAGTTGCCCACGGTGGTAACCCGCTCTATGTGATCGGAGATCCCGTGAATTAGAGCTGGGAGACAAGCTGTTGGTCAGCTGGGACGAGAGTATATATCCCTATAGCAATTTTACCACTCCGTAAGATGCAATACTCTCCTAATCTGCATGGCAGGTTGATAATTATCTTAATGTGTTCTAAGTGGCTTATTTTAGCAGAGATGTTGTCCTGCAGAACGTATTTTAAAGAACACACCTATATGAGTCTGATTGTTAAACGTCGCAATCTATAAGAGTTGGGTGCTCTTTAGTAAACTCATGAAAGGCTCTGGAGTATGACGTATAAGCTCCAAACCGCGAGGAAGTCTCGCGGCAGCCTAGTATCGGTCTAGACTTTGTATGAAGCTAGTGCGCAGAAAACTTGTAGTTCAAGGCATAGTCCATTATCCAAGTTGCAATCTAGTGTAATATGAAGCTTTAAGTGGAAGTTCAACTTAACAATCTCCACGACATACCGGTATATAAAATAATGTTCTGGAAACTTATTGATGAGATGTGCCAATGAGAGTTTGTGGGGGATTGCTGGAATTTTTGGGCATTTGGCCTTTGGCCCATGGCCCCATTATCAAATTCTGAAACTCACATGGTGAAAGTGCATGGAGCCCCCATGTGTATTTTTGGTAATTAATGACAATCCCTATGGACTAATGTTTGCATTGAGTTATATTTGTAGGTGTTGTCCATAGGCAATGCTTGAACCATTTGTTGGCTTCAAGGTTGCAATAAGAAGAAATTGATGAAGGATATCAAGTGTCAAGTATGTTTTGAAGATGAAGATGAAGTGAGCCCTCAAGTTACTTCAAGACATCAACATAATGAAGTGCAAGTTCAAGATGAGCCATCTCGAAGAGATCCTTTGCTTGAGTCTTGCCATCCTTATGGTGATCATGGATATGTGAAGATGCGCCGAAGAAGAAGCTCTCCCATGGTGGATTATGGGGGATCAATCCATATGGTGATCATGGATATGTGAAGATGCACCGAAGAAGAAGCTCTCCCATGGTGGATTATGGGGGAGCAATCCACAAGACTTCGTCAAGCAAGCACAATCAAGAAAAGCGTTCCATCTTGTCGAGGTCAAGATCGTCGTCATCGAGCTCAAGTGGAATGCGCAAGTATAAGGTTTGCTCTTGATAGGGTTTCTTTCTCACCGGTCTCATAGTGTAGTTGGAGACCGGTTTATAGTTTAGTTGCCGTACTATCAAGAGGGCTCTCGAGTGAGTAACTCGATCGTATCGTTCGGAGAGAGCTCAAACCTTTGCATCATTGCATCATCTTTCTTGGTTGTTATTTGGATCTTATCCATGTGATGTTTTAGAGCTTGTGTTTATTCTCATGACAAGCTCTAGTTCATCGAAAACGGATTTCGCATAGATCACTTGTTGCGTTTTCGAGTTTGGTGCATCACCTTTCTTGGTTGGTTTTTGGGTCTTATCCATGTGATGTTTTAGAGCTTGTGCTTATTCTCATGACAAGCTCTATTTCATCGAAAACGGATTTTGCATAGATCACTTGTTGCGTTTTCGAGTTTGGTGATTTTCTCGGTTTCTCATGTTGAGGTGTTGCACCTCTAAATATAATAGAAAATCAACCCCCACTAGTTTCCAAATTTTGTTGGGTAAGCTCTTGTCGTCCTCTTTCCAACAAAATTGGTTTCACTCTATTCGGAGCTACCAATCTTAAGTTTTGGATTTTACAAGGTAGCAGTTTTATATCAGCAGGCCGGATTTTCCGGGCCGGATATTTCCCAAATATCCGGCCCCTGAAATTTGGCTAAGGACTCGTGGCTTTTCGGCTCAGTACTGCCCTGGATATATTGCCGGACTTTTGACCGGAAATTCCCCAGGCCGGAGATTTTGGGCCGGATAATCCGGGCCGGATATTTGCAAAATATCCGGCCCCAATATTTGGCTAAGGACTCAAGACGTTTCGGCTCAGTACTACCCTGGCATGAGGCCGCATTTTTGGCCGGACTTTTGACCGGATTTTCCCCAGGACCGGACTTTTTGGGGGGGCCGGATTATCCGGCCCCAACTTAGGCCGGATTATCCGGTCCTGGATTTGCCCAACGGTTCGATTTTCTTAGGGGGTATAAATACCCCTTCTTTCTTCTTGGGCTATTGCTTCTCTTACTCTCTCTCTACTCCATTGTTGAACTAGAGAAGCTTGCTCTATCTCTCTATCCCTCCATGATTCTTGCCCCCTTTTGAGGGAAAAGAGAGAGGAGACCTAGATCTACATTTCTACCAATCAAATCCGTCTCTTTGTGAGTGGAACTCTCTAGATCTTGATCTTGGTGTTCTTTGTGAATTCCTTTGTTCTTCCTCTCTTATTCCCCCAATAGCTTTTGTAGCTTTGTTGAAATTTGAGAGAGAAGGACTTGAGCATCTTTGTGGTGTTCTTGCCATTGCATTTGGTGCATCGGTTTGAGTTCTCCACGGTGATTCGTGGTGGTGAAAGCAAGAAGGTTGTTTCTCTTGGGTCTTTGGACCCTAGACGGCTTAGTGGCCTTTGTGGCATCTTTGTGCTGTTCTTGGGGACTCCAATTAAGTTGTGGAGAATCTTCAAGGGCAAGGCCTTTGTGGCATCTTAGTGGTGTTCTTGGGGACTCCAATTAAGTCGTGGAGATTCTTCAAGGGCAAGGCCTTTGTGGCAATTTGTTGGGAGCCTCCAATTAAGTTGTGGAGATAGCCCCAAGCTTTGTGCGGGTTCGGTAACCTCCCTAAGGTTCCATAGTGGTTCGAGGACATCCCTTTTGGTGGGAATTATCGAGGAGAATACGGTGGCCCTCGTGCATTTGGAGTGACTTGTCCTCCACACCGCTCCAACGGAGAGTAGCACTCGCAAGAGTGTGAACTTCAGGATACATCGTTGTCTCCACGTCACTTCGGTTATTCCTATACCCGAGCTCTTTACTTATGCACTTTACTTTGTGATAGCCATCATGCTTGAAGTTATATATCTTGCTATCACCTAGTTGCTTGTATTGCTTAGCATAAGTTGTTGGTGCACATAGGTGAACCATTGCTTAGAATAAGTTGTTGGTGCACATAGGTGAACCATAGTATATAGGCTTTGGGCTTGACAAAGTAAACGCTAGTTTTATTCCGCATTTGTTAAGCCCATCTCATAAAAGTTTTAAATCGCCTATTCACTCCCCCTCTAGGCGACATCCGTGTCCTTTAACATGGCCCATTCCAAAAATCAGTGGCAGCCCTAGTGGGGGCTAAAGTTTAGTCCCACATTGCTAGTTGGGAGAGAGTTCGAGTGGTACATAAGGTGGGTTGTTCTAGTCCTAGTAAGTGAGTGAGAAGAGAGAGAGCCCTCGCGCACTCCTCCTCCTCCGCCACCCGCCTAGCCTCGCCACGCCTCGTCACGACATGTCACGACGCGTCGCGGGTTGCGGAAATCTCGCCGAGCCGAGCTTATCTTTTTTATGGTTGGAAAATTAATTGTGTAATCAATTTTGAGTCATTAACGGATGCGTTGCTCAGCCGTTTTGCCTTCCGGACGCATACGTGACTACATGTTTCCAGTTCATTGCGCCGCCGCCTTCGTCTTCCTCATCCCGTCCGTCGGCGTGCACCGACTGCCGGGACAGTAGGCCTCCGGAACCCTGCCTCTCGTGAACCTGTACGGGTGAGGGGCAATCAGGTTTTTGGGGAGCGCTCCGGCATGACTACTGGCATCATGACGTCGTCATCGGACGACGAGTTTCTCCATACCGACAACTTCTTCCCGGACCTCAGCGACTTCTTTGGCAACCTCAACATGGCGACAATGACGTTGCTGCGAAGTATATGATCTTGTTGTTTCTCTTTCAGTTTCTGTTAGAGTTTCTTCTTCTAGTTTTTATGGTAGATGCGATCGGTTTGTCTTGTTTAGATGTGATCTGTTCATCTATCTTACTAGTCTGCACGATTAGTTTATTTGTTATTTTCGTAGTCATGATTTATCAATTATTTGTACGGATTATTTCATATGGATATTTGCTTATATGTTCAACATTAGCTGCTTTAAAGTTCGCGTGATATAGAGAAATTTCAGCTGGTGGACAACCAAGCAGCCTATTTTTATTTTTTTCCCTTATGCGAGAAAGGCCTTGGGAGTTTGGGACTAAGAGCATCCCCACTCGTTGGCGCTCCCCACGCCCAAATCCGGCGAAATTTTTGTCCGGATTGGAGGAAGATTTGGCGTGGGGAGGAGTAGTTTCCCAGCCGCGTGCCCAGGCGAAGACGACGATGCGAGTTTGAAAAACGGAAACTTGATAAACTTCGGCTAAATTCGGGCGAATATAGACTAAATTTAATGATATTTAGACTAAAACGGGCGGAGTTAATACATAGAGGCCGAATTCGACTATATTTCGAATTCGGCTAGGGGAATTCAAATGCTAATTTTAAAACACGGCGCTCTACATGCCCAAACGGCGGTAGAACACCGTGTAGTCGTCGCCGCCGTCGTCAGAGCCATCGTCCTCGACCTTCGGCACCTTCGGCGGCGCGGCCTGGCGGCTGCTGCCCTGGCCGGCGTCTCCCCACCCCGGGGATGGCTTGTACCATTCGTCGTCCGAGGACTCGAGGTCGACGACGGGGGCAACGACGCCGGATGGAGGCGTCGCAGGACGGCGGTAGCGCGCGGCGTCGTCGGTGGCGGTTGGAGCAGCCCGGGCGGCGAGTCGGCGTGCGGCGGCCAGGTCCATCAGCCGCCGCTGCTGCTCCGCCTCCTCGTGCTCCCGATCGCGCACAGACCACGCCGAGCGGCGTCCTCGGGAGGGCGTTGTCGGCGGGCACCAGGTCGTTGAGCGACACGGCGATCGCCTCCGCCACGGCGGCGTCCTCCGCGCTTCGCCTCCTCCTCGGCGAGCCTGTTTGCGGCGTCGGCCGCGGCGTCCTCCTTTTTCGCCGCCTTCCTCTTCCGCCCAGGCTGGGAGGGTTGGTCGCGGATGACGAGGGCGCCGCTGCTGCGCCCTCTGGTCGGCGGCGGAGACGCCGGCTCCTTCTTGACGCGCACCGGCGTCGAAGGCGACATCGCCTCCTCCCTCTTCACCGGCGCCAAGGATGACCTCGGCGCCGATCCGGAAGACGACGAGCTGGCAGCCATGCGCCGTGGCTGCCAGACGTTTCCCCGGCGGCAGCTCGCCGATGCCCTCGATGGAGGGGGCATCGTGAGCACCGGGAAGTTTCCGCCCTCGATGTGATCGAGGACGGCCTCGAGTGTCCGGCCCGGCGCGCTCCACCAACGTCGGCGGCCCGCGGCGTTGTTGCGCGGAGGCGGAGGCGGCGGGCCGTCGTAGGAGGCGAGCTCCCGCTCCCACCGCCGCATGAAGTACGAGTTCCACGCCGTGTAGTTGTCGGGGTGGTGGCGTGGCTCAGCGCGCTCCTCGTCCGTCAAGGTCATCCGCGCCTCCTCGATGGCGACGTCGAGGGCGTGGCCCCGAGGCGGCGGCGGGATTGGTACGCCGCCAGCACTAAGCCGCCACCCGCCGCCGGGAGGCCTCGTGTCTGGCGGGCAGGGGTACCCCGCCTGGTGGAGGAGGTGCCCCTCCCACGCGTGGAGCGACCGGCGGGGGAAGCCGTTGTTGGCTGCGCCGTCGTCGTCGTAGAACGCCATCGGGAGAGTAGAGGGAGAGTGGAGGGAGAGTGGAGCACGGGGTACGCCTCGCGGCGAGCGGACCGGCGTATATAGGCGCGGCTGGCGCGGGTGATTAATGACGCGTGGAATGCGACGCGTCCGCGGCGAGCTGACCGGCGGCAGCCTTTAGTGCGCGCGGAAGACGATGCGTGCGCGGAAGACGACGACATTAACTCGCCGCGTGGCCGGCGAATGCAGACCGGCGGCAGGCTTTTACAGCGCGCGGAAGACGATGCGATGAGGACGACGATCGGTTTCTCTCGCCGACAAGTTGGGGCCACCAGACGCGCGGGAAGTTTCCTCGGTGTTTCCCGCGCTTTCGTTTCGTCCGGACTCCCCGAGCGCTCCCCGGGGGGCCGGGGATGGCGTGGGATCGCCGGATGAATTTAGACCCAAATCCGGACGAAAACGAGGAACCGGGGGCGCGACTGGGCCAAATTACGCCGTCCGGATGGAAAAAACGTCGTTCGGGGACCTCGTCGGGGAGACGAGTGGAGATGCTCTAACCGAACTATCCAGCGGGGCGCCGGCCCTATCTCAGCTGGTGTACTCCCCGACAGAAAAGAAAACTCAGATAGTGAATTAAAAAATAACGATTGAGCACGTACTACATGCATGCGCGGCACACCGCCGCCACAACAACACGCCGGCCCGTCTCCCGGCGTCACACGTCGCCATGTCGATCTCTCAAGCAGCACTGCCCTGCGCGCACCGCACCATGAGCCGGAGCCCGGTGGGGTGATCTTCCGTAGCTCTTATGTCGGAGTATCTTGTTCCATGCCTGGATCAGAGACGGATCAAGCCGCACGGAAACACTCCACGGCGTCGTCCCTGCCGATGCACGTCGCCATGTCGGAGTATCTTTTATGGGCTGCCGATGTACTGTGCTTCCCGTGATAGCGAGCCCTGACACAGCTCCGCTGACACTGAATATATCTACGAGATTTGTTGCCACGGCAAATTGGCGTGCTTGACCGCCCAAAAAATAGCGTACGGATGCCTCCAGGTCTACAATGTACCGTGAGATACTACATCTAGCACAACGATATTTTCTTTTTTACCTAGAATATTCTACAGTACACTGTTTATCAACAGTTCCTACCTGCCAGTCTATATTAGCTAGGGTTGTAGTTTCCCTTAGAAGAAGTACTAGCTAGATCAGATTTGCAAGTAGAATCTGACAAATGTAGGGTGTCCTTGATTTAAAGGATTTTCATAAAAGCAGTGGTGGATTCATAAGGATTGATTTTATGTTGATTGTTTGATCCGTTGCATTTTATGGAAAAAAGTGTTTTGATGAACGGAGTATGAAGGTAATATATTAATATCGTGAACATATCAATTGCACCCTGTCTCTACACTAGCGAAGTATACGAAAGACATTAAGAATGCACACATACAAGAAAAACAAGAAAAAGATGAAGACCCTGCCACGGTGAAGATATTAAGAATGCACACAACAACAAAAAGAGCAAGAAGAAAAAGAAAAAGACCCCGCCATGGTGAACAACCACTCAGCACCTGCACACAAACAACCACCAAAAAGAAAACACCCGGATTATAGAAGATGTTTTCCAAAATCCACGCCGGGAGAAAGTTCTAAGTTACAAAATAATGCATTCATCAAAGCCATTACAAGGTACAACCAATGAAGATCAGACTTTGAGTTTTCACCCTGAAAATCAAGACTCGGTACTAGATGAACAACACCAAAAAAAGAGTCATCCAATGTTGTTGCCCCATTTGCCGATGCAGCTACTACAAGTCATCAAACAATAGGTCTTCTTCGTCACAACCAAAAACCCCCACCGCCATTACCAGTCTTGGACTCAAGTGAGCCACAAAAACACTTCTGGCCCTCTAATTGCAGCCGTCATAACATTCTCTGCCTCTGTCAACGCCATGGAGATCTAGACGTAGACATATACAATAATGTTGGCCGCGAGAAGAGCTACGCGAGCGCCACACCTTCTTGAAGCCGCATGGTCTGATGATATGTACACACACGTCTGGAACCCATCTAACCCAGATATCAAGGGGCAAACTCATATGCGGCCAGATCGAAGAGGACCAACGGCAGGTAGAATGGCTCTATGGCACAAGAAGAACAAATCCTTATTCGATGCAGGCCTTGATTCTCCCATGCCTCCTGCCATAGGTATGGCATGTGCAACGCCCGCTAGAGCAGATCGTCTCTAGGCCTAGGAACGACAATGCCTGGGCGCTAACCTAGCCACCACCGCCATGCCACCAGGGTCGCCGCCCCAAGACCTTGCTCCGCCACGAGACAGGCGGGAGTCTCCCATCCTCTATTGGAGTGGGGCTGCCGCCATCATGTATAGTTGGGGCCGGCGGCCGAGAGGGAGAAGGATGGAGGTGCCCCTGTCTGTGCTAGGGTTCACCCCTGTGTGACCGGGATTTTTTCTAGGTATTCCTTTGTACTATATTTCATAGGCCAAGTAGTCGTTGTCGGCCTTTTTGTCGGCCATGCCACCACCTCTTCATCGCCGCTAAGTTGAGGTAATCGAGGCCTTGGTGGTGAGATTGATCGAGTTGTGACATGAACTGGGTGACGAACACCTCGGCGGCACTCGGAGTCGGCCCGGGAATATCGCCGGTCACCTCGCGGGCATCATGTTGAGGTGCGACGATGGTCGTCGAGGAGGAAGATAGCGTGGCCTTGGAGGTCCCATTGGGCTTGCCCTTCACCGCCGGCTTGGATGCGGCCTTTCTTTTCTTCTTCGCTTCCGCCACCTGCGAAATCATGACCTCCGTCGGCTTCCGCGCTCGCAGCCCGCTCAGCACTAGAAAAAGGGGAAGCCGGCCCACCTTCCCCGCCTTCGATGTTGCCTCGAACAACTTGAGGTGGTCTTTGCGGCCGGTACCGTCAACCGCGCCATGCCAGTGGCGCCCAATTGTTACCGCGTCATCAGAGGTGTCGTCGGGGTCGATTCCGGGCGGCGCATCGGCGGGAAACTTCGGCGGGGTTGCGAAAGCAAGCTCCGGTGAAAATCTGGCCGGGGGACAGGAGAATCCCGACGCCGGCGATGACTGGCGACGGTTTTGGGCGGGAGGGTCGGCGGTGATGCGGGAGGGGAAATTTTAGGAGTGGAGTTCATGGCCGAGCATATTTGAGAGAGTGGGGAAGATTATAGGAGTCACTATCCTATATTTGCTCCTCTAACCAATTTTGCTACTTCAGTTAGAGCCGCTTTCGGCTATTAGAGGAGCAAATTTGCTCATCCGGACGCAGAAAGAGCTTCGGTTAGAGATGCTCTAAGAGCATGACAAGGCCAAACGATAGTGATTGCAAAGACGCCAATTTTCAGAACATGAGTCCATGCTGTAGATGACAACCAATTGGTGTGAAAACACATGTCAACTAGTTTTCAAAGTATGTGAAAATTTCATATGTGTACGAGATAACTACATACACTAAAAATGCAATTTGGTTTAAAACAATCATTTGGGACATGGAGAACAAAACTCATAAATCAATTAAGTTGGTGTACAAACAATTAGCTACAATACTAGATACACATTTGTTGTGTATAAAAGTTTTGGTAAGCACAGACAACATTATCATTTTTTTAAAATTCTAACGTACTTGTTTTACCCGTTGTCCTCCGCATGAAAGATTTTAAAAGTCTTTACTCCCTCCGCTCAATAACAAGTGTTGCGTCTTTAGTTTAAACTAGCCAGGTGGCCCTCGCAAATGCGAGGGCATGTATGAACATATTGTCGATATGCTCGAGATTTAAATTTATGGTTATAGATATATTGAGAATGTATTTTTTTAAAAATCTTGTTCACCGGGAATGTAATCTCAATAAAATATCACCGGTCAATTTTAACTTATGGAAGAATAAATTTTATGAACTTTAGAAACACCACACCATATTCTATCCGTCGTCTCTTACTCGACTATATATTGTTTTATCTTCATGATCTCCCACACTCTTCAATTCTGCTCCGCTCACAAGTATCAGATGTGCCATGTAACGGGGCTATGATAACAGTGATCTAATCCTATGATACCTAACCTGAAGAATGCAGCAAATTTTTGATATATAAATTTAAGCATGTTAGTCCTAAAGTATCATAAATATATGGAGTTGACATAAACTATAATAAACACCCTTTGATTTGCGAATGTCACACATAAGTTAAAATTGTTTAGTATATAAAAAATTATCTAGGATTTCCTGTACTTAAATAAACACACAAGTTGACCCTCCACTTGTAGAAACAACCGTTTCCCTAATTGTCCTCTATATTGTATGTATTCAAGTAACTATGTATTTTGGCCCATTGTTTTTATGCCTTACTTCCACACTGAGATTATATACATAGAATCTATACATGATCGATACATATCTACATAACTTTCATTTGCACCCATAATCGACAATGGGTCCATAATTAAATTTGTAGAATTGCTGGATTTGTAGACTAACTTGCAATTATATAGAATGTACATTGATGTTTCACACACAAAAAATCAGCTTTCAATATTGTAAATGTCTAGATATTTACTTTGAAGCCAAAGTGCTATAAATAATTTTTTATGAAGATAAATAATATAATTAATATTCTACTCTCAATTTCATCTTTAAAAAATAGTAACAGGCTACATACCTGTCTGCCTCGGCAATACCCGAGCACACTGGAGCTCATATTTTAAAATTTTCAAAAACAATATTTCTAGGACTCAAAAAGATCTACAAACAAATAAGTGCATACATACACACACTCCAAAGGTACATTTGAAATTTTGGGAAATATACGTTGTATTTCGAGATACAGGAAATGTGTCAGAAAAATCAATGTTTAATACCGCTATATGCAGCAACAATTTTTTTGTACCTCAAATACAACCAATTTTTTACAGAAATGTTGCACAAATACACAGACCATGTATACATATTGACAATAATTTTTGGAGCGTATACAAGCTTCAAAATATATATAGATTGACATGATGGATAAACGATAGCCTTGATGCATGCATGCACTGAATTGACAAAAGCAATGCGTTAAGAAATTTGCTGCTACAACTTCTACCTGCATGTAGCGATGCTGATACTGCATAAATCGATCATCCCGGTGTACCTTCACTGCCAGTCTGCCACTGGTGCAGCCAAAAATATTGCCGAGCATGGCATCTCCACAAGTTGCTTGATATGGCAGACACCATCGGATACTCGGCCACCGATAAGCTAGCCATCTAGAGCTAAAAACGACACCGGTGGAGCGGTATTATGGCCTCCATTGAAGCCAAAAAATAATCTCGGCTTTGCGAGGGCATGTATGAACATATTGTCGATATGCTCGAGATTTAAATTTATGGTTATAGATATATTGAGAATGTATTTTTTTTAAAATCTTGTTCACCGGGAATGTAATCTCAATAAAATATCACCGGTCAATTTTAACTTATGGAAGAATAAATTTTATGAACTTTAGAAACACCACACCATATTCTATCCGTCGTCTCTTACTCGACTATATATTGTTTTATCTTCAGGATCTCCCACACTCTTCAATTCTGCTCCGCTCACAAGTATCAGATGTGCCATGTAACGGGGCTATGATAACAGTGATCTAATCCTATGATACCTAACCTGAAGAATGCAGCAAATTTTTGATATATAAATTTAAGCATGTTAGTCCTAAAGTATCATAAATATATGGAGTTGACATAAACTATAATAAACACCCTTTGATTTGCGAATGTCACACATAAGTTAAAATTGTTTAGTATATAAAAAATTATCTAGGATTTCCTGTACTTAAATAAACACACAAGTTGACCCTCCACTTGTAGAAACAACCGTTTCCCTAATTGTCCTCTATATTGTATGTATTCAAGTAACTATGTATTTTGGCCCATTGTTTTTATGCCTTACTTCCGCACTGAGATTATATACATAGAATCTATACATGATCGATACATATCTACATAACTTTCATTTGCACCCATAATCGACAATGGGTCCATAATTAAATTTGTAGCATTGCTGGATTTGTAGACTAACTTGCAATTATATAGAATGTACATTGATGTTTCACACACAAAAAATCAGCTTTCAATATTGTAAATGTCTAGATATTTACTTTGAAGCCAAAGTGCTATAAATAATTTTTTATGAAGATAAATAATATAATTAATATTCTACTCTCAATTTCATCTTTAAAAAATAGTAACAGGCTACATACCTGTCTGCCTCGGCAATACCCGAGCACACTGGAGCTCATATTTTAAAATTTTCAAAAACAATATTTCTAGGACTCAAAAAGATCTACAAACAAATAAGTGCATACATACACACACTCCAAAGGTACATTTGAAATTTTGGGAAAATATACGTTGTATTTCGAGATACAGGAAATGTGTCAGAAAAATCAATGTTTAATACCGCTATATGCAGCAACAATTTTTTTGTACCTCAAATACAACCAATTTTTTACAGAAATGTTGCACAAATACACAGACCATGTATACATATTGACAATAATTTTTGGAGCGTATACAAGCTTCAAAATATATATAGATTGACATGATGGATAAACGATAGCCTTGATGCATGCATGCACTGAATTGACAAAAGCAATGCGTTAAGAAATTTGCTGCTACAACTTCTACCTGCATGTAGCGATGCTGATACTGCATAAATCGATCATCCGGTGTACCTTCACTGCCAGTCTGCCACTGGTGCAGCCAAAAATATTGCCGAGCATGGCATCTCCACAAGTTGCTTGATATGGCAGACACCATCGGATACTCGGCCACCGATAAGCTAGCCATCTAGAGCTAAAAACGACACCGGTGGAGCGGTATTATGGCCTCCATTGAAGCCAAAAAATAATCTCGGCTTTGCGAGGGCATGTATGAACATATTGTCGATATGCTCGAGATTTAAATTTATGGTTATAGATATATTGAGAATGTATTTTTTTAAAAATCTTGTTCACCGGGAATGTAATCTCAATAAAATATCACCGGTCAATTTTAACTTATGGAAGAATAAATTTTATGAACTTTAGAAACACCACACCATATTCTATCCGTCGTCTCTTACTCGACTATATATTGTTTTATCTTCAGGATCTCCCACACTCTTCAATTCTGCTCCGCTCACAAGTATCAGATGTGCCATGTAACGGGGCTATGATAACAGTGATCTAATCCTATGATACCTAACCTGAAGAATGCAGCAAATTTTTGATATATAAATTTAAGCATGTTAGTCCTAAAGTATCATAAATATATGGAGTTGACATAAACTATAATAAACACCCTTTGATTTGCGAATGTCACACATAAGTTAAAATTGTTTAGTATATAAAAAATTATCTAGGATTTCCTGTACTTAAATAAACACACAAGTTGACCCTCCACTTGTAGAAACAACCGTTTCCCTAATTGTCCTCTATATTGTATGTATTCAAGTAACTATGTATTTTGGCCCATTGTTTTTATGCCTTACTTCCGCACTGAGATTATATACATAGAATCTATACATGATCGATACATATCTACATAACTTTCATTTGCACCCATAATCGACAATGGGTCCATAATTAAATTTGTAGCATTGCTGGATTTGTAGACTAACTTGCAATTATATAGAATGTACATTGATGTTTCACACACAAAAAATCAGCTTTCAATATTGTAAATGTCTAGATATTTACTTTGAAGCCAAAGTGCTATAAATAATTTTTTATGAAGATAAATAATATAATTAATATTCTACTCTCAATTTCATCTTTAAAAAATAGTAACAGGCTACATACCTGTCTGCCTCGGCAATACCCGAGCACACTGGAGCTCATATTTTAAAATTTTCAAAAACAATATTTCTAGGACTCAAAAAGATCTACAAACAAATAAGTGCATACATACACACACTCCAAAGGTACATTTGAAATTTTGGGAAAATATACGTTGTATTTCGAGATACAGGAAATGTGTCAGAAAAATCAATGTTTAATACCGCTATATGCAGCAACAATTTTTTTGTACCTCAAATACAACCAATTTTTTACAGAAATGTTGCACAAATACACAGACCATGTATACATATTGACAATAATTTTTGGAGCGTATACAAGCTTCAAAATATAGATAGATTGACATGATGGATAAACGATAGCCTTGATGCATGCATGCACTGAATTGACAAAAGCAATGCGTTAAGAAATTTGCTGCTACAACTTCTACCTGCATGTAGCGATGCTGATACTGCATAAATCGATCATCCCGGTGTACCTTCACTGCCAGTCTGCCACTGGTGCAGCCAAAAATATTGCCGAGCATGGCATCTCCACAAGTTGCTTGATATGGCAGACACCATCGGATACTCGGCCACCGATAAGCTAGCCATCTAGAGCTAAAAACGACACCGGTGGAGCGGTATTATGGCCTCCATTGAAGCCAAAAAATAATCTCGGCCATGGGTCTATGCTCGTGTTGATTAGTCTAGCTGACACATCAGTCGAAACCTCGAAGGAACATATATCCTGTCAAACATAACTGAACATAGTTTATTTTACAGATCATATGGAACAGATTTGTTGTCAAGAAAAAAAGTCGTGTTAAACAGTGCTAGGTTGTTACGTGATTACGTAAACACTGAAGTTCTAAAAAATCATACATGTGTCTGTTTACGTAAATATTTACGTTTTATTAAATCCTAGACATAAGTTACAGATCCAACAATAAAAATTAATTTAATGATGTGTATTAATATGGTATCTTTATTTTAGGTACTACCATATCCAATCAGGTACATGGTTTCCTTTTTTCAAATGGTCGCACAGCTAAGCTACTATGGCATGTTCCCTGAAATAAGGGGTGCCCGGTCAAATTTTTTATAATCATTGTCTGGTACGCCCCATCAACTTGAGATCTATTTTTTGCAGGGTATGAGATCTGATATTGTTGTAGAAGGTTATGACTCGTGACCCAACTATGGCGCTATCTGGTTGTACTAACGTGTCAAGTACTCATATGTACTACATATTTATTGTGGTGCGTAACGCTTATTATCTTTTAATCTCAGCCATTAAAATTAGGATCAACAGAATATATATTTTAAGCATATGTGGACAAACGTGGTTGCTTTATTTTAGATCCGTATTCTGCTTTTAGTATATAATAGATAGATAGATTTAATAAAATTTGAAATAAACAATGACACTTATTACAAATCGGAGGGAGTATAAAAGATTCTTCAGTAAGTTACAACTGCAGAAGCAACAGCCGGTATGATTACACAACAGCGCTAGTCATCTTGAAAGATATTCATATAAAAAACTCCACATATTTTGTGGAGATATGCAAGCTAGATAGAAAATGATTTTTTCAAGAGCTCATAATTTTTCTACAATTCATATAGATTAAGTTATTTTCATTTAAATTTTATTTATTAAGCATATTCTCAGTGGGAGGCGATGTTACTGTCACATCGAGGCGTCTGTGGTGACTTCGTCATTGTCTAGACCTGCCGGATCATTTTCGTCAATCTCAGGTGTCTGTGTGTATGTGTCTCGGAAGCTCGGCCAAATTCCTAACGTTGTGTTTGGATGCACATAATTTAGCCGTGAAATTGAATTGGACTGAAATTGCAAATCCAAGGTGGAAAGGAAATGACCTCCTTCAATTTTGCTGTTTGGATGTACAATGTATTTGTTGTTGGAATCACAGGATGACACCGAATTATAAATCATGTTTGGATGCAGCCTCGAATTGGAATTGGAAAGGGGCAGGGAGATGGGCAGGGAGAGGTGGACTTGGAGTCAGCCAGGGAGAAGCCACGCACGCCGCCGTCCCCCTGTCGTCGATGCTACCCGCCGCCGTTCCCCTGCCGGCTAGGGAGGGGCCACCACAAGCCGTCGTTCCCCTACAGGACAGGTAGAAGCCACCGCCCGACGCTGCTCCCCTACCGGCCAGGGACAGGCCACCGCCCGGGGCCGCGTCGCTCCGTTCCCCTACCGGCCAGGCCTGTCCGGCGACGTTCCCCTACCGCCGCCGTTCTAGGGTTAGGGGAGCTCGCCGCCGTTGGAGGAGGGGTGAGATGGGGTGATGGGGAGAGGAGGGCACGGGACAAGAGAGGTCGGCGTGGCTTACCGGAGCTGCAGACGCCACCGCCGGGCGGAGAAGGCCGAGCTCCGTCGCTGGCGGGCGGAGAAGGCCGAGCTCCTTCTCTGTTGTCGCGAGCGTTGACGAAGGGGTGTGCGATTCCACGCCTTTCCGAGGTCTCGGGCTCGGAAAGTGTCCAAGTGAAACGGTACGCTCGCGGGGATGGCTCGGAATTTGCCAATCGTTTCCACGCCTCGATTCTAAGGCCACCCAAACACCCGAATTGGACCTATTCGCTCCAAATTCCAATTCCACAGCCAGATTCTATGCATCCAAACACAGTGTAAGCATTTTTTTTGCGGGGATATTCCTAAGCCTATCAACATGAAATAATGTAGTACATCATAAAATCACTGCACGCGTATGTATAACCTACAAGCGGAAAACTGCTCTAACAATTCCCTAAATTAGCACATGTTTTGTGCAGTTTTTTGTTTTGTTTTGGCGAGGGAGCTAACTGTGTGTAATGTTAGGTAATTAGATTTTCAGAAGAAATCTATCGACTGAAAACTCTAGGGGGTTTTATAAATGTGTCGCGAATATATTATAGCTCATTGGGATGAATAAAGAATATACGGATATGTCGCAGCCTAGAGTTTCTTTGCCATGATCCGATGTCGAACAGGTACAGGCTCTTGATTAAAGGTCTGCGTGAAGGTGCACACACTTCATAAAGGTGCATACACCTATCCAGCTGAACACGGTACAAAGGTGCAGCAAGACCAAAACACTCGAACGTACTTTTGGATTTTGCTTCCCCTTGTAACGGCTTTTAACTTTCTTAGAAAAGCATGGAACGACCTCCCCCCCACTGTCACATGCTTTCTCAGTTTCACGGGCCGCCAAAATAATAGAGGAAGCAACTTGTACGTGGTTTCAAATGGTTTCTCACATCAGATTCCAACAGGTAGAACCCAGTAGGAGTGGATTTTCTATAGAATCCATATCATAGGATTTTTCTTCCCAAAGAATGACATTTGGATGAAAGGGATGACACCCTTAATATTTGGATGTCATTCCTACATCTCAATCCCTTAGAAATTTCAATATCCAATCTAACCACTCTTTTACACTCAATCACATACGACCGAGACACTTTTCATGTGTTTCATCCAAATGATTACTCCTGCAATTTTTCTCTGTTTTGTAACTTTATGTTTTGTACTTACAATCCCATATATCAAACTCTCGTGCTTTTTATATACTCACGTGTTTTGTAAACATGTGATCCACTCCTATGTTTTCTCTACTCCTTTGATTTATAAGAGCATCACCGGACGCGACCCCATAGCCCTCTCCAAAGCTCTATTGGGCGCGCTAGCTACTACCAATGCCACGTTGGATACCGACATGCCGGCACCACATGCCAATGATCCAGCCCATTCCCCCTGCACCTCGCCTCTCCCCTGCTCGAAGCTTCTCCCACCCTGGCCAAATCGCCATGCCACCCCCTACTTCGAAGCCGATAGTTCAGCGGCACCTACCCCAACCGCATACCCTTCGTTGTTGCCACCCACCACTTCGAGTGCCACTCTCACCGTCATTTGGATGCTGCTCCCGAATCTCGCGGCGACCTTCTGCGCATGTAGTGCATAAAAGGTGTGCGCCTGTTTGCCTCGGTAGGCTTCATTTCTAAAAAAATTGCCCTCCGCCATTTTTTTTTCGAAATGGGGCAAATATCGCCCCAGCTTCTGCATCCAAATGATGCACACGGCTTTTTTAATTAGATTATTCACAAAACCTTACAAGAACAATACAAAAGATCAAACTCGAAGCAACCTTACTATACCTATAGTGGGATGAAGAGGGTGACAATACACCAACTCACATCATCCAAAAACTACATGTCTTCCCAAACCGCCCAATAGCAAGTGAGAAGCACATCCAGTCAAGCAGACTCTCAGCGCACGCCAACGCACACGCCACAGAAGTTGCTCCCGCCGTCTTCCTCGACTCCATCTTCAAGAGAGATCATCGCATTAACCTTGCAAGACATGCCATCGATGCCACCATGACGCCAGACGGCTCCACCATCCTGCACGTATACATCATCCCGCATCTGTCGCCGATACCCTGCAGCACCATGCCACTGAGACTCACGGCCAACAATGTGGTAGATGAACACCACTCCACCGAAATCCACCAACATCCAGCAGCTGCTCCAAAAACGATGCCCCAAGAGGTAGAACGACGCAGGGTGCGCCGCCATCGTCCGATCCGGGAGACCCGGACCTAGGGTTTCCCCCGGAGCAGCACGAGTGAGAGACTGCAGACTGCGACGACGATGCCTTCAAGAAGGTAGCGGCGTGACACGTCGCCATCGTCCACCAACCGAGGTCGGAGCACGGTTTGCACCGGCAGCCGCACATCCCCAACTCGCCGAGTGTAGTGCCAAGACGGGCAAAGATGACGCCTTCGACAAGGTAACGACATCGACCGACGCCGCCATCATCCGCCAATACTGAGGTCGAGGCTCGGTTTTCACCGGCCGCCATGACTGTGACGCCCCGGAACCGGTACCATGAGGATCCCAGCGAACCTGCCGAAATCCGCACGATATCGATTCAGAGACGCCCTCCGACACAACGTGCGCGACGGATCACACATGTGATACCGGAGGAATTAACACGGGAGGTAACATTACAACATGATTACAATAGAGCCCACAAGGAACAGATATATTACAACAAGGACTCCAACGAGTCAAGATACAAATATACAACATAAACTCCAAATCATACATAAAGCCGAATACATCCGAGTACGAACAAGAATACAAATTGGACTAAGAGTTCTGAAGTTAAACGATGGCGTCCATTACCCTGCCCAGACCAAGCCGGAAGGGATGGGAGAAAGGCCAGTTGTGCTGGGCTGGTGCAGTGGAAGAGAAAAGGGAAAAGAAGAGGATGGGCCAAATAGAAATTGCAACATTTTACAAAACTGAACTTATACTTGAACCATTTTGCAAAAATTTATAAAATACTTTGTGTATTTGAAAATAAGAAGAAAGATGGGAGGGGTTTAATAAACCATATGAGAAGGAAACAAAATAACTAGAGTTTATAAAATAATATTTTTATTTAATAAAAACACGTATGTGATGCATGTATGATGCCATGATGATGCACAAAATAAAAAGAACAAGCAAAACATATAGTAGTACTACCCTGGGCCGTTACAATCGACACCACTAACAAGGAACCTCGCCCCGAGGTTCCACCTCAAGGTACGGGGGAGAGAGGTGAACTATCGGGTCTTCAGGCGACGTTTCGATCTTCTCGACACCACTAACAAGAATTGTTGCTCCATGTACAACGCTCGACACCACTAACAAGAAGTCGTTGTCCCGTCGATGATGATGCGCTTCTGTCGGATCCTCCGAAGATCAGACCTATTAGGATAAGGCAGAGATCGTCCAACCCACGTCGAAACCTAAGACTCACAGAAACTTGGATAAGAGAGAGGACTCAAAACTCGCATAGATAAGAGCAGAAAGAAAATAGATAAGGAGAAAATCAGATTTAATCAGATATATCCAACGAATTTTCTGAAAATAGGTTTAGACACTCTAAACTCAACGACCGTTGGCAAGGTTATCCTACAGGCTGGACTAGTGGGGTACCGTCAACTTGAGGCTCTGATACCAAGTTGTGACGCCCCGGAACTGGTACCATGAGGATCCCAGCGAACCTGCCGAAATCCGCACGATATCGATTCAGAGACGCCCTCCGACACGACGTGCGCGACGGATCACACACGTGATGCCGGAGGAATTAACACGAGAGGTAACATTACAACAGGATTACAATAGAGCCCACAAGGAACAGATATATTACAACAAGGACTCCAACGAGTCAAGATACAAATATACAACATAAGATCCAAATCATACATAAAGCCGAATACATCTGAGTACGGACAAGAATACAAATTGGAGTAAGAGTCCTGAAGATAAACGATGGCGTCCATGACCCTGCCCAGGCCAAGCCGGAAGGAAAGGGAGAAAGGCCAGCCGGGCTGGGCTGGTGCGGTGGAAGAGAAAAGGGAGAAGAAGAGGATGGACCAGGAGGAGGAGGGGCCAGATAGAAATTGGAACATTTTACAAAACTGAACTTATAGTTGAAACCATTTTGCAAACATTTATAAAATACTTTGTGTTTTTTGAAATAAGAAGAAAAATGGGAGGGTTTTATTAAACCATATGAGAAGGAAACAAAATAACTAGAGTTTATAAAATAATATTTTTATTTAATAAAAACACGTATGTGATGCATGTATGATGCCATATGATGATGCACACAAGAAAAAGAACAAGCAAAACATATAGGGGTACTACCCTGGGCCGTTACAATGACACCCCGGACTAGATCACCATTGCCGGAAACCTATGTGAGATCCCATGATCCCCCACACAGGACTACCAGCCTAGCCGACCACCTCCGACGAAGAAGATGACCACCACCACCATGCCCGGGGCTACTGCCCCAGGTTTCCTCATGATGCGAGGGATGCCCACGAATGCCTCACTGCCGAGGAGGCAGAGCCACGACAGGTAGATCGACGCCCGCCCTGGCCCAACGGACCAAGATTGGACCCGATCCTCACCGCCGCCGCCCGCCGCCTGCAGAGCGATGCCATAGCCGTCGCCTCCCTGCGCCGCCGCATCAAGGAGAGGCCTGGCGGACGCCGCCGCCGTGCCCTCTGGTCGTGGGGGCTAGAGGATAGGCCGCCGTCGCCGCCACGCCGCAGGGCTTTGCCCAGCCGCGCTTCCGGTGATGGCGGCGGCCGTGCCCTCCGCCATTTGGTTGATTGATTGCTTCATTGTCTGATTCACATGCTATGGATATTGATGAAGATGATATGATGATCCATCAACTGAGGCAAGACAAATCCAATGCCGCCTTCGATGATGACGAGCACTTGATGATACTAGCTTGTCTTATACAACTACAAGCGGGCAAGCTGAAGAATGCCGCCCTCAAACTTGGAGGTAAAAGTTTGGGAGAAAGAAGTCGAAGCCAATGTAGAGGATGGATTGTCATGCATTTTCTATATGCCGACCATTCTGCTGAGGAGGCAACATATATCCCAATGGGTTTTTGGTAGCGCTATAGGATGAACAAGGATGTGTTCATCAAGTTGTAGCATGATGTGAGAGTATGACACCTACTTCTTGATGAAGAAATATGTCATCGAAATTCCATGTTTCTCATCAATTCACGAATACCCTGTTTCTATGAGGATGATTGCCTATGCAGATCGTGTAGATACAACTAACAAATACCTAGCAAGGGTGAACCAACATCCATTGAAGCCGTGTACAAGTTCTGGAGGGTGGTTGTGGTATTGTTTGGACTACAACATATAAGATGTGCAAATGAATCATAAAACAACTTAGATCATGGCACAAAATATGGCAAGAGGGTTTCATGGGATTCTTGGAAACGCCGATTGCATGCATTGGTCACCGAAGAATTGTATATTTGTTTGGCAAGGTTTGTGTAAAGGAAATCATGGAGTTTGCAGTGTGGTACGAATTATGACCTATGGATTTGCCACACATTTGTTTTTGGTATGACGGGATCCCACAGTAACATCAATGTGCTGCAACGTTTATTGGTATTTTTGAGACTTGCTGAAGGTCATGCTCCTGAGTGCAAGTACTAGATCAATGACCACCAATATACCAAAGGGAGTGCCTAGCCGATGGCATCTATCCAAGATGGTCAAAATTTGTGAAGGTAGTCACCAAGCATGTAGGTCAAGCAAAGTCTCACTTTGCTTCACGACAGGAGAGTTGCTTCAATCTTGTTTTGCTATTGTTTGGTACCGTGCTTAAACATGCCTCCAAGATCACATATGTGGGAGGTGATGAATGCTTGCGTGATCATGCACACCATAATCATCGAGAGTGAGCGTAGAGATCCAGCGAATGACGATTATCCATATGATCACCACTAAGCTGCCAGTGGAGTTCTTGATTTTCTCTTCATACATGCTGAGATTCGCGACAAAAGCTTTTCATCACCATATGCAAAGTGATCTGATAGAGCATTTGTGGGCGTTCAAAGGAGACGCCGCGTGATCTTGTTCTCTAGTTGAAGCTCATTTTATTTGAATTGTATGAATTATTTTATTTCCTTTTTAAAATTCATGTAGAACTAATTTATTTATGTTCAAACTGGTTAAAAATATGGTTGAATTTGGAAAAAAGATATAAAGTATAATCGGAGGGCCGTATCGCGGTTTTGGAAGCGCGATTGGGAAGAGACACACCTATCATACGCGGCAAGTAGTGTCTTATGCTCGATCTTGCGCTGTAACCGGACGTGCATATGGGGGTGGAGGCATGACATGTGATCTAGTACCTCTGATCGTATTTAACTGACGCTGGTCAACATGGGTGTCTGCTGCACGTGCACCACTCAGGGTCGATTTAAAACAATCGGAGGGAGGATTCATTTTTTTGCAAGGCCATACAAGGCGACAAGAAGAGCATGCACAGGGACGTACCAAGCAAACCATTGCTATGACTTTATACATAGGTGGTCGGCGTGGTTTGGTACCTCCGTAACAGTCAGACACTGTACGTCGATGTTCTTCGATTTAGAAATACAGGCGCGTCTAATCATTCCCTGTCGTGCCGCCAAAACGCACCTCCCTACACGTAGGTACGTACGTAAACCTAGCCTCCTCACTCCCCATCCTGCACGTATATCGCTCACTGCCCATATCAGCGAGCGAACGACATAGTAAGAGAGAGAGCCGACGTGGTATGCAGTTATGCAGGTACACTTGGCTGTCCAATCGGAAAAAAGAAGAGGATAGAGAGGTATACATGTAGGTAGGGTGCGGATGCTACGGCGAGTAGCGTCGTGCTGCTGCGACCTGTCGCCCATCCGGGCGTGTTTGGTCGATATCCATGCCGATCTCTATCTCTGGTTTCGACTAGTGGCGCTCATCAGTGTTGCCACTCCCCCTGTTTCCTTTGGGGAAAAATAGCAATGAAGCAGCCACACAAAGGCTTCTTCCTCCTACCTATACCGCCGGCCCTTTGATTCCTTCATTCCGTCTGACTGGGTATTCCGGCAGCGGGAGCTTGAAGGTCGAGAAACAGATCCATTGGTGGTATGGTACGTATGCTAAGCTTCTGCCTTAAGTTTTCTCTAGCTCTGCCCCCTCTTCTGTTCATTCGAAACCCCCCTGGTAGCTTCCCAGGCATGATGCTATAATGCAAGCTTCTTGCCTAATGTAAAGATCCACATATCTCCAATCTAGCTTTAGTTTCCCTCTCAATTTCCCTGCAAATATCTCAAGTTCCAATCCACTACTGCTAGATTTTGGGTTCAATGCCCGGCCGGACACCCTCATTCTTATTTTCAGTATCAGAATATAGTGTGCTGGAGATGAATACTCATATTTGCGCATGCTGTCAAAAAGATCTGAATGTTCCTGCAGATTGCAAATGCTCGACCCTATCTGCACATGTAACAATAGTAACTGATTCCCAGCTAGTACATGCTATATTCTTAGTCCGGAGGAAATACTTAAATTAGAGATTAGAGAGAGAAATATCCATATTCATGGCATTGTATTATGCTCAAATAATATAGATTTTTTTTTCTAAAATTAGAACTCCTAACAGTTAAGATGATGCTAGGTTGCTAGCATGTACCAAATGTTTTAGCGTTACTATATACCCTGATTCAGACCCAAGATATATGGCATCACTAGATAGCCAGATTCTCATCTTATATATATCTAGTATATAATATGCATGTTAAATCGACCCCATATTAAATATAGAAACGACATTCATGATACCCAAGTATATGTAAAAATTAGCTTTGTCATGGCCCCAAATTTGGCATTAAAACCCGTACTATAGAAAATGTAAATAAAATTTATATATTGTCCTATACGCACCAGATTGTGCCTTGTGTACTATCCTGAGGTCCCACACGCTAAAACACATTCTTTCTCCAATCTCTGTTACTACCCACCGAAGTGATAAAATAAAAACATGTAACCTAGCATGAATAAAACCATCAGCACAATGAGATGAGAATAATGTTTCCGCCGAAAATGGAATGGCCTCCCACATAATTAAGAGAAAAATAACCGCCTAAATAAACAACAACTCATTTATGTTAACCTTATGAATATATCATTAAAAATATGGCTGATCATGTACATTCCATGCAATATCAGTGAGACGGGATTTATGTATTTCTATCTTACATTATGATACTCTACGTCTAGCAAGAGTAACGGACGTGTGAAATATTGCATACTCTTCAAATCTTCCGTGGAAAATAGTGACTACACAATTAATCTATACACATGTCGTGGAAAATAAGATGACTTATTAATATCTGCATGGTTAACTATTAGTATCACGAGAAATAGAATTTCAGATACTAGTCAGAATTCAAAATTTATTATACACACAAATATTATCAAAACAATGTAGGTAATATAATAATTTCTGGCTTGCGTCAGCTGGATTTCAAAAAACTATATTGGTTTGTGTGAATTGAAGATATTGATAGTTAATAGTTTCTATAGGGTAATTTTGACTTCTCTTGTTCTCATCATTTTCTCAGTCAACATGCCAGACTCTTAGCAAATTGACTTGACAGCTTTGCTCTCATTATGTAAATGCGTGGCTGTTGTTTGCCATGCATGTATGGCAATGTAAGCTCATAGTTAATTTGTTATAGTTTGAAGGATAAAACATACAGACCATTATACAGAGAGGTAAATCTGAAGATAGCTACGAACAATACTGAAGGACCGAAATGAATAATGTTAGCCTTTAGTCCTTGAGCTAGCATGTTGCACTACATTCTTTTAACTCCATGTACATGACTACAGAGTGTTCAATGATTGAACGCACATTATCTTCTTTAGTTCCTGGCACTACTTTCCCTCCTAGCCTTTCATATATTCTTAGTGCACCAGTGTAAGCAAACGAGAGAGTTGTTTATTCTTTGCCTAAGAAAAAATGTTTATGATTGCCAACAAAAGCAAGAGCTCTGTCATTGATTATAGCAAGTGTACTAAATTATGTACAAGAAGTCATATAGAAGGTTGATCTTTATGTATGTTCTTTCATTGACCAACTTATGAGGAAGGACAGGACACACTAGTTTTCCTAAGGGGGAATTCTTTAGGCTTCATGCAGTTAGTATCAGGGAACAAGCTAGCATTAATTACTTTTGAAGGAGTTATTTTTTTTCTTTATTAGGCTTTGAAGCTTATTACAATTTCAGAGCTATACACATGGACAACAAGACATGGAATAACAATTGGTATCATCAAGAAAGCATTTTACAAAGAACACTTCTGCTACATCAGTGGTCAAGGTAAAAACCTACACACTCATATACACATGTTGACATAACAACAGGAATCTCAGGTGTGTCGTTTGACATGGAAGAAATTCATAATCTAGACCATCTTACTACTTAAGTTATTTATTGAATTGCTACCATATAAGTTTATCAGTAGTATCATGCAGTTAATAACAAAACCCAGAGATAGATAAGGCACACATCAAACATCTAATGAAGCCGTGCCCTTGAAATGTCATTTTCCCATGATTATTATTTGTAGACTGGTAGATTTAAGTTTTTTTTCTTTTTAGTTTGACAGTAGATGACTTGATTGTAATGTTTCCATTATAATTAAATAATACTTTGTACCAACAATTTGTCATGCTGGACATACTTATACTATGGTTCAAACATGGATTTTTTCTTTGAAAACGAGGTTAGAAACACCTGGCCTCTGCATATGCTTCCAATACGGATGTATATGATTCCGAATTATGATGATACTCATGCTTTATGCTGTGTCAATTCACAGCTTCTTTATTTTCTAAACTTTTCCTAGATATATGCAGACGACAAGGATATGTGTGGCATTGAGCTTCGTCTAGCTAGACCTGTGTGTGAATTTTATGTGAGCAGCTTTGCCAGTCGGAATTAACTCAAATTGAGCCAAGGAGAAGATGTAAATCAGGTAACTAACTCAAACTCACAGTGTCACCAAACCAACATGAACTGACTTAAACACCCACATTGGCATGTGATTATTTCCCAAACATTTATCTTCTGTTCAAAGTGATAAAAAATATATTGAAATGCAGACCTACAAATTAATGAGATTGAACTATATGCACATTAAAATGTATGCTGTAGCTAAAAGTAAACCACAATATTATGTATATCAACGATAGGCATATTATATACTATCGTGAATAAAATGCTGCTAAATTTATTACTATCATTAAACATATGCTTTATTTAGTATATATGCATTTTTCTCGTATCCTTCCCGGCCAGTATACAAGTGCTACATGTATGTCTCTTTGGGTTGTCTGTCAAACAGAACTGTGAATTTTATGTGAGTTGTTTGTGATTAGGAGAACAGGTAATTCAACAAGTTTATTCAAATCAGAGCAACACTGAACAAAGATGAACTACTGAATGTTAGGCTGCCGTCCAAATTTGGTAAAAACTATAAAACTGCAGAGGGACATAAATTGTGGAATTGAAATATGTGCACTACCTAGAAGTAAGCCACACTAATTTATGTAGATCACTGAAGTAACCAAAGAAGTGAAACATGTGTTCTATATATCCTTCCTCATGCAAACGTATGTATGCAATATATGTCTATCTGTCATCAATTGATTCTTTTAAGCATATGCGATGTGAACTCCAAATTATGATTACCTAGGTTGGCCCTGTGGCTAGTAGGGTGTTTGAAGAATTTCACCTGAAATTGATTGCCCAAACCTCCGGATCAAAGTTGTCCGTGCCTGACCTTTTAAGGATGATGTTCCGATGTGTAGCACCGGAAATCTCATAACAACTCCAAGTACCTCCAAATTAGCACATCAACGATACAACAAATATAGTTAGCAAAATTAATACAACAAACACCCCCTGCATAACTGCATTAACATAAGTTTTCCGGAACAGAATCTGACATGGCAGGATCGATAGCACACACTTTACAAAACTCTTCAACTTGTATTGGTTATCTAATAGAGAACCAGAAAATGTCTAGCATGCATAGGATCATGAGGAGGAAGGCCTAATTAAACAAGCCATATATAAGCCTTCACCGTTTTGGGTATCATGTTTTGCATATGATGCAACAGCATATACAAGAAATCACCTTAACTGATCAGTAATCTTTTGTTGTTGCCGCACTCATCATTTCCTCAAGCTGGTAGTACTCATGGTAGTAGTAGTCCAATCCCTCCATGGGCTGCTCTATTGCCGCCGCCGCAGCGGCTTCTGACATGATCCAGTCTACTTCGCCGCCACCGCCGTGGTCAGCCATGAGAACCATCGGTGAGCCATCTCCACCTGCGCTTCGCATCCTCTCCATCGTCCTCTCGCACGCATGTGCCCTCGCATCCCTGAAACAGTCAGTGCTCGAGGAGCTCGCTGCGTCCCCTTTCTCCTTGACGGAAGCAGCTCTCGGCGCGGCCGCGGTTGGCCCCGACGCCGCGTCGGAGAGGCGGTCGATGGCTGGCTTGGACTGCGTGAGAAGCCAGTCCACCGTCTTGCTGGCCTTGTCGAAACCGAGCAGGTCCTGCAGCGCGAAGAAATCGCGTGCCACGCCGACAGACAGCCGCATCCGCCGGTCGCGCACCCCCTGCGCCGTTTGGATCTTGCTGTGCCGGTCCGTCCGGAACGGCCGCTTCCGCGCCGTCCCGACAGCGGCACCACCTGGCGCGCTATTCTCCGGCTCCTCAAGCTCCGCCAGAACTGGAGCGGTCACCGGCTGCCAGACCACTGCTTCCAGGGTCTCCTCCTGCTGCGGCTGGTGGTGGTGGTGCTGCTGGTACATCTCGGCAGGGAAGAGCTGGACGTATTCGTCCGAATATGACGAGACCGGCGGCATGTGGAGTGTAGTAGGGTTTGATAATGGCGGTTCTTGGTGGGGGGCGCAATGATGATGATGATGATAACGGGGGATATTTGGGTGATGAGGTAACATCTCTCAAATAGTTCAAAGCTTCAGTAGCAATCGAAAGCAACCACTAAACCTGAGTGGATGGACAGTTGAAAGAAGCTTCCAGTTCTAGTCGTGCCCGGTACATATGAAGTGGTAGTACTGCAAGCTAGCTAGTGCAACGGAGATCTAAATTTTGCTTCCACACTTCTACTCCCTTCTTCTTTCTTGTTCTATGCCAAGTATATCTAAGCATCCATTTCCATCGTGGTGTGATCGGAAGGGAAGGGGCTAAGGGACGAGGAGGAGGAGGAGGAGGAAAGGGGAAGGAGGGGCGCAGGAGAAAGAGGTAGCCACACAGCAACCAGCTAGAGATTGTAGGCATCTAGCTAGGGTACTCCTCAAGGCCCACTGGAGTAGTATGAGTAAAAGTGTATGTACATTCCAACATTGTACTGTACAAGCTAGCCTGCATTTTTATATATACTTACTCTATTAATTTAGTTATTTTTTGGCTGTGCAGTGCAGGGTGGTGCAGCTATGCATGCAGGCTTTCTCTTCATGGCCGGATGGCAGTGGCATTTGATGTAGCTAGCTCTCAAAACTGTTGATCTGTCCTTGTATGTGGGCTCAGGAAAGGTAAGGTTGTCCAGCTTAACTAGTGCCGCTTCTTGGTGGCTCCTGGGTGTGTGTGTGGGCAAACGATGAAGGCATTATTATGAGGCCAATCCCTATATGTGTGTGCAGTTACGACTGTAGGGACATGTGCAGTTACGACACATCTGAGCATGGTCAGGTATTTGTACACATCTAACCATACAGTGGTAGATAACGATGGGATATTTAGCACAACCCCCGTTGTCTGTTAGTTCACTAGGGCATAGACATCTTCGACCTAAGATTGAGGCAATTTGTTGCCTAGTTGGGGCCTACTACAACCCAACGGCCCTACCAAATAATGAACAGGCCGAGAAAGACAATCGAGCAAGTCCATTTTTAAACACATCACACAACATCTTTTGCAGTCCTAATGAGTGAATAAACTAATCCTCTCATCTCTAAACTTGGGCCTTCGGAATCCCCGAACATGTGCAGGATAACACACCTCTTGCCCTAAACCGCCGTGATTTTGGTGGAGAGGGAGCCAAGGTGATATACTGGCCGACATAGCATGTGATAAGTTGATTACTGAACAGATTTGCTACGGCTCAGTCAAAGTACCTAACCATGTGGTTTCATTGAGGATTTGTGGACTGATAGCGTTAGGGTTCAAGTGTTCATAGAGGTAGCACAATCATCAGATCGACACGCGGAATTGAGGACAAATGGAGAGAGGGACCAGAGCTTCTTGTGGTAGTTTATCAATGCATGATAGAATTCAGTTGGCTGAACAATGGACGAAGACGAGGGATTGCCGGACTAGCCTCTTGAAATATATGTCGTCAACATAAATATGTTAACTGCTTGAGCTACATTAGTTGTGCTCGTTAGAAATTTCCTAGAGCAGATAGCATCATATATAATCAAAAGCCACCAAAAAAAGTTACATAGTGCAGAACCCATTGTATGTTTTTTATCATTTGATTAGGATCTATTTTAACTTTTTCAGGAACAGCCACAAATTGAAGTTGACTTTCGTGGCGCCCATATGATTGGATGTTGACATTTGCTTGTATTATTTACTCTGGCGGCCAAAATTTGGTATTATTCCCTTCGTTATTTTCTGTACTTTGAGAGTTACAAAACCTAGTGTGCGGGTTGCAGATCAGTGAAAACCACTAGTTCACAGTTCCAAATTTGTCAGCTAAAATTTGCAGGTTCTTTTTCAAGTTTTTTATGAAGACGTGATCTGCATTCAACGAACTAGAACTGATCACCCATCATTTTTCTCCTTCGAGGATCATTGTGATGAAAGGATCAAAATATCATTAACATTTTTAAGTAAAGGAAGAGTAGTAATCCCTCCGTTTTTTATTTGTAAGGCCACTAACACTAATCAAGTAAAATTGATTACATTTCTACCTCGTAGGATGGTGTTCGTCAATGCAAAAGTTGTATGCATCCATAGGGAAAGAGGATCCACATGCAATTAATATCTTTAATTAGCCTAAAATACAAGATAATATGCACATAAATAATTGTGCTATTTATTAGTTGGTTAAGTTTTCTTGGTATATGAAATATGAGTTTGTGGCCTTATATATAAAACAGATGAAGTATATCCCTTTGGTTGCAGGTAAACAACCTGGGCCCGGTGACTGTGACCCCCTTTTGTGAGGGGGGCACCCCTTCTCCCGAAGTTATCGGGCTATCTTGCTGAGTTCTTTAGAGAGAGTCATCTCACGCCCCTAGTTATTCTCTACCTACCCACATGTGTCGGTTTTGGGTACAAGTACCCTTTTCTTGAAGGCGAGCTTTTCCTGGGAGTATGACATTGGTTACATACTTTCGGCTAACCTAGCCTCCTCCCTCCCTCCGTACAAACAAGGGGTAGTACATGAATATTGACATGTTGTCTATCTACTACGCCTTTTGGCCTGATCTTAGGCCCCGACTCACCCTCCGTGGACGAACCTTGCGGAGGAAACCTTGGGTTTTCGGGGCATTGGATTCTTGCCAATGTTTTCGTTACTCAAGCGGGAATTCTCGCTTCCGCTTCGTCATTAACATAGTTTGAGGCACTAATTACATGCTATAGATGTATTTTTTTATAATATGGAGGCATGTCATATACTAGGCATAATAATTGCATTTCAAGTATAAGTAATGTGTTGTGCTAGGTTTAGTGGTTAGATGACTACATTGTTTTCCTCAAGGTCTTCGGTCTCTATGTGGTTGCACTTGATAAAGTGCATCCACATTTAGTGTCCTTAGGAACCCAAAATAATTTCTCTTGCAGCGGAACACGAGTTCTCTTGGCTCTTATACATTGTTCAAACTTAGAGGATGACATTTGACTAAATTTATAAGCCTTATTTATTGAAAAGGATGGAGTACTCATGAAAGGGACAGTTTGGTGTGTAGTCCGAACTCGTAGAAATGGGCGTGCAATATAACTCCATAGTTGCACTTAGAGCAAGTACAATAAGATCTAGTCAGCTGGCTACAAGAATTAAAATAATATATTTGTGTCTAGTTGGATGAGAGAGAAGAAGAGAGAGAATGTGAGTGGGCTCTTATGGAAGAGCTAGCTCTAGCACGTGCTCCTAGGCAAGGTGTGTGAATGAAAGGTGGGCCATCCATTGAGAAAATAGTACATTCTTATTGTTAACTATTGTATTTGTTGGCTACATGTTGACTATAGATGACATGGCATGCATCTTGCTTATAGCCAACAACCGGTTATACTATTGGAGTTGCTCTTATGTTGGATATGCGATAGTGTATCTATGCTAGATCTACCCAAAATAATGACTCATGCAGTAGAAGTTAAGATCTCTCGGCTCTAGTATCTTGCTGAATTGCATGAACCACGCAGTTCAGCCCAAATTCGAAGTGATAAGAAGATGCGAGCAATATTTCTTTGCTGCAATGTGCCAAACTATCAATTGGCATTCACCATTAAGTCACCAAGCCTGGATTTTTCAAGAGCCACCTTTTAAATTTGACAGGTGTTTGAAGATACATATAGCAAAAGTTCAAAACAAGATATTTACAACAAATTTCTCTCTCTTTTGACATGGGACAAGCCAGGCCCGAATTGCTAAGTGTTACACTCAGCAAAGACTTTCCCGAGTATTTTGTGATAACAAAAAAAGGTTTTACAGTAGTGTTCTATGCTTATCATTGAGTAGTAGTTAGTTTCTCATACTTTATTGCTTTTGCTTAGCACATTAATGATACTGGTACTGTAACTAGGTGTCTAGGTCATACAATAACCTCACACCCACTAGTGGAAAACAAGCCTAATGTCGCGGGTCGTATGACCCTTTTGTCGCGGGCGGCCAGCCGCGACAAGGGAGGCGCGACAAAAGGTCCCCCTTTTGTCGCGGGTCGCTTACGACCCGCGACATAAGGTCCACCACGTGGCAGCCGCGGGGCGCGCAGGGGACAGGCCCTTTTGTCGCGGGCGGTATTACCACCCGCGACAAAAGGCCCTCTACGTGGCGGGCACACAACGCTGCTGCTTTAGGGTTTGAGAGGTGCAGCACCCCCACCCCCCCCCCCCCCCGCCACCGACCGCTTGTTATTTCATTTTTTCATTCGAAAATAAAAGTTGGATATATTTGTACGCTACTAGAAGTGGTACACGTTCATTCATTATATATAGATCGATCAAACAAATATTGGAAGCAAAAGTCGATTCCCTTACATGTAGATTCCCCTTACATATATATATACATTTAGCTCACGATCGACAAGCGGTACTAACGACCGTCTATTTGGAGGTAGAGCATCTATTTGGACTAAACAAGCCTTTGTTGTTTAGTACTTCTTTAACCAAAAGTCCCGCCAGTTCCTCCGCAATTCCTAGTAGGTGTTCCTTTGGTTGGAGTCTGTCCCGCATGTAGTCCACCTATATACGAAAATGAGATGAGTATGACTATATCAATCTTGATAACGAAATATTGACGATAATAAATAAAGTTGTGAGTGTTATTGCTTACGTTGAATTTATTTTTGTTCTGCTTCTCAGTGGTTAACATGCGAATGGACTCGCAAACGTAGTATCCACATAGATTTGTCCCTTGTGGCTGCTGAGGGCACGGTACAGGAGTAAATGTTAGCTTCTCTGCCCAGGTACCATCCTGACGATGTCTCTTGAAAGCGGTCCAAGCCCTGCCAGGCAAAAGAATGATTGAATGAGTGGATAAGTAATTGATATCTCACGAAAGATATAGCGCGGCGATGAAGGAAATTACACTTGGAGCAACTTCTGCAAGTCGCTGAACCCGTCCACGCCTCTACTCAGTGGGTCTCTTACTTCAACTATTCTCTTATCAGGTTGAATATCTAGTAGAATCCAGTGGAAGCTGCACATGTTATGTATATACGTCAGGAATTACACTTAACATCGAGTAAAAAAAAATTGAATGTGCATAAAAGATCATTAAGACTCTCACTCGTAGTTGTAAGGAAACAATATTGAATCACAGAAATATTGCTCCCCCAAAAACCTTAGTAGGTTTCCCCCCGTATCTTCGCGGTTATGCTTTACCGTTTGAACATGTATTTTATCTGGATCAATAAACCCAATATTGATAATATTATTACTTTTGCATTCACTGATCTTCAGTCTGCATAATAGAGAACACATAAGATATAATGAGTATATGCAATAAGAACGAACATGAACTGAATGAAAATGAACTTATATGTAGTTAACAACTTACAAGCAATAGCAACTCATGAGAGATTTGTCGAGGGCTTCTAAATTGAATAAGTGCCAGAGTTCATTCATCTCAATATGGATCTCCTCCTTTCGGTAGTAATATTCCCATGGTATAGTCGCCACGATGTACATTATGTTCTCCTTGCACGCATCAAGGTACCACTGATGCAAATTCCGCATATATGTTGGCAGTTTATGCAGCTGCTCTGTGCTGACCAAGTCGGCCCCGTAGACAAATTTAGGAGCTATATCAGCAGTGGGTAGTGCAACATCTGCTGCATACATCAATTCCTCCACGGTAACGTCACAGACAGCCGCTAGCTTTGCAGCTTCTTCCATATCGAAACCACCCTGTTCCTGGTACAACTTGGGAACATTAAACACTTTGAGTGCTGGAATCGATTGTTTGGGCTGATCTCCGAGGAGGGGAACTTCCTTTCTCTTTTTGCCTTTTGTCGTTTGCTTGGCCTTGAGGGGTGCACTTGTTGAACTTGACTTCTTCTCGGCTGCACTTCTAGCTGATGATTTGCTCGTGCTAGCAATATCCTTCTTCTTAGCCTTGTCATCCTTGTTCTTCTTAGCCTTTTCATCCTGCCTCTTGTCATCAATTACCCTCGCAAGGTGGCGTGTATAGCCATCCTTCTTCTCGTGTAAGTCATATTGTGATGGTGTGTTCAGAAAAGAAGTAGCATATGCTATTTGCTTCTCGGTGTATGGCTCTGGCGCTGGAGGTTTTGGCTTATGTAAATGATCATAGTTGTGTTTCGCAACAGCGGCCGCATTTTCCTCGACAGTAAGATCCCAAGGACGGGGGGAGGAACCTTTGGTACTTTTGGGAGGGGCGACATCTTGCGGATAGGACTCTTGAAACGCTTCCGGTAGGGTGCATTCCGAGTCTTAGTGGGCGGAGGCGGCGGTGCTGGAGATGGAGATGGACTACAGATGTCGTGGTCGACGTCGTACCCATGGGGTGATGGTGGCGACATGTGATCAGTAGGAGGAGGTGATGGTGGCCTGCGATCATCTGGAGGAGGTGATGGTGACCTTGGACGACTGGTACTAGGGGCTACCCAGCCTGGCAGCTTGATGTTCTTCTTTTCCCAGAGAATGATTTCTCCCAGCACCTCTCTGAGTGTAACCCCCCCATCACCTCTAGGGAACTGGAGCTCCAATGTCTCCCACGACGGTACAACTGAATCCACCCCGACACGAGCATAGCCAGCTGGAATCTCATTGCCATGCCATGTTGCTGGCTCACCTTCAGGTCCAAATGCAGGTAAGACATAGCCGACCGCCACCTTAACAGACATGTTCCTGAACACCTCATGGAGATCACAAGGTGTTTGCTCCTTGATTCCGTCCACGGGGTCGCCAGGACCGCCATCTATCATCCGTGTAGGAGGGGCCTCCGAGTCGGCCACGCTGCTGTCTCGTCGCTGAGATATGCCAGCGGTATTATCTGGCTGGCGCTGTCTTTTTAGTTCATTTAACTCCCGCTGCTGCTGCTGAATCTCCCGCTGCTGCTGGTCAAGTTGGCGTTGGAACTCGGCCATCCGGTCATTCTGCACCTGCAGCTCGCGTTGTTTAGCTCTCGCTCGGCTTCTATAAGTCTTCGCGTCGGCCGGAAACCCAAGCGACCACGGAACACTAGGGCCGAAGCCTCTTATTCGTCCTCCCTTCTCAGGATTACCGAGGACAAGCGTCAGCAAGTCTTTCTCTCTATCGGGAGCAAACTTTAGTTTTCCCGCCTTTATATCTGTCGTCACTTCAATCCATTTTTCCCTGGGTACCCTAACCCTGCTGTCACTTTCAACAATGTTCCCTGTCTTCATGTCATACTCACAACCATGCGCGAGGAACCAATTTCGAGCCCTAATGTCCCATCCTTCTCGCGTGGGTTCTGGAGTGATCCCCTTCCGCTCCATCTCAGCCTCTTGTGCATCCCACTTAGGCATGGCTACTTCGTAGCCCCCTCACCCCGTATGATGGTGATATTTCTTCTCGCTTGCATTCTTCTGGTTTTTCTTGGACAGGTTCACAGCCTCCTCTGATTCTTTGTACTTCACAAAATCTTCCCAATTATGCTCCTGCTTCGATAGATAGTTCTCGAATACTGGAGGCTTCTTCTCGGCCTTATAAGTTGCCCATAACCGGTTCTTATACGCCCGGAAAAGTTCCCCCATCTTCTTAAGAGCCCATTTCTTCACTAGCGCCCTCTGCTTAGCATTCTCAGACTCCGATCCCAGATCTGGCAAAGTGAAATGTGCCATGAGGTCGTTAAAAAGTGTGTCTTTGTACCTATCGGCAACCTGATTTTCGGACACCTTCTTGGTCTTGTTCCATTCTCTAATAGTGATCGGGAGAGAATCCCTAACCAGAACTCCGCACTGATTTTTAAATTTCGTTCTGACAGCTGAGGGTGCCACAGGTTGGCCTTCCGGTGATATAGCTTCAATTGCGAAGTGGTCTTTTTTGGTCAACTTCTTTGCCGGGCCTCGTTTGTCCAACTTATCTTCGGAGGCCTAAGAGAATAAAAATTAATTAATTTATATACATATGTACATATAGAATTCCATTAATGCATCTATACTAATCGTATACCTCGTCATCACCGGAGCCGTCGGCTTCTCCATCACCGGAGCCGTCGGCTTCTCCATCACCGGAGCCGCCGGCTTCTCCATGATCACCGGAGCCATCGGCTTCTCCATCACCGGAGCCGCCGGCTTCTCCATCACCATCGCGGATTATGTTCGCGAAAATGTCTTCCTGTTCCAAGTCCCGTTCGAATGGATCCATTGTTTCTGCAAAAAATTAAATCGATAAGTACATGTTCTAACCCTAACCCTAATCAAACACTAACCAAACCCTAACCCTAGCTAACCAAACACTAACCTAACCCTAACACTAATCGGCGTCAGTTGTTCGCGAGAGGGAGAGGGCCGGTGTCGGCGTCGGTTGTTCGCGAGAGGGAGAGAAGATGGGAGTTGCGGCGTCGGTGGTTTTCGCGAGAGGGAGAGAGAGGTGTTTGCGAGAGGGAGAGGGCCGGTGTCGGCGTCGGTTGTTCGTGATAGGGAGAGAAGAGGGGTGTCGGCGAGTGTTGTTCGCGAGAGGGAGAGGGGTGTCGGCGAGTGTTTGCGTCGGTTGTTCGCGAGAGGGAGAGGGGTGTCGGCGAGTGTTTGCGTCGGTTGGTCGCGAGAGGGAGAGGGGTGTCGGCGAGTGTTCGCGATATGGAGAGGGGTGTCGGCGAGTGTTGTTCGCGAGAGGGAGAGCGGTGTCGGCGAGTGTTGTTCGCGAGAGTGTTTGTGTCGGTTGTTTACAAGCTAACCAATACAAAATTTAAACTAATATAAAATTTAAATTAATACAAAATTTAATCTAACTAACTACAAGATTTGAATTAATACAAAATTTAAACTAAGTAACTACAAAATTTGAATTAACTATCTACAAAAATTTAAACTAACTAACTAATACTAAATTTAATCTAAATACTAATACTAATACTAACTAACTAATACTAATTAAAACTAAATACTAATGCTAACTAAACTAAACTAACTAACTTAATAAAAAAATTAATGAAAAAACTTAACGAAAAAAAAGGCCGGGGCATGGCCGGCCGGCACCGGCGGCCGCGCGGGGCGGCGGAGGGTGGCGGCTACCTGCAGAGGGTGGCGCAGAGAGGGCGGCGGCGGCCGGGGTGCCCCGAGGAGGCGGCGGCCGAGTTGTCGCGTAGATCGAGGCCACGCGCGCGAGATCGTCGGAGGTGGCGCGCAGAGGCGGCGCAGAGTGGCGGAGGCGGCGCAGAGGGCGTTGGCGGCGAAGAGGCGGCTCGAAGTGGCGAAGCGGCGGCCGGAGGCGAGGAAGATGGCCGGCGGTGGCGGTGAAATTGGGCAGCTGGCGGCGCAATTTTGCTAAGGGATTGGCCTCCGGGTGTCGCGGGTGGGGGCTCCACCCGCGGCGGTAGGTATTTATACCTAACCCCTTTTGTCGCGGGTGGTGGCACGACCCGTGATAAAAGGCACCTTTTATCGCGGGTCGTGCCACCACCCGCGATAAAAGGGGGTCACTATCGCGGGCCGTGGCTCGACCCGCGACAAAAGGGGTAGGAGCTGATCCGTGGCACAGCCCATCCAACGGCTCTGGCCGTTTGAATCCAACGGCCTAGAGCCGTTGGATGGGCTGTGCCACGGATCAGCTCATCTCACCCTCTTCACCCCTTTTATTTTTTCTATTTTAAATTAATAAAACTATTATTTCAATAACTTTTGAATGGTAACTCAAATACAAATGTTTTATATATGAATATTGATCAGAAAAAGCTAATGAACATGAATATGACATCCATATACCTATTCCACGTGCCTCTGTGCACCGCCGCCGTGCCACACGTGTCGCGTCCCCGTGCCACGTGTCGCGTCCCGTCGACGCCGTCGTGCGACGTGTCGCCACCGCTTCCACGTGCCTCGCCCCGCCGACGCCGGCGTGCGACGTGTAGCCACCGCTTACACGTGCCATGCCCCGCGTGCGCTATATAGAGCGACGAGTGCGGGCGCAACCACACGTCGCCACCGCCTCCGCTCATTCATCTCCGGGATGCCTCCATGTCGTCGAGGGGTGTCCGGTTTCCGTGGCGTTCGAGTGCGTCCGAGCGGTAGGTTCACCGCCGAGATACGCGCCAGTGGCTTCCGCCTCACCCTCGGCACGTACAACACGCCGGAGCTGGCGGCGCGCGCTTACGACGCGGCGGCGTGGCGCTTTCGGCGGCCAGGGCATGGCATGAACTTCCCGGATGTTGAATCGCTAGAGGAGGCGGAGTTCCTCGCGCCACCGCCGTGCCTCGTCGACGACGAGGACCGTCGCCGGCACCGCCAGGTGCAGCGCTGGATCGCCATCGCCGAGCGCGACGAGCAGTTGATGCGCCAGTGGAGGGCGCAGTTCCCCAACGATGTCGACAACACCGACGCGTTCTTTTCTAACCTTAGGGCACAACGCAGGTCCAACAGGCGCCACCGTCGGGCCGTCGCCGCCTTCGAGCTCGAGAACCCGAATACAACTTGGACCGAAAACGACCCTCGGTGGGATGACATTTGGACGGAGACAACCTCCGACGACGAGTAGAGACTATACTAGTAATTTATCTATTTTATTGTAATTTCAATAAAGTCGTTGTCGGTTCTATTAGTTTAAATTTAGTTTATAAAGTCGTTGTCGGTTGTTTTTGTTCAATAAAGTGGTTGACACGAAATTTATTACGATTGAACTGAAATTAAAGTACAGAGCTCAACTGAAAAATAAGATACATGGCCAGATTCGAATGTTGGAGCCATTCAATCATAGTCGTGCCTAGCCCTATAATAGTCGCCACTGTAGTCATCATAGTCGCCGACGTCATCGTCGCTAGCATCGGGGTCGCGGTTGTCGTACCTCGGCGGATGACCACGCGTGGGCTGGGATTGAGGGTAGCGCAGGCGGGGGCCACGATAGGCCATGACGCTCTGGAGAGTCCGGCCGCGCAACCACATCCGACGGCCGGCCTCGTTGAAGTTCGAAGGAGGCGGGCCGTCCTCCTCGTACCTGGCAACCGCCCTCTCACGCCGATTGATGAAGAAGCTGTCCCAAATCGGGCTGTAGTCGGGATGTCACTGGGGATTCCTCCGCTGCTCAGGCGTGAGCTCGAAATAGTAGTGGTTCGTGATGGCCATCTCGCGTGGCACACCTAGAGGGATAGGAGGGACCGGTTGAACGGGTACACAACTTTTCTGCTTTTTTCCAAATATTTACTTTCAGTCTCATCTAAACAGTGTGTGCATGCATTGTATCCTTTGTTCGTCTGTCCTGAAATGTTACTAAGAGCAGGCCAATCATTGATGGTTACGAATAGCAACGCTCGTAGTCAAATTCTTGCTCGGTGTGCTCATCCCACACACGTACACCTGGTTTGGCCCACAACTCCAAAAGTTCATCGACTAATGGCCTTAGGTACACATCAATGTCGTTGCCCGGTTGCTTTGGGCCTTGGATAAGCACTGGCATCATAATGAACTTCCGCTTCATGCACAACCAAGGAGGAAGGTTGTAGATACATAGAGTCACGGGCCATGTGCTGTGACTGCAGCTCTGCTCCCCAAAAGGATTCATGCCATCTGTACTTAGACCAAAGTATAAGTTCCTTGCCTTACCTGCAAAATCCGGGAACTCTCTCCCGATGTTTCTCCACTACCGACCATCAGCGGGGTGCCTCAACATCGCGTCTTTCTTACGTTCTTCCATGTGCCATCGCAACAACTTGGCATGCTCTTTGTTTCTGAACAAACGTATTAACCGTGGTATTATGGGAGCATACCACATCACCTTCGCAGGAACCCTCTTCCTGGGTGGCTCGCCCTCAACATCACCAGGGTCATCTTTTCTGATCTTATACCGCAATGCACCGCATATCGGACATTTATTCAAATTCTCGTACTTCTCACCGCGGTAGAGGATACAGTCATTAATGCATGCATGTATCTTCTGCACATCTAATCCTAGAGGGCAGACAAGCTTCTTTGCTTCATATGTACTGACGGGCAATTCGTTATTTCTTGAAAACAGCTTCTTTAATATTATCATCAATTTCTCAAATCCCGAGTCAGTCACACCGACCTCTGCCTTCCATTTCAGCAATTCCAATATGCTACCCAGCTTTCTATGTCCATCTTCACAACCTGGGTACAACAATTTGTGGTGGTCCTCTAACATCTTGTCGAACTGCAACCTCTCCTTATCCGTGCCACAGTCTCTTCTTGCATCAGAAATGGCCCGACGAAGATCATCATCAACAGGATCATCTGATGCCTGTTCTTCACCTCCTTCTTCTTCATTGTCGTCCATTGCGGTATCATCGCATTCAGAGAACATAGATCGGTACTGGTCATCGTTATCTTCTTCTTCATCGCCGTCTTCCATCATAACCCCTTCTTCTCCGTGCTTGGTCCAAACATTATAGCTGGACATGAATCCAAACCGAAGCAGGTGGCTCTTAATGTCTCTTGAGCAAGAGTAATCCTTCTCATTCTTACATTTCAGACATGGACAACACATAAAACCTTGCTTCGACTTGTTGGCCTCGGCCACAAGCAGGAAAGAATTCACGCCCTCTCTGAAAGCGGGAGCACATCGGTTACCGTACATCCATGGATGACTCATCTGCATCATAAGTGTATCAGATGCAATCACCTTGCTAAAATTAGTATTGTACGGACTATGTATATACGAGAAAATAGTTGCTAACCTTTTAGGATCAAAAAGAGGAGAAATCTTATCAAATAAAATCAAGTGGTATCCCTCACAAACATTCCATCAAACACCTCTTGTGCACATCAAGAAAAAATGAGCTAGCATACACCTCCACCTTTCACCACCAAGGAAAAAAATGTAGGGGGAGGTGGGGGGGCTGGCTGCGTGTATATATAGGCATGGACCTTTTGTCGCGGGCCGTATTACGACCCGCGACAAAAGGGGTGCTAGCAGGAGGCGCCAGAGCACAGACCCCTTTTGTCGCGGGTTGTGATACGGCCCGCGACAAAAGGGCGCGATAAAAGGCCCGGCTCGCTCCAAATGGTTTCGGGGTGACGTGGCCAGGCCATTTGTCGCGGGTGCAGGCACGCCCGCGATAAAAGGCTCCCACGAAAGCAAACAAAAAAGGAAGGCATGCAATTATATACGCACCAGAGAAGTATACTTGGTACAAAAGCAAGAAACCGGCTGGGTGTGCACATGCAAGTACCCTGTGGCTGCAGCCAGCCTTTCTTGGGTTTGCGTCTCGCTTTTCCCCTTCCCGTTTTTGCATGCCGCCATATTCCTGTCTTCCAGATTCCTCTTCTTCTTCCCGAGCTAGCAGCTCGCGCACCAATCATCGCCTTCATACAGATAGCCTATGGCCAATGGAACACACCACGTACGTACCTCAATCGCTCGCGCGCCTTTCCGGGATTCCGGCGTATAGCTCTCTAGCTACCTAGCTCACCATGGACTGCATGACAAAGTGCATGCGCCAAACCTTTGCCCAGCCACCGAGAGGAGATGGAGCGCTGGAACGAGGTGCGCCCGGCCGGGGCATCATCGCGCGATCGACACATGTGTAGGGGATATATCTGATCAGCTCATCTGCCAATCAGGGCATAGGAGAAGATGGATCAATGGACGCGCAGCACGTCAAGACATAAAGCTAGGGAGCTGTCATCGCTCATCTGTTGGTCGTGCAAAGAAAGGATCGATCATGTCGACGGAATCGAGTTCCTCCGCGTGGGCTTGCCCAGTTCCAATATGGTTGGGAGCAAATGGCTAGTTTTGATTTCCCTCCAATCAATAGATGAAGGCAATAAAAGAAGAACCGGAGAATCTCAGAACAAGATGATGCACTGAAGTAGGCAAGGTGTCTTACGTGCATACTGTGACATCATCAGTATGTTGCCGGTGGTTTCTGATTCAGAATCAGAGCTTGCTATTTTAATTGAGAAAATATACAGTAGTATTAGCGGTACTGAATTTTATTTGGGTGTGAAATCGGTTCTTTCATTTCTAGTTATTTGGGAATTCTAATTCACTGCCGAAAGTTAAAGGATGGGGGAGTGGAAACCGATGGTCAGGCGATTCACATGGAGCGAACCGTTACTGCCGTACGGACAGGAGCGGCGATTCTGAAGGCGAGCGAGCGAGCTCTCCGACGGCACGGCGGGGATGGCTAGAGGCTGCCGCGGTGCCGGAGCGTAGGTGTGCCCGCGACTCGCCGGGCGTCGGGGCGGCGCTGCGAGGCAAGTTCTGGGACACGGTTCCGGAGCTGGAGGGGGACCTCTCCGACCGTGAGGTGGACTCTGTGGGTGAGGAGCGGTGGTCGGAGGGGTTCTCTCCGAGAAGGCTGTCGGCGAGGTCGACCCTGGAGGGCTTCATCACCCGTGCGGAGGAGCTGGGGGGGGGGGGGGGGCTCCTGCGTCTCCAACGGCGGCCAGCTTTCGCACCTGGGGGAAGGGGATCCAGATTTGGATCCGGCAGCGGGCCACGTTTCCGGCGGCTGGGCGATGCCTGGCCGAGCAGCGGCGCTAGAAGGGGCTATGCGTTGGACTCACGCCCGCGGTGCGGTGCGGAGTTGCAGACGAGCTCAAGGAGGTGGTCGGTGTCGACGAGGACGCGCTCCTCGGGGAGGAGGACTGCGCATCTGCTAGGGTTGGAAGGGATCGACCCTGGTGGGCCTCGTGGGGAGTCTGGGCCGCGCTCCCCATCGGTCCACCAGCTAATGCTCCTCTCTCCAGTTCCTGGGCCAGGGAGACAGGACGGAGGCGCTCCTAGGTTGTTCCGGCCTGGTGTGGCCCATGCTGGCAGCCTAGTGACGGCCCAGCCTGAAGTGGTGGCAAAGGCGGCCCAGAGGCCAGGCGTTAAGTGGCTCTGGCTCCCCCGCTGTTGCAAGGATCCATTCCTAGGGTTTTCGGCCAGACGCTCCGAAGTGCGGCGGCTTTCGTTCTCAATGCGCAAGCTTTTCTGCATCCCGGATCCACTGCCTCTGGCGTGCTCATTCGCGGAAGTGGTGGCCATGGACGGGTGAGGCGGCAACAACGGGAGGCAGTCCGGCAAGGGGGCCGGTGGCTCGGGCTACAACAACAACAACAACAACAACAAGCGGTGCTTCGAGGGGAGCAGTGGCGCGGCGGCGAGGGTGTGACGGGAGGAGATTGCAGGAGGGAGGCGTAGGCTGGAGAGGACTACCGCGCACGCCTGCATGACCGCGACGAGCGCGCGCCGCAACAGAAGCGCAAGGAGGCGGCGAATGGAGGACGTGACAAGGGTCAACAACATCAGCAGTACCAGGGTGCTCCGTCCCAGGGGTGGCGGGAACTCTGGGCAAGGCAATAACAAGGCCATGGCGCAGGGAGCGTCGGGTCAGTCAAAAGTGAAGGGCAAGGCCAAGCTCGGTGCGGGCCAAGCTCCAGGGGCGGCGGTCCGAGGCGAGTGCTTCCGCTGCGGACGGGCTAGGCACTTCTAGTCAAAGTGCGCCTACGACCCCCGTTGCGTCCTCTGCAGCAAGGAGGGCCACATCTCGGCGAACTGCCCGACACGGGGCCGGCCGATGATGCTGCAGTCCATGGGGCATGCATTCACTGGCTGCGGCTTCTACAACATCGAGGTGACCACTCCGAGAAGAGGTGCAGGGCGCTGAGTTCACGGCGGCCATCCGCTTCTCCAACGCGCCTCTGTCTCGGGTGAGCTCAAGAGCCTGGCCGATGAGCTTTGGGACTGGCAGGTGATAACGCGTGAAGCACATCCGTTGGGAACCCCAAGAGGAAGGTGTGATGCGTACAATAGCAAGTTTTCCCTCAGTAAGAAACCAAGGTTATCGAACCAGTAGGAGATGAAGGCCACGTGAAGGTTGTTGGTGAAGGAGTGTAGTGCGGCGCAACACCAGGGATTCCGGCGCCAACGTGGAACCTGCACAACACAATCAAAATACTTTGCCCCAACTTAACAGTGAGGTTGTCAATCTCACCGGCTTGTTGTAAACAAAGGATTAAACGTATGGTGTGGAGAATGATGTTTGCTTGTAGAGAACAACAGAGAACAGAGATTGCAGCAGATTGTATTTCAGATGTAAAAGAATGGACCGGGGTCCACAGTTCACTAGTGGTGTCTCTCCCATAAGATAAATAGCATGTTGGGTGAACAAACTACAGTTGGGCAATTGACAAATAGAGATGCACATACATATCATGATGATTACTATGAGATTTAATCAGGGCATTACGACAAAGTACATAGACCGCTATCCAGCATGCATCTATGCCTAAAAAGTCCACCTTCGGGTTAGCATCCGCACCCCTTCCAGTATTAAGTTGCAAACAATAGACAATTGCATTAAGTATGGTGTGTAATGTAATCAACACAAATATCCTTAGACAAAGCATTGATGTTTTATCCCTAGTGGCAACAGCACATCCACAACCTTAGAAATTTCTGTCACTGTCCCAGATTCAATGGAGGCATGAACCCACTATCGAGCATAAATACTCCCTCTTGGAGTCACAAGTATCAACTTGGCCAGAGCCTCTACTAGCAACGGAGAGCATGCAAGAACATAAACAGCACATATATGATAGATTGATAATCAACTTGACATAGTATTCAATATTCATCGGATCCCAACAAACACAACATGTAGCATTACAAATAGATGATCTTGATCATGATAGGCAGCTCACAAGATCTAAACATGATAGCACAAGAGGAGAAGACAACCATCTAGCTACTGCTATGGACCCATAGTCCAAGGATGAACTACTCACGCATCAATCCGGAGGCGGGCATGATGATGTAGAGCCCTCCGGTGATGATTCCCCTCTCCGGCAGGGTGCCGGAGGCGATCTCCTGAATCCCCCGAGATGGGATTGGCGGCGGCGGTGTCTCTGGAACTTTTTCCGTATCGTGGCTCTCGGTAATAGGGTTTTCACGACGGAGAGTTTAAGTAGGCGGAAGGGCAGAGTCGGAGGAGGCACGGGGGCCCCACACCATAGGCCGGCGCGGGCCCCATGCTGGCCGCGCCGCCCTATGGTTAGGGCGCCTCGTGGCCCCACTTCGTATCCTCTTCGGTCTTCTGGAAGCTCCGTGGAAAAATAAGACCCTGGGCGTTCGTTTCGTCCAATTCCGAGAATATTTCCTGTGTAGGATTTCTGAAACCAAAAACAACACAAAACAGGAACTGGCGCTTCGGCATCTCGTTAATAGGTTAGTGCCGGAAAATGCATATAAATGATGTAAAGTGTGTATAAAACATATGAGTATTGTCATAAAACTAGCATGGAACATAAGAAATTATAGATACGTTTGAGACGTATCAAGCATCCCAAGCTTAGTTCCTACTCGCCCTCGAGTAGGTAAACGATAACAAGGATAATTTCTGAAGTGACATGGTGCTATCATAATCTTGATCAATACTATTGTAAAGCATATGAAATGAATGAAGTGATTCAAAGCAATGGTAAAGACAATGATTAAACAACTGAATCATATAGCAAAGACTTTTCATGAATAGTACTTTCAAGACAAGCATCAATAAGACTTGCATAAGAGTTAACTCATAAAGCAATAAATTCTTAGTAGAAAGTTTTGAAGCAACACAAAGGAAGATATAAGTTTCAGCGGTTGCTTTCAACTTCAACATGTATATCGCATGGATAATTGTCAACACAAAGTAATATGATGAATGCAAATAAGCAAGTATGTAGGAATCAATGCACACAGTTGACACAAGTGTTTGCTTCTAAGATAGAAAGAAGTAGGTAAACTGACTCAACATAAAGTAAAAGAAAGGCCCCTTCGCAGAGGGAAGCATGGATTACTATTTTTGTGCTAGAGCTTTTATTTTGAAAACATAGAAACAATTTTGTCATCGGTAGTAATAATTCATGTGTTATGCATAAGACATCCTATAAGTTGCAAGCCTCATGCATAGAATACCAATAGTGCTCGCACCTTGTCCTAATTAGCTTGGATTTACATGGACTATCATTGCATAACATATGTTTCAACCAAGTGTCACAAAGGGGTACCTCTATGCCGCCTGTACAAAGGTCCAAGGAGATAGATCGCATTTGATTTCTTGTTTTTGATAGATCTCAACTAAGGACATCCATACCGGGACAACATAGAAAACAGATAATGGACTCCTCTTTAATGCATAAGCATTCAACAACAGATAATATTCTCATAAGAGATTGAGGATTAGTGTCCAAACTGAAACTTCCACCATGATTCATGACTTTAGTTAGCGGCCCAATGTTCTTCTCTAACAATATGCATACTCAAACCATTTGATCATGATAAATCGCCCTTACTTCAGACAAGACAAACATGCATAGCAACTCACATGATATTCAACAAAGGTGTAATAGTTGATGGCGTCCCCAGAAACATGGTTACCGCTCAACAAGCAACTTATAAGAAATAAGATACATAGCAACATATTCTTTACCACAATAGTTTTTAAGGCTATTTTCCCATGAGCTATATATTGCAAAGACAAGGAATGAAATTTTAAAGGTAGCACTCAAGTAATTTACTTTGTAATGGCAGAGAAATACCACATAGTAGGTAGGTATGGTGGACACAAATGGCATAGGTTTTGGCTCAAGGTTTTGGATGCACGAGAAGAATTCCCTCTCAGTACAAGGCTTTGGCTAGCAAGGTTGTTTGAAGCAAACACATGTATGAACCGGTACAGAAAAACTTACATAAGAACATATTGCAAGCATTATAAGACTCTACACTGTCTTCCTTGTTGTTCAAACACTTCACCAGAAAATATCTAGACTTTAGAGAGACCAATCATGCAAACCAAATTTCAACAAGCTCTATGGTAGTTCTTCATTAATAGGTGCAAAGTACATGATGCAAGAGCTTAAACATGATCTATTTGAGCACAACAATTGCCAAGTATCAAATTATTCAAGACGATATACCAATTACCACATGAAGCATTTTCTGTTTCCAACCAAATAGCAATTAACGAAGCGGCTTTCAACTCTGCCATGAACATTAAAAGTAACGCTAAGAACACCAGTGTTCATATGAAACAGCGAAGCGTGTCTCTCTCCCACACAAAGAATGCTAGGATCCGAGTTTATTCAAATAAAAACAAAAACAAAAACAAATAGACGCTCCAAGTAAAGCACATAAGATGTGACGGAATAAAAATATAGTCTCACTAGAGGTGTCCTGATAAGTTGTCGATGAAGAAGGGGATGCCTTGGGCATCCCCAAGCTTAGATGCTTGGGTCTTCTTGAAATATGCAGGGATGAACCACGGGGGCATCCCCAAGCTTAGACTTTTCACTCTTCTTGATCATATTGTATCATCCTCCTCTCTTGATCCTTGAAAACTTCCTCCACACCAAACTCAAAACAAACTCATTAGAGGGTTAGTGCATAATCAAAAATTCGCATATTCAGAGGTGACATAATCATTCTTAACACTTCTGGACATTGCCCAAAGCTACTGAAAGTTAATGGAATAAAGAAATCCATTCAACATAGCAAAAGAGGCAATGCGAAATAAAAGGCAGAATCTGTCAAAACAGAACAGTCCGTAAAGACGAATTTTTTAGTGGCACTTAACAGGCTCAGATGAAAAAGCTCAAAACTAATGAAAGTTGCGTACATATCTTAGGATCACGCATGTAAATTGGAAGATTTTTCTTAGTTACCTACAGAGAGTTCTACTCAAATTCGTGACAGCAAGAAATCTGTTTCTGCGCAACAATCCAAATCTAGTATCAACCTTACTATCAAAGACTTTACTTGGCACAAAAATGCAATAAAATAAAGATAAGGAGAGGTTGCTACAGTAGTAACAACTTCCAAGACTCAAATATAAAACAAAAGTGCAGAAGTAAAATAATGGGTTGTCTCCCATAAGCGCTTTTCTTTAACGTCTTTCAGCTAGGCGCAGAAAGTGTGAATCAAGTATTATCGAGAGATGAAGCATCAACATCATAATTTGTTCTAATAATAGAATCAAAAGGTAACTTCATTCTCTTTCTAGGGAAGTGTTCCATACCTTTCTTGAGAGGAAATTGATACTTAATATTCCCTTCCTTCATATCAATAATAGCACCAACAGTTCGAAGAAAAGGTCTTCCCAAAATAATGGGACAAGATGCATTGCATTCAATATCCAAGACAACAAAATCAACGGGGACAAGGTTATTGTTAACCGTAATGTGAACATTATCAATCCACCCCAAAGGTTTCTTTGTAGAATTATCAGCAAGATTAACATCCAAATAACAATTTTTCAATGGTGGCAAGTCAAGCATATTATAGATTTTCTTAGGCATAACAGAAATACTTGCACCAAGATCACATAAAGCATTACAATCAAAATCATTGATCTTCATCTTAATGATGGGCTCCCAACCATCTTCCAATTTCCTAGAAATAGAAGTTTCAAGTTTTAATTTCTCTTCTCTAGCTTTAATGAGAGCATTTGTAATATGTTTTGTAAAGGCCAAATTTATAGCACTAGCATTAGGACTTCTAGCAAGTTTTTGTAAGAACTTAATAACTTCAGAGATATGACAATCATCAAAATCTAAACCATTATGATCTACAGCAATGGGATCATTGTCCCCAATATTTTGAAAAATTCCAGCAGTTTTATCACAAACAGTTTCAGCAGTTTCAGGCAGTTTTGCACGCTTTGCACTGGAGTAGAAACATTGCCAACACCAATTATTTTACCATTGATAGTAGGAGGTTTAGCAACATGTGAAGCATCAACATTACTAGTGGTGGTAATAGTCCAAACTTTAGCTACATTATTCTCTTTAGCTAGTTTTTCTTCTCTTTCCCACCTAGCATGCAATTCAGCCATCAACCTAATATTTTCATTAATTCGAACTTGGATAGCGTTTGTTGTAGCAATTGACTTAATATCTTTAGTTTCATTAGGCATAGCTTTTAATTTTAAAAGATAAACATCAGCAGCAAGACTATCAACCTTAGAAGCAAGAATATCAATTTTACCAAGCTTTTCCTCAACATATTTGTTAAAAGCAGTTTGTGTACTAATAAATTCTTTAAGCATGACTTCAAGACCAGAGGGTGTACTCCTACTATTGTTGTAAGAATTACCATAACCATTACTATTATTAGAAGGATATGGCCTATAGTTGTTACCAGAATTATTCCTATAAGCATTGTTGTTGAAATTATTACTTTTAATGAAGTTCACATCAACATGTTCTTCTTGAGCAACCAATGAAGCTAAAGGAACATTATTAGGATCAACATTAGATCTACCATTCACAAGCATAGACATAATAGCATCAATCTTATCACTCAAGGAGGAGGTTTCTTCAACAGAATTTACCTTCTTACCTTGTGGAGCCCTTTCCGTGTGCCATTCAGAGTAATTTATCATCATATCATCAAGAAGCTTTGTTGCGGCGCCTAAGGTGATGGACATAAAAGTACCTCCAGCAGCTGAATCCAATAGGTTCCACGAAGAAAAATTCAGTCCTGCATAAAAGGTTTGGATGATCATCCAAGTAGTTAGTCCATGGGTAGGGCAATTCTTTACCAAAGATTTCATTCTTTCCCATGCTTGGGCAACATGTTCATTATCCAATTGCTTAAAATTCATTATGCTACTTCTCAAAGATATAATTTTAGCAGGAGGATAATATCTACCAATGAAAGCATCTTTACATTTAGTCCATGAATCAATACTATTCTTAGGCAAAGATAGCAACCAATCTTTAGCTCTTCCTCTTAAGGAGAAAGGAAACAATTTCAGTTTTATAATGTCCCCATCTACATCCTTATACTTTTGCATTTCACAAAGTTCAACAAAATTATTAAGATGGGCAGCAGCATCATCAGAACTAACACCAGAAAATTGCTCTCTCATAACAAGATTTAGTAAAGCAGGTTTAATTTCATAGAATTCTGCTGTAGTAGTAGGTGGAGCAATAGGTGTGCATAGGAAATCATTATTATTGGTGCTAGTGAAGTCACACAACTTAGTGTTCTCAGGAGTACCCATTTTAGCGGTAATAAAAACAAGTAAAGCAAACTAAATAAAGTAGAGTAAATGCAAGTAACTAATTTTTTTGTGTTTTTGATATAAGAAGCAAACAAGACAAATGAAATAAAGTAAAGAAAGACAATAACAAAGTAAAGAGATTGGATGTGAGAGACTCCCCTTGCAGCGTGTCTTGATCTCCCCGGCAACGGCACCAGAAAAAGAGCTTGATAACGCGTGAAGCACACGTCCGTTGGGAACCCCAAGAGGAAGGTGTGATGCGTACAGCAGCAAGTTTTCCCTCAGTAAGAAACCAAGGTTATCGAACCAGTAGGAGATGAAGGCCACGTGAAGGTTGTTGGTGAAGGAGTGTAGTGCGGCGCAACACCAGGGATTCCGGCGCCAACGTGGAACCTGCACAACACAATCAAAATACTTTGCCCCAACTTAACAGTGAGGTTGTCAATCTCACCGGCTTGTTGTAAACAAAGGATTAAACGTATGGTGTGGAGAATGATGTTTGCTTGTAGAGAACAACGGAGAACAGAGATTGCAGTAGATTGTATTTCAGATGTAAAAGAATGGACCGGGGTCCACAGTTCACTAGTGGTGTCTCTCCCATAAGATAAATAGCATGTTGGGTGAACAAACTACAGTTGGGCAATTGACAAATAGAGATGCACATACATATCATGATGATTACTATGAGATTTAATCAGGGCATTACGACAAAGTACATAGACCGCTATCCAGCATGCATCTATGCCTAAACAGTCCACCTTCGGGTTAGCATCCGCACCCCTTCCAGTATTAAGTTGCAAACAATAGACAATTGCATTAAGTATGGTGCGTAATGTAATCAACACAAATATCCTTAGACAAAGCATTGATGTTTTATCCCTAGTGGCAACAGCACATCCACAACCTTAGAAATTTCTGTCACTGTCCCAGATTCAATGGAGGCATGAACCCACTATCGAGCATAAATACTCCCTCTTGGAGTCACAAGTATCAACTTGGCCAGAGCCTCTACTAGCAACGGAGAGCATGCAAGAACATAAACAGCACATATATGATAGATTGATAATCAACTTGACATAGTATTCAATATTCATCGGATCCCAACAAACACAACATGTAGCATTACAAATAGATGATCTTGATCATGATAGGCAGCTCACAAGATCTAAACATGATAGCACAAGAGGAGAAGACAACCATCTAGCTACTGCTATGGACCCATAGTCCAAGGATGAACTACTCACGCATCAATCCGGAGGCGGGCATGATGATGTAGAGCCCTCCGGTGATGATTCCCCTCTCCGGCAGGGTGCCAGAGGCGATCTCCTGAATCCCCCGAGATGGGATTGGCGGCGGCGGTGTCTCTGGAACTTTTTCCGTATCGTGGCTCTCGGTAATAGGGTTTTCACGACGGAGAGTTTAAGTAGGCGGAAGGGCAGAGTCGGAGGAGGCACGGGGGCCCCACACCATAGGCCGGCGCGGGCCCCATGCTGGCCGCGCCGCCCTATGGTTAGGCCGCCTCGTGGCCCCACTTCGTATCCTCTTCGGTCTTCTGGAAGCTCCGTGGAAAAATAAGACCCTGGGCATTCGTTTCGTCCAATTCCGAGAATATTTCCTGTGTAGGATTTCTGAAACCAAAAACAGCACAAAACAGGAACTGGCGCTTCGGCATCTCGTTAATAGGTTAGTGCCGGAAAATGCATATAAATGATGTAAAGTGTGTATAAAACATGTGAGTATTGTCATAAAACTAGCATGGAACATAAGAAATTATAGATACGTTTGAGACGTATCAAGCATCCCCAAGCTTAGTTCCTACTCGCCCTCGAGTAGGTAAACGATAACAAGGATAATTTCTGAAGTGACATGGTGCTATCATAATCTTGATCAATACTATTGTAAAGCATATGAAATGAATGAAGTGGTTCAAAGCAATGGTAAAGACAATGATTAAACAACTGAATCATATAGCAAAGACTTTTCATGAATAGTACTTTCAAGACAAGCATCAATAAGACTTGCATAAGAGTTAACTCATAAAGCAATAAATTCTTAGTAGAAAGTTTTGAAGCAACACAAAGGAAGATATAAGTTTCAGCGGTTGCTTTCAACTTCAACATGTATATCGCATGGATAATTGTCAACACAAAGTAATATGATGAATGCAAATAAGCAAGTATGTAGGAATCAATGCACACAGTTGACACAAGTGTTTGCTTCTAAGATAGAAAGAAGTAGGTAAACTGACTCAACATAAAGTAAAAGAAAGGCCCCTTCGCAGAGGGAAGCATGGATTACTATTTTTGTGCTAGAGCTTTTATTTTGAAAACATAGAAACAATTTTGTCAACGGTAGTAATAATTCATGTGTTATGCATAAGACATCCTATAAGTTGCAAGCCTCATGCATAGAATACCAATAGTGCTCGCACCTTGTCCTAATTAGCTTGGATTTACATGGATTATCATTGCATAACATATGTTTCAACCAAGTGTCACAAAGGGGTACCTCTATGCCGCCTGTACAAAGGTCCAAGGAGATAGATCGCATTTGATTTCTTGTTTTTGATAGATCTCAACTAAGGACATCCATACCGGGACAACATAGAAAACAGATAATGGACTCCTCTTTAATGCATAAGCATTCAACAACAGATAATATTCTCGTAAGAGATTGAGGATTAGTGTCCAAACTGAAACTTCCACCATGATTCATGACTTTAGTTAGCGGCCCAATGTTCTTCTCTAACAATATGCATACTCAAACCATTTGATCATGATAAATCGCCCTTACTTCAGACAAGACAAACATGCATAGCAACTCACATGATATTCAACAAAGGTGTAATAGTTGATGGCGTCCCCAGAAACATGGTTACCGCTCAACAAGCAACTTATAAGAAATAAGATACATAGCAACATATTCTTTACCACAATAGTTTTTAAGGCTATTTTCCCATGAGCTATATATTGCAAAGACAAGGAATGAAATTTTAAAGGTAGCACTCAAGTAATTTACTTTGTAATGGCAGAGAAATACCACATAGTAGGTAGGTATGGTGGACACAAATGGCATAGGTTTTGGCTCAAGGTTTTGGATGCACGAGAAGAATTCCCTCTCAGTACAAGGCTTTGGCTAGCAAGGTTGTTTGAAGCAAACACATGTATGAACCGGTACAGAAAAACTTACATAAGAACATATTGCAAGCATTATAAGACTCTACACTGTCTTCCTTGTTGTTCAAACACTTCACCAGAAAATATCTAGACTTTAGAGAGACCAATCATGCAAACCAAATTTCAACAAGCTCTATGGTAGTTCTTCATTAATAGGTGCAAAGTACATGATGCAAGAGCTTAAACATGATCTATTTGAGCACAACAATTGCCAAGTATCAAATTATTCAAGACAATATACCAATTACCACATGAAGCATTTTCTGTTTCCAACCAAATAGCAATTAACGAAGCGGTTTTCAACTCCGCCATGAACATTAAAAGTAACGCTAAGAACACCAGTGTTCATATGAAACAGCAGAGCGTGTCTCTCTCCCACACAAAGAATGCTAGGATCCGAGTTTATTCAAACAAAAACAAAAACAAAAACAAATAGACGCTCCAAGTAAAGCACATAAGATGTGACGGAATAAAAATATAGTCTCACTAGAGGTGACCTGATAAGTTGTCGATGAAGAAGGGGATGCCTTGGGCATCCCCAAGCTTAGATGCTTGGGTCTTCTTGAAATATGCAGGGATGAACCACGGGGGCATCCCCAAGCTTAGACTTTTCACTCTTCTTGATCATATTGTATCATCCTCCTCTCTTGATCCTTGAAAACTTCCTCCACACCAAACTCAAAACAAACTCATTAGAGGGTTAGTGCATAATCAAAAATTCACATATTCAGAGGTGACATAATCATTCTTAACACTTCTGGACATTGCCCAAAGCTACTGAAAGTTAATGGAATAAAGAAATCCATTCAACATAGCAAAAGAGGCAATGCGAAATAAAAGGCAGAATCTGTCAAAACAGAACAGTCCGTAAAGACGAATTTTTTAGTGGCACTTAACAGGCTCAGATGAAAAAGCTCAAAACTAATGAAAGTTGCGTACATATCTGTGGATCACGCATGTAAATTGGAAGATTTTTCTTAGTTACCTACAGAGAGTTCTACTCAAATTCGTGACAGCAAGAAATCTGTTTCTGCGCAACAATCCAAATCTAGTATCAACCTTACTATCAAAGACTTTACTTGGCACAAAAATGCAATAAAATAAAGATAAGGAGAGGTTGCTACAGTAGTAACAACTTCCAAGACTCAAATATAAAACAAAAGTGCAGAAGTAAAATAATGGGTTGTCTCCCATAAGCGCTTTTCTTTAACGTCTTTCAGCTAGGCGCAGAAAGTGTGAATCAAGTATTATCGAGAGATGAAGCATCAACATCATAATTTGTTCTAATAATAGAATCAAAAGGTAACTTCATTCTCTTTCTAGGGAAGTGTTCCATACCTTTCTTGAGAGGAAATTGATACTTAATATTCCCTTCCTTCATATCAATAATAGCACCAACAGTTCGAAGAAAAGGTCTTCCCAAAATAATGGGACAAGATGCATTGCATTCAATATCCAAGACAACAAAATCAACGGGGACAAGGTTATTGTTAACCGTAATGTGAACATTATCAATCCACCCCAAAGGTTTCTTTGTAGAATTATCAGCAAGATTAACATCCAAATAACAATTTTTCAATGGTGGCAAGTCAAGCATATTATAGATTTTCTTAGGCATAACAGAAATACTTGCACCAAGATCACATAAAGCATTACAATCAAAATCATTGACCTTCATCTTAATGATGGGCTCCCAACCATCTTCCAATTTCCTAGAAATAGAAGTTTCAAGTTTTAATTTCTCTTCTCTAGCTTTAATGAGAGCATTTGTAATATGTTTTGTAAAGGCCAAATTTATAGCACTAGCATTAGGACTTCTAGCAAGTTTTTGTAAGAACTTAATAACTTCAGAGATATGACAATCATCAAAATCTAAACCATTATGATCTACAGCAATGGGATCATTGTCCCCAATATTTTGAAAAATTTCAGCAGTTTTATCACAAACAGTTTCATGATTTCAGGCGATTTTGCACGCTTTGCACTGGAGTAGAAACATTGCCAACACCAATTATTTTACCATTGATAGTAGGAGGTTTAGCAACATGTGAAGCATCAACATTACTAGTGGTGGTAATAGTCCAAACTTTAGCTACATTATTCTCTTTAGCTAGTTTTTCTTCTCTTTCCCACCTAGCATGCAATTCAGCCATCAACCTAATATTTTCATTAATTCGAACTTGGATAGCATTTGCTGTAGCAATTGACTTAATATCTTTAGTTTCATTAGGCATAGCTTTTAATTTTAAAAGATAAACATCAGCAGCAAGACTATCAACCTTAGAAGCAAGAATATCAATTTTACCAAGCTTTTCCTCAACAGATTTGTTAAAAGCAGTTTGTGTATTAATAAATTCTTTAAGAATGACTTCAAGACCAGAGGGTGTACTCCTACTATTGTTGTAAGAATTACCATAACCATTACTATTATTAGAAGGATATGGCCTATAGTTGTTACCAGAATTATTCCTATAAGCATTGTTGTTGAAATTATTACTTTTAATGAAGTTCACATCAACATGTTCTTCTTGAGCAACCAATGAAGCTAAAGGAACATTATTAGGATCAACATTAGATCTACCATTCACAAGCATAGACATAATAGCATCAATCTTATCACTCAAGGAGGAGGTTTCTTCAACAGAATTTACCTTCTTACCTTGTGGAGCCCTTTCCGTGTGCCATTCAGAGTAATTTATCATCATATCATCAAGAAGCTTTGTTGCGGCGCCTAAGGTGATGGACATAAAAGTACCTCCAGCAGCTGAATCCAATAGGTTCCACGAAGAAAAATTCAGTCCTGCATAAAAGGTTTGGATGATCATCCAAGTAGTTAGTCCATGGGTAGGGCAATTCTTTACCAAAGATTTCATTCTTTCCCATGCTTGGGCAACATGTTCATTATCCAATTGCTTAAAATTCATTATGCTACTTCTCAAAGATATAATTTTAGCAGGAGGATAATATCTTCCAATGAAAGCATCTTTACATTTAGTCCATGAATCAATACTATTCTTAGGCAAAGATAGCAACCAATCTTTAGCTCTTCCTCTTAAGGAGAAAGGAAACAATTTCAGTTTTATAATATCCCCATCTACATCCTTATACTTTTGCATTTCACAAAGTTCAACAAAATTATTAAGATGGGCAGCAGCATCATCAGAACTAACACCAGAAAATTGCTCTCTCATAACAAGATTTAGTAAAGCAGGTTTAATTTCATAGAATTCTGCTGTAGTAGTAGGTGGAGCAATAGGTGTGCATAGGAAATCATTATTATTGGTGCTAGTGAAGTCACACAACTTAGTGTTCTCAGGAGTACCCATTTTAGCGGTAATAAAAACAAGTAAAGCAAACTAAATAAAGTAGAGTAAATGCAAGTAACTAATTTTTTTGTGTTTTTGATATAAGAAGCAAACAAGACAAATGAAATAAAGTAAAGAAAGACAATAACAAAGTAAAGAGATTGGATGTGAGAGACTCCCCTTGCAGCGTGTCTTGATCTCCCCGGCAACGGCGCCAGAAAAAGAGCTTGATAACGCGTGAAGCACACGTCCGTTGGGAACCCCAAGAGGAAGGTGTGATGCGTACAGCAGCAAGTTTTCCCTCAGTAAGAAACCAAGGTTATCAAACTAGTAGGAGATGAAGGCCACGTGAAGGTTGTTGGTGAAGGAGTGTAGTGCGGCGCAACACCAGGGATTCCGGCGCCAACGTGGAACCTGCACAACATAATCAAAATACTTTGCCCCAACTTAACAGTGAGGTTGTCAATCTCACCGGCTTGCTGTAAACAAATGATTAAACGTATGGTGTGGAGAATGATGTTTGCTTGTAGAGAACAACAGAGAATAGAGATTGCAGTAGATTGTATTTCAGATGTAAAAGAATGGACCGGGGTCCACAGTTTACTAGTGGTGTCTCTCCCATAAGATAAATAGCATGTTGGGTGAACAAATTACAGTTGGGCAATTGACAAATAGAGATGCACATACATATCATGATGATTACTATGAGATTTAATCAGGGCATTACGACAAAGTACATAGACCGCTATCCAGCATGTATCTATGCCTAAAAAGTCCACCTTCGGGTTAGCATCCGCACCCCTTCCAGTATTAAGTTGCAAACAACAGACAATTGCATTAAGTATGGTGCGTAATGTAATCAACACAAATATCCTTAGACAAAGCATTGATGTTTTATCCCTAGTGGCAACAGCGCATCCACAACCTTAGAACTTTCTGTCACTGTCCCAGATTCAATGGAGGCATGAACCCACTATCGAGCATAAATACTCCCTCTTGGAGTCACAAGTATCAACTTGGCCAGAGCCTCTACTAGAAACGGAGAGCATGCAAGAACATAAACAACACATATATGATAGATTGATAATCAACTTGACATAGTATTCAATATTCATCGGATCCCAACAAACACAACATGTAGCATTACAAATAGATGATCTTGATCATGATAGGCAGCTCACAAGATCTAAACATGATAGCACAAGAGGAGAAGACAACCATCTAGCTACTGCTATGGACCCATAGTCCAAGGATGAACTACTCACGCATCAATCCGGAGGCGGGCATGATGATGTAGAGCCCTTCGGTGATGATTCCCCTCTCCGGTAGGGTGCCGGAGGCGATCTCCTGAATCCCCCGAGATGGGATTGGCGGCGGCGGCATCTCTGGAACTTTTTCCGTATCGTGGCTCTCGGTAATAGGGTTTTCGCGACGGAGAGTTTAAGTAGGTGGAAGGGCAGAGTCGGAGGAGGCACGGGGGCCCCACACCATAGGCCGGCGCGGGCCCCATGCTGGCCGCGCCGCCCTATGGTTAGGGCGCCTCGTGGCCCCACTTCGTATCCTCTTCGGTCTTCTGGAAGCTCCGTGGAAAAATAAGACCCTGGGCGTTCGTTTCGTCCAATTCCGAGAATATTTCCTGTGTAGGATTTCTGAAACCAAAAACAGCACAAAATAGGAACTGGCGCTTCGGCATCTCGTTAATAAGTTAGTGCCGAAAAATGCATATAAATGATGTAAAGTGTGTATAAAACATGTGAGTATTGTCATAAATCTAGCATGGAACATAAGAAATTATAGATACGTTTGAGACGTATCAGCAGGTCACCAGACTCTCGGAGTTCGAGTTCACGGGAGCAGTTCCCGTCACGCACGGCGCTGCGTTTGAGCACGGGGAGTGGCAAACTTCACCTTCCCATGAGTGACATCGACGTGCACATCCGGGAGGCGTTTGTCGCGCCCAAGCCAGGGAAGGCTTTCCCTTCAGTGTGGGTGCAGCTCACCGGCCTGCCAAGGGATGTGCTGGTGCATGATCGTCTAATGGCGTCGCTCACCTTGGTGGGGCGTCCTATCGACGTGGATGAGTTGTCAGTCAAGAAGTGGGAAACGGAGCCGGTCAGGGTCAGGTTCTAGTGCCGCTACCCGGAGTGCATCAAGGGCTCCTTCCAGCTCTGCATCAATTGTGATCCGTACACGAATGGGGTCAAGGCCGAGCTGGGAAAACTTCCAGGCGGCACAGGATAAGATGCTCCGCCTAAGCCACTGGCTCCGGGCGGCCACGACGCGGGTGACAAGGGCTCGGACCACAACACTTAGATGGAGATGTGGTACCGGCACGGCTGGAAGGGGAACGTAAAGGCCAAGGCGGGTGCAGAGGCAAGCTCGCAGGAGCCGAGGGGGGGGGGGCTCAGGCACGATGCACATATCGCGTGACCTGGGCGCGTGGAGCACACCACTTCTAGGCAAGAACCCGGTTCGCATCAATAAACAATACGGGTCCAACATGCATCTTTTCTTGTCCCTGGTACTAGCGGACACGGCGAACAAGAGTGGCATGATCCTGACAGCAACGGACCAGGAGGGTCAGGTGGTGAAGAAACTGCTGCCTACCGTCACTCCGGAGGAGGGAGCCGGGGGCGAGGTCTCGCTAGTGTCCGGGGAAACTTCTTCCCAGGTGACGGACCCGGTGGAGGCGTGGCTCCTCTCCAGCCCTTGTTCTTACCGTCCCGAGGCTGGCACGTGCCCTTGCAGTGACGGAGCTGGTTGGTGGCGATGGCATGGTGGTGGACATGGTGAGGTCGGCGTTGACATCCGTGGTGGTGCAGCAGGAGGAGGCGCCGGTGACATAGGCATCCCCAATGGGCCTGCCAAAGATGGTACCCGGGGTTTACTGAAGGCCCACGACCCGAAGAATAAGAAGATTCGGAAGCCCAAGATGCTATTAAGGAAAGCTAGAGTTGTAATAGGAAGCATTACTTGTAATCTTGCGAGACGGGTCAGAAACCCTCCCGGACTCTGTAAACTTGTGTATTACGAAACCCTCGGCTCCACCTCCTATATAAGGGGGAGTCGAGGGACAAAGAAAGGATCGAATTTACTGTCAACACAACCCTAGTTTCATATTCGTCGAGTACTTTTCGGCTGAAACCTTTGAGATCTACTTGCCCTCTACATCCAACGAAACCCTAGTCTACAATCTGTAGGCATTGACAAGTTGATACCTTGTCAACTGGCACCGTCTGTGGGATCTAGAGGCGACAAGGAGCTGATCTCGATGGCACGTTCAAGATCGTCGACTTCATCAGTAGCAAGCAACATCATGGACAGAGCTAAACAGATCGAAACTGGTCTCGTTGATTTTGTACCTCACCCGCCCTCCCGTTTGGATGCATATGCGTATCTGGAGGAGCCCATCGAGATGACGTTGGGAAAGTTCCACTTCCGCGTCGAGAAGGAAGGATCATATCGTCTCGAAATTCCGATCTCGTCGGGATTATCGGCGGTCGATCCCAATATTTCGAACTCAGCATCATCAACAGAGTCAAGCGACGGAGAAATTTCGTCGCCACGCTTCATCAGCACCAGGTCAAGTGAAAAGCTCGCCAAAATCTTCAGCGACATATCCTTCGAGTCATCCGCGAACTCCGATATAAGCGATGACTCGAATAGCGTCGACAGCTTCAACTTCATCGACAGATCCACTACTGTGGGCAAGGTCTTCACCAATCTATATGATGGTGTCACCAAACCCAGCAAAGTTCAAAATTCAAAATATCATCAGGTTTATGCCATTGGAGAAACAAGTCGCGATCAGGAGGAGACATCCGAGGCTTTCGACGAATTGGGAAATCCATATGTCGATCCCTCTGACCTAAGGCAAGGTTTGGGCACTAAATATGTCGGGCCTACACCACGTGTCAGAGTTCAACTTCCACAAGCAGCATGGGATAGAGCAGTGAGAGCTATGGATGGTTCTGAACCAATGGAGACAACCGCTACGGTGGAAGAACTGCAAGCATACCAGTATAGGCTCGCCAGAGCGGGAAGAGAATTGGAAAAAGAGACAGCTGCTCTGAACAGAAGAAGGGAGGCAGCTTCCGCATCAAGCAGGCGAAGAGCGGAGTTAAGTCGACATTCAGGAACTTCGGGAGATAGTCATAGAGAAGCTCGTAGGAGAGCAAGATCTCGGCTGCAAAACATACCTGAAGCAGAAAGAGAGACTTTAATCCAAAACCTCGATATGTCCTTTATGTCAATCGACACGAGGGGGAATATTATTCCAAAAACACCGGAAGCAGGATACATGGCAACGCAAGCTTTCATCCTAGCGTCCAGGCCACCTCCCGGAGATCCAAGAGAAGCGTTGTATAACATGGCCATGGCAGGATGTGGAGCCATGGGAGCGGCGTTCGCAGCTACACCTCCCAAAGGAACTGCAAGGCAAAATAGTCCGAGACCTACCGCAGTAGTACAAGATCCACCGAGAGCAAATGGAGCTAGAGACACAACGACTCAGGCCAGAGTGGATAGAGCACGACAAGAAAGAAGGGAACATCGGCATTCACCAGAAGTTGCCGAAGAAGATATGTGTGGACTCCCGTGTTTTACGAGGCGAGTTCGAAAAACTCGAGTCCCGTCAGGATTCAAGTTACCCGATAGTTTCAAGAAATTCGATGGCCTACAAGATCCTGAGGATTGGCTAGTCGATTACTTAGAAACGGTGAAATTGATAGGTGGCACCAGGGCAACAGCCATGCAGAGTATTCAAATACACCTGAGCGGAGCCGCAAGATCTTGGATAAAGAAACTTCCTCCGGGATCCATCGACAGCTGGGAAAGCTTTGAGGATGTGTTCGTCAAGAATTTCCGATCAACCTGCAAAAAACCGGCATCACTAGAAGAGTTGAGATCGTGTCGACAAAAACATGATGAATCGATGAGAAAGTACATCCAAAGGTGGAACATCATCAAAAACTCGGCAGAGAATATATCTTACGAGAGAGCAATAGATGCGTTTGTGGCAGGAATTCGGCGAGGAGATTTTGTCGAAGACTTGGGGAGAACTAACCCAAGGACAGTGTCAGCATTGATGGAAATAGCAAACAGATGGGCAGACGGAGAGGATGCTATTCACAACAAGCAACACAGGTCACCAGAGGAGGACCGTAGCCGAAACTTTCAAAATAGAAGGCGATTTCCTCGGCAATTCTCGAGTTACGATGCTCCTGGCCAAATATCGGCTGGTTTTCGGGGAAACAACGGAGGAAACAATAGAGATGAATATCAAAGAAGTAATGAGCAGCGAGGCGACATCATAGATGATTCTCGAAACAACAGGCAAAATAGCGGGTCAAGATTTCAGAGACCTTTCGTAACTCCCGAAGATATGATGAACGGGCCATGCCAGATGCATTTTTATCTCGACAACAATGGAAGAAGGCAGTCAGGACATCTGCAGAAGGACTGTCGTAATTTTCAAGCAATGCTGCGAGTAGCAGGGATAGCCAATGCTCAAGCAGCAAATCGAAACCCCCAAGGGCCTAGGAGTGAGATCCACCTACCACCTCGTCCCGCGGTCATGGACGAAAATCGACACCAGCTCAGAATAGCGGCAGCACCACACCCACCTCCATATGTGGATCCTAACTCCAACGGCGCGGTTTCGATGATTCAGAAAGCTAGGCCATCTAATAGGGCTCAGAAGGTAATCTCGCGGCAAGTGTTCATGGCAGAGAAGATGCCTCCACCAACGATAGAGTACCTAAATTGGTCGGGACAGGACATCGGCTTCACAATTGTGGATCACCCGCAGCAAGTTCCTCGACCAGGGCAGTCAGCACTCATCTTAGCAGCGGTGATCGCTGGATTCGACGTATCTCGAGTTTTCATAGACGGAGGCAGCAGTCTAAACCTTATGTATGCAGATACATTGAGGAAGATGAACATATCCCTGGCAAATCTAAAACCAACTGACACGCGTTTCCACGGAATCACACCAGAGAAGCCGAGCTATCCGTTGGGAAGGATTAATCTCGACGTTCAGTTTGGGACCCGAGAAAATTACAGGATAGAAAGGTTGGAGTTTGAAGTCGTGGATTTCCCATCGCAATATCACGCCTTGTTGGGGCGACCAGCATATGCGAGGTTTATGGCGGTACCACATTACACGTATCTGCTTTGGAGGTTACCTCGACCTAAGGGACCAATCACAGTCAAAGGAAGCTTCGCGCTAGCCGATAAATGTGACAAGGATTTTCATCGACTATCAGAAACTTTCGGGATGCAAGCAGAGTACGCGGCGTCAAGGCTAACGACTGATTATGATGTGCTGCCAGATGTAGGGAGATTTAACAAGGAACCAACCTTTAACATGACGAAAGATTCCAAGGAGGTGCAGATCCACCCGACAGATCCGAAGAAAACGACGTCCATCGCGACAAACATGGACCTCGCATAGGAAAGCGCGCTCGTCGAGTTCCTCCGTGAGCACTGGAAAATCTTCGCATGGTGTCCAGCTGACATGCCAGGAGTACCCAGGGAACTTGCCGAGCACCACCTAAACTTGGATCCAATAGCGAGACCAATCAAGCAACCTCTGAGGCGTTTTTCGGAGCCAAACCGTAAAGCTATGCTGTCAGAAATTGATCGACTAAGAGAAGCTGGTTTCATTAAGGAGCTACATACAGAAGCCACATGGGTAGCAAATCCAGTGCTGGTCCCGAAGAAAAACACTAAAGTCCTTCGCATGTGTGTCGACTTTACGTGTCTCAACAAACATTGTCCAAAGGATCACTTTTCTCTCGCAAGGATCGATCGAATTATCGACTCCACGGCAGGATGTGAACGTCTTTCCTTCCTGGATGCATACTCTGGTTATAACCAGATCAGATTAAAAGAAGAGGACGAGGTCAAAATAGCGTTCATTACACCTTACGGCGTATTCTGTTATAGAACAATGCCTTTTGGTCTGAAAAACGCGGGAGCAACATATCAGCGGATGATGCAGAAGTGCTTAGCAACACAGATTGGGAAAAACGTACAAGTATACATCGACGATGTCGTCATAACATCAAAAAAGGGGGCAACATTAATCGAGGACTTGAAGGAAACCTTCAACAACCTCGACAAATTTTGTCTCAAGCTGAATCCGACGAAGTGCTCTTTCGGCGTCCCTGCGGGAGAACTTCTCGGGTTCCTGGTATCAGCAAGAGGGATTGAAGCAACCCCGAAAAAATCCAAGCTATCGTAACAATGAGGAAGCCAACAAAGTTGAAAGAAATACAGCAATTAACTGGGCGAGTCGCAGCTTTAAGCAGATTTGTCACCAGGCTGGGTGAAAAGGCGCTACCGTTCTATGGCTTAATCAAACAAGGAGAGAAGTTCCAGTGGAACGAAGAGGCAGATAGAGCCTTCGAGGATCTTAAACGCACAATTTTGACACCACCAATCTTGGTGGCGCCAAAAGAGAAGGAACCCCTCCTATTATACATTGCGGCTACACCCCAGGTGGTCAGCACGGCGCTAGTTGTCGAAAGAGAGGAAGAAGGAAAACTCCACGGAGTGCAGAGACCGGTATACTTCATCAGTGAAGTTTTATCGCCTTCAAAACAGCGGTACCCGCAGTACCAGAAGCTAGCATACGGAGTGTTTACAACCGCAAGAAAATTGCGGCACTATTTTTCGGCGCATCCGATAATAGTGGTCAACGAGGCGCCTCTATCCAATATACTAAATAATCCAGAAGCCACAGGTCGTGTCTCCCTTTGGGGAATAGAACTTTCTCCTCGGGACATCACGTATGAAAAAAGAAAAGCAATAAAGTCGCAAATTCTGCCAGATTTCATCGCAGAGTGGATGGAGCTGCAAAATACAGGACCCCCAGATTTATCAAGAACCTGGACTATGAACTTCGATGGATCCAAAAGGTTAGAAGGAGCTGGAGCAGGCATGATACTAATATCACCTGAAGGCGACAAATTAAAATATGTCTTACGGATGACGTTCCCAAACGCGTCTAACAACGAGGCAGAATACGAAGCTCTTATACATGGGATGAAGATGGCGAAGGCTTGTGGTGCAACTCGACTGAAAATCTTTGGCGACTCACAATTGGTGGCCCAACAAGTGATGAACCAATGTGATGCAGTCAATGATAGCATGGTGGCATACAAGGAAATGTATAACGAGCTGGAGAAACTGTTTGATGGATGCGAGGTAAACCACATCAGCAGGCTAAGCAATGATGAAGCCGATGTTCTCGCAAACATCGGGTCGCAGTGCCTCGCGATCCCTCCAGGCGTGTTCTGGGAGGAGATAACAGAGAGATCCACAAAGCCGAAGAAATCAAAAAAGAAGGAGAAGGATGAAAAATCCTCGGGGGCTGTGCAAGAAACACTGGAAGAAGAAGAGGAACAGGATCTAGTACTGATGGTGCAAATCCCATGGATGCAGGCGTACATATCATACATCCTAAGGAAAACAATACCCGATGATCCAGTTGAAGCAAGGCGAGTTATTAGACGTTCCAAAGCCTTCACTGTGGTCAAAGGAGAGTTGTACAAACGAAGTATTTCGGGTGTGTTACAAAGATGCGTTACACCCGAAGAAGGAAGGGTAATTCTGAAGGAAGTACACGAAGGAGTGTGCGGTCATCACGCAAGCAGCCGAGCTATTGCGGCCAAGGTTTTCAGAGCAGGATTTTACTGGTTGACAGCAATTGAGGACGCGAAGGAAATAGTGCGAACTTGCGATGCGTGCCAGAGATTTGCCGCAAAACCTCACTCTCCGGCAGCAGAACTGATGCCAATACCATTGTCTTGGCCCTTTGCTCAATGGGGCCTTGATATGGTGGGAAAGTTACACAAGGCCTCGCCAGGAGGATACGAGTATATGATCGTCGCTGTCGACAAATTCACCAAGTGGATAGAAGCAAAGCCGATAAATTCACCAGACGCAGCATCAGCAATTAAGTTCGTGAAAAGCATTGTTTTTCGATTTGGAGTACCTCATAGCATCGTCACGGACAATGGCAGTAACTTCACATCCAAGGAATTCAAGGCATACTGTGCAGAGGTGGGCATCAAATTGCACTTCGCGTTAGTTGCGCATCCGCAAACAAACGGCCAAGTCGAGAAAGCCAATGGTATAATCTGCAATGGTATCAAGAAACGCTTGTTAGGACCCCTGGAAAAAGCTCGACATACTTGGCCAGAGGAGCTGCCGAGCGTGTTATGGAGTATCCGAACAACACCAAATACAGTGACACAGGAGACTCCATTTTTTCTGGTCCATGGAGCAGAGGCAGTACTGCCGATAGAAATAGAGCACGATTCTCCGAGAGTCACGGAATACAATGAAGAAGCTTCCAGGAAAGCATTGGAAGACGATGTCGATGCACTCGACGAAGCTCGAGACGAAGTGTTATCACGAGTTGCTAAGTACCAGCAAGATCTGAAAAACTACCACAGTCGATGTTTGCGACCAAGGTCCTTTCAGGTGGGAGACTTAGTTCTGCGGCTCAATAAACAAAGACATGAAAAGCTCGAGTCACCATGGCTTGGACCTTACATCGTCACAGAAGTAATCGAGGGAGGCGCATACAGGTTAAAGGACAAGAAGTCAGGAGATGTCGAGCCAAATCCTTGGAATGTGGCACACCTCAGGCATTTTTTACGCCTAGAGTCGAAATATAGTCCTCCTTGTAAAGCTACAATGTACTGAAACGCCCGCGAGTTTTCAGACGCACTCTTTTCCTTTTTCGGGGCACCGAGTGGGGCCGGAAAAGGTTTTTAATGAGGCGGGCTCGCGGTGCTGCAATATAGTAAAGATAGTGGAGATATACATCTTTTTTCGTCGACAGGCTCGGGGGCTCACAACCCACGACAGCAAAATATATATATACTCTCGCAAAATAGTAAATTCATCGAGATGCAAAAAATAATATAAGTTTTGGCCAAAGGCTCGGGGGCTTCGCAATACAGATTATACTTCACAATATATACAACTTCATTATCATGAAGAATTCGACAAAAATACAGACATGATTTCTCGCAATATAGTACAACTCAGTTAACGCCTAATATACTATCTATGGATAGACCTTTGTTATTTGCAGCAGTTGTCGTATGTTCAGCATAGCTCCCTTTGATAAAGAATTCAGAGTCCATCCGAAGAAGTTCGTCCATCATTTCTTCGGCTACAGGAGTTACAATATCATTGATTTTGTCGATGTTCCTTTTTTGTTTCGACTGCTTGGCCAGGCACTTGGAAACAATCATTGTCAGGTCTAATTTTCGGTAGCAGATCTGTATCATAATCATGGCGAATCTTGCTCCAGCGGACAATTGAGCTCGCACAAAGTTATGGATACGAGGAGCATCCCGAAATTTTTCCATCAGACCAAGAAGAGTATCGGGTGCCTCGTTCCGAGGAAACATTGTCTTGTAAACCAGGGACAAGGTCCTGGTGCAGAAATCAAGGAACTCGCGAACCTGGCCGGCGCGGTCTTGAAACCTGACAATCTGTCGGGTACGTTCTGGAGTGGCCCAAAAAAGAGAACCATGGTCAAGAGAAAGGTTAACAAGGAGCGGTCCTTGTGTTTACCCTTTCGTCTTCAGCAGCAGCGTCGAGAAAGGAACCTATTTGGCGACAGCACAAGAATTTCAAAAAAAAAATAGCGGGAAAACAGAAGGGGTTTTGGTTTGCAAAAACATACCTGACATATCTGCACTGGCTTCATTCATCAAATCAAGCATAAAATTTTCTCGAGTGGTCGCTTTTGCAGCTTCAGAAATGGCGGCTTCTTTGGCAGCTATGGCATCTTGAGCCTGTTGAAGCGCAATTTTTTCCCTCTCGGATGATTTTCGGGACTGTTCCATTATCATAAGTGATTGTTTCTTCACAGACTGGAGTTGCTGGCGAATCTCTTTCAAGTCTTCTGCCAAATTTTTACTCGATGAATCTCCAATACGTTCGACAGCAACAGGTGCCTTCTTCAGACGGGACGACGCAGGTAACACATCGGAAGGACGAGCAGTTGCAGTATAGTTGTCAAAAGTCAACTGAAAGAAAAGGCTCGACATCAATCATCAAGCAAGATAGAATTCCATTAATTTTCAGAATATTTACAAGACATTACAATGGAGAAAGCCCTAACAAACTAGTGGGGTAGGCGTCGCCAAAAGATACTTTGGCGACAGCATCAAAAGAAAAAAGAAAAGAAAGAAAGGATGGTCTACTTGACCTCCGGCTTGGATGTGCTTGGAGCAGGAGTTGGTTTAACACCAAGGAAGGAAAGGATTGGTTTTGAGGGAGGCTTGGCAGCTCTAATTAGAGATTGCCATTTCTTCGTTTCCATCTCCCCTATGTCGCGAACCTTGGTCCAGTCGACGTTTTGCTGGCTATCAGCAATCAGCGCGATGGTGCCTTCAACGCCAATCTTCAGGCCCTCTTGGCGAAGTTTGAGCCCAAGATCTTCCGGCACGTTGAAGCCTTTGGCAAGAGCAACAAAAGTATTGGGCTCCTCTTTCTTCGGGAAGAAGTAGGGAAAAAGCTTCGATAGACCTGCTTCAGCGTCAGCAAGTCCTTCGTGTGCTTCATCCCCATGGATTTCAAGAAGGGTCAGCGCATCGAGAAGCTCGTCGCCTTCAGGACCATCCACTACGTATTCTTGATGAGTTCTCCCTGAAAACAAGCAAAGGGTAGCTCGTAAATAAAGGATGCTCGGAAAATGCGAAGTAACCCGAGGAAAGGCACAAGGATTTGAGCACTTACTAACAAAACGTCGACATTGCGATTCTATGCGGGCAATAATTTATGTCTCACGAGCAGACTGCTGAGTTATATGCTCGCTCAACGAAGTTTCCGCGTCGTGAAGTCTTTTCCGAAGATCTTCGACGGCGGTAGCATCTGCTTCAGCTTTCCTGCGAGCCTATTCGCTCTGCTTTAACTTGGTAGCAAGAGCGTCAGCACGCTTATTGGACTCCGCAAGATCTCCTGGCAAAATGAATGACAATCAAATATCATGACAAAAATAATGGAGTACATGCAACAAAGAAGGCAGGTAAAAATAGTACCTTCCAGCTTCTTGGTATGATCACGATACCCGACGAATTGAGTACCGAGGTAGATAAATTCCTTCATCAAAGGCTGAAGAGAGGAACAACAGAAACAGAGAAGTCAATATAGCCAGTCTGAATTCGACGACATATCGCAAGAAACAAAGAAAAGATGAAAGTACTGAAAGGATCGGAACATAAACCAAAAGAGGAGAGTGAAAAACTTACGTCATCCAATGAAGGTGTCGAAGAGTTACCAGGGAATAGGATAGGTTCCTTGGATGGCTCGACCCTTGCCCTCTTTGGCGAAGGGGCACGGGGGCTTGCAGGTGGAGTTGAACGTTCAATGTTTTGCTGAGGAGGCGAAGTTTCACCTCCATCAGGTTGAGCTTCAGATACAACTAACGTACGCGACGTACTCGTTCGAGCAGCCGCGTTAATAGGTTGTTCTTCTTCTTCGTCACCACTGCAACAAAGTGGCGACAATGTAAGAATCAAGATAGACAAAAACATCGGGAGCAAAGTAAAAAAAAGTAACAGGGAACTTACGAGCTGACAAGGGCATCCTCGTAAGGATTGAAAGCCGCCTTCCTATCTGAAGGACCAGCTTCTTTTGCCTTGGAGGTGCCGGAATCTTCGACTTCATCCCTTTTCCTTTTGTTTTCTTGGAGAAACAGCAGGAGGAAGGGAGTGTGTTGAGGCAGTGGCCTCAGACTCGGCCTCTTTTTCAGAAGAAGCCGCGGATTTGTGAGAATCCGTGACTTCACTTTCAGGGCGCGAGGTATTTTGGTTGTCATCGTCGACAACGGTACGATCTTCAACTTCTCCACCCTCAGGAAGAGGGGGAAGAGAAGTGAGAACGGGGTGGTTCTGAGAAAAAGAAAGAGTGTCGATAAAAAAGGGAAGTTATGCAAAAAAGCTAGCAAGACAGTAGTCGACAAATAATAAAACTCGAGGAGACAATATAGCAACTAAAAGGAAAAATTACCTCGGGAAGGGGATTGGCGCCACTATATGGCGCAATGCGGCAAGAGGATGGAATTGGATCCTTCTTGTTGAGTGATGAGATTTTGCGGATAAGCTTTTCAAAATCCTTCAAAGGAAGGTCTTTTGAGAGTCTATCGACATCTTTTTCACCAGCATACTTCCAGAGGGGATTTTTGCGTTCCTGGAGAGGCTGCACTCTAATCCTAAGGAAATAGGAAGTAATCTCAATACCCGAAAGTTCCTTGCCGCGGGTGTTTTGCAGCTCGTGGATGCGAGTCATCAGCGCTTCTGTCGCCAACTTCTCAGCTTCGGTAGCTTCAGCATCCCAGGAACGACGGCGAAGGATTTTGGCTTCTCCATCAAAAGGGGCGATGTTGTCCTCCACTGGATTGGAGCTTTCTTCGTGGATATACAACCACTTCTTCCGCCAACCTTGGACGGAGTCGGGGAATTTGACGTCGAAATATTCGACGTCAGAACGAACACAGATAACAATGCCGCCAATGTTGTAGGCGACATTGTGGGAGCCATTACGGCGGACGCAGAAGATACGCTTCCACAGAGCCCAATTAGGTTGGACCCCGAGGAAGCACTCACACAATGTGATAAAAATCGACACGTGGAGGATGGAATTGGGCGTCAATTGATGCAGTTGAAGCCCATAGACAAACAAAAGACCCCGAAGAAACTCGTGGATTGGGGGAGAAAGACCTCGGATGAGGTGGTTAACGAAACTGACCCGATAATCGATTGGAGGCCTTGGATAGCTCTCCTCCTTGGGGAAGCGGAGTGAGTTCTCTTTCTTGCTGAACCCCATCTTCTTCAGCAGGTTGATGTCTTGGGCAGAGATCTTGGATCTCTCCCACTCAGCGCTTCCCAGATCCGCCGTCGCCATCTTCGACTCTGGAGTGTTGTGCCTAGTCAAACGGATGCGAGGCGGCATCAATGAGCTTGGCGGCGAAGGGTGTGAGTGTGGTTGAGCGCTTGAAGCAATGGGTGCAATGGAGGATTTCGCAGAGGAGAAGCAGAGGTGCGGCGCAAGCGAAAGGACTAGAGGAGGAAGACGATACCTTTATATAGGGGTGCGGTGAATCGACGCGCCGTTGGATTGAGAGATTGCGGGACAGATGGTGTACACGTGGACAAGGGGCAAAAAGTAATTTCATACAGACGAGAAAGCACAGGAGCTATAGTACGTGCGCCAGGAAAAGTGGAGGACGTGTGTCCCCCACTTGCAGGACGTGTCAACACGATACAAAATTTGGGCCCACGAGACAGAGGGAGAGAAGTTCTCGCATTTTCCCGATACAGTGATCGTGGCTATCGTCAGCAATGATGTCACCTTGGCAAGCGGAGATCTCGACTATGAAGCTTCATAAGAATGGCGACAGCAGAAGATTATTGATTATTTCGAGAGCCTTTGAACAAATACAAGTTTTTTCCCAAATGCTCGGGGGCTACTTTGGAAAAAAGAAAATTTCGAGTATGACAAAATAGAAATGTCGAGAGCCTATGACCAAATGCAAGCATTTTCTCATAGCCTCGGGGGCTACTCCCATCAGGAGCGCTGGTCGCGCACCCGATAAATATAAAAAGTTCGAGAAAGAATGAAAATACATTGACATGAGGCAATAAAGTGTTGAGCCTACAACCAAGCACAAGTTCTTGGCTGTAGCCTCGGGGGCTACTCCATCGGGAACGCTGTTCGCGTGCCCGATGAAATTATAAAAAAAAAGAGAAAGAAAGAAAGAAGAAAAAAGAAGAAGTGAGCATATTTCGAGTTATACAAATAACTCTACATATACTCCCATCGGGAAGGCAAAATAAGTCATACATTGACTCGATAAAATGTGCTATTCCAACAGCCAAAAAAGCACTCGACAATATATTCTCAGAGCGCCAAAGTAGCGAATAATCTCTGAATGCCGCAAAACATTGCGAAGGTAAGACCCCATATCCGTTCTGCGTGGCGTAGCGCTGTCTCTAACGTCGGTTTGCTGCTTTTTTCCGTATCAACAGATACGAAGAAAAATCCTAACGGACGCGTTAGGTACCCGATAAAATATGACTGGGACTCGACAGAATGGTAAGACCTTAAGCGGCGCCTGTCGAAGTTTACACCAGTATCCCGAGATCATGTCCAGGGACGTGATCCTGAAGTAGGTTTTTGCGGATTGCCACTAGAGCAGTTAACTAGTACCTGATCCGTCAGATGAACTAGCCCCAACTACCATTATCCCTCTACAATATAGGATTGCTTATCTAAAAGATATGTGATGAATTCGGCAGATGTATTGAATGATTAAAGTTGGAGATTTTCCCTGACTCTGTGATTCAAGCAAAACCTCGGGGGCTACTGACATAGGCATCCCCAATGGGCCTGCCGAAGATGGTACCCTGGGTTTACTGAAGGCCCACGACCCGAACAATAAGAAGATTCGGAAGCCCAAGATGCTATTAAGGAAAGCTAGAGTTGTAATAGGAAGAATTACTTGTAATCTTGCGGGACGGGTCAGAAACCCTCCCCGACTCTGTAAACTTGTGTATTACGAAACCCTCGGCTCCACCTCCTATATAAGGGGGAGTCGAGGGACAAAGAAAGGATCGAATTTACTGTCAACACAACCCTAGTTTCATATTCGTCGAGTACTTTTCGGCTGAAACCTTCGAGATCTACTTGCCCTCTACATCCAACGAAACCCTAGTCTACAATCTGTAGGCATTGACAAGTTGATACCTTGTCAGCCGGTGCTGCTGAAGGCCGCGACTGGGGTGGAGACTCTGGCCCTGGATGTGCCGGTGATGCCGGCCTCATCGCGGGGTAGGCGTTCCAAGATGGTGGTGGTGTCGGTCGACATGGCCCCGCCTGCCACGACGACGGTGCGAAAAAGAGCTCAAGGCGTAAGGGCGCGGTGGTGTCGAGGCCGGTGCTAGAGAAGGCCATGAACCGTGCCGTGGAGAAGAATCTCTAGTCAGGTAACGATTTCACTATCCTTGACCATCTTCCAGATTCTCATTTGTCTTCGGTTGCGTCAGATTGTTACGTTGTGCTCACACCGAGTGGGGGCATGCCTACGGAGGCGCTCTCGCTCATTCATGCCAATGAGAGGCTCCAGGGATTGCTCGCAGTAGTGTCTTGCCGCCAAGAGCATGAGGATGTAGACCGTGTGGCCAGGGAGGCTGCGCAGGAGGCTACCCCGATAGTGGCGGCGAACCGGACCGAGCTGAGCTAGCCTCGCATTGACCAGGGGGTCGTTGGTGCGGCTGACAGTAAGGTGACTGAAAGGACGAGATGTCGCCTAGAGGGGAGTGAATAGGCGTTTAAAAACTTTTACGGATTTGTCTTGTAAGAATGCGGAATTAAACTAACGTTTAGTTTACAAGCACAAACCCTAAATATGCTAAGCTCAACTAAGTGTAACAATAACAACTAGAGCTAAGCAAGATAGGCACAAGATATCTGTAGCACAAGTGATAGCAAGATATATGTACTTCAAGCACGATGGCTATCACAAGGAAAGAGAGCTCTGGTATAGAAATAACCGAGGCACGCGGAGACGAGGATGTATTCCCGTGTTCCCTTCCTTTGCAAGAAGGTACGTCACGTTTGGAGGAGTGGAGGTCCCACGAAGGATTCCCCAATGCCACGAAGGCTCACCCTATTTTCCGAGCCACACCCACGAAGGATAATGGCCCTTTCCTTATGGTTAGCTTTTCCTCCACTCCGGAGATGGCAAGCTCCACAACCACTTCACAAGCTCCACGAAGGAGAAGCCCGTGCCTCTTCACAATCTTCCTTGAAGAGATCACCGGAGCACCAACCGCCAAGCCAACTAGGAGGTCTCCCTCCAAGAGTAACAAGCTCACGGTCTCTCACTCGAATTAATCGTGGTGGAGAGCTCAACACTATGCAATGATGCAAAGCAAGAACACTAGAGGTGTTCAAATCCTTCACACTCAAATCCCACCCAAGCAACAAATGCTAGGATGAGATTAGAGAGGAAGAACAATGGAGGAAATCAACAAATGACTCCAAGATCTAGATCCCAAGAGTTCCCCTCACTTAGAGTAGAAATGGATTGGTGGGGGTTGTAGATCTAGATCTCCTCTCTTAGATCCCTCAAGAATGAGCAAGAATCATGGGAGGGAAGGGAGAGGAAGCAAGCTCAAGAGGTTCAACAATGGTGGTAAAAAATGTGCTCAAGAACCCTAGAAAGCTGTTGGGGAAGAAGCCCCTTTTATAGCCAAACGAAATATGACCGTTTGGGGCAGATCTGGGAGTTTTTCGTGCAGCCTGGCGTGAGAGCAGGTCGACCGGGCCAGGGACCGGGCCGCCTGGCGGGAGAGACGGTCAGACCGGGCCAGGGACTGGGTGCCCCTGAAAGCCCCTGGAAACCGTCCGGTTGGCACCGGTGTGGGAGCCGGTCTGTGCCAGACGAGCCGGTGAGACATCCGGCGCCACCGGGCCAAACATGAAAACATGGTTTACAAAAACCATGATAACTTTTGCGTCCGGACTCCGATTTCGATGATCTTGGGCTTGTTGGAATGAGAACAACAAGCCCTACAACTTTATGCATAGAAACATCATTGTCCACCCACGGAGTAAAAATCATAAGATGAATGTTTGACCTATCTATAAAAGAGACACCGGTAAAACCTCCAAGCTTGAAAACACAATAGAAGATGCATATGGATTCCGTTTTCGATGAACTTGGGCTTGTTGTAAAAAAACAAGCTCAAGAACCTCACACAGAGAAACACCAAGATGCAATAAGATTTATGGGCAAAGCATGCAATGGGTTGAGCTCCCTAAGACGATGTGATCAAGTTACCCAACCGAAAGCCCCTCTTGATAGTGCGGCTATGTATCCTATAACCCGGTCTCCCAACAACCACCTTGAGACCGGTAAAAGGAAAACCTAGCAAGGCCATACCTTTTCTTGTGCATCCCGCTTGATCTCGATGATAGCTCTTCAAGCTCCACTCAAGCCGGAATGCCTCACTTGATCATTGTTGCTTCGTGAAGACTCACAAATGCTCCCCATACACCATGATGGGAAAGCTCCATTGATGCACATATTCACATGTCCATTATCACCAAAATGGACGGCAAGCTTCAAGCATATGATCCTCTTGAGATGCTCAATCTTGAACTTGCCCAACTCAACCTTGATGACGATCACCACTTAACGTCATCCTCTCATGGGCTATATGAGATCTCACTTTTGATGCATGCCCATGGAAAGATACCTAACCCACATAGACAACACAAGGGCACATATATGATGGGTTAGTTCATGAAGCATAATTGACAAGGCTAACCATACCAAGTGACTTCACGTGGCACATTCTTCATGCTTCATGTGTTGACCAAGCTTGAATCTATTCTTCACTATTTGTATTGGTCAACCTTGTATCTTCTCATGCTCTATCATACTATCTTGATGTGTATAAAGAATTCTTCATTTGTTTGCATGCTCTAAATCTTAGTCAACCATAGCTCAACTCATGAGACTATCATGACACCGACTTAGAGCCATAACTTGAATTCTTCACTTGGAATCAAGCTCTCAAGATCTTGATCATTCATTGTTTATCACATAAGCTAGAGCATGGCTAATATTGAGTTCCACATAAGAACTCTATCTTCATTTCTTCTTCTTGATCATATCACATATATATCTTCAAATCGATGATCTTGATGCCAATACACAAGGTATATCTTTATCTTCGTGGCATCCATACTTGAATCCAACACATGGAATACAAGTAGTTCCTATGGAATATTCCTTCATATAAACTCAATGAAAACATTAGTTCATAGGGGTTGTCATTAATTACCAAAACCACACATAGGGGCAATATACCCTTACAGTGACCTACCCGGTGGATGGGCCTCCGCGGAAGGGGTTGTTCCACACGCGTATGTGCCATAGGTGGCAACACGTGCGAGGGTTCCTCGCCGGTCCTCTTTGACCATACGAAAGGGGAGGGGGAAAAAGACCAACGCCAAATGAAGGCGTTGATCTACAACTTGTGTGGGTTTGGCAGTGGGGGCTATCGCATGCAATTGAAGGATTACATGAAGCAACACCACCTAGACGTTATTGGCCTCCAGGAGACCATCCGGCAAGACTTATCGGCGGCGGAGCTTCACAGCCTTCACTGCGGGGGACAGTTTGTGTGGAACTGGCTTTCGGCAGATAGACAGTCAGGGGATTACTCCTAGGCTTCTGGGAGGATTGCTTCGAGGTGGGAGGTTGGAAGAAGGGGACTTTCTTCCTTAGTGCCACGGTGTTCCAGCGGAATAACCGGATCAAATGGTGATCCATGCTCGTGTACGACCCTGCGGATCACCGCAGGTCGGAGGAATTCTTGGTCGAGCTAGAACATGAGGTGCTAGTTAATCTTATCCGAGCGGCCGGGGACAAGAGCAGCAACAACATATACTGGCCTAGGGTGCGCCGTTTTAACGATGCCATTGCCGCTATGGCATTACGGGAGATTTGCCGCATTGGGGCGCAGTTTACTTGGACTAATCGTCAATTTGATCCCATCATATGCGCCATGGATAGAGTGCTAGTATCACTGGCTTGGGAGGCTATGTTTCCTCTCTGCTCCTTAACGACAATCACAAGGATCGGATCAGATCACACCCCACTAGCGGGGAGGAGGCGCCACGTCGGCAACCACGGTTCTTTTTCCATACATGGTGGTTTGGGGTCCGATGGTTTCAGGAGTTGATGATAGGAAAGCTGGCGGGCTTCCTGCTGGAACATGGCGCTGCCCCGTGCAGCATTGACATCTGGCAATGGGTGGAACGCAACTCTAGATAGTTCCTAAAAGGCTGGGGGGACCAACCTGGGAAGTAGAAGCGCCCGTTCAAGGAAAATCCCCTCACACATGTGCATGAACTAGATGGTAGGGTAGACTCATCGGGGCTAGATGAGGACGACTAGGCCTTGCGGTATTTCCTTGAAGACCACCTCATTCCTCTAGACAAGGTAGAAGAGGAGTACTAGCGGCAGCGTAGTAGGGTGTGGTGGACCCTCAAGGGGGATTCCTGCACGGCGTATTTCCATGCGATAGCCAATGAGAGGTGGCGCAAATGCGCAATTCCACGTCTGATCACAAATCAAGGGGAGATTGAGGACCAGCCGGACCTTATGAAACATCTGTATGAGTTTCATCTCAACCCGATGGGGTCGCATGGAGAAGATAGGGTTCTTTCCCTCGCTCCGAACCTGTGGGATGAGGACAAGTGGGTCTCTGCGGAGGAGAACCTTGCTTTGGATCTCACTTTTTCTCTGGAGGAACTTGATGAGGTCCTCCTGAGCATGAAGATGGACACGGCCCCTGGCCCAGACGGGCTGCCGGTCACGTTTTTCAAGCGGTTTTGGGGAACCCTCCGCGCACCAATATTGCAGCTTCTCAATGACTCCCTCTTAGGGAGGGTGGATATTGAGCGGCTAAATTTCGGTGTTATCTCTTTGATTCCAAAGGTGAAAGGGGATGACACAATTAAACAGTTTAGGCCTATTGCACTCATAAACATTATCTTTAAGTTTGTCACCAAAGCTTATGCTATCTGACTCGCTCCATTAGCACACATGATCATTGATCGAAGCCAATCGACTTGCATCCGTGGTAGATGCCTGCACGAGAGAATGCTGGTACTCCAGGAGATCATCCGTGAGCTACGGGTTAAGAGGCTTGGGGTTTCTTACTCAAGCTCGATTTCGAGAAAGCGTACGACCGGGTCAACTGGGAGTTCCTCCACGAGATGTTACATCACAAAGGATTCACAGGTATGATGGTCCATCGTCTGATGCAGTTGGTTACGGGTGGCCAAACTGCGGTTAACGGCAACAGAGAAGTTGGGGATCTCTTCCATAATGTCCGGGGAGTGCGGTAGGGTGACCCACTTTCCCACATCCTCTTTGACTTCCTGGTCGACGGGCTGGCCGCTATGCTGACTAGGGCCAACGAGGTGGGACACATCAAAGGGGTAGTGTCGCATCCTATCCCCGGGGGGGGGGGGTGACTCACCTGCAATATGCAGACGACACGATGGTGCTCAGTGAGCCGGCTGGTCTAGGGATCGCTAACCTCAAATTCCTCTTACTCTGTTTTGAGAACATGTCGGGCTGAAGATTAACTTCGACAAAAGTGAGGTCTTCATGACAGGGTTCACGCTAGAGGAGAAACGTAGAGTGCCTAACGTGCTCAAATACAAGCTGGGGTCACTTCCAATGAAATATCTTGGCCTCCCGTTGAGCGACCGTCTGCTAAGGGTGGCGGAATGGGGCTTTCTCCCTGACAAGGTAGGGCATAGAGTTGACCCCTGGAAAGGGCTCTTTTTGGCCTTGGCGGGACGTCTAGAGCTGACTAACTCTTGTCTCTCGAGATTACCTATGTTCGCAATGGGAATTTATTTGCTCCATGACGCTACCCACCTGGCCATGGACAGACCAAGGTCTCGCTTCTTTTGGCAAGGGGTGGGGAATAAACGCAAATACCATATGGTAGACTGAGCCACGGTTTGTAATCCTAAGGAGGTTGGGGGTTTGGGTATCCTCAACACCAAAATTATGAACATCGCGTTGATGCCTAAATGGATTTGTAAAATCTATCAGAACACGGAGGGGCTGTGGGCTGACCTGATTCGCACGAAGTACTTAGGGGGATAGGGATTTGTTCGATAAGGACATTCCGGTGCAAGGCTCTCAGTTTTGGAATGCCATCCAGAAGATCAAATGGTATTTCAAACTGGGGGCTAAGCATAGGGTCCGCAATGGGAAAAAGGACCAATTTTCTGGTTGGACTGGTGGTCGGGATCTGGGCCCCTCCGAGCTCGCTTCCCACGTCTGCTCAGCTGCTGTGACCAACCATTCATCGCGATTGAGGGGGCGAGGGTCACGAGCAGCACCCCGGGAGAGTGGCGCATCCGCTTTAGAAGGCAATTCAGCCTGGCGGAGGCAGTCAATTGGGATAACTTGTGTCATGAGATCCAGACACTCCCCACTTTAAGGATGATGTAGTATCCTGGTCTTTAGATCCCTTGGGGGTCTTCTCGTCAAAGTCAGTTTACTACGGACTGTCGCAAGGGGCAGTGGTTTCACACTTTAAGGATGTTTGGCGCGCTCGGGTGCCGCCAAAGATGAAAGTGTTCATGTGGCAGCTCATCAGGGGTAAGCTTCCATCGTCTGAGCAGGTGGCCAAGCGGCATGGCCCATCTAATGGACACTGCTCTTTGTGCGGGGAGGTGGAAGACTTCAACCAGATCTTCTTCACATGCCACATGGCGAGTTTCATGTGGGCCGGGGTTAGGGAACTCCTCCAGTGCACTTGGAATCCTGCTAGGATTGGGGATTTCATACTACTCTCTCAGGGCATCTCAGGCCCCCCTTCGTAGCTTAGTTTGGTTTACCTTTGTGACCATGTGTTAGTCTCTTTGGAATATTAGAAACAAACTGACTATTGAAAGAAAACCGATTAGCAATCCGACTGACGTCTTCTACTACATGATGCTTCACATGCAGTCCTTGAGGGTACTGGTCAGACGGAGGGACATGGCGCTGCTGGACGAGGTGCTGGAGGCGATCCGACCGCTGCAGCGAGGAGTAGAGCTGAAGCGTAGGGTGCTACTTTATAGCTATCTATCTATTCGGCCCACTCTAGGGCTTGTTATGTTTTATCAGACTAGTTGTCTTCGTGTGGGTGGTGTGTGTTCGCCTCCCGAGCAGGGGGCTGATCTGCAGACTTGGTGATTCCTTGGGTCGAGTTGTATCAGGATGATGTTTGGTTCCTTCGGGGGTTTATATATAAAGCCGGGCCGATGGCTTTATGTTTAAAAAGTGGAAACTGATAGAAGGTAGATTTGAGAAAATGTTAGCGCGTTGATGTTTAATCCTAATAAACTTGGTGTTGACTAGTCTTTCAATGTTCATGTTATCTTTCTTTGAAATTTCCAAGAGGATAAAGAAAAGACTAGATTTTTTTTAGATCACGTTTCTATTAGCAAAGTGATGATCATAAGAATAAATATTGGCTGACAATATGGAACATCATACGTCGACCAAAGGACCAAGGGGTCCTAGGGGTCGAAGTGCTACATGGATCAATGGATGCGCGGGCACGCCAAGACATAAAGTTAGGGAGCTATCATTGTTCATCTATTGGTTGTGAAAAGAAGAGGTCGAACATGCCGACAGAATCGAGTTCTTCCGTGTGGGCTTCCCCGGTTCCAATATGATTGGGATAAAATGTCTAGTTCTGATGTCCTTCCGATCAATCGATGAAAGCGATGGAAAAGAACTGGAGAACCTCTGAAGAAGAGGATGCATTGAGGTAGGCAAGGTGTATTACGTGCATAATATGACATCATCAATATGTTAGTGGTGGTTTTTGATTGAGAGCTTTGCTATTTTAATTGAATAAAGAAATTATTAGCTGGAACTACTTAGTTGAAAAGAGAAACGCACTAGTTCTTTAGCTCGAAATATCTGTTAATTTGGATCTTTGGTCCTCGAACTTCAAATTATATCTTAGTGCGACAAGATACGAGATACATCATCATACATCTTTTCTGTTGTAGTCTCCATACATGTTTTGCTCGTTAATTTGTCTGATTCACTAGTACGCAATAGCCGGGTAGTGTTGTTGAGTTTTGGCGAATGGTGACGTGCCACCGATATCTAATCAGAAGTATTATTGATGTGGCATGTCCACGTCACTAGTAAGACAAGTATTGCCGTAAAGGTGGTGTTCAGGTATACCATGCCACCGATATCTGCTTCTGGTGCCGCAGGTGGCTCCACGCCATCGGGTAATGGAAACATTAGTGGTGTTGCAGAGTTAGCAGGCTACTGCAGCAGTCTACTAGTGACTTCATTTTGACATACCACGAGTGATATTTTGCACACACCACTACCATAGCTATCGACAAAGACAAATTAAACACGGTTGCACCTTACATTATCGCTGACCTGGAAGTTTTTAATGTCCAAAAAATTCAGGTACCCAACATCACTGTTGGTCTATTTCATATGTATCAATTTTTATCATGTCTCTCTATTCTTAACATTTTTGTAGTTCATGGGAAGCAATTTATTCCGTATTATGCCTTGGTATTCTGATATATCACATTGAATATAATATATTTTGAGCTTTGGGGAGGTTGATGATACTTCTACATCACGTGGTTTCTTAATTAGCATGGTCTTATTTTGCTTGCAACGGTGTCACAACTATGAAGATAGGGAATATGAGGATATCAACAACATGAAGATACATATGAGGCTATCATCCATGTGAAGATACGATATATGAATCTATCAGCCACGTGAAAATGAGGATATTTTTCAGTGACGTTTTTGTTCACCTGCAAACTTCAAAAGAGGTGATACTTGTACGTCGTAAAATATGTTGCACACGATTTAGTTACTATATTTAGAATATGTATGTGTGCTAGAAACCAATTACGGGAAATTGAGTGTATATGTACTCTATGCCAGCCTTAATTATATTAGTATGACAATAAATTATTGTATTAATGTAAATTGACCAGCAAACCACGCTAGATTGTATTAATACGACAATATATCTTTTATTCTTGTATATCAACCATCTAGCCAGGCTGGTTTTATAATTCTTTTTTCTAATTCTGATAAATAAAGCACTGATGGTGAATAATTAAGTACAATCACTGCTATCACAATAGGAGTGACAGACGTCACCTAATATAAATATCACAGTTGACAATATGTACGGTGGCTGGCCAGATGCTACCGATGATAACTTTATAATTCTAATCGTCAATGAAGAATTCAAATATCCCCACCAATAAATGGAACGGTTGTATGAATGCATGTCAAATGTACATTACTAATGATGGATGATTGTGTCATTGGTGTGTCACTAATGCCTTCACATCTGGTGGTCTTTGTATAAGTAGTCCCCCACACAAAAATTTACCAAGCTTGTTATAATTACACCTCCACTTAGTATATTTGCCAAGTTTGGAGGCACTTCCTATATCCGGCGCAAGGGCCAACCGCCCTGACACGAAAACTTCACCGTGCGCACCCTACCACCGCCCTACCGCATCCATCGTCGCCTTTCACCCTGGCGCGCCACCTTCCCCACGTGCCCCGACGTCTCGCCACTCCTTTCCCCTAGGTGCGAGCCGCCCCGCCACCAAATCGAGCCCCGCGTGCCCCGCCTCCCCTACAGACATGCCAACCGATTCGGACATGTTAAATGCTAGGCAAGGCTGGCCCACAGCCCAGTGCGACCGCACTGGGCCTCCGAGCCAAGGGGCCCCGATCCATGTCGTACCCTGCTATTCCATATGCAGTCTGCTCCACTCTTGAGCCTAGCCCATAATCACACCACCATTAAGGGTGCATACAGAGAAATATTAAAGCCGGTCAAGCCTAGATTAATTGTATATCATGTTATATAAATTGATTAATTTTTAATTAAAGATAAAACACAATAAACGAGTGACGTGGGCATTACCCTTCGGGTAACCAATGTTGCTCTACCATACGCGGCCCAACTGGAGGCCCATGAAGGTACCCGATGGCAAGATGGGCTACTAGGACGGTGCAGCGGAAGGTTTCTTGAAGTACAAGGCACGGAAGGAGCCGAACAAGGAAAGTTTAGAGATAGATCTACTGTAAACCTAGTCGTACTCGATTAGACCTCTCGAGACCTGGCCTCCTATATAAAGGCCAGGAGAGGGGCTATCGGGACACACGAACAATCTTAGCAACCTTAGCCAGGAAAAGCTTAGAGCTAGGTAACCCTAGCAACACCAATCTCGACTAGATCTCAGCCGAAGTATTCGGCACCCCATTGTAACCTGTTTTCATCATAATCAAAGAACAGACAGGCATGACGTAAGGGTTTTACCTCATCGAGGGCCCCGAACCTGGGTAAATCGCTCTCCCCGCTTGTCTGTGTACCGATGTCTCGTGTCAGCTTGCAGGATTCCATCAACCCTAAGCCCCTATCGGAGGGCATTGCCGAGGAGCACCCTCGACAATTGGCGCCGTCTGTGGGAACCCTGTTGGCACAAGGCAGGGCATCGGCAGATCCGATCATGACATCGGCAGCTTCACCGGCAAATTCGCCGGCAACTTCGTCAGCAACTTCGTCGACACCATCGTCGCCAATCCTGGGAAGCCCGATTCGATTCGGCTCCTACGAGTTTACTCCACACAGCGATTCCTCCCGTTCGAACTTTTCGGATCTACAAGGGAACATGGAGATGACCTTCGGCAGCGTCCATTACAACGTCAACGCAGAAGGAATCCTTCGACTGCTGGAATCCCCCGCCTCCGGATCTACGAGTTCAAGCGCATCGTCATCACTCGATCTGTCGGCTGGTCTGACGGAATCGACGTGCTCCCCCGTGCCCTCGACTCCTCGCTCGGTGTCCTCCATGTCAGTAGGGTCGGACGATTCCTCATCTTCCAAACTAACTTCGTATTATTGCCTGAACTGCGACACCAGGCACGGGCTGGGATCTAGCGACACGCCGTTCATCTGCAATGCCCAGTATTCATCGGGAGAGGACAGTATCGACAGTACCATCCAGGGAACCACCCGAAGGGCGGCACACCATCAGGTCTATGTCGCCAACAACACAGGGAACACAAGGCGCAGAGGAGACGAGGACCATACCCCCCGCTCCAGCAGAAGGGCAAGTTTCGAGAACAGCGCCAGCAACCGCGATAGCGATTATACCATCGCGGATGAGGAATGGGCAGCAGCGAGGGCAGCAGTACTCAACAACACGCCGCTCCCCGCAGGGACTTCGGTTGGAACCGTCAATGCTTACCGCTCCATACTAGAGAAAAACCGAGAGCACTTGTCGAAAGAGCAAGCCACCCTCGAGAGACGCCTATCCGCGGCGGACCGATCTAGTGAAAAGCGAAGGGGTTCGCAAGGAAGCGCCTCCCGAAACACTCAGGGAGCAGGCAAGCATCGGTCAAGGATGTCCAGGCTTTCGGAAGATGACGCCAGAGAGATAACATCGAATCTAACTAAATCCTTTATGACCACGGATACCGCGGGCATGCCACGGCCGAAAACCGTTGCAGGAGCAACGGCCAACCTCGCCGCTTACCTCATCAGCCAGCGCCCCGAAGGATCCATGGCTCAAGCTCACCAAGGTGCCCTCGAAAGTCTCGCGATATTGGGAAACAACCTAGTCCCGCAAAAGGAAAGGACTATGGTCCAAGGCAGTGGGTCAAAACATCATGCGAGAGATGCTCGGGACGAGATCACCCAGAGCAGGATCGACAAAGCAAGGCGACGACGCGCCACTAGGAAGGACGACGACAGCGATTCTTCGGATGAAGACCAGGAGTACGACGGCGAGCTCAGGGGAGCCGACTGTTTAAGTTACAAGATACGCGAAGCAATGCCGCCCAAAAAGTTTAAGCCTACCCCTACCGACGCTGCCAAGTACGATGGGCAGCAAGAACCAAGATCCTGGATAGATGACTACCTGCAGACAGTGATCTTGCACAAAGGAAACCAGATAGCGGCAATGCAATGCTTACAGCTTTACTTGAAGGATTCAGCACGGGCCTGGCTACGGGGGCTGCCGAAAGGTTCTGTCAAATCATGGGACGACCTAGTAGACGCCTTCATTGCCAACTTCTAAGCAACATACAAGAGGCCCGTCGGGATCGAAGAACTACGGAATTGTCGGCAGAAGCAGAAGGAGTCGATGCATTCGTACATCGGGAGATTCACAAAGCTCTTGAATGCTGCCGAAGACGTATCTGTCGACAGAGCAATCGACGCTTTCAGCGACGGCGTCCAGCTGGAAAGTTACATAGAAGAACTCGGGCACAAAAAGCCAAAAACCATAACCAAATTAATGGAAATCGCCAACAGCTGGGCTGATGGTGAAGACAACGTAGGAAGGCCACGGCAGCGTAGTGATGATGAAGATGATGACCAGCCGAAGCACGACTCGGGTGGCCGAAGGGATCGTCATAAGAGGAGGAAAAACCGCAACTACGATGATAATAATCTGGTAGCAGCAGGGTATGCCGATCGGCAAGACGATCGAGACGACAGGCACGATGGTAACCGGAACAACTCTGGGAACCGTGGTAACTATAAACCACGATAGCAGAGGACTCCCGAACTACCTTACGCTGAACAGGTCAATGCCCCTTGTTACCTGCATTCGTATGTCGATTCCAAAGACGGCAAAACGAAGTCGAGTCACCTGCTCAGGGACTGTCGGCAGTTCCTTGACATGCACAAACTCATCCAGCAGTCAGGCCAGCAACAGCTACCACCACCACCCCCACCTCCACCGCAGCATCAAGTCCAGCAGGCTCAACCCCATCAACCCAACGAGGCATTCCCACCACCACGTGGGCAGATGAGCATGATCCACAGGACAGGTGTTTCGAAAAGAGAGATGAAGAAGCTCACCCGAGAGATCAATTTGGCAGAAAGCATCATGGCAAACATCCCCGAGTACGTCGAGTGGTCTTCTCAGAGCATTACGTTCAGTCGAGCAGATCACCCGATGACCATACCAAAACCAGGACACGCCGCCCTGGTAGTCGAAGCACAAATTGGGGGGTTCAAGATGAGTAAAGTATTTATGGATGGCGGAAGCGGGCTAAACCTGATATTCGTCGACACAATCAGGAGTATGGGGATCACCATGATCATGCTGGAAGAAACAGACACCTGCTTTCACGGGATCCTTCCAACCGCACCGGGCCACTCTCTTGGCAAAGTCTACCTGAATGTTATCTTCGGTAGAGCCGATAATTTCAGGAAGGAAAAAATCGAGTTTGAAGTGGTGAACTGGGAATCACAGTATCGCGCTATACTCGGGAGACCAGCCTATGCCAAGTTCATGGCTGTGCCACATTATGCATACCTCAAGCTGAAAATGCCTGGGAATAATGGGACAAACATCACAGTCTATGGAAGTTTTTCACGCTCGGACAATTGTGATCGCGACTTTCAGAGGATTGCTGCAAAGTTTGGGCCACAGCGAGAAATCGTCGGCCGTCCGCCCAAGCTATCCTTATGAGAGATCAAGGAAGAAAAAGATGGCAGGGAAACCAAGAAGAAGCCAGCCGCTCTCGCTCTTAAAGCTTCGGCAGCAGAAGCCTCGGCAGCAAAGGGCTCGGCAGTTGACGGCACAGAAAGCCTAGGAGATAGCAAGACGATGGCAACCACCGCTCAAACCCTTGATGAAACCAGCAACGCTGCGGCAACTACTAACGCGGTGAAGAAGCCAGAAGAAGAGAAGAACCCCTTCCTTGCCTAAGCAGTTTACTAGCCTTTATTTTTTCCTTTATTATAAACAGGGATTTTCCCTTTTCGCCCTCTAGCATCATGCTTACCTTATCAATAAGAACCTAAGCTTCAATTCTTCGTTAAGCATTGCAGTAACTACAAACTTCTAAACCCCATCACTATGCAAACATAGTACAGGGCGGAAGATCGTGCTCCAAAAAGCCTCTACGAGTGCTAAAATGACGTCACCTTTCCCTCTGCTTCAGATGCCTCTACGAGTGTCGTACAAAGCAAGAGTTTGGAAAAACTTACACACAATCCACGCTCGATATTTCACTTATGGAAATATCAAAGAGCAACGGGCTCATCGGCAGAATCATTACACCCGAAAAATTCGGGAATGACTGTCGAAATTTACAAACGGTTGAAAGCAAAGTTGCGCATACAACAGGTTTAGCAAAACCTGCAACACGAGCTGATCACTCATAATGATTTGCTAACCAACTAGTATTCATACATCCAACGGGCAATTAAGCTTCGCCCCTTTAAATATTTGCCAACGGCATGGTAAAAGTACACATTCATGTACCAACCAGATAAGAAGTTGTGGCCCAAAAAACCCGAACACTCGGATGAATTAGCCAATACAACTTACAAAAGTAACTTTACACCTTTATATCACCCTTGCAGAGTTTCCTTTTCCTCAGGTATCTTTGACATCTCCTCAAGCTTGTCGACGATTACATGAGCAGGAGCTAAAACCTTCGGGTACAGCTCCTCGAAATCACCAGTTGCGTTGGCAATAGACAGCAAGCAAGCTGAAGGATAACAAGCAAGCACAAGGGCAAGCGTACATTTGGCCCCTGCAAAGACTTGAGATCTTACTAGCTCCCGAACCTTCTTGGCACTTCCAAATTCAGACATCAAAGTCAAAAGGGTAGGAGGAACTGCATTCAGAGGAAACATTGTTTTCCAAACTACCCTCATGGCCTTGTAGCACTTATCGAAGAAATGGTGGACCTGTTGCACTCGATCCTGAAATTTGACGACGGCCGAAGCCTTCGAGTGTTCCCGCCAGAAAATCTCTTCGGATGAGGAAAGCTCAGTCAAAGCATGCACCCTCTCGTGTATCCGCTTGTTCTCTTCCGCAGGGTTCAACGCTATGACTGCCAAAAGAATTAGTAAAAGACTCAGACAAGAAGTTGCTAGCAAGCAGGCAAAGGTATCAAGAAACTTACAGTTTAAACTTTCGGTAGCCTTATGCAGCTCGCCAAGAATGTACCGCTCCACGTCGGCTGCAATCTCGCTCTTTTTATTGATGATGGTAGCTAAGGCATAAGTGCTGCGTAAATCCTTCTCCATCTATGTCATTCGGTCTTTCATGCGCTGGATCCGATCGCTTTCAGGAAGCGCACCCGACGAGTCGTCTGCAAACGAGGGTACTGGGAAGACCTGCAAGAAGTACTGGTTATAAAAAAAAGTGATGGATATGGTACAGCCCAACGTCCAAAATAACTCCCATCAGGAGAAGTGCAAGAAAGTGATATCATAGCAAAAGTGTGCCTACAACAAATGCTAGCACGAAGTTTATTACAAAACATGAGTTTGGCGGCAGAGCAATGTTTTGCTTCAACTCAAGGCACAAGTTTGTTACAAGAATTAAGGAAGCTGAGTTTGAGTCGATGAACTAGGGCCAGTCGACGATTTCCTTGATGAAACCAGTTCAAGAAGCTGACGGGCACAAGTAAGAGCAGATGCCTTAAAGGTGCTCAAATCAACAGGCTGCCCGTCTTGCCCTTTCGGAAGCCCCTTAGTCATTTCCTCGATGTCACCCTTAAAGCCGTAACCCATCATAAGCTGGAAGGCTAGGACAGCACCAAAAGTGCGCGATGTACGCTTGAATACCTCGATGACCTCCTTGGTGTCAACCGCGAAGGTATCGATCAACTGTCCCAGGGTCTTCTCTTGATTAATCTTGGGGAAGATCATCGAGTGCATCCGCGCCAAAGTACCCTTCCCCTTCACAAGAAGCTCTTGTGTAAGCTGGTGAGAAGCGAGAATCGTTGACACCGCGTTCGCTGGGGAATTATTTGGAACTCTTTCCAGGGCATCGACAAGAATGTTTGCTGCCTCTGCAATAGAAAAGAAGAAAAAAATTCAGTCATTGACAAAAAGTTTAAATCCATAAGAACGTCTCCCGACAAAACTATGTTAGAGATTACCAAGCAAGGCCAAAGAAGATTGACGAAGGACTTCATCCTTTTCGGCTGCTCGAGCCTCAGCTACCAGCCTGGATGCTTCTTCTTCCTTCAGCTTCCCTTTCAGTCTGGCCAGCTCCTCCTTCAGAGAATCAATCTCTTGGCGAGCCGCGGCAGCTATCTTGACTGCGCCATCCAGTTTTGAGGAGGAAGATTCGACTTCTTTTTGCAGCCGAACTTTGTCAGCCTCTAGAGAAGTGAATCGAGAGGCGAAAACCTCCAGAGAAGAGATAACGCCACGCAGGTCCTTAAGAGAGAAAGAAAAACAATTAAACAGGGCACGCTCCAAGAAATTTGTATTAAGATCAGAAGAGGACTTACAGAAAAAGGAGCCGCGATGGCAGCGAGCTGGAGAAATATCCTTCCCTTTGGAAAGGGAAGACGCAGTCGATGCTTGAGCCATGGGGGCAGCCTTAGGAGCCTAAGCTTCGGAAGCCACCACGACCGGCGAAACAGCATCAGACTTGGCCTTTTTAGGAGGAGGCTCGATGAAATCCTCGTCACTGCAAAAGTAAACAGTCGATTGTGATTATAACAGGAGTATGGAAGGTAAAAAAGGCACAGTATAACTTTCAGAAAGAAACTACTTACATGTCGAAGAGATCATCTTCATCGGCAAAGCCGCCGGTTGATCTCTTCGCAGGAGAAGCTTGATACGTCTCCGACGTATCCATAATTTCTGATGTTCCATGCTTGTTTTATGACAATACTTACATGTTTTGCTTGCACTTTATAATGTTTTTATGCGTTTTCCGGAACTAACCTATTAACGAGATGCCACAGTGCCAGCTCCTGTTTTCTGCTGTTTTTGGTTCCAGAAAGGTTGTTCGGGCAATATTCTCGGAATTGGACGAAATCAACGCCAAACCTCCTATTTTTCCCAGAAGGCTCCAGAACACCGAAGAAGAGTCGGAGAGGGGCCAGAGGGCCACCACACCATAAGGCGGCGTGGCCTGGCCTGGGCCCACGTCAGCCTATGGTGAGGCGCCCCCAGGTGCCCCCCTGCGCCGCCTCTTCGCCTATATAACCCCTTTCGACCTAAAAACACCGTACCAATTGACGAAACTCCAGAAAGACTCCAGGGGCGCCGCTGCCATCGCAAAACTCCAATTCGGGGGACAGAACTCTCTGTTCCGGCACCCTGCCGGGACGGGGAATTGCCCCCGGAGCCATCTCCACCGCCGTCTCCACCGCCATCTTCACCGCCATCGCTGCCCCCATGATGAGGAGGGAGTAATTCACCCCCGGGGCTGAGGGCTCCACTGTAGCTATGTGGTTCATCTCTCTCTTTGTGATCAAGTTGAATATTATCTATGTGCTACTCTAGTGATGTTATTAAAGTACTCTATTCCTCCTGCACGGTGTAATGGTGACAGTGTGTGCATCCGTGTTAGTACTTGGCGTAGGCTATGATTATAATCTCTTGTAGATTATGAAGTTAACTATTGCTATGATAGTATTGATGTGATCTACGCCTCCTTCATAGTGTGATGGTGACAGTGTGCATGCTATGTTAGTTCTTGGTGTAATTGTGTTGATCTATCTTACACTCTAAGGTTATTTAAATATGAACATTGAATATTGTGGAGCTTGTTAACTCCGGCATTGAGGGTTCGTGTAATCCTACGCAATTAGTGGTGTTCATCATCCAACAAGAGGGTGCAGATTAGTCCTATTATGTGATCGTTGTTGAGAGTGTCCACTAGTGAAAGCAGGATCCCTGGGCCTTGCTTCCAAGCATCGAATCTCCGTTTGTTTACTGTTTTGTTGAATGTTTACTCGCTGCCATATTTTATTCAGATTGCTATTACCACTCACACTCATCCATATTACTTGTATCTCACTGTCTCTTCGCCGAACTAGTGCACCTATTGTATTAGGTGTGTTGGGGACACAAGAGACTTCTTGCTTTGTGGCTGCAGGGTTGCTTGAGAGGGATATCTTTGACCTCTTCCTCCCTGAGATCGATAAACCTTGGGTGATCCACTTAAGGGAAACTTGCTGCTGTTATACAAACCTCTGCTCTTGGAGGCCCAACACTGTCTACAAGAATAGAAGCTCCCGTAGACATCAAGCACTTTTCTGGCGCCGTTGCCGGGGAGGAAAGGTAAAAAGGCACTCATACTTCGGTTCCAGGTAAAGTACTTTTCTGGCGCCATTGTGTTTGTGCTCGAAGCTATTTCCTTTAGATCCTGCAATTGCAACTTTTTGTTTCTTGTTTACACTAGTTAGGCATAATGGACAACAATGAGCTTCTTATTTTATTTCCTGAGTTAAGACATGAATTGTGTGATGCGAAAATTAAAGAACCTATGGAGCCTCAATTGCATGCTAGTAGCAATGTTATTAGTATGAACGCAATCACTACTAATGCTATGAATAAGTCTAAGCTTGGGGAAGCTAGTTTATATAAAAATAATCTTTTTTGCTCTTCAACTTTGGAAGAAATATTTTGCTCTGATAATGCTTTATCTCCCATATGCGATAACTCTAATGATGCTTCTGATATTTTAAATCCACCTACTGCAAGTACTTCTTTCAAGATACCCATGAAAATTATTGAACGTGTTATGGATAACCGTTATGAAGGGAATGGAACTGTCCATCCTGGAGATCATTTACTTTTTTTGCATGAATTATGCGGGTTATTCAAGTGTGCAGGTATCTCTATGGATGAAGTGAGGAAGAAGCTATTCTCTGTTTCGCTGTCTGGTAAAGCGGCGCATTGGTATAAATTGTTGGAGAATAGTCATTCTCTTGGTTGGGAGGAAATTGTACCTCTCTTTTATTCTAAATTTTATCATCCTCATGAAGTGCATATTGATAGGAATTATATTTATAACTTTTATCCTCGTGATGGAGAGAGTATTTCTCAAGCGTGGGGGAGATTGAAGTCACTAATGCTCAAATGTCCCATTCATGAGCTCCCCCGTAATGTTATTGTTAACAATTTTTATGCGAGGCTTTCAGGACAACATAAGGACTATCTGGACGCATGTTCGGAGGGATCTTTCACAAGCAAGGAGGTTGAAGCTAGGTGGGATCTTCTTGATCGGATTGAGGACAACGCTGAAGGATGGGAGAACGACAAAGGTAAAGAGTTAGGTATAAATTATGATTATGAATGCATTGAAGCTTTTATGGATACCGATAAATTTCGAAATATGAGTGCTACTTATGGTCTTGACTCTCAAGTTGCTGCAAATCTTTATAAAGCCTTTGCTTCTCATTTTGAATTGCCTAAAAAGAATTTTGATAAGTATCATGAACCTTTTAAAGAGGCTTGCATGAAGAATGAAATTGTTATTAATTATTGCAATAAGCATGCTCAAACTCCTAAGAATGTTATTTCCTATAAGTATGTTAATTTTTGTGGAATACATAGACCTTGTGGAATTAATCAAATCAAAGATGAATATTGTATCCATCATGCTAATGAAAAAACTAGAAAGTGGTTTAGGGCTCTAGATGATCTTGGTAAAAAAGTTTGTGCCCTCTATCCTTTTATTTGTGAAGTTTGCCATGAAGTGGGTCATTTTAATTTTCAATGCTCCTCCAATGATAATTTGAACCCAATGAGTGCTGCAAATTTGTATTGTGATGATGAAATTACTCCTAATCAGCATGATGAACTTACTTTATTTTTGGGGTATGAAGAACTGTCGAGAAAAATCTCTTTGTTACATATGAGTGATCTTGACATTGATGATGTCCTGCATGGGTGTTTTTCTTATTGCATTGATAATAGCCATACAAATACTTACATACAAAATATTTTAGAAGATGACACCTTGCCAAAATATGATAGGACCGCTGTGTGTTTTCAACTAATTAATGAAAAGGAGGGATCCTCCCAAGTTTCTTCTATTGTTTCTGAAAGTAAATCAGGTTATGCGGACAAGCCACCCTTCAAGCCTCTTCCTCCTAAAGAAGGGAACGAGGAGAAGGAAGAGAAGAAGAAGAAGAAGAAGAAGAAGAAGAAGAAGAAGAAGAAGAAGAAGAAGAAGAAGAAGGGAACGAAGAAGAAGAAGAAGAAGGAGAATAAAAAGAAAGAGGTAACGGCGTATCCCCGCGTGAATGAGATAACGCTAGGTAACCGTAAGTATGTTGCTCCTAATGATTATTATGATAATGAATCTGAATATGATGATCTTCCTATGCTCTCTACATACATTAGTGATCATGATTTGAATGAGCACACTACTTTTGACATTGCAAATCTCTGGGAAACTAATTCTGAAAATGATGATGATAATAATTGCCATAGTGTCAGTGCTATCCATGCTTCCTCCCATAATGATATAGAAAGCTCTAAGCTTGGGGAAGAGGTGTTTGAAAATCCTTTTGCTACTGGTCATTATGTTCTTGATACATCTCCTTCTAATAACAATGATGGTGTGGACACAGATAAACCGACTGTGAAAGATAACTATTCTATTTCCTATGATGACACTGTGCCTCCGACCTTTGATGATTATTATAAAGAATGCTATGATATAGGCTATAACTATCCTTATGAAACTTGTCATAGTTATGATTGGATTGCCAAAAACAATTCCCTTAATATGCAACTTGTTTACCATGTTCAAATTCTTGATAATAATCTTGCTCCAATTACTATTAATGAGAAGAACTCTTCTTATGCCAAAATTAATGATACTTCTATGCATACGAACCATGATAAGAATGTTTTAAGTGATGGGTATATTGTGGATTTCATCAATGATGCTACTGAAAGTTATTATGAGAGAGGGAAACATGGTTATATGCATCTTAATAATATTAAGTTTCCCCTCTTTATGTTGAAAATCTTGAAGTTACTCGTATTTTATCCGCTTATGCTTGTCACTTTGTTCTTCATGAATTCATTTGTGTACAAGATTACCCTTCATAGGAAGCATGTTAGACTTAAATTTGTTTTGAATTTGCCTCTTGAAGCTCTCCTTTGCTTCAAATACTATTTCTTGCGAGTGCATCATCAAAACCGCTGAGCCCATCTTAATGGCTATAAAGAAAGAACTTCTTGGGAGATAACCCATGTGTTATTTTGCTACAGTAATTTGTTTTATATTTGATGCTACTGTAGCAACCTCTCCTTATCTTAGTTTTGTTTTTTGTTGTGCCAAGTAAAGTCGTTGATAGCAAGGTTGATACTAGATTTGGATTACTGCGTAGAAACAGATTTCTGTCTGTCACGAATCTAGGCCAAATTCTCTGTAGGTAACTCAGAAAATTATGCCAATTTACGTGAGTGATTCTCAGATATGTACGCAACTTTCATTCAATTTGAGCATTTTCATTTGATCATGTCTGGTGCCTCAATAAAATTCGTCTTTACGGACTGTTCTGTTTTGACAGATTCTGCCTTTTATTTCGCATTGCCTCTTTTGCTATGTGGGGTGGATTTCTTTGTTCCATTGACTTCCAGTAGCTTTGGGCAATGTCCAGAAGTGTTAAGAATGATTGTGTCACCTCTGAACATGTGAATTTTTGATTATGCACTAACCCTCTAATGAGTTGTTTCGAGTTTGGTGTGAAGGAAGTTTTCAAGGATCAAGAGAGGAGGATGATATACTACGATCAAGAAGAGTGAAAAGTCTAAGCTTGGGGATGCCCCGGTGGTTCATCCCTGCATATTTCAAGAAGACTCAAGCATCTAAGCTTGGGGATGCCCAAGGCATCCCCTTCTTCATCGACAAATTATCAGGTTCCTCCCCTGAAACTATATTTTTATTCGGTCACATCTTATGTACTTTACTTGGAGCGTCTGTTTGTTTTTGTTTTTGTTTTTGTTTGAATAAATGCTTGTGTGGGAGAGAGACACGCTCCGCTGGTTCGTATGAACACATGTGTTCTTAGCTTTTAATTTTCATGGCGAAGGTTGAAACTGCTTCGTTAATTATTATATGGTTGGAAACGGAAAATGCTACATGTAGTAATTGGTAGAATGTCTTGGATAATGTGATACTTGGCAATTGTTGTGCTCATGTTTAAGCTCTTGCATCATATACTTTGCACCTATTAGTGAAGAATGCATAGAGCTTGCTAAAATTTGGTTTGCATAATTGGTCTCTCTAAGGTCTAGATAATTTCTAGTAAGGTGTTTGAACAACAAGGAAGACAATGTATAATCTTATAATGCTTGTAATATGTCTTTTATGTAAGTTTTGTTGTACTAGTCCGTGCTTGTGTTTGCTTCAAACAACCTTGCTAGCCTAAACCTTGTATCGAGAGGGAATACTTCTCATGCATCCAAAATACTTGAGCCAACCACTATGCCATTTGTGTCCACCATACCTACCTACTGCATGGTATTTCTCCGCCATTCCAAAGTAAATTGCTTGAGTGCTACCTTTAAACGATTCAAAATTTATCACCTCTGATTTGTGTCAATGTTTTATAGCTCATGAGGAAGTATGTGGTGTTTATCTTTTAATCTTGTTGGGCAACTTTCACCAATGGACTAGTGGCTTCATCCGCTTATCCAATAATTTTGCAAAAAAGAGCTGGCAATGGGATTCCCAGTCCCAAATTAATTAACAAAAATAGACACTCCTCCATGGTATGTGATTGTTGGACGGCACCCGAAGGATTCGGTTAGCCATGGCTTGTGTAAGCAAAGGTTGGGAGGAGTGTCAACATAATAAAACTAAAATAAAGAGGCACTCCTTCATGGTATGAGATTGTTGGCAGGCACCCGAGGATTCGGTTAGCCATGGTTTGTGAAAGAAAGGTTGGAAGGAGTGCCACCCAAAAATAAAATAAAATGGGAGCCGCTCTTTGAAGGTTTGTCTGGCAAGGGGGTTAGAGTGCCCATTACCATTCGTTGACAACAACATACACCTCTCAAAACTTTATTTTTATGCTCTCTTTATGTTTTCAAAATCAAAGCTCTAGCAAAAATATAGCAATCGATGCTTTCCTCTTTGAAGGACCATTCTTTTACTTTTATTGTTGAGTCAGTTCACCTATCTCTCTCCACCTCAAGAAGCAAACATTTGTGTGAACTGTGCATTGATTCTTACATACTTGCTTATTGCACTTGTTATATTGCTTTGCATTGACAACTATCCATGAGATATACATGTTACAAGTTGAAAGCAACCGCTGAAACTTCATCTTCCTTTGTGTTGCTTCAATGCCTTTACTTTGAATTATTGCTTTATGAGTTAATTCTTATGCAAGACTTATTGATGCTTGTCTTGAAGTACTATTCATGAAAAGTCTTTGCTATATGATTCATTTGTTTACTCATGTCGTTACCATTGTTTGGATCGCTGCATTCATCTCATATGCTTTACAATAGTATGATCAAGGTTATTTAAGTAGCATGTCACTACAGAAATTATTCTTTTTATCGTTTACCTGCTCGGGACGAGCAGGAACTAAGCTTGGGGATGCTGATACGTCTCCGACGTATCCATAATTTCTGATGTTCCATGCTTGTTTTATGACAATACTTACATGTTTTGCTTGCACTTTATAATGTTTTTATGCATTTTCCGGAACTAACCTATTAACAAGATGCCACAGTGCCAGCTCCTGTTTTCTGCTGTTTTTGGTTCCAGAAAGGCTGTTCGGGCAATATTCTCGGAATTGGACGAAATCAACGCCAAACCTCCTATTTTTCCCGGAAGGCTCCAGAACACCGAAGAAGAGTCGGAGAGGGGCCAGAGGGCCACCACACCATAAGGCGGCGCGGCCTGGCCTGGGCCCGCGCTAGCCTATGGTGAGGCGCCCCCAGGTGCCCCCCTGCGCCGCCTCTTCGCCTATATAACCCCTTTCGACCTAAAAACACCGTACCAATTGACGAAACTCCAGAAAGACTCCAGGGGCGCCGCCGCCATCGCAAAACTCCAATTCGGGGGACAGAACTCTCTGTTCCGGCACCCTGCCGGGACGGGGAATTGCCCCCGGAGCCATCTCCACCGCCGTCTCCACCGCCATCTTCACCGCCATCGCTGCCCCCATGATGAGGAGGGAGTAATTCACCCCCGGGGCTGAGGGCTCCGCTGTAGCTATGTGGTTCATCTCTCTCTCTTTGTGATCAAGTTGAATATTATCTATGTGCTACTCTAGTGATGTTATTAAAGTACTCTATTCCTCCTGCACGGTGTAATGGTGACAGTGTGTGCATCCGTGTTAGTACTTGGCGTAGGCTATGATTATAATCTCTTGTAGATTATGAAGTTAACTATTGCTATGATAGTATTGATGTGATCTATGCCTCCTTCATAGTGTGATGGTGACAGTGTGCATGCTATGTTAGTTCTTGGTGTAATTGTGTTGATCTATCTTACACTCTAAGGTTATTTAAATATGAACATTGAATATTGTGGAGCTTGTTAACTCCGGCATTGAGGGTTCGTGTAATCCTACGCAATTAGTGGTGTTCATCATCCAACAAGAGGGTGCAGAGTAGTCCTATTATGTGATCGTTGTTGAGAGTGTCCACTAGTGAAAGCAGGATCCCTGGGCCTTGCTTCCAAGCATCGAATCTCCGTTTGTTTACTGTTTTGTTGAATGTTTACTCGCTGCCATATTTTATTCAGATTGCTATTACCACTCACACTCATCCATATTACTTGTATCTCACTGTCTCTTCGCCGAACTAGTGCACCTATTGTATTAGGTGTGTTGGGGACACAAGAGACTTCTTGCTTTGTGGCTGCAGGGTTGCTTGAGAGGGATATCTTTGACCTCTTCCTCCCTGAGATCGATAAACCTTGGGTGATCCACTTAAGGGAAACTTGCTGCTGTTCTACAAACCTTTGCTCTTGGAGGCCCAACACTGTCTACAAGAATAGAAGCTCCCGTAGACATCAAAGCTCTGACCCCATCCGCAGCTGCATCAACAAAATTATCACGATCAGTGTCGACGTTACGCACTGATCCATCTGCGATACAAGTATTATCGGCTGAGGAGGGAAGATCAGCGCGGGCAACTTCAAGATTCATTGGACCATTATATTCATCCTCTAAACCTGTTTGATCAATGGTGTGGAAATCTACTGGGATTGAGGAGCCTTTCCCCTCAGAAGTATTATCCGGTGAATCACGTGTATTTTCAGAAGCCATAGGGATCTGGCAAAGAAGAGTGACAAGTAAGAACAAAGGTAATCATGTCGGCTAAGCAAGGAGCTATAATAGAGATGTGAAAAAAGGAAAATACCCCTGATGGTGGATGATCAACGTCAAGGGGAGCATAAGAAGAGATCAGCGGAATCGAATCTTCCTGGTTGAAGGAAGTAAGACGACGAACTTCATCAAGCAACTCTTTTTCTGATAGATCGGCAGCATTGATCCTGGTCTCATCCTTTGGACCTGAGTACAACCACATCGGGTGAACTCTGGCCATGACTGGCTGAATTCGGCGCTTCAGGAAAACTGCTGCCACCTCCGTACCAATCATAGTTTGGCCGTCAGCCTCTTTGATTCGAAGGAATTTGGCAAACAATTCTTCGGCTGAGGCCCTTTCGTCGGCTGAGAGGATGTTCTTCCAAGAGTCCTTGGGCTTGGCTTCAGTAACGTCGGTATAGCAGGGGAGTCGACATTCGGGTGACGAGGAATCTTTAGCGTAAAACCATTTCAACCTCCATCCTTGCACGGACTCTCTCATTGGGAAATTAAAGTAATTAACTTCTGAGCGAGCAACAAAACCTACTCCTCCGGTGACAAAGTACCCATTACTACTGCTGTATCTTTTCACATAGAAGATCTTCTTCCACAGCCCGAAATGAGGTTCAATACCCAAAAACGCCTCGCAAAGGGTGATGAACACAGCAACATGGAGGATTGAGTTGGGGGTAAGTTGCCATAATTGAATTTCGTACGTCCGCAAGAGATGGAGGAGGAATCCATGAGTGGGGAGTGAAAGGCCTCGATGAAGAAAAGATAAGAACATCACGGAAAATCCAGCAGGAGGATCAGGCCGAGAGATCGCACCTGGAAGGATCACATCTCCCGCGTCGGAGGATATCAATCCTAAGCTTCGAGACCTCTTTTCGTCGCGCTTGGTGACGGTTGAAGCTACCCAGTCCCCAGGTTTGGCCATCGAGCCCGACGGCGCTGGCGGCGCCGGAGCTGGGGGAGGGGCGTTTGGAGCGCTCCCCTTCGGAAGAGAAGACGAGGACTTGGCAGCGGCACCTTCGCTGGTGGAGCTAGCAGCGGCGGCGGTACTCTTCTTCTTCACCATTACGAGATCTGAGGAAGATTGAAACTGTGGCGGCGGCGCAACAATGGCGAAAGAAGGAAGAAGAGGGAGAATGAGGAGATGCTGCGGGAACCGTGGAGAGAATTGAGAACTTTGTGTCCCTTGGAGATTTTAAGGAAAGTTTGAAGTAAGCACGTGGCGCTTGAGGAAGGGAAGGAACTGACGGCCCACTACGCCCACGATTGCGCGAAGATCGAGGAGCCACCTCGGTCGTTACGCGTATAGTGGTCAAGCCCTAAAACATTGATTGAGCAGGGCTAGGGCTAGCTCGTCATGATGGGCCCGTCAAATCAGCTTGCAGCAGTTACACGTTAGCAATGACGTCATAATTTGGAAGCATTCGAAGAAAACATAAAAAGTTATCGGATGAAGGATTTGAGTCCACGCACGGATTTCGAGCATCCGTACCTAGACTCGGGGGCTACTCCCATCGGGAGCGCTGACGCGCACCCGATAAAATAAAGACTCGACAGAATGAGCAGTCGAAGGAAGGAGGTTTGAGTCAGCACTCGGTTGCAAAGCGCTCGCACCCAGACACTCGGGGGCTACACTCCCATCGGGAGCTCGTGATGCATACCTGATAGAAGTTTTTTGCACTCCAGGATCATGCCCGGGGACTTGATTCTGTGTAGGGTAACGGTGTTTTGCCATCGGCAGTTAACCAAACAGCAGTTGGGCACGTTACTCATTATCCTTTGCATAAAGAAAATATATCGGAAGACTTGCAGGAAAAAGCTTCGGCAGAAGGAAATGTTCGAGTAGTACAACTTGAGTCTACGCACGGATTGCAAGCATCCGTACCTAGACTCGGGGGCTACTCCCATCGGGAGCGCTGACGCGCACCCGATAGAAAATAGAAGACGGAAGAAATGCAAGAAGGATCAAGGAGAAGGACTTCGGAAGAAGACATGCTTTAGTCTCTACCCGAACTATGTTCAGCTAGACACTCGGGGGCTACTGACGTGGGCATTACCCTTCGGGTAACCAATGTTGCTCTACCATACGCGGCCCAACTGGAGGCCCATGAAGGTACCCGATGGCAAGATGGGCTACTAGGACGGTGCAGCGGAAGGTTTCTTGAAGTACAAGGCACGGAAGGAGCCGAACAAGGAAAGTTTAGAGATAGATCTACTGTAAACCTAGTCGTACTCGATTAGACCTCTCGAGACCTGGCCTCCTATATAAAGGCCAGGAGAGGGGCTATCGGGACACACGAACAATCTTAGCAACCTTAGCCAGGAAAAGCTTAGAGCTAGGTAACCCTAGCAACACCAATCTCGACTAGATCTCAGCCGAAGTATTCGGCACCCCATTGTAACCTGTTTTCATCATAATCAAAGAACAGACAGGCAGGACGTAAGGGTTTTACCTCATCGAGGGCCCCGAACCTGGGTAAATCGCTCTCCCCGCTTGTCTGTGTACCGATGTCTCGTGTCAGCTTGCAGGATTCCATCAACCCTATGCCCCTATCGGAGGGCATTGCCGAGGAGCACCCTCGACAACGAGTGCACCTTATTCGTTAAAATGGAGGGAGTATATATTTTCTCCTTCAATTGTGAAGGATTCTACTTGTCCATCATTAAACAGTTATCCCTCTGTTCTGATTTAGTTTACGTCCTAGAAAGTATTACACAAACTAGTATTGCATTTATTAGTACTAATTCAACAATCCAAGCTATATTTGAAGTAGTGACATTCAATAGAGAAAGCAAAACTGCTTTGTTTTCTATGTTCTTTGTTGACTAAAACTAGAATGTAGATTAATAAGGACTAAAAATTTGATCTAGAATGTAGACTACAACATAATGGAGCGAGTATTACTCAAATTAGTGAAATTTATAGTTAAAGTTGGGCTTAAATTTTAAGGAGCCTTATAATCCCTATTAGATGTACTATATGTTCCATAATTTGTATAAGTTCGAATATAAACATCAAGTGAGAAACTACGGTCTAGATTATTTGGCATAAATTATTTAGATAAGAAATACTACCTCCATCCCAAAGCTTAAGGCTTATATTTTGTTTGGAAAGTTAAACCAAGTAAAGTTTAACCAGAACTTTTAGAAGAATCTATCAAAAAATATGATATTTTATAGATACCATATGAAAATATATTTCATTATCTATCTAATGATATTGATTATGTATTTTGGATGTTATTATTTTTTGTTAAAAACTTGATCAAACTTACATAGTTTGACTTACTATAAATTGTACAAGCCTTAAGCTTTGGGATGGAGGTAGTAGTAGTAACAATATCCTTTGATCGTTCAAAATAAAATAAAAACTGTCTATGTGATGTCCTTTTGAACATTACAACAAACATTTTTTTCTACAAATAAGGAGAGGCCCGAGTATGTATGGACCGGACCTGATGGACGATCACGGCTGTTCATGGTTTGTGCCTTGATTCAGAACATCCAATCTGGATCAGGCGGGCCGCGATAACTGTACCTTCTTTGCACGCACCCCAAATCGATGATGCGCCATTTGCACTGTTCTGGGCGAATTCAAATAGTAGCTTTATTGATCGCAAGATATACCAGCTTCATCAGCCTGAAGATTGGTACTAAGATAGTCTGGTACACCTGTTAAGCCAACTAGTCCTCAGCATCAAAGTTCAAGCATAATAAAGAGATGGATTTGTCAACCTTAACAAAAGAACTAAAACTATCTCTCCAACTTTTTGAAGGCGCCACAGCTGAACGGGAAGATATTTCGTTTTCCATTGGCCCATCCAGGGATATCAAATCGTTAAATCCATTGATATCAATACCGATTTGCTATCGGCCCATCGGTCTCCAGCGTGGGTTTACTTCCCCCGGCCACCTGGGCCTAGAACCTCTCCCAGTTATCCCTGCCTATGGTTATATCAGAACAGAGGTCAATTCACATGTAGCCATGCTTACATCAGAGACAGAAGTAAGCAGCACGAACAGAGAATTGCCTCATCCTCTCGATCTTATCAAATCCGCACTTGTTCTGCGCGTTTTGGTACTCGTCTTTCCTCTTCTGTAGTACGGGAGAGCTGCCGCTGATAAAAACGAATCTGAAGTAGACACACGACAACCCAAAGTTCCTGGAATATATGCACTTCCTTAATAATCTGTACAAACCACACCGGCGTGCACTGACCTATTTCTTTCTCATGCGTGTCTCCTTTTGAATGGACGAACAACATATCTGGTACTACCTCTGTCCATAAATAGATGCCAAAAGTTTATCTACTTTGAATGTATCTAGCCACGTTTAGTGTATAGATACATCCGAATTTGGACAAATCTTTGGCATCTATTTATGGACGGAGGGAGTACAACATTCGTTGCGGCTTGCGAGCTCCTTTTAATGCACACGAATGTGAATAAAACACCCATATTGTCGACAAGTTCCCCTATTTTCAAAATATTATATTTTATACGTGCGATCCTATCATATTCATGTGGCTTCCCTATTCATATGTTTTTTGTTCCTCTTATCAGTTACTATCCCCGTCCACAGATAATGGTACTTCTAATTCTTGTCTTAGGTCGAAAAAATAAGTTTTGACCAATTTTATTGAAATAGAAGCATGTATGATATCAAATCGATAATAATATGAAACTACATGTCAAGAAGGATCTAGGAATACAAAATTGATGGTATAAATGTTTGTTTCTCATAAAGCTGGTCAAACTTTACAACATTTGACTTGAGACGAGAGGTTTTCTTTAGCAAAACTTGAGACAAGAGGTCGAAGTACACTCATTGAGAACCGGGGGAGTAAGCGATAAGGCTATATTCGGTATTAAAGTAGATTATATTAATCTAAGTATGATGTTTTTTCACTGAGCTAACAATCGTGTTTTCCATTAAAGTTTACCTTTTTTCCTTCTCGTTTCTCTGACAACTTACTTATCTGCTGTCATTAGTACCTTCAACTTCCTTTAAAACAAAACGTTCCTCAAAGGGTGATTGTGCCTTACTATTCAAGTGTGGACAAAACTTCTTACAATTTGAATAGTCTCATATACAAATCATTTGTTTTTCTCGAAGCCAAGATACAGATTTGCCCGTGGGTGTTCAGAACCCACCATCCCTCTTCTCTCACCTTCAGTTTGCATCATAGGAAAGCCTTGTTTTAGCTGTTTGTTTGGTTGCTAGATGCTAGATATGAAGCTACTAGTCATGTTTCAAATATTCCCTTCACATATATCATTCCCTTCTCGCTGAATTTGAGCTCCTTCCTCATCTGCTCAACCTGCACATCATCTCCTCGCACAAGAACTTCGGATACGTTCCCGTCATCTGCCAAGACCATCTTGACCTTGATCTCTTCCGTCCTTGATGCTTTTGTCCAGTAGTACGCTCCCCTGCACCATTAAGAAAGGAGAGTTACTACATTTATGTCGGAAATTTCATTACAAATTTCCTGCTAGCAGAGTTTCATTTTTTTGGGAGTAGAGTTGCAGAGACATACGCCAAGGGGCTCAAGGTCATAAGCCAGAACCAGTTGTTGCCACCTTCTGGGACTGCAATTGACAGAACAAGGCCAACGCTCCCGAGGCTAATGCATGTGCAGAAGGTCAGCAGTGCCGCTTGTCCTCTGCTTGGTGTCATTGTGCCCTCAAAGCTATTTGGAAACGAAGATACGTCAGTTTACATGGGAGGTCCATTTAAAAAAAGTAAACTCAATAAGCTTGTGCCAGATTACAGCTTCCTCGCTGAATGGACAACATATAGAACAGCTAAATACTACAAGTATTTATGATTATGAAACAAGAGAATCTGATATAGGATGGGTATCTTTTTTGACAACGTTTAGATGACATCTTCTTACAACAGAAATCAACTAACGACTGTAACACAGTTAACTGACCCCATAAATGTAAATCTAACATGAAGCACCCTCTATTAACAAGTACAGAGTACTACTAATGATGTGGTTACGCAATAAATTTGAGTGTCTGAAGTCTGAACTGAAACACCAACATACATGTCCAATACTTAAGTTGACTTCAGTTTTAGGCTGGTCATAGTGGGGAGTAACTTAGAGTAGTAACATATGTCATGTTACTAGTCTAAGTTACTACTACCTCCGTTTCAAGGAATAAGGCGCACGCGTATTTCGAGACAAACTTTGACCATATAAATTAAGCAACAAAATCTTGATTATATTATATGTAATTAGTATCGTTGGATTCGTATTGAAAAACACTTTTTAATGATACTAATTTCATACAAACAATCTTCATGTATTTGAAGTAATTCTTAGTCAAACAAAAAGCACGTAAAACGAGGGCGCCTTATTCCTTGAAACAGAGGTAGTACCTCCATAGTGGGTAGTAACTTATACGTGGTGTCATGCATTGTGTCATTTATTATGTTGTAGACTCATCATGTCTTGGGGTGTGTGATGTTATGGTAACATAGCTAGTTACCACCTCACTCTCTTTCTTCATTTATTGATATGCCATGTCACTAAAATGCCTTGAGATGTGTGATATTACTACCTATGTTACTCCCACTATGAGTAGTCTTACTCTACGTGATTTAAACGACTGCAACAGTTAGCTTGGGAAGAGAATCTAAAACCACAATAACGCAAGTAAAGCAATTGTCACGCGATACTGAAGTACAGTTTGATGGTTCTATTTTGGACGCCTGCAGAGCATTGTCAGATATCATGGCACTAAGGTAGAAAGCCAGCGTGCTACTTACGTGATGACCTCGCCACGGTCAGAGACGTTGAAACTGTTGCGCGTGAAGAATGACAGGATCTCCCCAGCCACCAGGCTTGGCGCCATGGGTTGCCCTTCCTCCTTAACAAACGTCTTCTGCACAATCTGCAATAGGAACGGCCAGAAGTGTTAGTACTATCTTTGTCTAAGAACCAAAGAATACATCTAAGAAGTAAAACACATGAGCCTCAGATCGACACTTCACTTCAATCGCTTTCCAGTTGCTATGAGCTTATGATTATTAATCAAGAACAGAACAAGGTGTAAGAAGCCAAGGAAGCAAGTGCGCGAGGAGTAAGGGGAAGAAACCTTGGATTTGACGGAGCGTTTGATGAGCGACCAGAGCCCAGGCACTGACAGCACGAAGAGCCCCAGCGACGTGTAGTAGCTTGCCTGCGAGTACCCGGTCCCGACGGCGGCGTCGAGGAGCACGGCGGCGCGGTCGAGTGATGCGCGGGCCGTTACCAACCGGACCCTTCTTCTAGTACCCGCTCGGCTCCGGTAGCAGGCGACCGCGCCGGCCGCCGCTGATCGCGGCGGCGCGGCGCGGAGCGGGAGGATGACGCTGCTCGTGGAGGTGCAGGCTTCCATTTGGTTGGGGATAAGACCGGGAGGACAAGTAGGACGGTCTGTTGAGTGTTATTTCTGTTTGGGGACCCCACATGTAAGTGGAACACACTATTTGCTTTTAGTGAACCCAACTTGGGAGGAGGGGAATTGAACACGTGGAGGACCAATTGCTTATAACTTTTCTCATAGACCAATTTCTTATAACTTTTCTCATAAAGCATTCTTTTTTTTTTTGCACGGTCTCATAAAGCATTCGGCGTAGTACGGCTTACTCCTTGCTGCCGCCGATAATAATGTTGCGCATAATTTTTCGTTCAAGTTTAAATTTAGAAAAAGTATAAACTATACGAAGATCTATACTAAATACATATAATATGAAAATATATTTCATGATAATCTTAAAAATATTAATGTATGACTATATATATATGTATATTTTAGTCCCTATTGCCTAATAAAGATCGCTATACTGAAAAATCTATATTTTAAATTTTTAATTAATATACATAGTCAAACTTTGCAAAATCTGACTTTGACCAACGTGTTTTAAGCAAACAGGGAGTAGCAAAAGCTTTAATGGGAAAACTTTTAAGTAGAGTTTTTTGGCTTTTCGCAAAGCTATAGAGGCGCACTCTCTGGGGACGCGATCAGAGAAGAAATTTTTTCGGCGACTCCTTCCCCGAACGGCCACTTTGTCAGCGGCTGTAGGGGAGTCGTCGGATGCTACGATATGTTTAGTTGTAGACCATGGTAATTTACTTATCTAGGTTTTTCCATCATCCCCTCTGGCCCCGGTGTGGTTCATGGAGCATGCAAATAAGGTATCTCCAAGCGGCGGCGAGGTGGGCGATGACGTAGTACGAGAGTTTGTTTCTCCCCGTCTCGTTTCTTCTCTAGCGGCACGGTGGAGACATGTACATGAGTCTTGGTTGGTGGCTATCATCACAGCCGGCGCTGGCAATTCGAGATGTGATTATGGTCCAAGATTTAGAAGGTGGACAGATGGGTCCGGGTCTGGCGTTTGGCCTTGACGACGTGGATGGCAAGCGGCGGTTCCGGGACTCGAGGAGCACGGGGATGCTACCCGATTGACATGCCAGCGAGACATCGTCTCAGAAAGCCCTATCAAGCGATGGTGCTTTTCGCGTCGGAAAATGGCAAGAAGCGACGATGGTGGCGGCTAGGGTGTGGCCGGAGTTCGCCGGAGACAGCGGCGACATCGCGGGCGACGCGAGCGTCACCATAGAGAAGGGTAGAATTAGGATTAGGGTTCGGGGAATGCAGCCGGCAGGACGATCGAACCTAACCCATTGGGTTTAGTCTGACCAGTTGACTAAGGGGTATTTTGGACATTTCCAAATTCCATGAAAAGGGAATAAATCCTTAAAACCCCAAATAAAGGCCTAAAAAGAAAATAAAATAGGAAAATTGTAAAATAAACTTTTCTACATTAGAATCTAATTTTATATTTTTTATAACATTTCTTGAAAATTAATATTCCTTAATGTAAAATATGTTTATGAATTATTTAAAAGATTTTCTTAAGTATTAAAAATTGTGAGGAATTATATAAAAATTAAAAATTACATTTTCTTGGAATATTCAAGTCAAAGATTCATAACAAGATTTCTCTCCTAATTATAAAGAATTTAAGGAAAATCTAAACATAAATTATAAAACCATTTCAAAATTTTATGGAAATTCATTATTCTTATTTATTAACAATTGTTAGAAATCTAATAAAAAAAACTTTAGGAGAAATCAAATAAGTTCAAACCTTGAAAATTCATTTGAAATAAATAAAATATTATTATTAAATGAATGTAACTTGTCATAAATCTATAGAAATATAAATTTCCTAAATAAAACCAAAATAACAATTATAGCACATGGGAAAATTAAGATAATACATTTTCCTAAAGCATACTTGAAATTTTAAACATTGCCCTTACTACACAATGGTGCCATTTTGGAGAACCCAAGGTCCCGAGTCGGTCCAAAGTATCCAACTGCACTACCTTAGAGTATACAGACAAGTTCATCACTGGTCATGTCATTTGATTACTTTTATCAAATTACTTGAAAATACTTTTAAAAGTAAAGCATTAATTTTCCAATTATGAATATGAGTATATGGTGGGCAATGGAACCATGGTTTGAGTTACGGTGGAGATTCCATTGCATTGAGTTTATATCCATCTAGGATTAATAATAAATGTTGTACAATGATTTTTGCGCTGTAAAGCTTGTGTTAACTATAATATCCAGTGTCGGACGAAGAAGTCAGCTGGATCTACTTCCTTTCGCATATCAACGGATGCGTTGTACCATAGCTATTGGCGTCTTGCGGGAGCAATATGAGGGTGGGAGCCCTTGAGTCCACATGTTACCAGTGGTTGTTCGCATCAGGCTATCTATAGGGTAGAGGGGAGGACATATGCCCTGATCGGTCTACCAATATGGTAGGTGTGCTGGGTCGCGGAGAAGAACTGTGATGGCTTGGAATTTGGACAAGGTCCCATACTAAAAGTGTATGGACGGAAAGGTACGCCTAGTTGTGCAACAAGGCTACGCTCTCGTATGGGTAAAGTAACCACTTCTGCATAGTGTATTAAAGTGTGGCTTGTCACTTCCTTTTCTAGGAAGAAACTACAAACACGATAGTAAATAAACTCCATGAAAGTTCTAGACACCCTATGAAAACCGACGAAATAGCTTTTCAGAACAAAAGCAATCGTTTAAATAAATTATTATGAAACTTGGATTTCCTACGACTTTCTGGTCTATGGATGTAGTTAGTGCATAAAACACTCATTCTTATAACGAACTTGTTGAGTACACTCGTACTCATGCTTCTTTGAATCCCATTCTTAGACTGTGAGAATACCACCTTGGAGGCCAGCGAAGGAGCTTAAGACACCGAGGATGTCTTATATTAAGAACCGGATCTATTCAGAGGAGTCCACTACATGATTGCCTATGGCACCGAAGAAGTAAAGAAGAAGACCGAGGAGTAGGAGTACTACTTAAGATAGTTAGCCAGGCAGTACCGAACCATATACCATAAAGTTGCTCGATTCGTCATGGTACTTAGTTTACTTTTACCAGTTCAACTTAAGTTCGGGCGATTCAAACTAGAGTTACCGAGTTACCCTCTCTGGACCAATGTGGAACTTGAAGCTAATGTACAATTATGGCTTGTAATGATAAGTGCTTGATGTCTACGGGTGCTTCTATTCTTGTAGACAGTGTTGGGCCTCCAAGAGCAGAGGTTTGTAGAACAGCAGCAAGTTTCCCTTAAGTGGATCACCCAAGGTTTATCGAACTCAGGGAGGAAGAGGTCAAAGATATCCCTCTCAAGCAACCCTGCAACCACAAAGCAAGAAGTCTCTTGTGTCCCCAACACACCTAATAGGTGCACTAGTTCGGCGAAGAGATAGTGAAATACAAGTGGTATGAATGAATATGAGCGAGTAACGGCGCCTTTAAAAGTGCTTGTCAAGGCGTGCGATTGATGGTAGTAATATTGCAGAAGTAAAGATGCAAGAAACAGTAAACAAGCAGCGATAGCAGTATTTAGGAACAAGGCATAGGGATCATACTTTCACTAGTGGACACTCTCAACATTGATCACATAACAGAATAAATAGATAGATGCTAGACTCTACACCCTCTTGTTGGATGATGAACACCACTAACTGTGTAGGATTACACGAATCCTCAATGCCGGAGTTAACAAGCTCCACAATATTCAATGTTCATATTTAAATAACCTTAGAGTGCATGACAGATCAACATAACCAAACCAAGTACTAACATAGCATGCACACTGCCACCTTCACGCTACGAAAGGAGGCATAGATCACATCAATACTATCATAGCAATAGTTAACTTCATAATCTACAAGAGATCACAATCATAACCTACGCCAAGTACTACACGACGCACACACTGTCACCATTACACCGTGCAGGAGGAATAGACTACTTTAATAACATCACTAGAGTAGCACATAGATGAATAGTGATACAAAACACATTGCAATCATAAAGGGATATAAATAAGCACTTCACTATGCTATTCATAACAGTGAATAAGTATTCTGTGAAATATAGCCTAAGAGACCCACACGGTGCACACACTGTCACCTTTACACACGTGGGACAAGGAGTCTCCGGAGATCACATAAGTAAAATCCACTTGACTAGCATAATGACATCTAGATTACAAGCATCATCATATGAATCTCAATCATGTAAGGCAGCTCATGAGATTATTGTATTGAAGTACATAGGGAGAGGGATTAACCACATAGCTACCGGTACAGCCCTTAGCCTCGATGGAGAACTACTCCCTCCTCATGGGAGACAGCAGCGGTGATGAAGATGGCGGTGGTGTCGATGGAGAAGCCTTCCGGGGGCACTTCCCCGTCCCGACGGCGTGCCGGAACAGAGACTCCTGTCCCCCAGATCTTGGCTTCGCGATGGCGGCGGCTCTGGAAGGTTTCTCGTACCGTGGCTTTTCCGTCTCGAGGTTTTAGGTCAGGGAGCTTTAAATAGGCGAAGAGGCGGAGTCGGAGGGCTGACGGGGCCACCACACAGTAGGGCGGCGCGCCTGGCTCCTTGGCTGCGCCGCCTTAGTGTGTGGGCCCCCAGGGCCCTCCTCTGGTGGCTCTCGGGTGTTCTGGAAGCTTCGTGGAAAAATAGGATGCTGGGCATTGATTTCGTCCGATTCCGAGAATATTTCCTTACTAGGATTTCTGAAACCAAAAACAGCAGAAAACAGCAACTGGCCCTTCGGCATCTCGTCAATAGGTTAGTTCCGGAAAATGCATCAAAACGATATAAAGTGTGAACAAAACATGTAGGTATTGTCATAAAACTAGCATGGAACATAAGAAATTATAGATAGGTTTGAGACGTATCAAGCATCCCCAAGCTTAGTTCCTACTCGCCCTCGAGTAGGTAAACGATAACAAGAATAATTTCTTAAGTGACATGCTACCAACATAATCTTGATCAACATTGTTGTAAAGCATATAAGATGAATGAAGTGATTCAAAGCTATAGTAAAGACAATGACTAAACAACTGAACCATATAGCAAAGACTTTTCATAAATAGTACTTTCAAGACAAGCATCAATAAGACTTGCATAACAATTAACTCATAAAGCAATAGATTCAAAGTAAAGGCATTGAAGCAACACAAAGGAAGATTAAGTTTCAGCAATTGCTTTCAACTTGTAACATGTATATCTCATGGATAATTGTCAACACAAAGTAATATAACAAATGCAATAGGTAAACATGTAAGAATCAATGCACACAGTTGACACAAGTGTTTGCTTCTAAGATAGAAAGAAGTAGGTAAACTGACTCAACATAAAGTAAAAGAAAGGCCCTTCGCAGAGGGAAGCAGGGATTAAATCATGTGCTAGAGCTTTTTAAGTTTTGAAATCATATAGAGAGCATAAAAGTAAAGTTTTGAGAGGTGTTTGTTGTTGTCAACGAATGGTAATGGGTACTCTAACTACCTTATCAACCAGACTTTCAAGAGTGGCTCCCATGAAGGACGTTATCTCTACCAGCAAGGTAGATCATCCCTCTTCTCTTTGTTTACACATGTACTTTAGTTTAGTTTTTATTTTTTTATTTTTTTAGATGACACTCCTCCCAACCTTGGCTTTCTCAAGCCATGGCTAACCGAATCCTCGGGTGCCTTCCAACATTTCACATACCATGGAGGAGTGTCTATTTGCAAAATTAAGTTGCTTACTGATGAATCAGAGCAAAACATGTGAAGAGAATTATTAATGCAAGTTAATTAATCGGGGCTGGGCACCCCATTGTCAGCTCTTTTTGCAAAGTTATTGGATAAGCGGATATGCCACTAGTCCATTGGTGAAAGTCTGTCCGAAGTAAATGACAAGATCGAAAGATAAAACACCACATACTTCCTCATGAGCTATAAAACATTGACACAAATAAGAGATAATAGCTTTTGAATTGTTTAAAGGTAGCACATGAAGTATTTGCTTGGAATGGCAGAGAAATACCATGTGGTAGGTAGGTATGGTGGACACAAATGGCATGGTTTTTGGCTCAAGGATTTGGATGCACGAGAAGAATTCCTCTCAATACAAGGCTAGGCTAGCAAGGTTGTTTGAAGCAAACTCAAGTATAAAACGGTGCAGCAAGACTCACATATGAACATATTGTAAACATTATAAGACTTTACATCGTCTTCCTTGTTGTTCAAACACCTTAACCAGAAAATATCTAGACTCTAGAGAACAATCATGCAAACCAAATTTTAACAAGCTCTATGTAGTTCTTCATTAATAGGTGCAAAGTACATGATGCAAGAGCTTAAACATGATCTATATGAGCACAAAAATTGCCAAGTATCAAATTATTCAAGACATTATAGCATCTACCATATGCAGCATTTTCTGTTTCCAGCCATATAACAATTAACGAAGCAGTTTCAACCTTCGCCATGAAAATTAAAAGCTAAGAACACATGTGTTCATATGAACCAGCGGAGCGTGTCTCTCTCCCACACAAGCATTTATTCAAACAAAAACAGAAACAAAAACAAACAGACGCTCCAAGTAAAGTACATAAGATGTGACCGAATAAAAATATAGTTTCAAGAGAAGAAACCTGATAAGTTGTCGATGAAGAAGGGGATGCCTTGGGCATCCCCAAGCTTAGACGCTTGAGTCTTCTTGAAATATGCAGGGATGAACCACGGGGGCATCCGCAAGCTTAGACTCTTCACTCTTCTTGATCATAGTATATCATCCTCCTCTCTTGACCCTTGAAAACTTCCTCCACACCAAACTAAAAACAAACTCATTAGAGGGTTAGTGCATAATCAAAAATTCACATGTTCAGAGGTAACACAATCATTCTTAACACTTCTGGACATTGCACAAAGCTACTGGAAGTCAATGGAACAAAGAAATCCATCCAACACAGCAAAAGAGGCAATGCGAAATAAAAGGTAGAATCTGTCAAAACAGAACAGTCCGTAAAGACGAATTTTAAAGTGACACCAGACTTGCTCAGATGAAAATGCCCAAATTGAATGAAAGTTGCGTACATATCTGAGGATCACGCATGTAAATTGGCAGATTTTTCTGAGTTACCTACAGAGAACCCTGCCCAAATTCGTGACAGACAGAAATCTGTTTCTGTGCAGAAATCCAAATCTAGTATCAACATTGCTATCAAAGACTTTACTTGGCACAACAATGCAATAAAATAAGATAAGGAGAGGTTGCTACAGTAGTAACAACTTCCAAGACATAAATATAAAACAAAAGTACTGTAGTAAAATAAACACATGGGTTATCTCCCAAGAAGTTCTTTCTTTATAGCCATTAAGATGGGCTCAGCAATTTTAATGATGCACTCGCAAGAAATAAGAGTTGAAGCAAAAGAGAGCATCAAGAATCAAATTCAAAACACATTTAAGCCTAACATGCTTCCTATGCATAGGAATCTTGTAAATAAACAAGTTCATGAAGAGCAAAGTAACAAGCATAGGAAGATAAAACCAGTGTAACTTCAAAAAAAATCAGCATATAGAGAGGTGTTTTAGTAACATGAAAATTTCTACAACCATATTTTCCTCTCTCATAATAATTTTCAGAGGCATCATGAACAAACTCAACAATATAAGTATCACATAAAACATCTTTATTCACATACATAAAAGTATCATTACCCTCCACATAAGCATAGTCAATTTTATTGGTAATAGTGGGAGCAAATTCAACAAAGTAGCTATCATTATTATTCTCATCAAGTGTAGGAGGCATAGTATAATCATAATCAAATTCACTCTCCATAGTAGGCGGCACCAAAAGACCACTATCATTATAATCATCATATATGGGAGACATATCATAATCAACATAAACTTTCTCCTCAATACCCGGAGGACTAAAGAGATCATTTTCATCAAAACCGACCTCCCCAAGCTTAAATTCTTCCATAGCATTAGCAACAATGGTGTTCAAAGCATTCATACTAATAATATTCCCATTAGCATGCATAAGTTCCATGGGTTTTTTAATTTTCTCTTCAAACACATCATGTCCTAATTCAAGATAAAGTTCATAAAGATCTCTCATTTTGTTGTTGTCTTCCATTAAGCCTTACTAGTGTAAAACAATAGACAAAAAGATGCAATTGCAGGATCTAAAGGAAATAGCTTCGAGCGCACACACAACGGCAACAGAAAATTACTTAGTTACCTGGGACCGGAGTATGAGTGCCTTTTACCTTTCCTCCCCGGCAACGGCGCCAGAAAAGTGCTTGATGTCTACGGGTGCTTCTATTCTTGTAGACAGTGTTGGGCCTCCAAGAGCAGAGGTTTGTAGAACAGCAGCAAGTTTCCCTTAAGTGGATCACCCAAGGTTTATCGAACTCAGGGAGGAAGAGGTCAAAGATATCCCTCTCAAGCAACCCTGCAACCACAAAGCAAGAAGTCTCTTGTGTCCCCAACACACCTAATAGGTGCACTAGTTCGGCGAAGAGATAGTGAAATACAAGTGGTATGAATGAATATGAGCAGTAGTAACGGCACCAGAAAAGTGCTTGTGGCGTGCAGTTGATGGTAGTAATATTGCAGGAAGTAAAGATGCAGTAAAACAGTAAACAAGCAGCGATAGCAGTATTTAGGAACAAGGCCTAGGGATCATACTTTCACTAGTGGACACTCTCAACATTGATCACATAACAGAATAAATAGATAGATGCTAGACTCTACACCCTCTTGTTGGATGATGAACACCACTAACTGTGTAGGATTACACGAACCCTCAATGCTGGAGTTAACAAGCTCCACAATATTCAATGTTCATATTTAAATAACCTTAGAGTGCATGACAGATCAACATAACCAAACCAAGTACTAACATAGCATGCACACTGTCACCTTCACGCTACGAAAGGAGGCATAGATCACATCAATACTATCATAGCAATAGTTAACTTCATAATCTACAAGAGATCACAATCATAACCTACGCCAAGTACTACACGACGCACACACTGTCACCATTACACCGTGCAGGAGGAATAGACTACTTTAATAACATCACTAGAGTAGCACATAGATGAATAGTGATACAAAACACATTGCAATCATAAAGGGATATAAATAAGCACTTCACTATGCTATTCATAACAGTGAATAAGTATTCTGTGAAATATAGCCTAAGAGACCCACACGGTGCACACACTGTCACCTTTACACACGTGGGACAAGGAGTCTCCGGAGATCACATAAGTAAAATCCACTTGACTAGCATAATGACATCTAGATTACAAGCATCATCATATGAATCTCAATCATGTAAGGCAGCTCATGAGATTATTGTATTGAAGTACATAGGGAGAGGGATTAACCACATAGCTACCGGTACAGCCCTTAGCCTCGATGGAGAACTACTCCCTCCTCATGGGAGACAGCAGCGGTGATGAAGATGGCGGTGGTGTCGATGGAGAAGCCTTCCGGGGGCACTTCCCCGTCCCGGCGGCGTGCCGGAACAGCTGTCCCCCAGATCTTGGCTTTGCGATGGCGGCGGCTCTGGAAGGTTTCTCGTACCGTGGCTTTTCCGTCTCGAGGTTTTAGGTCAGGGAGCTTTAAATAGGCGAAGAGGCGGAGTCGGAGGGCTGACGGGGCCACCACACAGTAGGGCGGCGCGCCTGGCTCCTTGGCCGCGCCGCCTTAGTGTGTGGGCCCCCCAGGGCCCTCCTCTGGTGGCTCTCGGGTGTTCTGGAAGCTTCGTGGAAAAATAGGATGCTGGGCATTGATTTCGTCCGATTCCGGGAATATTTCCTTACTAGGATTTCTGAAACCAAAAACAGCAGAAAACAGCAACTGGCCCTTCGGCATCTCGTCAATAGATTAGTTCCGGAAAATGCATCAAAACGATATAAAGTGTGAACAAAACATGTAGGTATTGTCATAAAACTAGCATGGAACATAAGAAATTATAGATACGTTTGAGACGTATCAGTGCTTAAATAAAGGATCGGCTATGTTTCTGTTGTATCACCCCAAGGGATGTAATATTTGCAAATTAGTACTTCACAAATGTTATGCCAACGGCTTTCGTACTACAACATGCAGTGCTATCATGGGTCACCTCATTTGTTTTGGATAAGAAAATCTGAGGGCTTGTTTGATTCAAAGGAATTATGTACCATTCTTACATAGAAAATTTTCTTTTAGAGGTCGTTTTATTCAAAGGATTAAACCCTCCAAAATTTCTATGGATTGCTTTCCTATACTGCAATCCAATAGAATTTCTAGCAAGAGGTTAGACTTTGAAAAAAATTCTATGTGAGACATGTATTCAATCTCTATAGGAATTTTCTGCGGTGCAATCAAACTACTTTTGCCACTAATTCCTGGGCGGTTTTTTCAAACAAATTTGGCAAAAGGACATGCAAGAAATAAATGATCGACGGTCTCACAAGAATCATAAAAACAATACTTTTGAGATCCATTCCAACTCCGCTTAGCCAGGTTATCCTCTGTTAACAACACTTTGTTACTTAGGGACTACATAAATATTTTTGATCTTGAGGGAGATTTTCAACTTCCATAAATACTTATGAAGAAACCTCGTATGACCATTCATTAAGTCTAAATGCATCGATTTTACCATAAATAAACTAGAATTTGTGAGTTTCCATACAAATTTATCTGGCTCATTTGAAATGGTATCCGCTGGCTGCTGACATAAGTGTAACCATTTGTTCACTTAAGTTCCTGAAACAACCTCCTAAAACAAATATTAAGAGGAGTTTGAGCTAGTACAATCGTCACCAAAACATTTTTGTATTGAAAGATGTTATATAAAGAGGGATATTGATGCACAAGAGGTAAATCGCACAACCATTCGTTCTCCTAAAAATGCACAATAAACATCTACTGAAAAAATCTTGTTTAACCCGCATAAGGCCCTTTCAAATGGATAGTCCGTTGATTTTACTTCTACTTGAACCAACAAAGTCTTATTGGATTTTAAAATATATGTTACCATGTAGGAATGTGTTCACTCTGCTAGTTGAGGTTAAATCTCTCCGTATCATTTCTCGGTCTGAATTGCTAAATGGCAATCAAATGTTCCTCTCTAGATCGACGAACTCTAGATTTAGTTTCAAATAGCTCCATTATTGGCTTTAACTTGTGTCTAGCAAGTAGCAATGGTTTTGTTATATCTTGTTGAACTCTTGTGTAGAAATAACAACTAATTTGGAATCCAACTTATAATTTCTATTTCCTCTGTTCTAAATTTTTTGATGCAGTTTTTTTCCAAAATAAGTAAACCTACACTCTGAAACTCGTCTAGATAGGTCGACTGAGTCGGACCAGAGGTGCGCCAACTAATTTGAAACTGAGGGAGTATGGTAATAAACATTTTAAAACAATTCTATAATAATAATAATAATAATAATAATAATAATAGCCCCTTTGATTCAAAATAATTTTCGGAGGGAGTATTAGATTAGCTCAAAATACGCGACACTTATTATGGGTCGGAGGGAGTATTACATTTGTTATGAGCAAATATTGCTAGGAAAGCAATCAAGGTTCTCATTTTCCATTTCCAACTAAAGTTTAAGTAGGTCATCCACATATACTTCGATAGTGAATTTTGTTTGCGTAAAAAGTATTTCTTAATGTGTAAAGATATAAGGATTTCCATAATTAAATTTAGCAACTGAGAACCAAGATATTGCGCATGCATGGGTGGGTTCACTGTGCTAGTTGAGGTTAAAGCCCTCTGCAAACATTTTAAATCCCAATCACTAAGCGGCGGGCAAATTTGCCGCTCTACTAAGGAGGGAATCTAGTAATTATTGGCGTAAGCTGGCTAGTAGTGGTTTTGTTTTACCTTGTTGTACTCTTGTGTAAAATAACAAATAATTTGAAATTCAAATTTCTATAATAATAGTACATGTAGGGTACATCTCTTTTTATGATCATATATTGCCAGGAAACCGATCAAGGTTCTCCGTTTCCACTTTACAGCAAAAGTTAAAGTAGGTCATCCACATATACTAGTTCGATAGTGAAAAAAACATTACTGCCCCTCAATAAACCACAATCAGAAGTAAGGGGTCTCCTCCAGGTGCTGCAGCCTGCACCGCCGCCCCAACGGAATGGGCCGATCATAGAACATTTCCGCCTTGTCAGCATCAACGCCAGGATGGCGACCAGCCAGCCTACCGTAGGAGCCCTTCAGGGCCCTGGAGCGCGCGCGCAGCGCCGCAAGAACGAGCACGAGCCTCTCCAGGTTCATCAGCACAGTGGGAGCCGGCACGGTGGCACCTGCAGCACCGATCCCTGCCACCGGGCCACCATGGTCGAACTCCTCCGCAGGCACGATCACCATCTGCTGCTCGTAACCAGGAACGGCGCCGTGCTGATCTTTGGTGATGGCAAATGGCGGCGCCTCCTCCTCCTCGTCTTCGTCTTCGGCTCGACTCGTGTCGTCGTCCTCGCCGAAATCAAACACTACGATGGCGCTATCTTTCCAGCTGGAGTCGTCGAACGGGTCGGCCATGTCTGGCTCGCTGGGCTGCTTGAGGTCGAGATTGGACGGCGCATCCATTCTCAGGAGGTCCTGTAGGCTTGGCCTTTTCGTCGACTGGTTGTCGTCTGTAGTTGCACTGGCACGCGCGCACGCCCTTGATCTGAGGACGGCAGCGAAGGGCGAACAGATAAGCCTGGCGATGCCGTGCCTCCTCCTTCCCGCGGAGCTCCTCTGGGCGTTGGCCGGTAGAAGCAGGGGCGAGGGAGACGACGCGCCCGAGAGCGGCGGGGACTGGCCGAACGGTGGCGTAGCCTCGCCGTGGCCAAGGATACTGGAGTAGGCGTCCTCGGGCCTTCCCATTTCTAAGGAGCCGTGGCTACCACCCTGCGCATGCGCTTCACGCAATTGCAAGCTTCGATCGAAGAGGTGGCTGAAAAGTGAAGGTGTTACGCGTGAGGTTTTATACTACTGCTGAATGCTGATGCGTGAGGTGGTTGCGGAGTTTGTTCTGAGTAGATAGGCTAAAGTGAGATTTCGGAGTCAGAGCTGCTACTGTTGCACTGGTTTGCTCAGCTACCGTAGTTAGAGCAGAGTGTTGGTTAGGGAGGTTTCGAAATATCAGAACCTTTTGGAGCTATGGATGGATAGGAATCGTGTAGGACTCTGCGAGGTCTCTATGGCACATGGAAGACTCTTTTTTGTGTTTGGTGCTGAAGAACATGAAATTTGCTAGTTCTCAGCTAGCTGAGAATTAACTTCGTCCTCAGTCATGGCTTACATCACTTGATTGACATCGTCATATGAAGTCAAATGTTGAACCTTGGTGCGGTAGGTTCACGTCGGAAGGTAGCAAGATGATTCTCATCGACTCTGCCTATCTAATCTTCTCATGTTTACCGTGGGAATGTACCTCCTTTCGAAAGGGTGCATGGTGTTGTCGATAAGGAGCTTTCACGCTTCTTTTGGCAGGACCGGATAGGCCGCTAGAAATATCACATGGTAAGTGGGCGGACGTGTGCGTCCCCATTTGACCATGGGGCATAGGCATCTTATCCTCAAGACACACGAATGTATCTCTGATGATGAAATGGGTGTGGAGGATCCTTAAGGAGGATGGGGGTCTTTGGCTTCAGCTGGTGAAGGCCAAATACCTAAGGGGTCGTCCGCTCCTAGCCTGTGAGCGCCGGGAGGATCTCATTTTTGGAAGACCCTCCAGGAGATCAAGCACGTGATCCGAGCCGGACTGCCTCTCACCATAGGGGATGGTAGAGGGACCTTGTTTTGGCTTGATTTGTGGCTTTATGGGGGACCTCTTAGGGTGGAGTTTCCGGAGCTTTTTGCCATCTGTGTGGATCATTACGTTTCGGTGGCGGAGGTTGCAATTAGTTGGGTGGGTAGTCCCGTTTTGATGGGGCCTTACCCCTGGGGAGACCCTTGAGAGCCCGACTCCCAGGGGCTCTCCCTGATGACTCGGACAGTGCCCACTGACGCATGTCCCCGTACAGCAGTTAGGTCGGCCTACAGGGCCCTATTTAGAGCGCCAGGCTTAGTTGGACGTCCCTTTGTGGAAAGTGCCTATCCCTCTCAAGATAAAGATTTTTGTGTGGCAGCTGCTTCGGGACCGCCTCCCTTCGGGGGTGGAGGTAGCCAAGCGAAACAAGTCGGGCAATGCCTTGTGGCTGTTGTGTGCGGCACGCTGCATATCATGTTTTCGTGCCCCGCGGCACTATTTCTTTGGATCTTTCTCCATGAGGCGCTAGGGCCTGAGTGGAAGGCCCTAGACCATGGAGGTTCAGGCGAACCAGACTGGACTTAGGAGGCGCCTATTCGGGTTACTGTTTGTGGCTATGTTTTGGACCTTATGGAGTGTGCGTAATAAGATGGTGAACCAGCGTATCTTTGTGCGATGAGCCTCTATCTGCAGTAGAGGTACCCGTTGTGTAGACAGCGGGACGGAAACCAGTTGAACGGCATGTTGGAGGATCTTCTAGCGGTTGCTCGTTGTTATCTACGCCTTTCAGCGGTTGACGTGCCCTAGGTCTTAGGGATATATCACTTGTTTCATCTTTCGGGTATGTTGTGATGTTATTCTAGCAGACATTTTACATTTTCTTGCTCTTATTGTGTGTGAACTTTCTGTGAATATAGTTGGTTGATTTTCTTGCTCTTATTGTGTGTGAACTTTCGGTGAATATAGTTGGTTGATTTGTAAAGCGAACGAATGCCCATCTCGGGGATTCAGAACTTGCAGCTGAAATTGAAAGCTGAAGTTGAACTCCGGCAGTAGTGGTTAAAGTCGCTGGAAGCTAACCGACAAAAAGTTACTCACTTTTAATTGGGTCTTTTTTTTTGAGGATTTTTAATTGGGTCATCTAGGTCGCTTCCTGTGGCCGCTTGGCTTATCCTAGCACTAGCAGCAGCCAGTTCTTTTTTTGTTTGGGCCATACCAGCAGAAAGTACGGGCCAAAGAAGGAAACGGGCCGATTAGGCGCATCACCCTTTTTTGACTGTTCTTGCTAGCCTTGTTCGTTCGTTCCGTTTTTATGGTTTTTCATCTGCCATTTACAAAGCTACATGTAGCACACGATTCCTTCAAAAAATATAGCACAAGATCGAGCAAATAAATTTGATTATTTGATTGTGAGAATCAGCATTTGAAATTTGCTCCCAACGGTGAACATACAGTCAGATTATACAGTGAACTGTTCTGCTACCTTGCAGAGTTGCAGTAGTAAAATGATAGATTGCTTTTCTCTGTGATAACGATTTCAATCTTCAAGGCATGGATACAGATGTTCTCTCGTGATCCAACTTCTTCATCTTAAGTCTCACTGGTTTGGCATTGGGGGCAGCAAGCTTGAGGCAGCAACTGCATAACTTGCGGCAAAATCATCAGCATGATCATCATCCAACCTACAAACAAATAGATCACATGAAAATTGGAAGAACGACCAACGTAGGAGTTCTGATTAACTCTTGAGTGTATCAAGTCGATGATAATAAGTTTCCAAACACAAATTTGGACCCTGTGCGAAGTTTAGAGTATCACATTGTAGCCATGGGGCTTATAACTCATCGAAAGAAGATAAAAATAAATTGCTATGATTTTTCGTCGGTTAGTTGTTTCAACATGAGGTACTAAACACTCATGCTGGAGGTAATAATATTCATTTTACAGCACTCATCCTGGTTACTTGTATAGTCTATATAATTCCATTACAATCACACCTTAGAGTTTGGAATAAAAAGTGTGCTAAGTATGTGTACCATCACACAGGTAAGTTTCCCTAACACACGTTATATAAACTGATAATCAGGGTCATGTTTTTATTGGAGCACCAAACCTACAAATGTTATTCACAAGTACAGTGCTTTAGTACACATAACTTATGAAGTAAATAAAAAGTAACAGCACTTACATTTCAAAGGGATATCTAGGGTAGTAACTGAAATTGCAATGCTAGGAGGGAACATGCTAATGCTCCATACTTTTGAAGTTTAGGCGTCAATTGACATTGATACCAAGAAAAAACAAAATGTGGATGACAAATCATAGTCCAAAGAGTATTTTCCTTTTGACTGGACACATTCCTGTTACCAACATTTTTATTCTCCTGTGGGATCTTATCCTTGTCGATTGCTCAAACTAATTAAGGTGAATATGCCAAAGAACAGATGGATCTAAAAATTGCAGTGGAAACTCTCCCAGTGTTTACCCTAAAAAACATATGGATCTAATTAATTTCCAAAAGGTGCTGATGGTTCTATTTTTAATGGTCGTTAAGAAATCTTACGAGCATCTCGCAAGTTATGCAGTTGCTGCCTCCAGTTTACTGCCCCAAATGCAAAACCTACAAACGAGAAACAAGCAACAGTTAGCTCAACGATTTTCCATGCATAATTACTGTGCAGTGTTCCCCAGAAAGTGATATGATCTCATGTATCAAACTGGTATAATGGGTCAAGCATGCTATAGTTAGCCATGACAAGATCTGTATTGACCCTTATATTGTATGTTCCACAAGATGAACATAAACTTCTTGCTATGTTTGTAGAAACAAGACACTGCAATCAAACAGGAAAACACAAACTATGTATACAAAACTGAATGGAAGATGTGGAAAATCAAGACAAGCTTTGAAAAGCAAAGCTAATTGATTCACAACAATAGCAACCAGATCATGTACCACAACAAAATCACGGGTGGTTCAAAGGTAGAACTTTGTTACCCAATTAGTTTAAGTAAATACCTGGATATATAGATCAGATAGTTGTACTGACACCACGAGTAAACTTGCAGCTCCACAGCACCCTTGGACCTCTCATCACATATAACCCTAGAAGAAGGGGACAGTAACACAGAGCTGTGTTTGTGTGAAGGGAGAGACGAGGGGAATCTGCTTTTATAGCCCAAAGAGCAAAGAGATAAGAAGAGGCTATGGGGCCACCAAATCCTAAAACACAATTAAGAGGTAAGTAACTCATTATTAATTTCATTAGTGAGAAGCAATGTCACATTGTACTTGGAGACAAGAGAAAACTACCACTTGCCCGGAGGCGCTTCGCTCGGCTTGGAAACAGCCCAATTTAAGATGATTATAAGCTTATAAAATTATACTGTCTTTGACTATAAATTACAAACTGGATAGCACATTTATAATTATTTCACAACTGTAGGTCCCAAGGTCTCTCCTTGTGTGTTCGTATTATAATTAAACAAAAATCAAGCAGACTTATAATTACCTGATAGATTAAACCTGAGTAATACAGTAGTTATATTGTTTCTGTGGCCTAGTGGGGCAAGCTAATCTAAACATATACAAAGGGTCAAAAAAATCTGAGCATATGTCTTTCTCTTCAGGAAAAACAATTCTAGACATATTACTTATGCAGGCCTATGTCGATGGAGCCATTAGAAACCAGTTCAGTAAATCCGCAGTAAAGTTTCAAGCATAGTTAATCGTAGGTAATAATTGCATGGGTGGTTAGTTCGTACAATACACCGCAGCAATTTCGTATACAGATGCTTTGTAAGCTCTCGTTTGTTTATTTGCTGTTTGAGTTGATGTGGCTTCGCCGAAGCTGCACGAGGCACAGCAAGGCAGAGTATATTTTTGCATCTTGGATTCTGCCTGTCGAGCTGGCCATTAAACAGGGCACAACATCCAATGTGTGTTTTCCATCGCTGGCATCTAGATCTCAATCAGCTTCATTAGAAAAGAGAATTTGTCATTTTTTTACCATCCAAGCCCCAGTGCCCCACAGTGCAGGTGGAGCTGAACCTAATGTATTCTATTAAGGACTGATGTGATGGCAGCCATCAATTATTGAGTGGCCCTATACCTTCATAGTCCCCGAATGCCTCTGATGTAATTCTGGCGAAATAGATTGAAACGGTGTATGCAGACCATTGAATTTTATATGATTGAACCAGGATAGTATTTAAAGCATGCACCTAAGAGAAATAGACACTAGAGAATGCAAGATCAAATCCTAACAAAGCTACAAATTCAAATAACATGTAAGAAAACTTCAAAATAATTGATGGGGAATAAAGACATAATAATGTTCAAAGAATATAATTTATGTTCAATACAAATAGCCGGATGCCTTATTTGTTAAACTAACAGCAAACAGCAGTTGGATGGAGTAGATGCGGACACACAAACTAAAAAAATTGAAGTACTAGTGGAGAAACACGAGGAATCCATATCATAAAACAATACACGCTATATTTCTATGTTAACAATTACGGTGTTCTGGTCTCCAAATCTACTTTAGTAGCATCAAAATACAATTTAATGCCTGTTGTGAAATTCTGATATACCTGTCAGCAGTCCCCTAATTATTTGCCCCACCATGAACTGTATGTCTGTATGATAACAAAAGAGCATCACACGAGCCCACAAATAATGGTATATGGTTTAATAGCAACAGTCCTGTGTTAATTTCAACAAGAAAAAAGAAGCAACATGAGACATCAAATGTGCACTACTGACAACTCTATTGGTGTCTCAGACTCTCAGTATATAATTATCACACCCAAGTAGCTCCAATGCTAAATTAATCAAAATGCACACACTGAATGTAACAATATAGTGCAAAAATTACTTTGTTTTGGATCAGATAATCCGATCATTGTCCCGAAATTTTCCTAATACAAAATTATTTGTATTTGAACAACTTGGTTGGATTGTTATAACTGTCACAAACTTGAAATCAATGGACGTTTAAACAAGGCAAATCAAAGCCGTTTCCGATGGAGCTTCAAACCATCAGCTCCAGAAAGTTGAATCAAGTATAGTATTGTCTTCCACTTGGTAGCCTAGTTCAGTGTACTTTGACAGGAAAGCAGGTAGACATATTGCCAATAATTACCATAGCAAATTGAGAAGGCAACAGCATCGTGCTATATTATTCTCTGCAGCCACGTCAGGTTCCTGATCGATTGTCCAAGGCACGAGTATCTAATGGTGCATTATTGATGGTGCGAGTATTTAATGGTGAATTATTGGTGATGTGAGAGAGTATTTGATGCCCCCAAAACATTCCATGTCTTAACCTTTCTTTAGGCAAGGGAGGAGTGCCTTTTGAAAATATTTTAATCAAAGGTGCTAGCATTCAGGAGATATATATTAGACTGACAGAATTGTAGCAAGTACTGATGCCTTGATGGTTACACATGGTTGAAAGTGTGTTCGGGACAATGGCTTGGAGAAAGTTAAGGCTTCATAACTTTGCGAGCAGGATATATCATTTTTCTTAATGGGAAAACCTACAAACTCCGTGGTTGAGTTTTTAAGCAGAACTGTAGACTTGTTAAAGGAACTAACCAGGTGCAGAGTCTTACGTGGTAGACTACAACGGTGCGTCTTCTCCATGCTTTTTACAAGATCTGTGATACAAAATAACCTCCTCACTTGACCAGCGAACTGCAAAACTGAACTTACTATGCTAACAGTTAAACAACTTACTCCTTCTATGCCTTTTTAACTATTCCCCTTTCTATGGGCATCGATTCTACCCATTTTACTAGATAGCTGCAGACAAAGAAAATTCTAGCATTCCCACGGCACTCAATTTGCAAAAAAGGGGATATGATTAAGTAGACTTTCCATATGTTCTTTTCCTGTAACTGGCATCGCCGTTGCATCAGCTGTGCACCGTTTGATGTCGGCAGTGTACTAAAGCAATTTTGAAACACAGCCAGGGCATGACACGAATTGGGCATCAAAAGGCAGAAGATTAAATAAAGAAGACACAGTTAAACTGCCTACTAATCTGTTGGCCTAAAGTGCAAATTGTTAATAGAAACCTACCTCAATCTGTCGGCGCGGCGACCACACCAGCAACTCCACGAGGACACTGGCGTGGCATGGGTTCCTTGGAAAGCCAAGAAAGATGTGCCCGCGCCCCAGAGAAAAGCAATGAGGTGGGCAAGAGCCAGCCTCCATCAGAGGCTGCCGTAGGATCGGAGCGCTCCACATGGCCACCAGCTCAGCGCCATTCTTAGAGGCGTTTCATGGAACTGTTTGGCGTGCGTTTGTGTGTGGTGTTAGGGTTTGGGTTGGGCACATGTGCGTGGAAGCCTACTATCATCGGCCGCCCAATGGCCCATCACCACAGCCCAACGCCGTAGCCGCCTAGCAGGGGGCGGTGCTAACCATCACCTACGGGTGATGAATAGGAATTGCCCTAGCAGGCACCAAGCAGCGACTGTAGAGCTTCCGCCCGTGAGATCGACGGCCCGTAAAACAACATACGGCCCATTTGTAATCTGGTCGACGTTTTCTTTTAACAAAAATAAAAAGGAAAATTTTGCTAAAGGACACCGTTATTTTTGGCATTTGCTCAAACATACCGTCCGATTGTGTCCTTGCCAGGTACCATTACAATGTTGTGAAACATTTGCCAGAACACACCACCTAACTAAAAACGGAAAGTTTTGCACTTTTGCGTGGGATGATTGGTTTTGAAGACAAAGGGCAAAACTTTCCGTTTTCAGCCAGGTGGTGTGTTCTAGCAAATGTGCCACAAAATTGTAATGGTACCTAGCAAAGACACAATCGGGCGGTGTGTTTGAGAAAATGCCAGCCTGTAGCAAATTTTCCCAAATAAAAAATATCAAAAAGATTTTCATTTTAGTAAAACAAAAAAAAAGAGTAGCAAAATCTGCATGACGCCGACCACCGTTTTATTGTTAATTCTTAGCATGTAACTTCGATTGGGCTGATTTTTTGGCACTTATAACTTCCCATCCCCCACACTCAAAAAAATTGGCAAAAAATCTTAGGATGTTTAAGCAGGGCAAAACTGTTGGCAGATTTTCATTTTCATCACTAAAAGTGGCTAGTTGAACTTGCAAATGGTTTAAACTGAATGCTATACTTCTATATGGATCCCAGCCACATGAATTGTCATATTGACATCATTTTATTGAGATTGCTGATATAAGAATAAGATGTTTTGAGTGAACCAAGTTTAAATTTCTTAATTCTATATGCGAGCAGTTCAAGTTGGGTGAGGAAGAACAATAATGATGGATATGTATCTGTATGTGAGGATTGATAAAAGATGTATGACACCTTTGCTATATTCATGTATGAACTTTAACGATAGCAAATACTTGTGCATAGTTTCATCAATACTTGGGGAAGTGATAGAACCCAATGAGTCGCTTATTATGACGATGTCAAAGAAAGGGCTAATAAATGCATGAAGCTACACTAAATGCTTTTATGTTTCAAAGGGGAAGAACCTCTACCACTCATATAAGGTGTAAAACTAAGAAGCGAATACATGTCCAATTTCCACTCCAATAATATGGTCAACTAAAGATATTAGCTACTTACCCATGTATGAGTATTCTATGACAGTTTGAATGTTAAAGGACTGAAATGATACATCCTTCCATTATTTGGTTTTGCAATGCAAGCATACTGAAATTACTATACTAGTCAACAACTGAAAGAATTAAAGGTCTCGAAAACCTTGCCAAAGATTCAATCAAATGCGATGCGAGAATGTTGTTTTTTGCCACTATCGATTAATCATGTCCAAGTATTGTTGACATATACTACATATTTTACACCATGTATAGATAGAGGAACATGAACATAGTGCATATTTAGTAACACTTTACCATTCATTTGTGAAGCTATGTATCAAAAACTTGTCATGTTAAATTGTTTATGCATGCATAGAGCAAAGTTCTTGTCAAAGTCTTTTATTGCTTCTGCACTACGTTTGAGTTGTTTGAGGATAAAATACGAAGCACTTTGCTCAAAGATTTGCTCCGGAATCTCACCATACTTAGATTAAAACTGTTGAATCTGATGTAGCAAAGTCTTGTTTCTATTAACTTTCGCAGGAAATAAAATCAGGGAAAATACCAGGGGAGTTTTTCACCCAAAACAAGGGACATGGAGCTTTGGAATTGCACGGGAGGGGCCCCGAGGCCCAAAAGGCACCTGATGGCGCGCCCATCACCATGAGGCGCGCCACCCAGGCCCTTTTGGACCTCGAGCATCGCATCGCCTCCTCCTTTCGCATACCCCCTTATATACCCTAAAATCCTATGTTGCCAAAAGGGGGGTGATGTTTCACGAAACAGAGCGCCGCTGAGACCATGATCTTCGTTTCGGGGGCTAGATTGATCCTGCTCTACACCCCGAAAGAGGGATTTCGAGGGCTTCTTCATCATCACCGCCACCAACGTCATCACCAACCACCATGGGCTCACTCTCCAACACCATGAGTGATTAGTTCTCTATAGGATTCAAAGATGGATCGGGTTTGGATGAGATTGATCATGTAATCATCCATATGTATCGAGATAAGTATTACCCAATTTATTGATTCGACACAAGGGGAGCCAAAGAATAAATATAAGCCTTGACAGTTGAGTTGTCAATTCAGATGCACCTGGAAATAGACTAGCTCGCAGAGGTTTATCAGTAGCAACAGTTTTATAGCAGTGGCAGTAATAAAGTAATAGCGGAAATAAAGTAAAAAACCGTAGCAGTGGTGGATGCGGTAAATAGCAGGATTAAAATAATGTAGACATAGGGATGGATAACCGGGCGTTGCATGAATGAGACGACTCATATAATAGCTAACATGGGCATTTGCAGATAAAGTGATACAAGTATCCAAGAATAAAATAACCATAGGTGTGTGTTCCTATTTAGTCGCACGTGCTCGCAATGAGAAACTTGCGCAACATCTTTTGTCCAACCAGCCCGTTGCAGCGGAGCCTCGAGGGAAACTACTGGTAATTAAGGTACTCCTTTCAATAGAGTACCGGAGCAAAGCATTAACACTCCGTGAGCACACATGATCCTCACATCAAAGCCATCCCTTCAGGTTGTCCCGATTATTGTCACTTCGGGGCCTCGGGTTCTGGACAATGACATGTGTATACAACTTGCAGATATGATCAAGAACAATATATAAAGCATCATCATGAAAACACAATATGTTCATATCTGAGATCATGGCACTCGGGCCCAAAGTGACAAGCATTAAGTATAACAAGTTGCAACAATGCATAAAATACTCACAACGGATACTAGGCACTATGCCCACAACAATTCTAATGCTATTACATGAACGAACTCATCCAATCCCGACCATCCCCTTCAGCCTACAGCGAGGGAAATACTCACACATGGATGGGGGAATCATGGATGGTTGATGGAGAGGCGTCGGTGATGGCGATGGCGATGATCTTCTCCAATTCCCCGTCCCGGCAGGGTGCCAGAACGGAGTTCCTGCCTCCGAAATAGGGTTTTGCGAGGCGGCGGCGCTACGGACTTTTCTCTGGAATAACTTCGAACCCCCTGGGGTTTTCTCGTGACGAGGATCTTATAGCCGAAAGGGGAGGCCGAAACGACGAAGGGGTCGGGAATACACCCCCCAGGCGCGGCTAGGCCTGGGCCGCGCTTGGGCCATGTACTCCCAGCTCCAGCCCCCCTGCTCTTCACCTTCTGGCTCCGTGAGTTCCCCGGGAAAATAAGGCATTTGGGTATATTTCTAGGATTTTTCCCAAAAGTTGATTTTATGCACAAAAACAAGACACCAGGGCAATTCTGCTGAAAACAGCGTTAGTCTGTGTTCGTTGCATTCAAAACACACAAGTTTGAGGGCAAATAATAATAAAAAGGTTCGGGAAAGTAGATACGTTTTGGACGTATCAGTTTGTCCTGAAGATATTCATGTATGAGTGTTGGTACACCTTTGCTATGTTTAATGTTTGTTACTAAGGTCCGAGTGACATGATTTTAGTACTGAACCTTTATTGTTTGATCATATATATGAGGTTGGTATCTATTTGTAAGGTGTATTGCTTATTATTATGTTGACCCTGCGAATCCCTAAGGTGACAAATAGGAAAAACAAGGGGAATATGTGATAGTTTGAGGATATTGTGTGTTCATGAATCTTAATGCTTTGTTCCTAGATATTCGAAAGGATAGACATTAACTGCTTCTAGTTCCCAGTTTGCCCGGGTAAAATGGGTAAGCATGATAAAAGATGTTATGCAAATTCTCTTTGTTAGTATGCATAGCTATATTTTAAGCACCACCTACACACAACTGAATTAGAGATGGATGATATGTTAGTTGGATAACATTATATGATCAATATCATTCATACAACACCCCACTACTACCTCATGCCTACGCTTTTAGCCACTAAAATTTACATAATAATACTTCCGGTGAAAACTGGAAATCTGATGCTACTGTTTACAATTTGTTTTTTACTGCTTTGAATCAACTGCTATAAAATCACCACTTGATTTGTGATTTTATTGATATACAAGTGTGGTTGAGAGTGACGTCTCAATTGCTAAAGTCATATTGGTATTTTGTGTTCCCCTTGAGTCGAACTATAAATTTGGGTAATACTTCCCATCGGAGATTTAAGCGATCCCCTATACTTGTGGGCATCGGGAACCTGTTGTTGGCGTAATGGGACCCATGGTCCGCACGATTACGCCGCGGCACGCGCGTGCTCCAGCTCACGATCTCCCAGATGCTTCCATGGCAAGCAGCCTAGGTATGACTCATGGTGAAAACTGTTTAACTGTGCTGAGATTTACCTTATGACGTAGGCCACCTAGTGGAGAACAAACGCTCGCAGACAAATGCAAGTCTGGACGAACATACAAGGCACGAAGAACAGGACAAACTGGGCAAGGAGCTGCCCTTGGCCTCTTCCCGGGAGCATACCATGGGGAGAGACTAAGGCACAGAAGCGGAGCAGCCGAGCCAAGGCGTTGCTCGGACTGCCACAGGAAGGACTCGGGAGCCTCCTATCCTTGGCCAGGCGAGGCCAGGGAGTAGGGAATAGCTGGGATCGATTGGACGCGTCAAGACTTGCGTGGGGAACAGGCGAGGCGTCTGCACCCCTACGCGCCATCATGGCGCAGACTGACAAAGGCCCGCGCCACGAAGAGGAGTGACAGCTCGTTGCCCTAGCTGTCCCGCCATCATCACGAGCGTTAGCGCACCGCCCGTGGCCATCCATTGGCCACACACACCACCCACCTGTCCGTCACTCGCGTGGCTCCATCCGATTGAGCCCGGAACGGTCTTGGGCGGTGCTCGGGCGAGCCGTTGAGACCACTTCCAGAGGTATATAAGTCGGAGTTCAACAGAAGATGAGAGAGTTCTTCGGTCAGTGGGGATTAACAGTGATAAGAGGTTCTTTCCGGTCGGTTGAGATCAACAATTAGGGTTTGTTTCAGCTAGGACACACTTGAGTCTGGATGGAGAGAGAAGAGAAGAGAGGATAGTGAGAGCTTGAGCCTTGTTCTTGACAACGCCAAGGCCAAGATTGAGTTGGAGAGAGTGAGGAAAATAAAGAGGAAGACCAAGAGGAGTAGGAGTTGATCAAATCATCCTCCCGACATCTGAGAGTTCCTCACCTTTGTACTTTGTCCATACAAGATAATCCACCAAACCAGGACGTAGGGCTATTAGCAGAAGGGCGGCCTGAACCTGGGTAAAAAATGATCATGTGTGCTTTGTGTATGTTCTTCCTTCGCCTGGGAATAATCCTAAGGCGGCGTTGAGGCCGAAACGCCTTTGTGCCCACTAACCAACAAGAAATGGGGGTGTGTTCATCTTCGGTGTCCGCGTAGGCGAGATGGGACACCTGTCGACCAAGGCCCAATACGGCGAAGGAGCCCAGCGATCCATCAAGACCAAGTGGACAACGAACAAAGGAATCAATTAACGGTGGTAGTCGACTAGGATTTTAGATGACTAACCCGCATGGTGAAAAACCCTAGGCCAAGTCATATATATAAGGCTTGTCTAGGACTACGTAGAAAAAGACCATTCATCCTCTTAGCAGCCATAGCCTTCGCAACTTCCATCTACATTGTCTGCAATAGTATAATCCATATAGACATCAGTATAATCAAGCAAGAGTAGGTCTTTACCTCCATCGAGAGGGGCCGAACCTGGGTACATCGTGACATGTACCAATATTGTCTAGGTTCTCCAATGTCATCATCGTTAACCACCATAGTAAGCTACCCCTGTAGCATCTAATTTGTTAATATCACGACACGTGTCATTACAAGTCGTGCCCCACTCGAGGAACTTGTCCCAAAATGGAGAGTTCGGGCCAGAAGAGGGATTGTGCTACAGATCCGATGGCATTAGATCTTGCCGTAGTTGACCTCGAGGTGGCGGGCATGCCCTTGTCGTGGCACGGGTGCCATTGGGATCCTTGCATGGTTTAAATGCTACCCGTCTGGGAAGTTGACATCAGGCCATGTCACATGCCATTTATCCCCTCCAAAAGGTGAGCTAAACATCCACAATGGTGTACACGAGGTTGCACATGCCTCAACGGTGTCACCCCGACAATGACCCGACCTCATGGTCGTTGCCGATGACCTTCTTACACTACCATGCGCCCTTCTCCATTGCTGTTGCCGATGATGGGTGTCGGGGTATTGATTCTTGGTTAGAGATTTTTATGTAGGCGGGTCTTGTGGTCACGATTGGATGGGCTAAAAACCTAATGCACACAAGATGTATACTGATGTGTGTAGTTGACACGTCCGTTGGGAACCCCAAGAGGAAGGTGTGATGCGCACAGTAGCAAGTTTCCCTCAGTAAGAAACCAAGGTTTAATCGAACCAGTAGGAGTCAAGAAGCATGTTGAAGGTTGATGGTGGCGGAATGTAGTGCGGCGCAACACCAGGGATTCCGGCGCCAACGTGGAACCTGCACAACACAACCAAAGAACTTTGCCCCAACGTAACAGCGAGGTTGTCAATCTCACCGGCTTGCTGTAAACAAAGAATTAACCGTATTGTGTGGAAGATGATTGTTTGCGAAGAACAGTAAAGAACAATTATTGCAGTAGAGTGTATTTCAGATGTAAAGAATAGACCGGGGTCCACAGTTCACTAGTGGTGTCTCTCCCATAAGGTAGCAGATGTTGGGTGAACAAATTACAGTTGGGCAATTGACAAATAAAGAAGGCATAACAATGCACATACATATATCATGATGAGTACTATGAGATTTAATCGGGGCATTACGACAAAGTACATAGACCGCCATCCAGCATGCATCTATGCCTAAAAAGTCCACCTTCAGGTTATCATCCGAACCCCCTCCAGTATTAAGTTGTAAACAACAGACAATTGCATTAAGTATGGTGCGTAATGTAATCAACACAAATATCCTTAGACAAAGCATCGATGTTTTATCCCTAGTGGCAACAGCACATCCACAACCTTAGAACTTTCTCACATCGTCCAGTATTTAATGGAGGCATGAACCCACTATCGAGCATAAATACTCCCTCTTGGAGTCACAAGTATCAACTTGGCCAGAGCCTCTACTAGCAACGGAGAGCATGCAAGAACATAAACAACTCATATATGATAGATTGATAATCAACTTGACATAGTATTCAATATCCATCGGATCCCAACAAACACAACATGTAGGATTACAAAGAAACGATCTTGATCATGATAGGCAGCTCACAAGATCGAGCATGATAGCACAATTAGGAGAAGACGACCATCTAGCTACTGCTATGGACCCATGGTCCAGGGGTGAACTACTCACACATCAATCCGAAGGCGATCATGGCGATGAAGAGACCTCCGGGAGATGATTCCCCTCTCCGGCAGGGTGCCGGAGGCGATCTCCTGAATCCCCCGAGATGGGATTGGCGGCGGCTGCGTCTCTGGAAGGTTTTCCGTATCGTGGCTCTCGGTACTGGGGGTTTCGCGACGGAGGCTTTAAGTAGGCGGAAGGGTAGGTCAAGAGGCGCCACGGGGGCCCCACACAACAGGGCCGCGCGGGCCCCTTGCTGGCCGCGCCGCCCTATTGTGGCGGCGCCTCGTGGCCCCACTTCGTCTCCTCTTCGGTCTTCTGGAAGCTTCGTGCAAAAATAGGACCCTGGGCGTTGATTTCGTCCAATTCCGAGAATATTTCCTTACTAGGATTTCTGAAACCAAAAACAACAGAAAACAGCAACTGGCTCTTCGGCATCTCGTCAATAGGTTAGTGCCGGAAAATGCATAAATATGACATATAATGTATATAAAACATGTGAGTATCATCATAAAAGTAGCATGGAACATAAGAAATTATAGATACGTTTGGAACGTATCAAGCATCCCCAAGCTTAGTTCCTACTCGCCCTCGAGTAGGTAAACGATAACAAAGATAATTTCGGAAGTGACATGCTATCATAATCTTGATCATACTATTGTAAAGCACATGAGATGAATGCAGCGATTCGAAGCAATGATGAAGATAATGAGTAAACAAATGAATCATATAACAAAGACTTTTCATGAATAATACTTTCAAGACAAGCATCAATAAGTCTTGCATAAGAGTTAACTCATAAGCAATAAGTTCTTAGTAGAAAGCTTTGAAACAACACAAAGGAAGATATAAGTTTCAGCGGTTGCTTTCAACTTCAACGTGTATATCTCATGGATAATTGTCAACACAAAGTAATATAACAAGTGCAATAGGTAAATATGTAAGAATCAATGCACACAGTTTACACAAGTGTTTGCTTCTAAGATAGAAAGAATAGGTAAACTGACTCAACAATAAAGTAGAAGAAAGGCCCTTCGCAGAGGGAAGCATTGATTCCTATTTTGTGCTAGAGCTTTTCATTTTGAAAACAAGAAACAATTTTGTCAACGGTAGTAATAAAGCATATGAGTTATGTATAAGACATCTTATAAGTTGCAAGCCTCATGCATAGTATACTAATAGTGCTCGCACCTTGTCCTAATTAGCTTGGGTTAACACGGATTATCATTGCATAACATATGTTTCAACCAAGTGTCACAAAGGGGTACCTCTATGCCGCCTGTACAAGGGTCTAAGGAGAAGGTTCGCATTGGATTTCTCGCTTTTGATCATTCTCAACTTAGACACCCATACCGGGACAACATAGACAACAGATAATGGACTCCTCTTTTAATGCTTAAGCATTCAACAACAGTTAATATTCTCATAAGAGATTGAGGTTTTATGTCCAAACTGAAACTTCCACCATGATTCATGGCTTTAGTTAGCGGCCCAATGTTCTTCTCTAACAGTATGCATACTCAAACCATTTGATTGTGAAAACCGCCCTTACTTCAGACAAGACGAACATGCATAGCAACTCACATGATATTCAACAAAGGTAAAAAGTTGATGGCGTCCCCAGAAAACATGGTTACCGCTCAACAAGCAACTTACTAAGAAATAAGACACATAAGTACATATTCTTCACCACGATAGTTTTTAAGCTATTTTGTCCCATGAGCTATATATTGCAAAGGTAAAGATTAGAAATTTTAAAGGTAGCACTCAAGTAATGTACTTTGGAATGGCGGAGAAATACCATGTGGTAGGTAGGTATGGTGGACACAAATGGCATGGATTTTGGCTCAAGGATTTGGATGCACGAGAAGAATCCCTCTCAATACAAGGCTAGGCTAGCAAGGTTGTTTGAAGCAAACTCAAGTATAAAATGGTGCAGCAAGACTCACATATAAACATATTGTAAGCATTATAAGACTTTACATCGTCTCCTTGTTGTTCAAACACCTCAACCAGAAAATATCTAGACTTAGAGAGAACAATCATGCAAACCAAATTTTAACATGCTCTATGTAGTTATTCATTAATGGGTACAAGGTACATGATGCAAGAGCTTAAACAAGATCTATATGAGCACAACAATTGCCAAGTATCACATTATTCAAGACATTATACCATTTACCACATGCGGCATTTTCCGTTTCCAACCATATATCAATGAATGAGGTAGTTCAACTTTCGCAATGAACATTAAAGATAAAGCTAAGAACACATGTGTTCATACGAAACAGCGGAGCGTAATATCTCCAATATAAAGAATGCTAGGATCCGACTTTATTCAAACAAAACAAAAACTAAAGCAAACAGACGCTCCAAGCAAAGCACATAAGATGTGACGGAATAAAAATATAGTTTCATTAGAGGAACCTGATAAGTTGTCGATGAAGAAGGGGATGCCTTGGGCATCCCCAAGCTTAGATGCTTGGGTCTTCTTAAAATATGCAGGGATGAACCACGGGGGCATCCCCAAGCTTTGACTTTTCACTCTTCTTGATCATATTGTATCATCCTCCTCTCTTGACCCTTGAAAACTTCCTCCACACCAAACTCAAAACAAACTCATTAGAGGGTCAGTGCATAATTCATATATTCAGAGGTGACATAATCATTCTTAATACTTCTGGACATTGCACAAATCTACTGAAAGTTAATGGAACAAAGAAATCCATCAAACATAGCAAAACAGGCAATGCGAAATAAAAGGCAGAATCTGTCAAAACAGAACAGTCCATAAAGACGAATTTTAAAATGGCACCAGACTTGCTCAGATGAAAATGCCCAAATTGAATGAAAGTTGCGTACATATCTGAGGATCACGCACATAAATTGGCAGATTTTTCTGAGTTACCTACAGAGAATTCTGCCCAGATTCGTGACAGCAAGAAATCTGTTCCTGCGCAGTAATCCAAATCTAGTATTGACTTTACTATCAAAGACTTTACTTGGCACAAAAATGCAATAAAATAAAGATAAGGAGAGGTTGCTACAGTAGTAAACAACTTCCAAGACTCAAATATAAAACAAAATACTGTAGTAAAAACATGGGTTGTCTCCCTTAAGCGCTTTTCTTTAACGCCTTTCAGCTAGGCGCAGAAAGTGTGTATCAAGTGTTATCAAGAGATGAAGCATCAACATTATTACTAGGGGTGTTGGGAGTTGCCTCAACAATGCATTGTATCTGGTCTATATAAGTAACTCCTCTTTGTATGCTTTTAGGCTTACTATTCTCATCAAACAAATTTTCAGGAACAAGCCAAGCATAATTATTTTCTAGAGCTTCATGCATTCCTAGGAGCTTACTAGGTATCGGTGCTTTAATTTCCTTACCATCATTAACATTACTAGTGTACCTTATTCTATCCATGTCCATCTTTTCAAGTGTTCTTTTAAAATCAGGGAACATACCAAGCCTCTTATGCTTGATAAAAACTTTTCTAGCTTCTTTAACTATATCCTCAAATTCTCTAGCAAGGACTTTTAAAACAAAATTTCTCTTTTCTCCCATCTCCATATCAGAAAGTGTAAGAAATATATGTTGTATTATTGGATTGAGATTAACAAATCTAGTTTCTAACATGTGTACTAAACAAGCAGAAGCACTTTCATAAGTAGGAGCAAATTTTAATAATGGTATATCTTCAAAATCTTCATCCATACTAACATGGGTGAAAAATTCTTCTATATTATCTCTTCCAATGATAGACCCTTGTCCTACCGGTATTTTTTTCAGAGTGAACTTAGGAGGAAGCATGAACAAAAAGTAAATAAAGTAAATGCGAGTAACTAATTTTTTTGTGTTTTTGATATAGAGAGCAAGACAGTAAATAAAGTAAAGCTAGCAACTAATTTTTTTGTGTTTTGTTTAAGTGCAGCAAACAAATTAGTAAATAAAATAAAGCAAGACAAAAACAAAGTAAAGAGATTGGAAGTGGAGACTCCCCTTGCAGCGTGTCTTGATCTCCCCGGCAACGGCGCCAGAAATTTGCTTGATGCGTGTAGTTGACACGTCCGTTGGGAACCCCAAGAGGAAGGTGTGATGCGCACGATAGCAAGTTTCCTCGAAGAAACCAAGGTTTAATTGAACCAGTAGGAGTCAAGAAGCACGTTGAAGGTTGATGGTGGCGGAATGTAGTGCGGCGCAACACCAGGGATTCCGGCGCCAACGTGGAACCTGCACAACACAACCAAAGAACTTTGCCCCAACGTAACAGCGAGGTTGTCAATCTCACCGGCTTGCTGTAAACAAAGGATTAACCGTATTGTGTGGAAGATGATTGTTTGCGAAGAACAGTAAAGAACAATTATTGCAGTAGATTGTATTTCAGATGTAAAGAATAGACCGGGGTCCACAGTTCACTAGTGGTGTCTCTCCCATAAGATAGCAGATGTTGGGTGAACAAATTACAGTTTGGCAATTGACAAATAAAGAAGGCATAACAATTCACATACATATATCATGATGAGTACTATGAGATTTAATCAGGGCATTACGACAAAGTACATAGACCGCCATCCAGCATGCATCTATGCCTAAAAAGTCCACCTTCAGGTTATCATCCGAACCCCCTCCAGTATTAAGTTGTAAACAACAGACAATTGCATTAAGTATGGTGCGTAATGTAATCAACACAAATATCCTTAGACAAAGCATCGATGTTTTATCCCTAGTGGCAACAGCACATCCACAACCTTAGAACTTTCTCACATCGTCCTGCATTTAATGGAGGCATGAACCCACTATCGAGCATAAATACTCCCTCTTGGAGTCACAAGTATCAACTTGGCCAGAGCCTCTACTAGCAACGGAGAGCATGCAAGAACATAAACAACTCATATATGATAGATTGATAATCAACTTGACATAGTATTCAATATCCATCGGATCCCAACAAACACAACATGTAGGATTACAAAGAAACGATCTTGATCATGATAGGCAGCTCACAAGATCGAGCATGATAGCACAATTAGGAGAAGACGACCATCTAGCTACTGCTATGGACCCATGGTCCAGGGGTGAACTACTCACACATCAATCCGGAGGCGATCATGGCGATGAAGAGACCTCCGGGAGATGATTCCCCTCTCCGGCTGGGTGCCGGAGGCGATCTCCCAAATCCCCCGAGATGGGATTGGCGGCGGCTGCGTCTCTGGAAGGTTTTCCGTATCGTGGCTCTCGGTACTGGGGGTTTCGCGGCGGAGGCTTTAAGTAGGCGGAAGGGTAGGTCAAGAGGCGCCACGGGGGCCTCACACAATAGGGCCGCGCGGGCCCCTTGCTGGCCACGCCGCCCTATTGTGGCGGCGCCTCGTGGCCCCACTTCGTCTCCTCTTCGGTCTTCTGGAAGCTTCGTGCAAAAATAGGACCCTGGGCGTTGATTTCGTCCAATTCCGAGAATATTTCCTTACTAGGATTTCTGAAACCAAAAACAGCAGAAAACAACAACTCGCTCTTCGGCATCTCGTCAATAGGTTAGTGCCGGAAAATGCATAAATATGACATATAATGTATATAAAACATGTGAGTATCATCATAAAAGTAGCATGGAACATAAGAAATTATAGATACGTTTGGGACGTATCATATACATGTTCAGCCCTGGGACATAGTCCTAGACTCCTAGTTGTCATTGCAGATGCCCTTTCTACACTACCATGCGCCCTTCTCCATTGTTGTTGCTGATGATGGGAGTCAGGGTATTGATTCCTGGTTATAGATTTTTATGTAGGCAGGACTTGTGGTCACAATCGGATGGGCTAAGAACCTAATGCACACAAGATGTATACAGATTCTGTAGGGTTCGTAGCATAGAAAACAAAAAAATCTACCGCAAGAACGAATAAAACCAAGATCCAGTCTATGGAAAAGCCACGATCTAATCTATGAGATCGGAGCAACGAGATAGATGAGAGACTAACCCTCGAAGATCCAAAGCCTTAACGAGATTTGATCTCGTGGTTGATGAAGAGGTTTCTTCCGGTGCTGCGATCCGGTAGCACTTCCGTACTCGGTCACACGTATGGAGTCGATGAAGACCTTCCTCTCCCCATTCCAGCGGGCAGCGGAGGTAGTAGATCCCCACGGAATCCCAGCAGCATGACGGCGTGGTGGTGGTGGTGGAGGAGAAATTCCTGCAGGGCTTCGCCAAGCCTGCGAAGGAAGTAGGAGGAGGGAGAGAGGTGGCGGCTAGGGTTAGAGGGAAGATGTTATTCTGTGCCCCAACCCTCTCCTCTTTCTTATATAGGCGTGGGGGGCTGCCAGGGTCGACCAAGGCAACCTCATGTGATATATACTCTTTAATCGTGCTGTGATATATACTCTTTAATCGTGCCGTGATATGTCATATATACTCTTGGCCCCTCCTCACATGTCATATATACTCTTTAATCGTGTCATGATATGTCATCCCTTGTGACCTAGTCACATGCTTGCAAGCTAATTGGATGACATTCCACCGAGAGGGCCTAGAGTATATCTATCCGTCATCAGGATGGACAAATCCCACTCTTGATCCATGCGCTTAAACTCATACTTTCATAATACTTAATGCCACCTTTATAACCACCCATTTACGAAGTGGCCTTTGATGTCATCAAAGCATCTATTCGGTGTAAGTGATTAACACGATCTCATGGTCGAAGGATTAGGTTACTATGTATTGGAAGATTGTAGCAAAACGAACTTAATGACTTGATCATATGCTATGCTTACTATGGGTGTGTCTCCATCACATCATTCTCCTAATGATATGATCTTGTTATTAATAACATCCAATGTTCATGATCAGGAAACCATGATCATCTATTAATCAACAAGCTAGCTAAATGAGAGGCTTAATAGGGACTCTGGTTTGTTTAGAAAACACACATGTATCAATGTTTCCACTTTATGTAAAAATTTATCATGAACACTAAGATATAACAATAACCACTTTATTATTGCCTCTCGGGCATATCTCCAACAGTCTCCCACTTGCACTAGAGTCAATAATCTAGTATACATTTGTAAAGATCTAACACCTTGGTCTTCTGTTGCTTATCATGTTTTGCTCATGGGAGAGGTTTCAGTCAACGAATCTGACACGCTCAGAAACGTATGTATTTTGCAATTCATTTACGTCTCCACGCATCACTCATTTTTCAAATGAGTCGGCACTAATCGTATATGTTTGGTCTTCTGGTGGAACATTAATTCCGCGATCTGAAATATGTTACCAATATTGTCACACACAATATAGCTTCATAGTTCTGTCATTACCGGAACTACACCAAGTTCTAAAAGAACTCCTTGACTCAAACACCCTCGGTCATTGTCAAAACAATGATATACTTTGTCTTCATTTGTAGAATCCATCACAATATTTAGAACTCATCTAAATCTAGCATAGACTTCTTATAGCCCATTGTGCTACCTTTTAATGAACACTTAGCCTAACTGAGATTGAAATTCATTTTTATATGTGACCAAACTAATATCGGTGCAACACCTTACAGTGATTGTTTGTTAATTATTACCCCATATAAAACTATATATTTATATCCTCGACTCTGACAAAGCACCCAGGGATATTCTTAATGTTGTCCAATGATCATCATATGAATCACTCTGATATATGCTTGAGCACATGACATATGATTGTTTACATATTATTCGTGATTTCAAATCACTCATGTGTTTTTACTCATTGAGTGTCAAATACACTCAAGTCTTGTTAAAATTCCACATGGAAAAGAACACCTTCTTGACGTTTTCATATTGAACTACTTCAATATTCATTCTATGTACTTTGACTAAAACTTATTGTGCGCTTCAATCTATCTTCATAGATCTTGACGCTAAAATATGTTCTTAGTCCATATCCTTTAATTGAATTTAATTTCAATGAAACCTTTTAATCACATCAAGTACATAACTATATCATTTCTAATTAATGATATGTCATCCACATAAAGTATTATAAATATGTCTCAGCGCTCCCACTTAATTTATTGCAAATGCAAGCATCTTCATCGTTTCCGATGAAATCAAAACTCTTCTATTATTTCATCCGGTGAAGATTCCAACTCCATGATACTCACTTCATTCAGTGAAGTTTGTATACCTATCTAGTATTCTACGGACTAGCAAACTCTCTGTTGTATCTTGTATACACCTTTAATACACACTTTTGTTAAGGAATGTGTTTCTGCCATCCTCCTAACATATCTCATAAAAGAAATATGTAGCGATTATTAGGATAATCCGCATAGACTATAAGCATCGCTATAGAAGATCTAATCTTATTGAAGTCAACTCTTTGAACTTTGTCATAAAAAACCTTTCGACATGTCGAGCTTCTTCAAGGATATTACATCCATGTCCATTAATTTTATATATCCATTTACTTTCAAAAAGTATTTGTTCATTCAGAAGGTTTACCAAGATCCAAGCTTGATTATAGATACTATCTTCGATTTCATGGCACTTAGCCATTTTAGCAGAGTCCGGGCCCATCATAACTTCTTTATATGCAGTTGGTTTATCATTGTTCAAAATCAATCCTTTGTCCTAAAATCATTTATTTGATCACAAAGTAAACCACACCTGCAAGGTTCAATAGGTACTTCGATCTCCATGGCTATAACACTTTCTAGACATGGGAGCCATGAGCGTCGTGGCCGCTTCCAGAACCATTTCCGACGTTTCGCTACTCTGCTCATCATGCTCAGGTTCATCAACCTTATTGAGTTCCATTGTCCTCCCACTCAAATATTTTGTGATAAACAATTTCTTGGAAATAAGCAAGAAACATCGACAAACACTTTTGTCTTTGACTTCATAGTGGAAAGAATTCCCAGTTTGTTATCTGGGATAACCAACAAAGACATTCATCCGATTTTGGTTGTAAACTCATTTACTTATGCTATGCATACAAAAATCTAAGAAAAATGACTATTAGGGTTTATACCCATGCCATAACTCATATGATGTCATTTCAACGGATTATGATGGCGCTCTATTTAGTGTAAAAGCGATAGTCTCTAAAGCATAATCCATACAAATATAATGACATTATTTTATTTAATATCACCATTGATCCAAAAAGGTTTGGATGCGTCTCTCGAATACTCCATCATAACTATGGTGTTCTGAGAACTGTGAGTTGTGGAACAATTTTGCAACTCTCTTAGATGTTCGCTAAAACTAGTAATTCAAATATTTCCACCATGATCCAATCATATATATTTGAATTTTCCACTACGATGATTTCCACCTCGTGCTGAAATTTATTTGAATTTATTCAAATGTTTCAGATTCTTCCTCACTGAATAAATATATCCATATATATATATATATATATATATATATATATATATATATATATATATATATATATATATATACCCAATTCATTGTTGGAAGTTTTATGAAGTAAAGTAATCTTCCGCACACAACTATGTCCAATGAACCATATACATCATCATGTATGCTTCCACTAAGCTAGTTGCCCGTTTCAACTTTTTGGCCCATGAACGGTATTCTAGTCATTCTCTTTAGAAAAGATTTGCAAGTGCCAAATGATTCAAAATCTAATGACTCCAAAAATACATTTGCATGGAGTTTCTTCATGCGTTCCTTTCTAACATGACCTAAATGGCGGTTCCACAAATAAGTGGAATTCTGATTTCCTTATGGAATTTTAGCGTCAGTGTTATGCATGTGTGTTTCACCATCAAGATTTATAATAACTTATCCATCGAACATGGAGTATGGTCACAATTTGAACAACTCATTGCTTTCATTTGACCAGAGCAAAATAACAATTATTAAGTTCTTTATAATAAATCTGAAGGGCTAGGTAGAATACCAACGACGAATACAATAACAGTTTATTTTGTTCCAGACGTGCATTATTACCATATTCCTTGTCTGTCACTAGGCCATTGTATTCTTGTATTGCGTTGTATTGTATGACACCTCGTACCAACCAATATGGTACAAATACCCAAGAATTCCATTGTGTGACCAATCCAACAATACATCCATAACATGTATATCATCTATATACACCTGAGCTAGACTTTCTAGTCTTTTCTTTCTTACTACCAAAATCATTTGTAGTTTCTCTTTCAGTTTTCCTCTTATTTCAGAAAACAATCAACATCAATAACTTCTAGGTTTGTTGGTCAAATACCAACACCCTTGAGTTTCGTGCTTTGAAGTTGACCATCACATGACAAGTGTTCCTGATTTCACTACTAGTAATCTTTTAATGTGATGAACAATTTCACTCATAATTGTATCCATCAAATCATGACAACTTCATGATGAAGCTACTATGGCTCATATGGATATGCGAATATCGTTAGTGCCCAACTAGTTGGAGGATCGGGACGCCTAGCGTCTTCAGCCTTTGTACATTCCCATAAAACTTATGAGTTTATGTAGTCTCACTAAATCATATTCTATCATCTTGTAGTAAGGTCTTAGATATCACTTATATCTCACACCTCGCTTATTTCTAAAAACAAACTTTTCAGCTCCTTACTTTTCAAATGGATTTGAACATCAAGTTTCACGGAGACAAGATAATTTTAGATACTAATTGAAACCATTGCTCTTCGAATTAGAAATTTTAGGATTACCAAAAGTTTTCAATGGGACTTAATCATTTCTTGATTCTTTAACAATACGGTACCAGTCCGTAAAGTTACTTGTCAGATTTAACAGTGTTTCTATCTCAATTACAAGACTAGCGCATGGTAGATAACGGATGCCAATTCTACAAAACTAATTCAAAATACAATTTAGACTATGTTCAGGATAATTAGTTCAAGTTTTAATCAAATTATTAATGAACTCCAACTGAATTCAACATCCCTCATAGTTGTTTAGTGGCACACGATCCAAATTCACTACACCAAGTCTGATCATCATGTGAGATGATGTAGTTTCAATGGTGAACATCAACATGTTGATCATATCATCTATATGACTCGTGTTCAACCTTTCGGTTTTTCCTGTGTTCCGAGGCCATGTCTGTACATGCTAGGCTTGTCAATCAAACCTAAGTATTTTTGCGTGTGCAACATGGCTTACACCCGTTGTATGTGAACGTAGAATCTATCGCATCCGATCATCACGAGATGCTTCAAAACGACAAACTTTTGCAATGGTGCATACGAGGGGAGAACACTTTATTATCTTGATATTAATGTGAGGGATCATCTTATAATGCTACCGTCGCGATCTAAGCAAAATAAGATGCATAAAAGGATAAACATCACATGCATGGATAATGTGATATGATATGGCCTTTTCTTCTTGTGCCTTTGATCTCCATCTCCAAAGAACACCAACATGATCTCCATCATCACTAGCATTGCGCCAAGGTCCGTGGCGCCGCTTCATGGTTGTCCACCATCCATAGCAACTATTAAAACTCATTGTAATGAAATAAAGCTAGTACATGGTGATTGACACGCAGGTGATGCGTGCAATTAACACACGTCCGTTGGGAACCCCAAGAGGAAGGTGTGATGCAGACTAGCAAGTTTTCCCTCAGAAAGAAACCAAGGTTTATCGAACCAGGAGGAGCCAAGAAGCACGTTGAAGGTTGATGGTGACGGGATGTAGTGCGGCGCAACACCAGGGATTCCGGCGCCAACATGGAACCTGCACAACACAACCAAAGTACTTTGCCCCAACGAAACAGTGAGGTTGTCAATCTCACCGGCTTGCTGTAACAAAGGATTAGATGTATAGTGTGGATGATGATTGTTTGCGAAGAACAGTAAAACAAGTATTGCAGCAGATTGTATTCAATGTAAAAGAATAGGACCGGGGTCCACAGTTCACTAGAGGTGTCTCTCCCATAAGATAAATAGCATGTTGGGTGAACAAATTACAGTCGGGCAATTGACAAATAGAGAGGGCATGACCATGCACATACATGGTATGATGAATATAGTGAGATTTAATTGGGCATTACGACAAAGTACATAGACCGCTATGCAGCATGCATCTATGCCTAAAAAGTCCACCTTCAGGTTATCATCCGAACCCCTTCCAGTATTAAGTTGCAAACAACAGACAATTGCATTAAGTATGGTGCGTAATGTAATCAATAACTACATCCTCGGACATAGCGTCAATGTTTTATCCCTAGTGGCAACAGCACATCCACAACCTTAGAACTTTCACATCGTCCTGCATTTAATGGAGGCATGAACCCACTATCGAGCATAAATACTCCCTCTTGGAATTAAGAGTAAAAACTTGGCCAGAGCCTCTACTAATAACGGAGAGAATGCAAGATCATAAACAACACATAGGTAATAGATTGATAATCAACATAACATAATATTCTCTATCCATCGGATCCCGACAAACACAACATATAGCATTATAGATAGATGATCTTGATCATGTTAGGCAGCTCACAAGATCCGACAATGAAGCACATAAGGAGAAGACGACCATCTAGCTACTGCTATGGACCCATAGTCCAGGGGTGAACTACTCACTCATCACTCCGGAGGCGATCATGGCGGTGAAGAGTCCTCCGGGAGATGATTCCCCTCTCCGGCAGGGTGCCGGAGGCGATCTCCTGAATCCCCCGAGATGGGATTGGCGGCGGTGGCGTCTCAGTAAGGTTTTCCGTATTGTGGCTCTCGGTACTGGGGGTTTCGCGACGAAGACTATATGTAGGCGGAAGGGCAGGTCAGGGGGCCACACGAGGGGCCCACACGGTAGGGCCGCGCGGCCAGGGGCTGGGCCGTGCCGCCCTGTTGTGTGGCCACCTCGTGGCCCCACTTCTTATCTCCTCCGGTCTTCTGGAAGCTTCGTGGAAAAATAGGCCCCTGGGCGTTGATTTCGTCCAATTCCGAGAATATTTCCTTACTAGGATTTCTGAAACCAAAAACAGTAAAACAAAGAATCGGCTCTTCGGCATCTCGTTAATAGGTTAGTGCCGGAAAATGCATAAATATGACATAAAGTATGCATAAAACATGTAGATATCATCAATAATGTGGCATGGAACATAAGAAATTATCGATACGTCGGAGACGTATCAGCATCCCCAAGCTTAGTTCCTGCTCGTCCCGAGCAGGTAAACGATAACAAAGATAATTTCTGGAGTGACATGCCATCATAACCTTGATCATACTATTGTAAGCATATGTAATGAATGCAGCGATAAAAACAATGGTAATGACATGAGTAAACAAATGAATCACAAAGCAAAGACTTTTCATGAATAGTACTTTCAAGACAAGCATCAATAAGTCTTGCATAAGAGTTAACTCATAAAGCAATAAATCAAAGTAAGGTACTGAAGCAACACAAAGGAAGATTGAGTTTCAGCGGTTGCTTTCAACTTATAACATGTATATCTCATGGATATTGTCAATGTAAAGTAATATAACAAGTGCAATATGCAAGTATGTAGGAATCAATGCACAGTTCACACAAGTGTTTGCTTCTTGAGGTGGAAAGAGATAGGTGAACTGACTCAACATAAAAGTAAAAGAAAGGCCCTTCGCAGAGGGAAGCATTGATTGCTATATTTGTGCTAGAGCTTTGGTTTTGAAAACAAGAAACAATTTTGTCAACGGTAGTAATAAAGCATATGTGTTATGTAAATTATATCTTACAAGTTGCAAGCCTCATGCATAGTGTACTAATAGTGCCCGCACCTTGTCCTAATTAGCTTGGGTTAACACGGATTATCATTGCATAACATATGTTTCAACCAAGTGTCACAAAGGGGTACCTCTATGTCACTTTGTACAAGGGTCTAAGGAGAAAGTTCGCATTGGATTTCTCGCTTTTGATCATTCTTCAACTTAGACACCCATACCGGGACAACATAGACAACAGATAATGGACTCCTCTTTTAATGTTTAAGCATTCAACAACAGATAATATTCTCATAAGAGATTGAGGTTTTATGTCCAAACTGAAACTTCCACCATGAATCATGGCTTTAGTTAGCGGCCCAATGTTCTTCTCTAACATTATGCATACTCAAACCATTTGATTGTGAAAACCGCCCTTACTTCAGACAAGACGAACATGCATAGCAACTCACATGATATTCAACAAAGGTAAAAGAGTTGATGGCGTCCCCAGAAAACATGGTTATCGCACAACAAACAACTTAATAAGAGATAAAGTGCATAAGTACATATTCAATACCACAATAGTTTTTAAGCTATTTTGTCCCATGAGCTATATATTGTAAAGGTAAAGAATGGAAATTTTAAAGGTAGCACTCAAGCAATTTACTTTGGAATGGCGGAGAAATACCATGTAGTAGGTAGGTATGGTGGACACAAATGGCATAGTGGTTGGCTCAAGGATTTTGGATGCATGAGAAGTATTCCCTCTCGATACAAGGTTTAGGATAGCAAAGTTATTTGAAACAAACACAAGGATGAACCGGTGCAGCAAAACTTACATAAAAGACATATTGTAAACATTATAAGACTCTACACCGTCTTCCTTGTTGTTCAGAACTCAATACTAGAAATTATCTAGACTTTAGAGAGACCAATTATGCAAACCAAATTTTAGCAAGCTCTATGTATTTCTTCATTAATAGGTGCAAAGTATATGATGCAAGAGCTTAAACATGAGCACAACTATTGCCAAGTATCAAATTATTCAAGACATTTTAGAATTACTACATGTAGCATTTCCCGATTCCAACCATATAACAATTTAACGAAGAAGATTCAACCTTTGCCATGAATACTATGAGTAAAGCCTAAGGACATATTGTCCATATGCAACAGCGGAGCGTGTCTCTCTCCCACACAATGAATGCTAGGATCCATTTTATTCAAACAAAAACAAAAACAAAAACAAACCGACGCTCCAAGCAAAGCACATAAGATGTGATGGAATAAAAATATAGTTTCAGGGGAGGAACCTGATAATGTTGTCGACGAAGAAGGGGATGCCCAACGCTTGAGTCTTCTTAAAATATGCAGGGGTGAACCACCGGGGCAACCCCAAGCTTAGAGCTTTCACTCTCCTTGATCATATTGTATCATCCTCCTCTCTTGACCCTTGAAAACTTCCTCCACACCAAACTCAAAACAACTCATTAGAGGGTTAGTGCACAATAAAAATTTACATGTTCAGAGGTGACATAATCATTCTTAACACTTCTGGACATTGCACAAAGCTACTGGACATTAATGGAACAAAGAAATTCATCCAACATAGCAAAAGAGGCAATGCGAAATAAAAGGCAGAATCTGTCAAAACAGAACAGTTCGTAAAGACGAATTTTAAAGTGGCACCAGACTTGCTCAGATGAAAATGCCCAAATTTAATGAAAGTTGCGTACATATCTGAGGATCACTCACGTAAATTGGCATAATTTTCTGAGTTACCTACAGAGAATTAGGCCCAGATGCGTGACAGCAAAGAAATATGTTTCTGCGCAGTAATCCAAATCTAGTATGAACCTTACTATCAACGACTTTACTTGACACAACAATGCACAAAACTAAGATGAAGAGAGGTTGCTACAGTAGTAAACAACTTCCAAGATTCAAATATAAAATAAAGGTACTGTAGTAAAAACATGGGTTGTCTCCCATAAGCGCTTTTCTTTAACGCCTTTCAGCTAGGCGCAGAAAGTGTGTATCAAGTAACATCAAGAGACGAAGCATCAACATCATAAGTTGTTCTAATAATAGAATCATAAGGTAACTTCATTCTCTTTCTAGGAAAGTGTTCCATACCTTTCTTGAGAGGAAATTGATATTTAATATTACCTTCCTTCATATCAATGGTAGCACCAACAGTTCGAAAAAAAGGTCTTCCCAATATAATGGGACAAGATGCATTGCATTCAATATCCAAGACAACAAAATCAACGGGGGCAAGGTTATTGTTAACCATAATACGAACATTATCAATCCTCCCCAAAGGTTTCTTCATAGCATTATCAACAAGATTAACATCCAAATAACAATTTTTCAATGGTGGCAAGTCAAGCATATCATAGAGTTTCTTAGGCATAACAGAAATACTTGCACCAAGATCACATAAAGCATTACAATCAAAATCATTGACCCTCATCTTAATGATGAGCTCCCAACCATCTTCTAACTTCCTAGGAATAGAAGTTTCAAGTTTTAGTTTCTCTTCTCTAGCTTTTATGAGAGCATTTGTAATATGTTTTGTAAAGGCCAAATTTATAGCACTAGCATTGGGACTTTTAGAAAGTTTTTGTAAGAACTTTATAACTTCAGAGATGTGACAATCATCAAAATCTAAACCATTATGATCTACAGAAATGGGATCATTGTCCCCAATGTTGGAAAAAATTTCAGCAGTTTTAGCAATTTCAGGTAATTTTGCACGCTTTGCACTAGGAGTAGAAACATTGTCAACACCCATTATTTTACCATTGATAGTAGGAGGTGTAGCAACATGTGAATCATTATCATTACTAGTGGTGGTAATAGTCCAAACTTTAGCTACATTATTCTCTTTAGCTAGTTTTTCATTTTCTTCTCTTTCCCACCTAGCATGCAATTCAGCCATCAATCTTATATTCTCATTAATTCTAACTTGGATGGCATTTGCTATAGTAACAATTTTATTTTCAATATCCTTATTAGGCATAACTTTCGATTTTAAAAGATCAACATCAGAGGCATGTCTATCAACCTTAGAAGCAAGAATATCAATTTTATCAAGCTTTTCCTCAACAGATTTGTTAAAAGTAGTTTGTGTACTAATAAATTCTTTAAGCATAGCTTCAAGTCCAGGGAGTACACTCCTATTATTGTTGTAAGAATTTCCATAAGAATTACCATAACTATTACCATTAACAGCAGGATATGGCCTATAGTTGTTACCAGAATTATTCCTATAAGCATTGTTGTTGAAATTATTACTTTTAATGAAGTTCACATCAACATTTTCTTCTTGTGCAACCAATGAAGCTAAAGGAACATTATTTGGATCAACATTAGGATCTACCATTCACAAGCATAGACATAATAGCATCAATCTTATCACTCAAGGAAGAGGTTTCTTCGACAGAATTTACCTTCTTACCTTGTGGAGCTCTTTCCGTGTGCCATTCAGAGTAATTTATCATCATATCATCAAGAAGCTTTGTATCCGCCCCCAAAGTGATGGACATAAAGGTACCTCCAGCAGCTGAATCCAATAGGTTCCGCGAAGAAAAATTCAGTCCTGCATAAAAGGTTTGGATGATCATCCAAGTAGTCAGTCCATGGGTTGGGCAATTCTTTACCAAAGTTTTCATTCTCTCCCATGCTTGAGCAACATGTTCATTATATAATTGCTTGAAATTCATTATGCTACTTCTCAAAGATATAATTTTAGCGGGAGGATAGTATCTACCAATAAAAGCATCTTTACATTTAGTCCATGAATCAATACTATTCTTAGGCAAAGATAGTAACCAATCTTTAGCTCTTCCTCTTAATGAGAAAGGAAACAATTTTAATTTTATAATGTCACCATCTACATCCTTATATTTTTGCATTTCACATAGTTCAACAAAATTATTGAGATGGGCAGCAGCATCATCAGAACTAACACCAGAAAATTGCTCTCGCATAACAAGATTCAGTAAAGCAGGTTTAATTTCAAAGAATTCTGTTGTAGTAGCAGGTGGAGCAATAGGTGTGCATAAGAAATCATTATTATTTGTGCTAGTGAAGTCACACAAATTAGTGTTTTCAGGAGTATTCATTTTAACAGTAGTAAATAAAGCAAACTAGATAAAGTAAATGCAAGTAACTAATTTTTTTGTGTTTTTGATATAATGCAGCAAACAAGAAAGTAAATAAAATAAAGCAAGACAAAAACAAAGTAAAGAGATTGGATCTCCCCGGCAACGGCGCTAGAAAAAGAGCTTGATGTGTGCAATTAACACACGTCCGTTGGGAACCCCAAGAGGAAGGTGTGATGCAGACAGTAGCAAGTTTTCCCTCAGAAAGAAACCAAGGTTTATCGAACCAGGAGGAGCCAAGAAGCACGTTGAAGGTTGATGGTGACGGGATGTAGTGCGGCGCAACACCAGGGATTCCGGCGCCAACATGGAACCTGCACAACACAACCAAAGTACTTTGCCCCAACGAAACAGTGAGGTTGTCAATCTCACCGGCTTGCTGTAACAAAGGATTAGATGTATAGTGTGGATGATGATTGTTTGCGAAGAACAGTAAAACAAGTATTGCAGCAGATTGTATTCAATGTAAAAGAATAGGACCGGGGTCCACAGTTCACTAGAGGTGTCTCTCCCATAAGATAAATAGCATGTTGGGTGAACAAATTACAGTCGGGCAATTGACAAATAGAGAGGGCATGACCATGCACATACATGATATGATGAATATAGTGAGATTTAATTGGGCATTACGACAAAGTACATAGACCGCTATCTAGCATGCATCTATGCCTAAAAAGTCCACCTTCAGGTTATCATCCGAACCCCTTCCAGTATTAAGTTGCAAACAACAGACAATTGCATTAAGTATGGTGCGTAATGTAATCAATAACTACATCCTCGGACATAGCATCAATGTTTTATCCCTAGTGGCAACAGCACATCCACAACATTAGAACTTTCTGTCACATCGTCCTGCATTTAATGGAGGCATGAACCCACTATCGAGCATAAATACTCCCTCTTGGAGTTAAGAGAAAAAACTTGGCCAGAGCCTCTACTAATAACGGAGAGCATGCAAGATCATAAACAACACATAGGTAATAGATTGATAATCAACATAACATAATATTCTCTATCCATCGGATCCCGACAAACACAACATATATCATTACAGATAGATGATCTTGATCATGTTAGGCAGCTCACAAGATCCGACAATGAAGCACATAAGGAGAAGACGACCATCTAGCTACTGCTATGGACCCATAGTCCAGGGGTGAACTACTCACTCATCACTCCGGAGGCAATCATGGCGGTGAAGAGTCCTCCGGGAGATGATTCCCCTCTCCGGCAGGGTGCCGGAGGCGATCTCCTGAATCCCCCGAGATGGGATTGGCGGCGGCGGCGTCTCAGTAAGGTTTTCCGTATCGTGACTCTCGGTACTGGGGGTTTCGTGACGAAGACTATATGTAGGCGGAAGGGCAGGTCAGGGGGCCACACGAGGGGCCCACACGCTAGGGCCGCGCGGCGAGGGGCTGGGCCACGCCGCCCTGTTGTGTGGCCACCTCGTGGCCCCACTTCTTATCTCCTCCGGTCTTCTGGAAGCTTCGTGGAAAAATAGGCCCCTGGGCGTTGATTTCGTCTAATTCCGAGAATATTCCTTACTAGGATTTCTGAAACCAAAAACAACAGAAAACAGCAACTGGCTCTTCAGCATCTCGTTAATAGGTTAGTGCCGGAAAATGCATAAATGTGACACAAAGTATGCATAAAACATGTAGATATCATCAATAATGTGGCATGGAACATAAGAAATTATCGATACGTCGGAGACGTATCAGCAGGTCATTAAACAATAAATAAAACCATTAGGCCGATGTCAGTTGCCATATTAAAATAAGGATCACCTCATACATCAAATATAAATATAATCACATAATGGCCATTCACATCACATGCCCCTGTAAAAGCAAGTTAGACGCCTCTAATTTTCTTTGCATGTTTTACGTGACTTGGAGCTTTAGAATAAGACCCGATCTTACCTACGAACAAAAACCACAACGCTGATACAATTGTTGTCAAGTGCAGATTGTAAATTGTATCTTAACTATGGTGGGAGAGACATACACCCACAGAGCCACTTATGCAATACAAGTTGCATGTCAAGCGTGGAGCAGGTTTCATGTGCGCGGACATGTAAGGTTAGCCCGGGTCACTTCATCCCACCATCCCGCAAGATGCAAAGTACACGAAAAGCAAATGAGAACAAAAGCATCAACAACCATAAAACCATTATGTTCTACTCGTGCAACATATCTACGCATATACACGGCTCTGATACCACTGTAGGGTTCATAGCATAGAAAACAAAAAAATTATACCGCAAGAACGAATAAAACCAAGATCCAATATATGGAAAAGCCAAGATCTAATCTATGAGATCGGAGCAACGAGATAGATGAGAGAATAACCCTCGAAGACCCAAAGCCTTAACGAGATCTGATCTCATGGTTGATGAAGAGGTTCCTTCCGGTGCTGCGATCTGGTAGCACTTCCGTACTCGGGCACACATACAAAGTCGATGAAGACCTTCCTCTCCCAGTTCCAGCGGGCAGCGGAGGTAGTAGATCCCCTCGGAATCCCAGCAACACGACGACATGGTGGTGGTGGAGGAGGAGGAGAAATTCCTGCAAGGCTTCGCCAAGCCTGCGCATGAAGTAGGAGGAGGGAGAGAGGTGGCATCTAGGGTTAGATGGAAGATGTTATTCTGTACCCCTAGCCCTCCCCTCCCTCTTATATAGGCGTGGGGGCTGCCTTGGCCCCTCCTCCAAGCCCTAGGGTCGACCAAAAAGGGGGGCAACTTTCCCCTAAGTTAAGTCTATATTTTCAAGGGATTTGATCTTATCCACTTGATCCAGCCGCATGGGCCTTGGGCGCTGGTGTGCTTGACCCATGTGAGCCTATGCGACCCCCTGAAAGAACATCTCTCAGATTATAGTTTTGTATGTTTGATGACAATATATGTGATACACTAATGTGCGTTTCTATAGTGCAGAAATTAGTTGTAGTTGAAATTGTGTTGAGAAAGAAGAAAAATGAAGCAGGAAAGAAACACCAGGCCGAATAATCAGGGCCCGGATATTTACAGAATATCCGGCCCCTGAAAAATGGCTAAGGACCTCAGCGGCGACCTCCATGGACTCGGGCCGGATATTTGGCCAGATATTCTTGTCGAGCCCGGATATTCCGGTGTGGCCGGATTATCCGGCCCATACTTAGGCTGGATTATCCGGCCCAAATTCCTGCAACGGCTCGATTCTCAGGGGGTATAAATACCCCTTCTTCCTCAACCTCAAGCTACTCATTCTTGCTCAAGTTCATCCACAATTAGAGCCACACCAAGAAACACAAGATTCACTAGATCTCCTCCTCCAACAATCCAAAGCTCTTGATCTTTGGAGAATCGAAGGAGAAGACCCCATCTACATCTTCACCGAAGCGATTTACATTTCCCCCTCATTTGTTTGAGGGCTCCTTTGCTAGTGTTCCATTTGGGAACCCTAGTTTCTTGTGGTTGATTTGTTCTTGTTATTGTTGTTGTGTTGTCACAGCTATTGGGAGCCACTGATTCAGTTGTGGATGTGTGCCCCAAGAACCTTGTAAAGCCCCGGTTTCCGCCTCGAGGAAATCCCTTAGTGGAAGTGGGCTAGGCCTTTGTGGCGTTGCTCACATGAGACCTGAGTGAGTTCTTCGTGGCGTTGGTCTGGCCTTTGTGGCGACCACACTCCTCCAAACGTAGACGTACTTCCCCTAAAAAGGAATGAACTGCGGGAATCATCTTTGTGTCTCCGCGTGCTCCACTCTTGGTTACCTCTATCCTTAATAGATCTATTATATCTTGTCTAGCTATATCTTGCTTAGTTGTATATCTTATCATATAGGTAAATTCGCATAGTTGCATATCTAGAGAATTTATCTTTGTGTCAAGCTTATTTTGAAAAATAATTAAAAATTGGGTAGCACCTAATCATCCCCCTCTAGGTGCGGCATACGATCCTTTCAATTGGTATCAGAGCCTCGGCTCTTATTTCGGGCTTAACCGCCTAAGAGTATGCCGGATGATGGGCTTGCGGTAGGGGCCACAAAGCCAGCCTCCATGGAAGATCTCAATTTAATGGAAACATCCTTGAGATCCTCCATGGAAGCTCAAATGGAAAGTATGCAAATATACTTTTCGGGGCTTATAACATCGCTCCCTCCCGCCGTCCCCGTCATAGAGGAAAATTAAAAGGACAAGGACTCTTTAGAAGAGGGAGATACCTCTTCTAGAAATACCTTGGATTTTGATCACTTAGACAAAATTAAAACCCCCATTGCTTCTCCTAGAGCGTGTGTCAGTGAGAGCTACAATGTTGTTCCTCCACCTTTCCGCTCTCCCGATATCCCGGTTCCCCCACCCTCATATAAACAATAGGGGTGACCCACCCAAATTTAATGTTGAAGATTTTAATAAGTGGTAATTTGAGTTTCGCTCTCATGTTTGAAGTGCCTCCACTGATATTTGGAGAATCATTATGGAAGGTTACAAGCCTTACAACCCCAAAAAGTTGACTATAATAGAAGAGGTTGATAACCAACTCAACTCTATTGTCTTGAACCTGATCCAAACAGCTGTGGGGAAAGGACTTGGCTTATGTTCGGAACTTCACCACCGCCAAGGAAGCTTGGGAGGGTTTGTTCGTAATCTTTATGGGAAGTGAAAGCATGAAGAGAAACAAGTATAGTGCTCTTCGGAACCAAGCCGAAGGGTTCATGAGGTTGCCAGATGAAGATCATCATGAGATGTATAGAAGTCTTATCACCATTGCTGATGCCTTTCGAAATGTGGGTGCCCAACATATTGATGACTTTTGGATCAAGAACAAGTATATTGATTGCATGATGCCTTATGAACCCATTGATGTCAAGAGTCTCCTTGGAAGAGAAAGTTATCATACGCTAACCTCCTATCAAGTGGTGCACGAGATGCAAGCACTCAAGGTGGCCGAACAAAACTCTCAAGACTCACGTAATCGTGCTATAGGAATGGCAAGAGGTACAAATCTTGCTTTGAAGGTCAATACGGTGGAAGAGGTGGACACTTAAGAACCATATAGGACCTCTTGAAGCATGTCCTATCCAGAGGATTTGGAATACCAGTACCATGACCATATGGCCTTCCATGCAAGAACCTTTTGGGTTGATCCATCCAAAGCAAAGGAAGAAAACATCAAGAGAAACAACGCAAGTGGGTTCAAGAGCTTGGGCCCAAGATCAAGATCTTGCTTCAATTGTGGTGACAAGTTCCATTTCATCGCTGAGTGCCCCTATGAGAATAGAGAAACTCGTGGTGGAAGGCTCATTCCCAAGGACAAGAGCAAAGATTCAAAGGCCCCCAACAAGAAATTCTACATCAAGAATAACAAGAACAAGCGGCCATCAAGGATTGTGCTAATGACTAAAGAAGAGTACTCCTCCGATGACAATGATAGTGATAGTGATGAAGAGACCTCAAAGGAAGTGACCGCCATTGCCACCACCAATATTCTCTCTTCATCCCTATTTGAATCCCCCAATGAGAACCCTCACATCAAAAATGCACATTGCTTCATGGCAAGGTCTTCCTTGGATACATCTATTGTGCTCTCAACTCAAGAACAATACACATACGGGGATGGTGATGATGAAGGAGAAGATGAAACTTCCAATGGGTTGGTTGCTCTTGCTTCCATCTCCACTACCTCTTCATCACCAATTGAATCCCCCAATGAGAATATTCACATGAAGGAAGAAAATTGCTTCATGGCTAAATCTTCCGAGGTATCATCCCCTAACCCCTCTATTCCTAACATTCCAAATGCTCTAGGGGTTGATCATGCTAGCTTAAAATTTAAACAAGAAATGCTAGAGTTTGATGCTTTCATCTTTAACTTGAATGGTGACAACAAAAAGCATGTTGGGGCTCTCATGACTCGTCTAGCACAACTAGAACATATGCTTGATGAAAAATGTAAAATAGAAAGAGAGGACTCTCTTGAACTTGCCACTCTAAAAAATTACCTTGAGGAAGGACAAGAAACTATAGCTTCTCTTGAAGAGAAACTAGAAACTCTTGAAGAGCCTCAAGATGAAATTGCTAAACTCACCAAAGCAAGAGATCTTGCTAGGGCCAAGGTAAAGTGCTTAAAAAGGAAAAAGGCCAAATTTGGTGTTGATCATGAGAAACTTGTGATCTAGATGAATTAGACAAGGCTCACAAAGCCTTGAAGAGTGAACACTCTCTCCTCTCCAAGTCTAATGAGCAACTTCAAATTAGGCTTGCTAAATATGATGTGCCTAGCTATTCTACCTCTACTTGTGTGATCATGGAAATATTGTTGATGAAAATGCTAGGTTGAAGGATGAACTTTCTAAGGCCTCCTCTCCCCAAAGTAAGTTATCTTTGGGTGACCTCTTGAGTAAGCAAAGGTCAAACAATGAGAAGGAGGGCATTGGCTATAATGCCAAGGCAAAGAAGGCAAACAAGAAGAAGGCCAAGCCCGCACAAGAAAATAAGAAGGTGGTCATTAATGGTGATGCCCCAAAGGCCAAAACCATTAATGATGATCATGCAGGAATTGCTAACCCTCACTATGTTTTATTTAAAGATTATTATGGTGATGTTTATGCAAAATATGTTGGCCCTTATGATGGTTATATTGCTTGGTCTATTTGGGTCCCAAAGACCCTTGTTGCTAACAAAAGAGGACCCATTGAAAAATGGGTACCTAAATCCAAGAATTGATCTCATGTAGGACTATGTTGCCGGAGGTTCAAAATGGGTGCTTGATAGTGGATGCACAAGTCATATGACCGGCGGCAAGAATCTCGTCAAGGAGTTGAGGCCCAACATTAATGAAATCACTTCTTATTTGGTGATAATTCAACATCCAAGGTATTGGGTTTTGGCAAGTCTGTGGTTGCACAAAACATTACTCTTGTGGATGTCATGCTTGTCAAAACCCTTGGTTACAATTTATTGTCCGTTTCCGCCCTTGGCAAGATGGGTTTCGTTGTCTTTATTGATAATGATATTGTGGACCTCTTGTGGAGCAAGACTCTAAAAGTCACTTCCGTTGGGTATCGCGAACACAACTTGTATGTGGTGGACTTCTTGGGGGCCACCACGTCAAGTGCGATGTACCTATTTGGAAAGGCGGATGTGGGTTGGTTGTGGCATCGTCGCTTGGCCCATGTCAACATGAGAACTTTGCAAAGTCTTCACAAGGGGAACCATATTGTGGGACTAATGGAAAATGTTTCTTTTGCCAAAGAACGTGTTTGCAGGGCTTGTGTTAAAGGCAAAATGCACGACTCTCCGAACCCAAGCAAGACTATTATCTCGTCCAAGAGGATCTTGGAGCTCCTTCATGTGGATCTTTTTGGTCCTACCACTCATGCAAGTCTTGGTGCGAAGAAACATTGCTTGGTGATTGTTGATGACTATTCAAGATATACTTGGGTCTATTTTCTCAAGAAGAAAGATGAGACTCAACAAATCTTCATTGACTTTGCCACCGAGGTGTAATGTCAACACAACCTCTTTATATTGGCTATAAGAAGTGATAACGGCTCCGAGTTCAAGAACTACACACTCAATGATTTTCTTAGTGATGAGGGGATAAGACATCAATATTCCGTTGCATACACCCCTCAACAAAATGGTGTTGCAGAGAAGAAGAACCAGACTCTTATGGATATGGCAAGGTCTGTGATGGCGGAGTACAAATCCCGCTATAACTTTTGGGCTGAAGCCATCTCCACCGATTGTCATTCTTCTAACCGGCTCTATCTCCGTAAGGGCTTGAACAAGACTTCATATGAAATACTCACCAGGAACAAGCCTAATATCTCATACTTCAAGGTGTTTGGGTGTTAGTGTTTCTATAAAATCAAAGGTGTTCGTTTATCTAAATTTTCTCCTAAAGCTTTGGAGGGTATATTTGTTGGTTATGGTGTCGAATCTCACACTTATAGAGTCTTTGACATATCCTCCCGGATTATCATCGAATCTTGTAGTGTGACATTCGAGGAAAATGATGGCTCCCAAGTGGGGCAAGTTGATGTTTGTGCAGGTGAAGAAATACCTCAAGATGCCATAGTAAGAATGGGTGTGGGATTTTTCCGCCCCATTGAGGGACACGGTGTGGCGTCTCGGGAAGGACTATGCTCTACTATGGTGGATCCCTCATCTTCACAACATCAACAAACTCCATCTCTTGAAGCTAATGATGCATGATACGTCTCCGACGTATCGATAATTTCTTATGTTCCATGCCACATTATTGATGATATCTACATGTTTTATGCATACTTTATGTCATATTTATGCATTTTCCGGCACTAACCTATTAACGAGATGCCGAAGAGCCAGTTGCTGTTTTCTGTTGTTTTTGGTTTCAGAAATCCTAGTAAGGAAATATTCTCGGAATTGGACGAAATCAACGCCCAGGGGCCTATTTTCCACGAAGCTTCCAGAAGACCGGAGGAGATAAGAAGTGGGGCCACGAGGTGGCCACACAACAGGGCGGCGCGGCCCAGCCCCTGGCCGTGCGGCCCTAGCGTGTGGGCCCCTCGTGTGGCCCCCTGACCTGCCCTTCCACCTACATATAGTCTTCGTCGCGAAACCCCCAGTACCGAGAGCCACAATACGGAAAACCTTACTGAGACGCCGCCGCCGCCAATCCCATCTCGGGGGATTCAGGAGATCGTCTCCGGCACCCTGCCGGAGAGGGGAATCATCTCCCGGAGGACTCTTCACCACTGATACGTCTCCGATGTATCGATAATTTCTTATGTTCCATGCCACATTATTGATGATATCTACATGTTTTATACACATTATATGTCGTATTTATGCATTTTCCGGCACTAACCTATTAACGAGATGCCGAAGAGCCGATTCTTTGTTTCTGCTGTTTTTGGTTTCAGAAATCCTACAAAGGAAATATTCTCGGAATTGGACGAAATCAATGCCCAGGGTCCTATTTTTGCACGAAGCCTCCAGAAGACCGAGGGGGAAAGGAAGTGGGGCCACGAGGCGCCGCCACAACAGGGCGGCGCGGCCCAGGTCTTGGCCGCGCGGCCCTGGTGTGTGGGGCCCTCGTGTGGCCCCCCGCGTTGCCCTTCCGCCTACTTAAAGCCTTCGTCGCGAAACCCTCAGCACCGAGAGCCACGATACGGAAAACCTTACTCAGACGCCGCCGCCGCCAATCCCATCTCGGGGGATTCTGGAGATCGCCTTCGGCACCCTGCCGGAGAGGGGAATCATCTCCCGGAGGACTCTTCACCGCCATGATCGCCTCCGGAGTGATGAGTGAGTAGCTAGATGGTTGTCTTCTCCTCATGTGCTTCATTGTCGGATCTTGTGAGCTGCCTAACATGATCAAGATCATCTATCTGTAATTCTATATGTTGTGTTTGTCGGGATCCGATGGATAGAGAATACTATGTTATGTTGATTATCAATCTATTACCTATGTGTTGTTTATGATCTTGCATGCTCTCCGTTATTAGTAGAGGCTCTGGCCAAGTTTTTACTCTTAACTCCAAGAGGGAGTATTTATGCTCGATAGTGGGTTCATGCCTCCATTAAATCTGGGACAATGACAGAAAGTTCTAAGGTTGTGGATGTGCTGTTGCCACTAGGGATAAAACATTGATGCTATGTCCGAGGATGTAGTTATTGATTACATTACGCACCATACTTAATGCAATTGTCTGTTGCCTGCAACTTAATACCGGAAGGGGTTCGGATGATAACCTGAAAGTGGACTTTTTAGGCATAGATGCATGCTGGATAGTGGTCTATGTACTTTGTCGTAATGCCCAATTAAATCTCACAATACTCATCGTATCATGTATGTGCATTGTCATGCCCTCTCTATTTGTCAATTGCCCGACTGCAATTTGTTCACCCAACATGCTATTTATCTTGTGGGAGAGACACCTCTAGTGAACTGTGGACCCCGGTCCATTCTTTTACATTAAATACAATCTACTGCAATACTTGTTCTACTGTTTTCTGCAAACAATCATCATCCACACTATACATCTAATCCTTTGTTACAGCAAGCCGGTGAGATTGATAGCCTCACTGTTTTGTTGGGGCAAAGTACTTTGGTTGTGTTGTGCAGGTTCCACGTTGGCGCCGGAATCTCTGGTGTTGCGCCGCACTACATCTCGCCGCCATCAACCTTCAACGTGCTTCTTGGCTCCTCCTGGTTCGATAAACCTTGGTTTCTTTCTGAGGGAAAACTTGCTACTGTGTGCAACATACCTTCCTCTTGGGGTTCCCAACGAACGTGTGTGTTACACGCCATCAAGCATATTTTCTGGCGCCGTTGCCGGGGAGATCAAGACACGCTGCAAGGGGAGTCTCCACAATCCAATCTCTTTACTTTGTTTTTGTCTTGCTTTATTTTATTTACTACTTTGTTTGCTGCACTAAATCAAAACACAAAAAAATTAGTTGCTAGCTTTACTTTATTTACTATCTTGTTCTCTATATCAAAAACACAAAAAAATTAGTTACTTGCATTTACTTTATCTAGTTTGCTTTATTTACTACTGCTAAAATGGCTACCCCTGAAAATACTAAGTTGTGTGACTTCACAACCACAAATAATAATGATTTCTTATGCACACCTATTGCTCCACCTGCTACTACAGCAGAATTCTTTGAAATTAAACCTGCTTTACTGAATCTTGTTATGAGAGAGCAATTTTCTGGTGTTAGTTCTGATGATGCTGCTGCCCATCTTAATAATTTTGTTGAATTGTGTGAAATGCAAAAGTATAAAGATGTAGATGGTGACATTATAAAATTAAAATTGTTTCCTTTCTCATTAAGAGCAAGAGCTAAAGATTGGTTGCTATCTCTGCCTAAGAATAGTATTGATTCATGGACTAAATGTAAGGATGCTTTTATTGGTAGATATTATCCCCCTGCTAAAATTATATCTTTGAGGAGTAGCATAATGAATTTTAAACAATTGGATAATGAGCATGTTGCACAAGCATGGGAAAGAATGAAATCTTTGGTTAAAAATTGCCCAACCCATGGACTGACTACTTGGATGATCATCCAAACCTTTTATGCAGGATTGAATTTTTCTTCGCGGAACCTATTGGATTCAGCTGCTGGAGGTACCTTTATGTCCATCACTCTTGGTGAAGCAACAAAGCTTCTTGATAATATGATGATTAATTACTCTGAATGGCACACGGAAAGAGCTCCACAAGGTAAGAAGGTAAATTCTGTCGAAGAAACCTCCTCCTTGAGTGATAAGATTGATGCTATCATGTCTATGCTTGTGAATGATAGGACTAATGTTGATCCTAATAATGTTCCGTTAGCTTCATTGGTTGCCCAAGAAGAACATGTTGATGTAAACTTCATTAAAAATAATAATTTCAACAACAATGCTTATCGGAACAGTTCTAGTAATAACTATAGGTCATATCCTTATAATAATGGTAACGGTTATGGTAATTCTTATGGGAATTCTTACAACAATAATAGGAGTGTACCCCCTGGTCTTGAAGCCATGCTTAAAGAATTTATTAGTACACAAACTGCTTTTAACAAATCTGTTGAGGAAAAGCTCAATAAAATTGATATTCTTGCTTCTAAGGTTGATAGTCTTGCCTCTGATGTTGATCTTTTGAAATCGAAAGTTATGCCTAATAAGGATATTGAAAATAAAATTGTTACTACAGCAAATGCCATCCAAGTTAGAATTAATGAGAATATAAGATTAATGGCCGAATTGCATGTTAGGTGGGAAAGAGAGGAAAATGAAAAACTTGCTAAAGAGAATAATGTATCTAAAGTTTGGACTATTACCACCACTAGCAATGCTAATGCTCCACATGTTGCTGCACCTCTTACTAATAATGGTAAAATAATTGGTGTTGGCAATGTTTCCACTTCTAATGCAAAGCCTGCAAAACTGCCTGAAATTGCTAAAACTGCTGAAACTACCTGTGATAAAACTGCTGAATTTTTTTCCAACATTCGGGATGATGATCCCATTGCTGTAGATCATAATGGTTTAAACTTTGATGATTGTCACATCTCTGAAGTTATAAAGTTCTTACAAAAACTTGCTAAAAGTCCCAATGCTAGTGCTATAAATTTGGCTTTCACAAAACATATTACAAATGCTCTCATAAAAGCTAGAGAGGAGAAACTGAAACTTGAAACTTCTATTCCTAGGAAGCTAGAAGATGGTTGGGAGCCCATCATTAAGATGAAGGTCAATGATTTTGATTGTAATGCTTTATGTGATCTTGGTGCAAGTATTTATGTTATGCCTAAGAAAATTTATGATATGCTTGACTTGCCACCATTGAAAAATTGTTATTTGGATGTTAATCTTGTTAATAATGCTATAAAGAAACCTTTGGGGAGGATTGATAATGTTCGTATTATGGTTAACAATAACCTTGTCCCCGTTGATTTTGTTGTCTTCGATATTGAATGCAATGCATCTTGCCCCATTATATTGGGAAGACCTTTTCTTCGAACTGTTGGAGCTATCATTGATATGAAGGAAGGTAATATTAAATCTCAATTTCCTCTCAAGAAAGGTATGGAACACTTCCCTAGAAAGAGAATGAAGTTACCTTTTGATTCTATTATTAGAACAAGTTATGATGTTGATGCTTCATCTCTTGATAACACTTGATATACACTTTCTGCGCCTAGCTGAAAGGCGTTAAAGAAAAGCGCTTATGGGAGACAACCCATGTTTTTACTACAGTACTTTGTTTTATATTTGAGTCTTGGAAGCTGTTTACTACTGTAGCAACCTCTCCTTATCATGTTTTTGTGCCAAGTAAAGTCTCTATGGTAAAGTTGATGCTAGATTTGGATTGCTGCACAGAAACAACATTGCTGTCTGTCACGAATTCGCGCAGAAGTCTCTGTAAAAAAATCAAAAAAATCTGTAAATTTACGTGCGTGATCCTCAGATATGTACATAACTTTCATTAGTTTTGAGTTTTTCCGTTTGAGCAAGTTAAGTGCCCCTTCCAGGTTCGTCTTTACGGACTGTTCTGTTTTTGACAGATTCTGCCTTTTATTTCGCATTGCCTCTTTTGCTATGTTGGATGAATTTCTTTGATCCATTAATGTCCAGTAGCTTTATGCAATGTCCAGAAGTGTTAAGAATGATTGTGTCACCTCTGAACATGTGAATTTTTGATTGTGCACTAACCCTCTAATGAGTTTGCTTGAAGTTTGGTGTGAAGGAAGTTTTCAAGGGTCAAGAGAGGAGTATGATATACTATGATCAAGAGGAGTGAAAGCTCTAAGCTTGGGGATGCCCCGGTGGTTCACCCCTGCATATTTTAAGAAGACTCAAGCGTCTAAGCTTGGGGATGCCCAAGGCATCCCCTTCTTCATCGACAACATCATCAGGTTCCTCCCCTGAAACTATATTTTTATTCAATCACATCTTATGTGCTTTGCTTGGAGCATCGGTTTGTTTTTGTTTTTGTTTTTGTTTGAATAAATGGATCCTAGCATTCATCGTGTGGGAGAGAGACACGCTCCGCTGTTGCATATGGACAAATATGTCCTTAGGCTTTACTCATAGTATTCATGGCGAAGGTTGAATCTTCTTCGTTAAATTGTTATATGGTTGGAATTGGGAAATGCTACATGTAGTAATTCTAAAATGTCTTGAATAATTTGATACTTGGCAATTGTTGTGCTCCTGTTTAAGCTCTTGCATCATATACTTTGCACCCATTAATGAAGAAATACATAGAGCTTGCTAAATTTGGTTTGCATATTTGGTCTCTCTAAAGTCTAGATAATTTCTAGTATTGAGTTTTGAACAACAAGGAAGACGGTGTAGAGTCTTATAATGTTTACAATATGTCTTTTATGTGAGTTTTGCTGCACTGTTCATCCTTGTGTTTGTTTCAATAACCTTGCTAGCCTAAACCTTGTATCGAGAGGGAATACTTCTCATGCATCCAAAATCCTTGAGCCAACCACTATGCCATTTGTGTCCACCATACCTACCTACTACATGGTATTTCTCCGCCATTCCAAAGTAAATTGCTTGAGTGCTACCTTTAAAATTTCCATCATTCTCCTTTGCAATATATAGCTCATGGGACAAAATAGCCTTAAAAACTATTGTGGCATTGAATATGTACTTATGCACTTTATCTCTTATCAAGTTGCTTGTTGTGCGATAACCATGCTCCTGGGGACGCCATCAACTCTTTGTTGAATATCATGTGAGTTGCTATGCATGTTCGTCTTGTCTGAAGTAAGGGCGGTTTTCACAATCAAATGGTTTGAGTATGCATACTGTTAGAGAAGAACATTGGGCCGCTAACTAAAGCCATGAATCATGGTAGAAGTTTCAGTTTAGACATAAAACCTCAATCTCTTATGAGAATATTAACTGTTGAATGCTTAAGCATTAAAAGAGGAGTCCATTATCTGTTGTCTATGTTGTCCCGGTATGGGTGTCTAAGTTGAAGAATAATCAAAAGCGAGAAATCCAATGCGAACTTTCTCCTTAGACCCTTGTACAGGCGGCATAGAGGTACCCCTTTGTGACACTTGGTTGAAACATATGTTATGCAATGATAATTGATAACCCACAAGTATAGGGGATCGCGATAGTCTTCGAGGGAAGTAAAACCCAAATTTATTGATTCGACACAACGGGAGGTAAAGAATACTTATAAGCCTTAACAACTGAGTTGTCAATTCAGCTGCACCTGGAAAAGCACTAGTAACAGGGGTGATGTGAAAGTAGCAGTAATATGAGAGCAATAGTAATAGTAACACAGCAGCAGTAATAGCAATATGAGAGCAATGGCACCAGAAAATAGTAGATACTACTTCCAATGACATGTAGGACAAGTATATGATGATGAGAGATGGACCGGGGTTCCCAGCGATCTGCACTAGTGGTAACTCTCCAATAACAAGTGACAAGTGTTGGGTGAACAAATTACAGTTGGGCAATTGACAGGAATCAAAGCATTAAGAAAGAACATCAAGCTTATTAATTATGTAGGCATGTTTTCCGTATATAGTCGTACGTGCTCGCAATGAGAAACTTGCACAACATCTTTTGTCCTACCAGCCGGTGGCAGCCGGGCCTCAAGGGAAACTACTGGATATTAAGGTACTCCTTTTAATAGAGTACCGGAGCAAAGCATTAACACTCCGTGAAAACATGTGTCCCTCACATCACCGCCATCCCCTCCGGTTGTCCCGATTTCTGTCACTTCGGGGCCATTGGTTCCGGACAGTGACATGTGCATACAACTTGTAGATACAATCTAAGCAACAAGTATAGAGCTCAAATCTAAGATCATGCCACTCGGGCCCTAGTGACAAGCATTAAGCATAACAAGATTGCAGCAACAATAACTTCACAAACTTTATAGATAGACTAATCATAATGTATCATCCATCGGATCCCAACAAACACAACACCGATTACATCAGATGGATCTCAATCATGTAAGGCAGCTCATGAGATCATTGTATTGAGGTACATGGAGGAGAGAATACCGACTAGCTACTGCTAGAACCCGTAGTCCATGGGGGAACTACTCACGGAGCATGATGGAGGCGGTGGCGTCGATGGAGATGGCTTCCGGGGGCACTTCCCCGTCCCGGCAGGGTGCCGGAACAGAGACTTCTGTCCCCCGAATTGGAGTTTCGCGATGGCGGCGGCGCCCCTGGAGTCTTTCTGGAGTTTCGTCAATTGGTACTGCGTTTTTAGGTCGAAAGGGATTTTATAGGCGAAGAGGCGGCGCAGGGGGGCACCTGGGGGCGCCTCACCCTAGGCCGGCGCGGCCAGGGTCTGGCCCGCGCCGCCTTATGGTGTGGTGGCCCCCTGGCCCCTCTCCGACTCTTCTTCGGTGTTCTGGAGCCTTCCGGGAAAAATAGGAGGTTTGGCGTTGATTTCGTCCAATTCCGAGAATATTGCCCGAACAGCCTTTCTGGAACCAAAAACAGCAGAAAACAGGAACTGGCACTGTGGCATCTTGTTAATAGGTTAGTTCCGGAAAACGCATAAAAACATTATAAAGTGCAAGCAAAACATGTAAGTATTGTCATAAAACAAGCATGGAACGACAGAAATTATGGATACTTCGGGGACGTATCAGCATCCCCAAGCTTAGTTCCTGCTCGTCCCGAGCAGGTAAACGATAAAAAGAATAATTTTTGTAGTGACATGCTACTTACATAACCTTGATCATACTATTACAAAGCATATGAAATGAATGAAGTGACTCAAGGCAATGATCTATAGTTGCTAACAAATAGATAACATATAGCAAAACTTTTCATTAATAATACTTTCAAGACAAGCATCAAAAGTCTTGCACAAGAGTTAACTCATAAAGCAATAAATTCAAAGTAAAGGCATCGAAACAACACAAAGGAAGATTTAAGTTTCAGCGGTTGCTTTCAACTTTCAACATGTATATCTCATGGATATTGTCAACATAGAGTAATATGATGAATACAAATATGCAAGTATGTAAGAATCAATGCACAGTTGACACAAGTGTTTGCTTCTAAGGTGGGAGGAATTAGGTAACTGACTCAACATAAAAGTAAAAGAATGGCCCTTCGCAGAGGGAAGCATTGATTGCTATATTTGTGCTAGAGCTTTGGTTTTGAAAACATAAAGAGAGCATAAAAGTAAAGTTTTGAGAGGTGCTTGTTGTTGTCAACGAATGGTAGTGGGCACTCTAACCCCCTTGCCAGACAAACCTTCAAAGAGCGGCTCCCATTTTATTTTATTTTTGGGTGGAACTCCTTCCAACCTTTCTTTCACAAACCATGGCTAACCGAATCCTCGGGTGCCTGCCAACAATCTCATACCATGAAGGAGTGCCTTTTTATTTTAGTTTTATTATGATGACACTCCTCCCCACCTTTGCTTTCTCAACCCATGGCTAACCGAATCCTTCGGGTGCCATCCAACAATCACATACCATGGAGGAGTGTCTATTTTTGTTAATTAATTTGGGACTGGGAATCCCATTGCCAGCTCTTTTTGCAAAATTATTGGATAAGCGGATGAAGCCACTAGTCCATTGGTGAAAGTTGCCCAACAAGATTGAAAGATAAACACCACATACTTCCTCATGAGCTATAAAACATTAACACAAATTGAGAAGCATTTTGAATTGTTTAAAGATAGCACTCAAGCAATTTACTTTGGAATGGCAGGAAATACCACATAGTAGGTAGGTATGGTGGACACAAATGGCATAGTGGTTGGCTCAAGTATTTTGGATGCATGAGAAGTATTCCCTCTCGATACAAGGTTTAGGCTAGCAAGGTTGTTTGAAGCAAACACAAGTATGAACCGGTACAGCAAAACTTACATAAAAACATATTGCAAGCATTATAATACTCTACATTGTCTTCCTTGTTGCTCAAACACTTTTACCCGAAAATATCTAGACCTTAAGAGAGATCAATTATGCAAACCAATTTTAACAAGCTTTACGGTAGTTCTCCACTAATAGGTTTAAACTACATGCAAAAACTTATGATCTACTTGAGAGCTCAAAACAATTGCCAAGTATCAAATTATCCAAGACATATGAGGCATTTTCTGCTTCCAACCAAATAAAGATAAGTATTGTAGCTTCCAACTTTTATCATTGAACATTAAAAGTAAAACGAAGAACAAGTGTTCATATGAAAAAGTGGAGCGTGTATCTCTCCCAAACAAGGATTGCTAGGATCTGAATTTATTCAAACACAAACAAAAATAAAAACACACAGACGCTCCAAGTAAAGCACATAAGATGTGACTGAATAAAAATATAGTTTCAGGGGAGGAACCTGATAAGTTGATGAAGAAGGGGATGCCTTGGGCATCCCCAAGCTTAGATGCTTGAGTCTTCTTGAAATATGCAGGGATGAACCACGGGGGCATACCCAAGCTTAGACTTTTCACTCTTCTTGATCATATATCATCCTCCTCTCTTGACCCTTGAAAACTTCCTTCACACCAAACTTCTCATAAACTTCATTAGAGGGTTAGTGCATAATCAAAAACTCACATGTTCAGAGGTGACACAATCATTCTTAACACTTCTGGACATTGCCCAAAGCTACTGGAGTTTAATGGAACAAAGAAATCCATCCCACATAGCAAAAGAGGCAATGCGAAATAAAAGGCAGAATCTGTCAAAACAGAACAGTCCGTAAAGACGAATTTTATTGAGGCACCAGACTTGCTCAAATCAGAAAACTCAAAACTAATGAAAGTTGCGTACATATCTGAGGAACATGCACGTAAATTGGAATATTTTTCTGATTTTCCTACAGAGAAAACAGCCCAGATTCGTGACAGATAGAAATCTGTTTCTGCGCAGAAATCCAAATCTAGTATCAACCTTCGATTAGAGGCTTCACTTGGCACAACAAAACACAAAACTAAGATAAGGAGAGGTTGCTACAGTAGTAAACAACTTCCAAGACACAAATATAAAATAAAGTACTGTAGCAAAATAACACATGGGTTATCTCCCAAGAAGTTGCTTTCTTTATAGCCATTAAGATGGGCTCAGCAGTTTTAATGATGCACTCGCAAGAAATAGTATTTGAAGCAAAAGAGAGCATCAAGAGGCAAATCCAAAACACATTTAAATCTAACATGCTTCCTATGCAAAGGAATCTTGTAAATAAACAAGTTCATGAAAAGCAAAGTAACAAGCATAGGAAGATAGAACAAGTGTAACTTCAAAAATTTCAGCATATAGAGAGGTGTATTAGTACCATGAAAATTTCTACTACCATATTTTCCTCTCTCATAATAATTTTCAGTAGCTTCATGAACAAACTCAACAATATAACTATCACATGCAGCATGCTTCTCATGATTTCCAAACACATAATTTTTTATCAAGTTCAAGAATAGTGGAATAAAAACTTTCAAACTTACTTTTATTAATAATATAACAAGGTAGTTGATCAATCTCAAGAGATATGGGACTCATAGAATAAGTCAAGGACTCTCCAATCCCATTTTCATTAGTAGTACAATTAATAGTCTCAAGTAACATAGGACCATCATCTAGAGCTTTATCATAAACATTTGCTAAGCAAAATTCTTTAGTACCATGCATTTCGACATCATGCACAAACAAAGCATTATCATAAGATTTATCAAAGTAGCATGGATTATCATAAATAACAGTAGCATAATTATTCTCACAAGTTTTACTCATAGGGAATATTTCAAGAGAATCCACAGGAACATAACATTCAACCTTTTTCGGTAAGCATGGAGGACAATCAAATAGTGTAAGAGATAAAGAGTTACTCTCATTAGAAGGTTGGCATGGGTAGCTAATCCATTCTTCCCCCTTTTGTTCGTCGCTCTCCTCTTCTTTTTCATCCAATGAGCTTTCAGGTTCATCAATTTCCTCCTCTTTTTCATCCAATGAGCTTTCAGGTTCATCAGTTTCTTCTTCCACCAGTTCCTGCAAATTGCGAGTGTATTCTTGTGCATTAATGTGTCTCTCTTTATAATCAAGGATATAAGGATTCCTAATGTAGCATTCTATGCAAGAATTAAGGATAGTAGAGACATAATCTTTAAGGTCCTTACAAATAGCACAAGTTTCATAATTCTCAACCATGAAGGATTCTATCTCGGAGGCTCCCATAAATAAGACAAATTGTTCTACCTCTTCAAACCCATAATGAATATAGCAATTCCGATTATAGTTCTTAATTAAAAATTCCTCACTAAAGCCACATTGAAATTTAAGATGTTTAGTATCCTGTTGAGAGCAACAGTTTATATCATGACGTCTAAGCAAGATTCTAGCCATTGTATTCAATTTTTCTATCATAGCACTCATTATTTTACCAGTTCTTGATTCTCTATAATTATTATAACATTCTATAAGCTCCAAGTAGGTTGTTGGTTCTCCCATAACAGCAGTTTTTAATTTTTAGGTTTTTCAAAATTTTATGGATTTTTGGGTATATAGGAAAAGTAAAACAAGACAAAAATAAACTAGACAAAAGTAAACTAAGCAAAATAATACTAGACAGAAATAAACTAAGCACAAATAAACTAGACAAAAGTAAACTAAGCAAAACAAAACAAAACAGAGAGAGAGAGGTAGAGTGTACTCCCCAGGTGAACTTATGAGTAGAGCTATGCCTCCCCGGCAACGGCGCCAGAAAACAGTCTTGATAACCCACAAGTATAGGGGATCGCGATAGTCTTCGAGGGAAGTAAAACCCAAATTTATTGATTCGACACAAGGGGAGGTAAAGAATACTTATAAGCCTTAACAACTGAGTTGTCAATTCAGCTGCACCTGGAAAAGCACTAGTAATAGGGGTGATGTGAAAGTAGCAGTAATATGAGAGCAATAGTAATAGTAACACAGCAGCAGTAATAGCAATATGAGAGCAATGGCACCAGAAAATAGTAGATACTACTTCCAATGACATGTAGGACAAGTATATGATGATGAGAGATGGACCGGGGTTCCCAGCGATCTGCACTAGTGGTAACTCTCCAATAACAAGTGACAAGTGTTGGGTGAACAAATTACAGTTGGGCAATTGATAGGAATCAAAGCATTAAGAAAGAACATCAAGCTTATTAATTATGTAGGCATGTTTTCCGTATATAGTCGTACGTGCTCGCAATGAGAAACTTGCACAACATCTTTTGTCCTACCAACCGGTGGCAGCCGGGCCTCAAGGGAAACTACTGGATATTAAGGTACTCCTTTTAATAGAGTACCGGAGCAAAGCATTAACACTCCGTGAAAACATGTGTCCCTCACATCACCGCCATCCCCTCCGGTTGTCCCGATTTCTGTCACTTCGGGGCCATTGGTTCCGGACAGTGACATGTGCATACAACTTGTAGATACAATCTAAGCAACAAGTATAGAGCTCAAATCTAAGATCATGCCACTCGGGCCCTAGTGACAAGCATTAAGCATAACAAGATTGCAGCAACAATAACTTCACAAACTTTATAGATAGACTAATCATAATGTATCATCCATCGGATCCCAACAAACACAACACCGATTACATCAGATGGATCTCAATCATGTAAGGCAGCTCATGAGATCATTGTATTGAGGTACATGGAGGAGAGAATACCGACTAGCTACTGCTAGAACCCGTAGTCCATGGGGGAACTACTCACGGAGCATGATGGAGGCGGTGGCGTCGATGGAGATGGCTTCCGGGGGCACTTCCCCGTCCCGGCAGGGTGCCGGAACAGAGACTTCTGTCCCCCGAATTGGAGTTTCGCGATGGCGGCGGCGCCCCTGGAGTCTTTCTGGAGTTTCGTCAATTGGTACTGCGTTTTTAGGTCGAAAGGGATTTTATAGGCGAAGAGGCGGCGCAGGGGGGCACCTGGGGGCGCCTCACCCTAGGCCGGCGCAGCCAGGGTCTGGCCCGCGCCGCCTTATGGTGTGGTGGCCCCCTGGCCCCTCTCCGACTCTTCTTCGGTGTTCTGGAGCCTTCCGGGAAAAATAGGAGGTTTGGCGTTGATTTCGTCCAATTCCGAGAATATTGCCCGAACAGCCTTTCTGGAACCAAAAACAGCAGAAAACAGGAACTGTCACTGTGGCATCTTGTTAATAGGTTAGTTCCGGAAAACGCATAAAAACATTATAAAGTGCAAGCAAAACATGTAAGTATTGTCATAAAACAAGCATGGAACGACAGAAATTATGGATACGTCGGGGACGTATCAATAATCAGTGTTAACCCAAGCTAATTAGGACAGGTGCGGGCACTATTAGTATACTATGCATGAGGCTTGCAACTTGTAAGATATAATTTACATGATACATATGCTTTATTACTACCGTTGACAAAATTGTTTCATGTTTTCAAAACCAAAGCTCTAGCACAAATATAGCAATCGATGCTTTCCTCTTTGAAGGACCTTTCTTTTACTTTTATGTTGAGTCAGTTCACCTATCTCTCTCCACCTCAAGAAGCAAACACTTGTGTGAACTGTGCATTGATTCCTACATACTTGCATATTGCACTTATTATATTACTTTACATTGACACTATCCATGAGATATACATGTTATAAGTTGAAAGCAACCGCTGAAACTTAATCTTCCTTTGTGTTGCTTCAATACATTTACTTTGATTTATTGCTTTATGAGTTAACTCTTATGCAAGACTTATTGATGCTTGTCTTGAAGTACTATTCATGAAAAGTCTTTGCTTTATGATTCATTTGTTTACTCATGTCATTAACATTGTTTTGATCGCTGCATTCATTACATATTCTCGGAATTGGACGAAATCAACGCCCAGGGTCCTATTTTTGCACGAAGCTTCCAGAAGACCGAGGGGGAAAGGAAGTGGGGCCACGAGGCGCCGCCACAACAGGGCGGCGCGGCCCAGGTCTTGGCCGCGCGGCCCTGGTGTGTGGGGCCCTCGTGTGGCCCCCCGCGTTGCCCTTCTGCCTACTTAAAGCCTTCGTCGCGAAACCCCCAGTACCGAGAGCCACGATACGGAAAACCTTACTGAGACGCCGCCGCCGCCAATCCCATCTCGAGGGATTCTGGAGATGGCTCCGACACCCTGCCGGAGAGGGGAATCATCTCCCGGAGGACTCTTCACCGCCATGATCGCCTCCGGAGTGATGAGTGAGTAGTTCACCCCTGGACTATGGGTCCATAGCAGTAGCTAGATGGTTGTCTTCTCCTCATGTGCTTCATTGTCGGATCTTGTGAGCTGCCTAACATGATCAAGATCATCTATCTGTAATTCTATATGTTGTGTTTGTCGGGATCCGATGGATAGAGAATACTATGTTATGTTGATTATCAATCTATTACCTATGTGTTGTTTATGATCTTGCATGCTCTCCGTTATTAGTAGAGGCTCTGGCCAAGTTTTTACTCTTAACTCCAAGAGGGAGTATTTATGCTCGATAGTGGGTTCATGCCTCCATTAAATGCAGGACAAGTGATGAAAGTTCTAAGGTTGTGGATGTGCTGTTGCCACTAGGGATAAAACATTGATGCTATGTCCGAGGATGTAGTTATTGATTACATTACGCACCATACTTAATGCAATTGTCTGTTGCTTGCAACTTAATACCGGAAGGGGTTCGGATGATAACCTGAAAGTGGACTTTTTAGGCATAGATGCATGCTGGATAGCGGTCTATGTACTTTGTCGTAATGCCCAATTAAATCTCACAATACTCATCGTATCATGTATGTGCATTGTCATGCCCTCTCTATTTTTCAATTGCCCGACTGTAATTTGTTCACCCAACATGCTATTTATCTTATGGGAGAGACACCTCTAGTGAACTGTGGACCCCGGTCCATTCTTTTACATTAAATACAATCTACTGCAATACTTGTTCTACTGTTTTCTGCAAACAATCATCATCCACACTATACATCTAATCCTTTGTTACAGCAAGCCGGTGAGATTGACAACCTCACTGTTTCGTTGGGGTAAAGTACTTTGGTTGTGTTGTGCAGGTTCCACGTTGGCGCCGGAATCTCTGGTGTTGCGCCGCACTACATCTCGCCGCCATCAACCTTCAACGTGCTTCTTGGCTCCTCCTGGTTCGATAAACCTTGGTTTCTTTCTGAGGGAAAACTTGCTACTGTGTGCAACATGCCTTCCTCTTGGGGTTCCCAACGAACGTGTGTGTTACACGCCATCAACCGCCATGATCGCCTCCGGAGTGATGAGTGAGTAGTTCACCCCTGGACTATGGGTCCATAGCAGTAGCTAGATGGTCGTCTTCTCCTTATGTGCTTCATTGTCGGATCTTGTGAGCTGCCTAACATGATCAAGATCATCTATCTGTAATGCTATATGTTGTGTTTGTCGGGATCCGATGGATACAGAATATTATGTTATGTTGATTATCAATCTATTACCTATGTGTTGTTTATGATCTTGCATGCTCTCCGTTATTAGTAGAGGCTCTGGCCAAGTTTTTACTCTTAACTCCAAGAGGGAGTATTTATGCTCGATAGTGGGTTCATGCCTCCATTAAATGCAGGACGATGTGACAGAAAGTTCTAAGGTTGTGGATGTGCTGTTGCCACTAGGGATAAAACATTGATGCTATGTCCGAGGATGTAGTTATTGATTACATTACGCACCATACTTAATGCAATTGTCTGTTGTTTGCAACTTAATACTGGAAGGGATTCGGATGATAACCTGAAGGTGGACTTTTTAGGCATAGATGCATGCTGGATAGCGGTCTATGTACTTTGTCGTAATGCCCAATTAAATCTCACTATATTCATCATATCATGTATGTGCATGGTCATGCCCTCTCTATTCGTCAATTGCTCGACTGTAATTTGTTCACCCAACATGCTATTTATCTTATGGGAGAGACACCTCTAGTGAACTGTGGACCCCGGTCCTATTCTTTTACATTGAATACAATCTGCTGCAATACTTGTTTTACTGTTCTTCGCAAACAATCATCATCCACACTATACATCTAATCCTTTGTTACAGCAAGCCGGTGAGATTGACAACCTCACTGTTTCGTTGGGGCAAAGTACTTTGGTTGTGTTGTGCAGGTTCCACGTTGGCGCCGGAATCCCTGGTGTTGCGCCGCACTACATCCCGTCACCATCAACCTTCAACGTGCTTCTTGGCTCCTCCTGGTTCGATAAACCTTGGTTTCTTTCTGAGGGAAAACTTGCCTCTTTATCTGCATCACACCTTCCTCTTGGGGTTCCCAACGGACGTGTGTTAATTGCACGCATCAAGCTCTTTTTCTGGCGCCGTTGCCGGGGAGATCAAGACACGCTGCAAGGGGAGTCTCCACAATCCAATCTCTTTACTTTGTTTTTGTCTTGCTTTATTTTATTTACTTTCTTGTTTGCTGCATGATATCAAAACACAAAAAAATTAGTTGCTAGTTTTACTTTATTTACTGTCTTGCTCTCTATATCAAAAACACAAAAAAAAAATAGTTACTAGCATTTAGTTTACTTTTGTTATCATGTCTAGCTCTGAACCTGTTACTTCTTCACCTCATGAATTAATCTTTACTTTTAAACAAGGGGATGAGGACAGTTTTAAAGATGCTTGGTCTAGAATTTTTGATTCTTATCGTAAAGCTGAACCGCAAATGACTCTAAGCCTGCTCCTTAGTAATTTTTATTTTGGGCTTATGATTCGCTATAGATATGCCTTAGATGCTGTAGTGGGAGGAGATTTCCTTCATTGCACTAGGGATCAAGCTTTTAATGCCATAAAGAAGTTGGTTGCATCACATGATTCAGCTAATAACTTTGATTCAGCCCTTATTAGCATTTATAATAGATTAAACACTCTTGAGACAAGTGCATCTCGCTTGAATGAAAATTATAGATATGTTCGTAACCGTCTTGATAAAGTTTTAGTGAACTCTGAACCTTCATTATGGGATCCTACTATTAAAATTGTTATCGGTGACCAAACTCTTCATGCCAATTGTGATATTATGTCTGAATTTTGCCTAATGCCTAAGAGTATTCATGAATCTTTGAAACTTTGGGGATTCGTTGAAGGGGGAGAAGGAATAACTCTTATTGATAACTCTGTTATAATTCCTAAAGGAATAGCTGCGGCTGTGCATACAACCGTTCTTGGGAGAACAATATCCATTGATTATCTTGTTATTGAATGTGCAGGAACAGGACAAATCACACTCGGAAGATCCCTGCTGAAACTATTGGGAGCAGTCATAGATATGGGAGAAGGCACCCTAAAATTCACCTCTACACCCGGGGGTAGACATATATTCCCTAAATCAAAGAGTAAGAAAAATAACAAGAAAGGTAAAGGTAAAGCCCAAGGTAATGTTGATACTGCATCTTTTGATAATACTTGATACACACTTTCTGCGCCTAGCTGAAAGGCGTTAAAGAAAAGCGCTTATGGGAGACAACCCATGTTTTTACTACAGTACCTTTATTTTATATTTGAGTCTTGGAAGTTGTTTACTACTGTAGCAACCTCTCCTTATATTAGTTTTGTGCATTGTTGTGCCAAGTAAAGTCGTTGATAGTAAGGTTCATACTAGATTTGGATTACTGCGCAGAAACAGATTTCTTTGCTGTCACGAATCTGGGCAGAATTCTCTGTAGGTAACTCAGAAAATTATGCCAATTTACGTGCGTGATCCTCAGATATGTACGCAACTTTCATTCAATTTGGGCATTTTCATCTGAGCAAGTCTGGTGCCACTTTAAAATTCGTCTTTACGAACTGTTCTGTTTTGACAGATTCTGCCTTTTATTTCGCATTGCCTCTTTTGCTATGTTGGATGAATTTCTTTGTTCCATTAATGTCCAGTAGCTTTGTGCAATGTTCAGAAGTGTTAAGAATGATTATGTCACCTCTAAACATGTAAATTTTTATTGTGCACTAACCCTCTAATGACTTGTTTCGAGTTTGGTGTGGAGGAAGTTTTCAAGGATCAAGAGAGGGAGATGATATAATATGATCAAGGAGAGTGAAAGCTCTAAGCTTGGGGATGCCCCGGTGGTTCACCCCTGCATATTTTAAGAAGACTCAAGCGTCTAAGCTTGGGGATGCCCAAGGCATCCCCTTCTTCATCGACAACATTATCAGGTTCCTCCCCTGAAACTATATTTTTATTCCATCACATCTTATGTGCTTTGCTTGGAGCGTCGGTTTGTTTTTGCTTTTGTTTTTGTTTTTGTTTGAATAAAATGGATCCTAGCATTCATTGTGTGGGAGAGAGACACGCTCCACTGTTGCATATGGACAAATATGTCCTTAGGCTTTACTCATAGTATTCATGGCGAAGGTTGAATCTTCTTCGTTAAATTGTTATATGGTTGGAATCGGGAAATGCTACATGTAGTAATTCTAAAATGTCTTGAATAATTTGATACTTGGCAATTGTTGTGCTCATGTTTAAGCTCTTGCATCATATACTTTGCACCTATTAATGAAGAAATACATAGAGCTTGCTAAAATTTGGTTTGCATAATTGGTCTCTCTAAAGTCTAGATAATTTCTAGTATTGAGTTTTGAACAACAAGGAAGACGGTGTAGAGTCTTATAATGTTTACAATATGTCTTTTATGTAAGTTTTGCTGCACCGGTTCATCCTTGTGTTTGTTTCAAATAACTTTGCTAGCCTAAACCTTGTATCGAGAGGGAATACTTCTCATGCATCCAAAATCCTTGAGCCAACCACTATGCCATTTGTGTCCACCATACCTACCTACTACATGGTATTTCTCCGACATTCCAAAGTAAATTGCTTGAATGCTACCTTTAAAATTTCCATTCTTTACCTTTACAATATATAGCTCCTGGGACAAAATAGCTTAAAAACTATTGTGGTATTGAATATGTACTTATGCACTTTATCTCTTATTAAGTTGTTTGTTGTGCGATAACCATGTTTTCTGGGGATGCCATCAACTCTTTTACCTTTGTTGAATATCATGTGAGTTGCTATGCATGTTCGTCTTGTCAGAAGTAAGGGCGGTTTTCACAATCAAATGGTTTGAGTATGCATACTGTTAGAGAAGAACATTGGGCCGCTAACTAAAGCCATGATTCATGGTGGAAGTTTCAGTTTGGACATAAAACCTCAATCTCTTATGAGAATATTATCTGTTGTTGAATGCTTAAGCATTAAAAGAGGAGTCCATTATCTTTTGTCTATGTTGTCCCGGTATGGGTGTCTAAGTTGAAGAATGATCAAAAGCGAGAAATCCAATGCGAACTTTCTCCTTAGACCCTTGTACAGGCGGCATAGAGGTACCCCTTTGTGACACTTGGTTGAAACATATGTTATGCAATGATAATCCGTGTTAACCCAAGCAAATTAGGACAAGGTGCGGGCACTATTAGTACACTATGCATGAGGCTTGCAACTTGTAAGATATAATTTACATAACACATATGCTTTATTACTACCGTTGACAAAATTGTTTCTTGTTTTCAAAACCAAAGCTCTAGCACAAATATAGCAATCAATGCTTCCCTCTGCGAAGGGCCTTTCTTTTACTTTTATGTTGAGTCAGTTCACCTATCTCTTTCCACCTCAAGAAGCAAACACTTGTGTGAACTGTGCATTGATTCCTACATACTTGCATATTGCACTTGTTATATTACTTTACATTGACAATATCCATGAGATATACATGTTATAAGTTGAAAGCAACCGCTGAAACTCAATCTTCCTTTGTGTTGCTTCAATACCTTTACTTTGATTTATTGCTTTATGAGTTAACTCTTATGCAAGACTTATTGATGCTTGTCTTAAAAGTACTATTCATGAAAAGTCTTTGCTTTGTGATTCATTTGTTTACTCATGTCATTACCATTGTTTTGATCGCTGCATTCATTACATATGCTTACAATAGTATGATCAAGGTTATGATGGCATGTCACTCCAGAAATTATATTTGTTATCGTTTACCTGCTCGGGACGAGCAGGAACTAAGCTTGGGGATGCTGATACGTCTCCGACGTATCGATAATTTCTTATGTTCCATGCCACATTATTGATGATATCTACATGTTTTATGCATACTTTATGTCATATTTATGCATTTTCCGGCACTAACCTATTAACGAGATGCCGAAGAGCCAGTTGCTGTTTTCTGCTGTTTTTGGTTTCAGAAATCCTAGTAAGGAAATATTCTCGGAATTGGACGAAATCAACGCCCAGGGGCCTATTTTTCCACGAAGCTTCCAGAAGACCGGAGGAGATAAGAAGTGGGGCTACGAGGTGGCCACACAATAGGGCGGCGCGGCCCAGCCCCTGGCCGCGCGGCCCTAGCGTGTGGGCCCCTCGTGTGGCCCCCTGACCTGCCCTTCCGCCTACATATAGTCTTCGTCGCGAAACCCCCAGTACCGAGAGCCACGATACGGAAAACCTTACTGAGACGCCGCCGCCGCCAATCCCATCTCGTGGGATTCAGGAGATCGCCTCCGGCACCCTGCCGGAGAGGGGAATCATCTCCCGGAGGACTCTTCACCGCCATGATCGCCTCCGGAGTGATGAGTGAGTAGTTCACCCCTGGACTATGGGTCCATAGCAGTAGCTAGATGGTCGTCTTCTCCTTATGTGCTTCATTGTCGGATCTTGTGAGCTGCCTAACATGATCAAGATCATCTATCTGTAATGCTATATGTTGTGTTTGTCGGGATCCGATGGATAGAGAATATTATGTTATGTTGATTATCAATCTATTACCTATGTGTTGTTTATGATCTTGCATGCTCTCCGTTATTAGTAGAGGCTCTGGCCAAGTTTTTACTCTTAACTCCAAGAGGGAGTATTTATGCTCGATAGTGGGTTCATGCCTCCATTAAATGCAGGACGGCTGAGAAAGTTCTAAGGTTGTGGATGTGCTGTTGCCACTAGCGATAAAACATTGATGCTATGTCTGAGGATGTAGTTATTGATTACATTACGCACCATACTTAATGCAATTGTCTGTTGTTTGCAACTTAATACTGGAAGGGATTCGGATGATAACCTGAAGGTGGACTTTTTAGGCATAGATGCATGCTGGATAGCGGTCTATGTACTTTGTCGTAGTGCCCAATTAAATCTCACTATATTCATCATATCATGTATGTGCATGGTCATGCCCTCTCTATTTGTCAATTGCCCGACTGTAATTTATTCACCCAACATGCTATTTATCTTATGGGAGAGACACCTCTAGTGAACTGTGGACCCCGGTCCTATTCTTTTACATTGAATACAATCTGCTGCAATACTTGTTTTACTGTTCTTCGCAAACAATCATCATCCACACTATACATCTAATCCTTTGTTACAGCAAGCCGGTGAGATTGACAACCTCACTGTTTCGTTGGGGCAAAGTACTTTGGTTGTGTTGTGCAGGTTCCACGTTGGCGCCGGAATCCCTGGTGTTGCGCCGCACTACATCCCGTCACCATCAACCTTCAACGTGCTTCTTGGCTCCTCCTGGTTCGATAAACCTTGGTTTCTTTCTGAGGGAAAACTTGCTACTGTCTGCATCACACCTTCCTCTTGGGGTTCCCAACGGACGTGTGTTAATTGCACGCATCAATGCACCAACCCAAGAACAAGAACAAGACCCTTCCTCTTATGTCCAAGATCATGGACAAGATCAATCAAGGATTCATGATGGTTCCAATGAGTATCCATATGATATTCGTCATTTACCAAATGATGTCGAAGATCAAGAACATGATGATGAGCAAACTCAAGAGATTGAGTAAGCTCAAGTTGATGGTCAAGAGGGGGACCCAAACGATCAAGCTGATCAAGTGATACCTCCAAGTCCTAGAAGAACCAAGGAGGGGATTGAGGCCCGTCGTCTTGCAAGAAGAGACAGGAACTTGGAAATTCTTGAACACACTCATGAGAAGGTCCTAAGTGATGTAAGAGGAAGAGTTTCCACAAGAAGGCAATTGGCTAACTTTAGCAATCATCATGCGTATATCTCCTTAGTGGAACCAAAGAAAGTAATTTAAGCTCTTGAAGATCCGGATTGGTGGATGCTATGCACGATGAACTCAACAACTTCAAGCGCAACAAAGTATGGACTTTAGTAGAGAAGCCAAAGGAGTGCCGCAATGTTATAGGAATTGAATGGATATTCAAGAACAAGCAAGATGAGAATGGAATTGTTGTGAGGAACAAGGAAAGATTGGTAGCTCAAGGTTTCTCCCAAATTTAAGGAATTGACTTTGGAGAAACTTATGCTCATGTGGCTCGCCTTGAGTCCATCCGTATCCTTCTTGCATATGCATCACATCATAATTTTAATTTACAACAAATGGATGTGAAAATTGCATTTCTTAATGGTCATTTGCATGAAGAGGTTTATGTCAAGCAACCCCCAGGGTTTGAGGATCCGACTTTCCTAACCACGTCTATAAGCTCGATAAAGCACTTTATGGTCTCAAACAAGCTCCTAGAGCTTGGTACGAGCAGCTTAAAGAATTTTAGATAGACCGTGGGTTTGATGTTGGGCTAATCGATCTCACTCTTTTTACTAAAAGGGTCAATGGGGAGTTTTTCGTTTGCCAATTATATGTTGATGATATTATCTTTGGATCTACTAAAAAGCTTTCAATGATGAATTTTCAAAGCTTATGACCGATAGATTTGAGATGTCTATGATGGGAGAGATGAGGTTCTTTCTTGGTTTTGAGATCAAGCAATTGAGAGAAGGGACTTTCATCAACCAAGCAAAATATCTCCAAGACATGCTCAAGAGGTTCAAGATGATGGAAATGAAGGGTGTAGCCACTCAAATGGTTACCAAATGGCATCTTGCACTAGATCCCAATGGTAAAGAGGTGGATCAAAAGGCATATCGCTCCATGATTGGATCCTTGCTTTACCTTTGTGCATCTAGACCGGACATAGTGTTGAGTGTTGGTGTGTGTGCAAGGTATCAAGCTTCTCCTAAAGAGAGCCACATGATTGCTCTCAAAAGAATCTTTCAAGATTTGGTTGATACCCCAAGATATGGTCTTTGGTATCCTAAAGGCTCAAGTTTCTCTCTTAATGGATACACGGATGCGGATTGGGCGGGGACAAGGATGATAGGAAATCAACTTCCGGGGCTTGCCAATTTCTTGGTAGATCATTGGTATGTTGGTCCTCTAAGAAGCAAAATTGTATATCTCTCTCCACCGCCGAAGCCGAATATGTTGCCGTCGCAAGTGGATGCACTCAATTGTTATGGATGAGGCAGACTTTAAGGGAATACGGTGTCACTTGTGACAATGTGCCTCTTTTATGTGACAATGAAAGTGCCATCAAGATTGCCTATAATCCGGTGCAACATTCAAGAACGAAGCATATTGAGATCCGAAATCATTTCATTAGGGATCATGTTGCCCGTGGTGATATTAAGCTATGCTATGTTCCAACCAAAGACCAACTCGCCGATATATTCACGAAACCTCGTGATGAAGCAAGGTTTTGCTATTTGAGGAATGAGCTAAATATCATTGATTTGAGGAGTATAGCTTGACCATCTTGCAAACACACCTTCTTCTCAAAACTTTATTTGGTTTAGATGTGGGCATGGAGGTAGGGGGAGTGCGGTTTAAATTATTGAGTTATCCCTCCCCTCATAATGCCAATAGTAATAAATCATTTTCTTTATATCATGTGTTGATATATGATCTTAAATGACGAGTATTGGTTTTGGACCCAAGATACATCTTCGCGGTGCCATACCATAACACTCATACATGGTGGTCAAGGCCACCACACTCTTCTTTGCGAAGAGTTGGTGTTATTTGGATCTTAGTGGACTTCATTTGACATCTATGTGTTCTTATGGGAAATCACTCTAGTTTGGCTTTTATTTGTTCATATTGCAAACTTGAGTGATCATGTACCATCTACAGTTTTAGCCCTCTAAACCCAAGACAATACTCATCTATAGCCATTTCCATCTTGCTCTTAAGTCATGTTTTGGTCAAAACTTGGAGTTTGAGTGACTTCGGTCGGATGTTGTTGGTTGTATCATCTTATTGGTCAATTTGCACCCTATATGTCGAGGTTTTAACCACGGCAGATGCTACGGGGTAGCACATGAGAGGTGTGGAGCAAGGCGGCGTAGGAGATTCCGGAAACGAGTGTGGCACACGATGTACCCAGGTTCACGTCCCCTCGGTGAAGGATCGCTATGTCCTACTATAAATCACTATGATCATACTGTCGCCAACGTTAGGCGACTTGCTTCGTGGTAGCCGCCGGAGGCGGAGGGAGAGATTGTGTCTAATGAGAGATTGTATGATGAGATGCCCCTGGTGGCTTTATATAGGCAGCCACCTAGGGTTTACAGGTATAAGGCCGCTTGGGCCGCTACGCTTCCTTCATGGGCCTGCATGGTCCAGTCGCTCTTGGCTTCAGTCTCTAGGGCGCATGGCCCAGTCGCCCGCCGACTGGAGCTGTCCTGGGCTCTCTTCATCCGGCGAGTGAGTTGGGTGATGGCCCCCCTAGGGCGTATCCCCATCAGTAGTCCCCGAGCGCGTCGTGGATTCGGCGCGGGCTTGAGGCGGGACGCGGAGAGTCTTGGCGATGGACTGTGGTGAATCGGCGACGAGCTCCTGAAATAGAGGAAACAATCGTGAAATAGGCGGCAGTCGAAATGAGCCAATCGGCATAGGCCAATCGGCGTGAACCAGTCGGCGAGAGCCAGTCGGTGTCAGAGCCAGTCGGTGTCAGAGCTAGTCGGCGTGGGCCAGTCGGCGTGAACCAGTCGGCGAGAGCCAGTCGGTGTCAGAGCTAGTCGGCGTGGGTGCTGGCGTGTAGTTGACGTGGGAGTTAGAAATCTTTGTGGTGTAGCTTTTCTTCAGTTCCCCGGCAACGGCGCCAGAAAACAGTCTTGATGCGCGTATAATTGACACGTTCGTTGGGAACCCCAAGAGGAAGGTGCGATGCGCACAGTAGTAAGTTTTCCCTCAGTAAGAAACCAAGGTTTAATCGAACCAGTAGGAGTCAAGAAGCACGTTGAAGGTTGATGGTGGCGGAATGTAATGCGGCGCAACACCAGGGATTCCGGCGCCAACGTGGAACCTGCACAACACAACCAAAGTACTTTGCCCCAACGAAACAGTGAGGTTGTCAATCTCACCGGCTTGCTGTAACAAAGGATTAACCGTATTGTGTGGAAGATGATTGTTTGCAGAAACAGTAAAACAAGTATTGCAGTAGATTGTATGCGATGTAAAGAATAGGACCGGGGTCCACAGTTCACTAGAGGTGTCTCTCCCATAAGATAAAAGCATGTTGGGTGAACAAATTACAGTCGGGCAATTGACAAATAGAGAGGGCATAACAATGCACATACATGACATGATAAATATAGTGAGATTTAATTGGGCATTACGACAAAGTACATAGACCGCTATCCAGCATGCATCTATGCCTAAAAAGTCCACCTTCAGGTTATCATCCGAACCCCTTCCAGTATTAAGTTGCAAAACAACAGACAATTGCATTAAGTATGGTGCGTAATGTAATCAATAACTACATCCTTAGACATAGCATCAATGTTTTATCCCTAGTGGCAACAGCACATCCACAACCTTAGAACTTTCTCACACATCGTCCCAGATTTAATGGAGGCATGAACCCACTATCGAGCATAAATACTCCCTCTTGGAGTTAAGAGCAAAAACTTGGCCAGAGCCTCTACTAATAACGGAGAGCATGCAAGATCATAAACAACACATAGGTAATAACTTGATAATTAACATAACACAGTATTCTCTATCCATCAGATCCCGACAAACACAACATATAGAATTACAGATAGATGATCTTGATCATGTTAGGCAGCTCACAAGATCCAACAATGAAGCACAATGAGGAGAATACAACCATCTAGCTACTGCTATGGACCCATAGTCCAGGGGTGAACTACTCACTCATCACTCCGGAGGCGACCATGGCGGTGTAGAGTCCTCCGGGAGATGATTCCCCTCTCCGGCAGGGTGCCGGAGGAGATCTCCAGAATCCCCCGAGATGGGATTGGCGGCGGCGGCGTCTCGATGGGTTTGCCGTATCGTGGCTCTCGGTACTGGGGGTTTCGCGACGAAGGCTATTTGTAGGCGGAAGGGCAGGTAAAGAGGCGGCACGAGGGGCCCACACCATAGGTCGGCGCAGCCAGGGCCTGGGCCGCGCCGCCCTGGTGTCTGGCCACCTCGTGGCCCCACTTCGACTCTCCTTCGGTCTTCTGGAAGCTTCGTGGCAAAATAGGACCCTGGGCGTTGATTTCGTCCAATTCCGAGAATATTTCTTTACTAGGATTTCTGAAACCAAAAACAGCAGAAAACAGCAACGGGCTCTTCGGCATCTTGTTAATAGGTTAGTGCCGGAAAATGCATAAATACGACATATAATGTGTATAAAACATGTAGATATCATCAATAATGTAGCATGGAACATAAGAAATTATCGATACGTCGGAGACGTATCAGCATCCCCAAGCTTAGTTACGCTCGTCCAGGCGGTAAACGATAACAAAGATAATTTCTGGAGTGACATGCCATCATAACCTTGATCATACTATTGTAAACATATGTAATGAATGCAGCAATCAAAACAATGGTAATGACATGAGTAAACAAATGAATCATAAAGCAAAGACTTTTCATGAATAGCACTTCAAGACAAGCATCAATAAGTCTTGCATAAGAGTTAACTCATAAAGCAATAAATCAAAGTAAAGGTATTGAAGCAACACAAAGGAAGATTAAGTTTCAGCGGTTGCTTTCAACTTATAACATGTATATCTCATGGATAATTGTCAATGTAAGGTAATATAACAAGTGCAATATGCAAGTATGTAGAAATCAATGCACAGTTCACACAAGTGTTTGCTTCTTGAGGTGGAGAGAAATAGGTGAACTGACTCAACATAAAAGTAAAAGAAAGGTCCTTCAAAGAGGAAAGCATCGATTGCTATATTTGTGCTAGAGCTTTTATTTTGAAAACATGAAACAATTTTGTCAACGGTAGTAATAAAGCATATGAGTTATGTAAATTATATCTTACAGGTTGCAAGCCTCATGCATAGTATACTAATAGTGCCCGCACCTTGTCCTAATTAGCTTGGACTACCGGATCATCGCAATACACATGTTTTAACCAAGTGTCACAATGGGGTACCTCCATGCCGCTTGTACAAAGGTCTAAGGAGAAAGCTTGCATTTTGGATTTCTCGCTTTTGATTATTCTCAACTTAGACATCCATACCGGGACAACATGGACAACAGATAATGGACTCCTCTTTAATGCATAAGCATGTGGCAACAATTAGTGTTCTCATATGAGATTGAGGATATATGTCCAAAACTGAAACTTCCACCATGAATCATGGCTTTAGTTAGCGGCCCAATGTTCTTCTCTAACAATATGCATGCTCCAACCATTAAGGTGGTAGATCTCTCTTACTTCAGACAAGACGGACATGCATAGCAACTCACATGATATTCAACAAAGAGTAGTTGATGGCGTCCCCAGAAATCATGGTTATCGCACAACAAGCAACTTAATAAGAGATAAAGTGCATAAGTACATATTCAATACCACAATAGTTTTTAAGCTATTTGTCCCATGAGCTATATATTGCAAAGGTGAATGATGGAATTTTAAAGGTAGCACTCAAGCAATTTACTTTGGAATGGCGGAGAAATACCATGTAGTAGGTAGGTATGGTGGACACAAATGGCATAGTGATTGGCTCAAGGATTTTGGATGCATGAGAAGTATTCCCTCTCGATACAAGGTTTAGGCTAGCAAGGTTTATTTGAAACAAACACAAGGATGAACCGGTGCAGCAAAACTCACATAAAAGACATATTGTAAACATTATAAGACTCTACACCGTCTTCCTTGTTGTTCAAAACTCAATACTAGATATTATCTAGACTTTAGAGAGACCAAATATGCAAACCAAATTAGCAAGCTCTAAGTGTTTCTTCATTAATGGGTGCAAAGTATATGATGCAAGAGCTTAAACATGAGCACAACAATTGCCAAGTATCAAATTATTCAAGACATTTTAGAATTACTACATGTAGCATTTCCCGATTCCAACCATATAACAATTTAACGAAGAAGATTCAACCTTCGCCATGAATACTATGAGTAAAGCCTAAGGACATATTTGTCCATATGCAACAGCGGAGCGTGTCTCTCTCCCACACAATGAATGCTAGGATCCATTTATTCAAACAAAAATAAAAACAAAAACAAACCGACGCTCCAAGCAAAGCACATAAGATGTGATGGAATAAAAATATAGTTTCAGGGGAGGAACCTGATAATGTTGTCGATGAAGAAGGGGATGCCTTGGGCATCCCCAAGCTTAGACGCTTGAGTCTTCTTAGAATATGCAGGGGTGAACCACCGGGGCATCCCCAAGCTTAGAGCTTTCACTCTCCTTGATCATATTGCATCATTTCCCTCTCTTGATCCTTGAAAACTTCCTCCACACCAAACTCGAAACAACTCATTAGAGGGTTAGTGCATAATAAAAATTAACATGTTCAGAGGTGACACAATCATTCTTAACACTTCTGGACATTGCATAAAGCTACTGGACATTAATGGAACAAAGAAATTCATCCAACATAGCAAAAGAGGCCATGCGAAATAAAAGGCAGAATCTGTCAAAACAGAACAGTCCGTAAAGATGGATTTTATTGAGGCACCAGACTTGCTCAAATGAAAATGCCCAAATTGAATGAAAGTTGCGTACATATCTGAGGATCACGCACGTAAATTGGCATATTTTTCTGAGCTACCTACAGGGAGGCAGGTCGAAATTCGTGACAGCAAAGAAATCTGAAACTGCGCAGCAATCCAAATCTAGTATGAACTTTACTATCAAAGACTTTACTTGGCACAACAAAACTCAAAACTAAGATAAGGAGAGGTTGCTACAGTAGTAAAAAACTTCCAAGACTCAAATATAAAACAAAAATACTGTAGTAAAAACATGGGTTGTGTCCCATAAACGCTTTTCTTTAACGCCTTTCAGCTAGGCGCAGAAAGTGTATATCAAGTAACATCAAGAGACGAAGCATCAACATCATAATTTGTTCTAATAATAGAATCAAAAGGTAACTTCATTCTTTTTCTAGGGAAGTGTTCCATACCTTTCTTGAGAGGAAATTGATATTTAATATTACCTTCCTTCATATCAATAGTAGTACCAACGGTTCGAAGAAAAGGTCTTCCCAATATAATGGGGCAAGATGCATTGCATTCAATATCCAAGACAACAAAATCAACGGGGACAAGGTTATTGTTAACCATAATATGAACATTATCAACTCTCCCCAAAGGTTTCTTTTTAGCATTATCAGCGAGATTAACATCCAAATGACAATTTTTCAATGGTGGCAAGTCAAGCATATCATAGACTTTCTTAGGCATAACAGAAATACTTGCACCAAGATCACATAAAGCATTACAATCAAAATCATTGACCCTCATTTTAATGATGGGCTCCCAACCATCCTCTAGCTTTCTAGGAATAGAAGTTTCAAGTTTTAGTTTCTCTTCTCTAGCTTTTATGAGAGCATTTGTAATATGTTTTGTAAAGGCCAAGTTTACAGCGCTAGCATTGGGACTCTTAGCAAGTTTTTGTAAGAACTTTATAACTTCAGAGATGTGGCAATCATCAAAATCTAAATCATTATGAGCTACAGCAATGGGATCATTGTCCCCAAGGTTGGAAAAAATTTCAGCAGTTTTATCACAAGCAATTTCAGCAGTTTTAGCAATTTCAGGCAGTTTTGTACGCTTTGCACTAGGAGTAGAAACATTGCCAACACCAATTATTTTACCATTAATAGTAGGAGGTGCAGCAACATGTGAATCATTAGCATTGCTAGTGGTGATAATAGTCCAAACTTTAGCTACATTTTTCTCTTTAGCTAGTTTTTCATTTTCTTCTCTATCCCACCTAGCACGCAATTCAGCCATTAATCTTATATTCTCATTAATTCTAACTTGGATGGCATTTGCTGTAGTAACAATTTTATTTTCAATATCCCTATTAGGCATAACTTTCTATTTCAAAAGATCAACATCAGAGGCAAGACTATCAACCTTAGAAGCGAGAATATCAATTTTATTGAGTTTTTCCTCAACAGATTTGTTAAAGGCAGTTTGTGTACTAATAAATTCTTTAAGCATAGCTTCAAGTCCAGGGGGTGTGTTCCTATTATTATTGTAAGAATTCCCATAAGAATTAGCATAACCGTTACCATTATTATAAGGATATGGCCTATAGTTATTACTAGAATTGTTCCGATAAGCATTGTTGTTGAAATTATTATTTTTAATGAAGTTTACATCAACATGTTCTTCTTGGGCAACCAATGAAGCTAACGGAACATTATTAGGATCAACATTGGTCCTATCATTCACAAGCATAGACATAATAGCATCAATCTTATCACTCAAGGAGGAGGTTTCTTCAACAGAATTTACCTTCTTACCTTGTGGAGCTCTTTCTGTGTGCCATTCAGAGTAATTAATCATCATATTATCAAGGAGATTTGTTGCTTCACCAAGAGTGATGGACATAAAGGTACCTCCAGCAGCTGAATCCAATAAATTCCACGAAGAAAAATTTAGTCCTGCATAAAAGGTTTGGATGATCATCCAAGTAGTCAGTCCATGGGTTGGGCAATTTTTAACCAAAGATTTCATTCTTTCCCAAGCTTTAGCAACATGTTCATTATCCAATTGTTTAAAATTCATTATGCTACTTCTCAAAGATATAATTTTAGCAGGGGGATAATATCTACCAATAAAAGCATCCTTGCATTTAGTCCAGGAATCAATACTATTCTTAGGCAGAGATAGCAACCAATCTTTAGCTCTTCCTCTTAATGAGAAAGGAAACAATTTTAATTTTATAATGTCACCATCTACATCCTTATATTTTTGCATTTCACACAATTCAACAAAGTTATTGAGATGGGCAGCAACATCATCAGAACTAACACCAGAAAATTGCTCTCGCATAACAAGATTCAGTAAAGCAGGTTTAATTTCAAAGAATTCTGCTGTAGTAGCAGGTGGAGCAATAGGTGTGCATATGAAATCATTATTATTTGTGGTTGTGAAGTCACACAACTTAGTATTTTCAGGGGTGGCCATTTTAGCAGTAGTAAATAAAGCAAACTAGATAAAATAAATGCAAGTAAACTATTTTTTTTTTTTTTGATATAGAGTGCAAGATAGTAAATAAAGTAAAGCTAGCAACTAATTTTTTTTGTGTTTTGATATAATGCAGCAAACAAAGTAGTAAATAAAATAAAGCAAGACAAAAACAAAGTAAAGAGATTGGGAAGTGGAGACTCCCCTTGCAGCGTGTCTTGATCTCCCCGGCAACGGCGCCGTAAAACGATTCTTTGGCGTGTAGTTGACGTGGGAGTTAGAAATCTTTGTGGTGTAGCTTTTCTTCAGTTCCCCGGCAACGGTGCCAGAAAACAGTCTTGATGCGCGTATAATTGACACGTTCGTTGGGAACCCCAAGAGGAAGGTGCGATGCGCACAGCAGTAAGTTTTCCCTCAGTAAGAAACCAAGGTTTAATCGAACCAGTAGGAGTCAAGAAGCACGTTGAAGGTTGATGGTGGCGGAATGTAATGCGGCGCAACACCAGGGATTCCGGCGCCAACGTGGAACCTGCACAACACAACCAAAGTACTTTGCCCCAACGAAACAGTGAGGTTGTCAATCTCACCGGCTTGCTGTAACAAAGGATTAACCGTATTGTGTGGAAGATGATTGTTTGCAGAAACAGTAAAACAAGTATTGCAGTAGATTGTATGCGATGTAAAGAATAGGACCGGGGTCCACAGTTCACTAGAGGTGTCTCTCCCATAAGATAAAAGCATGTTGGGTGAACAAATTACAGTCGGGCAATTGACAAATAGAGAGGGCATAACAATGCACATACATGACATGATAAATATAGTGAGATTTAATTGGGCATTACGACAAAGTACATAGACCGCTATCCAGCATGCATCTATGCCTAAAAAGTCCACCTTCAGGTTATCATCCGAACCCCTTCCAGTATTAAGTTGCAAAACAACAGACAATTGCATTAAGTATGGTGCGTAATGTAATCAATAACTACATCCTTAGACATAGCATCAATGTTTTATCCCTAGTGGCAACAGCACATCCACAACCTTAGAACTTTCTGTCACTGTCCCAGATTTAATGGAGGCATGAACCCACTATCGAGCATAAATACTCCCTCTTGGAGTTAAGAGCAAAAACTTGGCCAGAGCCTCTACTAATAACGGAGAGCATGCAAGATCATAAACAACACATAGGTAATAACTTGATAATTAACATAACATAGTATTCTCTATCCATCGGATCCCGACAAACACAACATATAGAATTACAGATAGATGATCTTGATCATGTTAGGCAGCTCACAAGATCCAACAATGAAGCACAATGAGGAGAAGACAACCATCTAGCTACTGCTATGGACCCATAGTCCAGGGGTGAACTACTCACTCATCACTCCGGAGGCGACCATGGCGATGAAGAGTCCTCCGGGAGATGATTCCCCTCTCCGGCAGGGTGCCGGAGGAGATCTCCAGAATCCCCCTAGATGGGATTGGCGGCGGCGGCGTCTCAGTAAGGTTTTCCGTATCGTGGCTCTTGGTACTGGGGGTTTCGCGACGAAGGCTATTTGTAGGCGGAAGGGCAGGTAAAGAGGCGGCACGAGGGGCCCACACCATAGGTCGGCGCGGCCAGGGCCTGGGCCGCGCCGCCCTGGTGTCTGGCCACCTCGTGGCCCCACTTCGACTCTCCTTCGGTCTTCTGGAAGCTTCGTGGCAAAATAGGACCCTGGGCGTTGATTTCGTCCAATTCCGAGAATATTTCTTTACTAGGATTTCTGAAACCAAAAACAGCAGAAACTTGACAAGCGGCTCTTCGGCATCTTGTTAATAGGTTAGTGCCGGAAAATGCATAAATACGACATATAATGTGTATAAAACATGTAGATATCATCAATAATGTAGCATGGAACATAAGAAATTATCGATACGTCGGAGACGTATCAGTGGGCCAGTCGGTGAGGGCCAGTCGGCGACAGCTGATCGGCGGGTGGCGCTATCGGAAGCGCGCCGAGTCCCCGAGCATGGCGAGTGGCGAGCTCGGACGACCGGCGAGCGGTGCTGTCTGCAGCGCGCCGAGTCCCTGAGAGTGGCGAATGGCGAGCTCGGGCGACCGGCGCTGTCTGGAGCGCGCCGAGTTCCCGAGCGTGGCGGATGGCGAGCTCGGGCGACCGGCGAGCGGCGCTATCGGAGCGCGCCGAGTCCCCGAGCGTGGCGGATGGCGAGCTCGGGCGACCGGCGAGCGGCGCTATCTGGAGCGCGCCGAGTCCCCGAGCGTGGCGGATGGCAAGCTCGAACGACCGGAGAGTGGCGCTGCCGGGAACGCGCCAAGTCCCGGAGAGTGGCGAGCTCGGGCGACTGGCGACCGACGCTGTCTGGAGCGTGCCGAGTACCCGAGCATGGCGGATGGCGAGCTCGGGCGACCGGCGAGCGGCGCTGTCCGAGCGCGCCGAGTCCCCGAGCGTGGCGGATGGCGAGCTCGGGCGACCGGCAGCGGCGCTATCTGGAGCGCGCCAAGTCCCCGAGCATGGCGGATGGCGAGCTCGGGCGACCGGCGAGTGGCGCTGCCGGGAGCGCGCCAAGTCCCCGAGAGTGGCGAGTGGCGAGCTCGGGCGACCGGCGAGCTCGGGCGACCGGCGAGTGGCGAGCTCGGGCGATCGGCGAGTGACGCTGTCTGGAGCGCGCCGAGTCCCCGAGCGTGGCGAGTGGCGAGGAAGACACCAAGCCGTTTTGCTGAGAAGGAGAAACAAGTACAACTGCAATAAGGTGTATTTATGAAATATATTGAACACTTGTAAAGATGTGCGATTTGTAGATACAACGTGCAATGTTAAATGGATCGGTTAGCAGTACGAGAGGTTTATGCGTATCTTTTCATGAGTAGACAGACCTCCAGCATCAAACGCTTGCCGGGTGTCAGGGACGCGATGCCAGCTGTTGAACCCGGAGACAAGGTCGGTCTTTTGGTAACCCGTCTCACTACTTCGACGGACGTGAATAAACAGCAGACAAAACCGAAACCGATCCTAATTAGTGTTATGTAGTCCCGGAGAGGCTTGTATGCGACTGCGTGATTGGCTTTGTAGTTTGAACCAATCGATGGATAAGTTTTGAACGCATAGCATGTACGGATATAAATAAATATAAATAAACTTAGCTTGCAAATGCGGATAGCTGAAGTGGCGGGCGAGTCGTCGAGCGTGGCGAGCCGGTGACGGAGAGTCCCTGAGTATGGGGAGTCCGCGCTAGACAAGTCGGCGATAGGCGAGCCGGCGGCGGGCGGAGTCCCCGAGTATGGCGAGTCCACGCTAGGCGAGTTGGCGACAGGCGAGCCAGCGCCAGGCGAGTCGGCGGCGGACGAATTCGTCCCCGAGTATGGCGAATCCGTGCGGGGCGAGTCGACGTTAGGCGAATCCGCGGAGACTAGCGTGCGAGTGCGCGACAACCGGTCGACGTCGACGAGTCCGCGCTGGGGCAGTCGTCGGCGGGCTGGTACGCCCAGGCATTCGATCGCTCGTATGAGTTGTAACAAGATGTTAGTATCCATGATTGTAGTATTCCAGTCAATAGGAAAATAAAGAGACGAGTACACCTTTGTGGAGATCAATCAAGTTACGTTATGAATGAATAAAATAGTAGGGAAACTCGTTACCGATCGGCCTTCTGATTCCGAAGTCAATAAACGAAACTGATGAACCTTCGTACGGAGGCCGTTGCCCGTGCGTGGTGCTAGGCAGCGGTGTTGTGCTTGACGCTGCACGCGCGACCGCGCTGTAGTGTGCCGATGTGGCAGCGGTGTGGAGGCCGCGTCTGCGCGATTCCGTTATTTTTGCATCTAGATTGGCCTGGTGCGCGGCGGTGGTCGCTGCTCGATGGAGATCGGGACACTACAGGCCTGCAGCGGATGGTTATCCAGATGCAATCTGGCGATTGAAGATGATGATGGGTCTCGCCCGGATCACTGCTCCAAGCACCGTTTGCCCCACGGTAGACGCCACTGTCGAGGTTTTAACCACGGCAGATGCTACGGGGTAGCACATGAGAGGTGTGGAGCAAGGCGGCGTAGGAGATTCCGGAAACGAGTGTGGCACACGATGTACCCAGGTTCACGTCCCCTCGGTGGAGGATCGCTACGTCCTGCTATAAATCAATATGATCATACTGTCGCCAGCGTTAGGCGACTTGCTTCGTGGTAGCTGCCAGAGGCGGAGGGAGAGATTGTGTCTAATGAGAGATTGTATGATGAGATGCCTCTGGTGGCTTTATATAGGCAACCACCTAGGGTTTACAGGTATAAGGCCGCTTGGGCCGCTACGCTTCCTTCATGGGCCTGCATGGTCCAGTCGCTCTTGGCTTCAATCGCTCTTGGCTTCAGTCGCTAGGGCGCATGGCTCAGTCGCCCGCCGACTGGAGCTGTCCTGGGCTCTCTTCATCTGACGAGTGAGCTGGGTGATGGCCCCCTAGGGCGTATCCCCATCACTATACATGACATGATAGCATATATTACATCATATATGGGAATGTGCAAATACCCAACAAAGATAGGCCAGATTTCCAGTGTTCTGGAATTTTTCCAGAACACCGGATAATCCGGCCCCATGAGACACCGGAATATCCGGCCCGACCGGACAATCTGCCCCTAGTTGGGGCCGGATTATCCGGCCTGGGCAGGTTGTGCGAGATTTGATCGAGGCCACGGGGAGGGTGGTTGGAAACAACCAGTTTTCCTCCCCACGCGCCTCCCTCTTTTCTCCACAGCTGCCGGAGCCAATCCTCCTCGCCGGAGCATCCCCGTCCTCCCCCTCTTGAAGTTGTTGGCCGGATCGGGTTCCCCTCCTTCCTAGCTTTCATCTCCACCAAGCGGTTCCTCCAATGGATGAGGGTATGACTCACAATCCCTAACCCTATGAGTTGTGATTTATATGTGTTATTTTCTTGGTTGAGATGTTGTCTAGTTGTTCCAAATCGTGTGTAGTATACTACATTTACATGCTATGAGGCTGATCTGTTGCTAGACTAGGTTTTGATTGAGTTGGCCTGCAGATTCGCAGGGCCGGATTATCCGCCCCTTGCGACGACCGGATTATCCGGCCTGGCCGGATTATCCGCCCCTTGGGGACACCGGATTATCCGGCCTGGAGAGTTGTTCCTGTTGCAGTCTTGCTCGATCTACCTTGTCTAAATTTTTATCGACTCCTAGTATGCATATATAGTACACTACTTTATCAATTCATGACTTATGAGCTTACTCTCCTACATGCTATCACTCTATGTCTTTTCACAGGTGGAGGTTCTGGGAGGCGTCGCCCTCGTGCTATACTCGGTCCAGTGATGAGTTAGGTCAGTCCGCTCCCAGGAAGTCAGCCACTGTAAGGCGCGAAGGCAAGGAGAATAGGGCAATTACAAGGACATGGACTATGTTCCTTATTCTCCATCAAACAGAAGAACTGGTATGAGGATGTCCAGAGGGAGTTGGAAATTGAGGATCCTCGCTTTTGGTGCATGGAATAGCTCTTCATATTCAAGGATATTGCGGTGACCCAGCATACCACTGCATGTTGTTGTATACAAGTCGTTGATATGATCTTCATCAAGGGACTTCTTCACAAATATCACATCCCTCCGAGTGGTACAACAGAAACATTGCAGGTCATAACACTCGAGATTATATTACAATCATGGTCTTAACAAGTTGGTATTCTCACAGGTCCGATGAACACCCTAAGATACTACTGAAGTACTATTACAACTCAACATAAAGATTAAACTGAGCTCAACAGCTTATTTAGGTAAGCTACTACGCTGCTCGGCTCTAAAATGTCTAGGGTAAGATACTACTCCTCCGCCTCATTGTTGTCGGCTCCGTAGACTATTCCGTAGTCCACGCCTTCCACTCCTCCGGACAGATCAGGTTCATCGTAGACCATCTTGTAGTCTCCTTCTGGTGCTCCGCCGTTGGCCTCCACTTCATTGTCACAGTCTAGCAAGGGTGTCGAAAGAAAGTGAGTACAAAGGTACTCAGCAAGTTCAAAATAGAAAAGGTGTTTGATGCACTAACTACGACCATTGATCAGAAAATCTAAGGTCAATGCATGTTTCGAAAACATTTCTTCAAAAGGTTTATTTTATTCTGAAAACTATGCCCGCCTGTCTTCACAGGTTGACCAGAACTTCATGGAATTCCTTTCCTGCCGCGTTCGTAGTTCCCTTCCCGGAACAGGGAGTGACAACCACAATATTATACACTATGCAGAGGTGCATTACTTTTCCCATAAGAGAACTTATCCTTGATACCAACCGAGATGCGTTTCTCGTCCACACTTCCTTGGTGTGGGGCCAGGTGTAAGATCCAAGCCAATCAGTGTCTTCTCCGCGACCCTGCATACCCACCCTTTTGTCCATCCGTACATCCCCGGTAGACATCTCCCGATCATACGGCTTTTCCCCCGATGTACTATGGACAATCCCTCATAGACGGTAGAGCACTCTCATCCACATGGATGGGGATTTAAAAGGATTTCCCAACCTACTGCGGTGTTATCCCAACACCCAGCCAGGCTCTATCAAGTCCGTTGATATGCAGAAGGAAAAAGATACAACTGACTTCCCCAGAGCCATTATAGATCTCATGGCTAACGCGAAATGTACGGCGCTAGAATCACTAGACGACATTGTTGATTAGTCCTATATGAGTAGAACCCTTGCAATGGAACCTCCACCATATCAACACATACATGGTTCCATTGCCCACCACATTGTCATATTCATAATTGGAAAAGTAACATTTTATTTTCAATGCAGTAATGATAAGTATAATACTTTTGCGGGTAAATTGATATAAAATAATCAAGATGACATGAGCAAGGGTGAACTTGCCTGGTGACTGCGAGAAAATGCAGTTCGATGTGTTGGATGGAACCTAGACCTCGGGTTCTGTAAAGAAGCATCATTGTCTGGTAAGGACGATGTTATAAAATCCAAATGATGCATGCATGGGTGTATTATTTCATGTTGAATCCCTTACCCCGGAATATTTATTTAAGATTTAAGATTGAGTTAAATATTTATGCCTTTGGCAGTAATTTATAAATCTTTTAACTCCTTTATCATGGTTTTCTTTTCTAAAAAGAAAAAGATTTAAGAGTAATAGAATTTTTGTTGGAAAATATTTATTTCAAATAAAGAATTTGAAATAATAGAGTTTTCCTCCTTTTTGGAAATTACAGAAATTTTGGAATATTAGAATATTTCCTTTTTGGAAAATCTTACATCTTTAAAAGAAAAGACTTGGAATAATAGAATTTCTTTTGAAAATATTTGAATAACAAATATTTGAGTTCATTTGGAATTTTCCTAGATTTTTATATCAAAAGAAAATTGCAAATTTAAAATTCCAAGTTCATATTTAATTCAAAATTTCAAAAATTTGAATTTGGGTTATTAATTCCATTTCTTATTTCATTCTAGTTAAGAATAATTTTTAATACACTAATCCAATTTTTCCTGGATTTTTAGAGGTATTTATAATTATTTGGAATTTGGTAAAATTAAAGGGTTATTTTAAAAATGAAAATACCAAATTGCCCCTGGCCCATTTGGCCAGCCCACTAGGGCAGCCCATTTGGTCAGCCCACTTGGGCTAGACCAAAACGGTTCGGTGGGAACCGACCGAGTCGGCCCACCTCACTCACTCGCCCCTCTCTCTCTCGCGGAAACCCTAACCCTAGCTGGAGATTCCCGTGGCGATGGCATCGCCGCCACGGTCGCCGCCTTGCTCCGGCCGTCTCCGACGGTTCTAGGGCTCACTGTTGGTCGCTATCGACGCAGCGCGTGATGGTGCTCATCTTCTGGTTTTCCCCTCTGATACGTCTCCGACGTATCGATAATTTCTTATGTTCCATGCCACATTATTGATGACATCTACATGTTTTATGCACACTTTATGTCATATTCGTGCATTTTCTGGAACTAACCTATTAACGAGATGCCGAAGAGCCGATTCTTTGTTTTCTTTGTTTTTGGTTTCAGAAATCCTAGTAAAGAAATATTCTCGGAATTGGACGAAATCAACGCCCAGGGTCCTATTTTGCCACGAAGCTTCCAGAAGACCGAACGAGAGTCGAAGTGGGGCCACGAGGTGGCCAGACACCAGGGCGGCGCGGCCCAGGCCCTGGCCGCGCCGACCTATGGTGTGGGCCCCTCGTGCTGCCTCTTTACCTGCCCTTCCGCCTACAAATAGCCTTCGTCGCGAAACCCCCAGTACCGAGAGCCACGATACGGAAAACCTTACTGAGACGCCGCCACCGCCAATCCCATCTCGGGATTACGGAGATCTCCTCCGGCACCCTGCCGGAGAGGGGATTCATCTCCCGGAGGACTCTTCACCGCCATGGTCGCCTCCGGAGTGATGAGTGAGTAGTTCACCCCTGGACTATGGGTCCATAGCAGTAGCTAGATGGTTGTCTTCTCCTCATTGTGCTTCATTGTTGGATCTTGTGAGCTGCCTAACATGATCAAGATCATCTATCTGTAATACTATATGTTGTGTTTGTCGGGATCCGATGGATAGAGAATACTATGTTATGTTAATTATCAAGTTATTACCTATGTGTTGTTTATGATCTTGCATGCTCTCCGTTATTAGTAGAGGCTCTGGCCAAGTTTTTGCTCTTAACTCCAAGAGGGAGTATTTATGCTCGATAGTGGGTTCATGCCTCCATTAAATGCAGGACGGTGATAGAAAATTCTAAGGTTGTGGATGTGCTGTTGCCACTAGGGATAAAACATTGATGCTATGTCTAAGGATGTAGTTATTGATTACATTACGCACCATACTTAATGCAATTGTCTGTTGTTTTGCAACTTAATACTGGAAGGGGTTCGGATGATAACCTGAAGGTGGACTTTTTAGGCATAGATGCATGCTGGATAGCGGTCTATGTACTTTGTCGTAATGCCCAATTAAATCTCACTATATTTATCATGTCATGTATGTGCATTGTTATGCCCTCTCTATTTGTCAATTGCCCGACTGTAATTTGTTCACCCAACATGCTTTTATCTTATGGGAGAGACACCTCTAGTGAACTGTGGACCCCGATCCTATTCTTTACATCGCATACAATCTACTGCAATACTTGTTTTACTGTTTCTGCAAACAATCATCTTCCACACAATACGGTTAATCCTTTGTTACAGCAAGCCGGTGAGATTGACAACCTCACTGTTTCGTTGGGGCAAAGTACTTTGGTTGTGTTGTGCAGGTTCCACGTTGGCGCCGGAATCCCTGGTGTTGCGCCGCATTACATTCCGCCACCATCAACCTTCAACGTGCTTCTTGACTCCTACTGGTTCGATTAAACCTTGGTTTCTTACTGAGGGAAAACTTACTGCTGTGCGCATCGCACCTTCCTCTTGGGGTTCCCAACGAACGTGTCAATTATACACGCATGAAGACTGTTTTCTGGCGCCGTTGCCGGGGAACTGAAGAAAAGCTACACCACAAAGATTTCTAACTCCCACGTCAACTACACGCCAGCAACTGTTTTCTGGCGTCGTTGCCGGGGAGATCAAGACACGCTGCAAGGGGAGTCTCCACTTCCCAATCTCTTTACTTTGTTTTTGTCTTGCTTTATTTTATTTACTACTTTGTTTGCTGCATTATATCAAAACACAAAAAAAAAATTAGTTGCTAGCTTTACTTTATTTACTGTCTTGCACTCTATATCAAAAACACAAAAAAAATTAGTTTACTTGCATTTATTTTATCTAGTTTGCTTTATTTATTACTGCTAAAATGGCACCCCTGAAAATACTAAGTTGTGTGACTTCACAACCACAAATAATAATGATTTCCTATGCACCCCTGATAGCGGTCTATGTACTTTGTCGTAATGCCCAATTAAATCTCACTATATTTATCATGTCATGTATGTGCATTGTTATGCCCTCTCTATTTGTCAATTGCCCGACTGTAATTTGTTTACCCAACATGCTTTTATCTTATGGGAGAGACACCTCTAGTGAACTGTGGACCCCGGTCCATTCTTTTATACTGAAATACAAATCTGCTGCAATACTTGTTATTTACTGTTTTCTGCAAACAATCATCTTCCACACAATACGGTTAATCCTTTGTTACAGCAAGCCGGTGAGATTGACAACCTCACTGTTTCGTTGGGGCAAAGTACTTTGGTTGTGTTGTGCAGGTTCCACGTTGGCGCCGGAATCCCTGGTGTTGCGCCGCATTACATTCCGCCACCATCAACCTTCAACGTGCTTCTTGACTCCTACTGGTTCGATTAAACCTTGGTTTCTTACTGAGGGAAAACTTACTGCTGTGCGCATCACACCTTCCTCTTGGGGTTCCCAACGAACGTGTCAATTATACGCGCATCAAGACTGTTTTCTGGCGCCGTTGCCGGGGAGATCAAGACACGCTGCAAGGGGAGTCTCCACAATCCAATCTCTTTACTTTGTTTTTTGTCTTGCTTTATTTATTTACTATTTTGTTTGCTGCACTTAAACAAAACACAAAAAAAATTTAGTTGCTAGCTTTACTTTATTTACTGTCTTGTTCTCTATATTAAAAACACAAAAAAATTAGTTACTTGCATTTACTTTATTTAGTTTGCTTTATTTACTACTGTTAAAATGAATACTCCTGAAAATACTAAGTTGTGTGACTACACTAGTTAGGCATAATGGACAACAATGAGCTTCTTATTCTATTTCCTGATTTAAGACATGGATGGTTTGATACGAAAATTAAAAAACCTATGGAACATATTAGTATGAACGCTTTGAACACCATTGTTGCTAATGATATGGAAAATTCTAAGCTTGGGGAAGCTGGCTTTGATGAGCATGATATTTTTAGTCCCCCAAGAATTGAGGAGAAAATTTACTTTGATTATTACAATATGCCTCCTATATTTGATAATGAGAATAATAATGATAGCTACTTTGTTGAATTTGCTCCCACTACAACTAATAAAACTGATTATGCTTATGTGGAGAGTAATGATACTTTTATGCATGTGAATAAGAATGCTTTATGTGATACTTATATTGTTGAGTTTGTTCATGATGTCTCTGAAAATTATTATGAGAGAGGAAAATATGGTTGTAGAAATTTTCATGTTAATAAAACACCTCTCTATATGCTGAAATTTTTGAAGTTACACTTGTTTTATCTTCCTATGCTTGTTACTTTGCTCCTCATGAACTTGTTTATTTACAAGATTCCTATGCATAGGAAGCATGTTAGACTTAAATGTGTTTTGAATTTGCTTCTTGATGCTCTCTTTTGCTTCAACTCTTATTTCTTGCGAGTACATCATTAAAACTGCTGAGCCCATCTTAATGGCTATAAAGAAAGAACTTCTTGGGAGACAACCCATGTTTTTACTACAGTATTTTTGTTTTATATTTGAGTCTTGGAAGTTGTTTACTACTGTAGCAACCTCTTCTTATCTTAGTTTTGTGTTTTGTTGTGCCAAGTAAAGTCTTTGATAGTAAGGTTCATACTAGATTTGGATTACTGCGCAGTTACAGATTTCTTTGCTGTCACGAATTTCGACCTGCCTCTCTGCAGGTAGCTCAGAAAAATATGCCAATTTACGTGCGTGATCCTCAGATATGTACGCAACTTTCATTCAATTTGAGCATTTTCATTTGAGCAAGTCTGGTGCCATTTTAAAATTCGTCTTTACGAACTGTTCTGTTTTTGACAGATTCTGCCTTTTATTTCGCATTGCCTCTTTTGCTATGTTGGATGAATTTCTTTGATCCATTAATGTCCAGTAGCTTTATGCAATGTCCATAAGTGTTAAGAATGATTATGTCACCTCTGAACATGTTAATTTTTATTGTGCACTAACCCTCTAATGAGTTGTTTCGAGTTTGGTGTGGAGGAAGTTTTCAAGGATCAAGAGAGGAGTATGATGCAATATGATCAAGGAGAGTGAAAGCTCTAAGCTTGGGGATGCCCCGGTGGTTCACCCCTGCATATTCTAAGAAGACTCAAGCGTCTAAGCTTGGGGATGCCCAAGGCATCTCCTTCTTCATCGACAACATTATCAGGTTCCTCCCCTGAAACTATATTTTTATTCCGTCACATCTTATGTACTTTGCTTGGAGCGTCGGTTTGTTTTTGTTTTTGTTTTTGTTTGAATAAATGGATCCTAGCATTCATTGTGTGGGAGAGAGAAACGTTCCGCTGTTGCATATGGACAAATATGTCCTTAGGCTTTACTCATAGTATTCATGGCGAAGGTTGAATCTTCTTCGTTAAATTGTTATATGGTTGGAATTGGGAAATGCTACATGTAGTAATTCTAAAATGTCTTGAATAATTTGATACTTGGCAATTGTTGTGCTCATGTTTAAGCTCTTGCATCATATACTTTGCACCCATTAATGAAGAAACACTTAGAGCTTGCTAATTTGGTTTGCATATTTGGTCTCTCTAAAGTCTAGATAATATCTAGTATTGAGTTTTGAACAACAAGGAAGACGGTGTAGAGTCTTATAATGTTTACAATATGTCTTTTATGTGAGTTTTGCTGCACCGTTCATCCTTGTGTTTGTTTCAAATAACCTTGCTAGCCTAAACCTTGTATCGAGAGGGAATACTTCTCATGCATCCAAAATCCTTGAGCCAACCACTATGCCATTTGTGTCCACCATACCTACCTACTACATGGTATTTCTCTGCCATTCCAAAGTAAATTGCTTGAGTGCTACCTTTAAAATTCCATCATTCACCTTTGCAATATATAGCTCATGGGACAAATAGCTTAAAAACTATTGTGGTATTGAATATGTACTTATGCACTTTATCTCTTATTAAGTTGCTTGTTGTGCGATAACCATGTTTCTGGGGACGCCATCAACTACTCTTTGTTGAATATCATGTGAGTTGCTATGCATGTCCGTCTTGTCTGAAGTAAGAGAGATCTACCACCTTAATGGTTGGAGCATGCATATTGTTAGACAAGAACATTCGGCCGCTAACTAAAGCCATGATTCATGGTGGAAGTTTCAGTTTTGGACATATATCCTCAATCTCATATGAGAACACTAATTGTTGCCACATGCTTATGCATTAAAGAGGAGTCCATTATCTGTTGTCCATGTTGTCCCGGTATGGATGTCTAAGTTGAGAATAATCAAAAGCGAGAAATCCAAAATGCGAGCTTTCTCCTTAGACCTTTGTACAAAGTGCGGCATGGAGGTACCCCATTGTGACACTTGGTTAAAACATGTGTATTGCGATGATCCGGTAGTCCAAGCTAATTAGGACAAGGTGCGGGCACTATTAGTATACTATGCATGAGGCTTGCAACTTGTAAGATATAATTTACATAACTCATATGCTTTATTACTACCGTTGACAAAATTGTTTCATGTTTTCAAAATAAAAGCTCTAGCACAAATATAGCAATCGATGCTTTCCTCGTTGAAGGACCTTTCTTTTACTTTTAATGTTGAGTCAGTTCACCTATTTCTCTCCACCTCAAGAAGCAAACACTTGTGTGAACTGTGCATTGATTCCTACATACTTGCATATTGCACTTGTTATATTACTCTATGTTGACAATTATCCATGAGATATACATGTTATAAGTTGAAAGCAACCGCTGAAACTTAATCTTCCTTTGTGTTGCTTCAATACCTTTACTTTGATTTATTGCTTTATGAGTTAACTCTTATGCAAGACTTATTGATGCTTGTCTTGAAGTACTATTCATGAAAAGTCTTTGCTTTATGATTCAGTTGTTTACTCATGTCATTACCATTGTTTTGATCGCTGCATTCATTACATATGCTTACAATAGTATGATCAAGGTTATGATGGCATGTCACTCCCTAACTTTTCTTTGTTATCGTTTACCTGCTCGGGACGAGCAGAACTAAGCTTGGGGATGCTGATACGTCTCCGACGTATCGATAATTTCTTATGTTCCATGCCACATTATTGATGATATCTACATGTTTTATGCACACTTTATGTCATATTCGTGCATTTTCTGGAACTAACCTATTAACGAGATGCCGAAGAGCCAGTTGCTGTTTTCTGCTGTTTTTGGTTTCAGAAATCCTAGTAAAGAAATATTCTCGGAATTGGACGAAATCAACGCCCAGGGTCCTATTTTGCCACGAAGCTTCCAGAAGACCGAAGGAGAGTCGAAGTGGGGCCACGAGGTGGCCGGACACCAGGGGCGGCGCGGCCTGTGCCCTGGCCGCGCCGACCTATGGTGTGGGCCCCTCGTGCCGCCTCTTTACCTGCCCTTCCGCCTACAAATAGCCTTCGTCGCCAAACCCCCAGTACCGAGAGCCACGATACGGAAAACCTTACAGAGACGCCGCCGCCGCCAATCCCATCTCGGGGGATTCTGGAGATCTCCTCCGGCACCCTACCGGAGAGGGGATTCATCTCCCGGAGGACTCTTCACCGCCATGGTCGCCTCCGGAGTGATGAGTGAGTAGTTCACCCCTGGACTATGGGTCCATAGCAGTAGCTAGATGGTTGTCTTCTCCTCATTGTGCTTCATTGTTGGATCTTGTGAGCTGCCTAACATGATCAAGATCATCTATCTGTAATACTATATGTTGTGTTTGTCGGGATCCGATGGATAGAGAATACTATGTTATGTTAATTATCAAGTTATTACCTATGTGTTGTTTATGATCTTGCATGCTCTCCGTTATTAGTAGAGGCTCTGGCCAAGTTTTTGCTCTTAACTCCAAGAGGGAGTATTTATGCTCGATAGTGGGTTCATGCCTCCATTAAATGGGACGATGACAGAAAGTTCTAAGGTTGTGGATGTGCTGTTGCCACTAGGGATAAAACATTGATGCTATGTCTAAGGATGTAGTTATTGATTACATTACGCACCATACTTAATGCAATTGTCTGTTGTTTTGCAACTTAATACTGGAAGGGGTTCGGATGATAACCTGAAGGTGGACTTTTTAGGCATAGATGCATGCTGGATAGCGGTCTATGTACTTTGTCGTAATGCCCAATTAAATCTCACTATATTTATCATGTCATGTATGTGCATTGTTATGCCCTCTCTATTTGTCAATTGCCCGACTGTAATTTGTTCACCCAACATGCTTTTATCTTATGGGAGAGACACCTCTAGTGAATTGTGGACCCCGGTCCATTCTTTTATACTGAAATACAAATCTGCTGCAATACTTGTTCTTTACTGTTTTCTGCAAACAATCATCTTCCACACAATACGGTTAATCCTTTGTTACAGCAAGCCGGTGAGATTGACAACCTCACTATTTCGTTGGGGCAAAGTACTTTGGTTGTGTTGTGCAGGTTCCACGTTGGCGCCGGAATCCCTGGTGTTGCGCCGCATTACATTCCGCCACCATCAACCTTCAACGTGCTTCTTGACTCCTACTGGTTCGATTAAACCTTGGTTTCTTACTGAGGGAAAACTTACTGCTGTGTGCATCACACCTTCCTCTTGGGGTTCCCAACGAACGTGTCAATTATACGCGCATCACCCTCCATCTGCTGGTCGTGCGCGTGCTCGCCCATGCCAGATGCCGACGAGTTCCTCGACGAACTCCGTCGATCTGCACCCCTCCGACACGACTGTGCGTTTACCGCCTCCCATGCTGGCGGTGCGTGGTATGGTACCAGCCTGGCCGCGGTTTGGCGCCGCCGTGGCTGGCATGTGCCACCGTGTCGCCATGCATGCATGCATGAACACGCCAGGTAACTTGCTCCTCTTCTGCTACCCTATCTACTCCATCCTCTCCATCTACATGAGTTGTGCCTACTGGTTCCTCTCATGCGTATGTTGTTGCTGCTATTGTACTGGTTGTGCTTGGTGTGCTTGCTGTCTAGGCCTACTGATGCCATGTTCTTTCCTATCCATGCCTACTGGTGCTATGCTAATGCCTGTGTAGTTCTTACTGGTCCACTGTGCTAGGCCTATCCTATTTGTTCATGTCCTTGTGCTGCTCATATGCTTACTAGAGCTTGTTTCATTCTATCCTATCCATTTATGCTTATGTGCTATGCAAATTCTTTCTAGTAGCCTTGCTGTTGACATAGACTAGCACTGCTGACACTTGTGGTGTTAGTGATGCTCTCTTCTGCCCTGTGTATAATTCAATTGATCCATTTTTGGATCATTGCATGCTTGTGGTGCTTTGTTGTGCCTAGGACTTGATCTAATTGATCCATTTGATCAACAGATGCTAGTGGCTAGTTACTGGTTGGATTATTGGCTAAGTGAATGGCTTGCTCTAGCTACTGTTGTGACTTATGCTTGCTAGCTGATGCGCAAGTGTGTGTGTGTGTGTGTTGTTGTTGCTGTCCATAGCACATTGGACAAGATCCAATGGCTAGGATGCAATTGGTTCATGCTGATGTTGCCTCTCAGTGATGCTATTACTTGTTAATACATGGATTACTTTGTGTTCATGCCTTGGTGGATTATTTATGGATGAACTGCTTATGCAATGTTGATTATATGCATTGCTGTGTATGATTTTATATTTCCATGATCAACTTGGAAATAAATGAAGTCTGAATCCATTTCTGGATAGTGATGACTTGTAATTTTGGTTTAATGGATGGATTTGTGGTTGATGTGACCACAGTAGCCTTGCTACTGCTTGGTTGCTCTCACAGATGGCTTAATTTTTGTTGGCTACTCATCTTTGATTTCACAATAGGGAATCATAATTAATATAAATGCCACTGTGTTTGCCTGTGAAGAAATAAAGGTTTAATCTGATGGTTTCTTGACTAGGATCTTACTAGGTGGTCTTTCGGTAGCTTCTAGTACCTGTATATCCTCTACTGGTTGCTATCTGTGCATCTATACTTGTCTATTTGCACAAGAATAGTATCTAAATGATCTTGGTATCTAGCTGCTCCACTTCTGCCAGTAATCCTAGCTTGGTCAACACCAAGTGATGACAACCCCATGAGCATCTTCTCATTCTTATGCCTTGTATCATCAATAAGATGGATTGGATCCACTGGATCCTCTCCAAGTATATGTTATACCTTGTTCCAGCTCCTAGATGGTTATGCTTAGCTTCTGTTGAGCTTCTGTTGGATGATTTGATTACTTGCCCTGTTCCTCCTATCTCCTGGATGATCTTGCTTAAGTTCCCATGTCTCTGTTGGGTTTTGTTTGGTTGGTTTTGGATGGATGAATGGTTTCTATGGTTGGTTTTGCTGTTCTTGAGCAATAACAGAGATGAACTAAGCACTATTCATTGCTGGTTGCTTGGTGAATGCTTATCTTGTCGACTTGTGAATTATTCTGCTGGTTCTACCCCTTTTATACTGTCAACTGGTTCACCCTGGCTGTGACACACAAGCATGTGCCAAGCTTGGTGACTAAGCCATGGTTTGGCTTGCTGTTGAGCATGCACAACAGCTGGTCAGTTGTGTGTGTGTTGTGGTGAAACTTGAGCTCATGATGGCTTCAGTTTTGTTCTGCTGGTGTCTATCTTGCTTTTGGCCAAGTTTTGGACAATAACAAGTGTACTGGACACTTGTATTAACCCCATGGCTAGTTCTTTTCCTTATTTGCAGGTTTCCAAGTCAATATGATCCAGGGACAAAGCATTACAAGACATTTAGTTTAGGATTTTTGTATTTGATCCAACACTATCAATTCTTGTATAATGAATATTGTAAAGACAATGTAATGTGGGTGTATGATCAATAAAGCTCAAGTTTTTGATTAAGAGCTTTTATGTAAATTTATCATTCACTTATGAATTATTTGTGTATATATGATGTGATTTCAATTATGAATTCATAATTCATTTATATATTGTTTATCTATTACTTCTTTTGTTTTAAATCAAACATGAACTGTCAATTCAAATATTCTCCCAAAATCATCAAGTTTCAAAAGAGATCATGTCGAAATTCTTAACACTCACATTGCCTAACCCTAATAACAACGAGAGAGAACCTCGATCCCTCTTAGGTTTTTATGCAACAAGGCACGAAAATTTCCCTCGTTTTGCGATGAAATGCACATCCCATTTCTAAATCTACCCTTCGTTGTTCCTATGTTCTGGGATATTACATATATTTATGAAGCCAAGACAAAAGTGAGGCCAATGCAAGCTATTGATGTGGATTAGTTCGCTCAGAATACTCAATTTGAGGATGCCATTTAGGTGACCGAGCGGTTGGGGTTGCACAAGCTCGTGAAGATTCAGTGCAATTTCAGCATTCCCCTTATTCAGCAATTCTATGCCACTCAGTCAATCAAGAAGGATGATGATCGCACCATGAAGTGGATGTCTAGCACCTCTCCCTGTCAGGCCTCTCTCCACAGGTTTGTTGAGCTTCTTGGTTACCCCTTCAGTGGTGGTCAGCGTCTCCATGGTCCTCAATGCACATATAAGGATTTGCTCTTTGATCTCTACACCGAAGAAGGAGTTGTTGGCACTATTACTAGGCTTCTTCCTATCTATGATCAGCTTCTTCAGGGCCACCATTGCTCCAAGTGGTGGGAACAATGATGCTATTCGAGGTGCACTCATGGACCTTCTTCGTCTCTCATGTGAGTGTGCACAAGATGGTGATGAGACTAGAGATTTCACCGTTGATGTATGGATTATATCTTTCATGATATCTTTGACGCCGTGGTTTCTCGAACTTCTATGCCATATGCTCCTTACATTAAGCTGCTTATCAATGACATTGATGTGGTGGAAGATCTGAGTCAGTTTACTTTTGAGGAACACAAGTTTAAGAAGGCATATATCAAGAGGAAGAAAGTTGCCCCAGTTGCAGGTTCGTTTATGGGAGATGCTCGTTCTAGTGCCCGTGCACCCGGTCTCTCTGTTGCTACTCCTCTCATTAAGAGGGAGGTGAAGAAGCTCAACTGGTTCCAGCGCAATGTCCATTGCGTGAACATTGAGATCCACAAGGAGAACTTCCAAGCCAGCCGTCAGCGCGCCGATATCCAGCATACACAGGCGGTTATTCTACACAAGCTCAGTGGTGAGCAAGGTCCTCCTCCTCAGCCTCATGTTCACCCCGCCTACAACGGTTGGCACCCCTCTCAGGTCCAGTGGTCCGACATCGAGCAGAGTCTTTTGAGGAGCAGCATCTCTCGTGCCTCCCTACCGGCTGCAGACAGTGCTGAAGAGTATGAGTCCGAGTCGGGCTCCGAGTGATCTCCATGGGACGAGTAGCATCACTCTTTTTCCCTTTTTGGCATTTCGATGCCAAAGGGGGAGAAGTTGTTCTATTTAGGACTTCTACGGGGTTTGAATTGGTGGGGCACAAGCATATGCGTTTACCATTCTTTTATAGCTTGTGTCCTCTTTCTTATCATCTGTGCTTATTGTTCAACTATTTGGCTTGGTTGTTTAAAATTATGTTCTCTGTGTGGTTGTGAGACATATTGTTAAGGATTTTGGAATTCATTATGGTAATTCTATATGTTGAGACCAAATTTTATGATATAGTGTGTGACTTAAGGTATTCAGTATTCTATGTCACCATATTGGTACGATCTCTATTTATTTGTCTCAACTATATGTGTTTTTGTCTCATGTGTTGTTCATGTTGCATAGCTTATGTGTTGAGGCACCTCGTACCTATGTGTGGTGCATTTGTATTCAAATGCAAATTACTCGTATCCATACATGTAGGGGGAGTGCCTCTATCCTTTGCCAACATGATGGTTCTTTCTAGTGATATTATTGCAAATCCGCATATTGTCATCAAACACCAAAAATGGGGAGATTGAAAGAACATCTCTCAGATTATAGTTTTGTATGTTTGATGACAATATATGTGATACACTAATGTGCGTTGCTATAGTGCAGAAATTAGTTGTGGTTGAAACTGTGTTGAGAAAGAAGAAAATGGAAGCAGGAAAGAAACACCAGGCCGGATAATCCGGGGCCGGATATTTTTTCGGGGGGATGGCCCCCGGTAGGCCAAGACCATGGCAAGAATGCCATGATAAAGCATGTGTGTACCGGATTAAAGATTAATCCGGATGCTCAAAGTTGAGTGAGAATTGTGCTAAGTTAGTACGAACCGGTATACCAGGAGGGGTATGCCGGAATACGATAAATATAAGAGATTGAGATACAAAGGCAAAGATGTCGGAGCTCTAAGGTAAAGATACCGGAGAACCGGCATAGGCTCAATTGTAGCATGTCGGCATTCCAGTCAAAGATTCCACCAAGGACTAAAGGACAAGATGAGTGAAGCACTTCGGCTTTAGTCGAAGCCCTGGCGCCAAAGCAGAAGATGACGTAAAAGATACCGAACGAGGTCATCAGTCCCTGATTAAAGACATAACCGGTGTCACTGGGGCCAAAGTAGCTTCATAAAGTAGCTTAGCTCATCAAAGATTCCATTAGGGTTTCTTCCCTTGTAAGCCACCTCTCCCCCTATATAAGGAGAGGAGGCACACCCCTACGCGGGACGGTTCACGGAGAGATCCATTGTGTAGCGTGTAGAACTGGTCCTATATCGTACGTTCTTCAACCTCTGGCTTTCAGCCAAGTTTAGCAATACATACCGGATTTCTATATCTTTTTCCCTTTAACCTTACCCTCACCCGGATCCTCAAGCGTACATTCGGCCCCAACTTAAGCCATCCTATGGCATCTGTTGTTCCACCACGACGACAGTTGGCGTCCACAGTGGGGCCAGCAGCTTTGCTTGCTGGAGTTCATATTCGGGCGGGCCTCCTCACTGTTTCCGGCGAGCACGTGGTTTCTGGCCTCGTCCAGCGCCTCGGCTCGCTGGATTTCATCAATGACAACGCAGGGTGCTTCGCGAACGGCGGACGCTTCCCCAAGAACGGCCGCATCTTCGATTTCGGCTCGCACCGCATCTACTTCGGCACCGTGCCGGAGCGCCAGTACCCATCGCTGGTGCTGGTGGCGCCGGATCCGCCAAGGCCTGCAGATGCCCGCGGGACGCGCTCGACTGCGCCACCGGCAGAGTCGAGGTGATGATGGCTGGCGCAGGAGGTGCTGGCAAAGGAGCTGCTAAGGAAGGCGCTGCACAAACCAAGTCCGGGCGCACGGCGAACCACCGACCGAGCGCGGCGAGAACATCGCCGGCACCTCCAACGCACCACCGGCAGCAACTCCGCTCCAAGCTGCTATGAGCATGTTGGTCACGCCTATCGTGCACAACGCCGATGCCGCGGCCACGCAAGTGGAGCTGGAAGCACACCGACAGACAATGCTTACCGGCGCAACGGAGCAGGAGCTCAACCTAACCCTCCGTGAGTATAATGCAGTACATGGCTTTGCTTCCGTTAGCGCGAATCATGCTAGAGTAGCAGGAAACTGGCTAAAAGCTCGTAACTTAGACCAGGATCTGCGTCGGGAAGTTCTTTCCGGTAAGAATGTGTCGGTATCTTTGGGACCGGTAGAAAAACCTAAGTACAATAGTCCGGGTAAAACTATAAAAGCTGCTAGGGCTGCAGTAGAGGCATGTGAGTCACTATCAGGCGATACCTTAGCAAAACAGCAAGCTCGAGTAAGAGAATTACTTGATATGATTGAGGCACAAAATGCTGAGCTGGCCCGGAACAACAAAGCAGCCGCGGCATCTCAATCAGTTCGTTCGGCAAAGAATGCCGGAAGCAAGTCGCATGGGTAGGCTTCGTCCCCCCATCCCGACAGAAAAAGTGAAAAAGAAGCAAATGCACAGCAAATGACTGTGTATGATCCGGATTTGGCCGGAAAACAAAAAGCCGGGCAAAATGATGCCGGCAGAAAAAGCTAAGGGGCACGCCATGGCTATGCCGGATATGGCTATGCCGGAAATGCTTATGCCGGTAAGGGTGAAACCGGGCAAAATTATCGAGCGGCTAGAGCAGCATACGCCGATGAAGAAATGCCACCACCAAGGTACCAAAGAGGAAAGGCCGCAGTGCCGGAACAGTACGATGAAGCCGATTCCGAAATGGAAAGGGTCGGATGCTACCGGAATCCTTTGGGAGAACGTGTTGGAGAAAGATGCTTGTCGGACCGTGACGCACGGCACAAGCTGGACATGGTGTATCTGTCCAAAATGATCGAAGCTGAGGGCCCACCGGGTCCGAAATGTTTTGGCCCCCGGATCATGGGGGAGGAGCCACCGGTGCGTAACTTTCAGTTGCCCCGAGATACAAGAACATACGATGGCACCACGAAGTCGGAAGATTGGCTTGCGGATTATGTTACAGCGGTATATGTCACTGGAGGTGGAGGAACCGCCACTGGCGGAGGAAACCGGCGCTGTGCGGTAAGATACATATCGTCAGTGCTGGTAGGACCGACACGCATTTGGTTGACAATTTGCCAAAGGGAAGCATAAATGGCTGGCTTGACTTCGAAGAGGCATTCGTAAGCAACTTCAGCAGTACGTACCGGAGGCCAAACAGACCGCATCAGCTCGCCATGTGCCAGCAACGCGAGAATGAAACAGATCGGGATTATTTGACCCGGTGGAACTCAACAAGAATCCCCTGTGAGGGCGTGATAGAGGCTCAAGCAATTGCTTGGTTCTGCAATGGATGCCGGAGAGGCTCACCGCTGTGGCAAAAGCTACAGAGAAACATGCCAACCACCTCGGCAGAAATGATCCGGGTGGCTGACAGCTATGCATTGGGAGATCCAATGCAACTGGCAATCGTGGGTGATCCTTCGCCAAGAATCCAACCGAGCCAAGATCAATACCGGAACAACCTCCATAACAAAAGAAGAGAAGATTTCCCGAATAGAAGATACAGAGTGCAACATGTGCTCGCGGTATAAGATAATTCCGGAGCCGGCGGGAGCCAAAGGCAGAAAACTGGAAATCAGCCGTGGGCTGGCCAGAAAAAATAGTGGGTGGAGAAAAAACCTTGGCATGATCAGCCAAAGTATACCATGGAATCCGCAATGGAGCAACCGTGCAGATGGCACACTCCTAACCTCGCAAAGCCGGCAAATCATTTGACAAAAGTTGCTCTTGGACCAAGCACTTGATGGCAAGGGCTGCAATGAAAGATGCTAGAGACCAAGGCTTTGATGCATTGCCACCACTGCCACCGTTAACCGGGGCAAACGCGCAGCCGATTTTCGCGTAGCAAAACAAGCCGCAACAGCAACAGGGGGTTCATCAGGTGGTGCAGGATATCAATCGTCCCCCACCCCCACGCCGCTAGGCCGGAATATTTATCATGATTCAGATGTGTGTTGTGTCGTCTTCGTAACCGAACCAAGAGACCGGCAAAGTGTGCATCGCCGTTCCATGGAAGTGAACGCGGTGATATCGACAGTACCAAAGCACATGCTGTGGTCAGAACAAGAAATCACTTGGTCACTTAAAGATCATTCGAAGGTGATGCCTAATCCGGGAGGATATGCTCTGGTGGTGGATCCGATTATGCACGGACCAACATCGCGAGTCCGGATCAGCAAAGTGCTGGTGGACAATGGTAGCAGCATCAACATCATGTACCGGCACACCATGCATACCCTTGGCATAACTCCAAACATGCTGGAGCCAAGTCACACAACTTTCCATGGCATAGTTCCGGGATTGTCCTGCTCCCCAATGGGCAAAGTCCGGGTCGATGTGCTGTTTGGCAGCCGAGACAATTGCCGTGTTGAAAACATTCTGTTCGAAGTGGTTGATCTTGACAACCCTTACCATGCGTTGCTGGGGAGACCGGCATTGGCTAAGTTCATGGCCTCAAATCATACGGATTACCTCAAGATGAGGATGCTGGCACCAAATGGTCCCTTAACCGTGGTGGGAAACTGCTTCTGCCGGATCGAATCTGGCCGAATCGTTGGTCATAGCGGAAGAAAAAAGGAGAATTCAAACCGCAGTTGCGCTGGCTCAATCCTCCCAGCTGAACTTAGCGGCAATGAGTGGCAACCTTGGCACACCGGCTTTCAAGGCACCAAAGGAAACAAAGGACATCGTGTTGGATCCGGCTTACCCAGAGCGCATTGTTCGTATCGGTGCCGGCCTGAGTGAAGCATAGGAAAGCGCGCTCGTTAACTTCCTCAGTGAGAATCGGAACATCTTTCCCTGGTCTACTGATGACTTTGTGGGTGTGCCGAGGGAGTTGGCTGAGCACTCTCTTAACGTTCGGAAGGACGCAAAGCCGGTAAAGCAACCTTTGCACCGGTTTGCTGAAGACAGGAGGAAGATCATTGGAGAGGAAGTAACAAAGCTGCTGGTTTCCGGTTTCATCGTGGAAGTTCTGCATACCGAATGGCTGGCAAACCCAATGCTGGTCGAGAAGAAGAAGGAATAAGATCCGAAGGCACCCAAGTCTTGGCGCATGTGCATTGACTACACGCAGTTGAACAAGGCCTGCCCCAAGGATCCGTTCCCGCTACCCCGAATTGATCAGGTGATCGATTCCATCACTAGATGTGAACTGTTGTCTTTTCTGGATGCTTATTCCGGTTTCCATCAAATCCCTCTGAAAAAGGAAGATCAAATAAAGACTGCTTTCATTACCCCGCACGGGGCTTAATGCTATGTCACTATGCCCTTTGGTTTGAAAAATGCTGACGCAACATACCAGCGCTGTATGCAAAAATGCCTTCACGATCAAATCGATAAAAATGTGGAAGTCTATGTCGACGATGTCGTGATAAAAACTAAAGTAAAAGATACTATGATCGACAATCTGAGACAAACATTCGATAACTTGCGAAGGTTCCAGATGAAACTTAATCCGGCAAAATGCACCTTCGGCGTACCTGCCGGAAAGCTGCTAGGATTCCTGGTCTCGAGCCGCGGCATAGAGGTTAATCCGGTAAAGATTCGGGCCATCGAAAGAATGAAGTTACCCCAGTGCCTCAAAGATGTGCAAAAATTTACCGGATGCTTGGCATCTTTAAGCCGGTTTATAAGCCGGTAGGGAGAAAAAGCTTTTTTGTTGTATGCCCTAATGAAAAAATCGGATACTTTCGTCTGTACCGCACAGGTAGACACGACATTCAAGGAGTTGAAGAAAATGTTAGCCACAACTCCGGTATTGGCTTCACCTTTGGAAAGGGAACCCATGTTGCTTTACATAGCAGCAACAAACTGGGTTGTAAGTGTTGTGGTTGTGGTAGAAAGAGAAGAGGGAGGAAAACCGTGCAGAGACCGGTATACTACCTGAGCGAGGTGCTCTCCCTCTCAAAGCAAAACTATCCGCACTACCAAAAAATGACCTATGACGTGTACATGGCTGCAACTAAGCTCAAGCATTACTTTGAAGAGCATCCGATGAAGGTGGTGTGTGATGACCCACAAGTATAGGGGGTGTATCGTAGTATTTTCGATAAGTAAGAATGTCGATCCCAACGAGGAGCAGAAGGTGTTGACAAGCAGTTTCGATGAAGGATTCCCTGTTAATGCTCACAGACAAGTATTCAGGGGGTTTTGATGTAACAGTTGAATAAAGTACGAGTAAGTAAAGTGCGAGAGTAACAATTGCAGCGAGTGGCCCAATCCTTTTTACCACAAAGGACAAGCCGGTTTGTTTACTTATAATGACCAAACGTTCTCGAGGACACACGGGATTTTAGTCTAGTGCTTTCGCTACATATGGCTAAATAATCTTCATTGTTATGATAAGTGTTGTGTGGGTGAACCTATGCTAATGTACCGCCCTTCCTAGGACTAATACATACTTGTGATTATACCCCTTGCAAGCATCCGCAACTACAAGAAAGTAATTAAGAATAAATCTAACCACAGCCTTAAACTCTGAGATCCTGCGATCCCTCCTGCATCGATATACCAACGGGGGTTTAGGTTTCTGTCACTCCGGCAACCCCGCAATTGGCAAACGAATACAAGATGCATTCCCCTAGGCCCATAAATGGTGAAGTGTCATGTAGTCGACGTTCACATGACACCACTAGAAGAATAACACCACAACTTAAATATCATACCATTGAATATTACTCAACCATAATTCACTACTAACAGTTAGACTTCACCCATGTCCTCAAGAACTAAACGAACTACTCACAAGACATCATATGGAACATGATCAGAGGTGATATGATGATGAATAACAATCTGAACATAAACCTTGGTTCAATGGTTTCACTCAATAGCATCAACAACAAGTAGAAATAGATACCGGGAGAGTTTCCCCTATCAAACAATCAAGATCAAACCCAAATTGCTACAGCGGTGACGAGGTGCTGCGGTGGAGATGGCGGTGATGATGGTGGAGATGATGATGATGATGGTGATGGAGATGATGTCCAGCTCGATGACGGTGACGATGGCGTCGATTTCCCCCTCCGGGAGGGAATTTCCCCGGCGAATTCCTGCCCGCCGGAGAGCTCTTTTCTGTCTGGTGTTCTCCGCCCCGCAGAGGCGGCTGTAACTCTTCGCGTGGTACCCTCTGTGGCTTAGGTTTTCGGGACGAAGGGTTTCGCGAAGAAAAGGAGGCGAAAGGGGCTGTGGGGCCTCCACACCACATGGTGGCGCGGCCAGGCCATGGGCCGTGCCGCCCTATGGTCTGGGCCCACCTTGGGTCCAGCTGGCTCCTCCTTCTAGCTTCCTTCGTCATCTTGAAAAATAGGATTTTTGGTATAATTTCCTTCCACAGTTGATCTTCCGAAATATTGCGTTCTGACGGTGCTTTTTCCAGCAGAATCCTGGCTCCGATGCTTGATCCTCCAATAATGATGAAACATGCAAAATAGATGAAATAACATAAGTATTGTGTCCAAATATGAAATATATCAATGAATAACAGCAAATTATGATACAAAATAGTGATGCAAATTGGACGTATCAACTCCCCCCAAGCTTAGACTTCGCTTGTCCCCAAGCGAAACTGAACTCGGTAAACAGGACCACATGTTTATGGAGTGAAGAGTCGATAAATAAAATACGGACAAGAAGCATCATATTCATTTACACAAGACATTATAGTAAACAACTTCTTCATATAACTCAACTTGAAACAAGTATAAGGTAATCACAAATGAAGGTGCATAAGAAATCATAGTTGGTGATGGCAAACTTCGTTCTTGGTCAAAGAACAATTAACAGATTATATTTATTTATCGAGCAGCGCTCTCATGTTAAAGTTTATATGGCACAACTTGCATACTCAATCATAATAGTCTCCTCATAATCATTGATAACTTGCAAAGTTATATTCATTCAGATAAAACTTGTACTAAACAAGGAAGAATAAAAGACATGATGAAGCAAATCACAATATAATGGTTTGATCACAACTACTCAAATGCTTGCTTGAGATGGAGGAAAATAGGTTTACTGACTCAACAAAAAGTAAAAGACAGGCCCTTCGCAGAGGGAAGCAGGGATTAAATCATGTGCTAGAGCTTTTTCAGTTTTGAAATCATATAAAGAGAATAAAAGTAACATTTTGAGAGGTGTTTATTGTTGTCAACGACTGGTAGCGGGTACTCTAACCCCCTTGCCAGGCAACCTCCAAAGAGCGGCTCCCATATTATTTTCATTTTATGTGGCACTCCTTCCAACCTTTCTTTCACAAACCATGGCTAACCGAATCCTCGGGTGCCTGCCAACAATCTCATACCATGAAGGAGTGCCTTTTTATTTTGGTTTTATTATGATGATGACACTCCCCCCAACCTTTGCTTACACAAGCCATGGCTAACCGAATCCTTTGGGTGCCGTCCATCAATCACATACCATGGAGGAGTGTCTATTTAGTTTAATTAATTTGGGACTGGGAATCCCATTGCCAGCTCTTTTTGCAAAACTATTGGATAAGCGGATGAAGCCACTAGTCCATTGGTGAAAGTTGCCCAACAAGATTGAAAGATAAAACACCACATACTTCCTCATGAGCTATAAAACATTGACACAAATAAGAGATAACAAGTTTTGAATTGTTTAAAGGTAGCACATGAAGTATTTACTTGGAATGGCAGAAAATACCATGCAGTAGGTAGGTATGGTGGACACAAATGGCATAGGTTTGGGTTCAGGTTTGGATGCACGAGAAGTATTCCCTCTCAGTACAGGTCTTTGGCTAGCAAGGTTAATTAGCAAGCATAAGAGTTGAGGGAAACAAACAAATATACATGTGATAGAAACAATCATGCATCTTCCTTGTAAGCACAAACAATTTTAACTTCAGAATAATAAGCTATGAGCTAACAAGAAAGAAAGACAATGAAACATCTACATGTATTTCTCTTTTCTACTTAAACCTCAAAGTGTTGTTGCTATTGACCAATGCTAAGGTTGCCAAAACCAAATAGATTTATTCAATGCTCCCAAAGTGATACCAATACTAACAACAAGGTAAATCATATAATAGAGATTGCAAACCAAAATAAGATGTGCAATATGTAAATGATAAGACTTCTCATTAATATTCCATAACGATAACTCACACCAAGGGATACATAGACAACCAACTAAAGGAGAGATACTTCCAAACTGCAACCCATCTTATATGATAACTTCCCTACTCATGATATGACACTACTTGACAGTAAAAAGTAAAAAGGTAGTGATGATGTGATACCGCGGCACTCCCCCAAGCTTGGAACAAACCAAGGGGATGCCAATACCGATGATGAATTACTCCTTTGGCGATGATGGTGATGAACTCCTCCCACGCTTCTTACAGATCTCCTTCAGCTTCAGTTTCTCAGCTTGGCAATTCTGCACTAAGACTCGAAGAGATTCATTGTTATCTGAAGTTGGCGATGATGACCTTGTGATGTGAATCGAGTGGTATTACAGCATTCTTCGGAGACGGCAATTCTCCTCCTGGAGTATCTCACTTCTCTTCTTAGAGCCCGATATTGATCACAAAACTCATCGGTAGTTCGTAGAGCTTCTTCCAACACAGGGAAGGAGTCGAGGCTAAGAGCGGGTGGTAAAGGTCCCTGCAAGTTATGAGAAAAAGAACGTCGAGTGTCAACAGATCCCACCAAGATTTGCTTGCTCCCAACGGCTTGCTGCTCTTGTCTTGATGGCACCCTCTTCACTTCTTCCTCCGAAAGCCCCTTGCCCTTGTTGTTGGAGGCCATGGTGCTTCTAGACCGAAAACAGATCCTGGCAGAAACAGCTCGAAACAAAACACATCGAGAAAATGATATACAGACCTCCAGGGGTCCGGGGGATTATATAGCAAAAAATTTCACGACTAAAGGAAAGTACCAGATCGAACCAGAGTCGGAAAGGGGCGACGAGGCGGCCAGACCATAGGTCGGCGCGGGCCCAGGCCAGGCCGCGCCGGCCTATGGTGGCACGCCCTCGTGCGTCTTTTCCACTCCGTTTCGAACTCGTAATTTTTCATATTTTCCAAAAACAGCAAAAATATTGTTCGGAAAGTAAATTGCGAACTTTTCATTACCAGTACTGTTACCTATTCAAAGTCGAGTTCTGGCGGACTGTCAATTTGTCCTTTAATGAAAGCCTCCGGTGTTTCCACTTGAATAATATCAACATCAACATTATAAGAATCACCCGAGATATAATGCTTGAGTCTTTGTCCATTCACCACTTGCGTGGCATTGCCTTGGAGAGAGCTAATTTTAATTGCTCCTGAACGATACACCTCCTCAACAACATATGGTCCTTCCCATTTCGAGAGTAATTTCCCTGCAAAGAGTCTGAGACGAGACCGATACAATAGGACTTTATCCCCAACATTAAACTCTCTTTTGATAATCCTCCTATCATGCCATTTTTTAACTTTCTCTTTAAAGAGTTTAGCATTTTCATAAGCTTCACTTCTCCATTCATCTAGAGAACTTAATTGCAACAACCTCTTATTACCAGCTAGTTTAGGATCTTTATTTAGTTCTCTAACAGCCCAATAAGCTTTGTGCTCTAGTTCTAAAGGTAAATGACAAGCTTTCCCATAAACCATTTTATAAGGTGACATTCCCATGGGATTTTTATAAGCAGTTCTATAAGCCCATAGTGCATCCTTCAATTTACTAGCCCAATTCTTTCTAGTTTTATTAACGGTCTTTCCCAAAATAGATTTAATCTCTCTATTTGATAATTCTACTTGACCACTAGTTTGAGGATGATAAGCGGAAGCAATTCTATGATTAATACCATACCTAGCAAGAGTTTTTCTAAAACCTCCATAAATAAAATGAGAACCTCCATCAGTCATAATATATCTAGGCACTCCAAATCTAGGAAAAATAATATCTAAAAGCATTCTTAAAGAGGTCTCACCATCAGCACTTTTTGTAGGTATGGCTTCCACCCATTTAGTAACATAATCAACAGCAACAAGTATATGAGTGTTACCTTCTGAAGACGGAAAAGGTCCCATGAAGTCAAATCCCCAACAATCAAATGGTTCAATAACAAGAGTATAATTCATAGGCATTTCATTACGTCTGGAGATATTACCAACCCTTTGGCATTCATCACAAGATAATATAAACTTTCTCGCATCCTTGAAGAGAGTTGGCCAATAAAAACCTGATTGTAGAACCTTTTGCGCGGTTCTTTCTCCGGCGTGATGTCCTCCATAAGCACTACCATGACATTTACTCAATATCTCTTGTTGTTCATATTCGGGAACACATCTTCGCATAATACCATCCACTCCTTCTTTATATAAGTGTGGGTCATCCCAGAAATAATGCCTCAAGTCATAAAAGAATTTCCTCCTTTGCTGAGCTGAAAAGGTTGGAGGCAAGTACTTGGAAACAATAAAGTTAGCATAATCAGCATACCAAGGACTGTCTCGCGAGCTCACCTTTATTACAGCCAATTGTTCATTTGGAAAACTATCATTAACAGGAACAGGATCATAAGCAATATTTTCCAATCTAGACAAATTATCAGCGATAGGATTATCAGCACCTTTCCTGTATACAATATGTAAATCAAATTCTTGCAAAAGAAGTACCCATCTAATAAGCCTCGGCTTAGCATCTTTCTTTGTCATAAGGTATCTAATTGCAGCATGATTGATGACCCACAAGTATAGGGGGTGTATCGTAGTATTTTCGATAAGTAAGAATGTCGATCCCAACGAGGAGCAGAAGGTGTTGACAAGCAGTTTCGATGAAGGATTCACTGTAAATGCTCACAGACAAGTATTCAGGGGGTTTTGATGTAACAGTTGAATAAAGTACGAGTAAATAAAGTGCGAGAGTAACAATTGCAGCGAGTGGCCCAATCCTTTTTAGCACAAAGGACAAGCCGGTTTGTTTACTTATAATGACCAAACGTTCTCGAGGACACACGGGATTTTAGTCTAGTGCTTTCGCTACATACGGCTAAATAATCTTCATTGTTATGATAAGTGTTGTGTGGGTGAACCTATGCTAATGCACCGCCCTTCCTAGGACTAATACATACTTGTGATTATACCCCTTGCAAGCATCCGCAACTACAAGAAAGTAATTAAGAATAAATCTAACCACAGCCTTAAACTCTGAGATCCTGCGATCCCTCCTGCATCGATATACCAACGGGGGTTTAGGTTTCTGTCACTCCGGCAACCCCGCAATTGGCAAACGAATACAAGATGCATTCCCCTAGGCCCATAAATGGTGAAGTGTCATGTAGTCGACGTTCACATGACACCACTAGAAGAATAACACCACAACTTAAATATCATACCATTGAATATTACTCAACCATAATTCACTACTAACATTTAGACTTCACCCATGTCCTCAAGAACTAAACGAACTACTCACGAGACATCATATGGAACATGATCAGAGGTGATATGATGATGAATAACAATCTGAACATAAACTTGGTTCAATGGTTTCACTCAATAGCATCAACAACAAGTAGAGATCGATACCGGGAGAGTTTCCCCTATCAAACAATCAAGATCAAACCCAAATTGCTACGGCGGTGACGGTATCCAGCGGTGGAGACGGCGGTGATGATGGTGGAGATGATGATGATGGTGATGGAGATGATGTCCAGCTCGATGACGGTGACGATGGCGTCGATTTCCCCCTCCCGGAGGGAATTTCCCCGGCGGATTCCTGCCCGCCGGAGAGCTCTTTTCTCTCTGGTGTTCTCCGCCCCGCAGAGGCGGCTGTAACTCTTCGCGAGGTACCCTCTGTGGCTTAGGTTTTCGGGACGAAGGATTTCGCGAAGAAAAGGAGGCGAAAGGGGCTGTGGACCCCCCACACCACATGGCGGCGCGGCCAGGCCATGGGTCGCGCCGCCCTAGGGTGTGGGCCCACCCTGGGTCCTCCTGGCTCCTCCTTCTGGCTTCCTTCGTCATCTTGAAAAATAGGATTTTTGGTATAATTTCCTTCCACAGTTGATCTTCCGAAATATTGCGTTCTGACGGTGCTTTTTCCAGCAGAATCCTGGCTCCGGTGCTTGATCCTCCAATAATGATGAAACATGCAAAATAGATGAAATAACATAAGTATTGTGTCCCAATATGAAATATATCAATGAATAACAGCAAATTATGATATAAAATAGTGATGCAAATTGGACGTATCAACTCCCCCCAAGCTTAGACTTCGCTTGTCCCCAAGCGAAACTGAGCTCGATAGACAGGACCACATGTTTATGGAGTGAAGAGTCGATAAATAAAATACGGACAAGAAGCATCATATTCATTCGCACAAGACATTATAGTAAACAACTTCCTCATATAACTCAACTTGAAACAAGTATAAGGCAATCACAAATAAAGGTACATAAGAAATCATAATTAGTGATGGCAAACCTCGTTCTTGGTCAGAGAACAATTAACAGATTATACTTATCTCATTGAGCAGCGCTCTCATGTTAAAGTTTATAAGGCACAACTTGCTTACTCAATCATAATGGTCTCTTCATAATCATTGATAACTTGCAAAGCTATATTCATTCAGATAAAACTTGTACTAAACAAGGAAGAATAAAAGACATGATGAAGCAAATCACAATATAATGGTTTGATCACAACTACTCAAATGCTTGCTTGAGATGGAGGGAAATAGGTTTACTGACTCAACATAAAGTAAAAGACAGGCCCTTCGCAGAGGGAAGCAGGGATTAAATCATGTGCTAGAGCTTTTTCAGTTTTGCAATCATATAGAGATAATAAAAGTAGCATTTTGAGGGGTGTTTGTTGTTGTCAACGACTAGTAGCGGGTACTCTAACCCCCTTGCCAGACAACCTCCAAAGAGCGGCTCCCATATTATTTTCATTTTGTGTGGCACTCCCTCCAACCTTTTCTTTCACAAACCATGGCTAACCGAATCCTCGGGTGCCTGCCAACAATCTCATACCATGAAGGAGTGCCTTTTTATTTTAGTTTTATTATGATGATGACACTCCCCCCAACCTTTGCTTACACAAGCCATGGCTAACCGAATCCTTCGGGTGCCGTCCATCAATCACATACCATGGAGGAGTGTCTATTTAGTTTGATTAATTTGGGACTGGGAATCCCATTGCCAGCTCTTTTTGCAAAATTATTGGATAAGGGGATGAAACCACTAGTCCATTGGTGAAAGTTGCCCAACAAGATTGAAAGATAAAACACCACATACTTCCTCATGAGCTATAAAACATTGACACAAATAAGAGATACTAAGTTTTGAATTGTTTAAAGGTAGCACATGAAGTATTTACTTGGAATGGCAGAAAATACCATGTAGTAGGTAGGTATGGTGGACACAAATGGCATAGGTTTGGGTTAAGGTTTGGATGCACGAGAAGTATTCCCTCTCAGTACAGGTCTTTGGCTAGCAAGGTTAATTAGCAAGCATAAGAGTCGAGGGAAACAAACAAATATACATGTGATAGAAACAATCATGCATGTTCCTTGTAAGCACAAACAATTTTAACTTCAGAATAATAAGCTATGAGCTAACACGAAAGAAAGACAATGAAACATCTACATGTATTTCTCTTTTCTACTTAAACCTCAAAGTGTTGTTGCTATTGACCAATGCTAAGTTTGCCAAAACCAAATAGATTTATTTAATGCTCCCAAAGTGATACCAATACTAACAACAAGGTAAATCATATAGTAGAGATTGCAAACTAAAATAAGATGTGCAATACGTAAATGATAAGACTTCTCATTAATATTCCATAACGATAACTCACACCAAGGGATACATAGACAACCAACTAAAGGAGAGATACTTCCAAACTGCGACCCATCTTATATGATAACTTCCCTACTCATGATATGACACTACTTGACAATAAAAGTAAAAGGTAGTGATAATGTGATACCGCGGCACTCCCCCAAGCTTGGAACAAACCAAGGGGATGCCAATACCGATGATGAATTACTCCTGCGGAGATGGTGGTGATGAATTCCTCCCGCGCTTCTTAATAAACTCCTTCAACTTCAGTTTCTCAGCTTGACAATTCTGCACTAAGATTCGAAGAGATTCATTGTTATCTGAAGTGGGCGATGACGACCTTGTGATGTGAATCGAGTGGTATTCCAGCATTCTTCGGAGACGGCAATTCTCCTCTTGGAGTATCTCCACTTCTCTTCTTAGAGCCCGATATTGATCACAAAACTCATCGGTAGTCCGTAGAACTTCTTCCAACATGGGGAAGGAGTCGAGGCTAAGAGCGGGTGGTAAAGGTCCCTGCAGGTTATGAGAAAAAGAACGTCGAGTGTCAACAGATCCCACCAAGATTTGCTTGCTCCCTCCGGCTTGCTGCTCTTGTCTTGATGGCACCTCCTTCACTTCTTCCTCCGAAAGCCCCTTGCCCTTGTTGTTGGAGGCCATGGTGCTTCTAGACCGAAAGCAGATCCTGGTAGAAACAGCTCGAAACAAAACACGTCGAGAACACGATATACGGACCTCCAGGGGTCCGGGGGATTATATAGCAAAAAATTTCACGACACAACGGAAGTACCAGATCGAACTAGAGTCGGAAAGGGGCGACGGGGCGGCCAAACCATAGGGCGGCGCGGGCCCAGGTCAGGCCGCGCCGGCCTATGGTGGCGCCCCCTCGTGCGTCCTTTCCACTCCGTTTCGAACTCGTAATTTTTCATATTTTCCAAAAACAGCAAAAATATTGTTCAGAAAGTAAATTGCATACTTTTCATTACCAGTACTGTTACCTATTCAAAGTCGAGTTCTGGCGAACTGTCAATTTGCCCTTTGATGAAAGCCTCCGGTGTTTCCACTTGAATAATATCAACATCAACAATATAAGAATCACCCGAGATATAATGCTTGAGTCTTTGTCCATTCACCACTTGCGTAGCATTGCCTTGGAGATAGCTAATTTTGATTGCTCCTGAACGATACACCTCCTCGACAACATACGGTCCTTCCCATTTCGAGAGTAATTTCCCTGCAAAGAATCTGAGACGAGACCGATACAATAGGACTTTATCCCCAATATTAAATTCTCTTTTGATAATCCTTCTATCATGCCATTTTTTAACTTTCTCTTTAAAGAGTTTAGCATTTTCATAAGCTTCACTTCTCCATTCATCTAGAGAACTTAATTGCAACAACCTCTTATCACCGGCAAGTTTAGGATCTTTATTTAACTCTCTAACTGCCCAATAAGCTTTGTGCTCTAGTTCTAAAGGTAAATGACAAGCTTTCCCATAAACCATTTTATAAGGTGACATTCCCATGGGATTTTTATAAGCAGTTCTATAAGCCCATAGTGCATCCTTCAATTTACTAGCCCAATTCTTTCTAGTTTTATTAACGGTCTTTCCCAAAATAGATTTAATCTCTCTATTTGATAATTCTACTTGACCACTAGTTTGAGGATGATAAGCGGAAGCAATTCTATGATTAATACCATACTTAGCAAGAGTTTTTCTAAAACCTCCATGAATAAAATGAGAACCTCCATCAGTCATAATATATCTAGGCACTCCAAATCTAGGAAAAATAATATCTAAAAGCATTCTTAAAGAGGTCTCACCATCAGCACTTTTTGTAGGTATAGCTTCCACCCATTTAGTAACATAATCAACAGCAACAAGTATGTGAGTGTTACCTTCTGAAGACGGAAAAGGTCCCATGAAGTCAAATCCCCAACAATCAAACGGTTCAATAACAAGAGTATAATTCATAGGCATTTCATTACGTCTGGAGATATTACCAACCCTTTGGCATTCATCACAAGATAAAATAAACTTTCTTGCATCCTTGAAGAGAGTTGGCCAATAAAAACCTGATTGTAGAACCTTTTGCGCGGTTCTTTCTCCGGCGTGATGTCCTCCATAAGCACTACCATGACATTTACTCAATATCTCTTGTTGTTCATATTCGGGAACACATCTTCGCATAATACCATCCACTCCTTCTTTATATAAGTGTGGGTCATCCCAGAAATAATGCCTCAAGTCATAAAAGAATTTCCTCCTTTGCTGAGCTGAAAAGGTTGGAGGCAAGTACTTGGAAACAATAAAGTTAGCATAATCAGCATACCAAGGACTGTCTCGCGAGCTCACCTTTATTACAGCCAATTGTTCATTTGGAAAACTATCATTAACGGGAACAGGATCATAAGCAATATTTTCCAATCTAGACAAATTATCAGCAACAGGATTATCAGCACCTTTCCTATCTACAATATGTAAATCAAATTCTTGCAAAAGAAGTACCCATCTAATAAGCCTCGGCTTTGCATCTTTCTTTGTCATAAGGTATCTAATTGCAGCATGATCAGTATGAATAGTAACTTTTGAATCAACAATATAAGATCTAAATTTATCGCAAGCAAAGACTACAGCTAATAATTCTTTTTCAGTTGTAGCATAATTTCTTTGAGCAGCATCAAGAGTTTTACTAGCATAATGAATAACATTCAGTTTTTTATGTACTCGCTGTCCAAGAACAGCGCCTACAGCAAAATCACTAGCATCACACATAATTTCAAAGGGTAAGTTCCAATCAGGAGGTTCAACTATAGGAGCAGTTGTTAAGGCTTTCTTAAGAGTTTCAAAAGCTTCCTTACAATCATCATCAAAAACAAATGGTACATCTTTTTGAAGAAGATTAGTAAGAGGTTTTGAAATCTTAGAGAAATCTTTAATAAATCTCCTATAAAACCCAGCATGACCAAGAACACTACGAATACCTTTAACATCCCTAGGATAGGGCATCTTCTCAATTGCTTCAACTTTAGCTCTATCAACTTCAATACCTCTCTCAGAAATTTTATGTCCCAATACAATTCCTTCATTAACCATAAAGTGGCATTTCTCCCAATTAAGAACAAGGTTAGTTTCTTCACATCTCTGCAAAACTTTATCAAGGTTTCGCAAGCAACTATCAAAAGAATTCCCATAGACGGAAAAATCATCCATGAATACCTCTACAATACTTTCACAAAAACCATGAAAAATAGCAGACATGCATCTTTGAAAAGTAGCAGGAGCATTACATAAACCAAAAGGCATACGTCTATAAGCATAAGTTCCATAGAGACAAGTAAAAGTAGTTTTCTCCTGATCTTTAGCTTTAACAACAATTTGTGAAAACCCAGAATAACCATCAAGAAAACAAAAATGAGTATTTTTAGACAATCTTTCTAGCATTTGATCAATAAATGGTAAAGGGTAATGATCTTTCTTAGTAACTTTATTAACTTTTCGAAAATCAATGCACATTCTATACCCTACAACTACTCTTTGAGGGATGAGCTCATCATTATCATTAGGCACAACAGTCATTCCTCCTTTCTTGGGAACGCAATGCACAGGACTAACCCATCTACTATCAGCAATAGGATATATAATACCAGCTTCAAGAAGTCTTAATACCTCATTCCTTACCACTTCCTTCATCTTCGGAATTAGACGACGCTGAGGTTCAACAACAGGCTTTGCATCATCTTCCATATTAATAGCATGTTGGCAAATAGAAGGAGAAATCCCCTTCAAATCATCAAGAGTGTAGCCAATAGCTCCTCGGTGTTTCTTCAATATTTCCAATAACCTTTCTTCCTCAATCTCTGAAAGCTTAGAACTAATAATAACAGGATATATTTTCTTATCATCAATATGAGCATATTTAAGATTATCAGGCAAAGGCTTTAAATCAAAAACAGGATCTTCCTTTGGTGGCGGTGTTGTACCCAGATCTTCCACCGGTAAATCATGCTTGAGAATAGGTTGGCGAAGAAAAATTTCCTCAAGCTCATCTCTTTCTTTCCTAAAAACTTCACTCTCGCTATCTGATGTCTACGTTCCCCCTCCTTTCCTGTAGACAGTGTTGGGCCTCCAAGAGCAGAGGTTTGTAGAACAGCAGCAAGTTTCCCTTAAGTGGATACCCAAGGTTTATCGAACTCAGGGAGGAAGAGGTCAAAGATATCCCTCTCATGCAACCCTGCAACCACAAAGCAAGAAGTCTCTTGTGTCCCCAACACACCAAATAGGTGCACTAGTTCGGCGAAGAGATAGTGAAATACAGGTGGTATGAATATATATGAGCAGTAGCAACGGTGCCAGAAAAGTGCTTGGCGCGTAATTGGTGGTGGTGGTATTGCGGCGATAGTAACACAAAGAAACAGTAAACAAGCAGTAGTAACTCAGCAGTATTTAGGAACAAGGCCTAGGGATTACACTTTCACTAGTGGACACTCTCAACATTGATCACATAACAGAACAGATAAATGCATACTCTACACTTTTGTTGGATGATGAACACATTGCGTAGGATTACACGAACCCTCAATGCCGGAGTTAACAAGCTCCACAATAATGCTCATGTTTAAGTAACCTTTAGTGTAAGATAGATCAACAGACTAAACCGAGTACTAGCATAGCATGCACACTGTCACCTTCATGCATATGTAGGAGGAATAGATCACATCAATAATATCATAGCAATAGTTAACTCCATAATCTACAAGAGATCATGATCATAGCACAAACCAAGTACTAACACGGTGCACACACTGTCACCATTACACACGTGCAGGAGGAATAGAACTACTTTAATAACACATCGCTAGAGTAGCACATAGATGAATTGTGATACAAAACTCAGATGAATCTCAATCATGTAAAGCAGCTCATGAGATCATTGTATTGAAGTACATAGAGAGAGATTAACCACATAGCTACCGGTACAGCCCCGAGCCTCGATGGAGAACTACTCCCTCCTCATGGGAGCAGCAGCGGTGATGAAGATGGCGGTGGAGATGGCAGCGGTGTCGACGGAGAAGCCTTCCGGGCACTTCCCCGCTCGGCAGGTGCCGAACAGAGATCCGTCCCCGCATCTTGGCTTCGCGATGGCGGCGGCTCTGGAAGGTTTTCGTGGGTTTCGTCAATTGGTATAGGGTTTTCTGATCCAGGGCTTTTTATAGGCGGAGAGGCGGCGCAGAAGGTCGAAGGGGGCCCACACCCTAGGGGGCGCGCCCCCTAGGCCGCGCCGGGTGTGGTGTGGTGGCCCTGCCTCCCTTCTCTGGCGGTTCTCGTGTGTTCTGGATGCTTCCGGGTAAAATAGGAACCCGGGCGTTGATTTCGTCTCGATTCCGAGAATATTTCGTTACTAGGATTTCTGAAACCAAAAACAGCAGAAACAGAACTGCACTTCGGCATCTTGTTAATAGGTTAGTTCCAGAAAATGCACGAATATGACATAAAGTGTGCATAAAACATGTAGATAACATCAATAATGTGGCATGGAACATAAGAAATTATCGATACGTCGGAGACGTATCAGCATCCCCAAGCTTAGTTCTGCTCGTCCCGAGCAGGTAAAACGATAACACAGATAATTTCTGGAGTGACATGCCATCATAACCTTGATCATACTATTTGTAAAGCATATGTAGTGAATGCAGCGATCAAAACAATGTGTATGACATGAGTAAACAAGTGAATCATATAGCAAAGACTTTTCATGAATAGCACTTCAAGACAAGCATCAATAAGTCTTGCATAAGAGTTAACTCATAAAGCAATAATTCAAAGTAAAGGTATTGAAGCAACACAAAAGAAGATTAAGTTTCAGCGGTTGCTTTCAACTTGTAACATGTATATCTCATGGATATTGTCAACATAGAGTAATATAATAAGTGCAATAAGCAAATATGTAGGAATCAATGCACAGTTCACACAAGTGTTTGCTTCTTGAGGTGGAGAGAAATAGGTGAACTGACTCAACATTGAAAGTAAAAGAATAGTCCTCATAGAGGAAAAGCATCGATTGCTATATTTGTGCTAGAGCTTTGATTTTGAAAACATGAAACAATTTTGTCAACGGTAGTAATAAAGCATATGCATCATGTAAATTATATCTTATAAGTTGCAAGCCTCATGCATAGTGTACTAATAGTGCCCGCACCTTGTCCTAATTAGCTTGGACTACCTGGATTATCACCGCAATACATATGCTTTAACCAAGTATCACAAAGGGGTACCTCTATGCACTTTGTACAAAGGTCTAAGGAGAAAGCTCGCATCTGGATTTCTCGCTATTGATTATTCTCAACTTAGACATCCATACCGGGACAACATAGACAACAGATAATGGACTCCTCTTTTAATGCTTTAAGCATTCAACAACAATTAATTCTTTTCTCATTAGAGATTTGAGGATGTTTGTCCAAAACTGAAACTTCCACCATGGAACATGGCTTCGGTTAGCGGCCCAATGTTCTTCTCTCACAATATGCATGCTCAAACCATTCAACTCAGAGTAGATCGCCCTTACTTCAGACAAGACGAACATGCATAGCAACTCACATGAAATTCAACAATGAGTTGATGGCGTTCCCCAGTAAACATGGTTATCGCACAACAAGCAACTTAATAAGAGATAAAGTGCATAATTACATATTCAATACCACAATAGTTTTTAAGCTATTTGTCCCATGAGCTATATATTGCATAGGTGAATGATGGAATTTTAAAGGTAGCACTCAAGCAATTTACTTTGGAATGGCTGGAAAATACCATGTAGTATAGGTAGGTATGGTGGACACAAATGGCATAGTGGTTGGCTCAAGTATTTTGGATGCATGAGAAGTATTCCCTCTCGATACAATGGTTTAGGCTAGCAAGGCTTATTTGAAACAAACACAAGGATGAACCGGTGCAGCAAAACTCACATAAAAGACATATTGAAAACATTATAAGACTCTACACCGTCTTCCTTGTTGTTCAAACTCAATACTAGAAATTATCTAGACCTTAGAGAAACCAAATATGCAAACCAAATTTTAGCATGCTCTATGTATTTCTTCATTAATGGGTGCAAAGCATATGATGCAAGAGCTTAAACATGAGCACAACAATTGCCAAGTATCACATTACCCAAGACATTATAGCAATTACTACATGTATCATTTTCCAATTCCAACCATATAACAATTTAACGAAGGAGAAACTTCGCCATGAATACTATGAGCTAAGAACACATGTGTTCATATGCAACAGCGGAGCGTGTCTCTCTCCCACACAAACATTTATTCAAACAAAAACAAAAACAAAAACAAACCGACGCTCCAAGCAAAGCACATAAGATGTGATGGAATAAAAATATAGTTTCAGGGGAGGAACCTGATAATGTTGTCGATGAAGAAGGGGATGCCTTGGGCATCCCCAAGCTTAGACGCTTGAGTCTTCTTGATATATGCAGGGGTGAACCACCGGGTGCATCCCCAAGCTTAGAGCTTTCACTCTTCTTGATCATAGTATATCATCCTCCTCTCTTGACCCTTGAAAACTTCCTCCACACCAAACTCGAAACAACTCATTAGAGGGTTAGTGCACAATAAAAATTAACATATTCAGAGGTGACACAATCATTCTTAACACTTCTGGACATTGCATAATGCTACTGGACATTAGTGGATCAAAGAAATTCATCCAACATAGCAAAAGAGGCAATGCGAAATAAAAGGCAGAATCTGTCAAAACAGAACAGTTCGTATTGACGAATTTTAAAATGGCACCAGACTTGCTCAAATGAAAATGCTCAAATTGAATGAAAGTTGCGTACATATCTGAGGATCATGCACGTAAATTGGCTTAATTTTCTGAGCTACCTACAGGGAGGTGGACCCAGATTCGTGACAGCAAAGAAATCTGGAACTGCGCAGTAATCCAAATCTAGTACTTACTTTACTATCAAAGACTTTACTTGGCACAACAAAACACAAAACTAAGATAAGGAGAGGTTGCTACAGTAGTAAACAACTTCCAAGACACAAATATAAAACAAAGTACTGTAGCAAAATAACACATGGGTTATCTCCCAAGAAGTTCTTTTCTTTATAGCCATTAAGATGGGCTCAGCAGTTTTAATGATGCACTCGCAAGAAATAGTATTTGAAGCAAAAGAGAGCATCATGAGGCAAATTCAAAACACATTTAAGTCTAACATGCTTCCTATGAAGAGGAATCTTGTAAGTAAACAAGTTCATGAAGAGCAAAGTAACAAGCATAGGAAGATAAAACAAGTGTAGCTTCAAAAATTTCAGCACATAGAGAGGTGTTTTAGTAACATGAAAATTTCCACAACCATATTTTTCTCTCTCATAATAACTTTCAGTAGCATCATGAGCAAACTCAACAATATAACTATCACATAAAGCATTCTTATCATGAGTCTCATGCTTAAAATTATTACTCTCCACATAAGCATAATCAATTTTATTAGTTGTAGTGGGAGCAAATTCAACAAAGTGGCTATCATTATTATTCTCATTATCAAATATAGGAGGCATAGTATAATCACAACAAAATTTACTCTCCATAGTAGGTGGCACCAAAAGACCACTATCATTATAATCATCATAAATAGGAGGTAAAGTATCATCAAAGAAAATTTTCTCCTCAATGCTTGGGGGACTAAAAATATCATGCAAACCAGCTTCCCCAAGCTTAGAACTTTCTATATCATTATCAACAATGGTGTTCAAAGCGTTCATACTAATATTACTACCAGCATGCAAAGAAGATTTCATAGGTTTTTTAATTTTCGCATCAAACAATCCATGTTTTAAATCAGGAAATAGAACAAGAAGCTCATTGTTGTCCATTATGCCAAACTAGTGTAAACAAGAAACAAAAAGATGCAATTGCAGGATCTAAAGGAAATAGCTTCGAGCACAAACACAATGGTGCCAGAAAAGTACTTTACCTGGAACCGGAGTATGAGTGCCTTTTTACCTTTCCTCCCCGGCAACGGCGCCAGAAAAGTGCTTGATGTCTACGTTCCCCCTCCTTTCACGTGAGATGTTGGGCCTCCAAGAGCAGAGGTTTGTAGAACAGCAGCAAGTTTCCCTTAAGTGGATACCCAAGGTTTATCGAACTCAGGGAGGAAGAGGTCAAAGATATCCCTCTCATGCAACCCTGCAACCACAAAGCAAGAAGTCTCTTGTGTCCCCAACACACCAAATAGGTGCACTAGTTCGGCGAAGAGATAGTGAAATACAGGTGGTATGAATATATATGAGCAGTAGCAACGGTGCCAGAAAAGTGCTTGGCGCGTAATTGGTGGTGGTGGTATTGCAGCAGTAGTAACACAGTAAAACAGTAAACAAGCAGTAGTAACTCAGCAGTATTTAGGAACAAGGCCTAGGGATTACACTTTCACTAGTGGACACTCTCAACATTGATCACATAACAGAACAGATAAATGCATACTCTACACTTTTGTTGGATGATGAACACATTGCGTAGGATTACACGAACCCTCAATGCCGGAGTTAACAAGCTCCACAATAATGCTCATGTTTAAGTAACCTTTAGTGTAAGATAGATCAACAGACTAAACCGAGTACTAGCATAGCATGCACACTGTCACCTTCATGCATATGTAGGAGGAATAGATCACATCAATAATATCATAGCAATAGTTAACTCCATAATCTACAAGAGATCATGATCATAGCACAAACCAAGTACTAACACGGTGCACACACTGTCACCATTACACACGTGCAGGAGGAATAGAACTACTTTAATAACACATCGCTAGAGTAGCACATAGATGAATTGTGATACAAAACTCAGATGAATCTCAATCATGTAAAGCAGCTCATGAGATCATTGTATTGAAGTACATAGAGAGAGATTAACCACATAGCTACCGGTACAGCCCCGAGCCTCGATGGAGAACTACTCCCTCCTCATGGGAGCAGCAGCGGTGATGAAGATGGCGGTGGAGATGGCAGCGGTGTCGATGGAGAAGCCTTCCGGGGGCACTTCCCCGCTCCGGCAGGGTGCCGGAACAGAGATCCTGTCCCCCAGATCTTGGCTTCGCGATGGCGGCGGCTCTGGAAGGTTTTCGTGGGTTTCGTCAATTGGTATAGGGTTTTCTGATCCAGGGGCTTTTTATAGGCGGAGAGGCGGCGCAGGAAGGTCGAAGGGGGGCCCACACCCTAGGGGCGCGCCCCCTAGGCCGCGCCGGGGTGTGGTGTGGTGGCCCTGCCTCCCTTCTCTGGCGGTTCTCGTGTGTTCTGGATGCTTCCGGGTAAAATAGGAACCTGGGCGTTGATTTCGTCCGATTCCGAGAATATTTCGTTACTAGGATTTCTGAAACCAAAAACAGCAGAAAACAGGAACTGGCACTTCGGCATCTTGTTAATAGGTTAGTTCCAGAAAATGCACGAATATGACATAAAGTGTGCATAAAACATGTAGATAACATCAATAATGTGGCATGGAACATAAGAAATTATCGATACGTCGGAGACGTATCACTATCCTCCAAATGTTGCTGCAAAGGATTATTAGGAACAAGAACAATAGATGCACACTGCTCCATTTTAAAATCATCACTAGGCAAATCAGCTTTATAAGGAGTTTTAGTAAATTTAGAGAAGTTAAACTCACAAGATTCACCAGCAAATTTAGTCAAAATTTTCTCTTTCTTGCAATCTATAATAGCTCCACAAGTATTTAGAAAAGGTCTACCAAAAATAATAGGACAATAATCACTAGCAGCAGAACCAAGTACCAAAAAGTCAGCAGGATATTTAATCTTACCGCATAAAACTTCCACATCTCGAACAATACCAATTGGAGAAATAGTTTCTCTATTAGCCAGCTGAATAACCACATCAATATCTTCAAGTTCACAAGAATCAATTTCGTGCATAATCTCCGTGTAAAGCTCATAAGGAATAGCACTAACACTTGCACCAATATCACACAATCCATAATAGCAATGATCACCAATTCTAACAGATAGCATAGGAACACTAGCTTGTTTGGGTTTATTAGGATGTGAAACAATATTAGAAGCATCTTCACAGAAAATAATATGACCATCCTCCACATTTTCAGTCACAAGATCTTTAACTATTGCAACAGCAGGTTCAACTTTTATTTGTTCTTCAGGTTCTACAGGTTTCTTTTCACTTTTATGAACCGCACTATTTATAACAGAGTACTCCTTCATTTTAGTAGGGAAAGGAGTTTTTTCAATATAAGCTTCAGGAATAACATGATCAGCAGTTTCAACTACAACGCATTTATTAATAGATGAATCAATTTTATCTTTATACGGTTCATGATACTTATCAAAATTCTTCTTTGGCAATTCATAATGAGAGGCAAAAGCTTTATAAAGATTTACAGAACTTGAGAATCAAGACCATATGTAGCACTCATATTACGAAATTTATCAAGATCCATAAAAGCTTCAATGCATTTATAATCATAAATTATACCGATTCTCTATCCTTGTCGTTCTCCCAACCTTCGTATTTTCTTGGATCCGATCAAGAAGGTCCCTTTTAAACTCTTCTTTGTTGCGTGTAAATGATCCGTAACAAGAAGTATCCAGCAAGGTCTTGTCTTGAAAAGAAAGTCTTGCATAGAAATTATCAATAATAACATTACCAGGAAGCTCATGAATGGGGCATTTGAGCATTAAAGACTTCAATCTCCCCCAAGCTTGGGCAATACTCTCTCCATCATGAGGCCAAAAATTATATATGCGATTCCGATCCTTATGAATTTCACTTGGAGGATAGAACTTAGAATAAAACCGGGGCACAATATCATTCCATTCAAGAGAATCCCCATTATCCAAGAATTTATACCAATGCGCCGCCTTACCGGACAGCGATAAAGAGAATAGTTTCTTCCTCACTTCATCCATAGCAATACCTGCACATTTGAATAACCCGCATAATTCATGCAAAAACAGTAAATGATCACCAGGATGGACAGTTCCATCCCCTTCATAGCGGTTATCCATAACACGTTCAATAATTTTCATAAGTATTTTATATGGTATCACTTCCTCACCTGGCGCCTCATCCACTACCGTTGCAGTAGTAGTAGATTTCCCAAATAAAAATTGAAGAGAAGATCTCTCCATAATGACTTATAGCAAAAGAAATAAAATCAGCACAACAAGAAAGGTTTTCCTTACCAATTCCACTTACCAATAGCGCTTCACTCCCCGGCAACGGCGCTTTAAAAATAGTCTTGATGACCCACAAGTATAGGGGGTGTATCGTAGTATTTTCGATAAGTAAGAATGTCGATCCCAACGAGGAGCAGAAGGTGTTGACAAGCGGTTTCGATGAAGGATTCACTTGTAAATGCTCACAGGACAAGTATTCGGGGGTTTTGATGTAACAGTTGAATAAAGTACGAGTAAATAAAGTGCGAGAGTAACAATTGCAGCGAGTGGCCCAATCCTTTTTAGCACAAAGGACAAGCCGGTTTGTTTACTTATAATGACCAAACGTTCTCGAGGACACACGGGATTTTAGTCTAGTGCTTTCGCTACATACGGCTAAATAATCTTCATTGTTATGATAAGTGTTGTGTGGGTGAACCTATGCTAATGCACCGCCCTTCCTAGGACTAATACATACTTGTGATTATACCCCTTGCAAGCATCCGCAACTACAAGAAAGTAATTAAGAATAAATCTAACCACAGCCTTAAACTACTGAGATCCTGCGATCCCTCCTGCATCGATATACCAACGGGGTTTAGGTTTCTGTCACTCCGGCAACCCCGCAATTGGCAAACGAATACAAGATGCATTCCCCTAGGCCCATAAATGGTGAAGTGTCATGTAGTCGACGTTCACATGACACCACTAGAAGAATAACACCACAACTTAAATATCATACCATTGAATATTACTCAACCATAATTCACTACTAACATTTAGACTTCACCCATGTCCTCAAGAACTAAACGAACTACTCACGAGACATCATATGGAACATGATCAGAGGTGATATGATGATGAATAACAATCTGAACATAAACTTGGTTCAATGGTTTCACTCAATAGCATCAACAACAAGTAGAGATCGATACGGAGAGTTTCCCTATCAAACAATCAAGATCAAACCCAAATTGCTACGGCGGTGACGGTATCCAGCGGTGGAGACGGCGGTGATGATGGTGGAGATGATGATGATGGTGATGGAGATGATGTCCAGCTCGATGACGGTGACGATGGCGTCGATTTCCCCTCCGGAGGAATTTCCCCGGCGGATTCCTGCCCGCCGGAGAGCTCTTTCTCTCTCTGGTGTTCTCCGCCCCGCAGAGGCGGCTGTAACTCTTCGCGAGGTACCCTCTGTGGCTTAGGTTTTCGGGACGAAGGATTTCGCGAAGAAAAGGAGGCGAAAGGGGCTGTGGGCCCCCCACACCACATGGCGGCGCGGCCAGGCCATGGGCCGCGCCGCCCTAGGGTGTGGGCCCACCCTGGGTCCTCCTGGCTCCTCCTTCTGGCTTCCTTCGTCATCTTGAAAAATAGGATTTTTGGTATAATTTCCTTCCACAGTTGATCTTCCGAAATATTGTGTTCTGACGGTGCTTTTTCCAGCAGAATCCTGGCTCCGGTGCTTGATCCTCCAATAATGATGAAACATGCAAAATAGATGAAATAACATAAGTATTGTGTCCCAATATGAAATATATCAATGAATAACAGCAAATTATGATATAAAATAGTGATGAAAATTGGACGTATCAATGATCAGTATGAATCGTAACTTTTGAATCAACAATATAAGATCTAAATTTATCACAAGCAAAGACTACAGCTAATAATTCTTTTTCAGTAGTAGCATAATTTCTTTGAGCAGCATCAAGAGTTTTACTAGCATAATGAATAACATTCAGTTTTTTATCTACTCGCTGTCCAAGAACAACATACTTACAGCAAAATCACTAGCATCACACATAATTTCAAAAGGCAAATTCCAATCAGGAGGTTCAACTATAGGAGCAGTTGTTAAGGCTTTCTTAAGAGTTTCAAAAGCTTCCTTACAATCGTCATCAAAAACAAAAGGTACGTCTTTTTGAAGAAGATTAGTAAGAGGCTTTGAAATCTTGGAGAAATCTTTAATAAATCTCCTATAAAACCCAGCATGACCAAGAACACTACGAATACCTTTAACATCCCTCGGATAGGGCATCTTCTCAATTGCTTCAACTTTAGCTCTATCAACTTCAATACCTCTCTCAGAAATTTTATGTTCCAATACAATTCCTTCATTAACAATAAAGTGACATTTCTCCCAATTAAGAACAAGGTTAGTTTCTTCACATCTCTGCAAAACTTTATCAAGGTTTCGCAAGCAACTATCAAAAGAATTCCCATAGACGAAAAAATCATCCATGAATACCTCTACAATACTCTCGCAAAAACCATGAAAAATAGCAGACATGCATCTTTGAAAAGTAGCAGGAGCATTACATAAACCAAAAGGCATACGTCTATAAGCATAAGTTCCATAGGGACAAGTAAAAGTGGTTTTCTCTTGATCTTTAGTTTTAATAGCAATTTGTGAAAACCCAGAATAACCATCAAGAAAGCAAAAATGAGTATTTTTAGACAATCTTTCTAGCATTTGATCAATAAATGGTAAAGGGTAATGATCTTTCTTAGTAACTTTATTAACTTTTCGAAAATCAATGCACATTCTATACCCTACGACTACTCTTTGAGGGATGAGCTCATCATTATCATTAGGCACAACAGTCATTCCTCCTTTCTTGGGAACGCAATGCACAGGACTAACCCATCTACTATCAGCAATAGGATATATAATACCAGCTTCAAGAAGTCTTAATACCTCATTCCTTACCACTTCCTTCATCTTCGGAATTAGATGACGCTGATGTTCAACAACAGGCTTTGCATCATCTTCCATATTAATAGCATGTTGGCAAATAGAAGGAGAAATCCCCTTCAAATCATCAAGAGTGTAGCCAATAGCTCCTCGGTGTTTCTTCAATATTTCCAATAACCTTTCTTCCTCAATCTCTGAAAGCTTAGAACTAATAATAACAGGATATATTTTCTTATCATCAATATGAGCATATTTAAGATTATCAGGTAAAGGCTTTAAATCAAAAACAGGATCTTCCTTTGGTGGCGGTGTTGTACCCAGATCTTCCACAGGTAAATCATGCTTAAGAATAGGTTGGCGAAGAAAAATTTCCTCAAGCTCATCTCTTTCTTTCCTAAAAACTTCACTCTCGCTATTCTCCAAATGTTGCTGCAAAGGATTATTAGGAACAAGAACAATAGATGCACACTGTTCCATTTTAAAATCATCACTAGGCAAATCAGCTTTATAAGGAGTTTTGGTAAATTTAGAGAAGTTAAACTCATAAGATTCACCAGCAAATTTAGTCAAAATTTTCTCTTTCTTGCAATCTATAATAGCTCCACAAGTATTTAGAAAAGGTCTACCAAAAATAATAGGACAATAATCACTAGCAGCAGAACCAAGTACCAAAAAGTCAGCAGGATATTTAATCTTACCGCACAAAACTTCCACATCTCGAACAATACCAATTGGAGAAATAGTTTCTCTATTAGCCAGCTGAATAACCACATCAATATCTTCAAGTTCACAAGAATCAATTTCGTGCATAATCTCCGTGTAAAGCTCATAAGGAATAGCACTAACACTTGCACCAATATCACATAAACCATAATAGCAATGATCACCAATTCTAACAGTTAGCATAGGAACACTAACTTGTTTGGGTTTATTAGGATGTGAAACAATATTAGAAGCATCTTCACAGAAAATAATATGACCATCCTCCACATTTTCAGTCACAAGATCTTTAACTATTGCAACAGCAGGTTCAACTTTTATTTGTTCTTCAGTGTTCTACAGGTTTCTTTTCACTTTTATGAAGCGCTATTTTTATATCAGAGTTCTCCTTAATTTTAGCAGTGAAATGAGTTTTTTCAATATCAGCTTCTGGAATAACATGATCAGCAGTTTCAACTACAACGCATTTATTAATAGATGAATCAATTTTATCTTTATACGGTTCATGATACTTATCAAAATTCTTCTTTGGCAACTCATAATGAGAGGCAAAAGCTTTATAAAGATTTGCAGCAACTTGAGAATCAAGACCATATGTAGCACTCATATTACGAAATTTATCAGTATCCATAAAAGCTTCAATGCATTTATAATCATAAATTATACCTGATTCTCTATCCTTGTCGTTCTCCCAACCTTCAAAGATTTTATTGGATCCGATCAAGAAGGTCCCTTTTAAACTCTTCTTTGTTGCGTGTAAATGATCCGGTAACAAGAAGTATCCAGCAAGGTCTTGTCTTGAAAAGAAAGTCTTGCATAGAAATTATCAATAATAACATTACCAGGAAGCTCATGAATGGGGCATTTGAGCATTAAAGACTTCAATCTCCCCCAAGCTTGGGCAATACTCTCTCCATCATGAGGCCAAAAATTATATATGCGATTCCGATCCTTGTGAATTTCACTTGGAGGATAGAACTTAGAATAAAACTGGGGCACAATATCATTCCATTCAAGAGAATCCCCATTATCCAGTAATTTATACCAATGCGCCGTCTTACCAGACAGCGATATAGAGAATAGTTTCTTCCTCACTTCATCCATAGCAATACCTGCACACTTGAATAAACCGCATAATTCATGCAAGAACAATAAATGATCTCCAGGGTGGACAGTTCCATCCCCTTCATAGCGGTTATCCATAACACGTTCAATAATTTTCATAGGTATTTTATATGGTATCACTTCCTCACCTGGCGCCTCATCCACTACCGTTGCAGTAGTAGTAGATTTCCCAAATAGAAATTGAAGAGAAGATCTCTCCATAATGACTTATAGCAGCAGGCAGAAATAAAATCAGCACAAACAGTAAAGGTTTTCCTTACCAATTCCACTTACCAATAGCGCTTCACTCCCCGGCAACGGCGCCAGAAAATAGTCTTGATGACCCACAAGTATAGGGGGTGTATCGTAGTATTTTCGATAAGTAAGAATGTCGATCCCAACGAGGAGCGAAGGTGTTGACAAGCGTTTCGATGAAGGATTCCTGTTAATGCTCATGCACAAGTATTCGGGGGTTTTGATGTAACAGTTGAATAAAGTACGAGTAAGTAAAGTGCGAGAGTAACAATTGCAGCGAGTGGCCCAATCCTTTTTAGCACAAAGGACAAGCCGGTTTGTTTACTTATAATGACCAAACGTTCTCGAGGACACACGGGATTTTAGTCTAGTGCTTTCGCTACATATGGCTAAATAATCTTCATTGTTATGATAAGTGTTGTGTGGGTGAACCTATGCTAATGTACCGCCCTTCCTAGGACTAATACATACTTGTGATTATACCCCTTGCAAGCATCCGCAACTACAAGAAAGTAATTAAGAATAAATCTAACCACAGCCTTAAACTCTGAGATCCTGCGATCCCTCCCCGCATCGATATACCAACGGGGGTTTAGGTTTCGCTACTCCGGCAACCCCGCAATTGGCAAACGAATACAAGATGCATTCCCCTAGGCCCATAAATGGTGAAGTGTCATGTAGTCGACGTTCACATGACACCACTAGAAGAATAACACCACAACTTAAATATCATACAATTGAATATTACTCAACCATAATTCACTACTAACAGTTAGACTTCACCCATGTCCTCAAGAACTAAACGAACTACTCACAAGACATCATATGGAACATGATCAGAGGTGATATGATGATGAATAACAATCTGAACATAAACCTTGGTTCAATGGTTTCACTCAATAGCATCAACAACAAGTAGAAATAGATACCGGGAGAGTTTCCCCTATCAAACAATCAAGATCAAACCCAAATTGCTACAGCGGTGACGAGGTGCTGCGGTGGAGATGGCGGTGATGATGGTGGAGATGATGATGATGGTGATGGAGATGATGTCCAGCTCGATGACGGTGACGATGGCGTCGATTTCCCCCTCCGGGAGGGAATTTCCCCGGCGGATTCCTGCCCGCCGGAGAGCTCTTTTCTCTCTGGTGTTCTCCGCCCCGCAGAGGCGGCTTTAACTCTTCGCGAGGTACCCTCTGTGGCTTAGGTTTTCGGGACGAAGGGTTTCGCGAAGAAAAGGAGGCGAAAGGGGCTGTGGGGCCCCCACACCACATGGTGGCGCGGCCAGGCCATGGGCCGCGCCGCCCTATGGTCTGGGCCCACCTTGGGTCCAGCTGGCTCCTCCTTCTGGCTTCCTTCGTCATCTTGAAAAATAGGATTTTTGGTATAATTTCCTTCCACAGTTGATCTTCCGAAATATTGCGTTCTGACGGTGCTTTTTCCAGCAGAATCCTGGCTCCGATGCTTGATCCTCCAATAATGATGAAACATGCAAAATAGATGAAATAACATAAGTATTGTGTCCAAATATGAAATATATCAATGAATAACAGCAAATTATGATACAAAATAGTGATGCAAATTGGACGTATCAGTGTGCGAAGCGCCTATCTCGGAAATCATTGGCAACAAAGATGACAGTGGCCGGATTGCCAAATGGGCAATTCAACTATCACCATACGTACCCGCGTACGAAAGAAGATATGCCATAAAGTCACAAGCTTTGGCAGATTTCCTGGTTGATTGGGCTGAAATGCAGTACAAACCACCTAAACCGGAAATTGACTTTTGGAGGATGCACTTTGATGGATCAAAGCTCAAAGAAGGTCTCGGTGTAGGAGTAGTTCTCACCTCACCAAAGGGGGATCACTTGAGATACGTTGTGCAGATACACTTTAGAGCATCAAACAATGTTGCTGATTATGAAGCTTTAGTCCATGGACTCAAGGTCGCAAAAGAAGTCGGAGTGCACCAGATCATTTGTTACGGTGACTCAGATCTCGTGGTACAGCAGTGTTCTGGAGATTGGGACGCAAAAGATGCCAACATGGCCGCATACCGGTTTTCTGTGCAGCAGATTGCCGAATTCTTTGAAGGATGCGAGTTTCACCATGTGCCACGAGCGGAAAATGAAGCCGCGGACACGCTCTCCAAGTTGGGCTTGTCCAGGCAAGAAATTCCTTCCGGAATAGCTTTGGCTCACCTCCGGAAGCCATCAATCAAACCAAGTCCAGAATTCGAGTCAATTTTTGTACCGAAATCCCATGTGGTACCGATGGACATTGACAATCCAAACTCGGGGACTGCTCTCTCTATCTCGGGGACTGCTTCATCTGACCCGGGGACTTCAGGAGCGAAACCAAAAGAATCTATGCCAGTGGATTGCATGGAAATTTATGTACCCGTCTTTGTGGTTCGAGAAGCACCAAACTGGGTGAAACCTATTAAGGAATTCCTGGTCAACAGCGGTTTACCTGCCGATGAAGCCGAATCACGAAGAATCCAAAGGAGGTCCAAAGCCTACACCATCATCAATGGCGAGATGTACAAGAGAAGTGTTACCGGAGTCCTGCAACGCTGTGTGGAAGCGGAAGAAGGAAAGGAGATGTTCCGAGAAATCCACCAAGGAGAATGTGGGCATCATGCCTCATCCAGAGCGCTGGTGGCAAAAGTGTTCCAGCATGGATTTTACTGGCCCACGGCTTTGGAGGATGCTGAGGACTTAGACCAGAAGTGCAACGGGTGCCAGAGGTACAGCAAGCAAAATCATACCCCAGGTTCTGGTTTAAAAACAATACCGATAACTTGACCCTTCGCGGTTTGGTGCTTGGACATGGTCGGACCATTCCGGTCGGCGAGAGGAAGCATGACACATATTCTGGTCATGGTGGATAAATTTACCAAGTGGGTAGAGGTTAAACCAATCCGGAAATGTGATGGGCACACAACCATTAAGTTTCTGAAGGACATCATTTTGTGGTATGGTTACCCGCACAGTATTATCACTGATAATAGCTCAAACTTTGCCGAAGGAGAATTCAAGTGGTTTTGTAAGGATAACAGAATCCGCTTGGATCTAGCCTCAGTGGCACACCCGCAAGCTAATGGCCAAGTGGAAAGGATGAATGCACTCGTGTTGTCCGGTATTAAACCTCGGCTTATCGAGCCACTCAAAGAAATGCCAGGATGTTGGCTTGATGAACTTACATCTGTGCTGTGGAGCATAAGAACCACACCAAACCGGTCAACCGGCTACACACCATTTTTCATGGTATATGGAGCAGAAGCGGTCATACCAACCGACATCATCCATGACTCACCACGAGTCCAACTCTATACCGAAGAAGAGGTAAAAGAGGACCGAGAAAATGATGTTGATTTGCTCGAGCAACAAAGAGAGCTGGCACTGGCAAGATCAGCCATATATCAACAAAACCTCGAACGCTATCATAACCGGAAGGTAAACCCAAGGGTGTTCCAGGAAGGGGACCTAGTGCTACGTCTAGTGCAGCGCACTAAGGGACGGCACAAACTCTCACCTCTGTGGGAAGGACCTTTCATTGTGAGCAAGGCTCTACACAATAATGCCTACTACCTAATCGATGCACAGGATCCCAAGGAAAGAAAGACGGACAGGTCAGGAGAGGAAACCAAACGCCCGTGGAACATAGTGATGTCTACGTGTGCTTCTATTCTTGTAGACAGTGTTGGGCCTCCAAGAGCAGAGGTTTGTAGAACAGCAGCAAGTTTCCCTTAAGTGAATCACCCAAGGTTTATCGAACTCAGGGAGGTAGAGGTCAGAGATATCCCTCTCAAGCAACCCTGCAATTAAGATACAAGAAGTCTCTTGTGTCCCCAACACACCTAATACACTTGTGAGATGTATAGGTGCACTAGTTCGGCGAAGAGATATTAAAACGCAGGTGGTATAGATGGTGGTAAACGGTAAATGCGATCTGAAGTAAATATTGCAGGAAGTAAAGATGCAGTAAAATAGTAAATAAGCGATGTTTGCAGTATTTGGAAACAAGGCCTAGGGATCCTACTTTCACTAGTGGACACTCTCAACATTGCAATCATAATTGAATATAAATAAGCACTTCATCATACTACTCTCCTGTTGAATAAAGAACTCAAATTCATTGGGCAAGTGTGCAAAAGCACACCTCAAAGGCGTATTCCCAAGTACTAATAAACACCCCACACTGTCACCGTGAGCATTCATAGGAGGTACTAACACACCACAATTCATAAGGGAGTTACACACGGCGCACACACTGTCACCATTACACTGAGGTCACAGTAACTCCAAAGTTATAATAAAACACTTGAATAGCATATGACATCTAGATTGCAAAGCCTATGATCACATAGATGAACAAATAAGTACTACTCTCAAACACTCTCTTGTTGGATAACAAACACCATTCATTGCGTAGAACTACAAGAGCACAGCTCAAGCCGGAGTAAACAAGCTCCACAACATCCGGAGTTCATATTAAAGTAACCTCTAGAGTGCATAATAGACAAGAGTAACATCTACATATTCATATAGATCACACCATGGGAGAGAGAGAGATGAACCACATAGCTACCGGTAGAGCCCTCAGCCTCGGGGGAGAACTACTCCCTCCTCATCATGGGAGACAGCAGCGGCGATGAAGATGGCGGTGGCGTCGATGGAGATGGCTTCCGGGGGCAATTCCCCGTCCCGGCGGCGTGCCAGAACAGAGACTTCTATCCCCCGAACTTGGCTTCGCGATGGCGGCGGCTGCGTAACTTTTCTCGTCTCGTGGCTTATCTTTTTAGGGTTTTCGCAACGGAGAGACTTTATAGGTGGAAGGGCAGCCTCGGAGGGGTCCCGAGGGACCCACACCATAGGGGGGCGCGCCGGCCGCGCCGCCATGTGGGGTGGGGCCCCCTTGGCTCCCCTCTAGCCCCTCTTCGGTGCTCTGGAACCTTCCGTGAAATATAAGATCGTGGGCTTTTGTTTCGTCCAATTCCGAGAATATTACCTGTGTAAGATTTCTGGAACCAAAAACAGCAGAAAACAGGAACTGGCGCTTCGGCATCTTGTTAATAGGTTAGTTCCAGAAAATGCATCAAAACGATATAAAGTATGAATAAAACATGTAGGTATTGTCATAAAACTAGCATGGAACATAAGAAATTATAGATACGTTGGAGACGTATCAAGCATCCCCAAGCTTAGTTCCTACTCGCCCTCAAGTAGGTAAATGATAACAAGGATAATTTCTTAAGTGACATGCTACCAACATGATCTTGATCAATACTATTGTAAAGCATATGAGATGAATGAAGTGATTCGAAGCAATGGTAAAGACAATGACTAAACAACTGAATCATATAGCAAAGACTTTTCATGAATAGTACTTTGAAGACAAGCATCAATAAGAATTGCATAGGAGTTAACTCATAAAGCAATAGATTCTTAATAGAAGGTTTTGAAGCAACACAAAGGATGATTAAGTTTCAGCAATTGCTTTCAACTTGTAACATGTATATCTCATGGATAGTTGTCAACATAAAGCAATATAACAAGTGCAATAAGAAAACATGTAAGAATCAATGCACACAGTTGACACAAGTGTTTGCTTCTAAGATAGAAAGAAGTGGGTAAACTGACTCAACATAAAGTAAAAGAAAGGCCCTTCGCAGAGGGAAGCATGGATTACTATTTTTGTGCTAGAGCTTTTATTTTGAACACATAGAAACAATTTTGTCAACGGTAGTAATAATTCATATGTGTTATGCATAAGACATCTTATAAGTTGCAAGCCTCATGCATAGAATACCAATAGTGCTCACACCTTGTCCTAATTAGCTTGGATTTACATGGATTATCATTGCATTACATATGTTTCAACCAAGTGTCACAAAGGGGTACCTCTATGCCACATGTACAAAGGTCCAAGGAGATAAATCGCATTTGATTTCTCGTTTTTGATAGATCTCAACTAAGGACATCCATACCGGGACAACATAGAAAACAGATAATGGACTCCTCTTTAATGCATAAGCATTCAACAACAGATAATATTCTCATAAGAGATTGAGGATTAATGTCCAAACTGAAACTTCCACCATGATTCATGGCTTTAGTTAGCGGCCCAATGTTCTTCTCTAACAATATGCATACTCAAACCATTTAATCATGATAAATCACCCTTACTTCAGACAAGACGAACATGCATAGCAACTCACATGATATTCAACAAAGGTGTAATAGTTGATGGCGTCCCCAGAAACATGGTTACCGCTCAACAAACAACTTATAAGAAATAAGATACATAAGCTACATATTCTTTACCTCAATAGTTTTTAAGGCTATTTTCCCATGAGCTATATATTGCAAAGACAAGGAATGAAATTTTAAAGGTAGCACTCAAGAAATTTACTTTGGAATGGCAGAGAAATACCACATAGTAGGTAGGTATGGTGGACACAAATGGCATAGGTTTTGGCTCAAGGTTTTGGATGCACGAGAAGAATTCCCTCTCAGTACAAGGCTTTGGCTAGCAAGGTTGTTTGAAGCAAACACAAGTATGAACCGGTATAGCAAAACTTACATAAGAACATATTGCAAGCATTATAAGACTCTACACTGTCTTCCTTGTTGTTCAAACACTTCACCAGAAAATATCTAGACTTTTAGAGAGACCAATCATGCAAACCAAATTTCAACAAGCTCTATGGTAGTTCTTCATTAATAGGTGCAAAGTACATGATGCAAGAGCTTAAACATGATCTATTTGAGCAAAACAATTGCCAAGTATCAAATTATTCAAGACAATATACCAACTACCACATGAAGCATTTTCTGTTTCCAACCAAATAGCAATAAGTGAAGCGATCAACTTTCGCCATTGAACATTAAAAGTAAAAGCGAAGAACACTAGTGTTCATATGAAAAAGCGGAGCGTGTCTCTCTCCCACACATGGATTGCTAGGATCCGAATTTATTCAAACATAAACAAAAATAAAAACAAACAGACGCTCCAAGTAAAGCACATAAGATGTGACGGAATAAAAATATAGTTTCACTAGAGGTGACCTGATAAGTTGTTGATGAAGAAGGGGATGCCTTGGGCATCCCCAAGCTTAGATGCTTGAGTCTTCTTGAAATATGCAGGGATGAACCACGGGGGCATCCCCAAGCTTAGACTTTTCACTCTTCTTGATCATATTGTATCATCCTCCTCTCTTGATCCTTGAAAACTTCCTCCACACCAAACTCAAAACAAACTCATTAGAGGGTTAGTGCATAATCAAAAATTCACATATTCAGAGGTGACATAATCATTCTTAACACTTCTGGACATTGCCCAAAGCTACTGAAAGTTAATGGAACAAAGAAATCCATTCAACATAGCAAAAGAGGCAATGCGAAATAAAAGGCAGAATCTGTCAAAACAGAACAGTCCGTAAAGACGAATTTTTTAGAGGCACTTAACAGGCTCAGATGAAAAGGCTCAAAACTAACGAAAGTTGCGTAAATATCCGAGGATCACGCATGTAAATTGGCAGATTTTTTTGATTCTTCTACAGAGAGATCTACTCAAATTTGTGACAGGTAGAAATCTGTTTCTACGCAGCAATCCAAATCTAATATCAACTTTACTATTAGAGACTTTACTTGGCACAACAATGCAATAAAATAAAGATAAGGAGAGGTTGCTACAGTAGTAACAACTTCCAAGACGCAACAAAACAGTAGCAAAATAAAAACATGGGTTATCTCCCAAGAAGTGCTTTCTTTATAGCCATTAAGATGGGCTCAGTAATTTTAATGATGCTCGTGCAAGAAATAAGAGTTGAAGCAAAAGAGAGCATCAAAAGCAAATAAGAAACACTTTTAAGTCTAACCCACTTCCTATAAAAAGGAATCTTGTAAATAAACAAGTCATGTAAGCATGATACAACAAGCATAGAACCATGTTTCCCTCTCTCATAATAACTTTCAGTAGCATCATGAACAAACTCAACAATATAACTATCACATGAAACATTCTTATCATGAGCTACATGCATAAAATTATTACTCTCCACATAAGCATAGTCATTACTATTAATTTTAGTGGGAGCAAATTCAATAAGATAGCTATCATTATTATTCTCATCACCATAATCATCATATATAGGAGGCATATTGTAATCATAATTAATTTTCTCCTCAATAGTAGGTGGATTGAAAATATGATAGTCATCATTGTAATCATCATATATAGGAGGTAAAGTATCATCAAAGTAAATTTTCTCCTCCAAACTTGGGGGACTAAAAATATCACAACCAGCTTCCCCAAGCTTAAATTCTTCCATAGCATTAACAATAATAGTATTCAAAGAGTTCATGCTAATAACATTGCTACAACTGTTTTGCAAACAAAGTTCCATGGGTTTTTTAATTCTCTCTTCAAACACATCATGTCCTAATTCAATATAAAGTTCATAAAGATCTCTAATTTTTTTGTTGTTTTCCATTAAGCCTAACTAGTGAAAATAAAAACAAGAAACAAAAAGATATAATTGCAGGATCTAAAGGAGATAGCTTCGAGCACTCACACACCGGCAACAGTGCTAGGAAATAGCTTAGTAGTCGGAGGATGTGAATACCTTTTACCTTACCTCCCCGGCAACGGCGCCAGAAAATAGCTTGATGTCTACGTGTGCTTCTATTCTTGTAGACAGTGTTGGGCCTCCAAGAGCAGAGGTTTGTAGAACAGCAGCAAGTTTCCCTTAAGTGAATCACCCAAGGTTTATCGAACTCAGGGAGGTAGAGGTCAGAGATATCCCTCTCAAGAAACCCTGCAATTAAGTTACAAGAAGTCTCTTGTGTCCCCAACACACCTAATACACTTGTCAGATGTATAGGTGCGCTAGTTCGGCGAAGAGATATTAAAACGCAGGTGGTATAGATGGTGGTAAACGGTAATTGCGATCTGAAGTAAATATTGCAGGAAGTAAAGATGCAGTAAAACAGTAAATAAGCGATGTTTGCAGTATTTGGAAACAAGGCCTAGGGATCCTACTTTCACTAGTGGACACTCTCAACATTGCAATCATAATTGAATATAAATAAGCACTTCATCATACTACTCTCCTATTGAATAAAGAACTCAAATTCATTGGGCAAGTGTGCAAAAGCACACCTCAAAGGCGTATTCCCAAGTACTAATAAACACCCCACACTGTCACCGTGAGCATTCATAGGAGGTACTAATACACCACAATTCATAAGGGAGTTACACACGGCGCACACACTGTCACCATTACACCGAGGTCACAGTAACTCCAAAGTTATAATAAAACACTTGAATAGCATATGACATCTATATTGCAAAGCCTATGATCACATAGATGAACAAATAAGTACTACTCTCAAACACTCTCTTGTTGGATAACAAACACCATTCATTGCGTAGGGCTACAAGAGCACACCTCAAGCCGGAGTAAACAAGCTCCACAACATCCGGAGTTCATATTAAAGTAACCTCTAGAGTGCATAATAGACAAGAGTAACATCTACATATTCATATAGATCAAACCATGGGAGAGAGAGATGAACCACATAGCTACCGGTAGAGCCCTCAGCCTCGGGGGAGAACTACTCCCTCCTCATCATGGGAGACAGCAGCGGCGATGAAGATGGCGGTGGTATCGATGGATGGCTTTCGGGGGCAATTCCCCGTCCCGGCGGCGTGCCGGAACAGAGACTTCTGTCCCCCGAACTTGGCTTCGCGATGGCGGCGGCTGCGTAACTTTTCTCGTCTCGTGGCTTATCTTTTTAGGGTTTTCGCGACGGAGAGACTTTATAGGCGGAAGGGCAGCCTCGGAGGGGTCCCGAGGGACCCACACCATAGGGGGGCGCCCCCCCTTGGCCGCGCCGCCATGTGGGGTGGGGCCCCCTTGGTTCCCCTCTGGCCCCTCTTCGGTGCTCTGGAACCTTCTGTGAAATATAAGATCGTGGGCTTTTGTTTCGTCCAATTCCGAGAATATTTCCTGTGTAAGATTTCTGGAACCAAAAACAGCAGAAAACAGGAACTGGCGCTTCGGCATCTTGTTAATAAGTTAGTTCCGGAAAATGCATCAAAACGATATAAAGTATGAATAAAACATGTAGGTATTGTCATAAAACTAGCATGGAACATAAGAAATTATAGATACGTTGGAGACATATCACATAGCTCTTCTTCGCCCTTTCTATTCCTAAGAAGGTAATGTAAGGAGTTTCTTTTTTGTACCTTATTTGCTATCAATAAACATGCCGGCACCTCGAATGTATCTCGGGGACTGCCTCTACCGGAATCGCGTGTAATGTGTTTATTTTTTCCGTATGCCGGTTTGTTTGTTGGAAACTTTCCTTTCCGGTTTAGTAGTGTGCTTAACCTAAAGGTAAATCTTCGACTTAACTGCTGTCCGCAACCCGGCTTCATGGCAAGCAAGACAAACCGGAAAGATTTGAGCACATGAAAAACAGGAAAGAAACCAAAAACAAGCAACCCGGAAAAGATTTAACTAACCCCGGTTATATCGGTTTTTTGTGAAAAATTTCGAGTTTTTTCTCTAAGTTCGAGAAAATGCTTGCTTGGCAAAAGAACTTTGGGCCTCATACGTCAAACACCTAAAAGAGGTAGACAGAGCCAAAGCAAAAGAACCAAGTGTGCATCAGATTGAATTCGGGAATGAATCCGGAATCTTCACCAAGCAAAATGCCAAGGAAAACAAACCGAACGGTTTCCATTCAAATAAACTTACCGGTTTCGCATAATAAGCTTAAGAGTCAAGCATGCAAACCTATTAACTACTACAGTTCACCACAACCAAAGGACTTAAATTGCATATTACATCTCCTCACCCGGCATACCGGGGGAATTTCACGAAATTGTTTTTTCATAAGAACATGACCAAAGTTCACTGGTAAAGCGGAGATGAGCTCTCCGGGGCTTGTTCAGGGGGTACTTCGGGGGCTTGCTCGGGGTTACCGGCAGCTGGTTCTTCTGGGGCATCTGGAACAACTTCTTCTTCGGCCTTGTCATCGCTGGCTTCCTCTTCCTCCTCTTCATCATCAGTGTATTCTTCTTCGAAGTCCACTGAAGAAGGGATGAAGGTGCTGGCGGAGGCATAGCTGGCGATCCGGTAGGCACGGGCGCGACATGCAGCAGTCTTCTCCGGATCAAGATCTGTTGGGGAGTCGGCACGCATGATGTGCAAGCTCTCGAGATCCAGAGATTCGTACCAGGAGCATACGAACCGAAGCGCTGTGTTTGCTCCGGCCCGCGCAGTAGAGTGCCGCCACTCGCTGAGCCGCTTGTCGGTTTCCTGGAGCCGCTCCGCGAGGCCGATGATGTTGTCCGGCACCGGTTCCCCAGGCCAGAGGCACTTGAAGGTTTTCAGCACGGCTTCCGGAACCTGGCCAAGGTGCCGATCAACAACCCTCATGTGCGAGATGCGGGAGTACAAGGCCGCAAGGCGATGCTTTGTGGTCCAGGGGCGTTGGCGTCAACCGAATCATTGATCCGGGCCTTGGCGGCGGTAGCCTCGGAATGCTCCTGGGAATCCGGAAAGAACCCTGCGAAAAGATCAAAAGAAGCTGGTGTGAGAACAAATCGGCAAGAAAGGAAAGCTCGTAAGCAAAAGGAAAGGACACCTACTCAGGGCCTTGTCGTCAACGTCCTTGACCATCTGGTCAAGTGAGACCTGGACCGCCAGAAGTTCAGCATTCCGCTCCTGCTCCTGCTGCCGCAACCTCCTCTCCTCCTCAAGCTCCCGTCGCAGCTGTTCCTCGGCCTCAGCAAATTGCTTCCGGGCCTCCTCGACCTTGGCGTCGCCAGCAGAGATGGCCTCCTTCAGCGCCCCTGCATGCTGCAGCCCAGCTTGCATCAGTTGATCCTTGAGGCTGGCGGTTTCATCCCGCTGGGCCTTTAGGTCGCGCTGGTGCTGGACGAACAACTTTTCATTTTCGGCTGAAATCCGAAATGGGAGGAGTTATCAGAAAAAAGATAACAAGGGAAAAAAACAAACCGGCAGATGCGGCTTACCTTTGAGCGCAACGACTTGGCCGGTAAGGTCATCGAGGGAGGCTTCCGGCAGGGCAGCTGCGCAAAGGAAACCTATTAACAATGTTCATCAAGATAAAAGCCGGTACAAAAGAAGCCGGTAGGCTCAAACAAACCTTGGCACTGGCTGTGAGTCAGCTTGAGGGAGGCGAAGGCCTCGGTAAGATCCCGGTGCTCCCACAACAGCTCCTCAAATAATTGCTTGCGGGTGTCCAACACGCCCTGCACAAGTTAAAAGAAACCGTGAGCTATGCCGGTTTTTTGAGGCAAGTTTCGCGCTAAGTACTTTGCGCTTAACCCGAAACTCGGGGACTAGCTATGCCGGGTTTTTGAGGCAAGTTTCGCGCTAAGTACTTTGCGCTTAACCCGAAACTCGGGGACTAGCTATGCCGGTTTTTTTAGCAGTTTCGCGCTAAGTACTTTGTGCTTAACCCGAAAATCGGGGACTAGCTATGCCGGTTTTTTGAGCAGTTTCGCGTTAAGTACTTTGTGCTTAACCCGAAACTCGGGGACTAGCTATGCCCGTTTTTTGAGCAGTTTCGCGCTAAGTACTGTGTGCTTAATCGAAACTCGGGGACTATGAGGATATACTTATAAGTGTTGAAGTTGAAAACCGGCATCGGTATGAAGAGAAAAGTTGAAGTTCCAGTAAAAAGCTTACCAACATGTTGTTGTTGGCATCATGCCAGGCGTTGTCAAACTCCTTCATAGCATGCTTGAGTCGCCCCAGATGTTGCACCGTGCTCCGAGGGCCGCGCGTGTCAAACACCAACTTCTTGTCCTTGCCAACACCGAGGGTGGCATTGGTAAGGCCAGGGAGGTTCCACTTGTCCACGTACCGCTGCAATGCGCCCAGGTTGGCGTCGCCGCGGTTAAGCTCAACAATCCAGCCCAGCTGTGCTGAGACCTTCTCGCCGGCGGTAATGGCGGCGCGCCCGGCATGCAGAACAAGGGCTTGGCCTTGAGAGCCGGTAGGTGGAGCCGCCGCAGCCGTGACAACGCTGGAGAGCTGCTCGGCGGTGATCTCAGCGCCCTTCCGGGAGCTCTTCTGTGGAGCAGGAGGAGGTTTGTTGGCAGATGCCGGTGGTGGCGCAGAAGCGCCCTTGGCCGGTGAAGAGGATGACGGCGGTGCAGAAGATGAAGTCTTGGAGGGGGAAGCACTAGGTTGGCTGGTGTTCTCGGGGACAGGCGGAACCAAACCTGTAATAAGGCATGGCTCGAAGATATTTTGGTTAGGTTAATGAAAATGCTATGGTATCGCGCGGGTTTGGTTATTTGTTGCATCTTTTGTTATGTTGTCTGGTTAGCCAAGTCGCCATGGCCAGAAGGGGCCAGTCGCTAAGCGACCCCGATGAAGGCTACCGCTTGACTGTTTTTCTTGCCGAGCTGGGCGTCCCCAGTCGTAGTATGTAGTCATATAGTGCGAGTAGCAGCCTCATGGGTGGAGAGTGTGGCGTTTATTTTACGCTGTATCTTATAGCGTGCCTCTCGTCGTGGCCCGTGGGGCCAGTCGCATGGCGACTCCGAAGGGGTTCTTGATTTAGCGTGTTTTCCTTGGCGAGCCGCGGGTCCATTTTGCAGAGTCCGTGGTCGAAGTACTTAGCCGTTCAAGTCACCTGCCTAAGGCAGAGGAGGGCGATTGCATGCTGTGCGGTGTATCATTGTACGGTTGCTGAGGCCCGGGGGGCTGGTCGAGCGGGCGACCTTGTCGTAGGGTCCAGTCGCCGTTTTCGCTTGACGGTGTAAGGGGTGGGGGTTTGTCCAATCCTGGAAGTGCGACTGACCGGTACGCCACACCCTTGTTAGCTAAGCTACTTAGCCGTTCTGGACTACGCTACAAGCAGCAGCAAGCGAAAGTCTCCCAGTTTCCGAGCTGCGCTTCTTTGGCGATCTGCTCGTTGTGCGATTGGGAGATATGTTCGTGCGCTGCACAGAGGCGGGTGGCGAATGCGAATGAAGTACTGAAGGCCTTCAAGTTTCGCATACATGGCGACTAAGTGTAAAATCGCCGGAGGAGGCTGATGTTCCAGGGGCGCTCGACCTCCCTGGTGAGGGGCTCGCCGTTGTCGTCTTTGCGGGCATCGATGAGGTAGTAGGCGTCGTTGCCGAGGACTCAGCTGATGGCGAATGGCCCTTCCCATGGGGGAGATAGTTTGCGCATGCCTTTTTTTTTGTCCTGGATTAGCCGAAGGACGAGGTCGCCCTCTTGGAAGGAGCGACTGGGGACGCGACGACTGTGACAGCGGCGAAGGCCTTGCTGGTAGATGGCTGTCCTGGAGAGTGCGAGGTCTCGCGCCTCGTCGAGGAGGTCGACATCGTCCTGACGAGCGCGCTCGTTCTCCTCTTCGGCGTAGTTTACAACTCGCGGTGAGTCGTGGGCGATGTCGGTGGGCATGACCGCTTTGGCGCCGTATACCAGGAAGAAGGGCGTGTAGCCAGTCGACCTGTTCGGTGTTGTGCGAATGCCCCAGAGTACGGAGGGGAGTTCTTCTGCCTAGCATCCGGCCGCACGTTCTAGAGGTACCACCAGTCGTGGTTTGATTCCGTGGAGGATGCTCTGGTTCGCCCTTTCTGCATGCCCATTCGACTCGGGGTGCGCGACTGAAGCAAGGTCCAGTCGGATGCCGTTCTCTTCGCAGAAATCGGCCATTTCTCCTTTGGCGAAGTTTTTGCCGTTGTCGGTGATGATGCTGTGAGGGTATCCGTAGCGGTAGAGCAACTCCTGTAGGAATTTGGTGGATGTTTTGCCGTCGCGCTTCTTAATGGGTTTCGTTTCCACCCATTTGGTGAATTTGTCCACGGCGACGAGGAGGTGAGTGTACCCGCCGGGAGCTATTTTGAACTTCCCCACCATGTCCATGCCCCAGACAGCGAATGGCCAGGTGAGAGGTATGGTCTTTAGTGCCGAGCCCGGCATAACTTCTGGCACCTGACGCATGCGCGAACGAGGTCGACTGCGTCGGAGTGAGCTGTAGGCCAGTAGAAGCCGTGTCGAAGGGCTTTGGCCACGATTGAGCGTGCGGCCGCGTGGTGGCCGCAGTCCCCTGCGTGGATGTCGCGCAGGATTTTGCGACCTTCTTCGGAGGTGACACATCGCTGAAATACTCCGGAGATGCTGCGGTTGTAGATCTCGTTGTTGATGATGGTGAAGGAAATGTAGCGGCGCACGATCATACGTCCTTCTGCTTCATCCATCGGTAGGACTTGCCGCTCGAGGAAGACGCCTGGAGGAGGTGGCAGTCGTTTGGACCCTAGCCTGGCCAGAGCGTATGCTTCTTCGTTCTTGCGCCTGTCGACCCACTCGACGACGTGACCGGCGAAGCTGGCGCCGGCCTGGTCGACCGCTCGCTTGTAGGCGATCATGTTGGCGTCGGTGGCGTCGCAGGTGCCAGATGTTTGGCTAGCGACGAGGTCGGAGTCGCCGAGGCAGCGTAAGCGTGTCGCGCCCATTTCCTTTGTGATGTGCACGCCATGCAGCAGTGCCTCGTATTCGGCCATGTTGTTGGTGCAGGGTTCGAATCAGAGCTGCAGGACGTATCTCACGGTCACCTTTTGGCGAGGTGAGGACGACCCTGCCCCTGCTCCTTCGAGGTTTTTGGAGCCGTCGAAGTATAGTGTCCAATGCTTGAGGTCCGCCGGAGAGCTCGCCTGCTGGGCTTCTTCCCAGTCGGCGAGGAAGTCGGCTAGCGCTTGAGACTTGACCGCATGGCGTGACTCGTACGTGATGTTGTGGATGCCGAGTTCGACTACCGACTTGGCGATTCGACCGGTCACGTCGCGGTTGCGGATGATGTCGGCGAGTGGCGTTGAGGCGACCACCTTGATGGGATGCTCGTGGAAGTAAGGAGCCAGTCGCCGCTGGGCCCTGAGTACTGTGTATACTAGTTTTTGGTAATGCGGGTACCGCTGCTTCGACTCGATTAGGGCTTCGCTGATGTAGTAGACTGGACGTTGTGTGAGTTGCTCCTTTCCTTCTTCCTTGTGCTCGACGACCATGACTGCACTTATTGCGCGATTGGACGCGGCAACGTACAACATCATGGTTTCTTGTGGGAGCGGGGCCGCGAGGACATGAGCGTTTCTTAGGGCGTTCTGGAGTTTTTCCAGGGCCTTCTGCGCTTCATCCGTCCACTCGAACGAGTCTAACTTCTTCAGGAGACGGTAAAGTGGCGTGGCCTTGTCGCCGAGTCGGGGGATGAAGTGACTGAGTGCCGCGACTCGGCCGGCGAGTTTCTGTGCGTCGAGCAGGCAAGTTGGTCTTTTGGTTCGCATGACCGCCGAAGTCTTGTCCGGGTTGGGCTCGATGCCTCGTTTGGAGACGACATGGCCAAGGAGTTGTCCGGACGGACCCCGAAGGTGCACTTCAAGGGGTTGAGCTTGATCTAGTAGCGCCGTAGGTTGGCGAAGGTTTCGGCGAGGTCGGCGACTAAGTCATCTTGCTGAGTCGACTTGACCACCACATCGTCGATGTAGACGTGGACGTTGCGACCGAACTGGCTCTCCAGGCAGCTGTTCATGCACCGCTGGTAAGTAGCTCCAGCATTTCTAAGACCGAAGGTCATGGCTGTGTAGCAGTAGGCGCCAAGTGGCGTGATGAACGCCGTTTTCTCCTGGTCTTCTACTGCCATCTTGATTTGATTGTACCCGGAGTACGCATCGAGGAAGCATAGCGACTCCGACCCCGCGAGTGCATCGATGATCTGGTCGATTCGCGGTAGGACGAATGGGTCCTTGGGGCAGGCGCGGTTGAGTCTGGTGTAGTCGATGCACATTCGCCATGTCTTGTTTTTTTCCAGCACCAAGACTGGGGTTGCCAGCCATTTGGGGTGCTTGATCTCTATGATGAAGCCGGCGGCGAGTAGCCGGTTCACCTCTTTGGCGATTGCGCGCCGACGCTCTTCGCCCATGGGTCGCATCGTTTGCCTAACGGGACGTGCGGTGGGGTCGACGTGTAGTTTGTGCTCAGCAAGTTCTCTCGGGACACCTGGCATGTCAGAAGGTTTCCATGCAAAGACATCTCGATTCTCACGGAGGAACTTGATGAGCGCGCTTTCCTATTGGGCGGACATGCCCGTCCCAATGGTAACCTGCCTACTCCAGTCGTTCTCTACAAGATCCACTTGGCGAGTATCTGTTGTAGGCTTGAAGGTTGCTGCGGACGAGTCGAGCTCAGTCGGCTTCTCGAGGATGGCGGGGTCATTGCAGTCGACTGGGTACTTGGCGAGCTCGACGATGTTGTCGCGTTCCTCGGCGATGACGGCGTCGGCGAGCTTGGCGTCGGCGATGACGGCGTCGTCGAGCTTGGCGCACTCCACGTCCAGGTCCGGGTCGCCGTGGATGGTGATGACGCCGCGCGGCTCGGGCATCTTCATCATGTTGTAGGCGTAGTAAGGCATGGCCATGAACTTGGCGAACGTCTGGCGGCCGAGGACGCAGTGGTATGGGCTGCGGAAGTTGACCACCTCGAAGGATATCCGCTCGGTGCAGTAGTTCACAGGTGTGCCGAAGGTTACCGGCAGCGTGACCTTGCCGATTGGGAAGGCCTTCCGTCCCGGGACGATGCCGTGGAAGGTGACGCTTGTGTTCTCGAGGCGTGAGTCGGGTAGGCCGAGTCGTCGGAAGGTGTCATAATACATAATGTTGATGGAACTTCCTCCATCCATCAGCGTCTTCGGGAGCCAGTAATCGGCAACCTTAGGCCTGACGATTAACGCCACTCGCCCCGGGTACTCGATGCGTGGTGCGTGGTCGCCGCGGCTCCACGTGATGCTCTGCTTGGACCAGTTGAGCCAGCGGGGGACGTCCGTGACGACGGCGTTCACGGCCACCGCTCGCGCGAGGACTTTCCTGTCGCGGCGATCGCCGACCCAGGTGAAGGTGTGCCTCGCCGTAGCTCGGAGGCCGGATGTCCCATGTCCCACAGTGGGCGCCACTGTCGTGGATATGACCACGACAGATGCTACGGGAGGAAGCACTTCGTTGATGCGGGGGCAAGGGAACATGGCCATCTGCGGAACGAGGTGCACAAGACGCAAGGTTTTACCCAGGTTCAACCCCTCCGGAGAGTAAAAGGCCTACGTCCTGCTAGATCTATTACTCAGTGGAGAATTACAATGGGGGGCTCAGTCGGCGGCTACGCCGAGAGCTACAAGGGGGAGATTGGATCTCAGATGATATATCTTCTAGGGTTTAGCTCGGGGGTTTATATAGGCACCCTCGATCTAGGGTTACATGAGGATAACTCTGAATCATATCGGTTGCTACTAATCTGGGATTCGCCACCCCTCTTGCAAGTAATCTCCTTCTCTAGTCGCGCAGATCTTCATCCAGTCGGCCCATCCGGGGGTTACGACCCAGTCGCTGCAGGGCCCAGTCACCCAGTCGCTTGGGCGACTGGCAGCCTTCTTGGGCCTTCACCTCCATGGCGAGTGGGACTGGTGACACACCCCCCTAGGGCATATCCCCATCAGAGCAGGAGGAGGTTTGCTGGCAGAAGCGCCCTTGGCCGGTGAAGAGGATGACGGCGGTGCAGAAGATGAAGTCTTGGAGGGGGAAGCACTAGGTTGGCTGGTGTTCTCGGGGACGGGCGGAACCAAAGGTTCTGGCCGCTCGGTTTCTTCTGAGTCGACACCCATGTTGCTGGCGCTGGTATCTTCAAACTCTAGAGGGGAAGAAAAATCCTCCTCCACGCGGTGATGTTTCCGTTTAGGGGCCGCGCTCCCCGAACTTATTTTACCTCCCCAAGGGGAGGAAGGAGTTTTGTCGGCGCCAAAGTGTGCTGGGCTTTGATGAGGAGGCTAGGTCTTGCAGGAGTCCTTGGAAGCTTCTGGCCTCATACCAGATGCGCTCCTGGTAAGTTCCAGAGCGGGTCTGAAAGAAGAAAATAAAATTAGCCGCAGGAATGAACAAGTACAAAGATGCAAACCGGAAAGATGTGTTGATAAAGCTTACCCGGAGGCGACCGAGATCTCATTCCTCCTCTTCTTCCTCTCCGGCCCAGAGCCAGGAACCTTCCGACGCTTGGACCGGCATCAGGAGCCGGAGTCTTCCGGACTCGAGGAGCCGGAGGATCTCCAACCTCAGCAGCGAGGGGGGTCACATGCTCCAGCACCTGGGGTCCCGGTCAGCTAAAGCCAGCGTCACAAAGAAAAAACATAAGATAAGGAAAGCAGATCAAGTAGCTCAAGCATAATACAATCGTCGTCATCGTTGTCGGAAGCGTTTGCCGGACGAGGAGCAGGAATGTTACCGGGGCGACGGGAGTGCGTTGGGCCCATCTTGTGAATGTTGCCGATGGTGTAAGGATCCGGATCCTCATCGTCTAAGCGGAGGCGCTTGGGGGTGAAGGACTCCGGTTCTTCGGCAAGAATACGAGGAAAGTCCTGCAGTACAAGGAAAAAACAAGTTAAAATAATAGTTTACAACATCCCGGAAACTATATTCCGGAAGCCCCAAGATCTTACTTGGGACGTTGGTGGGTGTCGGTGGTTGAAAGGCTGCATGCCCCAGTTCAAGTCAACCGGCATCTTAGTTTTGCAAATCTGCTTGGCCTTGAGTACCACGTCAGATTTGCTCAAACAGAATGTTGTGATCCTCGTGGGATCCTTCCTGCCAGTCATTTGGCATATCTTATGCGCCCGACGCTGCAAGGGCAGAACCCGGCGCGAGACAAACGCGTGCACGATGTCATCAGAGGTGATGTTGGTGGTGTCGTTGAGCTCCTCCATGTACCGGACGATCCGGTTGGTCTCGTCGTGGCCCTCCTGGGGTTGAACCGCCGGTTGGTCTTGGCCAGTACGCCGGGAACATAAGCCGGAAGATTGATGAAATCGAAGGGGCCGGAATTCCTAACATAGAAGAAGGTTTCTTGCCAGGCCCGGCAAGATTCCAAGTCGGAGAACTTGTAGAAGGGGCTCCCTTGGCGGGGGCGTGAGTATGCACACCCCGCACTGAACTATGGGTTTGGGGCTTGGAAGTTTCGGATCTTGGATCGAGTTGATCCAGAGGTTGTAGAAGCGAGCGAAGGTCTCGACGGTAGGCGAGAGACCAACGAACCCTTCCATGAAGGAAACAAAAGAAGAAAGATAAAAAATAGCATTGCCAAGGGAGATGGTGGGGTTGAAGTTCGTAGAAGTCAAGGAAGCGCAGAAAAAAGTCCGACGCCGGTAGACCAAAGCTGCACTCAAAATGGGCGGCAAAGACTACAATTTCGCCTGGCTCGGGCAGGCTCTAGCTCCTTGCCAGGAATCCGGCAGAATACCTCTTCCGGTATCCTCGGCGACCGGTACAACCAGTCAATTTCCGCTTGACTCACATCAGAGCCCTTCCAGGCTCCGCGAGTGTAAGCCCTGAGGTTTACACCGACACCTTGACCTGAGCTGGCGGCTTCTTCCCCCAGCCCGCCGGTTTCTTAGTCCGGCTCGCCGGCTTCTTCCTCCATCCGGGCGAGATCCTCCTCGAGCCCATCGGATTCTTGCTCTATGGCTTGTTCTTCACCCAGAGAGATCTCGGGGGATTCGTTAAACTGGGTTCTACCGGAAAGCTCCCTACCGGATTCTTCAGACGACATTTTGTCTAAGTATTTTGAGCTACCTAGCAACAACTTTCCCCGGATCTACTTGCTCGTGAAGATCTAGGCATAAGAAAAAACAAAAAGGAAAAGGAAGTAAATACATCTACCGCGCCCGCAAAGAACAGTGAGATAGGACGGGACCAGATCAAGCCATACTGACCTTGGATGGGCGGCGGAGGTCCCCCAGGGCGTTGAACTAAGAGGTCGTCGGAGAAAAGAGCAACAGTGACGAGCGGTGGCGCAAAACCTTGAGAGGCAGTACGCCTCTAAGAAGAAAGAGAATGACGAAGCAAGAACTTGGCGAAGAAGGAAGCTTGAGCAACGCAGGGCGCTCCCCACGGAACTTCGCCGGAGGAAGTAGTCTTGGCGACAGGCGGCGGCGCAGGAGCTCACGGCACAGGGAGCGCAGGAGATTGGAAACGGCGAAGAATGGGGGCGCGGTGAGGGAGACGAGGAACCGTCGCCTTTATATAGAAAAATGGATAAATGGGCTGGAAACCGCTCGGCCCACGTCGCTTCGACTGATGGGCCGCCATGTGGCATTGAGATACACGCGCTCTTGGACGCTGGCACACGGAGGGCCACACGGATCCGGTGCGGCACATTAAATGTGCACGGGAGACGAGGGATTTGACCCCTGACACTGCCCTGTCAGACACTGTGCGCATGTCACTGACGGGTGCGGTTTTTGAGATATTCTCGACTTCGTCGAGGTGAGTTTAATGGCAAAGAAACCGTCAAAAGAAGACGGAAAAGCTTGGTTAAGTTCGGTTAGCTAAAGTGGGTTTGGTAAGGCACCGGATAAGTTTAAATTGAAACCGGAAGGATTAATCTGGTACGTTTGAGAGGGGAACCTGGTGTGGTCCGTCAAAAAGATCAGCCGGACCGCACCAGCTTCGGGGACTAATGTCGGGGGGATGGCCCCCGGTTGGCCAAGACCATGGCAAGAATGCCATGATAAAGCATGTGTGTACCGGATTAAAGATTAATCCGGATGCTCAAAGTTGAGTGAGAATTGTGCTAAGTTAGTACGAACCGGTATACCAGGAGGGGTATGCCGGAATACGATAAATATAAGAGATTGAGATACAAAGGCAAAGATGCCGGAGCTCTAAGGTAAAGATACCGGAGAACCGGCAAAGGCTCAATTGTAGCATGTCGGCATTCCAGTCAAAGATTCCACCAAGGACTAAAGGACAAGATGAGCGAAGCACTTCAGTTTTAATCGAAGCCCTGGTGCCAAAGCAGAAGATGACGTAAAAGATACCGGACGAGGTCATCAGTCCCTGATTAAAGACAAAATCAGCGTCACTGGGGCCAAAGTAGCTTAGCTCATCGAAGATTCCATTAGGGTTTCTTCCCTTGTAAGCCACCTCTCCCCCTATATAAGGAGAGGAGGCACACCCCTACACGGGACGGTTCACGGAGAGATCCATTGTGTAGCGTGTAGAACAGGTCATGTACCGTACGTTCTTCAACCTCTGGCTTTCAGCCAAGTTTAGCAATACATACCGGATTTCTATCTCTTTTTTCCTTTAACCTTAACCTCACTCGGATCCTCAAGCATACATTCGGCCCCAACTTAAGCCATCCTATGGCATCTGTTGTTCCACCACGACGACATATTTACAGAATATCTGGCCTCTGAAAAACAGCTCAGGACCCGAGCGACGACCTCCCTGGACTCGGGCCAGATATTTGGCCGGATATTCTCGTAGAGCCCGGATATTCTGGTGTGGCCGGATTATCCGGCCCATACTTAGCTCGGATTATCTGGCCCCAAATTCCTACAACGGCTCGATTCTCGGGGGGGGGGGGGGTATAAATACCCCCTTCTTCCTCAACCTCAACTTTCTCATTCTTGCTCAAGTTCATCCACCATTAGAGCCACACCAAGAAACACAAGATTCACTAGATCTCCTCCTTCAACCATCCAAACCTCTTGATCTTTGGAGAATCAAAGGAGAATACCCCGACTTACATCTTCACCGAAGCGATTTACATTTCCCCCTCATTTGTTTGAGGGCCCCTTTGCTAGTGTTCCATTTGGAAACCATAGTTGTTTGTGGTTGATTTGTTCTTGTTCTTGTTGTTGTGTTGTTACAGCTATTGGGAGCCTCCGATTCAGTTGTGGATGTGTGCCCCAAGAACCTTGTAAAGGCCCGGTTTCCGCCTCGAGGAAATCCCTTAGTGTAAGTGGGCTAGGCCTTTGTGGCGTTGCTCACAGGAGACTTGAGTGAGGCCTTCGTGGGGTTGGTCTGGCCTTTGTGGCGACCACACTCCTCCAAACATAGACACACTTCCCCTCAAAAGGAAGGAACTACGTGAATCATCTCTGTGTCTCGGCGTTCTCCACTCTCGGTTACCTCTATCCTTAATAGCTCTATTATATCTTGTCTAGCTATATCTTGCTTAGTTGTATATCTTGTCATATAGGTAAATTCACATAGTTGCATATCTAGAGAATTTACCTTTGTGTCAAGCTTAATTTGAAAAAGAACTAAAAATTGGGTAGCACCTAATCACCCCCCCTCTAGGTGCGGCATACGATCCTTTCACCCCCTCCGGTCCATGTTGGTCGTTCGGGACATGTGTGCCCCACTATGGTACCCTCTGGAACCTTCTAGAACCTCCGGTACAATACCGAAAAATCCTGAACTTTTCCGGTAAACCTGAAAATGACTTCCCATATATGAATCTTATTCTACGGACTATTCTGAGCCTCCTCGTGATTTCCTGGATCCCATCCGAGACTCCGAACAATATTCGCTCTCCATATCATATTCCATATCTACTTAAACAACATTGAACCTTAAGTGTGTCTACGGTTTGCGAACTATGCAGACATGATCGAGGCACCCCTCCGATCAATAACCAATAGCGGGACCTGGAGATCCATAATGGCTCCCACATATTCAACGATGACTTCGTGATCGAAAGAGCCATTAACATACGATATTGATTCCCTTCGTCGCGCGATACTTTAATTATCCGAGGTTCGATCATCGGTATCTCCATACCTAGATCAACCTCGTTACCGATAAGTACTCTTTAATCGTGCCGTGATATGTCATCCCTTGTGACCTAGTCACATGCTTGCAAGCTAATTGGATGACATTCCACCGAGAGGGCCTAGAGTATATCTATCCGTCATCAGGATGGACAAATCCCACTCTTGATCCATGCGCTTAAACTCATACTTTCATAATACTTAATGCCACATTTATAACCACCCATTTACGAAGTGGCCTTTGATGTCATCAAAGCATCTATTCGGTGTAAGTGATTAACACGATCTCATGGTCGAAGGATTAGGTTACTATGTATTGGAAGATTGTAGCAAAACGAACTTAATGACTTGATCATATGCTATGCTTACTATGGGTGTATGTCCATCACATCATTCTCCTAATGATATGATCCTGTTATTAATAACATCCAATGTTCATGATCTGGAAACCATGATCATCTATTAATCAACAAGCTAGCTAAATGAGAGGCTTACTAGGGACTCTGGTTTATTTACAAAACACACATGTATCAATGTTTCCACTTAATACAAGTATAGCATGTGATGTAAATATTTATCATGAACACTAAGATATAACAATAACCACTTTATTATTGCCTCTCGGGCATATCTCCAACAGGTTCATCCTTGGGAAGTCCCAGTTGTAGCCATACATCCTGGTGTGGATGTATATTGAGAGTGGTTAGGTGCTCAAGTGTTACAACGATGGAGGCCATCTAGAGAATGAAGCTGACATATTGCTGCCTTCCTTTCTTAAGGGAGGTGCGATGGGTGGAAATGGATGGAGATATGATGAATATGCTTTAAGATCCTAAACTGTTGGCGATGGCACAAGAAGCTCTTCGAAAGTTCTTGTGTTCTTGGTGAAGTGTGCGGTGCTTGAGTCTTCTCGACTGCTTGTCTCCCTTCTTATGCTAGGAGGGAGGATTTATATAGCCAAAGCCCTGTCCTTTGTCGGTATGGAAAGGATGGCGCAAAGTCTCCCCTCAATGGGTCGAGAGGCTTTTCCCTTTGCCACTCCTAGTCGGAGTGGTTGCACGTTGGTATCCTACTGGGTACTATGCGCCATATCAGACGATGATGTTGAGGGTCCTCGGGAAGGTCCAACTGGGCCATTTCCCGGGGTGAGACGACTTAGGTCAACGATCCATGTTTGTAATGATGTATGGTGACCTTAGACTTGAGTTGTGAGGTCTCATCTCAATGGTACAGATCCGTCAAGCCCACCCCGATGGTGAGCTTAAGGAATTTAGTGACTGGATGTTTGAAGCCCGCCTGAGAACTTAGCCGACTTCCCTTGGCATATTGCTGAGGGAAGGCTGGCCTGATGACTTTGGCCGACCTCTAGGTACTCGGTAACCCAGAACCCTATCAATGGGGAAACTAGGATGGCTAGAAGTGGACTAGCGGGTGTGGGATGGGGATGCGATGGGACACATTAAAAAGGATCAATATGCGGGCTAGACACGCTGGTCCGCCTTCAAAAGGAAAATGTGAAAGAAACAGAAAAACACCTAAACCGGGCTAGCCCACACCCGCGATGGGGTGTGCGGTGTGGTGCAGGTGCCGACTTGGCCGGCATATATAGATCACGTTGGTCCGTGGGCGTGCCTATATCCCGCTCGCGTGCGTGTGGGATACGCACACAGTGGCTCTTCCTAGTTCGCTTGTATTGGGCCGGCCCAGTCGCCTAGGGAGTTATCTTCAGTTTTTTAAAATTAATTTTAACTTTTGAAAAGTTCCAGGGTTGAAACTTTCTAAAAAAATTGAAAAACAATCATATCTAAAATAAGTTTGAATTATAAAAATGTTTAACTTTAAAAATTTGCTCGAATTTTAAAATTGCTCCAATTTGAAAAATATGTTCAAAACAGAAAATAAAAAAATAAAAAACGAAAAACCAGAAAAAACAAAAAACGCCAAAAAAAACCAACCAAGCCCGTGAAGAACCCAAGAAAAAACAAAAAAAAAAACAAAAAACGAAGCTGATGGGCTGTGGCCCGCTTTTTCCCGCACGCGTGCGGGCGTTATCCGCGCCGCTGCTGGGCTGAGAATAGGTTTTGCCTTGGTCCGTTTAGGTGCTGAGGTTAATTTTAGGTGTGCCGACCAAAATGGACAGTCTTTGGTCCGACTGGGCCCCGCTTAGGGAAGTGGGCCTGTGGAATAAGTGGAGGCCGGCTGGAGATGCCACGAAAAGGAAAAAAAGCCTGGCTGGAGATAAGATAAAGTGAGATGCTCCAGGAAAGGAGGTTCGACGGAAAGCGAAAAACCCTAATAATCTCAAGGCCGCGCGCGGCTCACAGCTCCCACCCAGCCGCCACCACCGCTTTCATCAACCCACGCCGAGTTCCCTACCATCCTCTCCTCCTCGTCGTGCTCTAGCTTTGTGCCATGGAAGCCGAGGCTGCGGCGAAGAGGGCGCGGGAGAGCGAGGCCACTGCAGCGGTGGACGGAGCTGGCGAGCAGGCGGGGATCTCCGCCGTCATCCCCGGATGGTTCTCCGAGATCAGCTCCATGTGGCCCGGCGAGGCGCACTCGCTCAAGGTGGAGAAAGTTCTCTTCGAAGGCAACTCAGATTTCCAGAAGGTATTGGTTTTCCAGTCCTCCACCTACGGGAAGGTGCTCGTCCTGGACGGGGTGATCCAGGTAACCGAGAGAGACGAGTGCGCTTACCAGGAGATGATCACCCACCTCCCCCTCTGCTCAATCAAGGACCCCAAGAAGGTCCTGGTTATCGGAGGCGGCGACGGCGGTGTCCTCCGCGAGGTTTCACGCTACTCCTCGGTGGAGCAGATTGACATCTGCGAGATCGACAAGATGGTGGTGGATGTCTCCAAGCAGTTTTTCCCTCACCTGGCTCTTGGGTTCGAAGATCCCCGTGTGTCCTTGCACATTGGGGACGGTGTTGCCTTCCTGAAGAATGCTCCAGAGGGCACCTATGATGCAGTCATCGTCGACTCCTCTGATCCAGTTGGTCCTGCTCAAGAGCTCTTTGAGAAGCCTTTCTTCCAGTCCGTGGCCAGAGCTTTGCGTCCTGGTGGAGTTGTCTGCACGCAGGCGGAGAGCATATGGCTGCACATGCACATCATAGAAGACATCGTCACCAACTGTCGCCAAGTTTTCAAAGGTTCCGTTAACTATGCATGGACTACTGTGCCGACGTACCCTAGCGGGGTTATCGGTTTCATGCTCTGCTCTACGGAGGGGCCTAGTGTTGATTTCCAGCATCCTGTTTTCACCATTGAGGAGGACGACTACTCCACAAAGTCCAAAGGACCACTCAAGTTCTACAACTCCGAGTTCCACACGGCATCATTTTGTTTGCCATCCTTCGCGAGAAGGGTTATTGAAGCCAAGGCCAACTAGACGTCAAGAGGGGGCTCTGAAACCCAGCTAGCAAGTTTGGACACAACGAAGAATTGGTTGTAACGTAAACAAGGGAAGGGCCCCTTTTCTTAGCTTTATTATTGTTATTATTATTAAATAAGCATTGGAGATGCAAGTAACTGTGATTCAATCTTATGAACGTCTCAAGTTGTATTTCCTAGCTACCTGATGGTATCAGAAAGTTCTGAATATGGTTGTGTTTACTTTTCCCTGCATTTATCTGATCATTCAGCAGCTGTTGCCCTTCATGGTCCTTTTTATTCCATTACGAAGATGTGCCTACATATGGCAGCATCTGGTATAATCTTTGCTGTTTATTGTTATGCTTACAACTGTTGTAGTTTCATAGTTGATCATTCTAGTTTTAAGCTGTTTGGTCAGCATGTCATACATTTCTATAGAGATGTATATGAGCTAGAAACCAGATGTTTATGCCATCTTGCTCCATGTGCCCCTCATATGTCAACTGATCTTGAAGCCTTTACGCAGTTCAGATGTAGCCAAAAACTGCCACTTCACTACATATTGCCTATTGTTCTTCTCTGTTTCTAATGTTGCTTTTGTCTAATAATGCGTAGACGATTTTAACTTTGGAGCTTTTGACACAATTTCTACAATTTTAAAGCTATTGTGTTCTGTTTTAGTCGTAGAAAAATTATGAGAACAACTCAACAACTTCCCTGAATAAATTTTACAACATTTAAGCTATTGTAGGATTTTAATTGGCATGATCTGGTTAATGTAGTGGAATCCTCAGGTATGATGAGTATGTTAATGTTCCCTTGGTCCAAAATGAACCACAATTAGCTCATTTGTGCTGAAACTTCTTCTGTTACCAAAAATTCTGTGGACCAGAAGGAATATCATATATATTTGCGTTTCTTGACATCTTCTCTCATAGATTCTCATTTCCATTAGTTTATTTAGATTTAGTATAGCATAAATGCATCTGGCTTAACAAATCCTGATGAAAGACATGCACAATGAGCTTTATATGCAGCTTGACCAGAGATCTAAATCAGGTCAGCGGCCATATGCCCATAGCTGCTTAAAACTGATTATTGCTACTCTGAAAGCAACACTTCACTTGTATATGCAGCTTATCAACATGTAAACTTACTTTATTGTTTGAAGCACAACAAAGCTATTTCTGCATTTCTGCATTACTAATACTAAATCTTGATGATGTTACATTTATTAGAACTGCATTTGGTTAAACATATCATGATACAAGGAATGCTTAATAAGCTATATCAGGAACATGACTCTGAATACACTGTAAATTGGAGAACTGATAGATCAACAAATATTTTGCCCCTTGACATAACATGTGTGGATGAACAATGTTCTTTACTCTTCAGTATGTAAGAAGAGTTGGATTTTGGTTCTGCCCCTTTCGCTGCTTTTACTTTGGACGCCATCTGATGGTTTGTTGATTAGGTTATATGCAAGCGATAGTCTCATTAATTATGCAATATTTCAATTGGTAGTTGTGTTTTATCTTTTTTTTGTGCTATGGCTGGTTAGCAAAGTTATTAACTGATTGTAGCTGTACTATTTTCACCACTCTCCTTCTACTCCTATGTATGCACCAAGCCATTTGATGCATACAAGTATCTTGTTTCCATTTTGCGTTGAATTACTTGTCAGTTTGTCTGAGTACGGCAGTGAACACCTTTGTTTCGTAGTAGGAAAGCTTACCTTGATGCTTCTCAGAAATTAGCTTATTTGAAGAGATTCCCCACCTCCCAAAAAGGTTGTGCAGATTTGTATGGTTCTTAATCATTTTTCAGTTTCCGTGATATGATTGAAATATCACTCGCCTTCTTTTAGGTCAGTGAAATATCGCTTTGTGTGCTGCTTGAGAGTTGGACTAAATCCCTTTTTACTTGCTTGTGAACTCAATGGTGGGTTGTTCTGACCATCTTGGTTGTGTTAATATGGTTGTCGGAACATATTGGTGTACCTATATGATACATGTATTGCACAAATATGTGATTTCTTATGTCAACGTTAGTCAGATTTCCTACATGCATCTAAGTTTCGGTTGAATTGTGAATGTGTATGCAGTTTTGGCTTCTTCACCTGTTGAATTCTTTTCTGGTTTGAATAGACTTGGTTCTGGCTACTGAATGTTAAACTGCACGAGTGTCACCTTAGTAGCTCCTGTACTGTATGCTGAAATGCACCTGTATACCTGGTATTATTTGCTAGTAATTGCCACTGAATCTCAACCGCGGTAGGTTTCAGTGTTGTTTTGCATTCTTTGAGTCTGTGAAGGCTTCATGAGTGCATTTTCTTTTTTTGCGAGGAACAACTGAATAAGTGTAGTACAAGTCACATAATAGTCCAAAGGCTAGCCAACTCATGAGATGTTACCGTGAATTTCCAAACAAGCAATATACACTCACGATAATTCACCTTGCATCGGATAGGAGTTTTGGAGATTGAAACGGTGGCCAGGAGGTAACTGGCAAATAGTGTGGGTATCTACAAGGAAGTGAGGTGCAGCATGTGACTTCCGTGCTCATGTGGATACGGGGGAGATGACAAAAGAAGTAGAATAATGGATAGTTAAGTTAGTTCTTAAGGTTATTTTGGTCAAAGAAGGTATTCAAATCTTATGTACATGGCCAAAACTCATTCAAACATGTCCCATCCCCATTGCAGTTACCTTGCTATGTTATTTTCTTTATTTGTAGGATCTCAATGTGAAGTTCTGTACAGTATGCACTTCTCATCAAATTTACTCATCCGGTGACCTATAATACCACATCCTAAAATAATACGCCTAACTTCTCTTTTATTTAACTGTAGTGCCGAATAATCAAGGTGCCTGACTGTGCATGTAATTGCATTGAAAGAGCCTTCTCCATTTCATCTACTCCAATTTGCAAAACTTAATGTAGGTTCCACGTACTCAAAATCTAGGTTAGCTGTTTGAATTTCTATAACTGTTGGAGTTTTTCAATAATTTCTGGAGCTTTTATTATTATTGCAGTCTCCCAAGCCTTATGCCCCCTTCTTTGTAGCAGTAGCAGTTATTTTTTGAAAACATTGCAGCCGTATCAGTTAGATAGAACATCATTAATAGATACTTACATATATATGTGCTAGTGCACCTAGCCCTAAGTTATTTGAGTTATTTTTCTACCAACAGCTTCTAGCGCCCCAAAGTGGCATTTGAATCAGTTCAAAAATAAGAATTGGAGTTTGGATCAATACAACTACACCACTAAGCAGCCAAAATGGCAACTTCTACACAAGTAGTTGATAACGGAATAGGACTCCAGTATTGACATTATCTGTTATTCTGTTGTACGCAGGCTATATATCTGTTTCCGCTGACACTACTCCAATGGATACACAAGATCCATTTGGTCGGTTTATGTGATAAGCACTCCCAAACAAACAAAAAAACACGGTAGGCAGCTAATGGTTAATCAGAAAATGCTACTAGCATACTAGCGTGTCCAGTGATTTTTTTTTAAAAAAAATCCCTGATGGATAATCTCTAAAATGTGCTTGAATTGGAAAAATGATTTGGAATCTTTTGTCGAGAATGAAACATGAATGCTCAATAGCTAAAAGTAACGTCACTTCTCCACAATAAGAAGCCATGCATGCAAACAGACATGAATGGCAGCAAATACCAACTATATAGCTATATCTGATATAAAATCCAGATATACTCCTACTATGACAAGATGTTTCTTTGCAAGATTAGTGTCCATTGTATTCTCAGAGAACATCTCAAATGACCGGACCAGGGAAATCTACAATATTCCCTGACCGGACCAGGGAAATCTACAATATTCCCTGCAGTTATTGGTGTATCTTTTGATCTCGCAGAGCCTACCCATGGGTTCAGGCAGCTGCAGCCAAAATATTGGCTCAGGATTCCACCGCCCTCCGCTCGCCCACGGATTGGCGTCAAAATGCATCGCCATGTACAGGGCTGGCTTGGGCTTGCCAAAGAATTGGAGTCCAACCAAACAGCAACAAAACGCCATGGCATGCCAATATTTTGGTAGGGCTGGCGCTAGCACAGAACCAAACAAACCCATAGTTTCCCAGGCAACGCAGAGCCATTAGGCCAAACATGAACGCCACTTCCACAACATATATTTTGATAGAACCTAGCAACTGGACATATGACATCACAATTTTCCAACAAGAATTAACTTGGAATAGTGGAGAGCAAACAATAAATCATACTCTTCAAGCAATACATTCTTAAATTCTATAAGTGCAGTTCAATCATGTACAAGCAAAGCTGCTGGTAAGCAACCTAAGCTATGGTTTCTCTCTTGCTAAAATCAAGAGTCCATGCTCATTAAATTATATGCATTCGAAGAACACTTTTTGTGGAAGGCAGGAAGCCTAACCAGATTAGCCATGTAACAACAGATTTCTACCTCCAAGACAACCTGCTATGAGCAGTTAACCAACATCAATTCAGCCCTAGTCTGATTATGACAACATGAAAAACACACATCAAACAAGGTATCATGGTAGGTTGCTCTGACCTTGTTGACATGCACAAGAGATGAAACAAAATGATGCCAAGTGTTCTGGCACATTTCCTACACAGAATAAAATAATTCATCATATGATGCCTTCATGTATCGCGTCTGTCCAATAAATGCTAGAACTTTTGGTAGCTCATTTTTAGCCTTCGTATTTGCACTTATTCAACTGCTGCTTATTTCAAATGAAGATTAGTAACACCCTCTGATACCCCGATAGATATTTAGGTGACATTTATTATACTTGTTTTAGAATCAAATTCCAACCAAGCATCAACTGATCATGGTGAGCACACAACAATACAGGAGAATAACCAATATCTATTTCGTAGCAACATAACTATCACACTTGCCAATATCATGAACACAGCTCAGGTTACTTGGCACCATAACTTAATTACTTGCTAGATTAATAAGCACAGATAAAAATTTATCTTCATTTTTCTAGATTTTTTGATATGTACATCTGTTCACCACCCACATCAGGGCCATAAAATCAGGTATTCCCAACTAAATATGATATTCTTTTGACAGAATTTTTTTTCTAACCGACCACTACATGCAAAAGCAAGTTAAAACCCAATTTAACAAATAATTTAAAATTGCACAACTGGACCACACATTCCTACTCGATTAGATAAGTTGCCCAAATCAACAACCAAATTCTCACCCAATCATAACAAAAGAGCTAAAAGACTCACCCAATCATAAGGGAAAAGGTAGTCAGGAAGTGTTCTGAAATTCAAACTTGACTAGTGGATTCAAGCATATGATCAAATAATCAAGGTGAATAATATCAAGCTAGTGAACTGAATATTTAATTTTATTAGTGGATTCCAACCAAACAGCAAGTGACCAAGGTGAATAATACTCCCTCCGTTCCTAGATATAAGGTGAATAATACTCCCTCCGTTCCTAGATAAAATAAGGGTGAAGAATAACCACTCTATTCATACTAACTAAAAAAAGTGTGAAAGCACACTCGTCGATACAACTATGGTCAGGCAGATCAGATCGTTTGGCACTATAACTTATTAAGTTCCTAGGCTAGCAAGCATCAGTTGACTTATCATCAGGCAGATCATAAATTTTGGCACTATTAATAACTTATTAACTTCCTAGGCTAGTAAGCATCAGTGGACTTACTATGTGCTCAGGTGCTCCTTCAACCTACCGTACCTCCCTTTCCTGGACTCTTTTGAGATGCATGTGCACCAAATTGAGAAACTGCGGCCAACATCCGCAATACTAGGTAATTGTCCACACATGTACACAAGAATTATCAAGAAAATCTTTTGATAAGCTTTCACCACCTCAAATAGCCTAACTTACCACTGCAGGTGAAGAAAAACCACAATCCCTAATTAAAAGAAGCTAAAATCAATTCTAATAACATGACAATCCCCAAATTTCACAGACGGATTCATTATAATATAAGGTTAGGATATTTATACATGGAATCGGACATAGATTTGTATGATACCCTTCAAGCATATCCGACGAAGTACCATGGTGCATCGCATTGAAAATTGTCTCTACTTCATATTATTCCAAAATTTATAGAGGCACACTTGCCCATATCATTATCACCATAAGGACCAACTTATTTGGCACCATGACTTAATTATTTCTTGAGGCAGTAAGCATGGATGAAGTTTATGTGCGCAATGGGCGCTGTCCCAAAACCTACTGTCTAACTTTACTATCCCAGTTTCTTTCGAGATGCAAGTGCAGTGAATTCAAAACCCTCATCTGGCCCATAATAACAGTTTAACACCAGGTAACTCCCCATACGACAGCTATCTTGAATTCTTGGCACTCTAGTAACAGAATTTCCACAAGGCTAAAACCAGAGTGAGGGAAAATAGAATAACACTTGGTAATCTCGAAATATCAAAATCCATTTCAACACATCGAACCCCCAGTCCCAAATTTCACAAGTTGACCGAAACCCTAACCAAATTCTGACGCAATCATACCAAAAAAGAGATAAATCATAGCATGAATTCCTCACAACTGTGCAGCAAGGTACCACATTTATTCAACCGAGGCCATACATTGCCCATATCAGGTGAAGCTAAGACGAGATCAGGAAGGTAAAAGATGTCGGTAGAGAGCTGAGGGGAAACGATGGCTCCCTACTGCAGCCTGTACTTGTAGCGCGCGACCTCGGCCTCGTTGGGGAAGAACCCCATGAGGCGCCCGGCGGAGTTCTGGTAGGCGTACATGAACCCTCCCAGCACCCCGATGAGGCCCCCGGTCACCATGGACGGCCCGCGGATCCCCGGCTTGATCCCTGCGAGCACCGGCCGATTTGAGGCTCTGTGAGCGAGAGAAGCTGGAGATGGTATGTGTGTGTGTGTGTGTGGGGGGGGGGGGGGTTAGGAGGACGTACCGGAGAGGTAGCCGACGGTGACGGAGACGGCGGAGATGGTGGAGAGGCGGAAGTAGTCGAGCGCGGAGAAGTTTCCGACGACCTTGGTGAAGGCAGGGTTCCGGTCCACCACCGGGTACTCCGGCTTCACTGACGAGGTGATGTCGGTGTTCATGGCGGCGCGGCGGGGCTCTCTTCCTTCCGGCGGCGCGGCGGCAGATTTGGTCGCGGAGAGGAGAAGGTGGGTCAGGGCTGGGAGGAGGGGGAGTGGTTGCCTTCTCTCTGGGGAGGTCCTATGCCCCGACCTGGCTGGTCGGCCGTCGGCGGCTCGTCCGAGCCGCACACGCAGGCGGTGATGTTGGGCCGGCCCATTTTACTTGTTTCGTTTTTACTCTGTTGTTTTTTCTTTTTCTAAAATATAATTGTCAGTTTTTTTTAAAAAAAACTAGATTTTTTAATCTGAATATTTTCCAAAAATACGGTATTTTTAGAATTTGATTTTTAAATTATTGCCTATACAGAGAGAAGGCAAACCCTATAAACCGGCCAGGTCGGCGCGTACAGCGCGGCGCCGCACACCCCGCGTGTGGTACGGGTCGACCCAGTTAGGCTTCCTTTTTTTCTTTTCTTTAATGTTTCTCCTTTTCTGTTTCCTTTTTCCTGTTTTTTTTGTTTTCTTGTTTTCTTTTGTTTTTATCCTATTTCTTTTTTGTTACTTTTATTTTTTAGATTTGAAAAATAGAAAGATTTTAAAATGTTCAAATTAAAAAGATGTTCGATTATAAAAAATTTCAAATTTGGAAATGTTTAAATAAAAAATTATTCAAATTTTAAAAATTTCAATCTTAAAAATATTTCAATTTTAAATTTATTCAAATTTAAAAAATGTTTATTTTGAAATTTGTTCAAATTAAAATATTTTAAAATTTGTTTAAATTAGAAATGTTAATCTCAAAATTTGTCCATATTTTTTAAAAAAATAAATTTTTAAAATCAAATTCTAAAAAGACGTATTTTTTGAAGAAAAAATCAGATTAAAAAATATAGCTTTTTAAAAAAACTTCTGACATTTAGTTTAGACAAAGAAAAACCAATAGATAAAAAATGAAACAAGTAAAATGGGCCTGCCCAACAACACTTCCTGGGTGTGCGGCTCGGACGAGCCGTTAACCAGGTCGGGGCTGAAGGGATTCGTAGCATAGAAAACAAAAAATTTCCTACCGCAAGAACGAAAACCAAGACAAGATGCAATCTACAAGATGGGAGCAACGAGAAGATCATGAGACTAACCCTCGAAGATTTTCAAAGCCTACGAGATTAGATCTCGTTGTTGCAGAAGATGATCACTTGTCGCTTTCAAAAGCACGTAGAAGATCTACGGTGCCACAGTCGGGCAGCACCTCCGTACTCGGTCACACGTTCGGTGTTGATGACGACGTCCTTCACCCCGTTCCAGCGGGCAGCAGATGTAGTAGATCCTCCTCGGAATCTCGCCAGCACGACGGCATGGTGATGGTAGTGGTGGAGATCACCGGCAGGGCGTAAGCGCTACGAGAGGTGTAAGATCGAGGGAGGTGTGCTAGGGTTTGGGAGAGGGGGCTCTCTTGGGCGCCGGCCTTGGGGGGGCCTAGGTGATGCGGCCAACTTGTGTAGTCTGTCCCTCCCTCTCCTCCTTATTATATAGGTGGAACACCCAAGGGTTTGCCCCAAAGATCTGAATAAGACCCCAATTCAAAAACTGCCATATGGACGAAACCTAGAGGGACAGGGACTCTTCCCTTCCCCCTTTGTTGGCCGGCCAAGGAGGTGGATTCCACCATGGACTCCACCCTCCCACTTGGTTGGCTGGTTAGGGTTGGTGGAGTCCAACCGGGACTCCACCTTCCATGGTGATTTCTTCCGGAAGATTCTAGAACATTCTAGCACCTTCCTTAAATGCATCGGATCATTTCCAAACTTGGAAAGTGACTTCCTATATATGAATCTTATTCTCCGGATCATTCCAGACCTCCTCGTGATGTCTTGGATCCCATCCGAGACTCCGAACAAACATTCGAACTCCATTCCATATTCCATATCTACTTAAAACGACATCAAACCTTAAGTGTGTCACCCTACGGTTCGTGAACTATGCAGACATGGTCGAGACTCCTCTCCGACCAATAACCAATAGCGGGATCTGGAGATCCATAATGGCTCCCACATATTCAACGATAACTTAGTGATCGATTGAACCATTTACATACGATATCGATTCCCTTTGTCTCGCGATATTTTACTTGTCCGAGGTTTGATCATCGGTATCTCCTGTAGGATAACGTTGCATATAAAACAAAAAATTTCCTACCGCGAACACGCAATCCAAGCCAAGATGCTATCTAGAAGACGGTAGCAATGAGGGGATTATCGAGTCTCACCCTTGAAGAGACTTCAAAGCCTACAAGATGAGGCTCTTGTTGCTGCGGTAGACGTTCACTTGCCGCTTGCAAAAGCGCGTAGAAGATCTTGATCACCGGCGCCACGAACGGGCAGCACCTCCGTACTCGGTCACACGTTCGGTTGTTGATGAAGACGACGTCCACCTCCCGTTCCAGCGGGCAGCGGAAGTAGTAGCTCCTCTTGAATCCGACAGCACGACGGCGTGGTGTCGGTGGCGGTGGAGAACTCCGATGGAGCTTCGCTAAGCGTGCGGGAGCTTATGGAGGAGAGGGGGCGGCTAGGGTTTGGGAGGGGGTGGCCGGCCACTCAAGGGGGGCGGCCAGGTTGTGGTCTTGGGGTGGCCGGCCCCCTCCCCTTGGCCCCTCATTATATAGGTGGAAGCCCCAAGTGTTGGACTACAAGTCTCCGAATAAGACCCGAACCCAAAACCTTCCATGTGATAGGGAAACCTACCCAAGGTGGGAATCCCACTTGGGGTGGGATTCCCCCCTTCCATGTGGGGGGGTGGCCGGCCCCCATAGGGGGAGTCCACTTGGGACTCCTCCCCCTCTAGGGTTGGCCGGCCATGGAGGTGGAGTCCCTCCGGGACTCCACCTTCATTGGTGGTTTCTTCCGGACTTTTCTAGAACCTTCTAGAACCTTCCATAGAACCTTCCGGATCATTTTAATTCACATAAAACGACATCCTATATATGAATCTTATTCTCCGGACCATTCCGGAACTCCTCGTGATGTCCGGGATCTCATCCGGGACTCCGAACAAATATTCGAACTCCATTCCATATTCAAGTTCTACCATTTCAACATCCAACTTTAAGTGTGTCACCCTACGGTTCGCGAACTATGCGGACATGGTTGAGTACTCACTCCGACCAATAACCAATAGCGGGATCTGGAGATCCATAATGGCTCCCACATATTCAACGATGACTTTAGTGATCGAATGAACCATTCACATACGATACCAATTCCCTTTGTCACATGATATTTTACTTGTCCGAGGTTTGATCTTCGGTATCACTCTATACCTTGTTCAACCTCATCTCCTGACAAGTACTCTTTACTCGTATCATGGTATGTGGTCTCTTATGAACTTATTCATATGCTTGCAAGACATTAGACGATATTCCACCGAGAGGGCCCAGAGCATATCTATCCGTCATCTGGATGGACAAATCCCACTATTGATCCATATGCTTCAACTCATACTTTCCAGATACTTAATCCCACCTTTATAACCACCCATTTACGCAGTGGCGTTTGGTGTAATCAAAGTACCTTTCCGGTATAAGTGATTTACATGATCTCATGGTCATAAGGACTAGGTAACTATGTATCGAAAGCTTATAGCAAATAACTTAATGACGAGATCTTATGCTACGCTTAATCGGGTGTGTCCATTACATCATTCATACAATGATATAACCTTGTTATTAATAACATCCAATGTTCATGATTATGAAACTAATCATCTATTAATCAACAAGCTAGTTAAGAGGCATACTAGGGACTTCTTTGTTTGTCTACATATCACACATGCACTAATGTTTCGGTTAATACAATTATAGCATGATATATAAACATTTATCATAAACATAAAGATATATAATAATAACCACTTTATTATTGCCTCTAGGGCATATCTCCTTCAGTCTCCCACTTGCACTAGAGTCAATAATCTAGATTATATTGTAATATACCTAACATCCATGGCATTCTGGTGTTGGTCATGCTTTGCCCTAGGGAGAGCTTTAGTCAACGGATCTGCTACATTCAGATCAGTGTGTACTTTGCAAATATTTACTTCTCCATCTTCGATGTACTCGCGAATCGAGTGGTAACGCAGCTTGATATGCTTCAGCCTCTTGTGTGACCTTGGCTCTTGTGCATTGGCGATGGCACCCATGTTATCACACTAAATGATTAATGGGTCCAATGCACTAGGAACCACACCGAGCTCTACAATGAACCTCTTCATCCATACCGCTTCTGATGAAGCCTCTGAAGCCGCTATGTACTCTGATTCTGTTGAAGACTTCGTCACCGTGCACTGCTTCGAGCTTGCCCAGCTTACTGCAGCACCGTTCAATATAAACACGTACCCAGACTGTGACTTAGAGTCATCAGGATCAGTGTTCCAACTTGCATCGGTGTAACCACTTACAACGAGCTATTGGTCACCTCCATAACAAAGAAACATATCCTTAGTTCTTTTTAATTACTTCAGGATATTCTTGACCGCTGTCCAGTGTTCCATTCCTGGATCACTTTGATATCTGCTAGTCAAACTAACAACATGTGCTATATCCGGTCTAGTACATAGCATGGCATACATGATAGATCCTACTGCCGAGGCATAGGGGATATTACTCATCCTTTCTCTTTCTTCTGCCGTAGCCGGTCCTTGAGTCTTACTCAAGACCTTGCCTGGTAACATAGGTAAGAACCCTTTCTTACTTTCGTCCATTCTAAACTTCTTTAGAATCTTGTCCAGATATGTACTCTGTGATAGCCCTATTAGGCGTCTTGATCTATCTCTATAAATGTTGATGCCTAATATATACGATGCTTCACCAAGGTCTTTCATTGAAAAACTATTATTCAAATAACCTTTTACACTCCTTAATAGTTCTATATCATTCCCGATCAATAATATGTCATCTACATATAATATCAGGAATGCTACAGAGCTCCCACTCACTTTCTTGTAAATACAGGCCTCTCCATGACACTGTATAAACCCGAAGTCTTTGATCACCTTATCAAAGCGTCGGTTCCAACTTCTCGATGCTTGCTTCAGTCCATAGATTGAACGCTGAAGTTTGCATACTTTGTCAGCATTTTTAGGATCGACAAAACCTTTGGGTTGTACCATATACAACTCTTCCTCAATGTCTCCATTAAGGAACGCCATTTTGACATCCATCTGCCAAATCTCATAATCGAAAAATGCAGCTATTGCTAACAAAATCCTCACAGATTTTAGCTTCGCTACAGGTGAGAAAGTCTCATCGTAGTCAACTCCTTGAATTTGTCGGAAACCTTTTGCGACAAGTCGAGCTTTATAGACAGTAATATTACCATCAGCATCTGTTTTTCTCTTGAAGATCCATTTATTTTCGACAGCCTTTCGGCTATCAGGTAAGTCTACCAAAGTCCATACTTTGTTATCATACATGGATCCCATTTCGGATTTCATGGCTTCTTGCCATTTGTTGGAATATGGGCTCATCATCGCTTCTTCATACGTCGCAGGGTCCTCATCATTGTTATCCACAATCATGATATTTAGACAAGGATCATACCAATCAGGAGTGGCACGCTCCCTTGTCGATTTGTGAGGTTCAGTAGTTTCCTCGTTCGAAGTTTCATGATCATTATCATTAGCTTCCTCTGTTGCCGGTGTAGGCGGTACAGGTACAACTTCCGCATCGCGCTACTACGATCAACGAGTATAGATTCATCAATCTCATCGAGTTCTACTTTTCTTCCAGTCACTTCTTTAGTGAGAAATTCTTTCTCAAGAAAGGTTCCGTTCTTAGCAACAAAGATTTTGCCTTCGGATTTGTGATAGAAAGTGTACCCTATAGTTTCCTTAGGGTATCCTATGAAGACGCATTTCTCCGCTTTGGGTTCTAGCTTGTCCGGTTGTAACTTCTTTACATAGGCTTCGCAACCCCAAACTTTCAGGAACGATAGCTTAGGTTTCTTATTAAACCATAATTCATACGGTGTCGTTTCTACGGATTTTGATGGTGCTCTATTTAAAGTGAATGCGGTTGTCTCTAATGCATAACTCCAAAATGATAACGACAAATCAGTAAGAGACATCATAGAACGAACCATATCTAAGAGAGTTCGATTACGACGTTCGGACACACCGTTTCATTGAGGTGTTTCCGGCGGTGTCAATTGTGAAAGTATTCCGCATTTCTTTAAATGCATGCCAAACTCATAACTCAGATATTCACCTCCACGATCAGATCGTAGAAATTTAATCTTCTTGTTACGTTGATTTTCTACTTCACTTTGAAATTCCTTAAACTTCTCGAAAGTTTTGGATTTATGTTTCATGAAATAGATATACCCATATCTACTCAGATCATCTGTGAAGGTTAGAACATAACGATAACCACCGCGCGATGCTACGCTCATTGGTCCGCACACATCAGTATGTATGATTTCCAATAAGTCGATGGCTCGCTCCATCATACCTGAGAAAATGGAGTCTTAGTCATTTTACCCATTAGACATGCTTCGCATCTATCAAGTGACTCAAAGTCAAGTGATTCAAATAATCCATCAAGATGGAGTTTCTTCATGCGTTTCACTCCAATATGACCAAGGCAGCGATTACCACATATAAGTAGAATTATCATTCAATTTAATTCGCTTAGCATCAATGTTATGTATATGCGTATCACTACTATCGAGATCTAACAGAAATAAGCCATTCTTTTACGGTGCTCGACCATAAAAGATATTATTCATAAAAATAGAACAACCATTATTCTCAGACTTGAATGAATAACCGTCTTGCATTAAACAAGATCCAGATATAATGTTCATGCTCAACGCGGGTACAAAATAACAATTATTTAGGCTTAAAACTAATCCCGAAGGTAGATGTAGAGGAAGTGTGCCGACTGCGATCACATTGACCTTGGATCCGTTTCCAACGCGCATCGTCACTTCATCTTTCAGTAGTCTTCGTTTATTCTTTAGTTCCTGTTTCGAGTTACAAATATGAGCAACCGAACCAGTATCAAATACCAGTGTACTAGAACGAGGACTAGTGAGATAAACATCTATAACATGTATATCGATATACCTTCTTTCTTCTTCTTGACAAGGCCGCTCTTCGATCAGCCGGATACTTGGAGCAATTACGCTTCCAGTTGTCCCTTCTCCTTGCAGAATAGCACTCAAGATCGTGCTTAGGGCCATTCTTAGGTTTCATAGGAGGCGTGGCAGCTTTCTTGCCACCCTTCTTGAATTTTCCCTTAGACTTGCCCTGTTTCTTGAAACTGGTGGTCTTGTTGACCATCAACACTTGGTGCTCTTTCTTGATCTCAATCTCAACAGCTTTTAGCATGCCAAAGAGTTCAGGTAACTCCTTGTTCATGTTCTGCATATTGTAGTTCATCACAAAGTTCTTGTAACTTGGTGGCAGTGATTGAAGGACACGATTAATCCCGATCTGTTAGGAATCACTATTCCCAAGTCATCGAGTTTCTTCGCATGCCCGGTCATGGCGAGCATGTGCTCACTAACGGAGCTGCCTTCTTCCATCATACAGTTTGAAGAAATGTTTCGATGCTTCATAGCATTCCAGCCGCATGAGTCTCAAAAATAGCTTTCAGCTCTTTCATCAACTCATGAGGATCGTGGTGCTCAAAACGTTTTTGAAGATCGGATTCGCATCGCACGGGATGGCACACTGAACTTGAGAGTACCGAGTTTTCCGAGTCTCGTAAACAGTTTTTACTTCATCGGTTTCAGTTTTTGCAGGAGGGTCACCTAGCGGTGCATCAAGCACATATTGCAGATTTCCGCCAGAGAGGAAAATCCTCACATGACGGAACCAGTCGGTGAAGTTGCTACCGTTGCTCTTAAGTTTTTCTTTCTCTAGGAACTGGTTAAAATTGATTGGGGACGCCATCTCTACAACATATATTTGCAAAAGTTTAGACTAAGTTTATGATAAATTGAGTTCAAATTTTAATTCAACATAATTAAAAATCTAGGTGAACTCCCACTCAAAACAATATCCCTCGCATTGTCTTAGTGATCACACAAACCAAATCCACCGCACCTAAGTCCGATCATCACGAGACAAGGTGTGATTTCAATGGCGAACACTCAAAGTGTTCATCATATCAACCATATGATTCATGCTCTACCTTTCGGTATCATGTGTTCCGAGACCATGTCTGTACATGCTAGGCTCATCAAGGCCACCTTAGTATCCGCACGTGCAAAACTGTCTTGCACCCGTTGTATGTACTTGTTGATTCTATCACACCCGATCATCACGAGATGCTTCGAAACGACAAGTCTTGGTAACGGTGCTACTAAGGATGAACACTTTATTATCTTGAGATTTAGTGAGGGATCTGAAGGAGATATGCCCAAGAGGCAATAATAAAAGTGGTTATTATATATCTTTATGTTTATGATAAATGTTTATATATCATGCTATAATTGTATTAACCGAAACATTAGTACATGTGTGATATGTAGACAACAAAGAGTCCCTAGTATGCCTCTTAACTAGCTTGTTGATTAATGGATGATTAGTTTCATAATCATGAACATTGGATGTTATTAATAACAAGGTTATGTCATTGTATGAATGATGTAATGGACACACCCAATTAAGCGTAGCATAAGATCACGTCATTAAGTTATTTGCTATAAGCTTTCGATACATAGTTACCTAGTCCTTATGACCATGAGATCATGTAAATCACTTATGCCGGAAGGGTACTTTGATTACACCAAACGCCACTGCGTAAATGGGTGGTTATAAAGGTGGGATTAAGTATCTGGAAAGTATGAGTTGAAGCATATGGATCAACAGTGGGATTTGTCCATCCAGATGACGGATAGATATGCTCTGGGCCCTCTCGGTGGAATGTCGTCTAATGTCTTGCAAGCATATAAATAAGTTCATAAGAGACCACATACCACGGTACGAGTAAAGAGTACTTGTCAGAAGATGAGGTTGAACAAGGTATAGAGTGATACCGATGATCAAACCTCGGACAAGTAAAATATCGCGTGACAAAGGGAATTGGTATCGTATGTGAATGGTTCATTCGATCACTGAAGTCATCGTTGAATATGTGGGAGCCATTATGGATCTCCAGATCCCGCTATTGGTTATTGGTCGGAGTGAGTACTCAACTATGTCCGCATAGTTCGCGAACCGTAGGGTGACACACTTAAGGTTTGATGTTGAAATGGTAGAACTTGAATATGGAATGGAGTTCGAATATTTGTTCGGAGTCCCGGATGAGATCCCGGACATCACGAGGAGTTCCGGAATGGTCCGGAGAATAAGATTCATATATAGGAAGTCATATTCCAAGTTTGGAAATGATCCGGTGCATTTATGGCAGGTTCTAGAAGGTTCTAGAAAAGTCCGGAAGAAATCACCATGGAAAGTAGAGTCCCGGAGGGACTCCACCTTGCATGGCCAGCCAACCCTAAAGGGGAGGAGTCCAAGGTGGACTCCCCAAGGGTGGCCGGCCAAACCCCCTCATGGAAGGGGGGAATCCCACCCCAAGTGGGATTCCCACCTTGGGTAGGTTTCCCTACACATGGAAGGTTTTTGGTTCGGGTCTTATTCGAAGACTTGTAGTCCAACACTTGGGGCTTCCACCTATATAATGAGGGGCATAGGAGAGGGGGCTGACCACCACAAGCCCATAGCTTGGCCGCACCCCTAGGTGGCCGGCCATCCCGTCTCCCAAACCCTAGCCGCCCCCTCTCTCCTCCTCTTCTCCCGCACGCTTAGCGAAGCTCCGCCGGAGATCTCCACCGCCACCGCCACCACGCCGTCGTGCTGCCGGATTCAAGGAGGAGCTACTACTTCCGCTGCCCGCTGGAACGGGGAGAAGGACGTCGTCTTCATCAACACCGAACGTGTGACCGAGTACGGAGGTGCTGCCCGATTGTGGCACCGTGATCAAGATCTTCTACGCGCTTTTGCAAGCGGCAAGTGATCGTCTACCGCAGCAATAAGAGCCTACTCTTATAAGTTTTGGAAATCTTCAAGGGTTAGTCTCGTTCATCCCCTCGCTGCTCCCATCTTCTAGATTGCATCTTGGCTTGGATTGCGTTCTCGCGGTAGGAAATTTTTTGTTTTCTATGCAACGAATCCCTACGGTGGTATCAGAGCCGTGTCTATGCATAGATGGTTGCACGAGTAGAACACAATGGTTTTGTGGGCGTTGATGCTCTTGTTATCTTTAGTTTGAGTACTTTGCATCTTTGTGGCATAGTGGGATGAAGCGGCTCGGACTAACTTTACATGACCGCGTTCATGAGACTTGTTCCTCGTTCGACATGCAACTTGTATTGCATAAGAGGCTTTGCGGGTGTCTGTCTCTCCTACTATAGTGAAGATTCAATTTACTCTTCTATTGACAACACTAGTATCACCGTTGTGGTTCATGTTCGTAGGTAGATTAGATCTTACTCGAAAACCCTAAACCACGTAAAATATGCAAACCAAATTAGAGACGTCTAACTTGTTTTTGCAGGGTTTGGTGATGTGATATGGCCATAATGTGATGATGAATATGTATGAGATGATCATTATTGTATTGTGGCAACCGGCAGGAGCCTTATGGTTGTCTTTAAATTTCATGTTGAGTAGTATTTCAAAGTAGTTGTAATAGTTGCTACATGAGGTTAACAACCATGAAGACGGCGCCATGAACCTTGACGCTACGCCGATGATGATGGAGATCATGCCCGTTGATGATGGAGATCATGTCCGTGCTTTGGAGATGAAGATCGAAGGCGCAAAGACTAAAGGGCCATATCATATCACATATGAATTGCATGTGATGTTAATCCTTTATGCATCTTATTTTGCTTAGAACGCGACGGTAGCATTATAAGATGATCCCTCACATTAATATCAAGATAATAAAGTGTTCTCCCCTCGTATGCACCGTTGAATTGTTTGACGTTTTGAAGCATCTCGTGATGATCGGGTGTGATAAACTCAACATACAACGGGTGTAAGCCATGTTGCACACGCGGAATACTTGGGTTTGCTTGACGAGCCTAGCATGTACAGACATGGCCTCGGGACAACGGAAACCGAAAGGTTGAACATGAGTCATATGGATGATATGATCAACATGTTGATGTTCACCATTGAAGCTACATCATCTCACGTGATGATCGGTTTTGGTGTAGTGAATTTGGATCGTGTACCACTTAACAACTATGAGGGATGTTGTATTAAGTGGGAGTTCATTAGTAATTAGATTAAAACATGAACTAATTATCATAAACATAGTCTGAGTAGTATTTTGAATTAAATTTTGTAGTATTGGCATCCGTTTACTACTATGCGCTAGTCTTGTAATTGAGATAGAAATACTGTTAAAATCTGACAAGAAACTTTACGGTCTGGTACCGTATTGTTAAAGAATCAAGAATTGATTAAGTCCTATTGCAAACTTTTAGTAAACCTCACATTGTTGATTCAAAGAGCTATGGTTTCAATTAGTACCTAAAATTATCTTGTCTCCCTGAAACTTGAAGTTCAAATCTGTTTGAAAAGTAAGGAGCTAAAAATTTAGTTTTCAGTAATAATCAAGGTATGAGATATATGTGATATCTAAAGACCTTATTGCAAGATGATAGAATATAATTTGGTGAGACTACATGAACTCATAAGTTTTATGGGAATGTACGAAGGTTGATGACGCAAAGGCGTCGCAATTCTCCAACTATTGGGGCACTAACGATATTCGCATATCCATGAAGTGACCATCCTTAAAATGCACCGTTACTAAGACTCGTCGTTTCGAAGCATCACGTGATAATCGGGTGTGATAGATTCTACGTGTGCATACAACGGGTGCAAGCTAGATTTGCACATGCAAATACCAAGGTTAAAACTTTACGAGCCTAGCATGTACAGACATGGTCTCGGAAAGTCGTCATGATATGATGGATAAAATTATGAGTGAAATTGTTCATCATATTACAAAGTTACTAATAGTGAAATCTGGAACACTTGTCATATGATGATCAACTTCAAAGTAAGAGCCTCAAGGTTATTGGTATTTGACCGACAAACCTAGAAGTTAATGATGTTGAAGTGTTTTTCTGAATAATGAGGAAAGCTAAAAGAGAAACTGCAAAAGATATTTTGGAAAAAAGAAAAGAAAAGACTAGAAAGTCTAGCTCAGGTGTACATAAATGATATACATGTTATGGCTGTATTCCTAGTTAAGTCACACTATGAAATTCTTGGGTATTAGTACTATATTGGTTGGTATGAAGTGTCATACAAAACAACGCAATACAAGAATACAATGGCCTAAGTGACTGACAAGGAATATGATAGGAATGCACGTCTGGAACAAAATAAAGTGTTATTATGTTCATCGTTGGCATTCTATCTAGCCCTTAGAATTTATAATAAAGAACTTAATAATTGTTATTTTGCTCTGGTCAAATTAAAACAATGAGTTGTTCAAATTATGACATTACTCCATGTACGATGGATGAGTTATTATAAATCTTAATGGTGAAACACACATACATAACACTGACGCTAAAATGCCATAAGGCAAATGATTTGAATTCCACTTATTTGTGGAACCGCCATTTAGGTCATGTTAGAAAGGAACACATGAAGGAACTCCATGCAAATGGATTTTGGAGTCATTTGATTTTTGAATCATTTGGCGCTTGCAAATCTTTTCTAAAGAGAATGATTAAAATACCGTTCATAGGCCAAGAGTTGAACGGGCAACTAACTTAGTGAAAAATACATGATGATGTATGTGGTTCACTGGGCATAGTTGTGTGCGGGAGATTCTTCTACTTCATGAAAACTTTCAACAATTAATTGAGTATATATATGTGGATATATTCAATAAGGAAGAAGTTTGAAACATTTGAATGGATTCAAATAAATTTCAGCATGAAGTGGAAATCATCGTAATAGAAAAGTCAAATATCTATGATTGGATCATGGTGAAAATATTTGAATTACGAGTTTTAGCGAACATCTAAGAGAGTCATGAAATTGTTCTACAACTCACATTTCTTGGAGCATCATAATGATGATATAGTATCCGAGAGATGTATCCAAGCCTTGTTGGATTAATGATGAGATAAAATATTATGACGCCATTATATTTTTGTGGATTATGCTTTAGTGACTACCGCTTTTACACTGAATAGAGCATCATCATGATCCGTAGAAATGACACCATACGAGTTATGGCATGGGTATAAACCCTAATAGTCCTTTCTTTAAATTTTGGTCTAAAAGTTAACAACCAAAATCGGATGAATGTCTTTGTTGGTTATCCCAAAGAATTGATTGGGAATTCTTTCCACTATGAAGTAAACGACAAAAGTGTTTGTTAGTGTTACTTGCTTATTTCCAAGAAATTGTTTTCTAGCGAAGTATTTGAGTGGGAGGACAATAGAACTTGATAAGGTTTATGAACCTGAGCATAATGATCAGAGTAGCGCAAAGATCGGAAATTGGTTCCTGGCGACCATGACGAACATGGCTCCCATGACTACAAAGTGTTTTAGCCATGGAGATCGAAGTACATATTGAACCTTGTAGGTATGGTTTACTTTGTGATCAAATAAATGATTTGTGAACAAAGGATTGATTTTGAACAATGATAAACCAATTACAAACAAAGAAGTTATGATGGGCCCTGACTCCGTTAAAATGGTTATATGCCATAAAATCCAAGATAGATAAATACTTTTTGAAAGTAAATGGATCTATAAAATTGATGGACTTGGATGGAATATCCTTAAAGAAGCTCGACTTGTCGAAAAATTATTTACGACAAAGTTCAAAGAGTTGACTACGATAAGATTAGATCTTCCGTAGCAATGCTTAAAGTCTATGTGGATTATTCTAGTAATCACTACATATTTCTTTTATGAGATATGCTAGTAGGATGGCAAAATACATTACTTATCAGAAGTATGTATTAAAAGGTGTATACAAGATACAACCAAGAGTTTTGCTGGTCCGTGGAATACTAGATAGGTATACAAACTTCAATTTGATGAAGTAAGTATAGCGGAGTTTGAATCTTCACTGGATGAAATAGTCAAAGAGTTTTTGATTTCATCAGAGACGATGAAGAGGCTTGCGTTTGCAAGAAATTAAGTGGGAGCGCTAAGACACATTTATAATACTTTATGTAGGTGACATATAGTTGGTTATAAATGATGTAATTATATACTTGATTAAAAGGTTTCATTGAGAAATTAATTTCAATGAAAGGATATGGACTGAAACATATCTAGTGTCAAGATCTATGAAGATAGATTGAAACACAAAATAAGTTTAAGTCAAAGTACATAGAATGGATATTGAAATAGTTCAATGTAGAAATATTAAGAAAATGTTCTTGTCATGTGAAGTTTTAACAAGACTTGAGTGTATCTGATACTCAATGAGTAAAAACACATGAGTGATTATGGATCACGAATAATATGTACACAATCAGATGTCCTGTGCTCAAAAATGTTATGAGCATATACCAGAATGATTCATGAGATGATCATTGGACGACAGTAAGAGTATCCTTGAGTACTTTAGAAGAACCAAGGATATATATATAGTTTTGTATGGAGAAATGACAAACAAATCGCTGTAATGTGATTACACTGATATTTGTTTTGTCACATATAAAAATAGAATTTCAATCTCAAATTAGACTAAGTGTTGTTTTAAAGGTAGCACAATGAACTAGAAGTTGTCTATGTTAGATTTAGAAGAGTTCTAAATATTGTGACGGATTCTACAAACGAAGGCAGAGTATGTCATTATTTTGACAATGACTGAGGATGTTAAGTCAAGAAGTTCTTTGAGAACTTGGTGTAGTTCCGACAGAGTCAGAACTTTGAAGCTATATTGTGTGTGACAATATTAGTAACATATTTCAGACCGCGGAATTAAGGTTCCACCAGAAAACCAAACATATTTAATGCCGACTCATTTGGAAATGAGTGATGCGTTGAGACGCAAATGAAAATACATACGTTTCTGAGCATGTCAGATCCGTTGACTAAAACCTCTCCCGTGAGCAAAACATGATAAAGCACCAGAACGCCAAGGTGTTATATCTTTACAATGTAATCTAGATTATTGACTCTAGTGCAAGTGGGAGACTGAAGGAGATATGCCCAAGAGGCAATAATAAAAGTGGTTATTATATATCTTTATGTTTATGATAAATGTTTATATATCATGCTATAATTGTATTAACCGAAACATTAGTACATGTGTGATATGTAGACAACAAAGAGTCCCTAGTATGCCTCTTAAATAGTGTGTTGATTAATGGATGATTAGTTTCATAATCATGAACATTGGATGTTATTAATAACAAGGTTATGTCATTGTATGAATGATGTAATGGACACACCCAATTAAGCGTAGCATAAGATCACGTCATTAAGTTATTTGCTATAAGCTTTCGATACATAGTTACCTAGTCCTTATGACCATGAGATCATGTAAATCACTTATGCCGGAAAGGTACTTTGATTACACCAAACGCCACTGCGTAAATGGGTGGTTATAAAGGTGGGATTAAGTATCTGGAAAGTATGAGTTGAAGCATATGGATCAATAGTGGGATTTGTCCATCCAGATGACGGATAGATATGCTCTGGGCCCTCTCGGTGGAATGTCGTCTAATGTCTTGCAAGCATATGAATAAGTTCATAAGAGACCACATACCACGGTACGAGTAAAGAGTACTTGTCAGAAGACGAGGTTGAACAAGGTATAGAGTGATACCGATGATCAAACCTCGGACAAGTAAAATATCGCGTGACAAAGGGAATTGGTATCGTATGTGAATGGTTCATTCGATCACTGAAGTCATCGTTGAATATGTGGGAGCCATTATGGATCTCCAGATCCCGCTATTGGTTATTGGTCGGAGTGAGTACTCAACCATGTCCGCATAGTTCGCGAACCGTAGGGTGACACACTTAAGGTTTGATGTTGAAATGGTAGAACTTGAATATGGAATGGAGTTCGAATATTTGTTCGGAGTCCCAGATGAGATCCCGGACATCACGAGGAGTTTCGGAATGGTCCGGAGAATAAGATTCATATATAGGAAGTCATATTCCAAGTTTGGAAATGATCCGGTGCATTTATGGCAGGTTCTAGAAGGTTCTAGAAAAGTCCGGAAGAAATCACCATGGAAAGTAGAGTCCCGGAGGGACTCCACCTTGCATGGCCAGCCAACCCTAAAGGGGAGGAGTCCAAGGTGGACTCCCCAAGGGTGGCCGGCCAAACCCCCTCATGGAAGGGGGGAATCCCACCCCAAGTGGGATTCCCACCTTGGGTAGGTTTCCCTACACATGGAAGGTTTTTGGTTCGGGTCTTATTCGAAGACTTGTAGTCCAACACTTGGGGCTTCCACCTATATAATGAGGGGCATAGGAGAGGGGGCTGACCACCACAAGCCCATAGCTTGGCCGCACCCCTAGGTGGCCGGCCACCCCCTCTCCCAAACCCTAGCTGCCCCCTCTCTCCTCCTCTTCTCCCGCACGCTTAGCGAAGCTCCGCCGGAGATCTCCACCGCCACCGCCACCACGCCGTCGTGCTGCCGAATTCAAGGAGGAGCTACTACTTCCGCTGCCCGCTGGAACGGGGAGAAGGACGTCATCTTCATCAACACCGAACGTGTGACCGAGTACGGAGGTGCTGCCCGATTGTGGCACTGATGGCGTGTAACTCACACGTTCGTTGGGAACCCCAAGAGGAAGGTATGATGCGCACAGCAGCAAGTTTTCCCTCAGAAAGAAACCAAGGTTTATCGAACCAGGAGGAGCCAAGAAGCACGTTGAAGGTTGATGGCGGCGGGATGTAGTGCGGCGCAACACCAGGGATTCCGGCGCCAACGTGGAACCTGCACAACACAACCAAAGTACTTTGCCCCAACGAAACAGTGAGGTTGTCAATCTCACCGGCTTGCTGTAACAAAGAGTTAACCGTATTGTGTGGAAGATGATTGTTTGCAGAAAACAAGAGAACAAGATTGCAAGAGATTGTATTTCAGTAAAGAGAATTGGACCGGGGTCCACAGTTCACTAGAGGTGTCTCTCCCATAAGACGAACAGCATGTTGGGTGAACAAATTACAGTTGGGCAATTGACAAATAAAGAGAGCATGACAATGCACATACATATCATGATGAGTATAGTGAGATTTAATTGGGCATTACGACAAAGTACATAGACCGCCATCCAACTGCATCTATGCCTAAAAAGTCCACCTTCAAAGTTATCATCCGAACCCTCCGGTATTAAGTTGCAAGCAACAGACAATTGCATTAAGTATGGTGCGTAATGTAATCAACAACTACATCCTTAGACATAGCATCAATGTTTTATCCCTAGTGGCAACAGACAACACAACCTTAGAACTTTCTCACACTGTCCCGGTGTCAATGCAGCATGAACCCACTATCGAGCATAAGTACTCCCTCTTGGAGTTACAAGCATCTACTTGGCTAGAGCATCTACTAGTAACGGAGAGCATGCAAGATCATAAACAACACATAAGCATAACTTTGATAATCAACATAACAAGTATTCTCTATTCATCGGATCCCAACAAACGCAACATATAGAATTACAGATAGATGATCTTGATCATGTTAGGCAGCTCACAAGATCCGACAATGATAGCACAATGGGGAGAAGACAACCATCTAGCTACTGCTATGGACCCATAGTCCAGGGGTAGACTACTCACACATCACACCGGAGGCGACCATGGCGGCGTAGAGTCCTCCGGGAGATGATTCCCCTCTCCGGCAGGGTGCCGGAGGCGATCTCTGGATCCCCGAGATGGGATCGGCGGCGGCGGCGTCTCTGGAAGGTTTTCCGTATCGTGGTTCTCGATGCGGGGTTTTCGTCACGGAGGCTATTTGTAGGCGGAAGGGCGCAGTCGGGGGCCGAGACGAGGGGCCACACCATAGGGCGGCACGGGCCCCCTGGGGCCGCGCCGCCACGTGGTGTCGCCACCTCGTGGCCCCACTTCGTGTGTTCTTCGGTCTTCCGGAAGCTCCGTGGAAAAATAGGCCCCCGGGCTTTGATTTCGTCCAATTCCGAGAATATTTCCTTACTAGGATTTCTGAAACCAAAAACAGCAGAAACAAAGAATCGGCACTTCGGCATCTTGTTAATAGGTTAGTTCCGGAAAATGCACGAATATGACATAAAGTGTGCATAAAACATGTAGATAACATCAATAATGTGGCATGGAACATAAGAAATTATCGATACGTCGGAGACGTATCAGCATCCCCAAGCTTAGTTCTGCTTTCCTCGAGGTAAAACGATAACACACATAATTTCTGGAGTGACATGCCATCATAATCTTGATCATACTATTTGTAAAGCATATGTAGTGAATGCAGCGATCAAAACAATGTGTATGACATGAGTAAACAAGTGAATCATATAGCAAAGACTTTTCATGAATAGCACTTCAAGACAAGCATCAATAAGTCTTGCATAAGAGTTAACTCATAAAGCAATAATTCAAAGTAAAGGCATTGAAGCAACACAAAAGAAGATTAAGTTTCAGCGGTTGCTTTCAACTTGTAACATGTATATCTCATGGATATTGTCAACATAGAGTAATATAATAAGTGCAATAAGCAAGTATGTAGGAATCAATGCACAGTTCACACAAGTGTTTGCTTCTTTGAGGTGGAGAGAAATAGGTGAACTGACTCAACATTGAAAGTAAAAGAATGGTCCTCATAGAGGAAAAGCATCGATTGCTATATTTGTGCTAGAGCTTTGATTTTGAAAACATGAAACAATTTTGTCAACGGTAGTAATAAAGCATATGCATCATGTAAATTATATCTTATAAGTTGCAAGCCTCATGCATAGTGTACTAATAGTGCCCGCACCTTGTCCTAATTAGCTTGGACTACCTGGATTATCACCGCAATACATATGCTTTAACCAAGTATCACAAAGGGGTACCTCTATGCCGCCTGTACAAAGGTCTAAGGAGAAAGCTCGCATTTGGATTTCTCGCTTTTGATTATTCTCAACTTAGACATCCATACCGGGACAACATAGACAACAGATAATGGACTCCTCTTTTAATGCTTAAAGCATTCAACAACAATTAATTCTTTTCTCATTAGAGATTTGAGGATGTTTGTCCAAAACTGAAACTTCCACCATGGAACATGGCTTCGGTTAGCGGCCCAATGTTCTTCTCTCACAATATGCATGCTCAAACCATTCAACTCGAGTAGATCGCCCTTACTTCAGACAAGACGAACATGCATAGCAACTCACATGAAATTCAACAATGAGTTGATGGCGTTCCCCAGTAAACATGGTTATCGCACAACAAGCAACTTAATAAGAGATAAAGTGCATAATTACATATTCAATACCACAATAGTTTTTAAGCTATTTGTCCCATGAGCTATATATTGCAAAGGTGAATGATGGAATTTTAAAGGTAGCACTCAAGCAATTTACTTTGGAATGGCTGGAAAATACCATGTAGCATAGGTAGGTATGGTGGACACAAATGGCATAGTGGTTGGCTCAAGTATTTTGGATGCATGAGAAGTATTCCCTCTCGATACAAGGTTTAGGCTAGCAAGGCTTATTTGAAACAAACACAAGGATGAACCGGTGCAGCAAAACTCACATAAAAGACATATTGAAAACATTATAAGACTCCACACCATCTTCCTTGTTGTTCAAACTCAATACTAGAAATTATCTAGACCTTAGAGAAACCAAATATGCAAACCAAATTTTAGCATGCTCTATGTATTTCTTCATTAATGGGTGCAAAGCATATGATGCAAGAGCTTAAACATGAGCACAACAATTGCCAAGTATCACATTACCCAAGACATTTATAGCAATTACTACATGTATCATTTTCCAATTCCAACCATATAACAATTTAACGAAGGAGAAACTTCGCCATGAATACTATGAGTAGAAACCAAGGACATACTTGTCCATATGCTACAGCGGAGCGTGTCTCTCTCCCATAAAGTGAATGCTAGGATCCATTTTATTCAAACAAAACAAAAACAAAACAAACCGACGCTCCAAGAAAAAGCACATAAGATGTGATGGAATAAAAATATAGTTTCAGGGGAGGAACCTGATAATGTTGTCGATGAAGAAGGGGATGCCTTGGGCATCCCCAAGCTTAGACGCTTGAGTCTTCTTGATATATGCAGGGGTGAACCACCGGGTGCATCCCCAAGCTTAGAGCTTTCACTCTCCTTGATCATGTTGCATCATACTCCTCTCTTGATCCTTGAAAACTTCCTCCACACCAAACTCGAAACAACTCATTAGAGGGTTAGTGCACATTATAAATTGACATATTCAGAGGTGACACAATCATTCTTAACACTTCTGGACATTGCATAATGCTACTGGACATTAGTGGATCAAAGAAATTCATCCAACATAGCGAAAGAGGCAATGCGAAATAAAAGGCAGAATCTGTCAAAACAGAACAGTTCGTATTGACGAATTTTAAAATGGCACCAGACTTGCTCAAATGAAAATGCTCAAATTGAATGAAAGTTGCATACATATCTGAGGATCATGCACGTAAATTGGCTTAATTTTCTGAGCTACCTACAGGGAGGTGGACCCAGATTCGTGACAGCAAAGAAATCTGGAACTGTGCAGTAATCCAAATCTAGTACTTACTTTTCTATCAACGGCTTAACTTGGCACAACAAAACACAAAACTAAGATAAGGAGAGGTTGCTACAGTAGTAAACAACTTCCAAGACACAAAATAAAAACAAAGTACTGTAGGTAAAAACATGGGTTGTCTCCCATAAGCGCTTTTCTTTAACGCCTTTCAGCTAGGCGCAGAAAGTGTGCATCAAGTATTATCAAAGGGTGGTGCATCGTTATCATGAGCTCCCCATCCATAGTGGTACTAAGGGCTTTGTCAATTTTAGGCCTATAATAATACTTCTTTGGTCTAGGCACTTTAGAGACATACATAAACTTTTGCTCCTTACCCACATAAGCTTTCTCCTTATATTTAAGAGAAGAAAATGTTGAACCCAAGGTTCCCATAGCTTTTTCAAGTTCGTCAATCCTATTGATTTGATCATCATGGACAGCATTAGTTCCTAGGACACTAATTCTTTCATCAATTCCTCCTAAGGATTTATCAAGTTCATCAGTTTTATCAAGTAATATTTCCAATTTAGCTTCAATACTTGGAAAATTTTTCTCTATGGTTTCCAATTTTTTCATAACATCTTCAAGAGAGATTTCAGTTTTAACTTTATCAACAGAGGGTATTCCAAATAAACTCTCAATAATGCAACTAGCTTCTAATGCAGGGGTACTTAAGAAGTCACCTTTTGCGAGACTATCAAGAACATATCTATTCCAACTAGAGATACCAACATAAAAATTCTGAGTAAAATAATAGTGGAGTGCTTCTTAGTGCATCTATTATGAGCATCGCTAATTCTATACCAAGCATCTCTCAAACATTCTCCCCCTCGTTGCTTAAACGTACGAACTTCAACTTCAGGATTACTCATTTTAGTAGTAGTAAATAAAGCAAACTAGATAAAGTAAATGCAAGTAAACTAATTTTTTTGTGTTTTTGATATAGCAAACAAGATAACAAATAAAGTAAAACTAGCAACTAATTTTTTTGTATTTTGATTTAGTGCAGCAAACAAAGTAGTAAATAAAACTAAGCAAGACAAAAACAAAGTAAAGAGATTGAGAAGTGGAGACTCCCCTTGCAAATGTGTCTTGATCTCCCGGCAACGGCGCCGGAAAAAGAGCTTGATGGCGTGTATTTCACACGTTCGTTGGGCAACCCCAAGAGGAAGGTATGATGCGCACAGCAGCAAGTTTTCCCTCGAGAAAGAAACCAAGGTTTATCGAACCAGGAGGAGCCAAGAAGCACGTTGAAGGTTGATGGCGGCGAGATGTAGTGCGGCGCAACACCAGGGATTCCGGCGCCAACGTGGAACCCGCACAACACAACCAAAGTACTTTGCCCCAACGAAACAAAGTGAGGTTGTCAATCTCACCGGCTTGTCAGTAACAAAGAGTTAACCGTATTGTGTGGAAGATGATTGTTTGCGAAAACAAGAGAACGATATTGCAGAGATTGTATTTCAAGAAAGAGAATTGGACCGGGGTCCACAGTTCACTAGAGGTGTCTCTCCCATAAGACGAACAGCATGTTGGGTGAACAAATTACAGTTGGGCAATTGACAAATAAAGAGAGCATGACAATGCACATACATATCATGATGAGTATAGTGAGATTTAATTGGGCATTACGACAAAGTACATAGACCGCCATCCAATCGCATCTATGCCTAAAAAGTCCACCTTCGAGTTATCATCCGAACCCTCCAGATATTAAGTTGCAAGCAACAGACAATTGCATTAAGTATGGTGCGTAATGTAATCAACAACTACATCCTTAGACATAGCATCAATGTTTTATCCCTAGTGGCAACAGACAACACAACCTTAGAACTTTCTCACATCGTCCTGTGTCAATGCAGGCATGAACCCACTATCGAGCATAAGTACTCCCTCTTGGAGTTACAAGCATCTACTTGGCTAGAGCATCTACTAGTAACGGAGAGCATGCAAGATCATAAACAACACATAAGCATAACTTTGATAATCAACATAACAAGTATTCTCTATTCATCGGATCCCAACAAACGCAACATATAGAATTACAGATAGATGATCTTGATCATGTTAGGCAGCTCACAAGATCCGACAATGATAGCACAATGGGGAGAAGACAACCATCTAGCTACTGCTATGGACCCATAGTCCAGGGGTAGACTACTCACACATCACACCGGAGGCGACCATGGCGGCGTAGAGTCCTCCGGGAGATGATTCCCCTCTCCAGCAGGGTGCCGGAGGCGATCTCCTGGATCCCCCGAGATGGGATCGGCGGCGGCGGCGTCTCCGGGAAGGTTTTCCGTATCGTGGTTCTCGGTGCGGGGTTTGGTCACGGAGGCTATTTGTAGGCGGAAGGGCAGAGTCGGGGGCCAGACGAGGGGGCCACACCATAGGGCGGCGCGGGCCCCCCCTGGGCCGCGCCGCCACGTGGTGTCGCCACCTCGTGGCCCCACTTCGTGTGTTCTTCGGTCTTCTGGAAGCTCCGTGGAAAAATAGGCCCCTGGGCTTTGATTTCGTCCAATTCCGAGAATATTTCCTTACTAGGATTTCTGAAACCAAAAACAAGCAGAAAACAGAATCGGCACTTCGGCATCTTGTTAATAGGTTAGTTCCAGAAAATGCACGAATATGACATAAAGTGTGCATAAAACATGTAGATAACATCAATAATGTGGCATGGAACATAAGAAATTATCGATACGTCGGAGACGTATCAGCGCCGTCTTCATGATTGTCCTCCATGTAGCAACTATTACAACTACTTTGAAATACTACTCAACATGAAATTTAAAGACAACCATAAGGCTCCTGCCGGTTGCCACAATACAATAATGATCATCTCATACATATTCATCATCACATTATGGCCATATCACATCACCAAACCCTGCAAAAACAAGTTAGACGTCTCTAATTTGGTTTGCATATTTTACGTGGTTTAGGGTTTTCGAGAGAGATCTAATCTACCTACGAACATGAACCACAACGTTGATACTAATGTTTTCAATAGAAGAGTAAATTAAATCTTCACTATAGTAGGAGAGACAGACACCCGCAAAGCCTCTTATGCAATACAAGTTGCATGTCGAACGAGGAACAAGTCTCATGAACGCGGTCATGTAAAGTTAGTCCGAGCCGCTTCATCCCACTATGCCACAAAGATGCAAAGTACTCAAACTAAAGATAACAAGAGCATCAACGCCCACAAAACCATTGTGTTCTACTCGTGCAACCATCTATGCATAGACACGGCTCTGATACCACTGTAGGATAACGTTGCATAGAAAACAAAAAATTTCCTACCGCGAACACGCAATCCAAGCCAAGATGCAATCTAGAAGACGGTAGCAACGAGGGGATTATCGAGTCTCACCCTTGAAGAGATTCCAAAGCCTACAAGATGAGGCTCTTGTTGCTGCGGTAGACGTTCACTTGCCGCTTGCAAAAGCGCGTAGAAGATCTTGATCACCGGCGCCACGAACGGGCAGCACCTCCGTACTCGGTCACACGTTCGGTTGTTGATGAAGACGACGTCCACCTCCCGTTCCAGCGGGCAGCGGAAGTAGTAGCTCCTCTTGAATCCGACAGCACGACGGCGTGGTGTCGGTGGCGGTGGAGAACTCCGGCGGAGCTTCGCTAAGCGTGCGGGAGCTTATGGAGGAGAGGGGGGCGGCTAGGGTTTGGGAGGGGGTGGCCGGCCACTCAAGGGGGGCGGCCAGGTTGTGGTCTTGGGGTGGCCGGCCCCCTCCCCTTGGCCCCTCATTATATAGGTGGAAGTCCCAAGTGTTGGACTACAAGTCTCCGAATAAGACCCGAACCCAAAACCTTCCATGTGATAGAGAAACCTACCCAAGGTGGGAATCCCATTTGGGGTGGGATTCCCCCCTTCCATGTGGGGGGGGGGGTGGCCGGCCCCCATAGGGGGAGTCCACTTGGGACTCCTCCCCCTCTAGGGTTGGCCGGCCATGGAGGTGGAGTCCCGGAGGGACTCCACCTTCCTTGGTGGTTTCTTCCGGACTTTTCTAGAACCTTCTAGAACCTTCCATAGAACCTTCCGGATCATTTTAATTCACATAAAATGACATCCTATATATGAATCTTATTCTCCGGACCATTCCGGAACTCCTCGTGATGTCCGGGATCTCATCCGGGACTCCGAACAAATATTCGAACTCCATTCCATATTCAAGTTCTACCATTTCAACATCCAACTTTAAGTGTGTCACCCTACGGTTCGCGAACTATGCGGACATGATTGAGTACTCACTCCGACCAATAACCAATAGCGGGATCTGGAGATCCATAATGGCTCCCACATATTCAACGATGACTTTAGTGATCGAATGAACCATTCACATACGATACCAATTCCCTTTGTCACGCGATATTTTACTTGTCCGAGGTTTGATCTTCGGTATCACTCTATACCTTGTTCAACCTCATCTCCTGACAAGTACTCTTTACTCGTATCGTGGTATGTGGTCTCTTATGAACTTATTCATATGCTTGCAAGACATTAGACGACATTCCACCGAGAGGGCCCAGAGTATATCTATCCGTCATCGGGATGGACAAATCCCACTGTTGATCCATATGCCTCAACTCATACTTTCCATATACTTAATCCCACCTTTATAACCACCCATTTACGCAGTGGCGTTTGGTGTAATCAAAGTACCTTTCCGGTATAAGTGATTTACATGATCTCATGGTCATAAGGACTAGGTAACTATGTATCGAAAGCTTATAGCAAATAACGTAATGACGAGATCTTATGCTACGCTTAATCGGGTGTGTCCATTACATCATTCATACAATGATATAACCTTGTTATTAATAACATCCAATGTTCATGATTATGAAACTAATCATCTATTAATCAACAAGCTAGTTAAGAGGCATACTAGGGACTTCTTTGTTTGTCTACATATCACACATGCACTAATGTTTCGGTTAATACAATTATAGCATGATATATAAACATTTATCATAAACATAAAGATATATAATAATAACCACTTTATTATTGCCTCTAGGGCATATCTCCTTCATCTCCATACCTTGTTCAACCTCGTCTCCGACAAGTACTCTTTACTCGTACCATGGCATATCATCTCTTGTGAACCATTCACATGCTTGCAAGCTAATCGGGCGACATTCCACCGAGAGGGCCCATAGTATATCTATCCGTCATCGGGATGGACAAATCCCACTCTTGATCCATATGCCTCAACTCATACTTTCCGAATACTTAATCCCACCTTTATAACCACTCATTTACGCAGTGGCGTTTGATGTAATCAAAGTACCCTTCCGGTATAAGTGATTTACATGATCTCATGGTCGAAGGACTTGGTAACTATGTATCGAAAGCGAATAGCAAACAGAACTTAATGACGTGATCTTATGCTATGCTTATTTGGGTGTGTATCCATTATATCATTCACCTAATGACATAACCTTGTTATTAATAACATCCAATGTTCATGATTACGAAACCATGATCATCTATTAATCAACAAGCTAGTTATACAAGAGACTTATTAGGGACTCCTTGTTGTTTACATAACACACATGTATCAATATTTCGGTTAATACAATTATAGCATGGTATGCAAATATTTATCATAAACACAAAGATATATTATAATAACTATTTTATTATTGCCTCTTGGGCATATCTCCAACATGGGCATAGGACCTTCCCTAAGACCTCGTTTGGTGTTACGTTTTGAGAAGTGTTTGGGCTGGTTTGGAGTGTTTTTTCAGGCTCGATCAAAACATCCGAAAACACCTTAAAACACGTTTGAGCTATTCGGTAGGCCGGTTTTGGCCCGCGACGCGGGCGATGAGAGGATGACGCCGGCGCCACCGGCGCCGCTGCTCCAAGACGACGCTGTTGCTGACGCTCCAACCCCCCCCCCCCCCCCCGCTTCAGGTAACGAACCATCTCCTCGACAGAGAAGATATCTTGTAGCAGAGGATCGATCGGGTCCCGATCGATGTGGGGTTGGTTAGTCGCGTCCCCGCACTAGATCTGGCAGGTGGAGCTTCTCTGCTAAAAATATTGGATTTTTTATTTGTGATACAAGTCAAACTATCAACAAAGATTATCTTTTTATCCATTTATGTTGAATACACTAGCAAACTAGTGTTCCAAACAAGTGTTTGAACAATTTTTTTTTTGGTAAAAAGGGTTTTGTAGTGTTCCAAACAAGTGTTTGAACATTCCTCAAAACACACAAAACCACTAGCACCAAAGGAGGATGCACACAGCGCAGTCTAACACTGGCTGGGCAAATCCCTTTACCCAGAAGGTGGGCCGGCCCATGTACCCTCTTTGTAAGTGACGGTCGGCCCGGCCCACCTCCTCCTCGTCGGAGTTTCCAAAGCCCCCTCGCCTTGCTTTCTCCGCCCTCGGCTCGCCTCCGTCGCCGCTTATACCCAAGCGAACCAAACCCCGCTCTCCTCGCCCCCGTCTCCAGCCTCGAGCTCACCAATGGCGGCACCCCCGGCTCCCCTCTCGCTCTCCGCCTCCGCCCTGTCCGCGCGCCTGCGCCTCGCCGCGCCGGCTCCGCGCGCGGCCGCCGCGCGGCGGCGCGGGCCGATGGTGGTCCGCGCCAAGATCCGGGAGATCTTCATGCCGGCGCTCAGCTCCACCATGACGGAGGGCAAGATCGTGTCCTGGACCGCCGCGGAGGGCGACCGCGTCAACAAGGGCGACGCCGTCGTCGTCGTCGAGTCCGACAAGGCCGACATGGACGTCGAGACCTTCTACGACGGCATCGTCGCCGTCGTCCTCGTCCCCGCGGGGGAGTCCGCGCCCGTCGGCGCCCCCATCGCGCTGCTCGCCGAGTCCGACGAGGACGTCGCGCTCGCCCTCGCCCAGGCCCAGGCGCTCTCCAGCGGACAGCCATCCTCTCCTCCTTCCGATGCGGCCGCTCCCCCCGCCCCGCCTCCGCCGGCGGAGGCTCCGGTGGCTGCTCCTGCTCCAGTTTCCACTGGCACCAAGGGAATCGCCACACCGCAGGCTAAGAAGCTGGCAAAGCAGCACAGGGTGGACCTTGCCAAGGTGACCGGCACCGGGCAGTTCGGCCGAATTACGCCGGCAGATGTTGAGGCGGCCGCTGGCATCCAGCCCAAGACAAAGGTTGCTTGTACTCCTGCTGCTGCACCTGTGGCAGCTCCGTCCGCGAAGGCTGTGCCGCAGGCGGCCGTGCTTCCCCTGGTCCCTGGTGCCACCGTGGTTCCGTTCACTGCAATGCAGGCTGCAGTGAGCAAGAACATGGTGGAGAGCCTGTCTGTGCCCACATTCCGTGTCGGGTACCCCGTTTTAACCGATAAGCTCGACGCGCTGTATGAGAAGGTGCTACATCTGGGGTCTTTGTGCAGTGCTCAAATGCTCGTGACACTCTTCCCTTCATTTTTATTAATGGTTGGATTAATTTGTTTTACCAGGTCAAGCCAAAGGGAGTGACCATGACTGTATTGCTTGCCAAGGCCGCGGCTATGGCCCTTGCGCAGTACCCTGTGGTCTACGCTAGCTGCAGGGACGGGTCGAGCTTCACTTACAACAGTTCCATCAACATTGCCGTGGCTGTCGCCATTGACGGCGGGCTCATTACACCCGTCCTGGAGCAAGCTGATAAGGTACAAGCTACCTTTGGTGATAAATGTGGTTTCATTTAGCTATTGCAGCATGCTAGGTTACTAAATAGCTTAGGAAATTCCGCAATGCAGCTGGATATATATCTACTCTCACAAAAGTGGAAGGAGCTAGTCAAGAAGGCACGCGCAAAACAGCTCCAACCAAATGAGTACAACTCTGGTATGCAAATTATTGCACTGCATAAGATGTTAGATCATCAATTCAAACTTACGATGATTATTGGAAACTATAGTTACCTAAATATTTATTTTGTGGTTTGCAGGTACATTTACACTGTCCAACTTGGGTATGTTTGGTGTAGATAGATTTGATGCAATTCTTCCACCTGGCCAGGTGAAGTTCCATTTCAATAATATACTTACTGTCTAGTCCTTCCTGAGTGTTCGTAGTGGCACCTTCTCTTTACTCAGTTCTAAGAATTTGGATGTGAATGAATGCAGGGAGCTATAATGGCTGTTGGAGCCTCAAAACCCACAGTGGTGGCTGACAAAGACGGTTTCTTTAGTGTCAAGAACAAAATGCTGGTAAGTTGTCTTTCACATTCGCCTTCTTTTGTAAAAAAACTTCACACATATAACTTGTGTGAGTTGACATGGTTAACTTGTCATTGTTTGTCCAAGTGCCTAACTGCATAGTCTTGTCAATATGTTACATGCAAATGAAATCTATGTATGCCAGTTGGATGTGAGCACAAACATGATTGTATGTAAGACCTTCTGTTTTTGCCACTGAATTCCCCCCTGACGGCAGACTTAGATCACACATGTCAGTGAGATAGCCAGATAAACTACCAGCAGAAACAAGATGAAAGCAGTGTTTAGTGGTAAAATTGTCACTGGCACATAATAGTTTCAGTCAAGTTCATTAAATATGAATATTGCTACATATTTGATTTGAATAAACATTTTAGTCAACATAGTTTTGATCATACACTCTTCAGATTCATTATTCATCAGCCATAGAACATTTATATGGTTGTGTTAAACTATGTTCACAAGGCCGTGTACTAGGCCATATACTAGTACTTGGTACCTGATACATTAGCGGGAATCTAATTATAAGTCCGAGTACAATGCCGTTTACCCTGTATAATCTGCTGTAGGGTGAGAGAACTGTTGACTACCTGTTACCTAGTTTCAATTTGGTTTTACATTTGATGTGGGCCAATATACTAGTACTAGGTACCTGATACTGGCCTGAGATTATGATGAATATCTTTGTGCAAACATTACAATCCACACGTAGAACTTGAGACCGCAATACTTAGGTCTTCAATGTTCATTTGGTTTTTGTGTGAGCCTTTATGCAGAAAATAGTACCTGGAGTTACCATCCCATATAATTGAGTTGGTTGGTCCAACTTCTTTCAGGTCAATGTCACAGCTGATCACAGAATTGTTTATGGTGCTGATTTGGCAGCCTTCCTGCAAACTTTTGCAAAGATTATTGAGGATCCTGAGAGCTTAACTTTGTAAGATTTTCTTGTAAGTGGTATATGTGCCGATCAGTCATTAGTTTATTAAAAATTGGAAGTCTGTCGATGTGTTCAATTTTTTGTATCTTTGAGCACTCAAGGAGTATTGCTTTTGAGCTGTTTGTACTGTATTTACTTCAGAACATGGATACCAGTGAAGAGGGGTTACTCTGTTAATGTTATGGAAGTTTTGGAAAGCAATAAGTTATAATAGTTTCCTAACTATCATGTTGCCTTAGTTCTTTATATTTTTAGTCTCCTTGCTATGTTTTTACCCCTGTTTTTTTATTTAAAAATTGAATACAGTCCTGAATTTTGTTAGAAAAATAACTTGAATAAGCAAGGTCCAGAAGTATCTCATTGCCTTTTTCGGAATTCTAGCAATAACTCCTACAATCCAATTTGTGATGACATGTAATTCGGTCCGTACCATTTTAAAAGTGTGATGGCATGCCGGCTTTTCACTTGGTCCATTGTATTAGTAATTCAGTCATAAAATCTTATATGTTCTCAAGTATCTATAAGGAATTTTAGAACTTCTAAGCCATTAGCATCAAGTTATGAACATATTCAACAAAATGGAAAAGCCCAGCCATACAAATCAAAGAATACATGCTGATATCACCCTTACACACATGCACAAACTGTCAGTTAATGCCAACTGATCTCCATGGTAACATCACTATACAAATACTTGCATACAAAACAGTCAATTTGTTATTGGTCAGCTGATTAATCTGAATGTCAAATTATTCACCTCAGTGGAAGTACTAGGTTGAGAGGTTGATTTTGTTTTTTGCCCCTCATCTCACGGCACACCCTATGCAGCAAACCAAGAAAATCTTTTATGATGACAAATATGTGGAGCAGGTTGGGCTCATCCTTGCCAACCTCACCGTGATAATACTCTGTTAGCTCCCCAACATGGTGCAAGACTTGAGCTTTGCCAACTTCAAGCTCTTGCATAGTGTTTTCTGCATAATTTAGGAAGGTTGTCATGTATTGCAGGAATTCCTTGTTCCTGTCATTTCTGGGCAGGTCCTTCTCAATGAGATCTCTTAGTTGAGCCAGTCCACGTGATAGGTTTGAAATTGACTTCATCATAGTATCCAAGTCTATGCTTGCGACCTTTTTGACATTGCCTAGCTCGTTACTTAGCTCAGAGACGAATTCTGTACCTGTTTTGCAATATTCTTCCCGTTCTGCTAGTGTGGCGTGGCAAGACCTGGGGGTTTCACCGAGCTTCTCTGCAGCCTTTGATCCTTTGGAACGGGCCAACTCTTGAAGTACAAAATGCAGAAGGGTTGTCTTTCCATCAGCCCCACGTACATCTGCCAATTTCAGCAACGCGTCCAATCTGAAAGCATTTGCACCACCTCTTAGTGTTCCAATATTCATCCTGTTCCCTGTCTTGAGTACTGCTTCAAGTAGTCTTAATAACAGCTTGCTTGACCTGAGTTCAGTGCAAGCTCCCTAGTAGACAGAATAGATATAAGTTAAGAAGAACAGCCCATATCTCAACAGGTTACTGAAATGGTCTACACTTACTTGAATCATTGCAAAGGACATTTTGATATGAACCACCTCATCATCAAAAGTTTCCTTGTAGAGCATAACCTCCATTCTTTGGAATGCCAATGGTATAGCTAGTAGTAACTTGACAAATTTCTCTGCTGGATCTAGCATGTCGATATCGTCATCATAGACCAGTAGTTTTTCCTCTTCTTCCTTGGTAGGTTTCATCTTGACAAGCGCCTCCAGTTGTTGTACGGATAATCCCGTGCCTGAGATAGACCACACAAAAGGGTCGGTTTATCCTTAACTTGATAAATGCAACTCAGATATCATAAAGCTTACCTTGTGCTATAGCATTGTGAACTTGTTCCGTGGTCGCATTTAAGGTCTTCAATAAGATGGTAGTATTCTGAAGTCGGTGATGTTCAATGACATGTTTAGTGGTAGGTAAAGTCCTGCTGGTGGCGTCTTCATCTTTCACTAAGCCTTGAAAGTTGTATGCAAACAAAGACTTGATCATCTGCTCATCAAATCTGCATAACATTTCCTATTATAAAAAGATAGTAGTAACATATACAATGTTAGTGTAGTACTGAGGGAGGATTCTTCTATTGTCTTACTCGAATTCAAAGGAATTTGATCTTATATCATTCCACACCATGGAGCGGTTTGGGGCTGCTCTTACTTTGTCCCAGTGCAAAGGTTTCAACTTTGGAAGAGGGGACCCGTCTTTACCAACATGTATCTGAAGTGGTAACGCGGGTGGTAGTGGTGGCTGTCCAGAGTTCTTCCAGGCCAGACTTGGGGGAGATCTTTTCGGCGGCGGAGGTGGTGGTGGTGATATCGGTACAGTCATTACACTAGGCATTTGATGTTTTGCTCCCTCAGTTGAACTTGCTGTGGATTCCTTAGTGTTTGACATGGTGGATGCTATGGTTGTTCTGGAGGCAGACGCATCCATGTGATAGAAAGAGGCATCCTTGTGATAGGAAGGCGAATTGGTTTCTGGTGGATTACAGAACTTGGAATTTGCCTGCGCTTCTTTTGGAGCCTCATGACGCTCTGTCAACCCAGAAACATCATTTGTTTTTACTATCACTTGACTGTTTACTTCAGTTTTTTCTGCGTCTAATTCTTCTGAAGGGGACTGAGAAGTGCCATGCACACTGAAGTGATTGGAAGCGGTAGGTAGTGGACTCTTTGGAGGCAAGTGAGATTTATAATCTGGTGAAAACGATCGATATGAACAATTAGATGGTGAATTATCTGTATGTGGAGACGATGGAAATGGACTGGTCATAGTTTTATCGCGGATATGCAGCGGTAACTCGGTGATGGAACCAGTTGATGAAGGGGAACAAGGTATGGAATGGAAAGACTCGGCTTCATCAGACTGCGGGGAGTTCTGAATTCTCACAGTATGATCACTTGTGATTAATTCTATGCTCTTTGAGGAGGTGCTGATAATGGATAGGCTCTTGGACTCAGAAGATTGTTTAAGGATCGGATAGTTCTCGTGGCATTGTACGACAGAACTTAGGTAGAGTGGATCTGGGCTTGGGTGAGAACTGACCTTTCTGGTGGCAGAAGGTGACCTCTGGGCTCTTGAACCATGGCAAAACAGTTTGAACGGCTTTGAGCACCCCTTCCGTAACTTCCTTGATCTTCTGAGCAACATTGCTGCTATGGCGACTCCAAGAGCAAGCAGGCATGCCCCAACCACTGCCAGAGCAACAATGGCGGCTTTGGGGGGCCTGGTATGGTGGCGGCCGTCTCCCAATCTGCGCACTGAACTTCTAGCTGGGGCAATGTGGCTGTGATGACGGGCAGAAGGCATTCTCTTTCGTTGCGGATGGAAATGAGGGGCAGGAGCCGACGATGATCTCGCTTCATGGGTTGGAGCCGGTGATGGCGCTGGAGCTGCAGAGCTTTGCCGATGCCCTCGGTGCCGTGCTCGATGATGATGCAAACCAATCAGCATCCTGAACCTGGGGAGGAAACCAAAACGGTCGACGATGTCATGGGTCGTGGCCGTGCTGCCATCGATCCAAGTCTCGTCGTGGCCTGCTAGACGGAGAGCCCCCTCAAGGACCTCGAAGTTGAACAGCAGGAACACGGCGGAGACGGAGAGGAGGAGCAGGATGCACCTCGTCGCCATGCCCATCTTCTCGCTCAGCTAGCCTTAGGAGAAGAAGCAGCGGTCCTGGCGCAAGTACTGAACTCTCGCTTGTGGCGTGACAAAAAGGAGGAACAGGAGGGGGTTAAGGCTCATAAAATGGCGTGTGCGCGCGGCCACATTTGCTGTCTTGCCCGTAGTCCAGGCAACAACCGTGCTAGTGTCTCTCCTCCAGTCCTTCTGCATCTAACTCTGCAGCCTTTAATGCCACTCCAAGGGAACCCGGACCCTGGCTGCTGTCAAGACCCTGCAGTAACTAACGGCTACTGCTTTTTCTTGCTTCTCGTCATGTGCCAACGCTGCACTGATGTTTCTTGCTTATACACCAGCCATTTCTGACAGCAGCTGGTGGCAAGAGCTACTAGCAGCTAGGAATACTTGCATTCTTGCCAATGTACTGTCTAGATCACCATGCAGCCCCATTTTTTCTTTCACATTTTTTGTTACTCGGCAGCGACATGATTGGTGACTCGCATCGGTGATCAGAAAGGGACTAGTTCAGGTTTGCAAAAGTTAGCTTCCTACTGAATCTGGCTTCTCAGCTTCGTTTAAAAGTGATTTGCTGTTTCCTAGTACATCCGACGGTGTATTACATCACTGGGTTTTGTCCTTGTTTAGCCTTTAAAAAGTTAGACGTGAGATCGGGTTGTTGGTGGAATCCACTATGACACGTGGAGCGGCATGTTCATCGATGCATTACATGCCACAAAGCTTAAGTCTAAAACCATTTCGCTTGGTCCCTTACTATACACCATTGCCTATTCAACATGTACGTTGATAAGAAGTTAGTATGGACAATGGACTTCTTTTTAGGATTACCTACTAGAACAAAAACGTGCAAAGACTATATTTGTTGTGGTAGATCACTTTTCTAAAATAGCACACTTCATACCTTACCATAAGAGAGATAAGGCTTCCCACTTTGCTGCATTGTTTTTTTTAGGTAGATCGTTCAACTTTGCAACTTTGCGGACTGCCATGGACCATTGGATCGGATCGGAAGTAGCTACTTTTGGAAGACCTTATGTGGAAAGTTGGGCCTTAAGCGCATCTCCAACCGTGAGACCCAAATCGGCGCGTCCGTTTGGATGGGCGCGCAGACAGTGGCTAGCGTCCGTTCGGCCGTTTGGGTCGCGCGCTGCACCCAACGCGAGATATGGGTCGCGGCCAAAGTATTTGGCACTTGGCCTTTAAAATCAATATAAGACATATAAAATCATAAGAAAAATATAAATAAGTTTAAATTAGCTAGATTTATTACATAAAATTATTGTCCACCTATTAAATGACAAAGTAATTATTTAAATAAAAAGTAAAATGATACAAATGGCTTAGGCATTGTTTTCTTCGGGATTTTCATCATTGTTGTTGTTTGCAATATTGTTGCCAACATGCACCCACATGTGGTCAACCAAATCAGCTTGGAGCTGGTTGTGAACCGTTTGGTCCTGAATTTCGTGCACATGGAGGATATCCTGGAATGAAGCCGGACCACCTTGAGGAGCAACCAACTCTTCATGGCCTTTCCAATCATTATCAAACAGTGAATCATCCCGCTCTACCTCAACAGTCGTCACCTCCCACATGGTTTGCACACTTCATGCTCTAGCAGGGTGCCCACCGATAGCCCAATGAGCTTGGAGGATACCAAACGCCCGCTCGACATCTTTTCGGGCTACCTCTTGCTCTTTGGCAAAAGCTTGCCTCCTGCTCTTTGGCAAAAGCTTGCCTCCTGCTCTGAATTGGGACGATGGATTGTCTTCAAGAGCGTAGCCCAAGGTGGATAGATACCATCAACAAGGTAGTACCCTTTGTTGTAGTGGTGGCCGTTGATCTCAAAATCCACGTCAGGGACTGTCCCTGCGCAAGCCTACCAAACACCATAGAGCGCTGTATCACATTGATGTCATTGTGTGAGCCCATTCCGAAGAGTGAGTGCCAAATACATGTGTCATGTGAAGCAACAGTTTCAAGAATCATTGTGCACCCCTCAGAATGGCCCTTGTACGACCTGCCAAGCATCCCAGGAAACCTCTGGAAGGGTTGATTGATAACAGACGGGATTGTGTCCTCTACAGTAGGTTGGCACAGAAATTCTTCACCAAACACAGCGATCAATGCTCTGCAGAATCTGTACGTCGCTTCCAAGCAGCTGGACTCGCTCATCCGGACATACTCATATAAGTAGTCACCGGCAACACCATATGCTTGTGATGAGTAACTTCATTTTATCGTGAGAGACATTAATTGGTACCATAACAGATTTGTGGTAGTTAACCTTGAGCCCGTCTTGAAGCAGTGGAACTCTCAAGAATATTTTTTACTACACCAATCTGAATTTCACACGCTGGTAAGACCAAAATTGTGTCGTCTGGGTACTGAATTACCTGGTAGTTTGGCAGGAGACAATGAGTATAGACACTTGGATCAGATGATCATGAAGAGCTTTGTTAACGACTGATTGAAGAAGATCTGCAGCCAAAACAAAAAATAAGTGGGGATAACGGGTCGCCTTGTCTAACTCCTCTCTTACAGAAAATTTGTTTATCCGGTACACCATTGAGCATCACTCAAGAAGTCCCAGACGTGGAAATTAAATCCATCTAATATTACCATTTTGGACCAAAACCCTTCATTTTCAGGATTTCGTTGATTGTGTTGTGTTCAATTATATCAAAGGTCTTCTCAAAATCCAATGTTAGCACAACTTCCTTCTTTGAGTGTTGACATTGATAAAGATATTCAAATGCCAAGCTACACTATCATGAATGTACTTACTCTTTTAAAACCCATATTGATTGGTACGATTAATCTTCAGTATTATCTTTTGATGTCTACTGGCCAGAAGTTTTGTGATAATCTTGATTCCGCATTTAAGCAAGGAGATTGGCTTGAAAGCATTTGCACTTCTTGGATTATCTATCTTTGGAATGAGAGGGGTGTAAGGGGAGTTGATGCTCTGAAAATCGTTGTTTCTTAGCAGCACGTGTGTACTGCGCTAATATCAACTAACCGTGCATATTTTGTTTCAACGGAACTAGTTGTGCAACTCCGCGTACAGCCGTACAGGACTGCGGCTTCTCATTTGCATAATGTCATCTCTCGTAATAATAAAAGAACTCGGTTGCAACATTAGCCTATCATCATATCCATGTATAATTATATACAGTACCTATGAAGCTGACTATTGCTATGCTGTAGACGTCAATGTTCACGCTTTGCATTGTTCGTCTGCTCGTTTCTTCAGTGGTTCATCTTCAGCAGCTTCAGATAGCATGGGACTGGCAGATAGCTCCTGCTCGTTCTCTTGAGCCCTCAGGGGCCCGAGGGGGCGGCGTCGACCTCCTTGAGCTCGAGTATCTCAACGCGGCGGTTGGTCCTCCTGCGGAGCTTGATCGCCACGTCCTGCGGCACGAAGGCGCCGGAGACGCTCACCTTCTGCTGCTTCCGCTCGATCAGGTGACTCTCGATATCTTGTCAGTAAACAGTTCACACACACACAAGTTAGGACCCATCACTGTTAAAACCGAAGAAATGACTGAGGGTTAAAGGTTTTCGGGTTTTTTGTTTTGTTTTTACCATGCATCTCGAGAAGAGCTCTCCGGATCTTCTGGTAACACCCGCTGCAGTCGATGTTCATCCGCATCGTCATGCAGTAGAACTGCGAAATCGCATCACAGGACACACTTGCCATCAGTTACTCCTACTAACGTACTAGTATATCTTTGGAGCAAAGCCCATGACCGTGGACCATCGCCCTGTCCTCACCTTGTCGCTCATGAGTCTCCCCTCCCCTGGACAGCCGCGGCGGCGATGGCGGGCTTCCGCCTCGTTGGAGAAGAAAGTGGAATGTGTTGCACGGCGTAAAGAACAAACAAAGGGGGGTGTGAAAAGGAAAGAACCTTGCGATCGAGGGGGGGTATATATGGTGGCATGGAGCTGGGGCTGGGGTTAAGAGGATCCAGACGGTTGTTGTATTGCTTGGCATTTTGCTTTCTTCGGGGGTTGTTCGTTTCGTCGTGGACGGAAACGGACGGGCACCCAGCTGTGTCCTTGTCTTGCTGGTGATTGGAATCAGATCCTGGTCCAGCGACGCACGCAGGGCTGGCTTGCACGGATTAGTTGTCCATTTCCTTCCTACTACCTAGAGATGTGGTTGCCTTTCCTGGTGCTGAATCCTCGTTATCTGCCCTCGTCCACATGAGATGGGATAGTGGACACGGAAAGATCAGGCGCCCGGAATCTTGAAAATGCAATACGGCGAGCACTAGGGCTTGGTCTAAATCCATGATATTGATCCGGGTGGATGGCATACAGCCCAAACCGTACACAATTGGTGGCACGTCTTTGTGCTTAAAAGAGGACAATCAAGAAAGGATATATAGCTTTCCTTGCCATGCTCGTCTCATGGGAAGTTTGAAAAGAAAGAAATGCGCATGTTTTTTCTAAATCCACTCGTCAACAGCAGCAATGATGATTGCAGGATTAGAGGACATAGTGAATATGTGGTCGATTGTCGGAGACAAAGCGTTGTGTAATGTAATGACGCAAGATTAGGGTTTATTTTTGGGTCATGGCTTTGCCTTGATTTTGGATTCTAAACCTCCTTTATCGATGAAAATGAGTCTTTTGCCTTGTTTCAAAATAATGAATAAATTTGAATCCAAAATCAACGAACCTCACGATGCAAAGCTGCAATTTGTTCTTCTGCTGATGTTTGTCCGTTTGACAGAACTCTAGCTCCTGATGGTATATCTATCTGTGGTACCCAACCTGAAGAAGCATGACAATTTTGTTCACGAGGCATTGTGAGTCTGTGCTTCAAGAAAATGGCAATGGAACCTACAAACGACCAGTTGATTTTCAGTGATTGCTACTTTTAGAGGAGCTTCATCGCAAAAAAAAAGCAGATAAGCACTTGTTTTAGTGCTCTGCCAACACAACTTCAGTCAGTGTAAACACTGGAATAACATCGAATGATTTGTAGACAGAAACCGTGCATACAAGTTAGAGTTTGTTTCCATGTGTAAGTTTCCAACCAAGCTAGCCACTTTATAAAACAACTACATCAGCTTCACTTTGTTCTGGCCATCTCTGGTGTAATATCCTGCACAGCAGTAGCTATTTCAGAGAAACCTTTATTTCCTGCTACTAAGCTCAATGAGAAAAGGAGCGATAACTTGCATTCCAGACCACAGATAAGAGAGAAGGATACACAAAAAATACAAGTCAAGGTGGTGCTTGGGGTAGAAACTCTCCTTGCTGAAGAGAAGACCTAGCAAGCACAATCATACAAGGCGGTGTCCACTTGAGATGATACTTGGAGAAGCTGAAACTCCCTGTGTTAGGTATTCAAAAGCATCCTTTCACATTAGAAACTTAGCTAGACTAAGGGACACACTCAGTAAGTTTTTCTCTGATAACATATAAACACAAAACATGGTGGACCCAAATTGATGCGCCACTACCAACTCAATGACAACCGACAACCGCAGCAGCTCTTACTTCACCTGGAAAAGAAGTCGTCAATAGAAAATTAGTAACCTGATACAGATACATGCACAACACAGTATATGAACAAGACGTGCGTACAAACTAATGATCAACTCCGAAACATTAAGAAGAGATCTGTCACCACATCTACTGGAATATTTTTGACACTGATCTGTTGAGGTGCACAGCTGATTGTTGTGATTAATGTTGGCAATAAGCAAATGATCTATATTGCAGTCTGCTTATCGATTCTCAAACAACTAGGGAGAACTCTAGGGACCACCAGACAGGCACACAGGTAATTTTAACATCGACACTATATTCAACATCTGTTCTGGATATCATTTACGATCCAGGAAGTAGTCATTTTGCCTTGGCATCACCATCATTTTAATTGTTCTGTGCTATTCACATGTGTGAATCCCTATAGGCTATAGCCAAATGGACAGCAATTTGTGGGTCCAAGCTCCCACATTGGCAACTGGATATTTTCCATACAAAAAATAATAGAAGAGTCTAAAATTCACAAACTATATAAAGATGATCTTACAGCTGAACCATTCAGAACATTAGCCCATAAAACTAGGCAAGCATCCTATGTACAGCTCTATTAGATCCACCATTAATGGTTGTCCCTAGAAGCATATGGTTAGGAAATTAATAACAGTTAAGCATATGGTCAGGAAATTAATAACAGTGGATAAGAGAGCGCAACAATTAGTCAGTTACATAGATGAGCTGACAATAACTTGAGCAAAATAACTCATTTCTCATATATGTTTTATAAGCCTCCGATCCATATTAAGTGTCGCTGATTTAGTAAAAAATTGCTAATCAGCGACACTAAATATGGATTGGAGTGAGTAAATAACTTTGGATACTAATAATACTGAAAACAAATCTCAGATATGTTGTAACATGCAAAGCATATTCCTGAAAAGAGTATAGATAGCAAGCTCATAATGAATAATTTAGCAGATATTGTCTAGAACTTTTCTCATGTTAACTCGTGCCTCATCATGTCGAGCAGACAAAATTAAAACCTGCTCAAACTAATAAACTATAGCAAAAAACAATATAAATAGCAACCTCGTAATGAATACTTCAGCAGATAAAAGATACTGTCTACAACTTTTCTCATGTAAACTCATGTCGAGCAGATAAATTTAAAACATGCTCAAACTAATAAACTATAGCAAAAAAAAGTGTCCGGATATTAAGTTTGAAAGAAATAGAGCCTAGTTAGAGACATGAACTGCAATTTTTTTGTATGTGCTAAAAATGTACTAGTCACTTGCAGGCGTGTTCAATAACAAGTGACAAGAAACAGAATTTTTCAGAAAGTATGGATTTCAACAGAAGTTATTATGCGGTTAAGATTGATAACAAGATGAGATAAACACACTGGATAAAATTTATAACCAGCTTTAAGGTTCCAAGCATGCCAAGTGATTTACAATTTGAAATTTCATTGGTATCTAAAAAGAGTGAAGGCAGCTATCTGTAACAAAAATATATATTGAATATGGCTATAAGTTGGTCTACCTAGCAAAGGGGAAATTGGTAAGTTAAAGTTGTTAAGAATCACAATGAAGGTTGCTGAGCAATCATGTACAAAATATGAACAGAATAGGTTACTCCTACAATATAAGGACTAAGGATGAGACATTTTCACCTTGTGTATAGAAACTCGTAAAAGGATGACATTGAGTGATATACTTGGTTTCGTAAAGTTTCCTGGGCTGCATCGACTTAAGTTGAACCATGTAAACACTGTAGCCCACAAGCAAAAATACAACATCATTATCCTGATCATACCCCATCAGCCATTTCCACCCTGCATCAAGCTGAGAAGGGAGGCCGAGAATTGTATGCATTTCAATGGTCCTCCACGGCACCCATGTGGCAACACCGTGACCATTAATATTCCTCCGCCACATATGGAAGCAAGGAAAAGACAATACAACGAAGCCAAGGGCGCCATCCTCAGCCAGGATGATCGAATGGTTTTGACCGAGGATATTATTTGTAACAGGAGGCCCTGTGATCACAGCTAGGCTCTGTCCATCCAGATCAAACTCAACTATTCCATCTCTCCTCGACAACCAGTAAAGTGCATGACCAAGGAGGACCGCGGGATTATCGGCATCGCCACCAAGCTGATACGAAGCCTGTGTAGAAATGAGATTGCCCCACCAGCCAGTCTCCGAGGAGTAAACACGGACGGTGGGTCGATTGACGTCTCTGTACATGCTCATCAAGACCACCTTGAAGGGGCCGGAGTGGCAGCCGCCGTGAACGTGGCCCTGGCCGGCGGCGGTGCAGAGCACTGCCCCGTTGAAAAAGACCGTCTTGAACTCCGGCGGAACGGCCAGGCGGCGCTGCTCGCCGGTGACGGGGTCGCACACCACGACCTCCGTCCGCGACCTGTTCTTGACGAGGACGAGGCCGTGGCGGCAATTGAGCACGTCGTAATCGTCGGTGCTGCTGCAGCGTCCAAGGGAGAGACGCGCGGGAGGGACGCGGTCCGGAGGGTCAAGGATGGGGGTGAAGACGATCCTGGAGCCTCGTTTGTCGAAGAAGCCGAGGAGGGGCGACTTCCGGTGGCGGGCGCGGAAGCTGCAGAGGAACTTGGGGTCGGCGACGAGGCCCCGCCAGCGCCTGCAGACGGCGGAGGCGCGGGGCAGGGAGGACGGCTGAGGCGGGAGACGGATGAGGATCTCCCGGAGCATATCGTCGTCGAACGTCGGGGATTCAGGCGCCACGGACGACGTGCCGCCGCTGCGTGGGCGGCTCACTCCGGCGCCCTCCTCACTCGCCTGGATCTGGGGGTGGATGCACGGGCTGCGGCGGCAGGTCACGCCGGCTCCCTGCTCACTCAGCTGGATTTGGGGATGGAGGCTTGCGCTGCGGCGTGGCGGCATTCCGGCGCCCTCCTCCATCGGCTGGATTTGAGGCAACAAGGGAGTGGAGTGGCCGAGTGTGGTGCTGGTGTTGCCGCTTGCTCCCGACGACCGCATCTACAGCCAGAGTGGGGTTTCACTACTCGACTGGAGTATATCTTGGTTGGTTACTTCAAGCTGCCCTGTATTTATTTGGTTTTAATAAGAAATTTTAATTCGGTTCCTGCCTGAGTATATGCTCCTCATACCAGAAAAACATATTTCTAAGTGTCAAAAAAAATTTGACAAAAAATTATACATGCACATCTTCATAATATATATACAGTTGTCAAGTTTTGCGAAAAGGGATGTTTTTCGTAATCTACTGTATTAAAAAAAGAGAAAAATTTATCATGCGAAAAATCTCATCTTTAGAGATCTGATAAGTTGTGCACACATAGCACGTGCAAATTTTGTATTTTAATTTTAATATTTTAAAATATATCTAAGATGCATTCAAACAAAAGGAGCATACGCTCTATGAGCCAAAACACCACTCCCGTTTTAATAAGTTGATTAACCTTTTATTTTTACTAAACACTAACAAAATTATCGAACCGTAGACGTTTTTGGCAACGAAATTGGCACTAGTGAGTAGTGTTACATATGTGCTTTGTTTGAATAAGCTAGGTCTCAATACAGCTCGAACACATTACAGAAGCGCTTCTGTAGCAAAAGAAAATGAAATGGAAGTATTTTCATCTCATTTCTGTTATAGTATAACATCAATTGTTCGATAAGCCCAGCATCTATAACAATTATGAATAAATTTAGATCACTGCAATGCCAACAAAAAGGACTTTGGAAACTGCCAAACTGGGATTACAACTCAAGCCATATTTCCCCCCTACAAAATTAACTCCTACTGTATCCTACCAAGACTGTGGCTACAAAAGGAAAACCAAAACTCTATAAATTAGTTGTAAATACAACTGTATACTTGCCATGATGACACCAAAGAGACATGTCAGCGCGGATGAGCTTTCAAAATTTCTATGATCCAGATCCCAGGACAAAATAACACGGGGATGCAGCAAAACTCACATCTCGCCGAGGCTGTTGAAATCTGGAAGAGCAAGTCAGTCAGCTAGTGCTCTATCATCCTCCTGGAAATCACCAAGCTGGAAACTGGCAAACCGATGAAAATTGGCTCTCCATTGCTCTTGCAAACTTCTTCATCAGGCACTGAATTAATTCCACAGGGACTAGACTCCTCCATATCTCCCTGGCTGCTGCTACCGCTGCTAGTGCCTGACTGCCTTTTCGAGCTGCATCTTCTGCTCCGCTTTCTTGCCATCCACTTCAGGTTATCAAGCTTCAGATCATTCGTGAGATCGGCCAGAACACGCTTCTGACACCGAGAGATCTTGTTGCCCAAAGATTTCTCATCGCACCTCTCGCCAGATTCTGGTACTGTAGAAGGACTATCCTTTTGGCCGACTAGTTTGCTAAAGGCTCCATCTTCACATTCTGGAGTAGGAGGCAAGTGGCTCAAGATGTCTTTTCGTTCCTTCAAAGGAATCCATCTGTCACCGACCCACTCAAGTGATTGCCTCAAATCACATATACCAAAATAGGCTACCCGCTTTTCTCCTGTGGTAAACAACATACGAACTGAAGTTAGGGTCCACACTCCACAGTGAGTTCAAATATTCATACAGGGGTACTAGAACTTGATAATCACAACTAATAGTAGCAGCTTAATTGTAATTACCTGGAAAATAAACTTGAAGACGTCCATCATTTCCACACTGCAATACAATACCCTCCCACCAGCCACTATTCCACCATGCGTCAACAAGGGCACCAATATCAATGGAGCATGGGTCCTTGCTATCTTGCATCACATGGTGTGGCCGAACCATTGGTCTTCCAGAGATGCGAATACCCAACTGATCAGGATTAGCGATCCTTGTCAGTAAAACCCACTCCTGGACAACAGAATGAAATCAAAATTAATCTCAACAGTATGAAGGTGAAAAAGAAGTGACTGATTATGTACAGCTACACTAAATATACCTCCAGATTTCCTGTATCATCAGCATTCTGAAGATCTTGGTATCGCACCTTGATCTTATCTCTATGCCTCTTTAAGATTGAGCATCTAAACCAACAGCCCCTTATGCCACTGTCCTGTGACAGGATTTCAGCATGGCAACCAGGATTTAGCTGTTTTTGAAGGCTATGGTCCAAATCTACAGAATCCGAAAGGAACCCACCAGAAGGAAGACGCCTCTGTTGATAATTGTCATCATTGAACGCATCAGATTTCCTCTTCTGCGCTCCATCAGAACTAGGCCCCCCTTTAGTTACCTTAAATCGTACCTTTAAAGAAGAACCTGCATTAAACATGGCCTTAAGCAATTCCTGACTCCAATACCCTTGCAACTGCGTGATGTCAAAAGGTTTGACATCATCATTATTGATCTGACGGCGGCAAAGGTAAGGCTGCCAATAGCTGTGTTTCATGCCACTCTGGAACTTCTCGAAGTGCTGAGCGCTAAGGACTGCAGCCAATCCATCGATGCATTCAACATTGAGATCTTGAAGACCATGAGAAAAGAAAATCTCTCTGTCATCAACATTTGGGGGCAATTCAACACCAACCTCATCAACTTTGTCAAACCATCGTACAATGACCATATTGAGTGCATTTGAGTCCTCATACAGATCCTCCACATAGGCAATGAGTCGCTTCTTCTCTTCGCTCATGATGTAGACAAAATTATGCACCTATAAAGATAGACTTGTATCAACAGAGGTTTAAAACAAACAAAATTCAACTGCTAATAACAAAAATTAACATTCAGAATGCAAAGAAAACTAACAGCATAAGGACATAGGTTTTCTCCCTATAGTCTAGCTTAATTTCGTGAGTGATGAAATTATGATAACATTTTCTATTGTATTTTCAGGTCAGCCTCCACCTACAATGATAAACTTGTTTTCACTGTTCAGATGAATTTTGTTCAACCAAGCATTTAATCTCCATTACTTGATAACACACATGGTTTAGTGCAACATATTGACAAGCAAAAGTCTATGAAAAACATACCGAAATAGTAATTCCCCTACGGCAGAAGGATCTGTAGTGTTTCCATTTTTTTTGGCAGTGCCATGCAGGACCTAACCATGTTAAGTCTTTCGAGCTGTTCCCGACTAATGGAGTAGTAGAAACATCCTGAGTATACACATGGAGGAATATGGATTAGAAAATATGTATTAACACAGATATTAATTGATGGAGAAGAAAGGAAAGAGGTAGTGGAAATGACTCCTAACCATTGAGGCAGCAACATCAACAAAGTCAACACCAACGTCATCATACGAATTTCCATGGAACCTATTAGCCATTGAGTAAGTCCCATCATTACAACCTGCAACATATCATTCATGTTAAGAAGTACACCCAAAAGGTAAAATTGTAACAAGAACATGGAGAACAAGCTGAGATCCAAATGAAAGCAATACATCCAAGAAAACAAAAAAGGTGAAGCAAGCAAGATCTAGACAGAACATACACAGCAAAATACAAGGAGAAAGCACTCGACAAAGAAAATTAGGAACAAAACTTACTTTGGGGTAACTATTCGTTTAAGGTATACTACACTAAAACGGTAATTGTCATAAGGCATGTTCTTTCACGTCTTCATAATCTGTAGGTTATCAGCCGGTGGGTAATGTTTCCAGAAAAACTCATTGCTGGAACCAACTAGGATTTGTCCCGCAACTATCTGGTATATCGCAGATACCATACATTATTCATGGACCGACTCCACGGAGTCTAAGGGATACCATGAGGAGGAAAGATCAAAATAGCACCTGATTGAGTTTCGATTCGTGGTGCTGCTTCTTTTTTCTCTACATTTCCAAATGCAACCTTACACGATTGACCCAAAAAGGAAACCAGCAGCGGCTTCCAATGGCTAACACCTGTATTATTCTCCATAATCCTATGGAAAAGGAGAAGCCGTGAGTTTTGCATGTAACCAAACTTTATAAAATTTATGTATAGCGGCTTTTTTAGAATTAAGCGTAAACCAGCGCAGAAATAGCAAGAAACTCTGGAAAAAATATACGGCTAACCAAATAGAAGAATTCCAAAGCTAGTATGATAACGATAGTGTTCCTATAAGAGGTAAAAAGGCGCACACGGGGGAAGCTGAATCCAGCATGAAGGTCCAAAAGAGGTGCTTGCAGGACATGAAAGATAATACCAGACTAGACAAATCCGACAATTCATCATCCTATTCCAGATAGAACTATACGAGAATCAAGCGGAGCAAAGGCACTAACAAAAACGAAACAGAAGGCAGAGATTCTGTTTGTATAAAAATAGTAAGCCTTCTATTCTCGGATGACTAATGCGTATGGAAAAGAGGCGACAGCCAAAAACACGAGAAAAGTCGCATACTTTTCAACCTCAAATCAGGCTAAGTGGGCGTAACACGAACTACAACGTGGGGGGACATAAACCTGTAACCCTAGACACTGAAATAGAAAGAAGTGAACAACAGGTCGGCTCCATGCTGACGCATAAGCAGGGCATCCAGAGCTACAGACGAAATGACCGGTCGATAAAACAGACCGCTCCTAAAACAAGCGAGACAAGGCAATAAGAACTGCAGTTTTGAGGGAAAACCGTCTGGAACGGGAACCGACAGGCTACCTACGCATGACGAAATGGCATGAATCCACGGATAGGTGTAGCAGAGCAAAATAATACCAGATGTAACCGAAAAAACACGGGAAATGCCCATCGGAACCACCGACGGTGAAGCAAAGCAGAAACGTCAAGACGGAATTTTGTACCCCGAAATCCGATCAAATCAGCGCACGTACAGAAACCGCGATGGTACAGGCAGTTATCCCCGTCCAAATCGGTAGAAGAACACCGAAAAATCAGAAGATTGCTGAGGCACCGGACGAAATCCGCCTAAATCCACCGCCCAAAACACCCACGGAAACCACGCAGGCGCGCGAATCTTACCGGAAACGAGAGAGGAGAGCCAATCGACGACCTCCCGCCTGGACCGCCACTTCCTCGGGGCGCCCTCCGCCGCCGCGGCAGGGGACCGGGACGGCGATGGCGCGGCCGACCCGTCGCCCGCGGCGGCCAGCGAGCGCAGGAAACGGCCCTGCACCGCGTACGACATGTGGCGCGGGCTCCGCTCCCGCCCCACCACCGCCAGCTCCCTCTCCTCCCCGCCGCCGGCGCCGGGCTCGCCGCGGAGGTAGTAGTGCACCAGGCGCCGGCCCCGGTCGTTGGATACCACGACCTCCTCCCACTGCACCCACCTCCTCGCCGCCGCCGCGTCGTCCATGGCGGGGAAACCCTAACCCTAGATGAGGCTCTCGAGTCGTGTGGTGGGCGTCGCGTGTAGCCGGCCTCAGATCTGGTGGGAGAGGATAGAGGAGGGGCGAGGGAGAATGGATATGTGTATTCTTCTCTGAGGGCGTGGACGTAAATAACAAAACTGCTAGGGGCACTTCTGCGTAAGTTTTTTTAATGGAGGGAGAGGCGCTGCCGCCCGCACTGGATCTGGGTGTTTTGCGGAAAGGGGCTTTAATTTCTCTTAACTTAATATATTAGCCGTGCAATTTGAAAGTTAAATACGGAGCAAATTTGATTGAGGATAGTACCAAATCTGCTTGCCCATCTACAAATTCAAAACAAACTAGAACCTCTTTGATTGCGGAATTTTAGGTATTGTTTTCATTTTACACATAATTTTGTTCGTACGTGCTTTCCTTATAAGACTCTCGCCTATCAAATTGGGTTTATCGGACCATTTTGTACTCTTTTCACATGGTTTTGGTTGCATAAATGTAAATGGTGGAGATCCTAGGGCCTGTGTACATGTCATCGAGACATCCACGTCACAAGATGATTTGATCAGTGTTGTACATAATTTGATCCTTTGTGCTTGTTTGGATAGATGAGATAAACTATCGATTTTAAGATATGAGTTTACATGGTTTAGATAATATTTTATATAATTTCATTCTTGGTGGTAATATTAACTACTGATTTTAAGAATACAAGTTTTAGTACGTATATTTTCTAGGATACCAGATTTACTAACTTTTGTATTAATAGTAGGCTTCGTAAAATCACCATTGGGTACACCCCGCTATTCTCATTCCTCTGACTAGAGAAGAATGCAATTAGCCACCGCATTTCCCCCCTCCCCCTCTCTCGCTTAGCTACACTACCTGAGCGGGTTCTCCGCCGCTTCTGGCCGGACCAAGGCCCTCTCCGGCGGCGCTGCCGTCGGAGAGTGGCTGAGGCTCCGTGCCAGCCCGTGTAGTGTATATAGCTATAGGTTTGGCCGTTGTGCCAGAGTTTGGAGGCGGGCACAGATCTCAGTTGACCAGATCTGGTGCAACCGGTGGTGGATCTTCTTCGGCGAGCTCAGATGGGAGGAGCTGCTGATTTCCGTCGACGGCGCAATTATCTCCGTCAATAAGGTCAAGGGTCGCCGTCCAGCAATCTCTGTTGCTGTCTTTCTGTCTCTTTTCTTTCTGGCCGGCCGTGGAGGCGAGGAGGAGGAGGGAGACATAGAAAAATACAATTGATTTGCTGGGTGGTGGGGGTCTTCGGCTGCTCTGCTGCATTTGCGCGGCGCAGATCAGTCATCTGCAGAGTGCTCCGGTAAGCTTCCATGGAGGAAGGAGCCGGCGTATCCTCTAACGGTGAGCCCCTTCTTCAATAAGCGCAGCCACCTTCTCCGGTGTGGTGCTGCTTCTCCCCTCCTCTCGGCCGGCCTTGGTGGCGAAGGAGAGGTGGTGGACGACTGCATCATCGACAGCGGCTATTGGTGGTGGTCCGGTGGATCTTCATCGCCTTCTACTCGGAGGATCTCTACGGCGCCTCTATCGTCGTATCTCATGGCTGAAAGGCAGCCCCTCCAGCCTTGTGTGGTGGCAATAAATCTTGGCCACCCGCAGGACCCTCGGAGGATCTACACGGCGCCGATGTCGCCGTATCCCATGGCCGAACGGCAGCCCCTCCACCCTCGTGTGACGGCGACAAGCCGTCCTCTTGGCAACAACTACCTCCGTCAAGCGTTCGTGCTGACTCGGAGGCTCTACAGTCTTGTTGGAGTTGGCTCCCACCTCTGCGCACCAAGTGGTCTCGTCCCCGGCGGCGTAGCGGTTGACTCCGGCGAGCTTCGACGCGGTGAACAAGGAGCTGGACCTGATTGCTTTTTCTGCTTTTATCTTGAGGTCCTCAGTGCAATTTGCAAGGGCTGGCGTGCAATTTTCTTGTTTCTTTTTGCCCTTATCTGTAAAATATACTCCACCGCTGATAATATGAAGCCCTAGGTCCTTCGGGACCCTTCTTGTTAAAAAAACTAGGCTAGGATTTTAAGAAGACACATCTTACGAACTTTTCGGGAAAACCAACATGTATTAAGTAACAGTATAACATGCTACACCGGTTGTTCAATTGACGCGCTCTAGGTGTTTCTGAATGGTGGTGTCCATTGTTTTGGATTACATGGTGGGTGGAATGGTCGGACCCATCTTGTCGAAACTGGACATGTTCAAACATGGGCAACTGTTTACTCTATCTCTCCTCCTCCTCTCCATGTGTCACGTCTTCATGGATTCCGGTTGCGGCTTGGCGCAATGCAGCGCAACCGAAACCTAGCTTTGTTGGAGGTGCGGGGGCTGATGAAGTTGTACGTCGACGCCGACCTCAAGGTCGTGAAGAAGTCCAAACGATGAAGTGCTCCAAATGGCGTGCCTCCGTAGTTCTACGCACGTACAGTGTATAGACGTCCTTCGGGCCCCGGTCCAACAAACCAGTGGAAGAATTTGATCCAGGCCGATGTCCCAGCAGCATAACGGTGTGCGTATGGTGTAGAGGTCTCCCGAATGCACGTTCCTAACTCGAGGGGGACAGGGAGAGAGAGATGGCAAAGGCTAGTGAATTTAATGATGGGGAGGAGGAGGTGGGCCACCTAGGGAAGCCACCCCTTGTGTTGCCTCCCCCTAGGGTTAGGGTTTGGCGCGGCTGGCTGATACGTCTCAAACGTATCTATAATTTCTTATGTTCCATGCTACTTTTATGATGATACTCACATGTTTTATACACACTTTATATCATTATTACGCATTTTCCAGCACTAACCTATTGACGAAATGCCGAAGAGCCAGTTGCTGTTTTCTGCTATTTTTAGTTTTAGAAATCCTACAAAGGAAATATTCTCGGAATTGGACTGTGGTGACCCGGCATACCACTGCATGGTGTAGTATGCAAGTCTGATATAACACCAATGAAATACTGTTCCACTAGTATTATATCGCTCAGAGTGGTACAACAGAAACATATGCGGGTCCAAGGCATGTCTATAGAATTACATACAGACTCTGTTACATAAGATCAGCACAGCCTCCTACTTTACAATGAGGTAAATCTGCAAATAAACTCCAGAAGAACGACTCGTAGTCTAGTCCTATCACGAACTCTATTTGTAGAGTATTTGATTAGCTATAGGGGCTATGAATAGATTCTAGCTAAATAGGAGCTAGGTTTAGGAAGCTAGTTCCTTTCTATTGCTAATCTAGGTTTTCTTCTTGCTGGATGTGGTATCTGACTCCTCCGACAAGGTCCTGTCTCTTGAAGTAGTTGTTGACTCCTTGGCCTTCGAGTTGCACTGTAGATCCTCCTTCGATGCCTTCATATCTAAGCAGGGGATTTAAGAGTGGGATGAGTACGAGCGTACTCAACAAGTTCATTATAGGAAAGAGGTGTTTAATGCACTAGCTACGGCACTAGACCAGAAAGTCTAATACCAATGCAAGTTTTCATAACCATTTCTTCAAAAGGTTGCTTTTATTCAGAAGAACTATGTCCGTCAGCCTTCACCGGTTTACTAGAACTTCATGGAGCTCCTTTCCGGCCGCGTTCGCAGTTCCATATCCTGGAACAGGGAGTGACAGGTCACGATTCATTACACTCTGCAGAGGTGTGTTGCTTTACCCATAAGAGATCTTAACCTTGGTGCCAACCGGGCGTACTCCCCGTCCACACTTCCTTTGGTGTGAGGCCCGGTATAAGGTCTAGCCAATCATGTTCCTCCGCTACCTCGAACACCCACCCTTTGTTGCATGCCCCGACCCTGGGTCCTCGCCGGTCTCATGATTCCCATATATTTCAGGGTGGACCCCGACCACGACGACAGTCTGGGATCGAACCAAACTCCTTCGCCGGTAGCTGCAACCCATCATAGACCGCAATACCGTGGGGACTTAGGACTCCCCAGCCTCACCATCTTGCTCCTTCGGGCGACAAGTGTACTACGGACAATGCCGTGGGGACTTAGGACTCCCCAGCCTCACCAGCTTGCCCCCTTGGATTACAAGTGTACTACGGTAAAGCGCGTCCGTTGATGAACGAGAGGTGGAAACACTTTTGACTACTCCGTCCCACTCCGGATCTTATGGTTAACACGGGTATTACGGCACAAGAATCATCGACATTTGTTGTTTAATCCTAGATGGATATAACCCTTGCAATGGAACCTCCACCATATCAACACAATCCATGGTTCCATTGCCAACCACATAGTCATATTCATAGTTATGAAAATAGTGGTTTTGGTTTTTATGCAATAGTGATAACCATAGTACTTTGCAAGTAATTTGATAGAAATACTCAAATGACATGAGCAAGTGATGAACTTGCCTTTCTTGACTGCAAGATTATGCAGACAAGGTCTTCGATACGCAATAACTCCAAATTCTGAAATAGCATCATCGTCCGGTAAGGACGGTGTTTGAAAGATTGGCAAGGATGCAATAATGCATAAGTATGAGATGCAATCGTTCTAAGTGTGATCTAACCCCGATGATTTAGGATCAGTGAGTTGTAATGATTGTTCAGAGTGTGTTGCACTTTTAGAGTGATTCACAAACAAGGTTCTTATTCAGGGTTGTTTTGTTTTAGAATCATAAGCAGATGGTAAAATGCATAGTAACAATCATGCACACCCAGAATAGTGGTTGTATAATAAGTAAAGAGCAGCTGTCAATTTTAATACTAGGTGGCATGGTTAATGATTACTTGTTGTATTCTTCAAAAGAATAACTTTTGAAGAACATGTTCTTTAATGAAGAACAAGTATGATAATTATGGTTGTGGATTTCTATGGTTTAAGATGGTTTCAAACTAGTTTCTGGGTAAGAATGAGTTGGATCCCAACAGAGCTGGATTCAACAGCATCTAAGGCTTATATGGTTTTACTTAAGCATAAGCAATTAGTTGTACAAGGTTGCTATCAGGGTTGGTTCATCTTGTTGGTGATAGCTAGCTAGGGTTGATAGGTTCTTATAAGCAGGGTTGTTGATGATTTTCTGTTTACTTCAAAAGAATAACTTTTGAAGAACATACTTCTTAAATAATAAGAAGTATAACAATTAAGCTTGAGGTTGTCTTGTATTAGCTATTGGATCTCTGAGTAGAGAATGGTTGGTTCCTAAATAGGATGGTTCATAAGTATCTCACACTAGTAGGGTTTAGTGGAACAGGGTTCTGTAATGTAAAATAGTAGGTATGGTTGCTATTAAGGTTCATCACAATGGTGTGATGCTAATTAGGGGTCAATAAGGATGATTTCTTTGGTAATTGGATCTAGGTTTTACACTTGGTTGGCCCTACTTGATTATTTAGGTCTGATGAAGATGAACACATGGGATGCTAATTAGTAGTGATAGGGTTCCCATATTTTATGTGGATTTGAACTAGTATTTAGTTGCTAGATCTGAATCTATGATAACTAATGAAGTGACATGATCACATGTTACTTGGGGTTTAGGTTTGGAAACCATTTAGGTTTCACACATAAAATAGTGGAGCTAGGGTTTCTAGTGAATTAGGGTTTTGGGTTTACACATGAAATGATGAGGTTATCACTTTGTTTCTAATGGAACTAGGGTTTCCTAATTACCCTATAATTCTTGGATTAATAACTTCATTATCAAGTTGAAGTTATTAATAATTTTGAAATAAAAATAATATTGGATTTGACATTTTATTATTTTTAATGAATTTAATAATTAAGGTAATTATTAATTAGGGTTTAAATCTCTCTGATAATGATTTAACAAAATAACAAATAAGGAAAATTAAGTTTAATGTTTTCTTTATTTATTTACTGGTTTTTATTTAATTTTGAAATTTTTACTAATTATTGAATTTTAATTGAATTTAGAATTAGAATTGAAGGCTTAAATAACAAGTATTAAATAATTGAATTTTTATTAAAAATAAAAATTTCATTTTATATTTTTATTGGGTAGAGTTTATTTTTAGGAACATTTTAATATCTCATTTGTATTTTTCTGAGCAAATATGGATTTTTTAGATATTTGCAAAGTTTCTGATATTTTCTGGTATTTTAAATGAATAGTAAATGCTAACTGTACCGAGCTAAAACTAACCGTACACACTGACTAGTGGGACCAATGCCACGTTGATTGCCACGCGAGCGGTGACTGGGCAATGTTGACCGGGCGTTTGACCTCACCAGCGGTTAAACGTCGGCGAGACAGCACGCGGCGGCGCCGCCGGTTTCTGGCGCCCCAGGACGCGCGGCTAGTACTATTCGGACCCCCTCTACACGCTGAGTCTGATGGTGAGGTGTATTGCTCGAATCGACCACCGGAACATCGCCGGCGACCACCATCTGCGGCGGCGGGCTCCGGCCAAGCGACTAAATGAAGCTAGGATGCATCACAGGAAGCGAGTAAGGGCTCAATCGATGCGTCTGCTCACCAGAAGGCTTCCGGGATGATTGGCGACCTGTTATCACCAGAATTTGACCAAGTCAGAGGTGGGCCGCGATCAAGATGGACTTGAAGAATATACATGGAAGAAATACGTGAATCGGCCTGTTATGCAAAGTTTGGGCTAGTTTGCCCGTGTATCTGTAATATAGTAGGATACGTGTCGGTTAGTTAGAGTTTGTCTCGTGCACGGTGGGGATTGTTCCCACGTTAGAAAGTCTACGGACTATAAATATGTATCTAGGCTTTATGAAATAAACAACAATCACGTTCACCACAAATCAATCTAGGCGCATCGCCAACTCCCTTGTCTCGAGGGTTTCTTCCGGGTAAGCATCATGCTGCCTAGATCGCATCAGTACAAGTTTATTCGTTGTTCATGCGTTGCTCGTACTGAAGCCTTTTTGATGGCGAGCAACGTAGTTATCTTAGATGTGTTAGGGTTAGCATTGTTCTTCGTATCATATGCTATCGTAGTGCAACCCTTAGACATCTAGCCGCCCTTACACCTATCTTAGGTGTAGGGGCGGCACCCCGCTTGATCATTATTTAGTAGATCCGATCCGTTATGGTTGCTCCTTGTTCTTCAAGGATTAGTTTAATATCTGCATAGTTAGGCCTTACAAAGGGTTGGAGGATCCAGCGACGCGTAGGGTGTAGTTTGCTAGCCCTAGACAGGATGTTCCGGGGATCAACCTCGTGTTGGTTTTTAGGCCTTGTCTAGGATCGGCTTACGATCACCGTGCGTGACCGCGAGGCCCAATCACGAGTAGGATGATCCGATTATGCGGTGAAAACCCCAAATCGTCGTAGATCGTTTTAGCTTTATCTTGATCAAGCAGGACCACCATATATTCGTACACCTCGTGCGAATCATGGGTGGATCGGCTCCTTGAGCCGATTCACAGACAACCCCGAGAGCCGATCGAGGCTCGTATTTAATGTTTACGTGTATGCCATGCAGGAAACTAAGCGAGGCATCTCCATCACCTTCCTGACCAGGTATAGGTCAGGTGGCACGCCCTTGCACCAGCATCGGACGTGCGTGCCGGAGTCTTTGCGGGCCGTCGCTCGGAGGGACCTGAAAGAGTTTAGGGAAGATTGGTTTTGGGTGAGTTGCACGGCACAAACCGGCCGGCCTCCATATGATTACACGTTACAACACCTAATACGTAACAAACACGTATTCTATCACCCTCCCTCAATCTCAACCGGTTGAGACAAGTTGAGATTGTGCCTACAATGTACAAACAGCGGCAAGGGAAGAGGCTTGGTGAAGATATCTGCAACTTGATCCTTGGAGGAAATAAATCGAATCTGGAGCTGTTTCCGAGCCACACGTTCACGAACAAAATGGAAGTCTACCTCAATGTGCTTCGTTCGCGCGTGGAAGACTGGGTTCAACGACAAATATGTAGCACCAATGTTATCACACCACAACACTGGCGGTTGAGCTTGAGGACGACCAAGCTCTCGTAGCAACGACTGAACCCAGACAAGCTCCGCTGTAGCATCCGCAAGAGCTTTATACTCAGACTCCGTACTCGATCTGGAGACCGTAGACTGCTTGCGAGCACTCCAGGCAATAAGATTTCCTCCATAGAAGATAGCATATCCCCCCGTGGAGCGACGATCATCCATATTGCCAGCCCAGTCAAGATCGAAAAAGGCGACAATGTGGAAGGAGAAGCCCAAAGCGTAGACCACGATCAATGGTGTAACGCACATAGCGAAGTATCCGCTTAACAGCAGACCAATGAGGAGTACGAGGCTCATGAAGGTACTGGCACACCTTGTTGACAACAAAGGACAGATCCGGACGTGTCACAGTGAGGTACTGAAGGCCACCAACAATACTGCGATAGCGAGTAGCATCCTCAGACGAAAGAGCATCACCATCAACACTGCACAAGCGCTCAGAGGATGACATGGGAGTAGTAGCAGGACTGCATTTAAGCATGCCAGCCCGCGCCAAGAGCTCAAGAGCATACTTGCGTTGGCGAAGAAGGAGACATCCAGGTGACGGTGACTGTACCTCAATGCCCAGAAAATAATGTAACACACCAAGATCCTTGACAGAGAATTCAGACCTCAACTGAGCAATCAACCTAGGAATAGCACCAGGAGACGAGCTGAGAACAATGATATCATCCACATAGACCAACAGATACATGGTAAGATCATGGCGCTGAAGTATAAAGAGTGAAGTATCAGCGACCGATGGCAAGAAGCCCAATGAGCCAAGAACGAATCCGAGACGAGCATGCCAAGCACGAGGCGCTTGCTTCAGACCATAGAGGGACTTGACAAGGTGACAGTAATGATCAGGTTTGTCAGGATCAACAAAACCTGGTGGCTGCCGCATATAGACCTGCTCATCAAGAAAGCCATTAAGAAAAGCATTCTGAATGTCCAGCTGACGAATGTGCCATCTGTGAGAGAGAGCCAAAGACAACAACAAGCGAACTGTCGCAGGCTTAACCACAGGACTGAATGTATCATCATAATCCAGACCATAGCGCTGCTTGAACCCTTTGGCCACTAAGCGAGCTTTATACCGCTCAATGGAACCATCTGCATGAAGCTTCACCTTGAACACCCACCGAGAGTCAATCAAATTAACACCAGAGACAGGGGGAACCAGGTTCCATGTGCCATTGCGCTGCAAGGCGGAGAACTCTGTCTCCATAGCAGCACGCCAGTGCGGTAGACGAAGCGCTGCACGATAATCCGAGGGTTCAACAGTGTCCTTAGAAGCATCACGTGCGGAAAAAATAGCACTCCAAGTGACAGTCCCATCCGTGCGAATCTTGGGCTGACGAGTACCACACCGGGCGCGCGTCGTAGGTCCGGTGGCAGCAACAGCAGACGAGTCCGCCACTGTCGAGTTGACGGGAGCAGCAGGTGCTGCAGCGACAGGCGAATCAGGTGGTGCACCAGCCTCGACGGGCGAGGCACTAGCAGCAGGATCAGTAGCCGACAGAGGAGACGGCGCTCCAGGCGAGGAATCCAGCGGGTCAGAGGACGGGTCCGCGTGACCACGTGCAGATTCTGGAGTGGAGGGAGTCGAGTTAGGTGAGCGGCTCGAGTCGGCGACAGGCGGGCGCATCGCTGCGGAGGATTCCACGCCATGCACATGCGCAGATCCCGAGGCAGCAGCAGGAACACCATGCAAGCCATGCATAGGCTGAGGATCGACGTGAAGGGGAGGATCATCAGACAAAAGTTCCAAGCGGGCGCCACGACCGCACTGCACCATGATTAGCGAGCAAAGACGGTGCATATGCATTATCCATAAAGTGGTCGTGAAAGAAGAGATGACTCAGAATCGGTGGTGGTGTATGAGACACAGGCATGTTGGAGAAAGGAAAGACAGTCTCGTCAAAGATGACATCCCTAGAGATATAGACTCGATTGGATGGAACATGGAGACACTTGTAGCCCTTATGGAGTGTACTGTAGCCTAGAAATACACATTTTTTAGAGCGGAAATCAAGCTTGTGATTATTGTATGGGCGAAGATGAGGCCAACAAGCGCAACCAAACACCTTAAAAAAGGTGTAATCAGGGGTTTCACGCAAGAGACGCTCAGGGGGAGTTTTCATATCAATTGTGCGGCTAGGAAGTCGATTGATGAGAAAACACGCAGTAGAGAAAGCATCATTCCAATAACACAAAGGCAAAGATGCATGAGCAAGCAAGGTAAGACCAGTTTCTACAATATGACGGTGTTTGCGTTCAGCAGTGCCATTTTGTTGATGTGTGTGTGGACATGAAACACGATGTGAGATGCCTAGATTATGAAAGAAAGGATGGAGTTTTTCATACTCCCCACCCCAATCTGTTTGAACATGTTTGATCTTACAATTAAGGAGACGTTCAACATGCTTTTGAAATTGAAGAAACACATCATAGACATCAGATTTGTGTTTAAGCAAATAGAGCCACGTAAAGCGACTGTAAGCATCAACAAAACTCACATAAAAACGATGTCCACTGACAGAAGTTTGGGCAGGGCCCCACACATCGGAATAAATAATCTCTAAAGGAGACTTTGTTACACGAGTAGACAAGGAGAAGGGCAGTTGATGACTCTTCCCTTGTTGACAAGCATCACAAACTGGTCTAATTTTATTGGACTCATGACTAGAAGGCAAATCATGACTATGAAGAACATGCTGAACTATCTGGGACGCAGGATGACCTAGGCGACTGTGCCACATATCACGTGACACCTTGACACTGCTGAGAGCTTGCTTGATAATTGGCGCTTTAATCTCATAGAGACCACCATGGCAACGACCTCTAAGAACTGGCTCCCTCGTGTCCCGATCCTTGACAAAGAGATCATAAGGATGAAGTTCAATAAAAACATTGTTATCACGAGAGAGTTTACTCATAGACAAAAGATTGCTAGTGGAATCAGGAACATGCAGAATTCGATTGAGATGTAAAGGTTTAGATGACGGAGTAGGCAACAGTGCATGACCAACATTATGTATACGCATACCTTTGCCGTTTGCTGCATGAACAAAATCTGTGCCGTAGTAGGGTTCCTTGGTGGTGAGGCGGTCAAGCTCATGTGTGACATGATGAGTCGCTCCGGAGTCTGCGTACCAAGCCGGATCGACGGACTGCTGCCCGCCGTAGCCACCACCTTGCGCAGCCATTGCCATGGCAACTTGGCGATCCGTGTTGGAGCCATCGTTGCCAATCCCGAGGAAGCTCCAATTGAAGCGCTTGAAGCACTTGGAGGCGGTGTGAAAAGCCACACCACAAAGCTGGCATACGACGCGAGGGGCATTCTTCTTGTTGTTGCCAGAGCCAGAAGGAGCAGAGGCCGGGGCCATCTTCATTACCGGTGACGGAGGCGGACGAAAATCAGGGCGGTAGGTTGGGCGGAAGCCACCGCCACCACCACCGCGAGCGGCGCCAAACGCCGCGATCTGTGAGTCGCCACCAGCACCATAGACACTCCCATGGGCGGCAACTTGCGCCGCAGGGTAGTACATGGCTGCTCCAGCTTCAGCACGACGAGCTGCAATCCGAGTTTCAGTAGCCATCAGCTGAGAGAACAAGTCCCGTATAGGGATGCAGGTGGTGCGGGAGTTCACAACTTGGTACAGCGCGTCGTAGTCCTTGTCCAGGCCAGCGAGCAGATAGGAGACGAATTCCTCATCTCGAAGTGGCTGACCGATGCTAGTGAGAGAATCCGCCAGGGCTTTCATCTGGTGGAAATAGACATTGACAGAGAGATTGTTCTTCTTGAGATCAGACATCTGCTGTCGGATGCCGGACGATCGCGCGATGGAGACGGAGGCAAAAGCACCGCTAAGCGTCTCCCATGCCTCGCGCGCAGTGGCGGCAAAGAGGATCATCCTGACGACTCCTTCGGTCATAGAGGACACGAACGCCGAGAGGATGGATTGATCTTGCTGAACCCAGAGTGAGTACGCCGGGTTAGGCTGCTGCACCGTGGTCTCACCATTGGACACGGCGATCTCAAGCGAGGCGGGGCTTCGTCCCATCGACGTACCCCATGAGAAGATGGCTCCGCAGCGAGAGGAGCGACTTGAGCTCGCCGAGAATAGGTAGTTTTCTCCCGTGAGCTTGATGGTGATCGCCGACGCCGAGAGACGACGGGCGCAGCCGGCGCATACACGGCGGATCCGGAGGACGAGCTGTTCAGTGGCCGGCGAGTGGAGACCGTGAGAGCGGCCGTGGTGGCCACCGATGCAACAGGCGAAGAGCCCATGACGCGATCTCGAGATGGCGGCGGCGGAGGAAGGCGGAAGAGAGGATTAGGTTTAGGTCAGGAGCAAAGCTCTGATACCATGAAAGAGTTTAGGGAAGATTGGTTTTGGGTGAGTTGCACGGCACAAACCGGCCGGCCTCCATATGATGTATATATATATAGGGGATTACAAGAGTTACATGATTACATGTTACAACACCTAATACGTAACAAACACGTATTCTATCAGGACCAGGGCCAGCCGCAGCCCTAAGTTGCTCCCGGCTCTCCTGTGTTGCCCGTCGCTGCTCGCCGGTGGGTTTCTGACCGCAACACATTCTGGCACGCCCGGTGGGACAATCTTCGACATCAACCACATCGCCATCTACATCTGAGATGGCGGACGGCACTCCGATCCACGTACGAGGATCTGACCGAGGAGCTCAAGAAGAAGTATGACGAGGTCAAAGCGATCCTCGAAGCCGACCTCATCGGCTCCTTTCACAGAACCCGCTCACATGGCATCAGGTGGAAAGGGTTCTCGCCTGAAGGTGCGCTCGATGGAATAGACCTGTCCGCCCCGTCAGAAGAACGCACCAGATCCCTGCGTCAGGAGATTAACTACATGGTGGCTCACTCGCTGCACCGCCACTCTGAGAACCTGGTGAACACTTTGGAGCGTGTTGCTCTTCGGGTGATCCAGGAGATCATGAGGCACCAGTACTCTCCGTCAGGACCAGCTCTCGGGACATACCAAGGAGAGATGCCACTCCAGTCCCGTCCACCGCTGCCATTCGCGTTGGCAGCACCAGAAGTGCCGAATTCACCGGCATTCGTCGTCTACAAGATCGGTGGTGACCCTAGTGACTACCAGTTCTTGCACGAGGCGCCTAAGAAGATCCCTCACGGGTACACGTGCACATACGTGCCAGACTGCGGTAACTGGGCGCTCACAAACCAGGCCGCAACAGCAGGGACTTCTGGAAAAGCAGGAGGAACTTCAGCGATAGATCTTGAGAAGCAGACGTGGCTAGCTAAGTACGCCACTCCAACAAACCTCCAGAGCTCAGCTCCTGCGGTTGGCTCGAGAGATGGAAAAGCAAGCATGGCTGGCTAAGTATGCCACTCCGGCGAATCTTCGTAGTTCGACTCCTGCAGCCCAGACGCGGATCAAATCGCACCATATCGAGAGACCAGTTCGGCATGGTGCCGAAAAGGAGGACAATCGGCTATTCCAAGCCGTACCCCAACGAGTACGAGTTAATCCCGCTACCACCCAAATATCGGCTCCTTGATTTCTCCAAGTTCAATGGATCAGATGGTTCCAGCTCCATCGAGCATGTGAGCCGATACTTGGCACAGCTGGGCACGATCTCAGCAGCAGATGAGCTACGTGTGAGGTTCTTCGCACAGTCCCTCACAGGATCGGCTTTCGGGTGGTACACTTCGTTGCCACCAGACTCGATCCGGACTTGGAAGCAGTTGGAAGAACAGTTCCACATGCAGTATCACTCAGAGGCTTCCGAGTCTGGCCTTGCCGATCTAGCACAAATACGTCAGAAGCGTGGAGAAACCGTGGCAGAATACGTCCAGCGCTTCAGAAATCTAAGGCACCGATGTTATTCGGCTCGTGTGACTGAAAAGGAAGCAGTCGAGTTGGCAGTGGTGGGCCTTGCATCACAAATCAAGGATATGGCCTCCCAAGCAGACTACCCTTCACTGGCGCACATGGTTCAGAAACTGTCGTTATATGAACAGCGCCACCCGGACTTGTACCAGGACAAATTCAAGCGTGCGGTAGTCCTGGTTGAGGCGGATGAAGACGAAGGCTCATGCGGGAGATCAAGAAGTAGCAAGGCTGAATGGACTCGGGAGGCAACCCCGTGTCCACCGCAAATGGGTTAAGCCACTAGGTCCGCCCGCAGGGTTCGATTTTGATGTGACTAAAACTGAGCAAATCTTCGACCTCCTACTCAAGGAGAAGCGATTGAAGTTACCCGAAGGCCTCAAAATCCCCACGGTACAGGAGCTGAACGGAAAGCCATACTGCAAATGGCATAACTCGTTCTCCCATGCCACCAACGACTGCAGGGTGTGGCGTCAGCAGATCCAAATGGCGATAGAACAAGGACGTCTGATTTTTAACCAGTACGCCATGAAGGTCGACACCCACCCCTTCCCCGCCGTTAACATGGTGGAGTGCACTTACCCTGAAGGTTGCCAGTGATGGCGTGTAACTCACACGTTCGTTGGGAACCCCAAGAGGAAGGTATGATGCGCACAGCAGCAAGTTTTCCCTCAGAAAGAAACCAAGGTTTATCGAACCAGGAGGAGCCAAGAAGCACGTTGAAGGTTGATGGCGGCGGGATGTAGTGCGGCGCAACACCAGGGATTCCGGCGCCAACGTGGAACCTGCACAACACAACCAAAGTACTTTGCCCCAACGAAAGCTTGATGAGGTTGTCAATCTCACCGGCTTGCTGTAACAAAGGATTAACCGTATTGTGTGGAAGATGATTGTTTGCGAAAACAGTAAAACAAGTATTGCAGAGATTGTATTTCAGTAAAGAGAATTGGACCGGGGTCCACAGTTCACTAGAGGTGTCTCTCCCATAAGATAAACAGCATGTTGGGTGAACAAATTACAGTTGGGCAATTGACAAATAAAGAGGGCATGACCATGCACATACATATCATGATGAGTATAGTGAGATTTAATTGGGCATTACGACAAAGTACATAGACCGCCATCCAACTGCATCTATGCCTAAAAAGTCCACCTTCAGGTTATCATCCGAACCCCTTCCAGTATTAAGTTGCAAAGCAACAGACAATTGCATTAAGTATGGTGCGTAATGTAATCAACAACTACATCCTTAGACATAGCATCAATGTTTTATCCCTAGTGACAACAAAGACAACACAACCTTAGAACTTTCTCACATCGTCCCGTGTGTCAATGCGGGCATGAACCCACTATCGAGCATAAATACTCCCTCTTGGAGTTACAAGCATCTACTTGGCCAGAGCATCTACTAGTAACGGAGAGCATGCAAGATCATAAACAACACATAGATATAACTTTGATAAGCAACATAACAAGTATTCTCTATTCATCGGATCCCAACAAACGCAACATATAGAATTACAGATAGATGATCTTGATCATGTTAGGCAGCTCACAAGATCCGACAATGATAGCACAATGGGGAGAAGACAACCATCTAGCTACTGCTATGGACCCATAGTCCAGGGGTAGACTACTCACACATCACACCGGAGGCGACCATGGCGGCGTAGAGTCCTCCGGGAGATGATTCCCCTCTCCGGCAGGGTGCCGGAGGCGATCTCCTGGATCCCCCGAGATGGGATCGGCGTTGGCGGCGTCTCTGGAAGGTTTTCCGTATCGTGGCTCTCGATGCGGGGGTTTCGTCACGGAGGCTTTAAGTAGGCGGAAGGGCAAGTCGGGGAGGGGCACAGGGCCCCACACCATAGGCCGGCGCGGCCAAGGGGGGCCGCGCCGCCCTAGGGTTTGGGCACCCCGTGGCCCCACTTCGTTTCGTCTTCGGACTTCCGGAAGCTTCGTGGCAAAATAGGCCCCCGGGCGTTGATTTCGTCCAATTCCGAGAATATTTCCTTACTAGGATTTCTCAAACCAAAAACAGTAAAAACAAAGAATCGGCACTTCGGCATCTTGTTAATAGGTTAGTTCCAGAAAATGCACGAATATGACATAAAGTGTGCATAAAACATATAGATAACATCAATAATGTGGCATGGAACATAAGAAATTATCGATACGTTGGAGACGTATCAGCCAGCCAGGATTCTCGTTCAACATCAACATGGTAGGACCTGGACACCACTCTGGCAAGGACGGAGACGAGGGCAGCTGCTCTCGTAGCAAGGGCACAGAGGAGGCCGCTCCACGCGATCGGCTCTGTCACGATGGCAAGCGCTACATCACAGAGGGAGAAGTAAAGAATGTAAGATATCAGCGACCTCTCTCCGATCACCTCCTCAACAAGTACATGAGTCAATATAGCCGACGCCGACGATCCAGCGACGATGATGATAAAGACCGTCTGGCTAGGGACGCCAGGAGACATCATCGGCATGATCGCGATGAGGAGGAGTACGAGCGCCGTGCCAAGGAAGAATCGAGGAAGCAAGACGACGAGGATAGGCACTGGGACTGCCCCTTCTTCAGACACTGCTGGGATTCAGGAATGAGCCGATTGCCTACAATCGGCAATCGCCTGAATGTAGACAGAAGAGGAAGGATGCAGCTAACGTGTCCGTGTTCAAACGTCTAGGGCCTCTCCCACCTCGAAGCAAACACGCTGAGTCCCCTCGGGTGGAAGATCTCGAGGATTTGGAAGACGATGAAGAAGAAGAAGAAGACAGGTACCACCGGCCAAGGTGGTGCCCTGATGGACTCAGCCGTTCCCAAAAGCGTAGGGTTCAGCGACTGCGCGGCTTGGAGGAAGCCGAAAGGTTATACCTGCACACGCTAAGGAAGGCGCGGCCTGATCTGGCCACGAAAGTTCAGCGAACCCTGGATGAAGAGGGTCGACCTCAAAAAATGGAGTGGCGCCCCAAGCAAAGGAAAGCCGATGATGAAACATCGGCTGGCACAAACATGGTGTTCATCCTTCCTACGGAGTTCAGTGCTCCAGGATTAGATGAGGCACCTGTGGCACAACTTGACTGCGGCCCACGGCCGGTTATCTTTGAGAAGCCACGAGAAAGAAGCTACAGACATCTGAAGGCCCTGTATTTGCGAGGTTATATCGATGGGAGGCCTGTCAATAAGATGCTGGTGGACACCGGAGCGGCAGTCAACATTATGCCATACTCTATGCTACGTCGGTTGGGACGCTCTAGCTCGGATCTGATCAAGACCAACGTGACATTGAGCGATTTCAATGGCCAAGCGTCTGACGCACAAGGTGTTCTGAACGTGGATCTGACCGTAGGAAGGAAAACTATCCCTACGACATTCTTCATCGTCGATAGCGAGAGCACCTATGCTGTTCTGCTAGGAAGAGATTGGATCCACGCCAACTGTTGCATTCCCTCCACGATGCACCAATGCGTAATACAGTGGGATGGAGATGAGGTAGAGGTCGTCCAGGCCGATGACTCAGCCGAGATTTCAACGGCTGGCATGAACGCTTGGGAAACAGCAGGCCAAGAGCCACTCTCAGGTATCAATTTGGACGACTGCGAGTGCATCGACGTGACGAAGGGCAGGGTTAGGCTGGTCTTATCCACCGGCCTGACCGTGTAGCAAGAACAAACTGATGAGCAAACGTGGCGAGGCCAATCCTTGGGATCGGCCCCAAAGATCTATGAAGGAACATTACAAAACCTTCGTTGAGCGATTCAATATGGAGGCCGATTCCAGCAATCGGCCAAAATTATCCTCACCACATGTTCTGCTTGTGTTCAACATCGATCTACTGGGCAGCGGTTTTACGTCGGCTGATGAGTTAGGAAAAATCAACATTGGTCCTACCAGAGCCGACGTGCAAATACAGTGCCTTGGCTAACTACAGAGCCGATATCTGCAGTTACCTGACAGATTCGGCTCGGGGGGCACCTAATCAGATGAACATGTGCAGATGAACATGTGTGCAGTGAAATGTTGGGGGCCGATAGAAAAAATCGGCCAGTAAAAAAAAATTCATGATATACAGCCGATGCAAGGACATCGACTTTAGAACTAAGAAACGAAGCCGATGCACAGCCATCGACTCTAGTACAATTACACAGGATCTACCTGCTGCGTGTTCAAGACGCGGATTTTCACCAAGTCCAGTTCATCTGTGAGGCCCTCTACTTCCTCGAGGGGGCAAACAGTGAGAGCTTCCTCAGCTGCAATGAGCCGATTGCAGCAGGACTGTCAGAAGTCAGTTTTGGCGTACAAGGCGGTCTTTTGCTCGTTAAGCCGTTGGTGTTTCGTCTGCAATATCGGCTTTCAACGGAGGAAGAGGCAATCAATGGGGTCAAGAGCGGCTGAATCGGCAGGGTGGCTGTCTCAGAATTACCTGAGTTCAAAGCCTTTTGTCTGATCTGTGCATCCTCACCAGTATTCTCGCCTTGGCTGAGGCTCGGGGGGCAGCTGGCCCGGTAGATGCTCTGTTTTAGAAGCCGATTGGGGCGTCATCGGCTGATCCTTCATTGCAACCTTCTTCAAAAGTGGTGAGTTCTTGCAGAAGAAGATCATTGGGCCTGGTGGGAAGAATTTAAAGGCTCTCTTGAAGACTCCACATTATCCACCAGATCTCAAGGTCATCAGTTGAAGAATTGAAGGATGGATTGTAGAGGACCGATGCGTTGCTATCGGCTCATTAAGCATTGGCTAAGTGGACAAATCGGCAAAATCAGTATGAGGGGAAATCGGCTAAATTGGCTCAAGGGAAATCGGCAAAATCAAATTGGGGAAATTCTTCATTGATAAGCAAGATTTCTTACATAAAGAGCTGATTGCTCCCAAAAGGAAGTACTAGGGGATACATTGCCCCGTCTACTACTACTGATCCTATGCTAATGGTCCTATCTATGGGCCGTCGCTGCCCTCGTCGTCGCCGTCGTCGCCGCTATCGGCGCTACTCCCGGCGGGCTCGTCGTCGCTGCTCCAGCGGCCGCCGGCCGGGCCCTCATTGTCCTCATCCTCCTCGTCAGCGTCATCGTCGTCGCTGTCGAAGTCGCTGAGGTTTCCCGGCCAGGGACAGAAGCGTTTGGCCGGCGGCTCGTCGGAGGAGGTGTCGTCCTCCTCCTCCTCCTCCTCCTCCTCCTCGAGAGAGGTGAAGTCGTCGCAGGAGAAGCGATCGTCATCGCTCTCCTCCTCCGTTTCCCCGTCGGCGAGGAAGCGGAGGTCACTTTCCCCGTCGGTCAAGGACTTGTCGTCCTCAGACCAGACGGAGAAATCATGGCTAGATTCCTCCCCGGCCTCGATGGCGCGGCGAGTGTTGGCCGCATGGACCTCCTCCGGGTTCTGCTTCGGCGTCGGCTCGCGGGAAGAGGAGGACTGGGTGGAAAGATCCGATGAAGCAGAGGAGGAAGAAGACATGGTGGCGCAGGAGGGCTTTTGGAGTGCTAATGCGAAGGGGATGCGGAAGCGAACTGTTTGGAGCGGTTAAATAAAAGGGGATATAGTGGAAATTCAATGCCACAGCAGTTTCCGAGGAAGTGATGCTTAACAAAAAACCGCTGTGTCACGCGGAGAAGTTGAGAAGGCAAGGCATCATGATGAAGGATACTGCGATGGTTCTGCCACGACATGACCCGACGAAGAAAGAACAGAGTGATTTTGGAATTATCAATTCCAAAACCAGGGGGGCATGTGTTATCACCAGAATTTGACCGAGTCAGAGGTGGGCCGCGATCAAGATGGACTTGAAGAATATACATGGAAGAAATACGTGAATCGGCCTGTTATGCAAAGTTTGGGCTAGTTTGCCCGTGTATCTGTAATATAGTAGGATACGTGTCGGTTAGTTAGAGTTTGTCTCGTGCATGGTGGGGATTGTTCCCACGTTAGAAAGTCTACGGACTATAAATATGTATCTAGGCTTTATGAAATAAACAACAATCACGTTCACCACAAATCAATCTAGGCGCATCGCCAACTCCCTTGTCTCGAGGGTTTCTTCCGGGTAAGCATCATGCTGCCTAGATCGCATCTTGCGATCTAGGCAGTACAAGTTTATTCGTTGTTCATGCGTTGCTCGTACTGAAGCCTTTTTTATGGCGAGCAACGTAGTTATCTTAGATGTGTTAGGGTTAGCATTGTTCTTCGTATCATATGCTGTCGTAGTGCAACCCTTAGACATCTAGCCGCCCTTACACCTATCTTAGGTGTAGGGGCGGCACCCCGCTTGATCATTATTTAGTAGATCCGATCCGTTATGGTTGCTCCTTGTTCTTCAAGGATTAGTTTAATATCTGCATAGTTAGGCCTTACAAAGGGTTGGAGGATCCAGCGACGCGTAGGGTGTAGTTTGCTAGCCCTAGACAGGATGTTCCGGGGATCAACCTCGTGTTGGTTTTTAGGCCTTGTCTAGGATCGGCTTACGATCACCGTGCGTGACCGCGAGGCCCAATCACGAGTAGGATGATCCGATTATGCGGTGAAAACCCCAAATCGTCGTAGATCGTTTTAGCTTTATCTTGATCAAGCAGGACCACCATATATTCGTACACCTCGTGCGAATCATGGGTGGATCGGCTCCTTGAGCCGATTCACAGGACAACCTGAGAGCCGACCGAGGCTCGTATTTAATGTTTACGTGTATGCCATGCAGGAAACTAAGCGAGGCATCTCCATCACCTTCCTGACCAGGTATAGGTCAGGTGGCACGCCCTTGCACCAGCATCGGACGTGCGTGCCAGAGTCTTTGCGGGCCGTCGCTCGGAGGGACCAGGGCCAGCCGCAGCCCTAAGTTGCTCCCGGCTCTCCTGTGTTGCCCGTCGCTGCTCGCCGGTGGGTTTCTGACCGCAACACGACCTCGATTGTGATCGGAGACGACGGCAAGCTCCAGTTTCCCGGCGAACCCAGGCGAAAGGGAACACCGAAATTCGTACTCCTCCAAGCTCCCCTGGATGCGTGCTTCCTCCCAGAAGCTCTACGAGTCGAGGTGCATCTGCTGGACATAACCCTGGTCTCCGGGGTGGCTTGAATCGGCGGCTAGCCGGAGAATTCTCCGACAGTGACCCCGGTGTTTGAAGAAGAATGAGAGAGATTGAGGGCCTGAGAGAGATTGTGGTGAGGCGTCGAAGATCAAGCATTCAACGGCGCTCCTCCAGGTGGTTTTATAGCTCACGGGGAGGTCGGCAACGTCGGCACGACGGCGACGACTGGCCGGGATGCACAACTTGTTCAGTGTTACTACTGGGCGCGAATCTTGGCGGTTTTGGATGCGGTGGACGCGTGAGGGGTTATGAGCACCTCAGGCTTGATCCTTGGCGTCCGTCCGCCCTTATCCTCGACGAGGAGGTGGCCGGCGAAGTGGTGCACGCCTTCGCCGTGTCGTCCATGCGAGGAAGACGAAGACCACGTCTTCGCACGATTATTAAAGCAAGTGAACAGGTATTTAAGTTGGATTGGGTTGGCCTGGTGGGCTCTTCTTTGGGCTGCTCTTTGGGTTCTTCTTTGGGCTGCTCTCTTGAGCTATCTTGGGCTGCTCCGGCCAGGTGAGCTTGTTTCTCCATCTTCATTTATTTCAGTTTTGCTTTTTTCTGTTTTCCATTTTGTTAATTTAGATACTGTTATGAATTCAATCAAATTTTGTAAATTTGATAGATTGAATTCAAGTAATATTCATTCCAGGCACTTAAAGACTACTGTTGTGTATTAACAAATTTAATATGTACTAAAACATTGGTTTCTTAATTACTATGGTTATTTGGATTTAAATATTCCTATGGACATTAATTTGAATATCATCTTGAAAGTATTCAAATTATTTTCCGATGATAATTTTCTCACTTAGTGATATGTAAGTTTTATTTGGTATTACTTTGCAAGAAACAATTTCTAGGTAATATTTATTACTGAATTGCAAATAAGAAGGTGGCTTTAATGGCATGATTTCATGTACTAAAATGTGTCTAAGGATTTGACCTCTTATTTGGGAATGTTGTCACTTGTACATAATTTTATGTGAGCACTTGCTTGTTAAGGTTTTGTAGATTTGATTATAACCATATTTCAAGGGTGGTACTAGGATTAGATTTAATAACACCTAAAGTAGATACTACTCTCATTATGGGTTGGTCTTAATTATGAGAATAAGTGGTTGATCACCACTTATGGGTTTTAATTAGAAAACATAGCACAAGGTTTTCTTATGTTCATGAATTGAAGCATAAGATATTAATGGGGATGCAATCCTATTTCTAGAGAGGAGATACCACCATATTGTATTGGCTAGATTTACTCTTCCCAATGCATGATAAAATGGTTACTTGCTTAATATTTCATGTGCTTCTCTAGTTACTAAGGATTTGAGAATTGGTTTTATCTTCTACCAATTAACTTCTATTATTTTCCTCAATTTATCATTAAAGTAACTACATTGGTTATAGTTCTTTTTATAGTTAACTTTGGTCATATGAATGGATGGTTTCTCACTATGTAAAGTATGGAGTTTGACTCTAAGGTTTTCTTAGGTCTTTTAATTGAGGAATAAATGGAATATAGATGTGATAGGGTTGCACTTATGATCACCAAGTGATTCATAAGTTAAGGTTGGGATATAAGCCTAGGGTTTCTTACTAGTTACTACCCTAAGATTTCATGTGGTGAATGATATCTACTTATTCAAGTAGGATTTAACTTATCCTCACATATCTCAAGAGCATGATCATGGATTAGGCATGATCAACTTGTTCTTAATATCTTTACCTCAAGTTCTTAGGGTTTATGATAATTACTCAATTTATAATGATCAAGGTTTGGCTTCCTAAGGTATCTCTCATTAAATGAGGTTCTCACCTCCATGATCAAGCATTGTCTTGATCAATTAAGGTATAGCACTTCTATTTTACTTTCTAGGATGGACATGGCTATGGTTGCTTCATTAGTTTGTATCCCAGGAGAATGTCTGAGATATTATGTTAGGGTTCTACTTAATCAATGATGATATAACCATCTAGTATATGGATAGTTCTCTCCCTCATATTCAATTGTTGCCTCAACTACTTAAGTGAAACACCATAGCTTGGGGCTCTCTTATAAAGGAATGGTTTATTCTAGAGTTTATGGTGTACTCACAATATCTCAATAGGTGTTAAGTCTAAAACTCCACTTGGCTATCTTGATTGAGTTAATCTCTTCCTTACCTTATCAATTCATGGATATGGTATTATTCCATATGATAATAGGTTATCTAACCATTCCATGGTGAAATGGTTTATAACCTAATACTTTAGTTCAATGGTTGTCTTTTATTCTTAAATAGGTAAAGCTAGGATTGATATGAATGGTCTCTCTTATTTGGAAAGGACTTGAATACTACTCTATGGTTCCTCTTGAAAATGATGTTGTGATCATATGGATATTTATATCCAAGGTTTGCCATTGCTTATCTAATAAATAATATAGAACTCTCACTTCTCTAGGTTTCATGTATAATAATTTGGAATGTAGAAGAGTATATACTTCTTGAGTGGATCTCCTTGTGATAATTCCAATGTTGAAGTGGAATGAATACCATGAGGTTTCATGGTAGGATCATGGATAGTGTTAAGACATGGAGAAGATAAGTGAAGAATAGTTTCTCCAGTTACTGTTACTTGATTTCCAATTAAATGGATGTTCATATGTTATGTCAAGGAATATCATGTTGTGATCTTCAATAAGATCAAGTAGTTGATTTTATGAGTAAAGTGTTGTTGTGTTGATTATTAGTTCCATTTGATCTAACCCCTTAGATCAAATCATCTTTACCCAAAACAAGGTTTTAACAAAGTCACGTTGAGGTTTGTAGCGCTTGACTTGATGAGCTACTTCAATTCCACCAAGGTCAAGTGAAACTTCAGTTACTGTGACTGTTTTACTTTAAAGCGCGAAAATTCCCCAGATTTTCTATGCATGAATGCAATGCACACATCTGTTTCCTCTATTTTTGTAACCCCATTACCTGGGATATTACAGTCTCTACCCCTTAAACTAAACTTCGTCCTCGAAGTTTGAACTCTCTCACGTTTCCGGAGTGTGGATCTGACTTGTGCAGACTACGACTTTTCTCGAACTCCGTGGTGATCTCACTTGATATAATTGAATATATCCCTTGTCCAGATTCTTCCTGGAATCCATTAGGGTTTGACATCAAACAACTATTACTTCCTTTACTTCCATGATTTCCTCCAATATTATAAGCTTGTTTCCTTTTTCATTGAAGATTCAATGATTGGGACTTCTTCTGGTGCTGCTAGTCTCAACTGAAGACTAATTTGATAACATACTCCTAATTGGTAAATAGGTCTTTGTTTTCCCTTACTACCAAAAGTGCAATAATGGTACTTAGTAAGGTACTTACCATGGAAATGATTTTGACGGTTTCTTTTACTAAGAAGGTTAGACTCATTTAGCCTATCCAATCATGGTTTATAGTTGATACCTATAACTATTTTGGGTTATTTAGGTTCCATAAAAGGAATCATTCTATTAGTCTGTGGTTCGGGTATGGTCAATTTCCTTCGGTCTTTGGCCTTCTTGAGCTGTATTTGGTCTATGGTATTTTCTTCGTCCAACTTCTTTATGTTTAACTTACTTGAGCTTTCGTACTTCTGAGTAAATACTACTCACTTTCTCAAGTTATAGTCCACTTCTTACTTCCTCGAGGTATGAACCTCGGCTTCTGGTCTGACATCCCTCTGAAAGTAGTGTTCAACAATCTTATGAAAATAAGATCAAACTACCTTTCAGTTCAGACCTTCTTCTCCTATCTTGCTCAAAATATTGAGTCATTGTACATCCAACTCAATCTTTACTCTACCCCTTAGAGTTTTCTTATGGTCTTCAACTCCTATTCTTCCATCCATTGGACTTACAGTTAGAATATTGGTCTAGGTCTGGCTTATGGTTTGTATTCATCTAAGATCTCGCGAAGAATATCTGTGGTGTATCCACTCAATTGTGGACATCCAACATGAATTCTTCGACTGAATGTTTATAGGTCATTGTTATTTGGCTGACAAAATTTTATTTATTCTCAACTCCTTGGTATAAATAATCCAATGGTGGACTACTTGATACCAATTGTGGCTATTTGTTATCTAAAAAATGGATTATATATTATTGGTTCTGATCAACTGAATGAGACATCTTCTACTTTATCTCGTAGTATTGATTCTATACCAATTGGGGTCTTCTGATATCAACTATGGTCTTCTTATATCTGCTATGGTTTCATATATCATCTTCCTTTATACAGGGTTTATTTTGCAAGAAAACCACTAGCTGACACTATGAATATAGTATTCTGAGTGATTTCCCATGCATACCCTCTTCTATAATGACTATGGATCTGCTTGAGCTTCACCATAATCACCAGATTTCTCACCTTCATACTTCATCCTTACTAAAGTACTCCTCTGTTGAGGCTAAGCATGAGTTTTGGTTGGTACTTCCTTCCGAGTTTTGTGGTTGCTTCCCACAATTTTACTTCCTTCTTCTGATGAACCTTCATCTTGTCTTCGAAATCTTCTAGAATTCGTCGCTTCCTCACACGTTTACCATTACCCTCTAGATCTATAGCATCAAGTAAGAACTTGATATTGCAACATGCATTTGCATATCAAAGTCAAACTTCATGTATGGATCTAGTCAAACAATGAAAATCCAATAAAATCCAAGAAGATTCAGCTTTGTGCTTATAATACACACCATCATAAGCCTGAATATACTAGTTGAGTAAGACATCTCCAAACATCAGGCTGAGATGTGTAGTATATAACACCACATAAGATAGGTTTACTTCGTGATACTTAGCACGAATATATGGGATTTCTACTATTTATCTCAACATTTACCGTAATTGCACATTTGCAATGAGATAAACTTGAAACAAAATGGTCTAGGATAGATAAGGTTAACCTAATTTTCTTTGGAAGTGCTAACTTGGCTTCCATTTTGTTGAGGACTACTTCACATGATATGTCTAAGTTCTAGCATGGCTACTTTAAACACATAACTATTGGAATATAGTTGCTATATTTCCAAGTGTTTCTACCATAAACATATGGTCATGATGAAGGATAACGTTGCATAGAAAACAAAAATTTTCCTACCGCGAACACGCAATCCAAGCCAAGATGCAATCTAGAAGACGGTAGCAACGAGGGGGTATCGAGTCTCACCCTTGAAGAGATTCCAAAGCCTACAAGAGGAGGCTCTTGTTGCTGCGGTAGACGTTCACTTGCCGCTTGCAAAAGCGCGTAGAAGATCTTGATCACGATCGGTTCCGGCGCCACGAACGGGCAGCACCTCCGTACTCGGTCACACGTTCGGTTGTTGATGAAGATGACGTCCACCTCCCGTTCCAGCGGGCAGCGGAAGTAGTAGCTCCTCTTGAATCCGACAGCACGACGGCGTGGTGTCGGTGGCGGTGGAGAACTCCGGCGGAGCTTCGCTAAAGCTACGCGGGAGATATGGAGGAGAGGGGGGCGGCTAGGGTTTGGGAGGGGGTGGCCGGCCTCAAGGGGGTGCGGCCAACTTGTGGCTTTGGTATGGCCGGCCCCCTCCCCTATGCCCCTCATTATATAGGTGGAACCCCAAGTGTTGGTATCCAAGTCTTCGAATAAGACCCGAACCAAAAACCTTCCATATGGAGGGGAAACCTAGCCAAGCTAGGACTCCCACTAGAGGTGGGAGTTCCACCTCCCATATGGGGGGGTGGCCGGCCCCCTAAGGGGGAGTCCACTTGGGACTCCTCCCCCACTAGGGTTGGCCGGCCATGGAGGTGGAGTCCCAAGTGGACTCCACCTTCCTTGGTGGTTTCTTCCGGACTTTTCTAGAACCTTCTAGAACCTTCCATAGAACCTTCCGCGACATTTTAATTCACATAAAATGACATCCTATATATGAATCTTATTCTCCGGACCATTCCGGAACTCCTCGTGATGTCCGGGATCTCATCCGGGACTCCGAACAAATATTCGAACTCCATTCCTTATTCAAGTACTACCATTTCAACATCCAACTTTAAGTGTGTCACCCTACGGTTCGTGAACTATGCGGACATGGTTGAGTACTCACTCTGACCAATAACCAATAGCGGGATCTGGAGATCCATAATGGCTCCCACATATTCAACGATGACTTTAGTGATCGAATGAACCATTCACATACAATACCAATTCCCTTTGTCACGCGATATTTTACTTGTCCGAGGTTTGATCTTCGGTATCACTCTATACCTTGTTCAACCTCGTCTCCTGACAAGTACTCTTTACTCGTACCGTGGTATGTGGTCTCTTATGAACTCATTCATATGCTTGCAAGACATTAGACGACATTCCACCGAGAGGGCCCAGAGTATATCTATCCGTCATCGGGATGGACAAATCCCACTGTTGATCCATATGCCTCAACTCATACTTTAGGATACTTAATCCCACCTTTATAGCCACCCATTTACGCAGTGGTGTTTGGTGTAATCAAAGTACCTTTCCGGTATAAGTGATTTACATGATCTCATGGTCATAAGGACTAGGTAACTATGTATCGAAAGCTTATAGCAAATAACTTAATGACGAGATCTTATGCTACGCTTAATTGGGTGTGTCCATTACATCATTCATATAATGATATAACCTTGTTATCAATAACATCCAATGTTCATGATTATGAAACTAATCATCCATTAATCAACAAGCTAGTTTAAGAGGCATACTAGGGACTTCTTGTTGTCTACATATCACACATGTACTAATGTTTCGATTCTGATTATAGCATGATATATAAACATTTATCATAAACATAAAGATATAAATAATAACCATTTTATTATTGCCTCTAGGGCATATCTCCTTCGATCTCCCACTTGCACTAGAGTCAATAATCTAGATTACATTGTAATATACCTAACACCCATGGCATTCTGGTGTTGGTCATGCTTTGCCCTAGGGAGAGCTTTAGTCAACGGATCTGCTACATTCAGATCAGTGTGTACTTTGCAAATCTTTAGTTCTCCATCTTCGATGTACTCGCGAATCGAGTGGTAACGCAGCTTGATATGCTTCAGCCTCTTGTGTGACCTTGGCTCTTGTGCATTGGCGATGGCACCCATGTTATCACAATAAATGATTAATGGGTCCAATGCACTAGGAACCACACCGAGCTCTACAATGAACCTCTTCATCCATACCGCTTCTGATGAAGCCTCTGAAGCCGCTATGTACTCTGATTCTGTTGAAGACTTCGCCACCGTGCACTGCTTCGAGCTTGCCCAGCTTACTGCAGCACCATTCAATATAAACACGTACCCAGATTGTGACTTAGAGTCATCAGGATCAGTGTTCCAACTTGCATCGGTATAACCACTTACAACGAGCTCTTGGTCACCTCCATAACAAAGAAACATATCCTTAGTTCTTTTCAAGTACTTCAGGATATTCTTGACCGATGTCCAGTGTTCCATTCCTGGATCACTTTGATATCTGCTAGTCAAACTAACAACATGTGCTATATCCGGTCTAGTACATAGCATGGCATACATGATAGATCCTACTGCCGAGGCATAGGGGATTTTACTCATCCTTTCTCTTTCTTCTGCCGTAGCCGGTCCTTGAGTCTTACTCAAGACTTTGCCTGGTAACATAGGTAAGAACCCTTTCTTACTTTCGTCCATTCTAAACTTCTTTAGAATCTTGTCTAGATATGTACTCTGTGATAGCCCTATTAGGCGTCTTGATCTATCTCTATAAATCTTGATGCCTAATATATATGATGCTTCACCAAGGTCTTTCATTGAAAAACTATTATTCAAATAACCTTTAACACTGCTTAATAGTTCTATATCATTCCCGATCAATAATATGTCATCTACATATAATATCAGGAATGCTACAGAGCTCCCACTCACTTTCTTGTAAATACAGGCCTCTCCATGACACTGTATAAACCCGAAGTCTTTGATCACCTTATCAAAGCGTCGGTTCCAACTTCTTGATGCTTGCTTCAGTCCATAGATTGAACGCTGAAGTTTGCATACTTTGTCAACATTTTTAGGATCGACAAAACCTTTGGGTTGTACCATATACAACTCTTCCTCAATGTCTCCATTAAGGAACGCCGTTTTGACATCCATCTGCCAAATCTCATAATCGAAAAATGCAGCTATTGCTAACAAAATCCTCACAGATTTTAGCTTCGCTACAGGTGAGAAAGTCTCATCATAGTCAACACCTTGAATTTGTCGGAAACCCTTTGCGACAAGTCGAGCTTTATAGACAGTAATATTACCATCAGCATCTGTTTTTCTCTTGAAGATCCATTTATTTTCGACAGCCTTTCGGCTATCGTAAGTCTACCAAAGTCCATACTTTGTTATCATACATGGATCCCATTTCGGATTTCATGGCTTCTTGCCATTTGTTGGAATCTGGGCTCATCATCGCTTCTTCATACGTCGCAGGGTCCTCATCATTGTTATCCACAATCATGATATTTAGACAAGGATCATACCAATCAGGAGTGGTACGTTCCCTTGTCGATCTGCGAGGTTCTATTGTTTCGAAGTTCTAATTTTCATGATAATTATCATTAGCTTCGTCTGTTGCCGGTGTAGGCGATCTTGGTATAACTTCCGATCTTTGCGCTACTGCGATCAACGAGTATAGATTCATCAATCTCATCGAGTTCTACTTTTCTTCCAGTCACTTCTTTAGTGAGAAATTCTTTCTCAAGAAAGGTTCCGTTCTTAGCAACAAAGATTTTGCCTTCGGATCTGTGATAGAAAGTGTACCCTATAGTTTCCTTAGGGTATCCTATGAAGACGCATTTCTCCGCTTTGGGTTCTAGCTTGTCCGGTTGTAACTTTTTTACATAGGCTTCGCAACCCCAAACTTTTAGGAACGACAGCTTAGGTTTCTTATTAAACCATAATTCATACGGTGTCGTTTCTACGGATTTTGATGGTGCTCTATTTAAAGTGAATGCTGCTGTCTCTAATGCATAACTCCAAAATGATAATGGCAAATCAGTAAGAGACATCATAGAACGAACCATATCTAAGAGAGTTCGATTACGACGTTCGGACACACCGTTACGTTGAGGTGTTCCCGGCGGTGTCAATTGTGAAAGTATTCTGCATTTCTTTAAATGCATGCCAAACTCATAACTCAGATATTCACCTCCACGATCAGATCGTAGAAATTTAATCTTCTTGTTACGTTGATTTTCTACTTCACTTTGAAATTCCTTAAACTTCTCGAAAGTTTCGGATTTATGTTTCATGAAATAGATATACCCATATCTACTCAGATCATCTGTGAAGGTTAGAACATAACGATAACCACCGCGCGATGCTACGCTCATTGGTCCGCATACATCGGAATGTATGATTTCCAATAAGTCAGTAGCTCGCTCCATCATACCAGAAAATGGAGTCTTAGTCATTTTACCCATTAGACATGCTTCGCATCTATCAAGTGACTCAAAGTCAAGTGATTCAAGTAATTGTTGCAGTCAAAACCCACCGGCGGGCAGCGACGGGCAACACAGTAGAGCCGGGAACAACTTAGGGCTGCGGCTGGCCCTGGTCCCTCCGAGCGACGGCCCGCAAAGCCTCTGGTACACACGTCCGATGCTGATGCAAGGGCGTGCCACCTGACCTATACCTGGTCAGGAAGGTGATGGAGATGCCTCGCTTAGTTTCCTGCATGGCATACACGTAAACATTAAATACGAGCCTCGATCGGCTCTCAGGTTATCCTGTGAATCGGCTCAAGGAGCCGATCCACCCATGATTCGTACGAGGTGCACGAATATATGGTGGTCCTGCTTGATCAAGATAAAGCTAATGCGATCTACGACGATTTAGGGTTTTCACCACATAATCGGATCATCCTACTCACGATTGGGCCTCGCGGCCACGCACGGTGATCGTAAGCCGATCCTAGACAAGGCCTAAAAACCAACACGAGGTTGATCCCCGGAACATCCTGTCTAGGACTAGCAAACGACACCCTGCGTGCCGCTGGATCCTCCAACCCTTTGTAAGGCCTAACTATTGCAAATATTAAACTAATCCTTGAAGAACAAGGAGCAACCGTAATGGATCGGATCTACTAAATAATGATCAAGCGGGGTGCCGCCCCCACACCTAAGATAGGTGTGAGGGCGGCTAGATATGCAAGGGTTGCACTACGATAGCATATGATACGAAGAACAATGCTAACCCTAACATATCTAAGATAACTACGTTGCTCGCCGTCAAAAAGGCTTCAGTACGAGCAACGCGTGAACAACATAAAGCTTGTGCTGCCTAGATCGCAAGATGCGATCTAGGCAGCATGATGCTTACCGGTAGAAACCCTCGAGACGAAGGAGTTGGCGATGCGCCGAGATTGATTTGTGGTTGAACGTTGGTTGTTGTTTATTTCATAAACCCTAGATACATATTTATAGTCCAGGGGACTTTCTAACGTGGGAATAATCCCCACCGTGCACGAGACAAACTCTACCTAACCGACACGTATCCTACTATGTTACAGATACACGGGCCAACTAGCCCAAGCTTTGCATAACAGGCCGATTCACGTATTTCTTCCATATACACATTCTTCAAATCCATCTTGATCGCGGCCCCCCTCTGACTCGGTCAAATTCTGGTGATAACACATGCCCCCCTGGTTTTGGAATTGATAATTCCAAAATCACTCTGCTTTTTCTTCGTCGGGTCATGTCGTGGCAGAACCGTTGCAGTATCCTTCATCATGATGCCTTGCCTTCTCAACTTCTCCGCGTGACCTGGCAGTTTTTTTTTTTAGGCACCACTTCCTCGGAAACTGCTGTGGCATTGAATTTCCACTATATCCCCTTTTATTTAACCGCTCCGAACAGTTTACTTCCGCATCCCCTTCGCATTAGCACTCCAAAAGCCCTCCTGCGCCACCATGTCTTCTTCCTCCTCTGCCCCATCGGATCTTTCCACCCAGTCCTCCTCTTCCCGCGAGCCGACGCCGGAGCCGAACCAGGAGGAGGTTCACGCGGCCAACACCCGCCGCGCCATCGAGGCCGGGGAGGAGCCCAGCCATGACTTCTCCGTCTGGTCCGAGGATGACAAATCCTTGACCGACGGGGAAAGCGACCTCCGCTTCCTTGCCGACGGGGAAACGGAGGAGGAGAGCGATGACGATCGCTTCTCCTGCGACGACTTCACCTCTCCCGAGGAGGAGGAGGAGAAGGAGGAGGACGAAGAGGAGGAGGACGACACCTCCCCCGACGAGCCGCCGGCCAAACGCTTCTGTCCCTGGCCGGGGAACCTCAGTGACTTCGACAGCGACGATGACGACGCTGACGAAGAGGACGAGGACAATGAGGGCCCGGTCGGCGGCCGCTGGAGCAGCGACGACGAGCCTGCCGGGAGTAGCGCCGACAGCGGCGACGACGGCGACGACGAGGGCAGCGACGGCCCGTAGATAGGACCTTTAGCATAGGATCAATAGTAGTAGATGGGGCAATGTATCCCCTAGTACTTCCTTTTGAGAGCAATCAGCTCTTTATGTAAGAAATCTTGCTTATCAATGAAGAACTTATCCCAATTTGATTTTGCCGATTCCTTTGAGCTTAATTTAGCCGATTTCCCCTCATACTGATTTTGCCGATCTGTCCCCTTAGCCAATGCGTAATGAGCCGATAGCAACACATCGGTCCTTTACAATTCATCCTTCCATTCTTCAACTGATGACCTTGAGATCCGGTGGATAATGTAGAGTCTTCAAGAGAGCCTTTGAATTCCTCCAACCAGGCCTAATGGTCTTCTTCAAGCACTCATCATTTTGTGAAGAAGGTTGCGACGAAGGATCAGCCGATGGTATCCCCAATCGGCTCCTAAACAGAGTACCTACCAGGCCTGCTGCCCCCCGAGCCTTGCTCAAGGCGAAAATATCAGTGAGGATGCACCAAAGCCGATCACCTTTCTTCCCTCGAAAGCCGACGTATCTCTTCTGACATCACTGCTGAACTAGCACCAAGGGTTGAAAATCCTCGACAAAAAGGTTCAGGCCCCAGAATCGGCTCAAGGCAGCTGAGGAAGCTCTCATTGTTTTACTCCCTCGAGGAAGCAGAAGGCCCCACAGCTGAACTGGACTTGGTGAAGATCCGTGCTTTGAACACGTAGCCAGCAGATCCTGCGTAGTTATACTAGAGTCGATGGCTGTGCATCGGCTTTGTGTCATAAATTTTTTTTTACTGGCCGACTCTTTCTATCGGCCCCCAATATTTCACTGCACACAGGTTCATCTGCACCTGTTCATCTGATTAAATGCCCCCCGAGCCGAATCTGCCAGGTGACTGCAGATATCGGCTTTGTGGTTAGCCAAGGCACTGTATTTGCACGTTGGCTCCGCTAGGGTTCGTGTTGACTCTCATCCGCTGACGTGATCGCTGCTCAATAGATCAATGTTGAACGTAAGCAGAACCTGTGGTGAAGATAATTTTGGCCGATTGCTGAAAATCGGCCTCCATATTGATCGAAACGCTCAATGAAGGTCTTGTAATTTTCCTTCATAGATTTTTTGGGGCTGATCACAAGGATCAGCCTCGCCACGTTTGCTCATTGGTTTGCTCCAGTTACATGGTCAGGCCAGTGGATAAAACCAGCCTAACCCTGCCCTTTGTCACGTCGATGCGCTCGCAGTCGTCCAAATTGATACCTGAGAGGGGCTCTTGGCCGGCTGCTTCCCACACGTTCATGCCAGCCGTTGAAATTTCGGCTGAGTCATCGGCCTGGACGACCTCTACCTCATCTCCATCCCACTGTATTATGCATTGGTGCATCGTGGAGGGAATGCAACAGTTGGTGTGGATCCAATCTCTTCCTAGCAGAACAGCATAGGTGCTCTTGCTATCGATGACGAAGAACGTCGTAGGGATAGTTTTCCTTCCTACGGTCAGATCCACGTTCAGAACACCTTGTGCGCCAGACGCTTGGCCGTTGAAATCGCTCAATGTCACGTTGGTCTTGATTAGATCCGAGCTAGAGCATCCCAACCGACGTAGCATAGAGTATGGCATAATGTTGACTGCCGCTCCGGTGTCCACCAGCATCTTATTGACAGGCCTCCCATCGATATAACCTCGCAAGTACAAGGCCTTCAGATGTCTGTAGCTTCTTTCTCGTGGCTTCTCAAAGATAACCGGCCGTGGGCCGCAGTCAAGTTGTGCCACAGGTGCCTCGTCTAATCCTGGAGCACTGAACTCCGAAGGAAGGATGAACACCATGTTTGTGCCAGCCGATGTTTCATCATCGGCTTTCCTTTACTTGGGGCGCCACACCATTTTTCGTGGACGACCCTCTTCATCCAGGGTTCGCTGAACTTTCGCAGCCAGATCAGGTCGCGCCTTCCTTAGCGTATGCAGGTATAACCTTTCGGCTTCCTCCAAGCCACGTAATCACTGAACCCTACGCTTTTGGGAACGGCTGAGTCCATCAGGGCACCACCTTGGCCGGTGGTACCTGTCTTCTTCTTCTCCCTCGTCTTCTGAATCCTCGAGATCTTCCAAACGAGGGGACTCAGCGCGTTTGCTTTGTGTTGGGAGAGGCCCTAGACGTTTGAACACCGACACGTTGGCTGCCTCCTTCTTCTTCTGGTTGCATTCTGGGCAATTGCCGATTGTGGGCAATCGGCTCATTCCCGAATCCCAGCAGTGTCTGAAGAAGGGGCAGTCCCAATGCCTATCTTCGTCGCCTTGCTCCCTTGATTTATCTTTGGCACGGCGCTCGTACTCCTCCTCGTCGCGATCATGCCGACGATGTCTTCTGGCTTCTCTAGCCAGATGATCTCTTTCATCATCATCGCTGGATCGTCGGCGTTGGTCATACTGACTCACATACTTGTTGAGGAGGTGATCAGAGAGGGGTCGCTGATATCTTATGTTCTTCACTTCTCCCTCCGTGACGTAGCGCTTGCCATCATGACGGAGCCAATCGCGTGGAGCGGCCTCCTCTGTGTCTTTGCTACGAGAGCAGCTGCCCTCGTCTCCATCCTTGCCAGAGTGGTGCCCAGGTCCTATCATGTTGATACTGAACGAGGATTCTGGCTGGCAACCTTCAGGGTAAGTGCACCCCACCATGTTAACGGCGGGGAAGGGGTGAGTGTCGACCTTCATGGCGTACTGGTTGAAAATCAGACGTCCTTGTTCTATCGCCATTTGGATCTGCTGACGCCACACCCTGCAGTCGTTGGTGGCATGGGAGAGCGAATTATGCCATTTGCAGTATGGCTTTCCATTCAGCTCCTGAACCGTGGGGAATTTGAGACCTTCGGGTATCTTCAACTGCTTCTCCTTGAGCAGGAGGTCGAAGATTTGCTCAGTTTTGGTCACGTCAAAATCAAACCCCCTGGGCGGACCTGGTGGCTTAACCCATTTGCGGGACACGGGGTTGCCCCCGAGTCCATTCAGCCATCGCTACCTCTTGATCTCCCGCGAAACTTCATCTTCCTCTCGCTTCGACCAAGACTACTGCACGCTTGAATTTGTCCTGGTACAAGTCCGGTGGCGCTGTTCATATCTTGTGATTTCGAACCATGTGCGCCAGCGAAGGATAGTCTGCTTGGGAGGCCATGTCCTTGATTTGTGAGGCAAGGCCCACCACTGCCAATTCGACTGCTTCTTTTTCAGTCACACGAGCCGAATAACATCGGTTCCTTAGATTTCTGAAGCGTTGGATGTATTCTGCCACAGTTTCTCCACGCTTCTGACGTATCTGTGCTAGATCGGCAAGGCCAGACTCGGAAGCTTCTGAGTGAAACTGCATGTGGAACTGCTCTTCCAACTGCTTCCAAGTCCGGATCGAGTCTGCTGGCAACGAGGTGTACCACCCGAAAGCCGATCCCGTGAGGGACTGTGCGAAGAACCTCACGCGTAGTGGATCCGACGCTGAGGCCGTTCCTAGCTGCACCAAATATCGGCTCACATGCTCGATGGAGCTGGAACCATCTGATCCGCTGAACTTGGAGAAGTCAGGGAGCCGATACTTGGGTGGTAGCGGGACCAACTCGTATTCATCGGGGTACGGCTTGGAATAGCCGATTGTCCTCCTTTTCGGCACAATGCCGAACTGGTCCCTCAGGATCATGCTGATCTGATCCGCGGTGCTGGCTGCAGGAGTCGAACTCTGAAGATTCGCTGGGGTGGCGTACTTAGCCAGCCATGCTTGCTTTTCCAGCTCTGAGCCAACTGCAGGAGCTGAGCTCTGGAGGTTCGTCGGGATGGCATATTTAGTTAGCCACGTCTGCTTCTCAAGATCTGTTGCTGACGTTCCTCCTGCCTTCCCAGAAGTCCCTGATGTTGCGGCCTGGTTTGTGAGCGCCCAGTTACCGCAGTCTGACACGTATGTGCACATGTATCCGTGAGGGATCTCCTTAGGCGCCTCCTGCAAGAACTGGCAGTCACTAGGGTCACCACCGATCTTGTAGACGACGAATGCCGGTGAATTCGGCACTTCTGGTGCTGCCAACGCAAATGGCAGCGGTGGACGGGACTGGAGTGGCGTCTCTCCTTGGTGTGTCCCGAGAGCTGGTCCTGACGGAGAGTACTGGTGCCTCATGATCTCCTGGATCACCCGGAGAGCGACACGCTCCAGAGTGTTCACCAGGTTCTCAGAGTGGCGGTGCAGCGAGTGAGCCACCAGGTAGTTGATCTCCTGACGTAGGGACCTGGTGCATTCTTCTGACGGGGCAGAGGGGTCTATCCCATCGAGTGCACCATTAGGTGAGAACCCCTTCCACCTGATGCCATGTGAACGGGTTCTGTGGAAAGAGCCGATGAGGTCGGCCTCGAGGATTGCTTTGACCTCGTCATACTTCTTCTTGAGCTCGTCGGTCAGATCCTCGTACGTGACTGGAGTGCCGTCCGCCATCTCAGATGTAGATGGCGCCGTGGTTGATGACGAAGCTTGTCCCACCGGCGTGCGAGAATGTGTTGCGGTCAAAACCCACCGGCGGGCAGCGACGGGCAACACAGTAGAGCCGGGAACAACTTAGGGCTGCGGCTGGCCCTGGTCCCTCCGAGCGACGGCCCGCAAAGCCTCTGGTACACACGTCCGATGCTGATGCAAGGGCGTGCCACCTGACCTATACCTGGTCAGGAAGGTGATGGAGATGCCTCGCTTAGTTTCCTGCATGGCATACACGTAAACATTAAATACGAGCCTCGATCGGCTCTCAGGTTATCCTGTGAATCGGCTCAAGGAGCCGATCCACCCATGATTCGTACGAGGTGCACGAATATATGGTGGTCCTGCTTGATCAAGATAAAGCTAATGCGATCTACGACGATTTAGGGTTTTCACCGCATAATCGGATCATCCTACTGACGATTGGGCCTCGCGGCCACGCACGGTGATCGTAAGCCGATCCTAGACAAGGCCTAAAAACCAACACGAGGTTGATCCCCGGAACATCCTGTCTAGGACTAGCAAACGACACCCTGCGTGCCGCTGGATCCTCCAACCCTTTGTAAGGCCTAACTATTGCAGATATTAAACTAATCCTTGAAGAACAAGGAGCAACCGTAACGGATCGGATCTACTAAATAATGATCAAGCGGGGTGCCGCCCCCACACCTAAGATAGGTGTGAGGGCGGCTAGATATGCAAGGGTTGCACTACGATAGCATATGATACGAAGAACAATGCTAACCCTAACATATCTAAGATAACTACGTTGCTCGCCATCAAAAAGGCTTCAGTACGAGCAACGCGTGAACAACATAAAGCTTGTGTTGCCTAGATCGCAAGATGCGATCTAGGCAGCATGATGCTTACCGGTAGAAACCCTCGAGACGAAGGAGTTGGCGATGCGCCGAGATTGATTTGTGGTTGAACGTTGGTTGTTGTTTATTTCATAAACCCTAGATACATATTTATAGTCCAGGGGACTTTCTAACGTGGGAATAATCCCCACCGTGCACGAGACAAACTCTACCTAACCGACACGTATCCTACTATGTTACAGATACACGGGCCAACTAGCCCAAGCTTTGCATAACAGGCCGATTCACGTATTTCTTCCATATACACATTCTTCAAATCCATCTTGATCGCGGCCCCCCTCTGACTCGGTCAAATTCTGGTGATAACAGTAATCCATCAGTATGGAGTTTCTTCATGCGTTTCACTCCAATATGACCAAGACGACAGTGCCACATATAAGTAGAATTATCATTCAATTTTATCCGCTTAGCATCAATGTTATGTATATGCGTATCACTACTATCGAGATCTAACAGAAATAAGCCATTCTTTTGTGGTGCTCGACCATAAAAGATATTATTCATAAAAATAGAACAACCATTATTCTCAGACTTGAATGAATAACCGTCTTGCATTAAACAAGATCCAGATATAATGTTCATGCTCAACGCAGGTACATAATAGCAATTATTTAGGCTTAAAACTAATCCCGAAGGTAGATGTAGAGGAAGTGTGCCGACTGCGATCACATTGACCTTGGATCTGTTTCCAACGCGCATCGTCACTTCATCTTTCAGCAGTTGTCGTTTATTCTTTAGTTCCTGTTTCGAGTTACAAATATGAGCAACCGAACCAGTATCAAATACCCAGGTACTAGAACGAGAACCAGTGAAATGAACATCTATAACATGTATATCAGATATACCTTCTTTCTTCTTCTTGACAAGGCCGCTCTTCAGATCAGCCATATACTTGGAGCAATTACGCTTCCAGTGTCCCTTCTCCTTGCGATAGCACTCAGCATCGTGCTTAGGGCCGTTCTTAGGTTTCACAGAGGTGTGGCAGCTTTCTTGCCACCCTTCTTGAATTTTCCCTTAGACTTGCCCTGTTTCTTGAACTGGTGGTCTTGTTGACCATCAACACTTGGTGCTCTTTCTTGATCTCAATCTCAGCAGCTTTTAGCATGCCAAAGAGTTCAGGTAACTCCTTGTTCATGTTCTGCATATTGTAGTTCATCACGAAGTTCTTGTAACTTGGTGGCAGTGATTGAAGGACACGATTAATCCCCAGTCTGTTAGGAATCACTATTCCCAAGTCACTGAGTTTCTTCGCATGCCCGGTCATGGCGAGCATGTGCTCACTAACGGAGCTGCCTTCTTTCATCATGCAGCTGAAGAATTGTTTCGATGCTTCATAGCATTCCACGGCCGCATGAGTCTCAAAAATAGCTTTCAGCTCTTTCATCAACTCATGAGGATCGTGGTGCTCAAAACGTTTTTGAAGATCGGATTCCAGACTGCATAGGATGGCACACTGAACTTGAGAGTACCGTATTTTCCGAGTCTCGTAAACAGCTTTTACTTCATCGGTTTCAGTTTCTGCAGGAGGGTCACCTAGCGGTGCATCAAGCACATATTGCAGATTTCCGCCAGAGAGGAAGATCCTCACATGACGGAACCAGTCGGTGAAGTTGCTACCGTTGCTCTTAAGTTTCTCTTTCTCTAGGAACTGATTAAAATTGATTGGGGACGCCATCTCTACAACATATATTTGCAAAAGTTTAGACTAAGTTTATGACAGATTGAGTTCAAATTTTAATTCAACATAATTAAAAATCTAAGTGAACTCCCACTCAAAACAATATCCCTCGCATTGTCTTAGTGATCACACGAACCAAATCCACCGCACCTAAACCCGATCATCACGAGAAAAGGTGTGATTTCAATGGCGAACATGCTAGGCTCGTCAAGGCCACCTTAGTATCCGCATGTGCAAAACTGTCTTGCACCCGTTGTATGTACTTATTGAATCTATCACACCCGATCATCACGAGATGCTTCGAAACGACAAGACTTGGTAACGGTGCTACTAAGGATGAACACTTTATTATCTTGAGATTTTAGTGAGGGATCATCTTATAATGCTACCGTCGCGATCTAAGCAAAATAAGATGCATAAAAGGATTAACATCACATGCAGTTCATATGTGATATGATATGGCCCTTTTGTCTTTGCGCCTTTGATCTTCATCTCCAAAGCACGGACATGATCTCCATCATCTTCGGGCATGATCTCCATCATCGTCGGCGTAGCGTCAAGGTCAATGGCGCCATCTTCATGATTGTCCTCCATGTAACAACTATTACAACTACTTTGAAATACTACTCAACATGAAATTTAAAGACAACCATAAGGCTCTTGCCGGTTGCCACAATACAATAATGATCATCTCATACATATTCATCATCACATTATGGCCATATCACATCACCAAACCCTGCAAAAACAAGTTAGACATCTCTAATTTGGTTTGCATATTTTACGTGGTTTAGGGTTTTCGAGAGAGATCTAATCTACCTACGAACATGAACCACAACGTTGATACTAATGTTTTCAATAGAAGAGTAAATTGAATCTTCACTATAGTAGGAGAGACAGACACCCGCAAAGCCTCTTATGCAATACAAGTTGCATGTCGAACGAGGAACAAGTCTCATGAACGCGGTCATGTAAAGTTAGTCCGAGCCGCTTCATCCCACTATGCCACAAAGATGCAAAGTACTCAAACTAAAGATAACAAGAGCATCAACGCCCACAAAACCATTGTGTTCTACTCGTGCAACCATCTATGCATAGACACGGCTCTGATACCACTGAAGGATAACGTTGCATAGAAAACAAAAAATTTCCTACCGCGAACACGCAATCCAAGCCAAGATGCAATCTAGAAGACGGTAGCAACGAGGGGGTATCGAGTCTCACCCTTGAAGAGATTCCAAAGCCTACAAGAGGAGGCTCTTGTTTCTGCGGTAGACGTTCACTTGCCGCTTGCAAAAGCGCGTAGAAGATCTTGATCACGATCGGTTCCGGCGCCACGAACGGGCAGCACCTCCGTACTCGGTCACACGTTCGGTTGTTGATGAAGACGACGTCCACCTCCCGTTCCAGCGGGCAGCGGAAGTAGTAGCTCCTCTTGAATCCGACAGCACGACGGCGTGGTGTCGGTGGCGGTGGAGAACTCCGGCGGAGCTTCGCTAACCCTACGCGGGAGATATGGAGGAGAGGGGGGCGGCTAGGGTTTGGGAGGGGGTGGCCGGCCTCAAGGGGGTGCGGCCAACTTGTGGCTTTGGTGTGGCCGGCCCCCTCCCCTATGCCCCTCATTATATAGGTGGAACCCCAAGTGTTGGTATCCAAGTCTTCGAATAAGACCCGAACCAAAAACCTTCCATATGGAGGGGAAACCTAGCCAAGCTAGGACTCCCACTAGAGGTGGGAGTTCCACCTCCCATATGGGGGGGTGGCCGGCCCCCTAAGGGGGAGTCCACTTGGGACTCCTCCCCCACTAGGGTTGGCCGGCCATGGAGGTGGAGTCCCAAGTGGACTCCACCTTCCTTGGTGGTTTCTTCCGGACTTTTCTAGAACCTTCTAGAACCTTCCATAGAACCTTCCGCGACATTTTAATTCACATAAAATGACATCCTATATATGAATCTTATTCTCCGGACCATTCCGGAACTCCTCGTGATGTCCGGGATCTCATCCGGGACTCCGAACAAATATTCGAACTCCATTCCTTATTCAAGTACTACCATTTCAACATCCAACTTTAAGTGTGTCACCCTACGGTTCGTGAACTATGCGGACATGGTTGAGTACTCACTCTGACCAATAACCAATAGCGGGATCTGGAGATCCATAATGGCTCCCACATATTCAACGATGACTTTAGTGATCGAATGAACCATTCACATACAATACCAATTCCCTTTGTCACGCGATATTTTACTTGTCCGAGGTTTGATCTTCGGTATCACTCTATACCTTGTTCAACCTCGTCTCCTGACAAGTACTCTTTACTCGTACCGTGGTATGTGGTCTCTTATGAACTCATTCATATGCTTGCAAGACATTAGACGACATTCCACCGAGAGGGCCCAGAGTATATCTATCCGTCATCGGGATGGACAAATCCCACTGTTGATCCATATGCCTCAACTCATACTTTCCGGATACTTAATCCCACCTTTATAGCCACCCATTTACGCAGTGGTGTTTGGTGTAATAAAAGTACCTTTCCGGTATAAGTGATTTACATGATCTCATGGTCATAAGGACTAGGTAACTATGTATCGAAAGCTTATAGCAAATAACTTAACGACGAGATCTTATGCTACGCTTAATTGGGTGTGTCCATTACATCATTCATATAATGATATAACCTTGTTATTAATAACATCCAATGTTCATGATTATGAAACTAATCATCCATTAATCAACAAGCTAGTTTAAGAGGCATACTAGGGACTTCTTGTTGTCTACATATCACACATGTACTAATGTTTCGGTTAATACAATTATAGCATGATATATAAACATTTATCATAAACATAAAGATATAAATAATAACCATTTTATTATTGCCTCTAGGGCATATCTCCTTCACATGATGTGCTTGGCACACTTCCCATGGTTTTGGAACACAAATCTTGCTCTATTGTTTCGCGTCTAACTTCTTATCAAACTCCTGCTAAGTATTTATGATATTCTAGTTCATCACACAACGATTCTCAGGTGAATCATATATGATTTCTATCTCTACCTTGTAAATAGTCATATATTATTCCTATCACTCTTCCTTATTTCCCATGATTGACTCATCATGGTCTATACTACTCATATCACTTGTTTGTATTACTTACTATCAGTTGTTTCACAAGTTTAGATAAATTTTACTTACCCTATTACTTGTCTGGGTCTACATCTTTTATTAGGATATCTTAATTATCTTCATCACTTGATATCACTTCTAGTACAGGTCTGAGTAATTCTTACTTAATCATACTTGTGTTGGTACACATCTTCCAATAGGATATCTTCCTTATGGTTGTATCCTCTCTTTGGACTACCATGTATTGTATACCAATTGTGATCTACTCATCTATTGTTTTAAGACTTCAATGGTGTGCTACATTTTTGGGATTAGCTAACTAACTTCACTTGGAAAAGATAGGTAAGAAAGGTTGACTCAAGTGTGTCAGGATTATTCTCAAGTGAATATTCATCTCAAGTCATAAGAATATTTGATTTACCTAGGACAACTTCCTATAGACACTACCAATCCTATAGGTCTCATTTAAAGGGTTTTAATCCTAGGGTCAAAGCATTTGCTCTGATACCAACTGTGGTGACCCAGCATACCACTGCATGGTGTAGTATGCAAGTCTGATATAACACCAATGAAACACTGTTCCACTAGTATTATATCGCTCAGAGTGGTACAACAGAAACATATGCGGGTCCAAGGCATGTCTATAGAATTACATACAGACTCTGTTACATAAGATCAGCACAGCCTCCTACTTTACAATGAGGTAAATCTGCAAATAAACTCCAGAAGAACAACTCATAGTCTAGTCCTATCACGAACTCTATTTGTAGAGTATTTGATTAGCTATAGGGGCTATGAATAGATTCTAGCTAAATAGGAGCTAGGTTTAGGAAGCTAGTTCCTTTCTATTGCTAATCTAGGTTTTCTTCTTGCTGGATGTGGTATCTGACTCCTCCGACAAGGTCCTGTCTCTTGAAGTAGTTGTTGACTCCTTGGCCTTCGAGTTGCACTGTAGATCCTCCTTCGATGCCTTCATATCTAAGTAGGGGATTTAAGAGTGGGATGAGTACGAGCGTACTCAACAAGTTCATTATAGGAAAGAGGTGTTTAATGCACTAGCTACGGCACTAGACCAGAAAGTCTAATACCAATGCAAGTTTTCATAACCATTTCTTCAAAAGGTTGCTTTTATTCAGAAGAACTATGTCCGTCAGCCTTCACCGGTTTACTAGAACTTCATGGAGCTCCTTTCCGGCCGCGTTCGCAGTTCCATATCTTGGAACAGGGAGTGACAGGTCACGATTCATTACACTCTGCAGAGGTGTGTTGCTTTACCCATAAGAGATCTTAACCTTGGTGCCAACCGGGCGTACTCCCCGTCCACACTTCCTTTGGTGTGAGGCCCGGTATAAGGTCTAGCCAATCATGTTCCTCCGCTACCTCGAACACCCACCCTTTGTTGCATGCCCCGACCCTGGGTCCTCGCCGGTCCCATGATTCCCATATATTTCAGGGTGGACCTCGACCACGACGACAGTCTGGGATCGAACCAAACTCCTTCGCCGGTAGCTGCAACCCATCATAGACCGCAATACCGTGGGGACTTAGGACTCCCCAGCCTCACCATCTTGCTCCTTCGGGCGACAAGTGTACTACGGACAATGCCGTGGGGACTTAGGACTCCCCAGCCTCACCAGCTTGCCCCCTTGGATTACAAGTGTACTGCGGTAAAGCGCGTCCGTTGATGAACGAGAGGTGGAAACACTTTTGACTACTCCGTCCCACTCCGGATCTTATGGTTAACACGGGTATTACGGCACAAGAATCACTGGCGACATTTGTTGTTTAATCCTAGATGGATATAACCCTTGCAATGGAACCTCCACCATATCAACACAATCCATGGTTCCATTGCCAACCACATAGTCATATTCATAGTTATGAAAATAGTGGTTTTGGTTTTTATGCAATAGTGATAACCATAGTACTTTGCAAGTAATTTGATAGAAATACTCAAATGACATGAGCAAGTGATGAACTTGCCTTTCTTGACTGCAAGATTATGCAGACAAGGTCTTCGATACGCAATAACTCCAAATTCTGAAATAGCATCATCGTCCGGTAAGGACGATGTTTGAAAGATTGGCAAGGATGCAATAATGCATAAGTATGAGATGCAATCGTTCTAAGTGTGATCTAACCCCGATGATTTAGGATCAGTGAGTTGTAATGATTGTTCAGAGTGTGTTGCACTTTTAGAGTGATTCACAAACAAGGTTCTTATTCAGGGTTGTTTTGTTTTAGAATCATAAGCAGATGGTAAAATGCATAGTAACAATCATGCACACCCAGAATAGTGGTTGTATAATAAGTAAAGAGCAGCTGTCAATTTTAATACTAGGTGGCATGGTTAATGATTACTTGTTGTATTCTTCAAAAGAATAACTTTTGAAGAACATGTTCTTTAATGAAGAACAAGTATGATAATTATGGTTGTGGATTTCTATGGTTTAAGATGGTTTCAAACTAGTTTCTGGGTAAGAATGAGTTGGATCCCAATAGAGCTGGATTCAACAGCATCTAAGGCTTATATGGTTTTACTTAAGCATAAGCAGTTAGTTGTACAAGGTTGCTATCAGGGTTGGTTCATCTTGTTGGTGATAGCTAGCTAGGGTTGATAGGTTCTTATAAGCAGGGTTGTTGATGATTTTCTGTTTACTTCAAAAGAATAACTTTTGAAGAACATACTTCTTAAATAATAAGAAGTATAACAATTAAGCTTGAGGTTGTCTTGTATTAGCTATTGGATCTCTGAGTAGAGAATGGTTGGTTCCTAAATAGGATGGTTCATAAGTATCTCACACTAGTAGGGTTTAGTGGAACAGGGTTCTGTAATGTAAAATAGTAGGTATGGTTGCTATTAAGGTTCATCACAATGGTGTGATGCTAATTAGGGGTCAATAAGGATGATGTCTTTGGTAATTGGATCTAGGTTTTACACTTGGTTGGCCCTACTTGATTATTTAGGTCTGATGAAGATGAACACATGGGATGCTAATTAGTAGTGATAGGGTTCCCATATTTTATGTGGATTTGAACTAGTATTTAGTTGCTAGATCTGAATCTATGATAACTAATGAAGTGACATGATCACATGTTACTTGGGGTTTAGGTTTGGAAACCATTTAGGTTTCACACATAAAATAGTGGAGCTAGGGTTTCTAGTGAATTAGGGTTTTGGGTTTACACATGAAATGGTGAGGTTATCACTTTGTTTCTAATGGAACTAGGGTTTCCTAATTACCCTATAATTCTTGGATTAATAACTTCATTATCAAGTTGAAGTTATTAATAATTTTGAAATAAAAATAATATTGGATTTGACATTTTATTATTTTTAATGAATTTAATAATTAAGGTAATTATTAGTTAGGGTTTAAATCTCTCTGATAATGATTTAACAAAATAACAAATAAGGAAAATTAATTTTAATGTTTTCTTTATTTATTTACTGGTTTTTATTTAATTTTGAAATTTTTACTAATTATTGAATTTTAATTGAATTTAGAATTAGAATTAAAGGCTTAAATAACAAGTATTAAATAATTGAATTTTTATTAAAAATAAAAATTTCATTTTATATTTTTATTGGGTAGAGTTTATTTTAGGAACATTTTAATATCTCATTTGTATTTTTCTGAGCAAATATGGATTTTTTAGATATTTGCAAAGTTTCTGATATTTTCTGGTATTTTAAATGAATAGTAAATGCTAACTGTACCGAGCTAAAACTAACCGTACACACTGACTAGTGGGACCAACGCCACGTTGATTGCCACGCGAGCGGTGACTGGGCAATGTTGACCGGGCGTTTGACCTCACCGACGGTTAAACGTCGGCGAGACAGCACGCGGCGCCGCCGCCGGTTTCTGGCGCCCCAGGACGCGCGGCTAGGACTATTCAGACCCCCTCTACACGCTGAGTCTGATGGTGAGGTGTATTGCTCGAATCGACCACCGGAACATCGCCGGCGACCACCATCTGCGGCGGCGGGCTCCGGCCAAGCGACTAAATGAAGCTAGGATGCATCACAGGAAGCGAGTAAGGGCTCAATCGATGCGTCTGCTCACCAGAAGGCTTCCGGGATGATCGGCGACCTCGATTGTGATCGGAGACGACGGCAAGCTCCAGTTTCCCGGCAAACCCAGGCGAAAGGGAACGCCAAAATTCGTACTCCTCCAAGCTCCCCTGGATGCGTGCTTCCTCCCAGAGGCTCTACGAGTCGAGGTGCATCTGCTGGACCTAACCCTGGTCTCCTGGGTGGCTTGAATCGGCGGCTAGCCGGAGAATTCTCCGACAGTGACCCCGGTGTTTGAAGAAGAATGAGAGAGATTGAGGGCCTGAGAGAGATTGTGGTGAGGTGTCGAAGATCAAGAATTCAACGGCGCTCCTCCAGGTGGTTTTATAGCTCACGGGGAGGTCGGCAACGTCGGCACGACGGCGACGACTGGCCGGGATGCACAACTTGTTCAGTGTTACTACTGGGCGCGAATCTTGGCGGTTTTGGATGCGGTGGACGCGTGAGGGGTTATGAGCACCTCAGGCTTGATCCTTGGCGTCCGCCCGCCCTTATCCTCGACGAGGAGGTGGCCGGCGAAGTGGTGCACGCCTTCGCTGTGTCGTCCATGCGAGGAAGACGAAGACCACGTCTTCGCACGATTATTAAAGCAAGTGAACAGGTATTTAAGTTGGATTGGGTTGGCCTGGTGGGCTACTGCTGGGCTGCTCTGCTGGGTTGCTGCTGGGTTGCTCTGCTGGGCTGCTATTGGGCTGCTCCGGCCAGGTGAGCTTGTTTCTCCATCTTCATTTATTTCAGTTTTGCTTTTTTCTGTTTTCCATTTTGTTAATTTAGATACTGTTTTGAATTCAATCAAATTCTGTAAATTTGATTGATTGAATTCAAGTAATATTCATTCCAGGCACTTAAAGACTACTGTTGTGTATTAACAAATTTAATATGTACTAAAACATTGGTTTCTTAATTACTATGGTTATTTGGATTTAAATATTCCTATGGACATGAATTTGAATATCATCTTGAAAGTATTCAAATTATTTTCCAATGATAATTTTCTCACTTAGTGATATGTAAGTTTTATTTGGTATTACTTTGCAAGAAACAATTTCTAGGTAATATTTATTACTGAATTGCAAATAAGAAGGTGGCTTTAATGGCATGATTTCATGTACTAAAATGTGTCTAAGGATTTGACCTCTTATTTGGGAATGTTGTCACTTGTACATAATTTTATGTGAGCACTTGCTTGTTAAGGTTTTGTGGATTTGATTATAACCATATTTCAAGGGTGGTACTAGGATTAGATTTAATAACACCTAAAGTAGATACTACTCTCATTATGGGTTGGTCTTAATTATGAGAATAAGTGGTTGATCACCACTTATGGGTTTTAATTAGAAAACATAGCACAAGGTTTTCTTATGTTCATGAATTGAAGCATAAGATATTAATGAGGATGCAATCCTATTTCTAGAGAGGAGATACCACCATATTGTATTGGCTAGATTTACTCTTCCCAATGCATGATAAAATGGTTACTTGCTTAATATTTCATGTGCTTCTCTAGTTACTAAGGATTTGAGAATTGGTTTTATCTTCTACCAATTAACTTCTATTATTTTCCTCAATTTATCATTAAAGTAACTACATTGGTTATAGTTCTTTTTATAGTTAACTTTGGTCATATGAATGGATGGTTTCTCACTATGTAAAGTATGGAGTTTGACTCTAAGGTTTTCTTAGGTCTTTTAATTGAGGAATAAATGGAATATAGATGTGATAGGGTTGTACTTATGATCACCAAGTGATTCATAAGTTAAGGTTAGGATATAAGCCTAGGGTTGCTTACTAGTTACTACCCTAAGATTTCATGTGGTGAATTATATCTACTTATTCTAGTAGGATTTAACTTATCCTCACATATCTCAAGAGCATGATCATGGATTAGGCATGATCAACTTGTTCTTAATATCTTTACCTCAAGTTCTTAGGGTTTATGATCATTACTCAATTTATAATGATCAAGGTTTGGCTTCCTAAGGTATCTCTCATTAAATGAGGTTCTCACCTCCATGATCAAGCATTGTCTTGATCAATTAAGGTATAGCACTTCTATTTTACTTTCTAGGATGGACATGGCTATGGTTGCTTCATTAGTTTATATCCCAGGAGAATGTCTGAGATATTATGTTAGGGTTCTACTTAATCAATGATGATATAATCATCTAGTATATGGATAGTTCTCTCCCTCATATTCAATTGTTGCCTCAACTACTTAAGTGTAACACCATAGCTTGGGGCTCTCTTATAAAGGAATGGTTTATTCTAGAGTTTATGGTGTACTCACAATATCTCAATAGGTATTAAGTCTAAAACTCCACTTGGCTATCTTGATTGAGTTAATCTCTTCCTTACCTTATCAATTCATGGATATGGTATTATTCCATATGATAATAGGTTATCTCACCATTCCATGGTGAAATGGTTTATAACCTAATACTTTAGTTCAATGGTTGTCTTTTATTCTTAAATAGGTAAAGCTAGGATTGATATGAATGGTCTCTCTTATTTGGAAAGGACTTGAATACTACTCTATGGTTTCTCTTGAAAATGATGTTGTGATCATATGGATATTTATATCCAAGGTTTGACATTGCTTATCTAATAAATAATATAGAACTCTCACTTCTCTAGGTTTGATGTATAATAATTTGGAATGTAGAAGAGTATATACTTCTTGAGTGGATCTCCTTGTGATAATTCCAATGTTGAAGTGGAATGAATACCATGAGGTTTCATGGTAGGATCATGGATAGTGTTAAGACATGGAGAAGATAAGTGAAGAATAGTTTCTCCAGTTACTGTTACTTGATTTCCAATTAAATGGATGTTCATATGTTATGTCAAGGAATATCATGTTGTGATCTTCAATAAGATCAAGTAGTTGATTTTATGAGTAAAGTGTTGTTGTGTTGATTATTAGTTCCATTTGATCTAACCCCTTAGATCAAATCATCTTTACCCAAAACAAGGTTTTAACAAAGTCACGTTGAGGTTTGTAGCGCTTGACTTGATGAGCTACTTCAATTCCACCAAGGTCAAGTGAAACTTCAGTTACTGTGACTGTTTTACTTTAAAGCGCGAAAATTCCCCAGATTTTCTATGCATGAATGCAATGCACACATCTGTTTCCTCTATTTTTGTAACCCCATTACCTGGGATATTACATGGACGAAATCAACGCCCAGAGTCTTATTTTTCCACGGAGCTTCCAGAAGACCGAAGGGGATACGAAGTGGGGCGACGAGGCGCCCAGACCACAGGGCCGCGCGGCCTGGGTGGGGCTCGCGCCGCCCTATGGTGTGGGGCACTCGTGCCTCCACCGACCCTTCCCTTCTGCCTACTTATAGCCTTCGTCGCGAAAACCCCTGTACCGAGAGCCACGATACGGAAAACCTTCCAGAGACGCCACCACCGCCAATCCCATCTCGGGGGATTCAGGAGATCGCCTACGGCACCCTGCCGGAGAGGGGAATCATCTCCCGGAGGACTCTTCATCGCCATGATCACCTCCGGATTGATGTGTGAGTAGTTCATCCTTGGACTATGGGTCCATAGCAGTAGCTAGATGGTTGTCTTCTCCTCATTGTGCTATCATGTTAGATCTTGTGAGCTGCCTATCATGATCAAGATCATCTATTTGTAATGCTACATGTTGTGTTTGTTGGGATCCGATGAATATGGAATACTATGTCAAGTTGATTATCAATCTATCATATATGTGTTGTTTATGATCTTGCATGCTCTCCGTTGCTAGTAGAGGCTCTGGCCAAGTTGATACTTGTAACTCCAAGAGGGAGTATTTATGCTCGATAGTGGGTTCATGCCTCCATTAAATCTGGGACAGTGACAGAAAGTTCTAAGGTTGTGGATGTGCTGTTGCCACTAGGGATAAAGCATCGATGCTTTGTCTAAGGATGTTTGTGTTGATTACATTACGCACTATACTTAATGCAATTGTCTGTTGTTTGCAACTTAATACTGGAAGGGGTGCGGATGCTAACCCGAAGATGGACTTTTTAGGCATAGATGCATGCTGGATAGCGGTCTATGTACTTTGTCGTAATGCCCGATTAAACCTCACTCTACTCATCATGATATGTATGTGCATTTGTATGCCCTCTTTGTTTGTCAATTGCCCAACTGTAATTTGTTCACCCAACATGCTTTATCTTATTGGAGAGACACCACTAGTGAACTGTGGACCCCGGTCCATTCTTTTACATCTGAATACAATCTACTGCAAACATTGTTCTTTACTGTTCTTCGCATACAAACACCATTTTCCACAACATACATTTAATCCTTTGTTTACAGCAAGCCAGTGAGATTGACAACCTCACTGTTAAGTTGGGGCAAAGTATTTGGATTGTGTTGTGCAGGTTCCACGTTGGCGCCGGAATCCCTGGTGTTGCGCCGCACTACACTCCGCCACCAACAACCTTCACGTGCTACTTGACTCCTACTGGTTCGATAAACCTTGGTTTATTACTGAGGAAAACTTGCTGCTGTACGCATCACACCTTCCACTTGGGGTTCCCAACGGGCGTGTGCTTTACGCGTCAAACAAGCTAAATTTCTGGCGCCGTTGCCGGGGAGATCAAGACACGCTGCAAGGGGAGTCTCCCACTTCCAATCTCTTTACTTTGTTTTTGTTTTGCTTTACTTTATTTTATTTACTGCTTTGTTTGCTTTCTTATATCAAAATACAAAAAAATTAGTTACTTGCATTTACTTTATTACTGTCTTGTTTGCGTTCTCTATATCAAAAACACAAAAAAATAGTTACTTGCATTTATGTTATTTAGTTTACTTTATTTACTATTGCTAAAATGAGTAATCCTGAAGTTGAAGTTCGTTCGTTTAAGCAACAAGGGGGAGAATGTTTAAAAGATGCTTGGTATAGAATTAGTGATGCTCATAATATGTGCACTAAGAAACACTCCACTATTATCCTACTCAGGAATTTTTATGTTGGTATCTCTAGCTGGAATAGGTATGTTTTTGATACTCTCGCGGGAGGTAATTTCCTAGGCACTCCTGCTTTAGAAGCTAGTTACATTATTGAGAGTCTAGTTGGAATACCACCTGTTAATGAAGTTAAAATTGAAATCTCTCTTGAAGATGTCATGAAAAAGTTGGAGACCATAGAGCAAAATCTTCCAAGTATTAATACTAAATTGGGAATATTACTTAATAGCACTGATAAACTTGATAAATCTCTAGGTGGAATTATGCTTGTGACGGTACAACACGCGTCCGTTGGGAACCCCAAGAGGAAGGTGTGATGCGTACAACAGCAAATTTTCCCTCAGTAAGAAACCAAGGTTATCGAACCAGTAGGAGTCAAGGAGCACGTGAAGGTTGTTGGTGGTGGAGTGTAGTGCGGCGCAACACCAGGGATTCCGGCGCCAACGTGGAACCTGCACAACACAATCAAAGTACTTTGCCCCAACGTAACAGTGAGGTTGTCAATCTCACCGGCTTGCTGTAACAAAGGATAAGATGTATAGTGTGGAAGATGATGTTTGCGAAGAACAGTAAAGAACAATGTTTGCAGTAGATTGTATTCGATGTAAAAGAATGGACCGGGGTCCACAGTTCACTAGTGGTGTCTCTCCAATAAGAAATAGCATGTTGGATGAACAAATTCCAGTTGGGCAATTGACAAATAAAGAGGGCATGACAATGCACATACATATTATGATGAGTAGTGTGAAATTCTATTGGGCATTACGACAAAGTACATAGACCGCTATCCAGCATGCATCTATGCCTAAAAAGTCCACCTTCAGGTTAGCGTCCGCACCCCTTCCAGTATTAAGTTGCAAACAACAGACAATTGCATTAAGTATGGTGCGTAATGTAATCAACACAAATATCCTTAGACAAAGCATGGATGTTTTATCCCTAGTGGCAACAGCACATTCACAACCTTAGAACTTTCTGTCACTGTCTCAGATTAAATGGAGGCATGAACCCACTATCGAGCATAAATACTCCCTCTTGGAGTTACAAGTATCAACTTGGCCAGAGCCTCTACTAGCAACGGAGAGCATGCAAGATCATAAACAACACATATATGATAGATTGATAATCAACATAACATAGTATTCCATATTCACCGGATCCCAACAAACGCAACATGTAGCACTACAAATAGATGATCTTGATCATGTTAGGCAGCTCACAAGATCCAGCAATGATAGCACAATGAGGAGAAGACGACCATTTAGCTACTGCTATGGACCCATTGTAAGGGTATTTCACCCTTATCCATTATTTTGGTAACGATGACACCGTGCTAAAGTATTTGGCCTAATATGTTTATAAGGATAATCTCAGGTATTAGGCAATGAGGCGTAAATGGTGTATCAAAGGAACAAGAAGGCTAAAGGAGACCCCCCATTTCAACAACAATCAAAAAGGGGTTACAGGAGAAATCCGGTCTACAGCCCGGTCCAACCGGGCCAGCAACCGGCCTGTCCGGCGTGCTGGCCGGTCAACCGGGCGGCAACCGGGCTCCAAAGGAGGAGCCAGCAGATCCGGTTTGCGCCCGGTCAACCGGGCTCCTGACCGGCGGGTCCGGCGCTCCGTCCGGTCGACTGGGCGGCAACCGGGCAGCAACCGGAGAAGCGCCAGGACGACGCAAAGGAGCTCCGGTCACTGATCCGGTCTGACCGGCCTCACAACCGGGCTGTCCGGTCTATGGCCCGGTCAACCGGGTTTGTCGAGGAAAAATGCTGAGGTGGCAAGTGGCAACGGCCAGATTTTGAAGAACACTATAAATACCCCTTCTTCTACCTTGGAAGGGTTAGGCAACATACTACAAGCTGTTCTTGAGCTCTCTCTCTCTTACTCCATTGTTAGAAACACCAAAAGCCTCCGATCTCCCTCCTCCTCCACCCAAACTCAAATCCCTCCGGGGAATCACTAGAGGAGGACCCGATCTACTGTTCTACCAAGCCAAATCTCATTCCCCCTTGTATTCATCGAGAAGCTTGCTTCCTAGGGTTCCTTGGAAACCCTAGGTGGGCAAGAGGAGTCCGGAAGCATCCGGGTTGTGGATTCGCTCCGGGCAAGATTGTGAAGGTTTGGAGGCTACCTCAAAGTCTACCACAAGTGAGTGAGCTATTCCTTCGTGGGATAGGCTCCGGAGAATAGGGTGAGCCTTCGTGGCGTGGGGAATCCTTCGTGGGACCTCCACCCCTCCAAACGTGACGTACCTTGTTGCAAAGCAAGGGAACACGGGAATACATCCTCGTCTCCGCGTGCTATCGGTTATCTCTAACCGATCTCCTTACTTGTGATTTAAACTGCCTGAGAGAGCCTTCGTGCTCGAGATAGTTGTATCTTCATATAGGTTGCTTCACCTAGTTTGCATTAGGCTCATCTTTATATTCCGCAAAGCCTAATATTGCAAAGAAAGAATTAAAATTTGTAGAAACCTATTCACCCCCCCTCTAGGTTTACCATCTCTATACTTTCAATTGGTTTTCTCGACGAAGGCTTTAAGTAGGCGGAAGGGTAGGTTTAGGGGCGACACGAGGGCCCCACATGCCAGGGCGGCGCGGCCCCACCCTTGGCCGCGCGTCCCTGTTGTGGCGGCGCCTCGTCGCCCCACTTCGTATCCCTTTCGGTCTTCTGGAAGCTTCATGGAAAAATAAGACCCTGGGCGTTGATTTCGTCCAATTCCGAGAATATTTCCTTTGTAGGATTTCTGAAACCAAAAACAGCAGAAAACAACAACTGGCTCTTCGGCATCTTGTCAATAGGTTAGTGCCGGGAAATGCATAAATATGACATAAAGTGTGTATAAAACATGTGAGTATCATCATAAAAGTAGCATGGAACATAAGAAATTATAGATATGTTTGAGACGTATCAAGCATCCCCAAGCTTAGTTCCTACTCGTCCTCGAGTAGGTAAACGATAACAAAGATAATTTCTGAAGTGACATGCTATCATAATCTTGATCAATACTATTGTAAGCATATGTAATGAATGCAGCGATTCGAAGCAATGGTAAAGACAATGAGTAAACAACTGAATCATATAGCAAATACTTTTCATGAATAGTACTTTCAAGACAAGCATCAATAAGTCTTGCATAAGAGTTAACTCATAAAGCAATAGATTCAAAGTAAAGGTATTGAAGAAACACAAAGGAAGATTTAAGTTTCAGCAGTTGCTTTCAACTTGTAACATGTATATCTCATGGATAATTGTCAACATAAAGCAATATAACAAGTGCAATAGGTAAACATGTAAGAATCAATGCACACAGTTGACACAAGTGTTTGCTTGTAAGATAGAAAGAAGTAGGTAAACTGACTCAACATAAAAGTAAAAGAATGGCCCTTCGAAGAGGGAAGCATGGATTGCTATATTTGTGCTACAGCTTTTATTTTGAAAACAAGAAACAATTTTGTCAACGGTAGTAATAAAGCATATGTGTTATGTATAAGATATCCTATAAGTTGCAAGCCTCATGCATAGTATACCAATAGTGCCCGCACCTTGTCCTAATTAGCTTGGATTTACATGGATTATCATTGCATAACATATGTTTTAACCAAGTGTCACAAAGGGGTACCTCTATGCCGCCTGTACAAAGGTCTAAGGAGAAAGCTCGCATTGGATTTCTCGCTTTTGATTATTCTCAACTTAGACATCCATACCGGGACAACATAGACAACAGATAATGGACTCCTCTTTAATGCATAAGCATTCAACAACAGATAATATTCTCATAAGAGATTGAGGATTGTTCTCCAAACTGAAACTTCCACCATGGATCATAGCTTTAGTTAGCGGCCCAATGTTCTTCTCTAACAATATGCATACTCAAACCATTCAACTCATGATAAATCACCCTTACTTCAGACAAGACGAACATGCATAGAAACTCACATGATATTCAACAAAGGTGAAATAGTTGATGGCGTCCCCAGGAACATGGTTATCGCTCAACAAGCAACTTATTAAGAAATAAGATACATAAGTACATATTCAATACCACAATAGTTTTTAAGCTATTTTTCCCATGAGCTATATATTGAAAAGACAAAGAATGGAATTTTAAAGGTAGCACTCAAGCAATTTACTTTGGAATGGTAGAAAATACCATGTAGTAGGTAGGTATGGTGGACACAAATGGCATAGTTTTTGACTCAAGGATTTTGGATGCACGAGAAGTATTCCCTCTCAGTACAAGGGTTAGGCTAGCAAGGTTATTTGAAGCAAACACAAGTATGAACCGGTATAGCAAAACTTACATAAGAACATATTGCAAGTATTATAAGACTCTACACTGTCTTCCTTGTTGTTCAAACCCTCACCAGAAAATATCTAGACTTTAGAGAGACCAATCATGCAAACCAAATGTCAACAAGCTCTACAGTATTTGTTCACTAATAGGTGCAAAGTACATGATGCAAGAGCTTAAACATGATCTATATGAGCACAACAATTGCCAAGTATCAAATTATTCAAGACATTATACCAATTACCACATGTAGCATTTTCTGTTTCCAACCATATAACAATTAACGAAGTAGTTTCAACCTTCGCCATGAACATTAGGAATAAAGCTAAGAACATATGTGTTCCTATGCAACAGCGGAGCGTGTCTCTCTCCCACACAATGAATGCTAGGATCTAATTTTATTCAAACAAAACAAAAACAAAAATATAAAGACGCTCCAAGTAAAGCACATAAGATGTGATGGAATAAAAATAAAGTTTCACTAGAGGTGACCTGATAATTTGTCGATGAAGAAGGGGATGCCTTGGGCATCCCCAAGCTTAGATGCTTGAGTCTTCTTGAAATATGCAGGGATGAACCACGGGGGCATCCCCAAGCTTAGAGCTTTCACTCTCCTTGATCATATTGTATCATCCTCCTCTCTTGATCCTTGAAAACTTTCTCCACACCAAACTCAAAACAAACTCATTAGAGGGTTAGTGCATAATCAAAAATTCACATGTTCAGAGGTGACATAATCATTCTTAACACTTCTGGACATTGCACAAAGCTACTGAAAGTTAATGGAACAAAGAAATCCATCAAACGTAGCGAAACAGGCAATGCGAAATAAAAGGCAGAATCTATCAAAACAGAACAGTCCGTAATAACGAATTTTTCTGGAGCACTTAATTTGCTCAGATGAAAATGCTCAAATTGAATGAAAGTTGCGTACATATCTGAGGATCACTCACGTAAATTGGCAGATTTTTCTGAGTTACCTTCAGAGAATACTACTCAAATTCGTGACAGCAAGAAATCAGTTTCTGCGCAGTAATCCAAATCTAGTATGAACCTTACTATCAAAGACTTTACTTGGCACAACAATGCAATAAAATAAAGATAAGGAGAGGTTGCTATAGTAGTAACAACTTCCAAGACTCAAATATAAAACAAAAGTGCAGAAGTAAAATAATGGGTTGTCTCCCATAAGCGCTTTCTTTATAGCCATTAAGATGGGCTCAGTAATTTCAATGATGCTCACATAAGGATGAGAGTTGAAGCAAAAAGAGCATCAAAAAGCAAGTATGAAACAAATTTTAAGCCTAACCCACTTCCTATGAAAAGGAATCTTGTAAATAAGCAAGTCATGTAAGCATAGCGCAACAAGCATAGAAAGGCAACACACGTGCAACTTCAAGATTCTCGACATAAAGAGGGGAAACTTAATATTATTAAGATGCATATAACCATGTTTCCCTCTCTCATAATAACTTTCAGTAGCATCATGAACAAACTCAACAATATAACTATCACATAAAGCATTCTTATCATGAGTCTCATGCATAAAATAATTAGTACTCCCAACATAAGCATAGTCATTTTTATTAATTGTAGTGGGAGCAAATTCAACAAAGTAGCTATTATTATTATTCTCATCACCATAATCATCAAATGTAGGAGGCATATTGTAATCATAATAAACTTTATCCTCCATAGTAGGTGGCACCAAAATACCACTATCATCATAAATGGGAGGCAAAGTGTCATCAAAGTAAATTTTCTCCTCCATGCTTGGGGGGCTAAAAATATCATGCTCATTAAAACCAGCTTCCCCAAGCTTTAATTCTTCCATAGAATTAGCAATAATAGTGTTCAAAGAGTTCATGCTAATAACATTGCTACAACTATTTTGCAAACAATGTTCCATGGGTTTTTTAATTTTCTCTTCAAACACCTCATGTCCTAACTCAAGATAAATACTATAAAGATCCCTAATATTTTTGTTATTTTCCATTAAGCCTAACTAGTGAAATCACACAACTTAGTGTTCTCATGAGTATTCATTTTAGCAATAGTAAATAAAGCAAACTAAATAAAGTAAATGCAAGTAACTAATATTTTTGTGTTTTTTAATATGGAGAACTCAAACAAGATAGTAAATAAAGTAAAGCAAGTAAGTATTTTTTTTGTATTTTTGATATAATGAGCAAACAAAGCAGTAAATAAAATAAAGTAAAGCAAGACAAAAATAAAGTAAAGAGATTGGAAGTGGGAGACTCCCCTTGCAGCGTGTCTTGATCTCCCCGGCAACGGCACCAGAAAAAACATTGCTTGTGACGGTACATCACGCGTCCGTTGGGAACCCCAAGAGGAAGGTGTGATGCGTACAACAGCAAATTTTCCCTCAGTAAGAAACCAAGGTTATCGAACCAGTAGGAGTCAAGGAGCACGTGAAGGTTGTTGGTGGCGGAGTGTAGTGCGGCGCAACACCAGGGATTCCGGCGCCAACGTGGAACCTGCACAACACAATCAAAGTACTTTGCCCCAACGTAATAGTGAGGTTGTCAATCTCACCGGCTTGCTGTAACAAAGGATTAGATGTATAGTATGGAAGATGATGTTTGCGAAGAACAGTAAAGAACAATGTTTGCAGTAGATTGTATTCGATGTAAAAGAATGGACCGGGGTCCACAGTTCACTAGTGGTGTCTCTCCAATAAGAAATAGCATGTTGGGTGAACAAATTACAGTTGGGCAATTGACAAATAAAGAGGGCATGACAATGCACATACATATTATGATGAGTAGTGTGAAATTCAATTGGGCATTACGACAAAGTACATAGACCGCTATCCAGCATGCATCTATGCCTAAAAAGTCCACCTTCAGGTTAGCGTCCGCAACCCTTCCAGTATTAAGTTGCAAACAACAGACAATTGCATTAAGTATGGTGCGTAGTGTAATCAACACAAATATCCTTAGACAAAGCATTGATGTTTTATCCCTAGTGGTAACAACACATCCACAACCTTAGAACTTTCTCACATCGTCCTGCAGTTAAATGGAGGCATGAACCCACTATCGAGCATAAATACTCCCTCTTGGAGTTACAAGTATCAACTTGGTCAGAGCCTCTACTAGCAACGGAGAGCATGCAAGATCATAAACAACACATATATGATAGATTGATAATCAACATAACATAGTATTCCATATTCATCGGATCCCAACAAACGCAACATGTAGCATTACAAATAGATGATCTTGATCATGTTAGGCAGCTCACAAGATCCAACAATGATAGCACAATGAGGAGAAGACGACCATCTAGCTACTGCTATGGACCCATAGTCCAGGGGTGAACTACTCACACATCAATCCGGAGGCGATCATGGCGATGAAGAGTCCTCTGGGAGATGATTCCCCTCTCCGGCAGGGTGCCGGAGGCGATCTCCTGAATCCCCCGAGATGGGATTGGCGGCGGCGTCGTCTCTGGAAGGTTTTCCGTATCGTGGCTCTCGATACTGGGGTTTTCTTGACGAAGGCTTTAAGTAGGCGGAAGGGTAGGTTTAGGGGCGACACGAGGGCCCCACACGCCAGGGTAGCGCGGCCCCACCCTTGGTCGCGCGACCCTGTTGTGGCGGTGCCTCGTCGCCCCACTTCGTATCCCTTTCGGTCTTCTGGAAGCTTCGTGGAAAAATATGACCCTGAGCGTTGATTTCGTCCAATTCCGAGAATATTTCCTTTGCAGGATTTCTGAAACCAAAAACATCAGAAAACAGCAACTGGCTCTTTGGCATCTTGTCAATAGGTTAGTGCCGGAAAATGCATAAATATGACATAAAGTGTGTATAAAACATGTGAGTATCATCATAAAAGTAGCATGGAACATAAGAAATTATAGATACGTTTGAGACGTATCAAAGTAATGAGAGAATTATCGTCTTAGAAACTTGTGCTACTCATGATAATTAAACCCATAGGATTAGTGAACTTGAAGAAGCTATGGGAACCTTGGGTTCAACTTTTTCTTCTCTTAAGTTTAAGGAGAAAGCTTATGTGGGTAAGGAGCAAAAGTTCATGTATGTCTCTAAGGTGCCTAAGCCAAAAAACTATTATAGGCCTAAAATTGACAAAGCCCTTAGTACCACTATAGATAATGGAACATCTAAGATACCTATTGTGACAAGCTGTGAAAATTATGATGTTGATGCTTCATCTCTTGATAATACTTGATTCACACTTTCTGCGCCTAGCTGAAAGGCATTAAAGAAAAGCACTTATGGGAGACAACCCATTATTTTACTACAGCACTTTTGTTTTATATTTGAGTCTTGGAAGTTGTTATTACTGTAGCAACCTCTCCTTATCTTTATTTTATTGCATTGTTGTGCCAAGTAAAGTATTTGATAGTAAAGATGATACTAGATTTGGATTACTGCGCAGAAACAGATTTCTTACTGTCACGAAATTGAGCCGCCCCGTCTGTAGGTAACTCAGAAAAATCTTCCAATTTACGTGCGTGATCCTCAAATATGTACGCAACTTTCATTCAATTTGAGAATTTTCATCTGAGCAAGTTAAGTGCCCCAGAAAAATTTGTCTTTACGGACTATTCTGTTTTGATAGATTCTGCCTTTTATTTTGCATTGCCTGTTTTGCTATGTTTGATGGATTTCTTTGTTCCATTAACTTTCAGTAGCTTTGTGCAATGTTCAGAAGTGTTAAGAATGATTATTTCACCTCTGAATATGTGAATTTTTGATTATGCACTAACCCTCTAATGAGTTTGTTTTGAGTTTGGTGTGGAGGAAGTTTTCAAGGATCAAGAGAGGAGGATGATACAATAGGATCAAGAAGAGTGAAAACTCTAAGCTTGGGGATGCCCCTGTGGTTCATCCCTGCATATTTCAAGAAGACTCGAGCATTTAAGCTTGGGGATGCCCAAGGCATCCCCTTCTTCATCGACAACTTATCAGGTCACCTCTAGTGAAACTATATTTTTTATTCCGTCACATCTTATGTGCTTTACTTGGAGCATCTGTATGTTTTTATTTTTGTTTGTGTTTGAATAAAATCGGATCCTAGCATTCTTTGTGTGGGAGAGAGACACGCTCCGCTATTGCATATGAACACATGTGTTCTTAGCTTTACTCTTAATGTTCATGGCGAAGGTTGAAACTGCTTCGTTCATGTTATATGATTGGAAACAGAAAATGATTCATGTGGTAATTGGTATAATGTCTTGAATAATTTGATACTTGGCAATTGTTGTGCTCAATAGATCATGTTTAAGCTCTTGCATCATGTACTTTGCACCTATTAATGAAGAACTACCGTAGAGCTTGTTGAAATTTGGTTTGCATGATTGGTCTCTCTAAAGTCTAGATATTTTCTGGTGAGGGTTTGAACAACAAGGAAGACAGTGTAGAGTCTTATAATGCTTGCAATATGTTCTTATGTAAGTTTTGTTGTACCGGTTCATACTTGAGTTTGCTTCAAACAACCTTGCTAGCCAAAGCCTTGTATTGAGAGGGAATACTTCTCGTGCATCCAAAATCCTTGAGCCAAAAACTATGCCACTTGACCATACCTACCTACTACATGGTATTTCTCTGCCATTCCAAAGTAAATTGCTTGAGTGCTACCTTTAAAATTCCATTCTTTGTCTTTGCAATATATAGCTCATGGGAAAAATAGCTTAAAACTATTGTGGTATTGAATATGTAGCTTATGTATCTTATTTCTTATAAGTTGCCTATTGAGCGGTAACCATGTTCCTCGGGACGCCATCAACTATTTCACCTTTGTTGAATATCATGTGAGTTGCTATGCATGTTCGTCTTATCTGAAGTAAGGGTGATTTATCATGATCAAATGGTTTGAGTATGCATATTGTTAGAGAAGAACATTGGGCCGCTAACTAAAGCCATGATCCATGGTGGAAGTTTCAGTTTGGACATCAATCCTCAATCTCATATGAGAATATTATCTATTGTTGAATGCTTATGCATTTAAGAGGAGTCCATTATCTGTTGTCTATGATTGTCCCGGTATGGATGTCTAAGTTGAGAATAATCAAAAGCGAGAAATCCAATGCGAACTTTCTCCTTAGACCTTTGTACATGCGGCATAGAGGTACCCCTTTGTGACACTTGGTTAAAACATATGCTATGCAATGATAATCCATGTAAATCCAAGCTAATTAGGACAAGGTGCGGGCACTATTGGTATACTATGCATGAGGCTTGCAACTTATAAGATGTCTTATGCATAACACATATGAATTATTACTACCGTTGACAAAATTGTTTCTATGTTTTCAAAATAAAAGCTCTAGCACAAATATAGCAATCCATGCTTCCCTCTGTGAAGGGCCATTCTTTTACTTTATGTTGAGTCAGTTTACCTACTTCTTTCTATGTTAGAAGCAAACACTTGTGTCAACTGTGTGCATTGATTCCTACATATTTGCTTATTTGTATTCATCATATTACTTTGTGTTGACAATTATCCATGAGATAAACATGTTGAAGTTAAAAGCAACCGCTGAAACTTATATCTTCCTTTGTGTTGCTTCAAAACTTTCTACTAAGGATCTATTGCTTTATGAGTTAACTCCTATGCAAGTCTTATTGATGCTTGTCTTGAAAGTACTATTCATGAAAAGTCTATGTTATATGATTCAGTTGTTTATTCATTGTCTTTACCATTGCTTCGAATCACTTCATTCATCTCATATGGTTTACAATAGTATTGATCAAGATTATGATAGCATGTCACTTCAGAAATTATCCTTGTTATCGTTTACCTACTCGAGGGCGAGTAGGAACTAAGCTTGGGGATGCTTGATACGTCTCAAACGTATCTATAATTTCTTATGTTCCATGCTACTTTTATGATGATACTCACATGTTTTATACACACTTTATGTCATTATTACGCATTTTCCGGCACTAACCTATTGACGAGATGCCGAAGAGCCAGTTATTGTTTTCTGCTGTTTTTGGTTTCTTAAATCCTACAAAGGAAATATTCTCGGAATTGGACGAAATCAACGCCCAGGGTCTTATTTTTCCACGGAGCTTCCAGAAGACCGAAGGGGATACGAAGTGGGGCGACGAGGCGCCCAGACCACAGGGCCGCGCGGCCTGGGTGGGGCCCGCGCCGCCCTATGGTGTGGGGCCCTCGTGCCTCCACCGACCCTGCCCTTCCGCCTACTTATAGTCTTTGTCGCGAAAGCCCCTGTACCGAGAGCCACGATACGGAAAACCTTCCAGAGACGCTGCCGCCGCCAATCCCATCTCGGGGGATTCAGGAGATCGCCTCCGGCACCCTGCCGGAGAGGGGAATCATCTCCCGGAGGAATCTTCATCGCCATGATCGCCTCCGGATTGATGTGTGAGTAGTTCATACTTGGACTATGGGTCCATAGCAATAGCTAGATGGTTGTCTTCTCCTCATTGTCACTACAAGAAAAGTTGCCATGGCCGACGAAGTTGAAGTCGCGCCGTGGTTGCTGGTGTACCATGGCCGACGATTTTGGGTCTGTCCGTTGTGCATGTCAAAACGTTTTTTTTCTCGTTTTTGAGGCCACCTAGCCCAATGAAACCGGCCAAAACGTTGCGTATGGTGGCCCGGGACGTGGTGCATCTCGAATTCTCGGGTTCGCCAGCCGAGTCAACGCAAATCCGCACCGCCGAGGGATGTAGGGCCCAGATGGCAGCCTCTCTGGCATTGTTTTTTTCTCGATCGCGCCATCTCGTTCAACGCTCTCCGATCGAGCCGTTTACGATGCAGGATCATGGGTCCCGCATGTCATCCTCTATGAACCAAAATTCTTTCTATTCTTGGATTTTTTTGACCCCCTGATTTCTGGCTACTTCCTTTTTCTTTTGATCCCTTGCCGCCTTGGAAACGTTTACACCGCTGCTGCTAATTGGGACCCGCTTGTCATCCTCTATGAGCAATCAACTTTCTTTTCTTGGAGTTTTTTTTGGCACCTCGAATTTGGTCACTTGCCTTTTTCTTTCGATCCCCTGCCGCCTCTCAAACGGTGATACCGCTGCTGCTAAATGGGACCCACATGTCATCCTCTATGTACTATAAAACTTTCTTTTCTTGGATTTTTTTGGCACCTCATATTTGGTCACTTACCTTTTTCTTTCGATCCCCTGCCGCCTCTCAAACGGTGAGACCGCTGCTGCTAAATGGGACCCGCATGTCATCCTCTATGTACTATAAAACTTTCTTTTCTAGGATTTTTTTGGAACCTCATATTTGGTCACTTGCCTTTTTCTTTCGATCCCGTGCAGCCTCTCAAACGGTGATACCGCTGCTGCTAAATGGGACCCGCATGTCGTCCTCTATGTACTATAAAACTTTCTTTTCTAGGATTTTTTTGGAACCTCATATTTGGTCACTTGCATTTTTCTTTCGATCCCGTGCAGCCTCTCAAACGGTGATACCGCTGCTGCTAAATGGGACCCGCATGTCATCCTCTATGTACAATCAAGTTTCTTTTCTTGAATTATTTTTGGCTCCTGATATTTGGTCACTTGCATTTTTCTTTCGATCTCATGCCACGTTGAGGACCCTGCAGGCTCATGGGACCCGCATGTCATCCTCTATGTACAATAAAATTTCTTTTCTTGGATTATTTTTGGCTCCTGATATTTGGTCACTTGCCTTTTTCTTTCGATCCCGTGCAGCCTCTCAAACGGTGATACCGCTGCTGCTAAATGGGACCCGCATGTCATCCTCTACGTACACTCAAGTTTCTTTTCTTGAATTATTTTTGGCTCCTGATATTTGGTCACTTGCCTTTTTCTTTCGATCTCATGCCACGTTTGAAACGTTGAGGAACCTGCTGGCTCATGGGACCCGCATGTCATCCTCTATGTGCTATAAAATTTTATTTTCTTGGGGTTTTTTTCACCCTCTGATTTTTGGCTATTTCCTTTTTCTTTTGATCCCCTGCCACCTTGGAAACGTTGAGTAAGCTGCTGACTCATGGGACCCGCATGTCATCCTCTATGTACAATCAACTTTCTTTTTCTTTTGATCTCAAGCCGCATTTGAAACGTTGAGACCGCTGCTCTCTAATTGGGACCCGCATGTCATCCTCTATGTACAATAAAGTTTTTTTCTTGGATTATCTTTGGCTCCTGATATTTTGTCACTTGCCTTTTTATTTTGATCTCATGCCGCCTTTGAAACGTTGAGTAAGCTGCTGGCTCATGGGTCCCGCATGTCATCCTCTACGAACAATAAAAGTTTCCTTTCTTGGAGTTATTTTTGACCCCTAATTTCTGGCTATTTGCCTTTTTCTTTTGATCTCCTGCCCCCTTTGAAACGATGACAACGCAGCTGGCAGGTCGGTCCCACATGTCATCCTCTGTGAACAATAAAAGTTTCCTTTGATGGATTTATTTTGAACCCCTAATTAATTTCGGGATATTTCCTTTTTTCCTTTGATCCCCTGCCGCCTTGGAATCGTTGAGGATGCTGCTGCCTCATGGGTCCCGCATGTCATCCTCTCAGAACGGTAAATGTTTCTTTTCTTGGATTTTGTTGACCAAACGATTTTTGGCTTATTTTTTCTTTCGATCTCCTGCAACCTTTAAAACGTTCAGGCGGCTGTGCTGCTCACGGGTCCCACATGTCTACCACTATGAACAATAAACGCTAAGGATGCTGCTGCCTCATGGGTCCCGCATGTCATCCTCTCAGAACGAAAATGTTTCTTTTCTTGTATTTTTTACCAACAGATTTTTGGTTTATTTTTTCTTTCCATCCCCTGCCGCCTTTAAAACGTTGACGACGCTGCTGGCTCATGGGTCCCCGATGTCAGCCTCCCCGTACAAGAAACATGTGATATCTTGATTATTTTGCAGACAATAAACATTGTATTTCGCTCTGAGCTATTGCAAACGGATAAATTAAATCTTTATTTTTACATAAACAAACTTATATGTTGAATCTCCTTGTTTTGTGTTTTTGCGAAGCATAGGACTTTCCTGGTTTTTTAGAAAAATCCGAACTTTCCTGTTTCGGAGTGGGCTGAAATTGTACGAGTGAAAAGGCCCAGCAGGATAGTTCGAAGGCCCAGATGTCCAGATGCAGCCCAATTGAAATCTTTCTTTTCTTGGATTTTTTTCACCCCCTGATTTCTGGCTACTTCATTTTTCTTTTGGTCCTGTGCCGCCTTGGAAATGTTGAGACCGCTGCTGCAAAATGGGACCCGCATGTCATCCTCTATGTACAATAAAATTTCTTTTCTTGGATTATTTTTGGCTCCTGATATTTGGTCACTTGCCTTTTTCTTTCAATCTCATGCCGACTTTGAAACGTTGAGGAAGCTGCTGGCTCATGGGTCCCGCATGTCATCCTCTATGAACAATAAAAGTTTCCTTTGTTGGATTTATTTTTTACCCCTAATTTCTAGTTATTTGCCTTTTTCTTTTGATCCCCTGCCCCCTTTGAAACCATGACGACGCAGCTGGCAGGTCGGTCCCACATGTCATCCTCTATGAACAATAAAGGTTTCCTTTGATAGATTTATTTTTTACCCTAATTAATTTCTGGCTATTTCCTATTTTTATTTTGATCCCCTGCCGCCTTGGAATAGTTGAGGATACTGCTGCCTCATGGGTCCCGCATGTCATCCTCTCAGAAAGGTAAAAGTTTCATTTCTTGGATTTTGTTTACCAACTGATTTTTGGCTTTTTTTTGTTTCGATCTCCTGCCGCCTTTAAAACGTTGACGACGCTGCTGGCTCATGGGTCCCCAATGTAAGCCTCCCCGTACTGCAAATCCTCTTTCTGCAAAGGTTGTATTTCTAGCTAGATAGCTAAGGTGGATTCGAATCTGCTGTGGTTCAGGCAGCTCAGGTAAGCCTTCTTGCACTGATTAATGGAACTAGTGTATAGCAAGGTCAAGACATGTGGCTTGGTGTAATGAATCTATCTGAATCATGTTGTGGATTCAATCTGATAGTTCTCTAACAGGTCAGCCAAAATAGAAATTAAGATTTTTTCTAAAACGGAAATGCAAATTAAGATGAACACAAACATTAGTTATCATAATAGCTGATCATACATACATACTTGCTAAGAGCAAAAGCTTGCCAGAGTTTTACCACCCATACAATTAATTAGCAGTTCAGATAAGATAACCTTATATAAGTATAACTACAAATGCATTTGCTAAGGGCTCATGGGACAATAGAACTAGACAACCGCAAACTTGATGACCAGCATGTCACAGTGGCATCGAAAGATCTTGACCTTCAACTTTGATCCAATGCGAAGTTTGGCACCGTCAATGAACTTTTTCCACCTGGAAGTAACAGCCAAGCGACCATCTATGGGACTGACGGAGTACCATCCCTCCACGGTGAGACCTTCACTCTCCATGACGAGGGAAATCTTGCCCCTTCGGCCAGCATTGAGATCCTTGGCGATACTTTTAGGCAATTTCTGATTCAAAGCAAGAGATACCAACAAAAATTAGTCAATGGCACCAATGCACTGAAGACTGAACCATGTGAGACTTTGAGCAGAGAAGACATCAAGATAAGAGCAGTTATGCTGTCATATACTCACGAACATAGCCTTCAGATGCGTCCTGGTCACCACACGGGTGGCCACAAGAATGAGCCGAGACCTCGGTGATCCGGCTGAGGCAGGAGCACAGGCTGGTACACGAGCTGGTGCTGATGCGAGGAGACTGCTGGGCAGGTGCAATAAACGGTGCCTTTAGAGGAACCGGTGCGATGCAGGAGACCTGTTGGGCAGGTGCGATAAATGGTGCAGCTAGAGGAACCGATCTTGATGCAGAGCCTCGCTGGGTAGGTGTAGTATATGGGGCCTCTACAGGAACCAATGCTGATGTAGGGGCCTGCTGGGTAGATGCAATAAACGGTGCTGGTACAGGAACCGGTGCTAATGCAGGAGAGTGGGAAGCCGGTGCCGGTGCTGGTGTGGGTGCCCTTTGTGACATCCGCTCCTGTTCCATCAGGGGATCTGCAGCTTTGATCATGTTAAACCCAAAGAAGCTAGAACAGAGGGAATGGTTTAGAACAAGCCGCTCAGAATGCGATAATCAAAGGATATGAGTACAAAAAAGTTACATATTATATATTTGGAAGTGTCTCCAACTACGTAAGCGATTACGTATATCTGCCCGTTTGAGTTTCGATCCTCGGCTCATCGCCCTTCTTCAGACCGTAGTCAAAAGCAAACTTTCTCCAATCATGTCCATACAAATATGTGATGGCCTGCGTCTTGTAGACATACACCTCATAGACCGTGTAGGTGTTCATCAATTTGCCATTGCCATGCATAGTGAAAGACCCTTCATGAGGACACATCTGGTTAATCATTGGACGAAGTTCACAAGGTACGATCTGCAGTGAAAATTGATACTAATGTAAGAAGCAGAAGACTAAAAACAAGAATTTACTATATGCCAATTCATGCTAAACCACCGAGAATACATACCAGCAACTCTGTGAAGGAGTTATTAGAAAGGTAGATAGAGCCATAGGAGGTGTTATATGCGGGGTATGTACATGGGCCCGCCATATTCCCGCAAGCTCGGCATCGGGATGGTGAAGGAAACATGGGAGGTACTACTGGTGCGTAGCGCTGAATGTAAGTGGAAGAATTAGGTTGTGTAAAGTGCATAGTTCAGAGCAATGCAAATGTTGACAAGCGAGTGCATAACACTATGTTACAAACTGAACAGTCAAAATTTAGTGTATGATGAATATAAGCATGCTAATTTGGCGTTTCCGAATTCCAAGAAGCAAGAGACGAGCCGGTGATAATATCAGAAATAAATCATGGCATGTATATGTGGCTTAAGAAAATATACTCGAACCCTTGGATGGTTACGGCCCGGCTGGTCCTTGGACTTGAGCTTATATAAGCATCCAGAAGGTGGGGCTGACAGTAACTTGGTGGCAGCCTCTGCAGATGCCTCATCGCCAGCGAGTTGCAATCATTTTGACCAATGAAGGCTTAGCGGTTTCGATGCATATGAAAATTGATGAGCAACAGACATCAGCAGTGATATATAAAATGAATCTATGAGACACTGATGCATGTAGTGCTGGATGTAAGTGGAAGAATAGGGTTGTGTGTGTTTCTGAACTATTGGTAAGCATAATTAGACAAAGCCGGCAATAAACAGACAAATCAAATCATGTATGAGGATTAAGAAAATATACCGCTTAAAAAGGATACCACCCAGCTGGCCCGTGGCCTTGTGCTTGAGGAGGTTTTCAGAAGATGGTGGCGGCACCATCATCTTCACAGCAGCCTCATCAGGATCATTTTTTATCCATTTGAGTAGAGGCACAGAAGCTTCATCCTGCATATGAATAGCAACATAACTCATCATTGATATTTAATAAATCTATGAGATGGACTGATGCAAAAAGTGCGGGATGTAAGTGGAAGAATAGGGTTGTGCATAGACAACAGTTGACAACAATGCAAATGATTACAAAAGAAGCCAACGGAACTCAACAGTTTATATCTTTGGATGAGACAGATGAAAAGTGAAAAATTAGTGTATGATGATTGTAAGCAAACGCAGTTGTTTCGAACTTTTGGTAAGCATTAGGCAAAGCCAACGGTAATTAAACAGATAATAATAAAATCATGTATGTGGATTAAGAAAATATACCAGATTCATTAAAAGGTCACCACCCAGCTGGCCCGTGGCCTCGTGCTTGTAGAGGAATTAGGATGATGGGGCCGGCACCATCGACCTCACAGCAGCCTCATCAGCCTCATTTTGCATCCACTTGAGTAAAGGCGCAGCCGATTTCAGCCTGCATAAGAATGGGAACAGATCTCAGCAGTGATATTGAATGACTCTGAGACAGACTAATGCATATAGTGCTGGATGTAAGTGGAAGGGTATGGCTGTGTATGGACAACAGTTCACAACAATGCAAGGGTGTGTTCGGTTCTGAAACAGCGTGGAATGGAATGGAATGGTTCCATTTCAGAGGAATGGAATGGGTACATTTTTTTCGGTTGGGAAAAATGGAGAGCAGAACATATCAAGGTTAAACTAATCATTTGCCTCAAAATTGTAATTAGCAATTGCAAATGACATTTAATCTCAAAATCGTAATTAACAGCGCCTAATGGTGCTCTTTTAATCTAAAAATCGTAATTAACATCATTTTTTGTTGGGTTAGGGGAACTGGAGAGTAGATGAACATTACTGTATGATGATTGTAAGCAAACGAATTTGGTGTTTCTAAACTTTTGGCTTCGAGATATTATGGGCTTCAACTATAGCCTACCCCAACTTGTTTGGGACTGAAAGGCTTGGTTGTTGTTGTTGTTGTTGTAAACTTTTGGCAAGCATTAGAAAAAACCGACAATAAACAGACAAATATCAAGGCATGTTTTGTGGATTAAGAAAATATACCATATTCATTAAAAGATCACCACCCAGCGGGCGCGTGGCCTTGTGCTTGTAGAGGAATTTAGAAGATGGGGGCGGCATCAACATACTGGCAGCCTGATCAGCCGCAGTTTTGATCTTCCTTTTGAGTAAAGGCCCTAAAGTTCCAGTCTGCATATGAATAGCAAAACAAAAGGCAGACCTCAGCAGTGATATTGAATTACTGTATGAGATAGACTGATGCATATAGTGGATGCTCTTAGCCTTTTGCACCATGAACACTAGCTATGGACAGACAAAAAAACTACTCCAGTTGACTCAGCTTTGTCTAGATACCTCCATCCCAAAGCTTAAGGCTTATTTATTTTTGAGAAATCAAAACAAGTAAAGTTTGACCAAAATTTTAGAACATTCTATCAACAAATATAATATTGTGTAGATACCGTAGGAAAATATATTTCACAACCTATTTAATGATATTAATTTTGTATTTTGCATGTTAATGATTTTTTGGTAAAAGCTTAGTCAAACATGATATAGTTTGACTTTCTAAAAATAATATAATCCCTAAGCTTTGGGATGGAGGTAGTAGTATCTAGAGCTAAAAACATATCTAGATACATCCGTATCTACAGATAGTTGAGTCAATTAATTTGGATGCGAGGAGTATCAGATTCGGACTACATCATGGTAAGTTGGTTAAAAAAATTACCCCTCGGCGGTCCCTCGCCCAGCTCGGCGGTGGCATTTCGCTTCTTATGCTTTGCAGATTGGGCCATGCTCCTACAGCGGGTGGGGCGCTATTCTCGTTCCCCATAGCCTCGGCACGGAACACGGAGGTACCAACCTGATACGAGAGAATATAGAGCATGGTGTCACGGAGGCTTTATGCACAAACATGAAGACATGTGCGACTTTAAGCATCTTCGAGAACAGGAACAGATTGAGGATGCAGACAGACAGAGTGGATAAGCAAACGGAGTACCTGCTTTGCGGGGCTGGGGACGCAGCTCAGGCTCAGCCAACTGCCCACATGCGTGGTGGCCTTACGCTCCATTGCCCCCACCACCACCACCGAGGTATTTCCTTTCCTGTACAAGCTGACAAAAGATACATTGAGGATCTGCAGAAACTACAAAGGTTGCAAATGTCGATAAATAAAGGAAGAACACCCCAATCCAAGCAAAGGTAGCCCCCGCCCCCCACCCCCATCAATCACTCCCAGCGCGACGGTGACCAGAAAGACACCCCTTCGCCCAGAATAGGAAATAGTAGATGCGCAAGATATCGAGGTGAGGAAAAAAGAACCGATCTCGAGAAAGGAAAGAGCATTACTAGTACTACCTAATCCGCTTGGTCTAGATGCAGCTTGCCCCTCCAAGCTGGATGCCTGGACGGTGGAGGCGAAAGGAGGGGATCGAGCTAGCGGCTTGCATCCGTCGGCTGTCGGCACTCGATCGGGAGAGACAAAGGGGGCTACATAAAGGGGAGGGGTACCATATTTTATTACACAGTGAACTTACTGCTGTGACTAGTCATTACATGTCTCACTGAAACTGGGGCCCATAGTGTGGCACCCCAAATTCACTTGAACCTGCACGGTGGGACGCATTGGCGCGTCAAGAAAACCCCCGAATTGTAGCGGGGAAATGAAACATTTCACAAAAAATCGAAATTCAAGCACACTGCCACGCGCCAAGCACGCGGGTTGTTCCTTCCTCTTCCTCGGTTCCTCCTCCCCTATCCGAAAAAACCCCAAATCCCAAGTTCAAACAACAACAAAAAAAAAACCAAATCCCCTGGCCGCCATGCATGTCCTCGTTAACCCGCTGGAGATCGTTCCCGGACGAGGCGGACCCCCCGCCCTGAGATCCCGAGTTCGTCCGTTCCGTCCACCTCGAGGCACTGCGTGCTGTCTCGCAGCGGCAGCTTGAGGGCGCTGCAGAGGAAGTTCCACCGGAAAGTGCTCATGGCAACCGTGCAAGCTCACCGGCGTGCTGTATCCCGAGAGGAACTGGTCAAAGCTTTGCTATTCGCCAAAAAAAAAGCGGGCCAAGATCTGGTCAAAGCTTCGTCGATGGCTTGCCGCGAGAGGCTTGGAGTCCAGAGTCAATAAACTAGCTCTTTGGAGGACTGGGGCGGTTTACACCGTTTCATAGTAACTGACTCAAGTTTGGTAGTGGAGTTAACCAATGCATCTAGATACTTCCGGATCTAGACTAAATTGAGTCAATTAATATGAATCGTAGGAGTGCACGAAAGTGTTTCATGCTACCAATTAATGCGCTGGCAGACCGGGTCGTAGAAGTAATTTTGCTACTACTCATACGATGAACTGATTGTGTGGGTGTCAAATTTTGCAACGCGATCATCCACTGAGTACTTAATTATAGTTCTAGCGCCAAAGGCGTACAAATCATAACAAAGATAGTACATACTACAGCACCAGAACATAAAAGTACGAATCATAAAGTAGCTCAACATTTTGCATCAGGGCTAGGTGGTCCTGAGACTACCGAGATGCCCCTGATGATCTCCGGGCGTGCATCCGCTTCAACGCAAAGCTGTGTACTCGGTCCACGGCCTCCTTCTGTAGGCTGGATAATCTCAGGTGCAGGACCTTCGTCTATGAAAGGCTCGTCATCAGTACCATCCACAGGTGCATCAGGGCTGGGTGGTCTTGAGACTACCCGGACGCAACTGATGATCTCTGGGCGTGCATCCACTTCAACGCAAAGCTGTGTACTCGGTCCACGGCCTCCTTCTGTAGGCTGGATAATCTCAGGTGCAAGACCTTCGTCTATGAAAGGCCCGTCATCAGTACCATCCACAGGTGCATCAAACTGAGATTCATCTTCAAATCTCCCATCAAACCGAGAGACCTCTTCAACTCTATGCTTCTGCAATTAGTACATCAACAGATTAGACAAACATCTAAGGGATGCAACCTGAACAAATGCCGTTTTACATATTTACCTTCTCATCTGGCACAGCACATGTCCCAGAGCTGAAACCCGGTTCCTGAAGCAAGCGCTTTTTCTCTCCTTCCCGTCCATCCATCTGCAACAAGTTAAATTTGAGTACGTAACTTGCACAGCAATGCAAACTATTGATCGAAACAATGGCAGCATCAATATAAATAATTAACTACATATGCCGACACATACAGTGTGAGCAAGATCTGCTTCTCCCGCTGAAGGATCATTATGTGGTTCACCATGATAAACCCACCTAACATATGTGCGGTCCATCCCAAAAATGTGTAAATGATCTTCCACTACATGGTGAGGCCTCTTCTCACCATTCATACATGTGCAGCGCGGGCAATACACGTCCAGGTCGTGACCTTCATGAGCTCTAATAAACCCCATAAAGGGTTGAACACCATTTATATATGAAGAGGAACATAAGTGTCCATGCAGTATCCAAGTTCCGTCCATCTGTTGAATTATGAGATACAATGGTTGGTGATTAATTTAAGGCGAAGTAGGAAATGTATATCCATCGAGTACAAAACTATACTAGTACATGATTATGCATTTCAGCAATCATGTCGAGTACAAAACAAAAAATGCCCATCGACATTTTAGCAAACAGATCGTGTACAAATCTCTGCCATGGCATTTCAGCAAATTAACGGATCGAGTGCAGAACTGACTCTATATGCCCACGCAAATGAACAAATTGACCGAGGACAAATCGAGCGGAAAACTATAAAGTGCCAATTAGTTCGAGCATACTGACGATTTTTTTAGCAGCATCAAGAAAATATAAATCGTTAGGCCGTCTTGCCCGATGCATGATTGAGCTAGAGATAGCAACCCTACCGTGGATCAACTTGACCGCCGGTGCGTCTCGAGAAGAACGACGGGGAGGGGAAGCTTCTTCTTCGCACGGACGGGACGGGGAGGGGAAGCTCTTCGCACGGACGGGGATAAGTTGTGTAGCGGTGGGTGGGGGGGTCATGCGGCCGGGCCGCCCGGTAGGTGGTGTTTAATGGAGTTGCGTGTGTAATTTGCCGTGCACAAGGTTGAGGAATAGGCGGTTCCCTTTGCCGCGCGCACAATTCAAACTTTCCCGCCCATGTAGTTTAAATTCGCCCTATTTTCGTTAAATCGACATAAAGTCATGTGAGTGGGTGGAAATTAGCAAAGTTGCTTGAAAAGTAGTAAAACTCTGGAATTATCCTTTAAATATGCTCTACTTCCTGTGAAAATCGGGGTGTGGAGGCATGTTGAGCTGTTTTATTTGTACCTTCTTCATTAAAACTCCCATTTTATGCACTTTGGATGGAAAGAAATCATTTGTACATAAATTTTGACAACGCCATTTGCAAACATTAATTGTTTTACATGCCAAGATGCACCCATCCACCAAATATGGGGCAAAAGTTTATCACAATCTAGATATATATGTATAATTAGTGAGGGACCCCTTTTGATTTTGTGCAATTTCCACTAATTAGCTAGAGAGAAGGGGTCAGTTAATTAGGCCATGTTAGGGGCTATGTGTTTTAGATTAGGGTTGTGTGGATTCAAATACAACTTCTATATTTGTGTGCTATGATTAATCAAAAGTAGACCGATCGACTGCGCACACATTATTAGAGGCACATGCCTTTGCGCACAAAGTGCATGTGTGTGTTGTTGGCCACCAACGAGAGAGCGGCGAGAGAGCGATTAAAATCTCCAAATTAAACACATATATAAGCATACATGGTTAGGCCATGCATGCATATTTATTATACTAGTCATCAACCCGTGCTACTGCACGGGCTAGTTAATTATGGAAACATACAAATATAGAAGAGACGCATGAATATCATTTAAGTACATGGATATTATATATATTCAAACATAAATAACTTAATAAATTAAGCAATAGAATATGAGTAGTGAAATCATGCAATAATTATTAACTATGCCTATTAAAACATGTTATATTTAGTCAAGCGAACTATTACCAAAGTCATATAGATTTATTATTTTAGTGTTGGACCAAAAACATAAAAGTAAATGTCTTCTTTTCGGCCTTGTATGTTGAAGAACTATACTATGTGCCACAGAGCTTGTATGTGTGGGTAATTCTTACTCTCTTTAGTGTACTATACATCATCCCTTGAATGTGACTTCAGGCTACTACTTAGCTAAATAGTCATTAGACAATGTTAGTTGAGGACATGAACAATGACACAATTAAATAGAGGCCACAAATAGTTGTTTGCCACCCATAGATAGTACCAAGAATTAAGACAAAACGTGTCTAGACTCATCTAAATTTTGATAAACTTGCTACATCATTTTGGAACGGAGAGAGTAAAATAATTTACAAACATTCAGTGACATCACATTTTTGCACTTATACGCATGAATAATAATAATTTTCGTGAATCGAATGCAGGGCTGGAAACTCGTAGATAATAATTACATGCAGTTTCTGCATTTAGTTATTAATAGATATCCTATCACATATATCCCCACAACCATACATCTGTTTAATATAAGCATTCTAAATCTCACAATTTTCAAGCTATAAAATTGAATCGCTAATAGTAATCTATGTCCTAGCCGAGAGTGCTATCTAGCCATTATCGATTCATCATTACCTTGGCTTAAATTGCGTGGATGAATAGTAAAAGCATGGCCTGCATATATCCGGCGACTCGCGCAAGAGGAGCTGTGCGGTAGTCCATAGTCATCCGGCATGGTCGAGAGCCCGCCAGCGCTTTACCTTTTGCCCATCTAAGGACACCCTCAAACAACCTGACATAAGGCGCACCCAATCTGCTCAAATAGCCGGTACAACTCCTCTTTTAAAATAACTTTTTATGAAACTACACTACGTGACTTAAAAAAAGCTTAATCAGCAATTGAAAGAATACTTTTAGAAATATGGTGATCGATTCAAATAACTTAGATGTGACGTAGATATCCTTGACGGTGCATCGATTATATGTGATCAAGCAATAAAAAATTTAGGTAGAAGATTGTGCAATCTGAATCATAAAATATTTAGAGGATCGAATCTTTTTTTACCAGATTTATCATTATGCGAGTATTCCATGGAAAGTTAACAATTTATGTAGACTAATTCCATAAGTACACAATCTGTAGTTGAAAACAATGAAAGCTACATTTGTTGTATCTGTACCATCTCAAGACCAATGAACTGTTGAAATTTCATATAAAGGATGATACGAAGTGAAGAAGCTGAGAAACAAAACTTATTAAATTGGAGAAAAAAAATATAGTGAACTAATTAATCATCACTTGCTTCAGCATGCTATATTTCAACTACAGATTGTGTACTTATGGAATTAGTCTACATAAATTATTAACTTGCCATGGAATACTGTCAACACCCGGATTTTTAAGTCCAGATGCCTATTATGCCATTCATCGCAATCCCAGGAATATTGTTTTTGCGAGACATAATAGATTGATATCACAAAACATCATTCATTACAACATCGTAATTGTCTTACAACAAAGGATCACATGATCCAGTCTCATTACAATAGTAGATGATCTATTGATCAATTACAAAACACATAGCGGAAGCGAAGTAGCGTAGTAGTAGTCCATCTATTCCACAGGCAACTGTTGACGTCAGGAGTGATCCTAGTTTTCGTAGACGTCCTGCTGTTCTTCTTCCGGGTTCTGGTACTCCTCTTCATAGTCTGGCCATTTGAATAGCCAGGGACAAAGCCATGAGTACTTTAAAGTACTCGCAAACTAATACTAAGGTAAGTGTTATCAATTATGGAAGGGGATGCTAAGCTCTAGTTTCATCTGCATAAAGCCAGTTTTATTTCATAAGCACTTTAGTAAACCAAGACTTTTCATTTGCCTAACTTAACTCAAGTGGGAACATTAGTGTCATTCCCACAACTCAGTTGTGATTCAAAGTCAAAGTCACCTTTCAAACTCAAGTCACAAGTCACCATTCATATTTTTGGAAAAGTTCCGATGACGGAACAGTATGGCCTTTCCAACTGTCCATGACCGCGGACGCGGCTATTCGAATAGGTTAAACTCTGCAGAGGTTGTACACTTGTGCCACAACAATTGCAATAGCTCGTCAGGGGTAACTGGCCCTGATTTATCGTACGCAGTACGCGAACTACCAATCCTAACCTTTCATTTACATACCCTAGTATAGGCACCTCTCCCCATGAGCTTGGCCTCCCGGTGATAGCCAACTGTTATCCCGGGAACTGCACAGGGCTTGGCCGTACAATTCACCTCAATTCACATCATTTCACTTTCAACGGAGGCAGCCTCGGCATAACCCCTATGACGCTTGTTCAGAGGGAACCCATACTAAGACACATAAATTTCCAGCTAAGCCTTACCCAGATTCAGGTATTGTGGGGGTACTTGTAAAATTGGAATGGTATCACATCCGAACCCAACCATCAGTTTTGGTAAAATTCACCAAGTCATTCACCAGTCATATTCACCTTCAAAATCTTTCACTAGAATGACTCATCATTCCAAGGTTTTCAAAGTCATTTCACACACACAAGTTCCCATCTAGAATAGCCAATTTTTATTTGGCACTAGCATCTAGGTATGAGGGGTGCTAAGTAATTAGCTTTGCTTCTAGGCTAACTTTGATACTCTTGTACTAATCCAAGACTAATCAAGTGAATCATAAATCAAAAGTACTTTGATAAAACAAAGGTAAATAAAGCTTGTAAAGTAAAACTGGGAAATAGGATCATAAGCATAAAGTAAATGGGGTAATGCCTTTCTCATGGTGAGCTTTGCACTTTGCAAGAGTATTATCTTGCAAGAATATTAGCTTGCCTTGGTTGAGGTGGTGGTCAAAGTTCTCTTCTCCTTCCTCTTGGTAGAAAACCTCCTCCTCCTGATAGTCTCCGGTGCTAGCGTCTATAAACGAATACGAGGGTAACAATCACCAAACAAATATTAAATGGCTACTTAGCTTATTGGCTCACTCAAGATGATTTATTATCATCACAAACATTATTCAAACTTAGACTAAGGTTTCTTCTTAGGTTTTGGAAAACAACTCCCCTTATTGAAATGTGGATTAGGGTTTCTCTTTAGTTTGGGAGAAATAATTTCCTCTCATTGAACATTGTTAAGATTTAATTTCCTCAATTCATAAAGGTGAGATCATGTTGACCAAGGTCAATACTTCACATTTACCATTTGAGAAACATGATTTAAATGAGGTTCCATACCTCATGCAATTTAAATCCTATTTGATTTAATATCCACAAGTGAGCATATATGAGACCAAGCATTAGAGGTCATCACATTACTTTATACCACTTGGGAAAATGATTTAAATGAGGTGCTACACCTCATAGATTTGAAACCCTAATTTTGAAATAGTTTAAATGGGCTAGATTTTGACTACATAGCCAATACTTTGCTCTAGCCCATGATCATATGAAACAACTATAGTATTTTATTAGATAATAAATTAGACAACATCAAATGTGATTTATGAGAGGTGGAATCACCTCAAAATTAAAAAGGGTTGATTTTTAAGATTTATTTGAAACCAATGAGGTTTGTTAGAGAATTTCATAAGCTTTCCAAAATATTTTAAATCACTAATTTTGGATTTGTACAATTGAAGATATTCAAAATCTAGCAAAGTATCAGAAAGCAATTTAAAGGAAATAAAATAAAACAGGATTTGAATTTAAACAGGCGCGCAGGAAAGAATTGGGCCGGCCCAGTTGCTGCCCGGGCCGTGCTGCATGGCGCATGCACGTCGCTCGCGGGCGGAGCATGCGGCGCGTCAGATCGGGATCCGACGGCGCTGGGCCGTCGTGTTCCCCCCGATACTGCCGGCTTGCGGCGGCGCTAGCGCTCACCTCCGGGCACGGATCACGGCGGCGTTTGTTGCGTTTGGCTAGGATTTTCCAGGGCTTCAAATCGGTGTAGGTGGTGGAGGCTGAGGGGGTGAGAAAATGGGGCGGCGGTGGTGTGCTCTCCGGTGAGCTTCGGGCTCCGATTGGTGGCGATGGGAGCGAGAGAGACAGGCTAGGGGCGAGAGAGGTGAGCTGCTGGGTGGTGTGGTGAAGTCCAGAGGCGCAGGGGGGGTTTATATAGCGGCTGGAGGTGCGGGGCGCGACGTGGTCGGCATGGCGGTGACGTCGCCGGGCGCGTCGGGTGCAGGGTCTCCGGGGACAGGGGCTGCGTCAGCTAGAGAGGTCTTGGGTAGGGGAGGATGCGTGCACAGTGGCCGGCTGGATGGCGTCGTGTGCAGGGCGCACGGGGTCAATGCCGACGTCGGCGTCCTTCAAGGGCGTCGCGTCATGGCGTTGCCAGGGCAGGTGAGAGGGGCAAAGCTGGTGTCTAGCATGTGTGTGAGAGAGAGAGGAGGCTATTGGCGCGGTGGGACGTGTTGACTTGCTGTGTGCATGCAGAGAGAGAGAGGGGTGGCCACGGGTTGGGTGATCAAGTACATGGCATGAATGATTTAATCCACCACTTGCTCTCCTTGTCCTATGGTGATGTCTAGCAGTGGTAAAGGGTCAAGGGTGAGGTGTGTGACAAGGTGAGAGAGAGGGAAAATGGCCAGGGCATGTGGGTGCATGGTGGTGACCATGGGAGTGACATGGTGAGGCATTGAGGTGTGCAAGTGTATTGCTTGGGTCAACTCTGGTGTTATGGTGTTCAGGGGAGTGAGAGAGGTCTCCTAGACATGGTGTGCATGGTGAGAGAGGCCTAGGGTGGTCACACTTGATTTATGAAAAAGTAGGTGTGACATAGGCTATGTACTTGGCTTGTCTTGGTACATGTGGATGATGTCAAGGTGAACTGATGTCATGGTTGTTGGTGTGGTACAAGGTACTATGGCTGAGCTCAAAAGATAGAAAAAGAGAGGGGTACATAGTTGGTAGGAGTGGTTGTACTCTAGTTTTACTCTATGTAACTAATGGATTCTTTTGTAAAAACACTCATGTGTGTGTAAAAGTTACTAAGTTTCTTCATGGATAGGTTCTAAATGATGTGTGGCACTCATTGGTGGTCTTGGTTTAAAATTTGGAGTGGTTTGGTGAAAATTTCAAAAGTTGAGGGAATCTAGAATTGGTTTCAAAGTGGCATTTTGGCTTGACTAATGTGAGCAATGGTCAACTCTCTGGTCAAAGTGGTCAACATGAAAGTTACTCACCTTGACCTGGTCTTGGATGACATGTCTTTGGTTGACCAAGTTTAGTTTGAAGAAAAGTCAAAACCAGGGGGTAAAGTAGTGAACATTTTATAAAATGGCAATATGACCATTATCACATGTATGTTGATTTTGAGATTTGCTTTGATTTGATTTTGGTTTCTTTGATGCAATTGTGTTTGTTTATCATATATAAGAGTTTTACAAACAATAGATCAAGCAATGGTGGCCTTTGGTGAAGATTTGCAAAATTGGTCTTATGTGTATGTGAGTGAAATTGGGATTATCTCACCATTTGATTTCTCTCCATTTGATTTGACTTTTCTTGACTCTAATGTGGTTCTTATTAGTTTAGAAACATTTTCCAACCATTGAAACCAATTCAAATGGTCTTGCTCAAAGATTTGCAAAAATGGCCATAACACATAAGAGGTGATGTGTCAAATTTCATTATTCTTGTTAATTGTTCATCTTGCTTCCCTTGGGCATGGGTTAGGGTCAATTTAGTGTTATATTAGGTTGAGAGATGGTTTCACATCATTTGGTCAAGGTTTAAAGGCATAGATCAAGAATTGGGTATTATGTCTATGTGTCACATATGCCTCTATGCATATGTTGCATTTGAGTTTTAATTTGACTTGGCTTGACCCAATTGGTGTTGTTGAGTGTTGAAATGGTATATAGGAGTGATCCCACCATTCACCACAAGACTTAGGGTCAAGATTCTTAAATTCACAAATTTGCTATTTTACTCTCATATGCCTCTATGGCATTTTTAGTTTCTTTTTAATTTCTTTGGAAACCACTTGGAATTGGTTTGATAGGTACTAGGTAAGGTGTATGAAGGTTTTCCAAACCTCTAAACAAAGTAGAAAAGCATAGGGTAAAGATTTATAAAAATAGCCATAGGCACATATACCTTTTTCTTATTTAATTTCCTTTTATTTCATTTTAACTAGTATGGTGAAAAGAGGGGTGAGGTTTAGGGTTTAAGATCACTTTAAATACTAATAACAAGCAATCATGGCAATAGCACAAGAATTAAGCAAGATCACTAAGCATCAAACTTAATTTGATAAAAGTTTTTGTTGGTTCCAAAATTTGGAACTAGGGAAATTCATTTGTTTTGTTTTGAATTTTTGGGATGTTACAAACCCTTCCCCCTTAAACAAATCTCGTCCCGAGATTTTAAGAAAAGTTAGGTTCCTAAGAGAGATTGAGCAACTTGATTAAACAGGAAAACATACTTGGCATGGTCTGAGGGGCTTCTTGGGCTTCTGTTGCAGTCATGTTGTAGAGGCGGCCGTGATTATTGTTCTGGTTCCTTCTTGCGGCAAAGCGGTGTGATGCGTGTGGTTGGCACGTCCGTTGGGAACCCCAAGAGGAAGGTGTGATGCGCACAGCGGCAAGTTTCCCTCAGTAAGAAACCAAGGTTTAATCGGACCAGTAGGAGTCAAGAAGCACGTTGAAGGTTGATGGCGGCGAAATGTAGTGCGGCGCAACACCAGGGATTCCGGCGCCAACGTGGAACCTGCACAACACAACCAAAGTACTTTGCCCTAACGAAACAGTGAGGTTGTCAATCTCACCGGCTTGCTGTAACAAAGAGTTAACCGTATTGTGTGGAAGATGATTGTTTGCAGAAAACAGTAGAACAAGTATTGCAGTAGATTGTATTTCAGTAAAGAGAATTGGACCGGGGTCCACAGTTCACTAGAGGTGTCTCTCCCATAAGACGAACAGCATGTTGGGTGAACAAATTACAGTTGGGCAATTGACAAATAAAGAGAGCATGACCATGCACATACATATCATGATGAGTATAGTGAGATTTAATTGGGCATTACGACAAAGTACATAGACCGTCATCCAACTGCATCTATGCCTAAAAAGTCCACCTTCAGGTTATCATCCGAACCCCCTCCAGTATTAAGTTGCTAACAACAGACAATTGCATTAAGTATGGTGCGTAATGTAACTAGTGACTACATCCTTGAACATAGCACTAATGTTTTATCCCTAGTGGCAACAACACAACACAACCTTAGAACTTTACATCCTTTGTCCCGGTGTCAATGCGAGGCATGAACCCACTATCGAGCATAAGTACTCCCTCTTGGAGTTACAAGCATCTACTTGGCCAGAGCATCTACTAGTAACGGAGAGCATGCAAGATCATAAACAACACATAGCATAACTTTGATAATCAACATAACAAGTATTCTCTATTCATCGGATCCCAACAAACGCAACATATAGAATTACAGATAGATGATCTTGATCATGTTAGGCAGCTCACAAGATCCGACAATGATAGCACAATGGGGAGAAGACAACCATCTAGCTACTGCTATGGACCCATAGTCCAGGGGTAGACTACTCACACATCACACCGGAGGCGACCATGGCGGCGTAGAGTCCTCCGGGAGATGATTCCCCTCTCCGGCGAAGTGCCGGAGAGCGATCTCTGGATCCCCGAGATGGGATCGGCGGCGGCGGCGTCTCTGGAAGGTTTTCCGTATCGTGGCTCTCGGTGCTTGGGGTTTCGTCACGGAGACTTTTTATAGGCGGAAGGGCAGGTCAAGAGGCGGCACGGGGCCCCACACCACGGGCCGCGCGGCCAAGGGGGCCGCGCCGCCCTATGGTGTGGCCCCTCCGTGGCCCCTCTTCGTCTCTCCTTCGGACTTACGGAAGCTTCGTGAGAAAATAGGCCCCTGGGCTTTGATTTCGTCCAATTCCGAGAATATTTCCTTACTAGGATTTCTGAAACCAAAAACAGCAGAAAACGACAAGCGGCACTTCGGCATCTTGTTAATAGGTTAGTTCCAGAAAATGCACGAATATGACATAAAGTGTGCATAAAACATGTAGATAACATCAATAATGTGGCATGGAACATAAGAAATTATCGATACGTCGGAGACGTATCAGCATCCCCAAGCTTAGTTCTGCTCGTCCCGAGCGAGTAGAACGATAACACGAGATAATTTAAGAGTGACATGCCATCATAATCTTGATCATACTATTTGTAAAGCGTATGTAGTGAATGCAGCGATCGAAACAATGTATATGACATGAGTAAACAGGTGAATCATATAGCAAAGACTTTTCATGAATAGCACTTCAAGACAAGCATCAATAAGTCTTGCATAAGAGTTAACTCATAAAGCAATAATTCAAAGTAGAGATATTGAAGCAACACAAAAGAAGATTAAGTTTCAGCGGTTGCTTTCAACTTGTAACATGTATATCTCATGGATATTGTCAACATAGAGTAATATAATAGATGCAATAAGCAAGTATGTAGGAATCAATGCACAGTTCACACAAGTGTTTGCTTCTTGAGGTGGAGAGAGATAGGTGAACTGACTCAACATTGAAAGTAAAAGAATAGTCCTCCATAGAGGAAAAGCATCGATTGCTATATTTGTGCTAGAGCTTTGATTTTGAAAACATGAAACAATTTTGTCAACGGTAGTAATAAAGCATATGCATCATGTAAATTATATCTTATAAGTTGCAAGCCTCATGCATAGCATACTAATAGTGCCCGCACCTTGTCCTAATTAGCTTGGACTACCGGATCATCACAATGCATTGTTTTTACCAAGTGTCACAAAGGGGTACCTCTATGCCGCTTTGTACAAAGGTCTAAGGAGAAAGCTCGCATTGGATTTCTCGCTATTGATTATTCTTCAACTTAGACATCCATACCGGGACAACATAGACAACAGATAATGGACTCCTCTTTTATGCATAAGCATATACCAACAATTAATAATTTTCTCATTTGAGATTTGAGGATTGTTGTCCAAAACTGAAACTTCCACCATGGATCATGGCTTTAGTTAGCGGCCCAATGTTCTTCTCTAACATATGCATGCTTAACCATATGGTGGTAGATCTCTCTTACTTCAGACAAGACGGACATGCATAGCCACTCACATGAAATTCAACAATGAAAAGTTGATGGCGTCCCCAGTGAACATGGTTATCGCACAACAAGCAACTTAATAAGAGATAAAGTGCATAATTACATATTCAATACCACAATAGTTTTTAGGCTATTTGTCCCATGAGCTATATATTGCAAAGGTGAATGATGGAATTTTAAAGGTAGCACTCAAGCAATTTACTTTGGAATGGCGGAAAAAATACCATGTAGTATAGGTAGGTATGGTGGACACAAATGGCATAGTGGTTGGCTCAAGTATTTTGGATGCATGAGAAGTATTCCCTCTCGATACAAGGTTTAGGCTAGCAAGGCTTATTTGAAACAAACACAAGGATGAACCGGTGCAGCAAAACTCACATAAAAGACATATTGAAAACATTATAAGACTCTACACCGTCTTCCTTGTTGTTCAAACTCAAAACTAGAAATTATCTAGACCTTAGAGAAACCAAATATGCAAACCAAATTTTAGCATGCTCTATGTATTTCTTCATTAATGGGTGCAAAGCATATGATGCAAGAGCTTAATCATGAGCACAACAATTGCCAAGTATCACATTACCCAAGACATTAATAGCAATTACTACATGTATCATTTTCCAATTCCAACCATATAACAATTTAACGAAGGAGAAACTTCGCCATGAATACTATGAGTAGAAACCAAGGACATACTTGTCCATATGCTACAGCGGAGCGTGTCTCTCTCCCATAAAGTGAATGCTAGGATCCATTTTATTCAAACAAAACAAAAACAAAAACAAACCGACGCTCCAAGCAAAGCACATAAGATGTGATGGAATAAAAATATAGTTTCAGGGGAGGAACCTGATAATGTTGTCGATGAAGAAGGGGATGCCTTGGGCATCCCCAAGCTTAGACGCTTGAGTCTTCTTGATATATGCAGGGGTGAACCACCGGGTGTATCCCCAAGCTTAGAGCTTTCACTCTCCTTGATCATGTTGCATCATACTCCTCTCTTGATCCTTGAAAACTTCCTCCACACCAAACTCGAAACAACTCATTAGAGGGTTAGTGCACAATATAAATTGACATATTCAGAGGTGACACAATCATTCTTAACACTTCTGGACATTGCATAATGCTACTGGACATTAATGGATCAAAGAAATTCATCCAACATAGCGAAAGAGGCAATGCGAAATAAAAGGCAGAATCTGTCAAAACAGAACAGTTCGTATTGACGAATTTTAAAATGGCACCAGACTTGCTCAAATGAAAATGCTCAAATTGAATGAAAGTTGCGTACATATCTGAGGATCATGCACGTAAATTGGCTTAATTTTCTGAGCTACCTACAGGTAGGTGGACCCAGATTCGTGACAGCAAAGAAATCTGGAACTGTGCAGTAATCCAAATCTAGTACTTACTTTTCTATCAACGGCTTAACTTGGCACAACAAAACACAAAACTAAGATAAGGAGAGGTTGCTACAGTAGTAAACAACTTCCAAGACACAAAATAAAAACAAAGTACTGTAGGTAAAAACATGGGTCGTCTCCCATAAGCGCTTTTCTTTAACGTCTTTCAGCTAGGCGCAGAAAGTGTGTATCAAGTATTATCAAGAGACGAAGTGTCAACATCATAATTTGTTCTCATAATGGAATCAAAAGGTACCTTCATTCTCTTTCTAGGGAAGTGTTCCATACCTTTCTTGAGAGGAAATTGATATTTTATATTACCTTCCTTCATATCAATAACAGCACCAACAGTTCGAAGAAAAGGTCTTCCCAATATAATGGGACAAGATGCATTGCATTCAATATCCAAGACAACAAAATCAACGGGAACAAGGTTATTGTTAACGGTAATGCGAACATTATCAACTTTACCCAAAGGTTTCTTTGTAGAATGATCAGCAAGATTAACATCCAAATAACAATTTTTTAGCGGTGGCAAGTCAAGCATATTATAAATTTTCTTAGGCATAACAGAAATACTTGCACCAAGATCACATAAAGCATTACAATCAAAATCTTTAACCTTCATCTTAATGATGGGCTCCCAACCATCCTCTAGCTTTTTAGGAATAGAGGCTTCGCTCTAGTTTCTCTTCTCTAGCTTTTATAAGAGCATTTGTAATATGATGTGTAAAAGCCAAATTTATAGCACTAGCATTAGGACTTTTAGCAAGTTTTTGCAAGAACTTTATAACTTCAGAGATGTGGCAATCATCAAAATTCAAACCATTATAATCTAAAGCAATGGGATCATCATCCCCAATGTTGGAAAAAATTTCAGCAGCTTTATCAAAGGCGATTTCGAATGATTTTAGCGATTTCAAGCAGTTTTTAGCGCTTTGCATTAGAAGTGGAAACATTGCTAACACCAATTCTTTTATTAGTATGAGTAGGAGGTGCAGCAACATGTGTAGCATTAGCATTACTAGTGGTGGTAATAGTCCAAACTTTAGCTATATTCTTTTCTTTAGCTAGTTTTTCATTTTCTTCTCTATCCCACCTAGCACGCAGTTCAGCCATTAATCTTATATTCTCATTAATTCTAACTTGAATGGCATTTGCTGTAGTAACAATTTTATTATGATGATTCTCATTAGGCAAAACTTTTGATTTTAAAAGATCAACATCAAGACAAGACTATCGACTTTAGAAGCAAGTATATCAATTTTCCCAAGCTTTTCTTCAACAGATTTGTTAAAAGCAGTTTGTGTACTAATAAATTCTTTAAGCATGGCTTCAAGTCCAGGGGTGAACTCCTATTATTGTTGTAAGAATTCCCATAAGAATTACCATAGCCGTTGCCATTATTATAAGGATATGGTCTATAGTTGTTACTAGAATTGTTCCGGTAAGCATTGTTGTTGAAATTATTATTTTTAATGAAGTTTACATCAACATGTTCTTCTTGTGCAACCAATGAAGCTAATGGAACATTATTAGGATCAATATTAGTCCTATCATTCACAAGCATAGACATAATAGCATCAATCTTATCACTCAAGGAAGAGGTTTCTTCGACAGAATTTACCTTCTTACCTTGTGGAGCTCTTTCCGTGTGCCATTCAGAGTAATTGATCATCATATTATCAAGAAGCTTTGTTGCTTCACCAAGAGTGATGGACATAAAGGTACCTCCAGCAGCTGAATCCAATAAATTCCGTGAAGAAAAATTTAGTCCTGCATAGAAGGTTTGGATGATCATCCAAGTAGTCAGTCCATGGGTTGGGCAATTTTTAACCAAAGATTTCATTCTTTCCCAAGCTTGAGCAACATGTTCAGTATCTAATTGTTTAAAATTCATTATGCTACTCCTCAAAGATATAATTTTAGCAGGGGGATAATATCTACCAATAAAAGCATCCTTGCATTTAGTCCATGAATCAATACTATTCTTAGGCAGAGATAGCAACCAATCTTTAGCTCTTCCTCTTAATGAGAAAGGGAACAATTTTAGTTTAATAATATCACCATCTACATCTTTATATTTTTGCATTTCACATAATTCAACAAAATTATTAAGATGGGCAGCAGCATCATCAGAACTAACACCAGAAAATTGCTCTCGCATAACAAGATTCAGTAAAGCAGGTTTAATTTCAAAGAATTCTGCTGTAGTAGCAGGTGGAGCAATAGGTGTGCATAAGAAATCATTATTATTTGTGGTTGTGAAGTCACACAACTTAGTGTTTTCAGCGTTGGCCATTTTAGCAACAGTAAATAAAGCAAACTAGATAAAGTAAATGCAAGTAAACTATTTTTTGTGTGTTTTAGATATAGCAAACAAGATAGCAAATAAAGTAAAACTAGCAACTAATTTTTTTTGTATTTTGATTTAGTGCAGCAAACAAAGTAGTAAATAAAACTAAGCAAGACAAAAACAAAGTAAAGAGATTGAGAAGTGGAGACTCCCCTTGCGGCGTGTCTTGATCTCCCGACAACGGCGCCAGAAATTTGCTTGATGCGTGTGGTTGGCACGTCCGTTGGGAACCCCAAGAGGAAGGTGTGATGCGCACAGCGGCAAGTTTCCCTCAGTAAGAAACCAAGGTTTAATCGGACCAGTAGGAGTCAAGAAGCACGTTGAAGGTTGATGGCGGCGAAATGTAGTGCGGCGCAACACCAGGGATTCCGGCGCCAACGTGGAACCTGCACAACACAACCAAAGTACTTTGCCCCAACGAAACAGTGAGGTTGTCAATCTCACCGGCTTGCTGTAACAAAGAGTTAACCGTATTGTGTGGAAGATGATTGTTTGCAGAAAACAGTAGAACAAGTATTGCGATGGGTGTATTTCGATAAAGAGAATTGGACCGGGGTCCACAGTTCACTAGAGGTGTCTCTCCCATAAGACGAACAGCATGTTGGGTGAACAAATTACAGTTGGGCAATTGACAAATAAAGAGAGCATGACCATGCACATACATATCATGATGAGTATAGTGAGATTTAATTGGGCATTACGACAAAGTACATAGACCGTCATCCAACTGCATCTATGCCTAAAAAGTCCACCTTCAGGTTATCATCCGAACCCCCTCCAGTATTAAGTTGCTAACAACAGACAATTGCATTAAGTATGGTGCGTAATGTAACTAGTGACTACATCCTTGAACATAGCACTAATGTTTTATCCCTAGTGGCAACAGCACAACACAACCTTAGAACTTTACATCCTTTGTCCCGGTGTCAATGCGAGGCATGAACCCACTATCGAGCATAAGTACTCCCTCTTGGAGTTACAAGCATCTACTTGGCCAGAGCATCTACTAGTAACGGAGAGCATGCAAGATCATAAACAACACATAGCATAACTTTGATAATCAACATAACAAGTATTCTCTATTCATCGGATCCCAACAAACGCAACATATAGAATTACAGATAGATGATCTTGATCATGTTAGGCAGCTCACAAGATCCGACAATGATAGCACAATGGGGAGAAGACAACCATCTAGCTACTGCTATGGACCCATAGTCCAGGGGTAGACTACTCACACATCACACCGGAGGTGACCATGGCGGCGTAGAGTCCTCCGGGAGATGATTCCCCTCTCCGGCAGGGTGCCGGAGGCGATCTCCTGGATCCCCCGAGATGGGATCGGCGGCGGCGGCGTCTCTGGAAGGTTTTCCGTATCGTGGCTCTCGGTCCTGGGGGTTTCGTCACGGAGAGTTTGTTTAGGCGGAAGGGCAGGTCCAGAGGCGGCTCGGGGCCCCACACCACGGGCCGCGCGGCCAAGGGGGGGCCGCGCCGCCCTATGGTGTGGCCCCTCTTCGTCTCTCCTTCGGACTTCTGGAAGCTTCGTGAGAAAATAGGCCCCTGGGCTTTGATTTCGTCCAATTCCGAGAATATTTCCTTACTAGGATTTCTGAAACCAAAAACAGCAGAAAACAACAACTGGCACTTCGGCATCTTGTTAATAGGTTAGTTCCAGAAAATGCACGAATATGACATAAAGTGTGCATAAAACATGTAGATAACATCAATAATGTGGCATGGAACATAAGAAATTATCGATACGTCGGAGACGTATCACGGTGCTGGTTCTGAGCAGGTGCAGCGGTGTTGGCGGCAATCTTTGCAAGTTTCTGGGGGCACTCATTGGAGTAGTGACCCACAACTCCACATTCATAGCAGTTCACAGTTGACTTGTCTTTGGGAGTGACGGGAACAGCGTTGCTTCCAGTCCTCGGGGCAGTATTGGGGTTGTTGTTGTTACCGTTGTTGTTGTTGCTGTTGGGGTGGGTGTTGTTGTTGTGATTGTTGTTGTTGTTGCCTCCGGGCTTCGGGGGTCCTCCGTTGTTGTTGGTGTAGTTGGGGCGATAATTCTGAGTGGTTGGCTTGTTGTATCTTGGGGTGAATCCTCCAGAGGAGTTGTTGCGGTACTTCTGGGCATTGTTGGGCCCATTCTGGTTCATCATTCTTCTCTTGCGGTTCTCATTGGCTTGATGCAGCTTTCCTTCCATTTGGATGGCTGAGTCTACTAGGGCTTCGAGGTCAGCGAACGGAATGTTCACTAACACAGTTTGCATCTCATCATGCAGTCCGTTCAGAAATCTTTCCTTTCTCTTCTCGTTGGTGTCGGTCTCATCCGGGGCGTACCTTGACAGAGTAAGAAACCTGTCGCGGTATTCCACCACGGACATCCTTCCTTGCTTGAGTTCCCGGAACTCGTCTCTCATCTTCTTAATCAGTCCTTGGGGCACATGGTATTTGCTAAACTTAGTCTTGAAGTCTTCCCAGGTCATCATCTGTCCCGCATTCATTGCGCGGGCGCTTGTCCACCAGGCTCGTGCAGGTCCTGACAGGTAGTGGGTGGCGAACGATACTTTTCTGCGGCTTCTACTCCCGCAACTTCTAGGTTGTTCTCCATTGTCCTGGAGCCGATCATCGACATCTAGGGGCTCTTCGGTCTTGTTGAACATGGGTGGGTTGGTGTTCTGAAAGTTCTTCAACTTTGACCCCGGGTGGTCGTGGTTTCCATGGCCGTTGTTGTTACGAGCAAGGCTCTTGCAGTGCAGCAATGTTGGCTTGGCGTTCAGCTCTCTCGGCTTCCCGGTCAGCCATCATCATCTGTAGCATCTGCATCATGGCGTCTTGGGTGGCGTTACGGGTTGGTGGGGCCATCTGAATCATTGAGGTAGATGATAAGATAAGAGGGAAATTTCTAAGGTTTGTTTTGTTACGGTTTAAAAAGTTCATAACTTGAAAATTTGAGTAGTGTTGCGGAGGTAAAAACCAACAACACTTTTTCATTCATACCAAGCATCACATATTACAAATCTAACACACTGTTGGTTTGAAGAACCATTCATCGCTCTACGATACAAGGGGGATCCTGATACAACTCACACCTACTTAAGTGCTGGGGTGATACTACTCTTCAGGGTGGATTCTTCGTCTTCACGGGTGATGTGCTTGGCGAGAGGCGAGGGCATTGTCCAAATCCCTGCGGGTTTTGTACAGCCTGAAGTCCTGATGTGCTACATAGTGGTTCATCTCCGGGTGTGGTGGCATGGTCATCGATCTTCCCATGGAGTCATGTCTTGGGTAGTAGGTGAAGCGAGTGTTCTTGATCTTGTTCTCATTTTGTCCACACAGACGGGCAATTGCTTCATGCATAGCTCTGACTAGTCCTTCCTTCCAAGTGTTTCCCGTTACAGAAAACCAGATGGTTTCCCATACCGGGGCTCCAAGCTTTCTTCGTAGATCAGTAGAAACTTCCCACCGAGGGGGTTCTCCGGAGTGGTTGTTGAGGGGTATTCCGAAGAACTCGGGATACGGGTGTCCTAGATATTCCACTAGTTGCTTCAAATCCTTTTCGAACCTCAGTTATCCTCCGTGACCAAGCTGATAGCACTCCCATTTGTATTCCATCTATGAACAAAGAGGAGGAGTAAATTAGAGAAGTATTCCAGTGTGCAACATTTTAGATATTGCTATAAAGAAAAAGTAGAGCATGAATTTCTTATTTTGAAAAAGATCTCAAGGATAAGAGTGAGAATAAGTTTTTTTCACAAATATTCACTTCTTTGGTTTTGAAACTAAATTTTACAGACGTCCATTCTAACTAGGGTCTCCTAAGGTCAAACAATGGCTCTGATACCAACTTGTCAACACCCGGATTTTTAAGTCCAGATGCCTATTATGCCATTCATCGCAATCCCAGGAATATTGTTTTTGCGAGACATAATAGATTGATATCACAGAACATCATTCATTACAACATCGTAATTGTCTTACAACAAAGGATCACATGATCCAGTCTCATTACAATAGTAGATGATCTATTGATCAATTACAAAACACATAGCGGAAGCGAAGTAGCGTAGTAGTAGTCCATCTATTCCACAGGCAACTGTTGACGTCAGGAGTGATCCTAGTTTTCGTAGACGTCCTGCTGTCCTTCTTCCGGGTTCTGGTACTCCTCTTCATAGTCTGGCCATTTGAATAGCCAGGGACAAAGCCATGAGTACTTTAAAGTACTCGCAAACTAATACTAAGGTAAGTGTTATCAATTATGGAAGGGGATGCTAAGCTCTAGTTTCATTTGCATAAAGCCAGTTTTATTTCATAAGCACTTTAGTAAACCAAGACTTTTCATTTGCCTAACTTAACTCAAGTGGGAACATTAGTGTCATTCCCACAACTCAGTTGTGATTCAAAGTCAAAGTCACCTTTCAAACTCAAGTCACAAGTCACCATTCATATTTTTGGAAAAGTTCTGATGACGGAACAGTATGGCCTTTCCAACTGTCCATGACCGCGGACGCGGCTATTCGAATAGGTTAAACTCTGCAGAAGTTGTACACTTGTGCCACAACAATTGCAATAGCTCGTCAGGGTAAGCGGCCCGATTTATCGTACGCGATGCGCGAACTACCAATCCTAACCTTTCATTTACATACCCTAGTATAGGCACCTCTCCCCATGAGCTTGGCCTCCCGGTGATAGCCAACTGTTATCCCGGGAACTGCACAGGGCTTGGCCGTACAATTCACCTCAATTCACGTCATTTCACTTTCAACGGAGGCAGCCTCGGCATAACCCCTATGACGCTTGTTCAGAGGGAACCCATACTAAGACACATAAATTTCCAGCTAAGCCTTACCCAGATTCAGGTATTGTGGGGGTACTTGTAAAATTGGAATGGTATCGCATCCGAACCCAACCATCAGTTTTGGTAAAATTCACCAAGTCATTCACCAGTCATATTCACCTTCAAAATCTTTCAATAGAATGACTCATCATTCCAAGGTTTTCAAAGTCATTTCACACACACAAGTTCCCATCTAGAATAGCCAATTTTTATTTGGCACTAGCATCTAGGTATGAGGGGTGCTAAGTAATTTGCTTTGCTTCTAGGCTAACTTTGATACTCTTGTACTAATCCAAGACTAATCAAGTGAATCATAAATCAAAAGTACTTTGATAAAACAAAGGTAAATAAAGCTTGTAAAGTAAAACTGGGAAATAGGATCATAAGCATAAAGTAAATGGGGTAATGCCTTGCTCATGGTGAGCTTTGCACTTTGCAAGAGTATTATCTTGCAAGAATATTAGCTTGCCTTGGTTGAGGTGGTGGTCAAAGTTCTCTTCTCCTTCCTCTTGGTAGAAAACCTCCTCCTCCTGATAGTCTCCGGTGCTAGCGTCTATAAACGAATACGAGGGTAAAATTCACCAAACAAATATTAAATGGCTACTTAGCTTATTGGCTCACTCAAGATGATCTATTATCATCACAAACATTATTCAAACTTAGACTAAGGTTTCTTCTTAGGTTTTCGAAAACAACTCCCCTTATTGAAATGTGGATTAGGGTTTCTCTTTAGTTTGGGAGAAATAATTTCCTCTCATTGAACATTGTTAAGATTTAATTTCCTCAATTCATAAAGGTGAGATCATGTTGACCAAGGTCAATACTTCACATTTACCATTTGAGAAACATGATTTAAATGAGGTTCCATACCTCATGCAATTTAAATCCTATTTGATTTAATATCCACAAGTGAGCATATATGAGACCAAGCATTAGAGGTCATCACATTACTTTATACCACTTGGGAAAATGATTTAAATGAGGTGCAACACCTCATAGATTTGAAACCCTAATTTTGAAATAGTTTAAATGGGCTAGATTTTGACTACATAGCCAATACTTTGCTCTAGCCCATGATCATATGAAACAACTATAGTATTTTATTAGATAATAAATTAGACAACATCAAATGTGATTTATGAGAGGTGGAATCACCTCAAAATTCAAAAGGGTTGATTTTTAAGATTTATTTGAAGTTTGAAAAGTTACTTATTTGTTATTTTTACTGTTCAAAAACTACACAAGCTATGAGGTTGAAACCAGTGAGGTTTGTTAGAGAATTTCATGAGCTTTCCAAAATATTTTAAATCACTAATTTTGGATTTGTACAATTGAAGATATTCAAAATCTAGCAAAGTATCAGAAAGCAATTTAAAGGAAATAAAATAAAACAGGATTTGAATTTAAACAGGCGCGCGGGAAAGAATTGGGCCGGCCCAGTTGCTGGCCGGGCCGTGCTGCATGGCGCATGCACATCGCTCGCGGGTGGAGCATGCGGCGCGTCAGATCGGGATCCGACGACGCTGGGCCGTCGTGTTCCCCCCGATACTGCCGGCTTTCGGCGGCGCTAGCGCTCACCTCCGGGCACGGATCACGGCGGTGTTTGTTGCGTTTGGCTAGGATTTTCCAGGGCTTCAAATCGTTGTAGGTGGTGGAGGCTGAGGGGGTGAGAAAATGGAGCGGCGGTGGTGTGCTCTCCGGCGAGCTTCGGGCTCCGATTGGTGGCGATGGGAGCGAGAGAGACAGGCTAGGGGCGAGAGAGGTGAGCTGCTGGGTGGTGTGGTGAAGTCCAGAGGCGCAGGGGGGTTTATATAGCGGCTGAAGGCGCGGGGCGCGACGTGGTCGGCATGGCGGTGACGTCGCCGGGCGCGTCGGGTGCAGGGTCTCCGGGGACAGGGGCTGCGTCAGCTAGAGAGGTCTTGGGTAGGAGAGGATGCGTGCACAGTGGCCGGCTGGATGGCGTCGTGTGCAGGGCGCACGGGGTCAATGCCGACGTCGGCATCCTTCAAGGGCGTCGCGTCGTGGCGTTGCCAGGGCAGGTGAGAGGGGCAAAGCTGGTGTCTAGCATGTGTGTGAGAGAGAGAGGAGGCTATTGGCGCGGTGGGACGTGTTGACTTGCTGTGTGCATGCAGAGAGAGAGGGGTGGCCACGGGTTGGGTGATCAAGTACATGGCATGAATGATTTAATCCACCACTTGCTCTCCTTGTCCTATGGTGATGTCTAGCAGTGGTAAAGGGTCAAGGGTGAGGTGTGTGACAAGGTGAGAGAGAGGGAAAATGGCCAGGGCATGTGGGTGCATGGTGGTGACCATGGGAGTGACATGGTGAGGCATTGAGGTGTGCAAGTGTATTGCTTGGGTCAACTCTGGTGTTATGGTGTTCAGGGGAGTGAGAGAGGTCTCCTAGACATGGTGTGCATGGTGAGAGAGGCCTAGGGTGGTCACACTTGATTTATGAAAAAGTAGGTGTGACATAGGCTATGTACTTGGCTTGTCTTGGTACATGTGGATGATGTCAAGGTGAACTGATGTCATGGTTGTTGGTGTGGTACAAGGTACTATGGCTGAGCTCAAAAGATAGAAAAAGAGAGGGGTACATAGTTGGTAGGAGTGGTTGTACTCTAGTTTTACTCTATGTAACTAATGGATTCTTTTGTAAAAACACTCATGTGTGTGTAAAAGTTACTAAGTTTCTTCATGGATAGGTTCTAAATAATGTGTGGCACTCATTGGTGGTCTTGGTTTAAAATTTGGAGTGGTTTGGTGAAAATTTCAAAAGTGGAGGGAATCTAGAATTGGTTTCAAAGTGGCATTTTGGCTTGACTAATGTGAGCAATGGTCAACTCTCTGGTCAAAGTGGTCAACATGAAAGTTACTCACCTTGACCTGGTCTTGGATGACATGGATTTGGTTGACCAAGTTTAGTTTGAAGAAAAGTCAAAACCAGGGGGTAAAGTAGTGAACATTTTATAAAATGGCAATATGACCATTATCACATGTATGTTGATTTTGAGATTTGCTTTGATTTGATTTTGGTTTCTTTGATGCAATTGTGTTTGTTTATCATATATAAGAGTTTTACAAACAATAGATCAAGCAATGGTGGCCTTTGGTGAAGATTTGCAAAATTGGTCTTATGTGTATGTGAGTGAAATTGGGATTATCTCACCATTTGATTTCTCTCCATTTGATTTGACTTTTCTTGACTCTAATGTGGTTCTTATTAGTTTAGAAACATTTTCCAACCATTGAAACCAATTCAAATGGTCTTGCTCAAAGATTTGCAAAAATGGCCATAACACATAAGAGGTGATGTGCCAAATTTCATTATTCTTGTTAATTGTTCATCTTGCTTCCCTTGGGCATGGGTTAGGGTCAATTTAGTGTTATATTAGGTTGAGAGATGGTTTCACATCATTTGGTCAAGGTTTAAAGGCATAGATCAAGAATTGGGTATTATGGTTATGTGTCACATATGCCTCTATGCATATGTTGCATTTGAGTTTTAATTTGACTTGGCTTGACCCAATTGGTGTTGTTGAGTGTTGAAATGGTATATAGGAGTGATCCCACCATTCACCACAAGACTTAGGGTCAAGATTCTTAAATTCACAAATTTGCTATTTTACTCTCATATGCCTCTATGGCATTTTTAGTTTCTTTTTAATTTCTTTGGAAACCACTTGGAATTGGTTTGATAGGTACTAGGTAAGGTGTATGAAGGTTTTCCAAACCTCTAAACAAAGTAGAAAAGCATAGGGTAAAGATTTATAAAAATAGCCATAGGCACATATACCTTTTTCTTATTTAATTTCCTTTTATTTCATTTTAACTAGTATGGTGAAAAGAGGGGTGAGGTTTAGGGTTTAAGATCACTTTAAATACTAATAACAAGCAATCATGGCAATAGCACAAGAATTAAGCAAGATCACTAAGCATCAAACTTAATTTGATAAAAGTTTTTGTTGGTTCCAAAATTTGGAACTAGGGAAATTCATTTGTTTTGTTTTAAATTTTTGGGATGTTACAAATACTCGCATAATGATAAATCTGGTCCAAAAGGATTCAATCCTCTAAATATTTTATGATTCAGATTGCGCATTCTTCTCCCTAAATTTGTTTGCTTGATCACACATAATTGATGCACCGGCGGGTCCATAAATGTCTCAATTAAATCCACATTTCATCTCTGGTCCATAAATGGATTATGAGCCCAGTTCTAAAATTATATTTTACCCTGACAAAAATAATTACCTGGTGAAGAAACCATACCAATTATATAATCAAAGAATCAGATCTAAAAAAAAACTGGTTAGACGATCACATAAAATTGCCAGGTTACCAATGCACATTGCAACTTTCGGGATCAAGGGTGCACATGGATATGTTGGGTAATATGTGCATAAACTATTTGTCTATGTCTGGAACTGAGGATATATGTTCTGGAGTAGTAAAGTACGTTGGCCATCCCTAGCTGCGGTGGATCGCAACATCAAGTTACCCTGAGCGATTGTGCAAACTTTGTCTGAGATAACACATCGAGAACAATATGCAAGGATTCACACCTGCTGACATGCAAATACTGTAACCTAGTCGTTGTTTTCCTGGGATGTAGTTTGATCCATTGTGCTCCTGGTAGGTGATCACCATTGTTTTACATCGCCGATGATGCTAATGCTGAAAATTTTCCTGAATCCAGAAGCCAAGCGTGATCAGTGAAGCTATCAAATAACAGTAGAAAAATACATCTCACGCACAAACCTACCTCTGTGATGTCTCTAGAAGCACTTCTTTGATCTTATCTAGCTTAATTTTGGTTGTCTTTCTGGTGCCTCTTTGATCGATCTTGCAGGGCTGCGTGTCCACTCGTGATCTGTTGCGTCGTGTGGCCAGCCATACTGAGACATGAGCCGCTGATGATCGGCCGGCCGGCCATCCGTCCATCATCGCACAAAAACATGCAATTTGATTGCAACATGTTATATTATGCGTGGGCTCATTAGCTGATATTTGGTTTAGAAGCACACGATCTGATTACCTGGAAGTAGGAGAACGCATTACACCTGAAATTACCAAGATTACTTCAAGGTCAGCTGAGCAGGTACCAAACGCTGCGGCCGGAGATGGCGTGCAAACTTTGACCCCTACCTGATGCAGCCATGACGCACGACCTCTATGGTGTGGAATAGGGCAGATACGGCATCTCCATAGATCGGTCTTGTTCTCGGAAGATTTGACTGGAGGGGACGATTAGAGTTTTGTTTGTTTTCTCGGAAGGAGATGCTTCACGTGAGGAAAGGACGACATCCAACGGCCCGGAGATGAGTTAATGTTTAATCCGATGGATAAAACTTAATGATCTCTAGGATTAACGTGGTGGCTTGATGGGAGTCTCCAATTAGTAAATAATAAGATATATTGTGAGGCAAATAAATTAAAGTACATGTGTATATATATAAGTGTGTTTCTTGGCCACCAACGATATATAGATCGAGAGAGAGAGATTGAAATATATATATCCCCAAGAATATCTTCAAACATGTATTGAAATATATGCACGAATGATATGCAAGGTATGCCATGCGCACATGCACACTAATTATATATATTATGAGACAACTTAATCAAATGTGTTTTCATTGGAGATCGAGAACTTGTCAAAAATCAAGTTAATTAATTTATCAGTGCTAATTAGTTAATTGGTCGCCTACTTGATGAGAAATTAAGTGTCGTTGGCCTATATATATATATGTAGGGTTTAATTAGGGTTTAGGGTTTAGGGTTAGCTAGCTAGGGTTTTAGGGTTAGGGTTTACGGTCTAGGGTTTAGGGTTTAGTGTTTAGGGTGTTTAGGGTGTACATTTAGGGTTTATGGTCTAGGGTTTAGGGTCTAGTGTTTAGGGTGTACGTTTAGGGTATAATTAGGGATTAGGGATTAGGGTTTTAGGGTTTAAGGTTTAGGGATCAACGATCGGGTGCACACACACATTATTAGAGGCACCCGCGCCTTTGCGCATAAAGTGCATGCGTATATATATAAGTGTGTTTCTTGGCCACCAACGATATATAGATCGAGATAACAGAGAGATTTAAATATATATATATATCCCCAAGAATATGTTCAAAAATATATTGAAATATATGCATGAATCAAGTTAATTAATTTATCAGCGCTAATTAGTTGGTCGCCTGCTTGATGCGCAATTAAGTGTCGTTGGCCTATATACGTAGGGTTTAGGGTTTAGGGTTAGCTAGGGGTTAGGGTTAGGGTTTAGGGTTTAGGGTTTAGTGTTTAGGGTTTAGGGTTTAGGGCTTTAGGGTTTAGTGTTTAGGGTGTTTAGGGGGTGTATGTTTAGGGTATAATTAGGGATTAGGGATTAGGGTTTTAGGGTTTAAGATTTAGGGATCATCGATCGAGTGCACACACACATTATTAGAGAGGCACCCGCGCCTTTGCGCATAAAGTGCATGCGTATATATAAGTGTGTTTTTTGGCCACCAATGATATATATAGATCGAGAGAGAAAGAGATTGAACTATATATATTTATCCCCAAGAATATGTTCAGATATATATTGAAATATATGCACGAATGATATGTGCAAGGTATGCCATGCGCTCATGCACACTAATTATATATATATTATGAGGCAACTTAATCAAATGTGTTTTCATTCGAGAGAACTTATCAAGATTCAAGTTAATTAATTTATCAGCGCTAATTAGTTGGTCGCTTGCTTGATGCGCAATTAAGTGTCGTTGGCCTATATATATGTAGGGTTTAATTAGGGTTTAGGGTTTAGGATTAGCTAGCTAGGGTTTTAGGGTTAGGGTTAGGGTTAAGGTTAATTAATCAATTAGGGTTTAGGGTCTAGGGTTTAGGGTTTGGGGTTTGGGGTTTAGTGTTTCATTAGGGTTTAGGGTATAGGGTTAGGGTTTAGGGTTTAGGGTTTAGGGTGTAGTGTTTAGGGTTTAGGGTCTAGGGTTTAGGGTTTAGTGTTTAGGGTGTACGTTTAGGGTATAATTAGGGATTAGGGTTTTAGGGTTTAAGGTTTAGGGATCTGATGTCTACGCCCCCCTCCTTTTCCTGTAGACAGTGTTGGGCCTCCAAGAGCAGAGGTTTGTAGAACAGCAGCAAGTTTTCCCTTAAGTGGATCACCCAAGGTTTATCGAACTCAGGGAGGAAGAGGTCAAAGATATCCCTCTCATGCAACCCTGCAACCACAAAGCAAGAAGTCTCTTGTGTCCCCAACACACCTAATAGGTGCACTAGTTCGGCGAAGAGATAGTGAAATACAGGTGGTATGAATATATATGAGCAGTGGCAACGGCACCAGAAAAGTGCTTTGCCCAGGACAGTAAACAAGCAGTAGTAACGCAGCAGTAGTAACGCAAAGAAACAAGTAAACAAGCAGCGATAGCAGTATTTAGGAACAAGGCCTAGGGATTACACTTTCACTAGTGGACACTCTCAACATTGATCACATAACAGAATAGATAAATGCATACTCTACACTCTCTTGTTGGATGATGAACACATTGCGTAGGATTACACAAACCCTCAATGCCGGAGTTAACAAGCTCCACAATTCAATGTTCATATTTAAATAACCTTAGAGTGCATGAAAGATCAATACGACTAAACCAAGTACTAACATAGCATACACACTGTCACCTTCATGCTAAGAAAGGAGGCATAGATCATATCAATGCTATCATAGCAATAATTAACTTCATAATCTACAAGAGATCATAATCATAGCCTACGCCAAGTACTAACACGGATGCACACACTGTCACCATTACACCGTGCAGGAGGAATAAAACTACTTTAATAACATCACTAGAGTAGCACATAGATAAATTGTGATACAAAACACATTGCAATCATAAAGAGATATAAATAAGCACTTCACTATGCCATTCATAACAGTGAATAAGTATTCTGTGAAATATAGCCTAAGAGACCCACACGGTGCACACACTGTCACCTTTACACACGTGGGACAAGGAGTCTCCGGAGATCACATAAGTAAAACTCACTTGACTAGCATAATGACATCTAGATTACAAGCATCATCATATGAATCTCAATCATGTAAGGCAGCTCATGAGATTATTGTATTGAAGTACATAGGAGAGAGATGAACCACATAGCTACCGGTACAGCCCCGAGCCTCGATGGAGAACTACTCCCTCCTCATGGGAGCAGCAGCGGTGATGAAGATGGCGGTGGAGATGGCAGCGGTGTCGATGGAGAAGCCTTCCGGGGGCACTTCCCCGTTCCGGCGGCGTGCCGGAACAGAGACTCCTGTCCCCCAGATCTTGGCTTCGCGATGGCGGCGGCTCTGGAAGGTTTCTGTGGGTTTCGTCGATCGTATCAGGGTTTTCACGACGGAGGCTTTAAATAGGCGGAAGGGCAAGGTCGGTGGACTTCTAGGGGGCCCACACTATAGGGGGGCGCGGGCCCCCCCTTGGCCGCGCCGGCCTAGGGTTTGGTGGCCCTGTGCCCCCTCTCTGGCGGTTCTCGTGTGTTCTGGATGCTTCCGGGCAAAATAGGAACCTGGGCGTTGATTTCGTCCGATTCCGAGAATATTTCTTTACTAGGATTTCTGAAACCAAAAACAGCAGAAAACAACAACTGGCACTTCGGCATCTTGTTAATAGGTTAGTTCCAGAAAATGCACGAATATGACATAAAGTGTGCATAAAACATGTAGATAACATCAATAATGTGGCATGGAACACAAGAAATTATCGATACGTCGGAGACGTATCAGCATCCCCAAGCTTAGTTCTGCTCGTCCCGAGCAGGTAAAACGATAACAAAGATAATTTCTGGAGTGACATGCCATCATAACCTTGATCATACTATTTGTAAAGCATATGTAGTGAATGCAGCGATCAAAACAATGTATATGACATGAGTAAACAAGTGAATCATATAGCAAAGACTTTTCATGAATAGTACATCAAGACAAGCATCAATAAGTCTTGCATAAGAGTTAACTCATAAAGCAATAATTTAAAGTAAATGTATTGAAGCAACACAAAGGAAGATGAAGTTTCAGCGGTTGCTTTCAACTTGTAACATGTATATCTCATGGATATTGTCAACATAGAGTAATATAACAAGTGCAGTATGCAAGTATGTAGGAATCAATGCACAGTTCACACAAGTGTTTGCTTCTTGAGGTGGAGAGAAATAGGTGAACTGACTCAACATTAAAAGTAAAAGAATGGTCCTTCAAAGAGGAAAGCATTGATTGCTATATTTGTGCTAGAGCTTTGGTTTTGAAAACAAGAAACAATTTTGTCAACGGTAGTAATAAAGCATATGTATCATGTAAATTATATCCTACAAGTTGCAAGCCTCATGCATAGTATACTAATAGTGCCCGCACCTTGTCCTAATTAGCTTGGACTACCGGGATTATCGCAGTGCACATGTTTTAACCAAGTGTCACAAAGGGGTACCTCTATGCCGCCTGTACAAAGGTCTAAGGAGAAAGCTCGCATTGGATTTCTCGCTATTGATTATTCTCAACTTAGACATCCATACCGGGACAACATAGACAACAGATAATGGACTCCTCTTTTATGCATAAGTATGTAGCAACAATTAATTTTCTCATATGAGATTGAGGATATATGTCCAAAACTGAAACTTCCACCATGGATCATGGCTTTAGTTAGCGGCCCAATGTTCTTCTCTAACAATATGCACGCTCTAACCATAAGGTGGTAGATCGCCCTTACTTCAGACAAGACGAACATGCATAGCAACTCACATGATATTCAACAAAGAGTAGTTGATGGCGTCCCCAGGAACATGGTTATCGCACAACAAGCAACTTAATAGGAGATAAAGTGCATAAGTACATATTCAATACCACAATAGTTTTTAAGCTATTTGTCCCATGAGCTATATATTGTAAAGGTGAAGAATGGAAATTTAAAGGTAGCACTCAAGCAATTTACTTTGGAATAGCGGAGAAATACCATGTAGTAGGTAGGTATGGTGGATACAAGTGGCATAGTGGTTGGCTCAAGTATTTTGGATGCATGAGAAGTATTCCCTCTCGATACAAGGTTTAGGCTAGCAAGGTTATTTGAAACAAACACAAGGATGAACCGGTGCAGCAAAACTCACATAAAAGACATATTGTAAACATTATAAGACTCCTACACCGTCTTCCTTGTTGTTTAAACTCAATACTAGAAATTATCTAGACCTTAGAGAGACCAAATATGCAAACCAAATTTTAGCAAGCTCTATGTATTTCTTCATTAATGGATGCAAAGTATATGATGCAAGAGCTTAAACATGAGCACAACAATTGCCAAGTACCACATTACCCAAAACATTATAGCAAATACTACATGTATCATTTTCCAATTCCAACCATATAACAATTTAACGAAGAAGAAACTTCGCCATGAATACTATGAGTAGAGCCTAAGGACATACTTGTCCATATGCTACAACGGAGCGTGTCTCTCTCCCACAAAGTGAATGCTAGGATCCATTTTATTCAAACAAAACAAAAACAAAAACAAACTAACGCTCCAAGAAAAGCACATAAGATGTGATGGAATAAAAATATAGTTTCAGGGGAGGAACCTGATAATGTTGTCGATGAAGAAGGGGATGCCTTGGGCATCCCCAAGCTTAGACGCTTGAGTCTTCTTGATATATGCAGGGGTGAACCACCGGGGCATCCCCAAGCTTAGAGCTTTCACTCTTCTTGATCATAGTATATCATCCTCCTCTCTTGACCCTTGAAAACTTCCTTCACACCAAACTTCTCATAAACTTCATTAGAGGGGTTAGTACATAATCAAAAACTCACATGTTCAGAGGTGACACAATCATTCTTAACACTTATGGACATTGCTCAAAGCTACTGGAAGGTAATGGAACAAAGAAATCCACCCAACACAGCGGAAGAAGCAATGCGAAATAAAAGGCAGAATCTGTCAAAACAGAACAGTCCGTAAAGACGAATTTTTAATAAATACTTCCGTTGCTCAGATCAGAAAACTCAAAACTAATGAAAGTTGCGTACATATCTGAGGAACACGCACGTAAATTGGCATATTTTTCTGAGTTACCTACAGAGAAAACAGCCCAGATTCGTGACAGATAGAAATCTGTTTCTGCGCAGAAATCCAAATCTAGTATCAACCTTCGATTAGAGGCTTCACTTGGCACAACAAAACACAAAACTAAGATAAGGAGAGGTTGCTACAGTAGTAAACAACTTCCAAGACACAAAATAAAAACAAAGTACTGTAGCAAAATAACACATGGGTTATCTCCCAAGAAGTTCTTTCTTTATAGCCATTAAGATGGGCTCAGCAGTTTTAATGATGCACTCGCAAGAAATAATATTTGAAGCAAAAGAGAGCATCAAGAGGCAAATTCAAAACACATTTAAGTCTAACCCACTTCCTATGCAAAGGAATTCTGTACACAAATAAATTCATGAAGAGCAAAGTGACAAGATCAGGAAGATAAAACAAGTGTAGTTTCAAAAATTTCAGCACATAGAGAGGTGATTTAGTAACATGAAAATTTCTACAACCATATTTTCCTCTCTCATAATAACTTTCAGTAGCAACATGAGAAAACTCAACAATATAACTATCAAATGAAACATTCTTATCATGAGTCTCATGCATAAAATTATTACTCTCCACATAAGCATAATCAATTTTATTAGTAATAGTGGGAGCAAATTCAACAAAGTAGCTATCATCAAATATAGGAGGCATATTGTAATCATAATCAAATTCACTCTCCATAGTAGGTGGCACCAAAAGGCTACTATCATTATAATCATCATAAATAGGAGGCAAAGTATCATTAAAGTAAATTTTCTCCTCAATTCTTGGGGGACTAAAAAGATCATGCTCATCAAAACCAGCTTCCCCAAGCTTAGAATTTTCCATATCATTAGCAACAATGGTGTTCAAAGTGTTCATATTAATATGTTCCATGGGTTTTTTAATTTTCGGATCAAACCATCCATGTCTTAAATCAGGAAATAGAGTAAAAAGCTCATTGTTGTCCATTATGCCTTACTAGTGTAAACAAGAAACAAAAAGATGCAATTGCAGGATCTAAAGGAAATAGCTTCGAGTACTTACAGCGCCGGAAAATAGCTTGGTAGCCGAGGTCTGGAGTGTGAGTACCTTTTACCTTTCCTCCCCGGCAACGGCGCCAGAAAATAGCTTGATGTCTACGCCCCCCTCCTTTTCCTGTAGACAGTGTTGGGCCTCCAAGAGCAGAGGTTTGTAGAACAGCAGCAAGTTTTCCCTTAAGTGGATCACCCAAGGTTTATCGAACTCAGGGAGGAAGAGGTCAAAGATATCCCTCTCATGCAACCCTGCAACCACAAAGCAAGAAGTCTCTTGTGTCCCCAACACACCTAATAGGTGCACTAGTTCGCGAAGAGATAGTGAAATACGGGTGGTATGAATATATATGAGCGTGGCAACGGCACCAGAAAAGTGCTTTGCCCAGGACAAGAAACAAGCGTAGTAACGCAGCAGTAGTAACGCAAGAAACAAGAAACAAGCAAATGATAGCGATATTTAGGAACAAGGCCTAGGGATTACACTTTCACTAGTGGACACTCTCAACATTGATCACATAACAGAATAGATAAATGCATACTCTACACTCTCTTGTTGGATGATGAACACATTGCGTAGGATTACACAAACCCTCAATGCCGGAGTTAACAAGCTCCACAATTCAATGTTCATATTTAAATAACCTTAGAGTGCATGAAAGATCAATACGACTAAACCAAGTACTAACATAGCATGCACACTGTCACCTTCATGCTAAGAAAGGAGGCATAGATCATATCAATGCTATCATAGCAATAATTAACTTCATAATCTACAAGAGATCATAATCATAGCCTACGCCAAGTACTAACACGGATGCACACACTGTCACATTTACACGTGCAGGAGGAATAAAACTACTTTAATAACATCACTAGAGTAGCACATAGATAAATTGTGATACAAAACACATTGCAATCATAAAGAGATATAAATAAGCACTTCACTATGCCATTCATAACAGTGAATAAGTATTCTGTGAAATATAGCCTAAGAGACCCACATGGTGCACACACTGTCACCTTTACACACGTGGGACAAGGAGTCTCCGGAGATCACATAAGTAAAACTCACTTGACTAGCATAATGACATCTAGATTACAAGCATCATCATATGAATCTCAATCATGTAAGGCAGCTCATGAGATTATTGTATTGAAGTACATAGGAGAGAGATGAACCACATAGCTACCGGTACAGCCCCGAGCCTCGATGGAGAACTACTCCCTCCTCATGGGAGCAGCAGCGGTGATGAAGATGGCGGTGGAGATGGCAGCGGTGTCGATGGAGAAGCCTTCCGGGGGCACTTCCCCGTTCCGGCGGCGTGCCGGAACAGAGACTCCTGTCCCCCAGATCTTGGCTTCGCGATGGCGGCGGCTCTGGAAGGTTTCTGTGGGTTTCGTCGATCGTATCAGGGTTTTCGCGACGGAGGCTTTAAATAGACGGAAGGGCAAGGTCGGTGGACTTCTGGGGGGCCCACACTATAGGGGGGCGTGGGCCCCCCCTTGGCCGCACCGGCCTAGGGTTTGGTGGCCCTGTGCCCCCTCTCTGGCGGTTCTCGGGTGTTCTGGATGCTTCCGGGCAAAATAGGAACCTGGGCGTTGATTTCGTCTGATTCCAAGAATATTTCTTTACTAGGATTTCTGAAACCAAAAACAGCAGAAAACAGCAACTGGCACTTCGGCATCTTGTTAATAGGTTAGTTCCAGAAAATGCACGAATATGACATAAAGTGTGCATAAAACATGTAGATAACATCAATAATGTGGCATGGAACACAAGAAATTATCGATACGTCAGAGACGTATCAGGATCAACGATCGAGTGTACACACACATTATTAGAGGCACCCGCGCCTTTGCGCATAAGTGCATGCGTATATATAAGTGTGTTTTTTGGCCACCAAAGATATATATATATAGATCGAGAGAGAAAGATTGAAATATATATATTTATCTCCAAGAATATGTTCAGATATATATTGAAATATATGCACAAATGATATGTGCAAGGTATGCCATGCGCGCATGCACACTAATTGTATATATATTATGAGGCAACTTAATCAAATGTGTTTTCATTCGAGAGAACTTGTCAATATTCAAGTTAATTAATTTAGCAGCGCTAATTAGTTGGTCGCCTGCTTGATGCGCAATTTAGTGTCGTTGGCCTATATATATATATGTAGGGTTTAATTAGGGTTTAGGATTTAGGATTAGCTAGCTAGGGTTTTAGGGGTAGGGTTAGGGTTAAGGTTAATTAATTAGGGTTTAGGGTTTAGGGTTTAGGGTTTAGGGTTTAGGGTTTAGGGTTTGGGGTTTGGGGTTTGGGGTTTAGGGTTTATGGTCTAGGGTTTAGGGTTTAGTGTTTAGGGTGTTTAGGGTGTACGTTTAAGGTATAATTAGGGATCATGGATTAGGGTTTTAGGGTTTAAGGTTTAGGGATCATCGATCGAGCTAGTGCACAGACACTCGCGCCTTTGCGCATAAAGTGCATGCGTATATATATAATAAGTGTGTTTCTTGGCCACCAACGATATATATAGATCGAGAGAGAGATTGAAATATATATATATCCCCAAGAATATATGTTCAGATATATATTGAGATATATATATGCATGAATGATATGTCCATGGTATGCCATGCGCGCATGCACACTAATTGTATATATATTATGAGGCAACTTAATCAAATGTGTTTTCATTCGAGAGAACTTGTCAAGATTCAAGTTAATTAATTTATCAGCGCTAATTATTTGGTCGCCTGCTTGATGCGCAATTAAGTGTCGTTGGCCTATATATATGTAGTGTTTAATTAGGGTTTAGGTTTTAGGGTCTAGGGTTTAGTGTTTAGGGTGTTTAGGGTGTATGTTTAGGGTATAATTAGGGATTAGGGTTTTAGGGTTTAAGGTTTAGGGATCATCGATCGAGTGCACACACACATTATTAGAGGCACCCGCGCCTTTGCACATAAAGTGCATGCGTATATATAAGCGTGTTTTTTGGCCACCAACGATATATATATATAGATCGAGAGAGAAAGATTGAAATATATATATTTATCCCCAAGAATATGTTCAGATATATATTGAAATATATGCACGAATGATATGTGCAAGGTATGCCATGCGCGCATGCACACTAATTGTATATATATTATGAGGCAACTTGATCAAATGTGTTTTCATTCGAGAGAACTTGTCAAGATTCAACAAAGTTAATTAATTTATTAGCGCTAATTAGTTGGTCGCCTGCTTGATGCGCAATTTAGTGTCGTTGGCCTATATATATATGTAGGGTTTAATTAGGGTTTAGGGTTTAGGATTAGCTAGCTAGGGTTTTAGGGTTAGGGTTAAGGTTAATTAATTAGGGTTTAGGGTCTAGGGTTTAGGGTTTGGAGTTTAGTGTTTAATTAGGGTTTAGGGTCTAGGGTTAGGGTTTAGGGTTTAGGGTGTAGTGTTTAGGGTTTAGGGTCTAGGGTTTAGGGTTTAGTGTTTAGGGTGTACGTTTAGGGTATAATTAGGGATTAGGGTTTTAGGGTTTAAGGTTTAGGGATCATCGATCGAGTGCACACACACATTATTAGAGGCACCCGCGCCTTTGCGCATAAAGTGCATGCGTATATATAAGTGTGTTTTTTGGCCACCAACGATATATATATATATATATATCGAGAGAGAAAGATTGAAATATATATATTTATCCCCAAGAATATGTTCAGATATATATTGAAATATATGCACAAATGATATGTGCAAGGTATGCCATGCGCGCATGCACACTAATTGTATATATATTACGAGGCAACTTAATCAAATGTGTTTTCATTCGAGAGAACTTGTCAAGATTCAACAAAGTTAATTAATTTATTAGCGCTAATTAGTTGGTCGTCTGCTTGATGCGCAATTAAGTGTCGTTGGCCTATATATATATGTAGGGTTTAATTAGGGTTTAGGGTTTAGGATTAGCTAGCTAGGGTTTTAGGGTTAGGGTTAGGGTTAAGGTTAATTAATTAGGGTTTAGGGTCTAGGGTTTAGGGTTTAGGGTTTGGGGTTTAGTGTTTAATTAGGGTTTAGGGTCTAGGGTTAGGGTTTAGGGTTTAGGGTGTAGTGTTTAGGGTTTAGGGTCTAGGGTTTAGGGTCTAGGGTTTAGGGTTTAGTGTTTAGGGTGTTTAGGGTGTACGTTTAGGGTATAAATAGGGATTAGGATTAGCTAGCTAGGGTTTTAGGGGTAGGGTTAGGGTTAAGGTTAATTAATTAGGGTTTAGGGTTTAGGGTTTAGGGTTTGGGGTTTGGGGTTTAGGGTTTAGGGTCTAGGGTTTATGGTTTAGTGTTTAGGGTGTTTAGGGTGTACGTTTAAGGTATAATTAGGGATCATGGATTAGGGTTTTAGGGTTTAAGGTTTAGGGATCATCGATCGAGCTAGTGCACAAACACATTATTAGAGGCACCCGCGCCTTTGCGCATAAAGTGCATGCGTATATATATAATAAGTGTGTTTCTTGGCCACCAACAATATATATAGATCGAGAGAGAGATTGAAATATATATATATATCCCCAAGAATATGTTCAGATATATATTGAGATATATATATGCATGAATGATATGTGCATGGTATGCCATGCGCGCATGCACACTAATTGTATATATATTATGAGGCAACTTAATCAAATGTGTTTTCATTCGAGAGAACTTGTCAAGATTCAAGTTAATTAATTTATTAGCGCTAATTATTTGGTCGCCTGCTTGATGCCCAATTAAGTGTCGTTGGCCTATATATATATGTAGTGTTTAATTAGGGTTTAGGTTTTAGGGTCTAGGGTTTAGTGTTTAGGGTGTTTAGGGTGTTTAGGGTGTATGTTTAGGGTATAATTATGGATTAGGGTTTTAGGGTTTAAGGTTTAGGGATCATCGATCGAGTGCACACACACATTATTAGAGGCACCCGCGCCTTTGCGCATAAAGTGCATGCGTATATATAAGTGTGTTTTTTGGCCACCAACGATATATATATAGATCGAGAGAGAAAGATTGAAATATATATATTTATCCCCAAGAATATGTTCAGATATATATTGAAATATATGCACGAATGATATGTGCAAGGTATGCCATGCGCGCATGCACACTAATTGTATATATATTACGAGGCAACTTAATCAAATGTGTTTTCATTCGAGAGAACTTGTCAAGATTCAACAAAGTTAATTAATTTATTAGCGCTAATTAGTTGGTCGCCTGCTTGATGCGCAATTTAGTGTCGTTGGCCTATATATATATATGTAGGGTTTAATTAGGGTTTAGGGTTTAGGATTAGCTAGCTAGGGTTTTAGGGTTAGGGTTAGGGTTAAGGTTAATTAATTAGGGTTTAGGGTCTAGGGTTTAGGGTTTAGGGTTTGGGGTTTAGTGTTTAATTAGGGTTTAGGGTCTAGGGTTAGGGTTTAGGGTTTAGGGTGTAGTGTTTAGGGTTTAGGGTCTAGGGTTTAGGGTTTAGTGTTTAGGGTGTACGTTTAGGGTATAAATAGGGATTAGGATTAGCTAGCTAGGGTTTTAGGGGTAGGGTTAGGGTTAAGGTTAATTAATTAGGGTTTAGGGTTTAGGGTTTGGGGTTTGGGGTTTAGGGTTTAGGGTCTAGGGTTTATGGTTTAGTGTTTAGGGTGTTTAGGGTGTACGTTTAAGGTATAATTAGGGATCATGGATTAGGGTTTTAGGGTTTAAGGTTTAGGGATCATCGATCGAGCTAGTGCACAGACACATTATTAGAGGCACCCGCGCCTTTGCGCATAAAGTGCATGCGTATATATATAATAAGTGTGTTTCTTGGCCACCAACGATATATATACATCGAGAGAGAGATTGAAATATATATATATATATCCCCAAGAATATGTTCAGATATATATTGAGATATATATATATGCATGAATGATATGTGCATGGTATGCCATGCGCGCATGCACACTAATTGTATATATATTATGAGGCAACTTAATCAAATGTGTTTTCATTCGAGAGAACTTGTCAAGAGTCAAGTTAATTAATTTATCAGCTCTAATTATTTGGTCGCCTGCTTGATGCCCAATTAAGTGTCGTTGGCCTATATATATATATGTAGTGTTTAATTAGGGTTTAGGTTTTAGGGTCTAGGGTTTAGTGTTTAGGGTGTTTAGGGTGTTTAGGGTGTATGTTTAGGGTATAATTATGGATTAGGGTTTTAGGGTTTAAGGTTTAGGGATCATCGATCGAGTGCACACACACATTATTAGAGGCACCCGCGCCTTTGCGCATAAAGTGCATGCGTATATATAAGTGTGTTTTTTGGCCACCAACGATATATATATAGATCGAGAGAGAAAGATTGAAATATATATATTTATCCCCAAGAATATGTTCAGATATATATTGAAATATATGCACGAATGATATGTGCAAGGTATGCCATGCGCGCATGCACACTAATTGTATATATATTACGAGGCAACTTAATCAAATGTGTTTTCATTCGAGAGAACTTGTCAAGATTCAACAAAGTTAATTAATTTATTAGCGCTAATTAGTTGGTCGCCTGCTTGATGCGCAATTTAGTGTCGTTGGCCTATATATATATATATATGTAGGGTTTAATTAGGGTTTAGGGTTTAGGATTAGCTAGCTAGGGTTTTAGGGTTAGGGTTAGGGTTAAGGTTAATTAATTAGGGTTTAGAGTCTAGGGTTTAGGGTTTAGGGTTTGGGGTTTAGTGTTTAATTAGGGTTTAGGGTCTAGGGTTAGGGTTTAGGGTTTAGGGTGTAGTGTTTAGGGTTTAGGGTCTAGGGTTTAGGGTTTAGTGTTTAGGGTGTACGTTTAGGGTATAAATAGGGATTAGGATTAGCTAGCTAGGGTTTTAGGGGTAGGGTTAGGGTTAAGGTTAATTAATTAGGGTTTAGGGTTTAGGGTTTGGGGTTTGGGGTTTAGGGTTTAGGGTCTAGGGTTTATGGTTTAGTGTTTAGGGTGTTTAGGGTGTACGTTTAAGGTATAATTAGGGATCATGGATTAGGGTTTTAGGGTTTAAGGTTTAGGGATCATCGATCGAGCTAGTGCACAGACACATTATTAGAGGCACCCGCGCCTTTGCGCATAAAGTGCATGCGTATATATATAATAAGTGTGTTTCTTGGCCACCAACGATATATATACATCGAGAGAGAGATTGAAATATATATATATCCCCAAGAATATGTTCAGATATATATTGAGATATATATATATATGCATGAATGATATGTGCATGGTATGCCATGCGCGCATGCACACTAATTGTATATATATTATGAGGCAACTTAATCAAATGTGTTTTCATTCGAGAGAACTTGTCAAGAGTCAAGTTAATTAATTTATCAGCGCTAATTATTTGGTCGCCTGCTTGATGCCCAATTAAGTGTCGTTGGCCTATATATATATGTAGTGTTTAATTAGGGTTTAGGTTTTAGGGTCTAGGGTTTAGTGTTTAGGGTGTTTAGGGTGTTTAGGGTGTATGTTTAGGGTATAATTATGGATTAGGGTTTTAGGGTTTAAGGTTTAGGGATCATCGATCGAGTGCACACACATATTATTAGAGGCACCCGCGCCTTTGCGCATAAAGTGCATGCGTATATATAAGTGTGTTTTTTGGCCACCAACGATATATATATAGATCGAGAGAGAAAGATTGAAATATATATATTTATCCCCAAGAATATGTTCAGATATATATTGAAATATATGCACGAATGATATGTGCAAGGTATGCCATGCGCGCATGCCAACTAATTGTATATATATTACGAGGCAACTTAATCAAATGTGTTTTCATTCAAGAGAACTTGTCAAGATTCAACAAAGTTAATTAATTTATTAGCGCTAATTAGTTGGTCGCCTGCTTGATGCGCAATTTAGTGTCGTTGGCCTATATATATATGTAGGGTTTAATTAGGGTTTAGGGTTTAGCTAGCTAGGGTTTTAGGGTTAGGGTTAGGGTTAAGGTTAATTAATTAGGGTTTAGGGTTTAGGGTTTGGGGTTTAGTGTTTAATTAGGGTTTAGGGTCTAGGGTTAGGGTTTAGGGTTTAGGGTGTAGTGTTTAGGGTTTAGAGTCTAGGGTTTAGGGTTTAGTGTTTAGGGTGTTTAGGGTGTACGTTTAGGGTATAATTAGGGATTAGGGTTTTAGGGTTTAAGGTTTAGGGATCATCGATCGAGTGCACACACACATTATTAGAGGCACCCGCGCCTTTGCGCATAAAGTGCATGCGTATATATAAGTATGTTTTTTGGCCACCAACGATATATATATAGATCGAGAGAGAAAGATTGAAATATATATATATTTATCCCCAAGAATATGTTCAGATATATATTGAAATATATGCACAAATGATATGTGCAAGGTATGCCATACGCGCATGCACACTAATTGTATATATATTATGAGGCAACTTAATCAAATGTGTTTTCATTCGAGAGAACTTGTCAAGATTCAAGTTAATTAATTTAGCAGCGCTAATTAGTTGGTCGCCTGCTTGATGCGCAATTTAGTGTCGTTGGCCTATATATGTGTAGGGTTTAATTAGGGTTTAGGATTTAGGATTAGCTAGCTAGGGTTTTAGGGGTAGGGTTAGGCTTAAGGTTAATTAATTAGGGTTTAGGGTTTAGGGTTTAGGGTTTGGGGTTTGGGGTTTAGGGTTTAGGGTCTAGGGTTTAGGGTTTAGTGTTTAGGGTATTTAGGGTGTACGTTTAAGGTATAATTAGGGATCATGGATTAGGGTTTTAGGGTTTAAGGTTTAGGGATCATCGATCGAGCTAGTGCACAGACACATTATTAGAGGCACCCGCGCCTTTGCGCATAAAGTGCATGCGTATATATATAATAAGTGTGTTTCTTGGCCACCAACGATATATATAGATCGAGAGAGAGATTGAAATATATATATATATCCCCAAGAATATGTTCAGATATATATTGAGATATATATATGCATGAATGATATGTGCATGGTATGCCATGCGCGCATGCACACTAATTGTATATATATTATGAGGCAACTTAATCAAATGTGTTTTCATTCGAGAGAACTTGTCAAGATTCAAGTTAATTAATTTATCAGCGCTAATTATTTGGTCGCCTGCTTGATGCGCAATTAAGTGTCGTTGGCCTATATATATGTAGTGTATAATTAGGGTTTAGGTTTTAGGGTCTAGGGTTTAGTGTTTAGGGTGTTTAGGGTGTATGTTTAGGGTATAATTAGGGATTAGGGTTTTAGGGTTTAAGGTTTAGGGATCATCGATCGAGTGCACACACACATTATTAGAGGCACCCGCGCCTTTGCGCATAAAGTGCATGCGTATATATATAATAAGTGTGTTTCTTGGCCACCAACGATATATATAGATCGAGAGAGAGATTGAAATATATATATATATCCCCAAGAATATGTTCAGATATATATTGAGATATATATATGCATGAATGATATGTGCATGGTATGCCATGCGCGCATGCACACTAATTGTATATATATTATGAGGCAACTTTATCAAATGTGTTTTCATTCGAGAGAACTTGTCAAGAGTCAAGTTAATTAATTTATCAGCGCTAATTATTTGGTCGCCTGCTTGATGCCCAATTAAGTGTCGTTGGCCTATATATATGTAGTGTTTAATTAGGGTTTAGGTTTTAGGGTCTAGGGTTTAGTGTTTAGGGTGTTTAGGGTGTTTAGGGTGTATGTTTAGGGTATAATTATGGATTAGGGTTTTAGGGTTTAAGGTTTAGGGATCATCGATCGAGTGCACACACATATTATTAGAGGCACCCGCGCCTTTGCGCATAAAGTGCATGCGTATATATAAGTGTGTGTTTTTGGCCACCAACGATATATATATATAGATCGAGAGAGAAAGATTGAAATATATATATTTATCCCCAAGAATATGTTCAGATATATATTGAAATATATGCACGAATGATATGTGCAAGGTATGCCATGCGCGCATGCACACTAATTGTATATATATTACGAGGCAACTTAATGAAATGTGTTTTCATTCAAGAGAACTTGTCAAGATTCAACAAAGTTAATTAATTTATTAGCGCTAATTAGTTGGTCGCCTGCTTGATGCGCAATTTAGTGTCGTTGGCCTATATATATATGTAGGGTTTAATTAGGGTTTAGGGTTTAGGGTTTAGGATTAGCTAGCTAGGGTTTTAGGGTTAGGGTTAGGGTTAAGGTTAATTAATTAGGGTTTAGGGTTTAGGGTTTAGGGTTTGGGGTTTAGTGTTTAATTAGGGTTTAGGGTCTAGGGTTAGGGTTTAGGGTTTAGGGTGTAGTGTTTAGGGTTTAGAGTCTAGGGTTTAGGGTTTAGTGTTTAGGGTGTTTAGGGTGTACGTTTAGGGTATAATTAGGGATTAGGGTTTTAGGGTTTAAGGTTTAGGGATCATCGATCGAGTGCACACACACATTATTAGAGGCACCCGCGCCTTTGCGCATAAAGTGCATGCGTATATATAAGTATGTTTTTTGGCCACCAACGATATATATATAGATCGAGAGAGAAAGATTGAAATATATATATATTTATCCCCAAGAATATGTTCAGATATATATTGAAATATATGCACAAATGATATGTGCAAGGTATGCCATGCGCGCATGCACACTAATTGTATATATATTATGAGGCAACTTAATCAAATGTGTTTTCATTCGAGAGAACTTGTCAAGATTCAAGTTAATTAATTTAGCAGTGCTAATTAGTTGGTCGCCTGCTTGATGCGCAATTTAGTATCGTTGGCCTATATATGTGTAGGGTTTAATTAGGGTTTAGGATTTAGGATTAGCTAGCTAGGGTTTTAGGGGTAGGGTTAGGCTTAAGGTTAATTAATTAGGGTTTAGAGTTTAGGGTTTAGGGTTTAGGGTTTGGGGTTTGGGGTTTAGGGTTTAGGGTCTAGGGTTTAGGGTTTAGTGTTTAGGGTATTTAGGGTGTACGTTTAAGGTATAATTAGGGATCATGGATTAGGGTTTTAGGGTTTAAGGTTTAGGGATCATCGATCGAGCTAGTGCACAGACACATTATTAGAGGCACCCACGCCTTTGCGCATAAAGTTCATGCGTATATATATAATAAGTGTGTTTCTTGGCCACCAACGATATATATAGATCGAGAGAGAGATTGAAATATATATATATCCCCAAGAATATGTTCAGATATATATTGAGATATATATATGCACGAATGATATGTCCATGGTATGCCATGCGCGCATGCACACTAATTGTATATATATTATGAGGCAACTTAATCAAATGTGTTTTCATTCGAGAGAACTTGTCAAGATTCAAGTTAATTAATTTATCAGCGCTAATTATTTGGTCGCCTGCTTGATGCGCAATTAAGTGTCGTTGGCCTATATATATGTAGTGTTTAATTAGGGTTTAGGTTTTAGGGTCTAGGGTTTAGTGTTTAGGGTGTTTAGGGTGTATGTTTAGGGTATAATTAGGGATTAGGGTTTTAGGGTTTAAGGTTTAGGGATCATCGATCGAGTGCACACACACATTATTAGAGGCACCCGCGCCTTTGCGCATAAAGTGCATGCGTATATATATAAGTGTGTTTCTTGTCCACCAACGATATATAGATCGAGAGATAGAGATTGAAATCCCCAAGAATATGTTCAAATATACGCACACACATGAATTATTAGAGGCACCCGCGCCTTTGCGCATAAAGTGCATGCATAGGTGTGTTGTTCTGGCCACCAACGATAGATCGAGAGAGATAGATAGATTGAAATCCCCAAGAATTAGAGGACCCCTTGCACAAGTGCTGGCCATCTATATATAATATGAATCCCAATAATGTTCATACATGATAGGGCATATGGTGTGAAGCAATTTTTTTTCGAGAACTTGTAAAGATTCAAATTTATCTGTGCTAATGGAAACTAGTGCACATTAGAGGACCCCCTCTTACACGTGTTGGCCATCTATGTATAGTTTGAATCCAAATAATGTTCATACATGATAGGCTATATGTGAATCAATTTTTTCTTCCAAGAACTTGTCAAGATTCAAATTTATCGGTGCTAATGGAAACTAGTGCGCACTAGACGAGCCCCTTGCGCAAGTGCTGGCCATTACATATAGTTTAAAACTCAAGAATGTTCATACATGATAGGCCATATGTGCAAAGGAATTTTTTTCCCCGTGAACTTGTCAAAATTCAAGTTTATCGGTGCAAATGGAAACTAGTCCAAAAAATTACATAGAGGTCCAAGAGAACTAGACAATAACTAATAGGACCTGCAACTTTACAAAAAGGACCCCAAAACATATAGCAAAAAATCAATCGAGTCCTTCTGGACCGCACATCAGATCTCTGCTCCGCATCCTTTCCAGCAACTCCGTCGCCGGGGACGCACCACTTGGGACGGTGTCGCCGGTAGTCGCCAGGACGAAGGAGAAGAAGGGCCTCAGCAACGGCACATTGGCTCTGAGAAGGGCCGCTGAAAGGCCAAGATGTTCACGGGCAAGACGTATGACGCCGTCGTATGCCCCGAGCTTGTGAACGTTAGCAGCTTGACTTCCCCATTGACCAGATCTGAAGCACTGACCAAAGCAAGCCTCACCGTTAGCGCCATCACCTTGATGGCACCAGATCGGGGTTTGGCCGGCAAGATCCGCCAGATTCACCGTAGGCCAGATCTGAAGCCGATGACGAGATCCCCGACTCCATTGCGCCATTCTGCTCATGGGAAACACTAGATCTAAGCTTACAACAACATGAACTCCCTCGGATCCAAATTAACTGACTCAACTTTGCTTATCTAAATATGGATGTATCCACACATGTTTTTACTCGAGATACATACACGTCTAAGGAAAGCTGAATCAATTAATTTAGTTCGGAGGGTGTACGATATACAGAGAGAAGTCAGCCTCGTCTCCGGCCGGCGAGGCTGCCGGAGAGAAGGGGGAGAGGTGCCAGGGGAGTGGGAGAGACTTGAGAGAGAAAGAGAAGAGGAAGAAATGAGAGCTCCCTGGGGAAGAACATTATTTTTGTCGTTCTGCTCGTAGCTTGAAACTGAAAATTTCGGCCGCGCGCCAAATCATCCCGCCGCATCCATTCGAAAATCCCGTGACCAGTTTTACCCTTTTAACCCTGGTCCGGAAGCTACAACCCATCGACCATGGAGGGCTCATTCGGTAACAATGAAATATCTTGCCTAGATCCCGAACCCTCCCCACAGGCCCACACCCACCCACCAACCATTCGCCCCATTAGCTCAAAAATACTCTCACACGCCAAAGCTCTGACTCTCTACAGTACTAGATCTGCTTCACCGCCGGCATACTCCTCCACAGCCTAGCCTTGATCATGTTGGCTGTCCACCCACCTGATCCGCTCCCCCGCCGCCCTCGCAACCGACGGATCTGCTTCACCGCCGACCTCTCCACCGACGGATCTGCATCACCGCCGACCTCGCCACCGACGGATCTGCTTCACCGCCGACCTCATCCACAGCGTAGCAATCAACGCCTTTCCCGTCGACGCACCGGATCCTCTCCAACGGAACCGTGTCTACTTCACCGCGCCCCCCCTCCACAGAAGCCGATCTATTCCACCGACTACCACGGTGCAGCGGCTGTATCAACTTCACCGAATCCCTTGCCAGCCAACCAGATCTGCTTCACTAACGCCCGCTTCTACTTAAACAGGATCGACTCATCGTCTCCCGCGTTCGCCGCCGCTGGAATGCAAGTTGCCGCCCCCGTCGACCCCGCCGCAGCTTGGTTAGTACGCTGGCCAGTTAGATCGCGGTGTTTCTTTAGCCATGTTTTGTGTAGTTATTTGCAGATCTCATATGCCATTAAATTTCTTGATGTGTTACTTCGCATGAAGTTCGTTTAAATATTGTACAGTACCAAAGCATTATCCGATCGCTACCATCCTGTTCATTCTACTGACACCTGTGTGCATCCACATATTTATAGGGGACCCATTCATTTGCTGCCAACTGTTTTTGTACTGCATGCTATTCCTTTTATAGTCATGCTATGGGCATTTCCAATCTGGTTGTTCTTATACCACGTCATTAGCTCACCGCTAGCCGCTAGCTGTTTTCTCGTGTCTGCTATTCTTTTACTGCTTTTATAATCATGCTATGTGCATTTCCAATCTGCTTGCTCTTATACCTCGTCTTTAGCTTATAGCTATTTTTTTCCATGAATGCTCTGTCGCAGCTTGTATAGTTATTGCTGCGTGCATGTCTGGTCTTTGTATTATCGTAGACTAACTTGTCAATGTTATTTTTCCTAGGGATTGATCATGCGAACCACTTATTAGAATATCCAACATTAACAGCGGGGACGCTAGGGAAGGTTGGAATCTGAGTTCTTAGTTGGTAACTTTGGCAGTTTACTTCCGTTATTATCTATAACCTATATGCATTGTTCCTTATGCAAGAGATAAACACTTGGAACCCTGCCATAGCAATGCCATCCATGCTTTACTATGTTTCTGCCTATTTGATATGCTTGTCTTGGAGCAACTGCGAAGGTGATTTGAACCTGAAATTTGGTCATTCTTAATGCCAGTTTACTTTATGTGGAAAACCTTGGCATTACCCTACTCTAAATCTGAATGTCTGAAATTCGTATCTCATGCAAAGCAACATCTAGTTGGTTTTAATCTGATATCTGGTAAATATTGGCTTATTCATTTGGCAGCTCAAGTTTTTTGTTATTTGAAACCAGCAGACTTGGTCTTAAATGTGATATCTAAACACAGATTAAGGACAATGGAGCAGGAGGATTAGCATTTCACTTGATGGCTGAACCTAAAATGACAGGCATGTCGACCACGACTAGTGCACGCAAGAGAAGGACCTACAATGAGCCGCATGTTACGCTACATGTCGTTATCTCGATCTCTACATTGCGTAATACATGTTTGAATAGTTAATTGTTGTAACTATTTTTGCAATATTACTGTAATGCGCTTTAGTGAAGCAGTCATCATTAGAAGATAGTCGCCAAAGCGACCACCTGTGCAACATTATGATGTAAAGTCTCGCTTAGTACAAGTTCCATACATTGTCTTATTTATGCAACTTGTTATTATCTTATATCTACATTGCATAATAAATGTTTGAATAGTTCACTGTTGTAACTATGTTTGCAATATTACTAGAATGCAGTTGTAATGAAGAAGTCCTTAGTAGAAGATAGAGCGCAAAAAAGGTTCCGGCGTGAGCCTATGCAACGATATAATGTAAGTCTGCGCTTAGTACTTGTGACTATCTCATATCGACAATGCTTAATACATGTTTGCATAGTTCATCATTTAATCTTTTTGCATTATTATCAGAATGCGATTCGATGAAGCAATCTTCATTAGAAGAGAGGCCCACAAAAAGTTCTGATCTTTTTCTCGATGCATCCTCTCATAGCCGTCAACCTAGACCATTCTTTTCATCAAACAGTGAACATCTCAAGGCTGTACTTTATAAAAGACATGGTATTGCTGCTTTAAGGTCTGTAGCTGATATGTTGACCATGAATACACAAGATTCAATCAAGGCGATTGCCAAATGTCAACATGTTATTGATGATGCTAATAGAAGTCCTCAATGATTCTATGTAATTTTTTTATTTGGGCACATTAATTGCCTTGTAATTTTCCTAGTTATTTTATTTGTGTATGTAATTGTGTCTATCATTGATATCAGATTTTAGGCTCATGAAATTTAATGCCAGTTGACTAGTCAAACAACCAGGGCCCTATAACAGATTGGACCGGCCCATTAACAGTAGTGTGGGACCCACTTTCATTTTGGGCCGGCTCACTTACTTACTGGGCCGACCCGTTAACAGGAAAGTGGGACCCACCTGTGCTTTTGGCCCGGCCCACTGTCTTGTTGGGCCAGCCCACTTGCTACATGATGGACCCCACATACTAAATGGGCCGGCCCTTTAAGAGGAAAGTGGGACCACCTGCGTTTTTGGCCCGGCCCACTAGCGTGTTGGGCCGGCCCACTTGCTATATGGTGGACCCCACATATTAAATGGGCCGGCCCTTTAACAGGAAAGTGGGACCCACCTGTGCTTTTGGCCCGGCCCACTATCTTGTTGGACCGGCCCACTTGCTATATGGTGGACCCCACATACTAAATGGGCCGGCCCTTTAACTGGGAAGTGGGACCCACCTGTGTTTTTGGCCCGGCCCACTAGATTGTTGGGCCGGCCCACTTGCTATATGGTGGACCCCACATACTAAATGGGCTGGCCCATTAACAGGAAAGTGGGATCCACCTGTGCTTTTGGCCCGGCCCACTGGCTTGGTGGGCCGGCCCATTTGATCTAATGTGGACCCCACGCACTAAATGGGCCGGCCCGATTAGCAGGAAAGTGGGACTCACCTGCTAATTGGGCCGGCCCAATAACTTCTTGGGCCGGCCCAGTTGCTTTAAGGTGGACCCCACTTTGTAAATGGGCCGGCCCGATAACATGAAAGTGGGTCCCACATGTTTTGTGGGCCATCCTTTTTGCCTGTTGACCAGTCAAACGAGTGCATTCGGCCCGGTCCACATGCTTAGTGGGCCGGCCCATTAATGTTTTGACCAGTCAACCTTAGAGGTTAGGCCCGGCCCACGTAACTAATGGACCAGCCCAGCTATATAGTTGACCGGTCAAACTAAGTCAGCTGGCCCGGCCCGCAAACTTAATGGGCCAGCCCGCTTAAGACGTGGCAGGCCTCGTGTGGGCCTACCATCTACCACGGGGTTTCAGCGGTTAACGTCGTTAACTGCCAGTTAACGGCGTCTGCCACGTGGCAGTTTGCATGACGTCAGCAGTCAACGGGCTCCCGGAAACACTTCTGCAACGGTCCGATTTTCCGTGGCGGAAGGGCACCCAAGCGCGACGGACCGACAAATACGTGGTAGGACTTTGCCTGACGCAGTTTCGACAACAGAACCCATATCGTCGGGTTAGGCCCATAGGCGACGAAAAATACCCCTTAGCGGACGATTTTGAGACGTTGTCTATCAGAACTTTTCTTGTAGTGTGTGCTATCATGTTAGATCTTGTGAGCTGCCTATCATGATCAAGATCATCTATTTGTAATGCTACATGTTGTGTTTGTTGGGATCCGATGAATATTGAATACTATGTCAAGTTGATTATCAATCTATCATATATGTGTTGTTTATGATCTTGCATGCTCTCCGTTGCTAGTAGAGGCTCTGGCCAAGTTGATACTTGTAACTCCAAGAGGGAGTATTTATGCTCGATAGTGGGTTCATGCCTCCATTAAATCTGGGACAGTGACAGAAAGTTCTAAGGTTGTGGATGTGTTGTTGCCACTAGGGATAAAGCATCGATGCTTTGTCTAAGGATGTTTGTGTTGATTACATTACGCACCATACTTAATGCAATTGTCTGTTGTTTGCAACTTAATACTGGAAGGGGTGCGGATGCTAACCCGAAGGTGGACTTTTTAGGCATAGATGCATGCTGGATAGCGGTCTATGTACTTTGTCGTAATGCCCGATTAAATCTCACTCTACTCATCATGATATGTATGTGCATTGTTATGCCCTCTTTATTTGTCAATTGCCCAATTGTAATTTGTTCACCCAACATGCTTTATCTTATTGGAGAGACACCACTAGTGAACTGTGGACCCCGGTCCATTCTTTTACATATGAATACAATCTACTGCAAACATTGTTCTTTACTGTTCTTCGCATACAAACATCATTTTCCACACCATACATTTAATCCTTTGTTTACAGCAAGCTGATGGCGTGTATTTCACACGTTCGTTGGGCAACCCCAAGAGGAAGGTATGATGCGCACAGCAGCAAGTTTTCCCTCAGAAAGAAACCAAGGTTTATCGAACCAGGAGGAGCCAAGAAGCACGTTGAAGGTTGATGGCGGCGAGATGTAGTGCGGCGCAACACCAGGGATTCCGGCGCCAACGTGGAACCTGCACAACACAACCAAAGTACTTTGCCCCAACGAAACAGTGAGGTTGTCAATCTCACCGGCTTGCTGTAACAAAGGATTAACCGTATTGTGTGGAAGATGATTGTTTGCAGAAAACAGTAGAACAAGTATTGCGAGATTGTATTTGATAAAGAGAATTGGACCGGGGTCCACAGTTCACTAGAGGTGTCTCTCCCATAAGACGAACAGCATGTTGGGTGAACAAATTACAGTTGGGCAATTGACAAATAAAGAGAGCATGACCATGCACATACATATCATGATGAGTATAGTGAGATTTAATTGGGCATTACGACAAAGTACATAGACCGTCATCCAACTGCATCTATGCCTAAAAAGTCCACCTTCAGGTTATCATCCGAACCCCTTCCAGTATTAAGTTGCTAACAACAGACAATTGCATTAAGTATGGTGCGTAATGTAACTAGTGACTACATCCTTGAACATAGCACTAATGTTTTATCCCTAGTGGCAACAACACAACACAACCTTAGAACTTTTCACATCATCCCCAGTGTCAATGCAGGCATGAACCCACTATCGAGCATAAGTACTCCCTCTTGGAGTTACAAGCATCTACTTGGCCAGAGCATCTACTAGTAACGGAGAGCATGCAAGATCATAAACAACACATCGCATAACTTTGATAATCAACATAACAAGTATTCTCTATTCATCGGATCCCAACAAACGCAACATATAGAATTACAGATAGATGATCTTGATCATGTTAGGCAGCTCACAAGATCCGACAATGATAGCACAATGGGGAGAAGACAACCATCTAGCTACTGCTATGGACCCATAGTCCAGGGGTAGACTACTCACACATCACACCGGAGGCGACCATGGCGGCGTAGAGTCCTCCGGGAGATGATTCCCCTCTCCGGCAGGGTGCCGGAGGCGATCTCCTGGATCCCCCGAGATGGGATCGGCGGCGGCGTCTCTGGAAGGTTTTCCGTATCGTGGTTCTCGGTACTGGGGGTTTCGTCACGGAGACTTTTTATAGGCGGAAGGGCAGGTCAAGAGGCGGCACGGGGGCCCCACACTACAGGCCGGCGCGGCCAAGGGGGGCCGCGCCGCCCTATAGTGTGGCCCCTCCGTGGCCCCTCTTCGTCTCTCCTTCGGACTTCTGGAAGCTTCGTGAGAAAATAGGCCCCTGGGCTTTGATTTCGTCCAATTCCGAGAATATTTCCTTACTAGGATTTCTGAAACCAAAAACAGCAGACAAAGAATCGGCACTTCGGCATCTTGTTAATAGGTTAGTTCCAGAAAATGCACGAATATGACATAAAGTGTGCATAAAACATGTAGATAACATCAATAATGTGGCATGGAACATAAGAAATTATCGATACGTCGGAGACGTATCAGCATCCCCAAGCTTAGTTCTGCTCGTCCCGAGCAGGTAAAACGATAACACAGATAATTTCTGGAGTGACATGCCATCATAATCTTGATCATACTATTTGTAAAGCATATGTAGTGAATGCAGCGATCAAAACAATGTATATGACATGAGTAAACAAGTGAATCATATAGCAAAGACTTTTCATGAATAGCACTTCAAAACAAGCATCAATAAGTCTTGCATAAGAGTTAACTCATAAAGCAATAATTCAAAGTAAAGGCATTGAAGCAACACAAAAGAAGATTAAGTTTCAGCGGTTGCTTTCAACTTGTAACATGTATATCTCATGGATATTGTCAACATAGATTAATATAATAAGTGCAATAAGCAAATATGTAGGAATCAATGCACAGTTCACACAAGTGTTTGCTTCTTGAGGTGGAGAGAGATAGGTGAACTGACTCAACATTGAAAGTAAAAGAATAGTCCTCCATAGAGGAAAAGCATCGATTGCTATATTTGTGCTAGAGCTTTGATTTTGAAAACATGAAACAATTTTGTCAACGGTAGTAATAAAGCATATGCATCATGTAAATTATATCTTATAAGTTGCAAGCCTCATGCATAGCGTACTAATAGTGCCCGCACCTTGTCCTAATTAGCTTGGACTACCGGGTCATCACAATGCATTGTTTACCAAGTGTCACAAAGGGGTACCTCTATGCCGCCTGTACAAAGGTCTAAGGAGAAAGCTCGCATTGGATTTCTCGCTATTGATTATTCTTCAACTTAGAAATCCATACCGGGACAACATAGACAACAGATAATGGACTCCTCTTTTATGCATAAGCATATACCAACAATTAATAATTTTCTCATTTGAGATTTGAGGATTGTTGTCCAAAACTGAAACTTCCACCATGGAGCATGGCTTTAGTTAGCGGCCCGATGTTCTTCTCTAACATATGCATGCTTAACCATATGGTGGTAGATCTCTCTTGCTTCAGACAAGACGAACATGCATAGCAACTCACATGAAATTCAACAATGAAAAGTTGATGGCGTCCCCAGTGAACATGGTTATCGCACAACAAGCAACTTAATAAGAGATAAAGTGCATAATTACATATTCAATACCACAATAGTTTTTAAGCTATTTGTCCCATGAGCTATATATTGCAAAGGTGAATGATGGAATTTTAAAGGTAGCACTCAAGCAATTTACTTTGGAATGGCGGAAAAATACCATGTAGTATAGGTAGGTATGGTGGACACAAATGGCATAGTGGTTGGCTCAAGTATTTTGGATGCATGAGAAGTATTCCCTCTCGATACAAGGTTTAGGCTAGCAAGGCTTATTTGAAACAAACACAAGGATGAACCGGTGCAGCAAAACTCACATAAAAGACATATTGAAAACATTATAAGACTCTACACCGTCTTCCTTGTTGTTCAAACTCAATACTAGAAATTATCTAGACCTTAGAGAAACCAAATATGCAAACCAAATTTTAGCATGCTCTATGTATTTCTTCATTAATGGGTGCAAAGCATATGATGCAAGAGCTTAATCATGAGCACAACAATTGCCAAGTATCACATTACCCAAGACATTTATAGCAATTACTACATGTATCATTTTCCAATTCCAACCATATAACAATTTAACGAAGGAGAAACTTCGCCATGAATACTATGAGTAGAAACCAAGGACATACTTGTCCATATGCTACAGCGGAGCGTGTCTCTCTCCCATAAAGTGAATGCTAGGATCCATTTTATTCAAACAAAACAAAAAACAAAAACAAACCGACGCTCCAAGAAAAAGCACATAAGATGTGATGGAATAAAAATATAGTTTCAGGGGAGGAACCTGATAATGTTGTCGATGAAGAAGGGGATGCCTTGGGCATCCCCAAGCTTAGACGCTTGAGTCTTCTTGATATATGCAGGGGTGAACCACCGGGTGCATCCCCAAGCTTAGAGCTTTCACTCTCCTTGATCATGTTGCATCATACTCCTCTCTTGATCCTTGAAAACTTCCTCCACACCAAACTCGAAACAACTCATTAGAGGGTTAGTGCACAATATAAATTTGACATATTCAGAGGTGACACAATCATTCTTAACACTTCTGGACATTGCATAATGCTACTGGACATTAGTGGATCAAAGAAATTCATCCAACATAGCAAAAGAGGCAATGCGAAATAAAAGACAGAATCTGTCAAAACAGAACAGTTCGTATTGACGAATTTTAAAATGGCACCAGACTTGCTCAAATGAAAATGCTCAAATTGAATGAAAGTTGCGTACATATCTGAGGATCATGCACGTAAACTGACTTAATTTTCTGAGCTACCTACAGGGAGGTGGACCCAGATTCGTGACAGCAAAGAAATCTGGAACTGTGCAGTAATCCAAATCTAGTACTTACTTTTCTATCAACGGCTTAACTTGGCACAACAAAACACAAAACTAAGATAAGGAGAGGTTGCTACAGTAGTAAACAACTTCCAAGACACAAAATAAAAACAAAGTACTGTAGGTAAAAACATGGGTTGTCTCCCATAAGCGCTTTTCTTTAACGCCTTTCAGCTAGGCGCAGAAAGTGTGTATCAAGTATTATCAAGAGATGGTGCATCGTTATCATGAGCTCCCCCATCCATAGTGGTACTAAGGGCTTTGTCAATTTTAGGCCTATAATAATACTTCTTTGGTCTAGGCACTTTAGAGACATACATAAACTTTTGCTCCTTACCCACATAAGCTTTCTCCTTATATTTAAGAGAAGAAAATGTTGAACCCAAGGTTCCCATAGCTTTTTCAAGTTCGTCAATCCTATTGATTTGATCATCATGGACAGCATTAGTTCCTAGGACACTAATTCTTTCATCAATTCCTCCTAAGGATTTATCAAGTTCATCAGTTCTATCAAGTAATATTTCCAATTTAGCTTCAATACTTGGAAAATTTTTCTCTATGGTTTCCAATTTTTTCATAACATCTTCAAGAGAGATTTCAGTTTTAACTTTATCAACAGGGGGTATTCCAAATAAGCTCTCAATAATGCAACTAGCTTCTAATGCAGGAGTACTTAGGAAGTCACCTTTTGCGAGACTATCAAGAACATATCTATTCCAGCTAGAGATACCAACATAAAAATTCCTGAGTAAAATAATGGTGGAGTGCTTCTTAGTGCATCTATTATGGGCATCACTAATTCTATACCAAGCATCTCTCAAACATTCTCCCCCTCGTTGCTTAAACGTGCGAACTTCAACTTCAGGATTACTCATTTTAGTAGTAGTAAATAAAGCAAACTAGATAAAGTAAATGCAAGTAAACTAATTTTTTTGTGTTTTTGATATAGCAAACAAGATAGCAAGTAAAGTAAAACTAGCAACTAATTTTTTTGTATTTTGATTTAGTGCAGCAAACAAAGTAGTAAATAAAACTAAGCAAGACAAAAACAAAGTAAAGAGATTGAGAAGTGTAGACTCCCCTTGCAGCGTGTCTTGATCTCCCCGGCAACGGCGCCAGAAAAAGAGCTGTTGCCGTGGGAGGCAATTCTCTGTGGTGTAGCTTTTCTTCAGTTCCCCGGCAACAGCGCCAGAAAAAGAGCTTGATGGCGTGTATTTCACACGTTCGTTGGGCAACCCCAAGAGGAAGGTATGATGCGCACAGCAGCAAGTTTTCCCTCAGAAAGAAACCAAGGTTTATCGAACCAGGAGGAGCCAAGAAGCACGTTGAAGGTTGATGGCGGCGGGATGTAGTGCGGCGCAACACCAGGGATTCCGGCGCCAACGTGGAACCTGCACAACACAACCAAAGTACTTTGCCCCAACGAAACAGTGAGGTTGTCAATCTCACCGGCTTGCTGTAACAAAGGATTAACCGTATTGTGTGGAAGATGATTGTTTGCGTAAAAACAAGAGAACAAGTATTGCGGAGATTGTATTTCAGTAAAGAGAATTGGACCGGGGTCCACAGTTCACTAGAGGTGTCTCTCCCATAAGACGAACAGCATGTTGGGTGAACAAATTACAGTTGGGCAATTGACAAATAAAGAGAGCATGACCATGCACATACATATCATGATGAGTATAGTGAGATTTAATTGGGCATTACGACAAAGTACATAGACCGTCATCCAACTGCATCTATGCCTAAAAAGTCCACCTTCAGGTTATCATCCGAACCCCTTCCAGTATTAAGTTGCTAACAACAGACAATTGCATTAAGTATGGTGCGTAATGTAACTAGTGACTACATCCTTGAACATAGCACTAATGTTTTATCCCTAGTGGCAACAGCACAACACAACCTTAGAACTTTCTGTCATCGTCCTGTGTCAATGCGAGCATGAACCCACTATCGAGCATAAGTACTCCCTCTTGGAGTTACAAGCATCTACTTGGCCAGAGCATCTACTAGTAACGGAGAGCATGCAAGATCATAAACAACACATAGCATAACTTTGATAATCAACATAACAAGTATTCTCTATTCAACAGATCCCAACAAACGCAACATATAGAATTACAGATAGATGATCTTGATCATGTTAGGCAGCTCACAAGATCCGACAATGATAGCACAATGGGGAGAAGACAACCATCTAGCTACTGCTATGGACCCATAGTCCAGGGGTAGACTACTCACACATCACACCGGAGGCGACCATGGCGGCGTAGAGTCCTCCGGGAGATGATTCCCCTCTCCGGCAGGGTGCCGGAGGCGATCTCCTGGATCCCCCGAGATGGGATCGGCGGCGGCGTCTCTGGAAGGTTTTCCGTATCGTGGTTCTCGGTACTGGGGGTTTCGTCACGGAGACTTTTTATAGGCGGAAGGGCAGGTCAAGAGGCGGCACGGGGGCCCCACACTACAGGCCGGCGCGGCCAAGGGGGGGGGCCGCGCCGCCCTATAGTGTGGCCCCTCCGTGGCCCCTCTTCGTCTCTCCTTCCGACTTCTGGAAGCTTCGTGAGAAAATAGGCCCCTGGGCTTTGATTTCGTCCAATTCCGAGAATATTTCCTTACTAGGATTTCTGAAACCAAAAACAGCAGAAAACAGCAACTAGCACTTCGGCATCTTGTTAATAGGTTAGTTCCAGAAAATGCACGAATATGACATAAAGTGTGCATAAAACATGTAGATAACATCAATAATGTGGCATGGAACATAAGAAATTATCGATACGTCGGAGACGTATCACAAGCTGATGAGATTGACAACCTCACTGTTAAGTTGGGGCAAAGTATTTGGATTGTGTTGTGCAGGTTCCACGTTGGCGCCAGAATCCCTGGTGTTGCGCCGCACTACACTCCGCCACCAACAACCTTCACGTGCTCCTTGACTCCTACTGGTTCGATAAACCTTGGTTTCTTACTGAGGGAAACTTGCTGCTGTACGCATCACACCTTCCACTTGGGGTTCCCAACGGGCGTGTGCTTTACGCGTCAACACTGGCCCACTTGGGTCGTTGGTCTCCCTTCCCGTAGGGTGGCCCGGTTGTCCCCCCTTATTGGGTTGCCCTATGGTGGCCCAATTCAGAGTGTTTACCTTTCTATTTATGTTTTAAAATTTTAATTCATTTATAAATAATAAAACATAGTATTAAGTCTCCGAACAATTCATTAATTCTAGTACTTATTCCGACACCTCTCCGAACAATTCCAGTATTCTCTCTTTTCTCTATCCATCACGGATTCAACTCAAAACGTTGTATACCCTTAAGTGTGCAACCATACGGGTTCGGGAATGCGTAGACATGATCGAGACGACTATATGATCAATGACTATAGGGGGTTATGCAAACCATAACGGCCCTACGCAAGCATGAATCTATGTTTATCGTTTGAACCTCAACGTCGAGTCTCATTCCCTTTGTTACACAATACCTAGTTTGTCTGAGATTTGATCTTCGGTATCTGGCATATCTTAGTTCTATCTCGTTACCGACAAACATATTCAACTTGTTATTTGGATATCATATCATCGTGACCTAGTCACATGCTTGCAAGTGGTTTCACCGAGTGGGGCCTTCGGTATCTATCCATCACAGGATGTACAAATCCCGCTATTGACACATGCTCGTCTCAACCCATCCCATTGGAATACTTGAGCAACACCTCTATGACTATCATGTTACGGTGTAGCGATTCATGATGTCAACGCAACAGCCGGTGATAGTGATTAAATATGGTCTCACAGTCTAAGGATTAGGTTACAATATTTTATGATGGTATCGCAATTCTGAACTTTGTGATTTGATCATATTGCAATACCTTATGGGTGTGTGTCCATCACGTTATAGAACATGACTCCATTATTAATGATATTGTTGTCCATCATCAAGAAACCTTGATCATCTATTAATCAATGGACTATCTTACTAGGGACAGGGTTTTGTTTACATACCACACATGTATTAATGTTTACGCTTAATATAGCATGACATAAAAATTATTATGAACAATCAAATATATGATAATGAAAACATCTTTATTTATTTGCCACTAGGGCTCATATCTAATAGTCTCTCACTTGCACTAGATTACAAATAAATTACTTTATATCTGGCAAAGCAATACCACCCATAGAATTTTGGCGATCATCATGCTTTGATTGTGGTAGAGGCTTTGCTAGTGGATCCGCGACATTCATATCCGTATGTATTTTGCAAACTTTTACTGCTTTGTCACAGACATAATCCCTTATGACGTGATATCTCTTGGGAATGTATTTGGCTACTAAGTGTGTGATACGTCCAAGACGTATCTACTTTCCTGAACACTTTCGTTGTTGTTTGCTCTCTATCTTGTGTGTTTTGAATACAACTAACACGGACTAGCGTCGTTTTCAGTAGAATTGCTCTGGTGTCTTGTTTTTGTGCAGAAATCCAACTTTCGGGAAAATTCCTGAAAAATATAGAAAAACAAATATTTCACCTGAAGACTCCCGGAGCCAGAAGACGAGACGGAGGGGGGCCACGAGGGGCCCACACCTACCCTATGCGCGGGCTAGGCTTGGCCGCGCCTAGGGGTGGTCTGGCCGCCTCGGCCACTGTCGAGGGTACTCCTCGCCAATGCCCTCCGATAGGGGCTTAGGGTTGATGGAATCCTGTAGGCTGACACGAGACATCGATTCACAGACAAGCGGGGAGAGCGATTTACCCAGGTTCGGGGCCCTCGATGAGGTAAAACCCTTACGTCCTGCCTGTCTGTTCTTTGATTATGAAAACAATGGGTTACAATGGGGTGCCGAATAGTTCGGCTGAGATCTAGACGAGATTGCTGTTACTAGGGTTACCTAGCTCTAAGCTTTTCCTGGCTAAGATTGCTAAGATTGTTCATGTCCTTCGGCAGCCCCTCTCCTGGCCTTTATATAGGAGGCCAGGTCTCAAGAGGTCTAACCGAATACGACTAGATTTACAGTAGTTTAGATCCAATCTTTCCTTGTTTGTTCGCTTTCTTGTCTTGTCCGTCAAGGAATCTTCTGGTGCGCCGACCTAGTGGCCCATCTAGCCTTCGGGTGTCTTCATGGGCCTCCAGTTGGTCAATACAGGATAGGGCAATGTCGGTTACTTGAAGGGTAGTCCCCACGTCAGTAGCCCCCGAGTGTCTAGCCGAAGATAATTCGGGTAGAGACTAATGCATGATATTCTTCTCCTTCATTGTTCTTGTTCATCTTGATTCTGCTTCACCTTCTTTTATCGGGTGCGTGTCAGCGCTCCCGATGGGAGTAGCCCCCGAGTCTAGGTACGGATGCTTGCAGTCCGTGCGTAGACTCAAGTTGTACTACTCGAATACTTTCCTCTGCCGAGTTTTTCGCAAGTCTTCATAGGTCATCCGATATATTTTCTTCACGCAAAGGATAATGAGCAACGTGCCCAACTTTTGTTGGTTAACTGCCGATGGCAAAACAACGTTACTCTACACAGAATCAAGTCCCCGGGCATGATCCTGGAGTGCAAAAAACTTTTATTGGATGTACATCATGCGCTCCCGATGGGAGTGTCTAGGTGTAATCGCTTGTGACCGAGAGCAGACTCAATCCTTTTTCTTTCGACTGCTCATTCTGTCGAATCTTTTTTTTATCGGGTGCGCATCAGCGCTCCCGATGGGAGTAGCCCCCGAGTCCAGGTTCAGATGCTTGCAATCCGTGCGTGGACTCAAATCCTTCATCCGATGACTTTTTATATTTCCATCGAGTGCCTCTTAATAATAATTTTTTATATGACGTCATAGCTGTGGGCCAATTGACGGGATTTGACTTGACGTGTAACTGTTGTGGGCCAATTGATGGGACTTGACCTGACGGGCCCACCCTAGTTCTGCGCGGGCAGTTTTTAGGTCTTAACTAGTGCACGCGCGGCGATCGAGGCATCTCCTCATTTTTCGCGCGACGTGGGAATAATGGGCCGCCGGTTCCACTCTTTCTTCTAGCGCCACGTGTATAGTCAGATCTGCTTCTCTCCCCACGATGCTTTGTGGAGTTATGGCCACGTCTGGGCTCAAATTCTTACGGGATAAATAGGGAGCCTCCTTTCTTTTTTACTTTTTACCCCGTTCACTGCTCATCTTCTCCCTCAAGCCTCCTGTTCTTCTGCCTCTCCATCAGAAGCTTCGTTCGCCATGGGTAAGAAGAAGAGTGGCAGCACATCGGAGGCGGCCAAAGTTAGCCGCGACTGGAGCGCCTCTGCCATTACCAACCGCGACATCAACAAACTTCGCGCCCTCGGCTTCATCTCCGCATCTGAGGATGACGTCCGTCTCCTAGGTCAGGTTTCTCGCCCGAGTCCCCCAAAAGGCTTCACCGTCATGTTTGTTGCTTTTCTGTTCCGTGGCCTCTCTCTTCCGGCGCACGGGTTCCTTCGCTCCCTTCTTTTCTTCTATGGGATCCAGCTCTGGCAGCTGACCCTGATACGTCTCCGACGTATCGATAATTTCTTATGTTCCATGCCACATTATTGATGTTATCTACATGTTTTATGCACACTTTATGTCATATTCGTGCATTTTCTGGAACTAACCTATTAACAAGATGCCGAAGTGCCAGTTCCTGTTTTCTGCTGTTTTTGGTTTCAGAAATCCTAGTAACGAAATATTCTCGGAATCGGACGAAATCAACGCCAAAGATCTTAGAATCCCCGGAAGCATCCAGAACACACGAGAGGGACCAGAGGGGGGGCACAGGCCCACCACACCATACCCTGGCGCGGCCTAGGGGGGGCCCGCGCCCCCCTATGGTTTGGCCAGCCCTTCGACCCTCCTGCGCTGCCTCTTCGCCTATATAAAGCCTCCGTCGCGAAAACCCTGATGCGTTCGACGAAAACCACAGAAACCTTCCAGAGCCGCCGCCATCGCGAGGCCAAGATCTGGGGGACAGGAGTCTCTGTTCCGGCACGCTGCCGGAGCGGGGAAGTGCCCCCGGAAGGCTTCTCCATCGACACCGCTGCCATCTCCACCGACATCTTCATCACCGCCGCTGCTCCCATGAGGAGGGAGTAGTTCTCCATCGAGGCTCGGGGCTGTACCGGTAGCTATGTGGTTCATCTCTCTTCCATGTACCTCAATACAATAATCTCATGAGCTGCTTTACATGATTGAGATTCATATGAGTTTTGTATCACTATTCATCTATGTGCTACTCTAGCAATGTTATTAAAGTAGTTCTATTCCTCCTGCACGTGTGTAAAGGTGACAGTGTGTGCACCGTGTTAGTACTTGGTTTATGCTATGATCATGATCTCTTGTAGATTGCGAAGTTAACTATTGCTATGATAATATTGATGTGATCTATTCCTCCTACATATGCATGAAGGTGACAGTGTGCATGCTATGTTAGTACTTGGTTTAGTCTTTTGATCTATCTTACACTATAAGGTTACTAAAATATGAACATTAATTGTGGAGCTTGTTAACTCCGGCATTGAGGGTTCGTGTAATCCTACGCAATGTGTTCATCATCCAACAAAAGTGTAGAGTATGCATTTATCTATTCTGTTATGTGATCAATGTTGAGAGTGTCCACTAGTGAAAGTGTAATCCCTAGGCCTTGCTCCTAAATACTGCTATCGCTACTTGTTTACTACTGCTGGCAAGCATTACTCTTTTGCTTGTTTACTGTTTTACTGCATTACTACTGCTGCAATACTACCACCATCAACTACACGCCAGCAAGCTATTTTCTGGCACCGTTGCTACTGCTCATATATATTCATACCACCTGTATTTCACTATCTCTTCGCCGAACTAGTGCACCTATTAGGTGTGTTGGGGACACAAGAGACTTCTTGCTTTGTGGTTGCAGGGTTGCATGAGAGGGATATCTTTGACCTCTTCCTCCCTGAGTTCGATAAACCTTGGGTGATCCACTTAAGGGAAAACTTGCTGCTGTTCTACAAACCTCTGCTCTTGGAGGCCCAACACTGTCTACAGGAAAGGAGGGGGAACGTGGACATCAGACCCCAAATTCCATCCTCCACCTTTCCATTTTTATCACCGTCTGCGAAGCCTTCCTCGGCATTGAGCCCCACTGGGGCCTTTGGAGGAAGATCTTCTATGTGAAGCGTCATAATGATAGCAACGGACCCCCCGTTGTCGGCGGCGTTGGCTTCGTTGTCAGGAAGGAGGTCGACTACTTCGACTATCCGATGAAGGAATCCGTCCAGGGCTGGCGCAACAAGTGGTTCTACCTTCGGGACCCTGCCGTTCCTGGGCGGCGTTCAAATCTCCCTCTTTTTGACGATGTCTTGGTGGCTCACAAGAAGAAGTCTTGGAACAACGCCCTTTCTCCCGAAGAAAAGGCGACAACCGATGAGCTATTCAAGCAAATTGTCACTTTGAAGAATTCAGGAGGCATGACGATGCGCGGTACTGAAGTAGTTTCAGTGTTCCTACAACGTCGAGTGCAGCCGCTTATGTCTCGCCCTCACCAGCTGTGGCTTTTTGCTGGTAAAAACGACAAGTCGAGGGTCAACTCTGCCGACCTTTCGGCAGATGAGCTCCAGAACGAAGTTCGTCGCCTAACATGCCTCAGCACCAAGGACACCATCGTCTTGACATCGGCACGCCCTCCTTATGATTCCAAGCATCCTCCGTCCAAGGTAACCTTATCGTCCTTCGTTTACTGTCATTACTCCTTCTTTTTGTTTGTGCCTTACACGTTTTGCTATCCTTCCGCAGGTTCCTGCTGTCGCCCAATGTTATCCTCCCTCACCCGAAAGCGGAGCGGTATTAGAGGATGACGATGACGATTCTGAAGGAACCGAGGATACCCAGCATGCCCTTGAGGACAGCGATGTCCAAGAGGAGGAAACTGCTGAAGATGACGCCTTCCTCAAGAGCAGACGTCGCAAGCAGGTACATGATGATCTTATCACTTCGGCTGAATCAAGTCCTAAAGGAGGAGATAATGATGCCGACGAAGCTGCTTCGCCTCCTCCTGCTAAGAAGGGTTCAACCAGTTTCTTCGTGGACGAAGATGATCTGGACTTGTGAGCATTTATACTCTTGTTACTTTCATTTCTTGTCACCTTGTATGCTAACTGCACGCTGTACTTAAACAGCTCTGCCGATGATGATGACGATGTTCCTCTCGCAAAGAGGGCTAAACTAGCTTCTGAGAGAGCAGCATCGGCTAAAGAATCGAACCCTTCTCCTGCCAAGTCGACACCTCCATCCCGAACGGGTGTAGAGAAGGTCCCAGTGTCGAGAGTCATTCCTTCCGATGATGCTCCCACCCCGCCGGCTGGCCGCGATCACGTAAGTACTTTAATCTGTCAAGCTTTGCTGAATTTCCATCACCTGACTCCTCTTGACTTTTTCCTGGCTGCAGCCAATTTATGCTATAGTCGATGCTGTAGCGGACTTTGCGGAACAATTTACTCGCCTTGAAGCCGAAAACTCCCAACTTCGGAAGGCCGTCAAATCTTCGGCTGATCAGGTGGTCGAAGCCAACAGGCTTGCTGCTGATGCAAAAAGTGAGAATGCCTTGTTGAAGGAAGAAGTAAATCGGCTGAAGCGTCAAATGAAGGATGACCAAGATGCCAGGCGTGCAGCGGCGGCTGCGATTGATGAGAAGGAGGGTGTCCTCCGTGAATCCATCAAGGATTTATTGGGTAAAAATCCTTACGGTGCTCCGCCCCTTTCTTGATGCTTTCTCCATTGATTACTAATACTCTCTTTTTCAGAGGCCGCCAATTTAACTGTCAGCCGACGCCATCAGCTTCGGGAGGATTCTACGGCCGACGCCTTGTCACTTGCTGCTGAGTCAAATGTCCAGATCCTCAGATTACTGCAGAAGTCCAAGGGAGCGCTGTCGAAGTTATACTCGATGATCTTCCCTAAGGCGAAGCTGGACAAGACTCTCGACGAGATGGCAGAAGCTTTCCTTGTCGATCCCTCCGAACCTGTAGAGGTACTGAAACGTCGCAGCCGCCTGATGGGTGCGGTTCTTACTTTCCAATTGCTTATGGGCCACGTGATGGGGTCGGAATTGGAAGAGTTCTCTAAGGCGCTGCCTGTTGATGATGAAAATCATCTAGTCAACCTTGAGCCTTTCAAGAGATCGGCAATAACTTGCGCCAACCGGCTTCTGAAGTTGGTGGATGAAGCACAAGCCGAGCCTGCTCCTGAGTCAGCCCCTGGTTCAACGTCGGCTAATCCTTGAACCGTTATTTGATTTGTTGTACATAATATTTTCGTAACACTTTTAAATTCGGCTCTGTTGCCAAACATCCTTTTTCCTGTATGATGTGCACTCAACGCTCCCGATGGGAGTTTTTATATTAATGCTTGGTCTGAAGTGAGGACGTGCTGCAGATTCCTTCATCTTCTTCCCGTGCTGAGCTTTTTTCGAATTCTTCGGGTAACGATGAATCAGGCCTTGTTCATCAGTTACGTGACCAGGTGTCTAGTCTAAATAAAGACATTACTTCCCTTCGTGCGATGGCTGCCTTGGTGAAGAAGAAGGGAGAAATAGCGTCTGCCATTGAACAATACGCTCTTGATGGTCTTCATGTTGCTACCGAAAGTTTGAACTGTGAGTATTAGCCTGCCTTCTGATTCCAGGTATAGCTTGAATGTTCTAACATTCGTTCCTTTTCCAGTCGTGGCTTCGGATGCAGCTGAAGAGGACAGGAAGATTCATGAAGAGGTTGAGGCGATGACCGATGTTGCGCACCCAACACATGGTTTATGGCTGCACCGTCCAAAGGCCGTCATCATGGCGAAGTTCAAGTATCGGGTGATGAAGGCACATTATTATTTTGATAAATACTATGCCCTTCTTACGATGGTTTGGCACACCTTGTTTCCTCTGGATCAGGCACCTGAAACTTTATCTGGCTTGTTCACCCGATTCAAGTCTCCAGGAAGGATTCGGCTGCTAGTGCGGAAAGAGCTTCTAGCTGGTGCTGAGCTTGCTTTTGCTTCCATATTGGCATGCCATCCATCTTTAGATTTAAGAGCCGTGGCTAACACTGAAAGGGATTTAAGCCAGTACTATGATGTTGCTAGAGGTCCTGCTCACACCATTGTTTCTCGGATGGAATCATGTCTCGAAAAGGAACTGAAGGCCCACTGGGACCGGGGATCCCGATTATGAATGTAATAGCCTTGTATTTCGCATAAGACTGTTTGCTGCGTACGCTGCACGCTTTGATTTGATTGATATTTTATTGTCGAGTGCGGCTGAGTGATCAGTTAAACCTGCTTACTCGAAGACTTCGTTGTACTTTATGCAATGTGATTGCGAAGTCGACATGTAATTTATGCGAAAGTTCGGCTTCGTCACACTGTGCACCTGTTTGAGCCTTATCTTAATGTAACCATCGACTGCAGCACTCGCGTATTTTTCGAGGCTTGGATTAGTTGTTTTTGTGTGTCATTAATCTTAGCTCTCGTTGAGAGTATTTAATTAATGCCATCGTGTAAACACTTTTTTTCTGGGCCAATGCTCCCGATGGGAGTTAGAGCTGATGGAAACGGTTCCGAACGTTACGTTCGGGTGTCAAAGTCTGAAGCAAGAAAAAGGGTAACAGAAATCTGATTAGATCTTTATTCATAATGCAAAGTAACCTTGTAGGCCGTTGAAAAATAATCGTATCCTATGTATAAAACCGTCATAATTGCGCGATGTTCCACGGATTCTCGACATCTTTTCCTGAGGCTGGATTTTTGAGCCGATAGGCTCCTCCTGGTATCACTTCGGTGATGATGTATGGTCCTTCCCATGGGGATTCCAGCTTCAAGGGTCTTTTTTGCTTCAACCGAAGTACCATATCTCCAACACTGAAATTTCGACTGCGTATTCGTCGGCTGTGATAATTTCTCAGTGCTTGTTGGTAGACCGTTGTTCTTGCCAAGGCAATATCTCGTGCTTCATCAAGGAGGTCGATAGCATCTTGTAGCGCGATATTGGAGGAGGACTCTGTGTACGCTGTTACTCGAGGCGCTTCAAATCGGACGTCGGCTGGTAGGACTGCTTCGGCTCCGTACACCAAGAAGAATGGAGTGTATTGAGTCGACCTGTTGGGGGTGGTTCGCAAACTCCATAGCACAGATGGTAATTCTTCAACCCAGGCTCCGGCTGCGCCTTTAAGGCGTTTCTTTAAACCATCCCCTATTAAGCCATTGATCCTTTCCACCTGGCCGTTGGTCTGGGGGTGAGAGACTGATGCGAATTTCAATTTGATTCCTCCATCATCGCAAAATTTCCTGAACTCCTCAGAATCAAAGTTGGAGCCGTTGTCTGTGACGATGCTGTGGGGCATACCGAATCGACAGGTTATTCCTTTAAAGAATTGAACCACCGTTTCAGCCTTTTGGTTTCGCACTGGTACTGCCTCGATCCACTTAGTGAATTTGTCGACTGCAACCAGTAAGTACGTGTGTCCTCCAGGTGATGATCTTGGCAACGGTCCAACTTGATCGAGCCCCCATTGAGCGAACGGCCATGCCAAGGGTATTGTCATTAAATCCGTTGCAGGAGCGTGTGGTTTCGACGAGAAACGTTGGCACGCATCGCACTTCATGACTAGATCCCTAGCATCCAAAGCTGCCGTTGGCCAATAAAATCCTGCCCTAAAGGCTTTTGCCACAAGGGCTCTGCTTCCTGCATGATGCCCACAGGTTCCTTCATGTATCTCGTGCAACAGCACTTTTCCATCGTCAATGGCGATGCACCTTTGGAAGATCCCTGAGATGCTGCGCTTGTAAAGCTCACCATTTATCACTGTGAAGGCCTTTGATCGTCTGACGATTCGCTTAGCTTCCACAGAGTCTTCTGGCAGCTCTTGTTTCGACAGGTACGCTAGGAATGGTTCGGTCCATAGAGGCTCAAGGAGGAGAACTTGTTCGGAAGAAAGGACTGGAGATTCTTCAGTCGAAGGTTTTTGCAGTGAGCTTTTTTCCAATTCTTCACTCGATGATTTTGCAGACGGCTTTTCTTTAATTGATCTTTGAGTGATCACTTCGTAAAAAACTCCATCTGGGATGGGGGAGCATGTGGACCCGATGTTTGCCAAAGTATCGGCTTCCTCGTTACTGGCTCTGCCGATGTGCTTAAGCTCGCATCCTTCGAATTTAGCCTCCATGTTCTGATACAGCTGCCGATAAGCAACCATGTTATCACTGACTGCATCGCACAGGTTCATTGACTGCTGAACCACCAGGTTCGAATCTCCGTAGATCTCTAGGCGCGTAGCGCCACACGCCTTTGCCATTTTCATTCCGTGCAGCAGTGCTTCGTATTCTGCTTCGTTGTTTGTCGGCAGGGAGAAATTCATGCGTAGTATGTACTTCATTTTATCTCCCTGTGGTGATATCAGCACTACTCCTGCCCCTGCTCCTGTACTCCGTTTTGACCCATCAAAATACATTACCCATGACCCCGACATGTCGGGTGTCGCTGGTGTCTGTGATTGGATCCAATCTGCCACAAAATCTGGGAGGATTTGGGATTTTACCGCCATTCGGTTGACGTAAGTTATGTCGTGTGGTGCTAACTCGATGGCCCATTGAGACACTCGACCTGTGGCTTCCGAATTGGTCATTATGCTCTTCAGGGGTGCCTCACTCACAACTTTGATCGGGTGCTCCGTGAAGTAGTGCCTCACCTTGCGAGCCGACCTCCATACTGCATATGCCAACTTCTGGTGATGAGGATACCTCTGTCTTGCGGGGGTAAGTACTTCACTGAGGTAGTAAACGGGCCTCTGCACACCATGAACTCTCCCTGCTTCTTCTCGTTCGACAACCAAAACGCTACTGAAGACTTGAGCTGTAGCGGCTATGTACATCAGCAATGTCTCCTTTTCGCGCGGAGTTACGGGCACCGGGGAGGTCGATAGGATTTTCTTCAAGTTGTCGAAGGAGTCTTGTGCTTCCTTTGTCCACTCAAACTTTTCTGACTTTTTCATCAAGTTGTAGAAGGGCAAAGCTTTCTCCCCTAGCTTCGCGGTAAACCTGCTAAGCGCTGCCAATCGACCTGCCAACTGCTGCACTTGGTGCAGATTCTTTGGCGGCTCCATGTCGAGAATAGCTTTGATCTTCAAGGGATTAGCCTCGATCCCTCTGGCTGATATGAAGTACCCGAGTACTTGCCCTCCTGGCACTCCGAAGAAACATTTCTTGGGGTTTAGTTTGATTTTGTATTTGTCCAGATTGTCAAAGGTCTCTCGCAAGTCGTCGATGAGTGTGGCTGCGTGCTTTGTTTTCACCACGATATCGTCGATGTAGACTTCAATGTTCCTTCCGATCTGCTCCGCGAGGCAGGCTTGCATGCAGCGTTGGTAAGTGGCTCCCGCATTTTTCAACCCGAAGGTCATGACGTTGTAACAAAAAACGCCGTGTGGAGTGATGAACGCAGTTAATTCCTGATCCTCCTTCTTCAATTTGATCTGGTTGTACCCGGAGTATGCATCAAGGAAAGAGAGACGATCGCACCCGGCCGTAGAATCGACTATTTGATCTATTCTGGGCAATGGGAAATGATCTTTCGGGCAGTGTTTGTTAAGGCTAGTGTAATCGATGCACATGCGGAGGGCGGTGGTGTCCTTCTTCGGCACCATGACTGGATTAGCCACCCATTCAGATTCCTTAAGCTCACGGATAAATCCCGCATTGCGGAGTCGATTAACTTCTTCACCGATTGCTCTTCTTTTAGGCTCGGAGAATCGCCGCATCGACTGCTGTACTGGCTTGGCCGTCGGGTCAACATTTAGGGCGTGCTCAGCGAGTTCCCTGGGGATACCTGGCATGTCGGATGGCTCCCATGCAAATATCTCCCAGCGCTCACGGAGGAACTCGATGAGCGCGCTTTCCTATGCGACAGCTAGGTCAGCCGAGGTGTTGACCGTTTTCTTCGGATCAGTAGGATGCACCTGCAGCTTTTTGGTTTCCTTTGCAGTATCGAACTCATCGGATCTTGCGTTTCGATTGTCGGCTGGTGGCTGTGTGTGATCTGTAATGGCGTCGATCGCGTTGAGTTCTTCTTTGGCTCCGAACTTCGAGGCGATCTTCTGAAATTCCCTGTCGCAGTTGTCTGACCGAGCGAAACTGCCATGAACGGTTATTGGGGTCCCGTTGTTGCCTGGCATCTTTAGTTTCAGGTACGCATAATGAGGCACGGCCATGAATTTGGCAAACGCAGGTCTGCCGAGGATGGCGTGGTACTGAGATTCCCAGTCGACTACCTCGAATTCGACCCTCTCTTTCCTGAAGTTACTGGGCGTGCCGAAGACTACGTCCAACGATGTTTTGCCCAGCGAGTAAGCGGGTCGAGTCGGTATGATGCCATGGAACCCTGTGTCAGATTCTTTTAGCATGTCGACTGTTAAACCCATTGCCCTCATCGTGCTGGCGAATAACAGGTTCAGGCCGCTTCCTCCGTCCATAAATACATTTCCCATATTGTATCCCCCAATCTGCGCTTCCAGGACAAGGGCCACGTGACCGGGCCTTGGGACGGCCTTCGGGTGGTCCGCCCTGCTGAAGGTGATGCTCTGATCTGACCAATCGATAAAATCTGGTGTATCAACCATGGCAACTTCCGCGTATTTTACTTCTCGGGAGAACTTTTTGATTTCTCTTTTCGAAAAGCTGGTTTTGTGGATCATGTTGATTTGTCCACGCAGCGCTGGGAATGCCTCGACTGGTACATATTCATCTTTTTCCATTGGCTCGTATGGTTCTGGTACATATGGCTCTGGCTGATGACCATAGGACCTTGCTTTCTCTTCCATTATGCGGACTCTTGATGCAGCTTCGGCTCTGAGGTCGTCGCAGAACTGCCGAATCTCTAGGAAGTGTCGGCAGTTCCTTAATAGATGGCTGGACTTCTCCCGACCATCTTTAGGATCAAAGTAAGAGTGGAGATAACATGGCACCTCAAGCTGTTCTGTAGCTGAGAGGTGTGGAGAACGGGTGCGTCCTCTAATTGACGACATGTCATAGCACCGAGAGTGGACTACTGTTCTGCCTTCCTCTTCATGGTGTGAGCTCCTCCGTTTCTTTCTTTGTCCAACTGCAGCGTCGAAATTTTCCCGGTTGCTCTCTCGTATGCTTCTAGATGAAGCCTTTAAGGTTGCTGCCGAAGGGATACCCTCCTGAGGCACGACCTTTAAGTGGGACGCACCGTCCCCGGGGAGGCGAAGAAAACCTCCGGAGTCGACGACGAAGTGGACGCCACCGAAAACAGCTTCCGCGTTGCGAGACGATGCCATAGAGTTCGGGTGAAGCTCTTCGCGGCACGGCACGAATTCAAAGGATCCGCAGCGGACCGGGTCTTTTGGCTTTGCTGGCGTCGGCGACTCGAGTAAGAACGCCGCAGATGTAACTGGTGCTGCCGATGACCTGCCTTGTGCCGACAGGTTTCCCACAGACGGCGCCAATTGTCGAGGGTACTCCTCGCCAATGCCCTCCGATAGGGGCTTAGGGTTGATGGAATCCTGTAGGCTGACACGAGACATCGATTCACAGACAAGCGGGGAGAGCGATTTACCCAGGTTCGGGGCCCTCGATGAGGTAAAACCCTTACGTCCTGCCTGTCTGTTCTTTGATTATGAAAACAATGGGTTACAATGGGGTGCCGAATAGTTCGGCTGAGATCTAGACGAGATTGCTGTTACTAGGGTTACCTAGCTCTAAGCTTTTCCTGGCTAAGATTGCTAAGATTGTTCGTGTCCTTCGGCAGCCCCTCTCCTGGCCTTTATATAGGAGGCCAGGTCTCAAGAGGTCTAACCGAATACGACTAGCTTTACAGTAGTTTAGATCCAATCTTTCCTTGTTTGTTCGCTTTCTTGTCTTGCCCGTCAAGGAATCTTCTGGTGCGCCGACCTAGTGGCCCATCTAGCCTTCGGGTGTCTTCATGGGCCTCCAGTTGGTCAATACAGGATAGGGCAATGTCGGTTACTTGAAGGGTAGTGCCCACGTCAGCCACCCCTTCAACCTCTCCTTCGCACTATAAGAAGCCCTTGGACCTGAAAACCGAGGGGGTTCGACGTTTTTCCAGAAAAAGTTCCGCTGCTCCGCTGCCACCAGAAATCCCAATCCAAGGACCAGAAACTCCATTCTGGCACCCTGTCGAGATGAGGATTCGGAGGAGATTATCGTCATCGCCATCACCGACACCTCTCCATCAACCATCCATGATTCCCCCATCCATGTGTGGGTAATTCTCCATTGTAGGCTCTAGGGGTGGTAGGGATTGGATAAGATTGGTCATGTAATAGTTATAAGATTGTCATGACCATAGTGCCTAGTATCCGTTGTTAGTATTTTTTACATTGTTGCAACTTGCTATGCGTAACGCTTGTCACTTTGGGCCCAAGTGCCATGATCTCAAATCTGAACAGGTTATTGATTCATGGGGATAATTATTGTTTTTGATCATATCTGCAAGTTGTATACACATATTGTTGTCCGGAACCCGAGGCCCCAAAGTGACCAAGAATTGGGATAACCGGGGTGGATGGATATGATGTGAGGATCACGTGTGTTCATGGAGTGTTAATGATTTGCTCCAGTACTCTATTAAAAGGAGTACCTTATTTACCAGTAGTTTCCCTAGAGGCCCCGCTGCAACGGGCTTATAGGACAAAAGATGTCGTGCAAGTTTCTCATTGCGAGCACGCACGATTAAATAGGAACACATGCATATGGAGATATTATGCTAGGATGATTTTATCATTATTATTTGCAATGCCTATGTCTTGCTATTACATGGACGCTCTCATTCATGCATCGCCCATTCTTCCATCTTTGTGCCTACAATATTTTAATGTTGTTGTCTACTGCAATAATCGTTACTGCTGTTTTTATTTCGCTACTGCTGTTACTTCACTACTCCCACTGCCATAAAATTGTTACTATTGATAAACTGTTGCGAGCAAGTCTATTTTTAGGTGCAGGTGAATTGACAACTCACTTGTTAAAGTTTATAAATATTCTTTGGCTCCCCTTGAGTCGAATCAATGAATTTGGGATTTACTTCCCTCGAAGACTATTGCGATCCCCTATACTTGTGGGTCATCAAGACTATTTTCTGGCGCCATTGCCGGGGAGCATAGCTTTATTTACAGGCCCACCTGAAGGTGATATTGTTCGTTGCAATTTATTCATTATGGGGAAAGCTCCTGAATCGAAGTTCCCTATATTGTCATCCACTACAAGATGAGGTACAACTTTGAACACCTCTGTTGCTCTTGATTTGCCATCTGTTATGAGTAAGCTTCTTACTCCACCACATGCTACTGCTACTTCCGCTAAATCTGATAATGCTCCTAATGATTTTTATGATGCTTCTACTTTGCTTGACAAGAGTGCTTCGTTATGTCCTTTCCTAGATACTACAATTGCTAGAGCTAAACATATTGAAAATGCTGAAAATATTATTACACGTGTTAGTTCACTCAAGCTACGGGAAATCCTAGGCGATGATCTTGATGAAACTTATATTGAACTTGATGTTAACTTCATTGAAGAATGTCATGCTACTAGAGATGCAAGTGCTATGAGAAGTCTTCTTGCAAGACGAGTTGTTAGATATAATCTGTCTCCTCATTCTAAATTTGTCACATCTCCCATAAATATTAGAGAGAAGGATTGTGATTTGTCTCCGGATTTGTCTCCTTTCTATGGTACTGAAAATGAAAGTGCTATTGAAACATATGAATGAACTCTCTACTTTGAGCAATTTATTCTCCGATGATATTAAGATACACACTTACTTTGTCCCTAAAATTTTACCTTTCTCTCTGAAAAGAGGAGCTAAAATTTGGTATGATAATTTGTCTCCTAGATCTATTGATAGTCCTATTGGTTTGGTTAATGCTTTCTTTCAAAAATATTTCCCTGTTAGTGCTCAACATGCTGCTTTGCAGAAAATCTTTGACTTTGTGCAGATAGAAGGAGAGAAATTGCCTGAATCATGGGCAAGATTTTGTTCTTTAATTAGAGCATTACCTAAACATCCATTAACCACAAATGAACTCTTGATATATTTTATAATGGACTAACTATTGAATATAGGACATACCTGGATAGTTGTGCTGATTGTGTTTTCAGGAAAAGAACTCCGGCTGAAGTTGACGAATTGTTGGCCAAAATAAGCAAGAATTATGATGATTGGACTACACCGGAGCTGACACCAACACCGAAGAAAAGGGGAATAATTGAATTAAATGATTAAGTGATGAGGGAAGCCAAGAAATCTCTTAAGGAGAAGGGTATTAAATCTGAAGATGTGAAGAATCTACCACCTGTAGAAGAATTATGTAAGTCAATCCCTCGTTTTACCACTATTGAGGTACACTCTCTCCAACGATTTGATAATAGAGATATTTCCTACTCTAAACCTCCTGATCAATGCTTAGATGAATTTGATAATTATATTGTGAAGCAAGATAATTTTAATAAAAGAGTAGAACATCGCCTAATGGAAAATTCTAGAGCTATCAATAATTTGCATGATATTGTGGAAAGAACCTCTAATGATGTTAAAATGCTTGTTAAACATTTTCATATGGTTCAAACTCAAATTGATCAGATCACTAAAGTGCAAAAAAGATTTGCTAGTTGATGCTTCTAGAGAAAAACATGCTTATGAAATAAGAACTAGAAGTGGTGTTTCTACTCAGGATTATTTATATCCTGAAGGACATCTAAAGAGAATTGAACAAGATTCTCAACAAGCGAATGATACTAGGACTAAGTCTTAGAAAAATAAAAATAAGAAGAAACATAAAATTATTGTAGAATCCTCTGAACGTGCTAAAGATCCTAATAGTATATCTATTTCTGATGTTGAAACTGAAAGTGGTAATGATAAAAATGATGCTGTCGATAATGAAGAAATTGAAGAAGAACCTGAAAAGCATACTAAGAATACAAAATACACTAAGGAAGATTTCATTGCTACTAAACATGGTAGTGAAAGAGAACCTTGGGTGCAAAAACAATGCCTTTTCCTGATAAGAAACATAAATCAAAGGAGGAAGAACATTATAATAAGTTTTGTGAATGGATGAAACCTTTGTTTTTGCAAATTCCTCTAAATGATGCTATTTAATAGCCTCCTTATTCAAATTATATGAAAATATTATCTTTAATAAGAGGAAGATTCCAAATGAGGAAATTTTCACTATGCTCGCTAGTTACTCCTTTAATGGTAAGGTTCCGAAGAAGCTTTGTGATCCAGGTATACCCACTATTTCATGCTCCATAAAAGATAATTATGTTAGAACTGCTTTATGTGATTTGGGAGCAGGAGATAGTGTTATGCCTTTTTCTCTCTATAAGAGACTTGATCTAGAAAAATTAATACCAACTGATATATCTTTGCAAATGGTTGATAAGTCTATTACTATTCTTGTTGGTATATGTGAGGATTTTCCTGTTCAAGTTGCCCATCATTGTATGATATTAACTGACTTTGTTGTGTTGAAAATTCCTGAAGATGATAATATGTCTATTATTCTTGGGAGACCTTTTCTGAATACTGCAGGGGCTGTTATTGATTGCAACCAAGGAAAAGTAAATTTCAATATCGATGACAAAGAGCATACGGTTTATTTTCCCAAGAAGATCGATGTGAACTATGGTCTAAACTCAATTCTTAATGTTGATACTATCCAAATTGGGGAATTTCATTTGCCTTTGCCCAAGCCGAAGAAAGAAAATAATATTGTCATGATTGGAACTACTCCCGTCAAGGTTGAGGTAACATAATCATTATGTGAAATGCAAGGCTTTGCTTCATATAAAATTGTTTTGATAACAAGACTTGATCAACCTTGTTAACAAAATAATTCTGAATGAATAAAACTATGTTTTCACCTATGTACTATTGATTGACTTTATATTAGAATGTCTTAGAGTTGTTGTAGGTTTGGTTTAGATTTTGTTTTTCATCATTTCATAATTGTTTTCCTGTGATAGAATCATTATTCAAATTCTGAAAATTTCCCAAAAATAAAGTTTCTCAAAAAATTCCAGAAAATGTATAGAACAGTTTTACGTGAGAAAAGGGGCAAAGAGGCACCTGGGGCAGCCCAGGGGGACCCACAGGCCGTCCACACCATGTGGTGGCGCGGGACACCCCCTGGCCGCACTAAGGCCAGATGTGGGGGGCCCTGGCCCGCCACTTGCTCCCTCCTATGCCATTCCCTTCTCTCTCCCAAAAAACACTCCACCATTGCTCAAACCTGTGCTCTTCACTACTAGGAAAAGGGCTATAGCTGCACGCAAGTGGTGCCGGCGCACCACCATAGGCATGCGCCGGTGGAACATGTTGCCGGCGCACCAAATAAGCACCGCGCCGGCGATGGACCTATACTGCCGGCGCACACAAAAAATTAGTGCGCCGGGGATAAAATTCGAAGAGATCTGGCTGAACAGTAAAAATCTGGGCACCTTACCCCCGGCGCACCTCTATGGTGGTGCGCCGGTGGTAGACAATTTACCACCAGCGCACCACCATAGAGGTGCGCCGGGGGTAAGCGGCCTAGATTTTTCTCTCCACCCCCCCCCCCCCCCGGGAATCACCTTTTCAGTTTTCGAAAAAATAATAGAAAATGATAGAAAATTCAAAAAATAAAATCCTTTGAAATGCCCATGTAATATGTGATCTAGTTTTAGTAAAAATTTGAAAATTTGAATTTCGATGTATTATGCAAAATGGCATCATCTTTCGGTAAAACGGGATTTCTGGTTGCATACGACCTCCGATGAAAAACTTTTTTATATCAAAATCGATCTACGCGAAATTTCCTATTCGAATTCAATTTGGAGAAAAAATGGATTCGTCAATTGGAAAACAGAAACAGGACTTTTTTGAGGTTTAAGATTTGGGTGAAAAAAAAAAGAAAAAATACCCCCGGCGCACCACCCTACTTGGTGCGCCGGCGGTAACATCTCCTATATATAATGCAAACCGTCGACCTCCTCCTCACTTTCCTCACTTTCCCCTCTTCCTTCTCTTTTCCTCCTCCTCCACCTCCGACGGACTCCACCAACTGCTGCACCGTCGACCTCCTCCGGCCTCCTCCGCATGGCCTCCTCCGGCCTCCTTCGCATGCCTCCTCCTCCGGCCTCCTCCGCATGGCCTCCTCCGCATGGACTCCTCCGGCCACCTCCAACAGCCTCAACCTCCTCTCCGGTGTCGTCCACCTCCTCCGGCCTCCTCCACCGGCCTCAACCTACTCCGGCCTCCTCCGCATGGCCACCACCACCTCCTCCGGCCTCCTCCACCTCCGGCCTCCCACTCCTCCACCTCCTACACCGGTGCAGCAACAAGAACAACAACCTCAGCCTACTAGAATGACGCAAAAACGGCACCACAACCGCAGCTCACGAGATCTAGATCTTAATTTTTTTTGTTTTCTGGTATAACTTACCGCCGGCGAACAAGGCAGGTGCGCCGGGGATAAATCGAGTTTCTGCCGGCGAACCAGCAGGTGCGCCGGCGGTAAGCCATTATCACCGGCCTGTTCCCAACGGCGGGCGCTAGTGCGCCGGCAATAAGCAATTTTGGTGCGCCGGCAATAAGCCTTTTCCTAGTAGTGCTTCCTGTTCTTCATCGTGACTTTTTGATCTCATTCCTCAGCCCATATTTCTTGCTGAAATTTTAAGTATTTGCTCTCCAGTACGTGACTGTAAGATAACGTTGCATAGAAAACAAAATTTTTCCTACCGCGAACACGCAATCCAAGCCAAGATGCAATCTAGAAGTCGGTAGCAACGAGGGGATTATCGAGTCTCACCCTTGAAGAGATTCCAAAGCCTATAAGAGTAGGCTCTTATTGCTGCGGTAGACGATCACTTGCCGGTTGCAAAAGCGCGTAGAAGATCTTGATCACGGCGCCACGAACGGGCAGCACCTCCGTACTCGGTCACACGTTCGGTTGTTGATGAAGACGACGTCCACCTCCCGTTCCAGCGGGCAGCGGAAGTAGTAGCTCCTCTTGAATCCGACAGCACGACGGCGTGGTGTCGATGGCGGTGGAGAACTCCGGCGGAGCTTCGCTAAGCGTGCGGGAGCTATGGAGGAGAGGGGGGCGGCTAGGGTTTGGGAGGGGGTGGCCGGCTACTTAGGGGGTGCGGCCAGGCTGTGGTCTTGGAGTGGCCGGCCCCCTCCCCTTGGCCCTCATTATATAGGTGGAACACCCAAGAGTTTGTCTACAAGTCTTCGAATAAGACCCCAAATCAAAACCTTCCATAACACATGAAACCTACCCAAGCTAGGACTCCCACTAGAGGTGGGAGTTCCACCTTCCTTGGGAGGGGGTGCCGGCCCCCCTTGGGGAGTCCACTTGGGACTCCTCCCCCTTAGGGTTGGCCGGCCATGGGAGGTGGAGTCCCACCGGGACTCCGCCTTCCTTGGTGGTTTCTTCCGGACTTTTCTAGAACCTTCTAGAACCTTCCATAGAACCTTCCAAATCATTTTAAATCACATAAAATGACATCCTATATATGAATCTTATTCTCCGGACCATTCCGGAACTCCTCGTGATGTCCGGGATCTCATCCGGGACTCCGAACAAATATTCGAACTCCATTCCATATTCAAGTTCTACCATTTCAACATCCAACTTTAAGTGTGTCACCCTACGGTTCGTGAACTATGCGGACATGGTTGAGTACTCACTCCGACCAATAACCAATAGCGGGATCTGGAGATCCATAATGGCTCCCACATATTCAACGATGACTTCAGTGATCGAATGAACCATTCACATACGATACCAATTCCCTTTGTCACGCGATATTTTACTTGTCCGAGGTTTGATCATCGGTATCACTCTATACCTTGTTCAACCTCGTCTTCTGACAAGTACTCTTTACTCGTACCGTGGTATGTGGTCTCTTATGAACTTATTCATATGCTTGCAAGACATTAGACGACATTCCACCGAGAGGGCCCAGAGTATATCTATCCGTCATCGGGATGGACAAATCCCACTGTTGATCCATATGCCTCAACTCATACTTTCCGGATACTTAATCCCACCTTTATAACCACCCATTTACGCAGTGGCGTTTGGTGTAATCAAAGTACCTTTCCGGTATAAGTGATTTACATGATCTCATGGTCATAAGGACTAGGTAACTATGTATCGAAAGCTTATAGCAAATAACTTAATGACGTGATCTTATGCTACGCTTAATTGGGTGTGTCCATTACATCATTCATACAATGATATAACCTTGTTATTAATAACATCCAATGTTCATGATTATGAAACTAATCATCCATTAATCAACAAGCTAGTTAAGAGGCATACTAGGGACTCTTTGTTGTTTACATATCACACATGTATCAATGTTTCGGTTAATACAATTATAGCATGATATATAAACATTTATCATAAACATAAAGATATATAATAACCACTTTTATTATTGCCTCTTGGGCATATCTCCTTCAGTCTCCCACTTGCACTAGAGTCAATAATCTAGATTACATTGTAAGGTACCTAACACCCATGGCATTCTGGTGTTGGTCATGCTTTGCCCTAGGGAGAGCTTTAGTCAACGGATCTGACACGCTCAGAAACATATGTATTTTTAATTCATTTGCGTCTCAACGCATCACTCATTTCCAAATGAGTTGGCATTAAATATGTTTGATCTTCTGGTGGAACCTTAATTCCGTGGTCTGAAATAAGTCACTAATATTGTCACATACAATATAGCTTCAAAATTCTGACACTATCGGAACTACACCAAGTTCTCAAAGAACTTCTTGACTCAACATCCTCAGTCATTTGTCAAAACAATTACATACTCTGCCTTCGTTTGTAGAATCCGTCACAATATTTAGAACTCTTCTAAATCTAACATAGACAACTTCTAGCTCATTGTGCTACCTTTAAAACAACACTTAGTCTAATTTGAGATTGAAATTTTATTTTTTATATGTGACAAAACAAATATCGGTGTAATCACCTTACAGCGATTTGTTTGTCATTTCTCCATACAAAACTATATATATATCCTTGGTTCTTCTAAAGTACTCAAGGATACTCTTACTGTCGTCCAATGATCATCTCAGAATCATTCTTGTATATCCTCATAACATTTTAGAGCACAGGACATCTGATTGTGTACATATTATTCGTGATCCATAATCACTCATGTGTTTTTACTCATTGAGTATCAGATACACTCAAGTCTTGTTAAAACTTCACATGACAAGAACATTTTCTTAATATTTCTATATTGAACTATTTCAATATCCATTCTATGTACTTTGACTTAAACTTATTTTGTGTTTCAGTCTATCTTCATAGATCTTGACACTAGATATGTTTCAGTCCATATCCTTTCATTGAAATTAATTTCTCAATGAAACCTTTTAATCAAGTATATAATTACATCATTTATAACCAACTATATGTCACCTACATAAAGTATTATAAATATGTCTTAGCGCTCCCACTTAATTTCTTGCAAATGCAAGCCTCTTCATCGTCTCTGATGAAATCAAAAACTCTTTGACTATTTCATCTGGTGAAGATTCCAACTCCGCGATACTTACTTCATCCAATTGAAGTTCGTATACCTATCTAGTATTTCACGGATCAGCAAAACTCTTGGTTGTATCTTGTATACACTTTTAATACACACTTCTGATAAGTAATGTATTTTGCCATCCTACTAACATATCTCATAAAAGAAATATGTAGTGATTACTAGAATAATCCATATAGACTATAAGCATTGCTACAGAAGATCTAATCTTGTCGTAGTCAACTCTTTGAACTTTGTCGTAAACAACTTTTCGACAAGTCAAGCTTCTTCAAAGATATTTCATCCAAGTCCATCAATTTTATAGATCCATTTACTTTCAAAAAGTGTTCATCTATCTTGGATTTCATGGCGTATAGCCATTTTAACGGAGTCAGGGCCCATCATAACTTCTTTGTTTGTAGTTGGTTTATCATTGTTCAAAATCAATCCTTTGTCCACAAATCATTTATTTGATCACAAAGTAAACCATACCTACAAGGTTCAATATGTACTTCGATCTCCATGGCTAAAACACTTTGTAGTCATGGGAGCCATGATCGTCGTGGCCGCTTCCGAAACCAATTCCGATGCTGCGCTACTCTGATCATTATGCTTAGGTTCATAAACCTTATCAAATTATATTATCCTCCCACTCAAATACTTCACTAGAAACAATTTCTCGGAAATAAGAAACATTGACAAACACTTTTGTCTTTGTCTCGTGGGAAGAATTCCCAATTAAATCTCTGGGATAACCAACAAAGACATTCATCCGATTTTGGTTGTAAACTCTTAGACCAAAATTTAAAGAAAAGACTATTAGGGTTTATACCCATACCATAACTTGTATGGTGTCATTTCAACGGATCATGATGATGCTCTATACAGTGTAAAAGCGGTAGTCACTAAAGCATAATCCACAAAAATATAATGGCGTCATAATATTTTATCTCATCATTAATCCAACAAGGTTTGGATACATCTCTTAGATACTTCATCATTACTATGATACTCCAAGAAACGTGAGTTGTAGAACAATTTCATAACTCTCTTAGATGTTCGCTAAAACTCGTAATTCAAATATTTCCACCATGATCCAATCATAGATATTTGACTTTTCTATTACGATGATTTCCACTTCATGCTGAAAATTATTTGAATCCATTCAAATGTTTCAAACTTCCTCCTTATTGAATATATCCACATATACTCAATTTATTGTTGAAAGTTTTCATGAAGTAGAAGAATCTCCCGCACACAACTATATCCAGTGATCCACATACATCATCATGTATTTTTCCACTAAGTTAGTTGCCCGTTCAACTCTTGGCCTATGAACGGTATTTTAATCATTCTCTTTAGAAAACATTTGCAAGTGCCAAATGATTCAAAAATCAAATGACTCCAAAAATCCATTTACATGGAGTTCCTTCATGCGTTCCTTTCTAACATGACCTAAATGGCGGTTCCACAAATAAGTGGAATTCAAATCATTTGCCTTATAGCATTTTAGCATCAGTGTTATGTATGTGTGTTTCACCATTAAGATTTATAATAACTTATCCATCATACATGGAGTAATGTCATAATTTGAACAACTCATTGTTTTCTTTTGACGAGAGCAAAATAACAATTATTAAGTTCTTTATTATAAATTCTAAAGGCTAGATAGAATGCTAACGACGAACATAATAACACTTTATTTTGTTCCAGACGTGTATTCCTATCATATTCCTTGTCAGTCACTTAGGCCATTGTATTCTTGTATTGTGTTGTTTTGTATGACACTTCATACCAACCAATATGGTACTAATACCCAAGAATTTCATTGTGTGACCTAACTAGGAATACAACCATAACATGTATATCATTTATATACACCTGAGCTAGACATTCTAGTCTTTTCTTTCTTTCTGCCAATAATCTTTTGTAGTTTCTCTTTTAGCTTTCCACATTATTCAGAAAAACACATCAACTTCAATAACTTCTCGGTTTGTTGGTGAAATACCAATAACCTTGAGGTTCTTACTTTGAAGTTGATCATCATATGTCAAGTGTTCCGGATTTCACTATTAGTAACCTTGTAATATGATGAACAATTTCACTCATAATTTTATCCATTGTATCATAATGACTTTCTGAGACCATGTCTGTACATGCTAGGCTCGTAAAGTTTTAACCTTGGTATTCGCATGTGCAAATCTGGCTTGCATCCGTTGTATGCACACGTAGAATCTATCACACCCGATCATCACGTGATGCTTCGGAACGACGAGTCTTAGCAACGATGCATACTAAGGACGATCACTTCATGGATATGCGAATATCGTTAGTGCCCCAATAGTTGGAGGATTGTGACGCCTGGCGTCTTCAACCTTCATACATTCCCATAAAACTTATGAGTTTATGTAGTCTCACCAAATTTATATTCTATCATCTTGCAATAAGTTCTTAGATATCACATATATCTCATACCTTGATTATTTCTGAAAACTAAATTTTCAGCTCCTTACTTTTCAAACAGATTTGAACTTTAAGTTTCACGGAGACAAGATAACTTTAGGTACTAATTGAAACCATAGCTCTTTGAATCAACAATGTGAGGTTTACTAAAAGTTTGCAATAGGACTTAATCAATTCTTGATTCTTTAACAATACGGTACCAATCCGTAAAGTTTCTTGTCAGATTTTAATAGTATTTCTATCTCAATTACAAGACTAGCGCATAGTAGTAAACGGATGCCAATACTACAAAATTAATTCAAAATACTACTCAGACTAACTTTATGATAATTAGTTCATGTTTTAATCTAATTACTAATGAACTCCCACTTAATACAACATCCCTCATAGTTGTTAAGTGGTACACGATCCAAATCCACTATACCAAAACCGATCATCACGTGAGATGATGTAGCTTCAATGGTGAACATCAACATGTTGATCATATCATCCATATGACTCGTGTTCAACCTTTCGGTTTCCGTTGTCCCGAGGCCATGTCTGTACATGCTAGGCTCGTCAAGCAAACCCAAGTATTCCGCGTGTGCAACATGGCTTACACCCGTTGTATATGAACGTTGCATCTATCACATCCGATCATCACGAGATGCTTTGAAACAACGAACTTTGGCAACGGTGCATACGAGGGGAGAACACTTTATTATCTTGATATTAATGTGAGGGATCATCTTATAATGCTATCGTCGCGATCTAAGCAAAATAAGATGCATAAAGGATTAACATCACATGCAATTCATATGTGATATGATATGGCCCTTTTGTCTTTGCGCCTTTGATCTTCATCTCAAAGCACGAACATGATCTTCATCATCAACGGGCATGATCTTCATCATCGTCGGCGTAGCGTCAAGGTCCATGGCGCCGTCTTCATGGTTGTTCACCTCATGTAGCAACTATTACAACTACTTTGAAATACTACTCAACATGAAATATAAAAACAACCATAAGGCTCCTGCCGGTTGCCACAATACAAGAATGATCATCTCATACATATTCATCATCACATTATGGCCATATCACATCACCAAACCCTGCAAAAACAAGTTAGACATCTCTAATTTGGTTTGCATATTTTACGTGGTTTAGGGTTTTCGAGAGAGATCTAATCTACCTACGAACATGAACCACAACGGTGATACTAATGTTGTCAATAGAAGAGTAAATTGAATCTTCACTATAGTAGGAGAGACAGACACCCGCAAAGCCTCTTATGCAATACAAGTTGCATGTCGAACGAGGAACAAGTCTCATGAACGCGGTCATGTAAAGTTAGTCCGAGCCGCTTCATCCCACTATGCCACAAAGATGCAAAGTACTCAAACTAATGACAACAAGAGCATCAACGCCCACAAAACCATTGTGTTCTACTCGTGCAACCATCTATGCATAGACACGGCTCTGATACCACTGTAAGATAACGTTGCATAGAAAACAAAAATTTTACTACCGCGAACACGCAATCCAAGCCAAGATGCAATCTAGAAGACGGTAGCAACGAGGGGATTATCGAGTCTCACCCTTGAAGAGATTCCAAAGCCTATAAGAGTAGGCTCTTATTGCTGCGGTAGACGATCACTTGCCGCTTGCAAAAGCGCGTAGAAGATCTTGATCACGGCGCCACGAACGGGCAGCACCTCCGTACTCGGTCACACGTTCGGTTGTTGATGAAGACAACGTCCACCTCCCGTTCCAGCGGGCAGCGGAAGTATTAGCTCCTCTTGAATCCGACAGCACGACGGCGTGGTGTCGATGGCGGTGGAGAACTCCGGCGGAGCTTCGCTAACCGTGCGGGAGCTATGGAGGAGAGGGGGGCGGCTAGGGTTTGGGAGGGGGTGGCCGACCACTTAGGGGGTGCGGCCAGGCTGTGGTCTTGGAGTGGCAGGCCCCCTCCCCTTGGCCCTCATTATATAGGTGGAACACCCAAGAGTTGTTCTACAAGTCTTCGAATAAGACCCCAAACCAAAACCTTCCATAACACATGAAACCTACCCAAGCTAGGACTCCCACTAGAGGTGGGAGTTCCACCTTCCTTGGGAGGGGGTGGCCGGCCCCCCTTGGGGAGTCCACTTGGGAATCCTCCCCCTTAGGGTTGGTCGGCCATGGGAGGTGGAGTCCCACCGGGACTCCGCCTTCCTTGGTGGTTTCTTCCGGACTTTTCTAGAACCTTCTAGAACCTTCCATAGAACCTTCCGAATCATTTTAAATCACATAAAATGACATCCTATATATGAATCTTATTCTCCGGACCATTTCGGAACTCCTCGTGATGTCCGGGATCTCATCCGGGACTCCGAACAAATATTCGAACTCCATTCCATATTCAAGTTCTACCATTTCAACATCCAACTTTAAGTGTGTCACCCTACGGTTCGTGAACTATGCGGACATGGTTGAGTACTCACTCCGACCAATAACCAATAGCGGGATCTGGAGATCCATAATGGCTCCCACATATTCAACGATGACTTCAGTGATCGAATGAACCATTCACATACGATACCAATTCCCTTTGTCACGCGATATTTTACTTGTCCGAGGTTTGATCATCGGTATCAATCTATACCTTGTTCAACCTCGTCTTCTGACAAGTACTCTTTACTCGTACCGTGGTATGTGGTCTCTTATGAACTTATTCATATGCTTGCAAGACATTAGACGACATTCCACCGAGAGGGCCCAGAGTATATCTATCCGTCATCGGGATGGACAAATCCCACTGTTGATCCATATGCCTCAACTCATACTTTCCGGATACTTAATCCCACCTTTATAACCACCCATTTACGCAGTGGCGTTTGGTGTAATCAAAGTACCTTTCCGGTATAAGTGATTTACATGATCTCATGGTCATAAGGACTAGGTAACTATGTATCGAAAGCTTATAGCAAATAACTTAATGACGTGATCTTATGCTACGCTTAATTGGGTGTGTCCATTACATCATTCATACAATGATATAACCTTGTTATTAATAACATCCAATGTTCATGATTATGAAACTAATCATCCATTAATCAACAAGCTAGTTAAGAGGCATACTAGGGACTCTTTGTTGTTTACATATCACACATGTATCAATGTTTCGGTTAATACAATTATAGCATGATATATAAACATTTATCATAAACATAAAGATATATAATAACCACTTTTATTATTGCCTCTTGGGCATATCTCCTTCAGTGACTCCTCTGATTATCCAAGTAGAATTTTGATTGGTGAAGTATATCTTGAATATTTTGCTGATGTTGATGACATGATAAGTGAGCTTGCATGCTTGTGTTATGATGGGATAATTTGTTTTGATGCATGTTTAGTTCTCTTATGAGTCTCCATAGTGTTCTCCTTTATTTATTTGTCTTAAAACCATTTTTATGAGGTTTGTTAAAAATGCAGAGATGGAAGGCAATGCATATCAACTCAACCAACATGAACTGGAGTTGAATGAAGTCATGAAGGTTCACTGCGAAGAAGTAGGTTTTCCTTCTCTTTATCCATGTGTGGAATTCACGAGTACTGCAGGAATCCTGGAGGATTTCCGGACTTTGGTTTCCAACGCAGGGTTGGAAAGTTTTGTTGATGGTTGAACCATACAAAAATGTTAAGCTAACTTTGTCTGTGGTGCAGGACTTTAGATTTAATTGGAAATTGCCTGGCCCCATGGTTCATTACAAAATATATAATATAGCTATCGATTTGCCTCTCGATGATTTCTGTGCAGCTATCAGAGTGCCACAATGGGGATCATGTAGAAAAATCAAGGAGAGACCCAAGCCATTGATGGAACTCTATAAAGAGATTTGTCAGGGGAGGAGCTTCTCAGAGGAGGATGGTAAAATCCGATGCATTCAACTTCCTTCTATTTGTTATTTTGCTTGTTTTATTACTAAATGCGTTCTAGCTAGAAAGGTTGCAAGCAAATTATACTCTCATGATTTAGCCTTCCTAGATGCTGCCTTGAAACAAGATAGATAATATAATTTGGGTGTTTTGATAGCCTCCCACCTTACTATTAACCGCGAGAAAGGGGAGTTTGTGGAGGCCTCATTGTCCCTCGTTTATTAGGCTTTCACGGTCTAGAACCACATGCTTTGGACTTTAAATTTCCATTGGAGAGGCTTGATCTTAATTCGGTGATGCAACAACAATTTGTTTCTTACGGAGCTAACATGGACTACTTACCTTATGAAATTTCCTTTCTCAAGAGCAAATTATTTTGGTGGCTAACTAAGACCGATCGTGTAGTCAATTTGCCTGCACCCCTTTTGCTTAACCTTGATGCCAGGGAAGGATGGTCACTCACGGAACAAGAGCTTGACATACATAGCGGGGCAGGAGCGACATGCACAGGACGATGGAGGGGAGGCCGAAGATAACTTCTTCCAGGCCTCTGATACTGCTAGATTCCCATACCAGCAACCTGACTTCGACTATGTGCCTTCAGCTCCTTCCTCCTCACTAGGGCCGGGGTATGATCATGCTAGGGATGACCCACCATCCCTGAGCCACTACTCACCATGGGGTTGATCTCCACTTAGGCTAAAAGCCTAATCTTGGGGGGAGGTATACCGACATCTCGCTCATCTACATATCATATTCCGTCGAAACTTTGTATATCCATGTTTCGCTTTCTTTTTGTTCTTGCTAGTTTTGTTTCAGTAATTTCCCTTTATTTGAATCTTGGGAGTTGTTACTACTGTAATAACCTCTCCTTAGCTTATTTGTTTCGTTTTATATACCAAGGAAAGCCTCTAATAGGAAGGAGGTAAGAATTTGGGGAGTTGCTATCTAAAAACAGATTTTGTGCTGTCACCATAAAATTCGTATAAATAACCAGAATGGAATCGGCATAGTATGTTAATGGTTCTTTCGATCACGAAGTCATCGTTGAATATGTGGAAGCCATTGTGGATCTCCAGGTCCCTCTTGTAAGGTACATTGCCCCTATGTGTGGTTTTGGTAATTAATGACAACCCCTATGGACTAATGTTTTCATTGAGTTTATATGAAGGAATACTCCATAGGTACTACTTGTATTCCATGTGTTGGATTCGAGTATGGATGCCATGAAGATAAAGATACACCTTGTGTATTGGCATCAAGATCATCGATCATATAGCATGAGAAGATACAAGGTTGACCAATACAAAGAGTGAAGAATAAATTCAAGTTTGGTCAACACATGAAGCATGAAGAATGTGCCACGTGAAGTCACGTGGTATGACCATGAGAGGATGACGGCAAGTTGTGATCGTCATCAAGGTTGAGTTGGGCAAGTTCAAGTAGAGTATCTCGAGAGGATCTTATGCTTGAAGCTTGCCGTCCATTTGATGATAATGGACATGTGAAGATGTACATCAATGGAGCTTTCCCATCATAGTGTATGGGGGAGCATTTGTGAGTCTTCACGAAGTAACGATGATCAAGTGTGGCATTCCGGCTTGAGTAGAGCTTGAAGGGTTATCATCAAGTTCAGGCGGGATGCGCAAGGCAAAGGTATGGCCTTGCTAGGTTTTCCTTTTACCGGTCTCAATGTGGTTGATGGGAGACCGAATTATAGGATAGATAGCCGCACTATCAAGAGGGGCTTTCGATTGGGTAACTTGATCACATCGTCTTAGGGAGATCAATCCTTTGCATACTTTGCATATACCTATTGCTTCTTGGTGTTTCTCCGTGGGAGGTTCTTGAGCTTGTTGCTAGCTTTACAACAAGCCCAAGTTCATCAAAAACGGAATCCGCATGCATCTTCTATTGCGTTTTCGACTTTGGACGTCTTCACCGTTTCTTGACGGTGGGAGACTCCCTCTCTAAAATCCTCTAAAATGTTCTGTGAGGAGTCCGGACACAAAAGTTACAAAATTTATCACAGTTATCTTTCCAACAAAATTGGTTTCATGTCAATCGGGGTCCGAACACAAAAGTTATCACAGTTTTTGTATAACATGTTTTCCTGCTCACCCAGTCAGGGACCCGGTCGGACCGGCCCCTGCACCGGCCGGTTCCGGTCTGCCGCCCGGTCAACCGGGTGCACGGCCGGGCGCCCCGGCGCCAACCGGCTCCTACACTGACGCAATCCGGGAGGACTACTGCACCACAATTCCCAGTTCCGGTCTCGGTCCGGCCCGTGCCCCGGTTTGGACCGGCTGGTCCGGTCCATGGCCAGGTCGATCGGTCTGTGGACCGGATGGCACGGTCGGTGGTCCGGTCTGACCGGGTCCTGAACCGGACGACCCGGTCCCTGGCCCGGTTGACCGGCTTCCTCGACGGTTGACTCAGCCCAACTTTTCCCCAACGGTTATATTTGCTCTTGGGCTATAAATAGCCCTTCTTCCACCTTGGGCTGAGTTAGTTCTTCCTATTCTCTCTCCTCCATTGTTGCCTTTGAAGAACTTGCTCTCTCTATACTTCCTCCCATGATTCTTTCCCATTCTTGAGGATTTGAGGGAGGAGATCTAGATCTACATTCCCACCGATCAATTTCTCCTCTAAGTGAGGGGAACCCTTTGGATCTAGATCTTGGAGTCTTTTGTTGACTTTCCCCAATGTTCTTCCTCTCCAATCTCATCCTAGCATTCGTTGCTTTGGTGGGATTTGAGTGTGAAGGACTTGAACACCTCTAGTGTTCTTGCTTTGCATCATTGCATAGTGTTGAGCTCTCCACCACGATTAGTTCGAGTGAGAGACCGTGAGCTTGTTACTCTTGGAGGGAGACCTCCTAGTTGGCCTGGTTGGTGCCCCGGTGATCTCTTCATGGAAGATTGTGAAGGGGCCCGGGCTTCTCCTTCGTGGAGCTTGTGAAGTGGTTGTGGAGCTTGCCATCTCCGGAGTAGAGGAAAAGCTAACCATAAGAAAAAGCCATTATCCTTCGTGGGTGTGGTTCGGAGAATAGGGTGAGCCTTCGTGGCGCGGGAATCCTTCGCGGGACCTCCACTCCTCCAAACATGACGTACCTTCTTGCAAAGGAATGGGAACACGGGAATACATCCTCGTCTCCGCGTGCCTCGGTTATTTCTATACCGAGCTCTCTTTCCTTGTGATAGCCATCGTGCTTAAAGTACATATATCTTGCTATCACTTGTGCTACATATATCTTGTGCCTATCTTGCTTAGCTCTAGTTGCTATTGTTACACTTAGTTGAGCTTAGCATATTTAGGGTTTGTGCTTGCCCCGCTACGCCACCAGCGTCATGCGCCGGGTCTGTCGGAGGATGAAGCCCTTCGACTGGCACTACAAGACTTGGCGGCGCCACAACCGCAACCCTGGGCGCCTCCTCCACCGCCGCCGCAGCCGCAGCCCTGGGCGCCTCCTTCACCGCCACCACAACCATATCCCTGGGCGCCTCCACCGCCGCCACAGCCGCAGCTCTGGGCGCCTCCACCGCCGCCACAATCGCAGCTCCGGGTGCCTCCACCTCCAGCACCGTCAGCATGCCCGACGTACGCTCCCCCGGATGGCAACTGGTCGTGGGCGATACCGGACCTCATCGTGCTCGACAGCGACGAGGAGCAGCAGTAGGCGGCGTTAGTTTTTTTCTTCATGTTTTAACTATGTAACTTATGTTTCATGTATAAAAAAAATGATTCGGCCAAAAAAAATGCGTCGTGCCGCTGGAGCCACCCACAACACAAACGGAGCGCGGTTGATTTCGCCTATTCGACGCAAACGGACGCGCGAACGCTCTTACGCGGCTGGAGATGCCCTAATCGAGAGTCAAGCCGGCAATGGGTCGGGTTTGGCCGGGTCGAGCTCTCCCACGCCCATGCCCGATTAACAAATGGGCAAGGGTCTGTGCCCATTACCCTGCCCATGGGTGTGAGATGTCACCCATGCCCGAACCCGACGGGTAACCCGACCCGATGGGCACCCATCGGGTCTGCACAGTCAACACAGCAAACAGCAGCATTTTCAGAATTTTAAGCACTAGTGCATAATCTTCAAATGCATGCCAAATAGATATAGATAGTCTCAGAAATATATATATAAGTAGCAGTCAAGGCATCAAGCAGGTTACAAACTCACAAATCAGATTACAGAAATAAATAGTGCAGTCTATCTCCCCTGTGCAGACTCACAGGCCCACAAACTCACAATCACATCACAGAGTCACAGGCTACAGAATGAAGTCTTGATATTCAACTATTGAAGCATGATTACACAAATGTGAACGCCCAGGAATGAAACAACACATCTTCAATTGGTCCAGAAATGTGAACGCCCAAAAATCCAACGCGAAGCAAGCAGCAAGCATCCTCAATTGGTCTTATTCTACAGCAAGAACAGACTGGAACTCGGCATAGAGAGTAGAATTGCAATCCCCTAATAAAAATTCAGAAAATGACACACATGAGTCAAGACATGGGGGCAGTAGTAAGAATTGTTCCCGGAAACAAAATACAGTATAACAAAATATCAGTACCTAACATGTCAGCGCGAGACCAAGCTTGCATACACATGAGGGCTTCAGCCATATTTGGAGCAAGCGAACCACGGTGTGCACTAAGTACTCTACCGCTAGTGCTGAAGGCAGATTCAGAACGCAACAGTTGTTACCGGTATTGGCAATATATCATGAGCCATTCTTTGCAAAGTAGGATACTTGATGCCTCCAAATTTCCACCAGCCGATGATGTCCAGCTCTGTAGTCATTGGGATATTGGGCTCTTCCAAGTATAGATCCAATTCAGTGCGCACACGGGAAGCAGTCACAACCGGCTGAGAAGACATATAGGCACTGAATATCTGCATGGCTTCATCTGTTCCAACTGAGGAAGCAGCAACGCTGCCATGTTTGGATGAGCAACCATCATTCCCAACAGGTTGATATTCTTCCAACAGATCAACCATTAAATTTCTGATTCTTTCTACTTCCCTATTTGCATATTCATATCCATAAAGGGAACCAAACAGAGCCTGCAGCATATGCAACTTATATCTAGGATCAAGGACTGTTGCAATAGCCATAAGACCATGGACATCTTTCCAATATTTCTCAAATTTTGTTTTCATTTCCTCATACATCTTTTTGATAAGAGGATCATCACTAGTGGACCATTTCCTTATTGATAAACGAATGGCAGATATTTTTGGGAAGAAGAGATTGGCTGTGACATATTTAGTACCCGAGAAAAGCACGGTGATGTCAAAGAATACTTTCAACCTCTCGCAAAGCTCTCTTGCAAAGTTCCAATCCTCGTCGGTTGGACAACAATTTTCTTTTGCAAACAGTTTTTCCCGTTTGTTTAGCTTTTCAAAGATTGGGATGTATTGTAATGCAATGTCCAGCATTATATATGTGGAATTCCACCTAGTTTTGCAATCCAGATTTAACCTTCTAGTGTATGCAATATTTAGAGTCTTAGCCATTTTCTCAAACCGTTCATGTCTTTTAGGTGTGGCTGACCAATAAGCAACACTATCACGGACTCTACCAATACCCTTCTCTAGTACATTCATTCCATCTTTGACAATGAGATTAAGAACATGTGCACAGCAACACATATGTAAGTATTTACCATTCAGCATAAGAGATTGGGTATTCAACTTATCTGTCAACTCTTCAACAGCCTTGTCATTACTTGTGCAATTGTCCAAGGTAATTGTAGATACCTTGCCCTCAAGATGCCAATCAACAAGACACTCATACAAAGCTTGACAAATAACTTCTCCATTATGTGGACATGGCACATAAGCAAACCTGAGACAATATAGCATATAGGTTGAGGTTTGGAATGATTTAACAAACAAATCAAAGACAAGATGGCATGCATGTTCAGATTTTGAATGATTACCTCAACAAGAAACTCTTCAAGTTCCATGATTCATCAATATAATGTGCAGTAACAACCATATATCATTTCTTCTGATGGCCTGCTGTCCACATGTCTGATGTGATGGCTACTCGATATTTCAAGTTTGCGAAGTATCTAACCATCAATTCCTTTTGGGCAGCATGCATTTCTAATATATCCTTTCTAGTATAACATAGAAAATAAGACACAATAAGAACAATGGTACTACCAACAACTGAATACAACAATTTAACTAGATGATTACCTAATGGTATTCCTGCAGACCATCTTGAACAATGGCTGTAATGTCTTGTAGAATTTCCGAAATAAAGCATGCTCAACAATTGATAGTGGATATTCATGAACACAGATCATTAGGGCAAGTTCCTTCCTTGCAAGCGCTGCGTCAAACACACCATCATTATTCCTGAAATTAACACTCCCATCAACATTCTCTGTTAGCTTTAATTTCTGTTGTTTTAGGCCCACTGGTGCACACTTAGCACCACAAGTTTTTAAGTGATTTATTAACTGACTAGTACCACCTTTACTTCCTGCACTAAGCCATTTTTTACAATACATGCATTGAGCTTGCTTTTTGACCTCATCTTTAATAAACTCATCCCATACTGCAGATGTGAGCCTTCTCTTTGTGCCTCTAGCAGTAGCAGATACACTAGCACTTGCAGAAGGTTCTGTACCAGTACCTTGAGCTTCATCGAAAGGAGAGTTACCAAGAACACCACCGGCAACAGCCGAGCTTGACACTGCCGGCTGAGAAGAAGTGTGCTCCGGGGAAGCCATTCAACTCTTGTGACCTGTCAATGCAAAAACACAACAAATGAGATGGTTGTGGCGTCAAACATTCACGGATTTGCGAGCAACAAGCCAAGAACATACATGCCAAACAGAGAAAAAATGACCAATATTCCTAACCTACTGCAGTGATGCACTGCTGCAGTGCTGCTGGTCAAGAGCTGCTGCGTTCGTGGCGGATTCAGAACCGAGCTTGTGGGCCTCGTGCCGTTCGTGGCGCTCGGGGGATGCAGACACATGTACAGGCCGGCAGGGTCACAAGCTCACAGCCGACCGGGAGATGTAGAGGGAGCAGCGAATGAGACGGCGTGGCGTCGTGGCGGCGAACGCAGGGTGATGGAGGGGACGGCGGCGGACCGAACAACGTGCCGGCGTGCAGGCGAACGAGCGGGAGACGCAGGGCCGACGCCGAATAGGACGGCCTGCCGGCGTCCGTCTACGACAGGGCGGGACATGGAGGGGCGGCGGCGGATTTGGACGGCGGGAGTGCGGCGGGATGCATCGCCAGTGAGGACGGGAGGAGGAGTTGTCGATGGGAGATTGGGAGGAGTGGTCTGGACGTCTGATTCTGGTGGATGCAATTCGTCCCTGGCGGCTAGGTTAGGAGTTAGGACGAGAGGAGGAGTGCTCGATTCGTCCCTGGCTGCTGGGTTGGAAGTTGCCTCATGGGCTGGGGCGCTGGGCCGCTGGGTTGGAAGTTGGACCGGGATGTGTTTTTTAGTTCTAGTATAGTATGTGAGGGTCCACTTGTCAGCTAATCGGGCGACCCATCGGGCGATCCATGGGTACAAGTCTGTGTCCATACCCTACCCATGATTAATCGGGTCGCCCATGAGTGAATATAGCAACCCATACCCGGCCCATTCGGGTCGGGTGCCCATGGGCGGACGTGCCCATGGGTAAAACTGCCGGTGAGCAGCAAACAGCGGCCGTAGTAGAAGCGTTGAACAATCGGCACTGCCGCTGTCAGGCAAGATGCGAAAGCGGACCCCTTGTGATGCGACGGATGGCGTTCACTGTAATCATCAAGAACAAGTCGCCGTCGCCGTCGCAGCTGGATCCAGCTCACCCGGTCACCGATTCCGCGCTTGGGACAAGAAATACCGGCGGCAACTTCCGCGTAGCAGCTCCAGGCGACCGACGGGTGGATCCCACGGAGGCCCATCCCCACCTGCCATTGACATAGTATAGTACACTACTATTTCAGCTGCAGTTTACTACCTGTAGGAGGAGGCGGAGAGTGCAAAGATTAGCCGCGGATTTTGACCCGGTTCCTGCTCCCTCGCGGATAAGATTAGCCGCACGTAACGTAAAAGTCACGTGCCGAAAAAAATGAGAAAGGTGCGATGAGACCCAGAGGAAGAGGACGGCCGTCCAGGCTTTGCTCGGCTGACCAGGCCGCGCTTGTTCGTGGCTCTCACGGCGGCAATGGCGACGGCGGCCTCGCCGTCTGCAGCTTCGCGTCTGGGAGATCCGGCCATCCGTCGACTTGGGGGCTTCAAGGCCATGGAAGTGGGAACCCATTTGTTTATGGACCCGAGATCGTGATCCCACGCACGCACGCTCGAGCGTGCAGTTTGTTTATTTTCTTTGCGCACAATATGTTCCTTCCTTACAAACTGCTTTGACCAAATCTAGTGTTTCACGGAAGTTAGCGTTTCTATATGCCATGACATGTGAAACATTGTCAACTGCCAATTAGTACACTCCATCAAACCACATACGGAGTTTTTTGTTGGTACATATATCAGGACTATGTTCGATGGAAAAATAAACAGGGCACGATTCTATCAACTATGTTTTTTTTTCGAAATTCGGAAGCTCGAGTAACGTAGATCGAAGCTAAATCGAGAGATAACGTCTCATGCGCACGCTCTAGTCGCCTCGATCATCTTCTGTCAACCCTTTCCCCGGGTGTAAATCGAAGCGAGGACCCTTGTGAGGCTTAAACAACACCACCAACCTCCTCGCACCCACCATCACACATTAGCCGCCGAGATCTCACAACGCCACCCCGCCGAGACCCACCGACGTTGACGTGATAGATGCCATGCCGCTCCACCGCCTATCAACCGCGATGGCGTGCAAGTCCAGCCTTGGGGAGCACCTAGGAGAACACAATCTTCAAGGCGACACCCTCAGGAGGGGAAGTGACGCGGGACGATGTCGTCGCTCGATCATGCGCCGCGGCATCTTGGCCTTGACCCAAAGATGTAACCCGGGGGATGAGAAGTCGTAGAGGTACACGACCAGGAGTCTTCTGAGAAGTCGTAGAGCTCCACGACCCCTCCTCCCCCCAACCCAAGAAGGAGAGTAACATCCACGGACGGCAACACCGTCAAGCTTTCGCCGGAGAAAACTAACCTCCACATCCCACGCAGCCAGAGAAAGGCATGGAGAACCCACACCGCCCCTGGACTGCAACCCAGTTGATCGTAGCACCTCTTGTGAAGCGACGACGCCCCCAACACACAGAAACCATCAACCTCGCCACCAACATAAGACGATGGGTCGAATCGAGCCAAACCGGCCATATCTGACGCCCCGAACAAGGCAGAACTCCATGTCGGCCTGCCTCCAATGGCAATTGAGGGTAGGTGAAATGCCGCATCCGTGGATGAGCTATTGCCGCTCTACCGGCCGCGAGAGAGTGCCTGAGCCGGGGATGAAACACCTGCAGCGGAGCTGAGCCACCGCCACGATGGAAAGACGCCACAAGGAGAGAGCACCATGCACACGAGAGGGAGGCCTTGCCGCTGCTGTCCGTCGTCCAAGATTTTCCCGACGTGGAGTTGGAGTAACCCGACGGCGGTGATTTGGATCGCCTCCCGAGTAGCCTCATGCATGCAGTTCGAGAGGTATTGTTTCGCATTCCTGATACATTGATAGTAGGTAATGTGGTTCGGTCCATCCAATTTTTATTTGAAAAATAAAAAAATCTTACTTAACATAAGTCTCTCACCTAATAATTCGAGGGCCGGTGCTGCGAGAAATTCATACAAACACAAAGGGACCTCTATTTTCAAGCAGGAAAGTCGTTTTGATCCAATCAATTCTCGAGGTTCGAAAAGGACACTACATTTGTCAATGACTTTGCATAATAAATCATTCTCCAAGGGAATAGAATGTACCTTTTTAGGTCATAATCTTGATAGCAATGTCTATGTTAGATTCTAGAGGCGGGAAAGCTCCATCGAATTCTTTAAATTCAATAATTCTTTAAATTCAATAAGATGTGTGTGTGTCTTTCTCATAAATGACGATGACACATTTTCGTCCTTTGTTTTTTGGTGGTTATGGTGTGTATTTTCCTCATTAGTTTGGATTAAGATGTTGAAGTCACCAATGGTGCACTGGAAGCATTGCCTACAAAAAGAAGGTGCATTACATTTCCTGTCTCGAGTAAAGGGACATGAAGGTAGACAATATCTATATTGTATGCATTTCTTTGGGAATAGGACCCTGCCATTAAAATAAACAACAAACAGTACAAAACATCTTACGAAAAACTTAAATTACAACGAGATCCTTAAGAAGCCCTTTATCTCGAACCTCTAGACCATGCATATGTCTAGTATATTTCGAACACATGGTTTTAATGACAGAAGAACCTTAAAACCCCATGTCCTCTTTAGGCCATGTACTATGTGACGCTGATTCAAACTAGAAAGTTGTCAGGTTAGACATCGCTGGTGACACTGATAGAAAAACAGGCTTCCGGTGAGCCCCATAAGTCGCGAAGCTGTAGGAACCGCGACTAATGGGACCTTTAGTCGTGGTTCGGGAGGCGAACCGCGACCAAAGGCCTGGGCCCAGGGCGCTCGGTGGCCAGCCGGTGCACGTGGGGGGCTTTAGTCGCGGTTGGCCAGGCCAACCGGGACTAAAGCCCCCCCCCTATATATACCCATCCAGCAGCCAACACTTAGCCATTTGGAGCCATTCTCTTCACAAACTTCACAAGTGGGTGTTAGGTTTGCTTTTGGTTCCTCTTATGCACATAAGGTGTTTGATGAAATGCCCCAAGAGCATGAAACAAACATGATATGAAGTGTTGGAGCCACACTTGAGCTTTCTCATTTATTTTTTCCTCCTCGATCGCGGTTAGCAACTTGAACCTTTGATGTGTCGTTGATAAAATATGCATGTGTGTGTAGTTCATTGATTAATTTATATTGTTTGTAGCTAGTTAGTTTAACAAATGCATGATGGTTAATTATATATTTTATATTATAATAATGCAGATGAATCGACAATGGATGTACGGTAACCGACTCTCCGGCGAGTTCAGTACGGGTTTGAAAGATTTCCTCGTAGTGGCTAATGCGAACAAGCAGGGGGGTTTTGTTATATGTCCATGTGTTAACTGTAAGAATCAGAAGGGTTACTCTTCCTCAAGAGATGTTCACATGCACCTGCTTCGGCACGGTTTCATGCCAAGCTATAATTGTTGGACCAAGCATGGAGAAAGAGGGGTTATAATGGAAGAAGATGAAGAAGGGGATGATTTCATCGATGAAAGCTATCTTGCTCATTTCGGTGATACTTTCATGGAGGATGCTGAAGGTGAAGGGGAAGGTGAGGGGGAAGGTGAAGAAGAGGCACGTGATGATCCCGTTGATGATCTTGGTCGGACCATTGCTGATGCACGGAGACGCTGCGAAACTGAAAAAGAGAGGGAGAATTTGGATCGCATGTTAGAGGATCACAGAAGGCGCTGTACCCGGATGCGATGATGGTCTGAAAAAGCTGGGCTACACACCGGATTTGCTGAAATGGAAGGCACAGCAGGTGTAGCTGACTCGGCATTTGAAAACTTGCTGAAAATGTTGAAGAATATGTTTCCAAAGAATAACGAGTTGCCCGCCACTACGTACGAAGCAAAGAAGGTTGTCTCGCCCTCTAGGTTTAGAGGTTCCGAAGATACATGCATGCATCAACGATCGCATCCTCTACCGCGGTGAATACGAGAATTTGAATGAATGCCCGGTATGCACCGCATTGCGTTATAAGATCGAGGCGATGACCCTGGTGACGATGTTGAGGGCTAGAAACCCGTGAAGAGGGTTCCCGCCAAGGTGATGTGGTATGCTCCTATAATACCACGGTTGAAACGTCTGTTCAGAACAAAGAGCATGCCAAGTTGTTGCGATGGCACAAAGAGGACCGTAAGTCGGACGGGGAGTTGAGACACCCCGCAGATGGAACGCAATGGAGAAAGATCGACAGAGAGTTCAAAGATTTTGCAGTGACGCAAGGAACATAAGATTTGGTCTAAGTACGGATGGCATGAATCCTTTTGGCGAGCGAGCTCCAGCCATAGTACCTGCCCGTGACTCTATGCATCTACAACCTTCCTCCTTGGTTGTGCATGAAGCGGAAGTTCATTATGTTGCCTGTGCTCATCCAAGGTCCGAAGCTACCCGGCATCGACATCGATGTGTACCTAAGGTCATTAGTTGATGAACTTTTACAGCTGTGGGGCAGACCTGGTGTCCGTGTGTGGGATGAGCACAATGAAGAGGAATTTGACCTACGAGCGTTGCTTTTCGTAACCATCAACGATTGGCCTGCTCTTAGTAACCTTTCGGGACTGTCAAATAAGGGATACAATGCATGCACGCACCGCTTACATGAGACTGAAAGTGTACATTTGCCAAATTGTAAGAAGAACGTGTACCTTGGGCATCGTCGATTTCTTCCGAAAGGTCATCCAAGAAGAAAGAAAGGCAAGCATTACAACGGCAAGGCAGATCACCAACCGAAGCTCATGCGGAACACTGCGGTGCTGAGGTATTTGATATGGTCAAGGATTTGAAAGTCATCTTTGGAAAGGGTCCTGGCGGACAATCGATTCGAAGGGAGCCGACGGGCACGTAGCCATGTGGAAGAAGAAATCTATATTCGGGAGCTAGAATATTGGAAAGTCCTAGAAGTCCGCTCTGCAATCGACGTGATGCACGTTACGAAGAATATTTGCGTGAACATCCTAAGCTTCTTGGGCGTGTATGGGAAGTCAAATGATACAAAGGAAGCACGGCAGGACCAGCAAAGTTTGAAAGACCACGATGACCGGCATCCGGAACGGTTTCAAGGTCGTGCCGCCTACGCTACGACCAAAGAAGTGAAGGTCATCTTTTTTGAATGCCCGAGCGATATGAAGGTCCCGTCAGATTCTCGTCCAATATAAAGGGAATAATAAACATGGCGGAGAAAAAGTTCCAAAACCTGAAGTCTCACGATCTGCCACGTGATTATGACGCAATTGCTTCCGATTGCTTTGAGGGGGCTCCTGCCGGAAAATGTTCGAGTAGCCATTGTGAAGCTATGTGCATTCCTCAATGCAATCTCTCGAGAAGGTAATCAATCCGAAGTTCTACCACGGTTACGTAACGATGTGATCCAATGTCTTGTTAGTTTCGAGTTGGTGTTCCCGCCATCCTTCTTCAATATTATGACGCACCTCCTGGTTCACCTAGTCGATGAGATTTCCATTCTCGGTCCCTGTATTTCTACACAATATGTTCCCCTTCGAGAGGTTCATGGAAATATTAAAGAAATATGTTCGTAACCGTGCTAGGCCGAGAAGGAAGCATCGCCAAGGGCTATGGAAATGAGGAGGTAATTGAGTTTTGTGTTGACTTTGTTCCCGACCTTAAGCCGATTGGTCTTCCTCAATCGCGGCACGAGGGGAGACTAAGTGGAAAAGGCACGATCGAAAGGAAATCAACGATATGTATGGATGGCCATTCTCTGATCGAAGCACACCACACGCTTCGACCAATTCCAGCTTGGTGGCTCCGTACTTTGAGAAACACAAGAATATTTTACGCTCGGACAACCCCGAGAAGCCCGAATCCTGGATTAGGAAGGCCCACATGGAGACTTTCGGCGGTTGGTTGAGAAAACATTTAATGAGTGACGATCATGTTGTAGATCAGCTGTACATGTTGGCCAAGACACCATCTTCGACTATAACGACTTTCCAAGGGTACGAGATAAATGGGAATACATTTTACACGATCGCCCAAGATAAAAAGAGCACCAACCAAAACGGTGGTGTCCGCTTTGATGCAGCAACCGAGAATGGGCAAAAGGTCACATATTATGGTTACATAGAGGAGATATGGGAACTTGACTATGGACCCTCCTTTAGGGTCCCTTTGTTCCGGTGCAAATGGTTCAAGCTAACAGGAGGTGGGGTAAAGGTGGACCAGCAATACGGAATGACAATGGTGGATTTCAACAATCTTGGTTACCTTGACGAACCATTCGTCCTAGCGAAAGATGTCGCTCAGGTTTTCTATGTGAAGGACATGAGTAGCAAACCGAGGAAACGGAAAGATAAGAAAACGATCAGTACATCATGCGATGATCCAAAGCGCCACATTGTTCTTTCAGGGAAAAGAAACATCGTGGGAGTGGAGGACAAGACAGACATGTCAGAAGATTATAATATGTTTGCTGAAATTCCGCCCTTCAAAGTGAACACCGACCCAAGCATTAAGTTAAATGATGAGGATGCTCCATGGATACGGCACAATCGTAAGCAAGCAGGGACACAAGGGAAGAAATGATGTGTAATAATTTATTGTACCAAACTTTGTTGAATGAATCATGTGAATTATATTACCCGTGATGTGTTTGGTGTCCATTTTCGAATGATTCAATTGACTCGAGATAGCACTGATGATACATGAAATTTGGAGTGACTAAGTCATACTCCTGCATACATGAAATTTGGAGTGACTAAGTCATACTCCTGCATACAGGAAATTTGGAGTGACTAAGTCATACTCCTGTATACATGAAATTTGGAGTGATTTAGTCATACTCCTGCCTAGGCGTATAATATGCATACTCGTAGTCTTCATAGCCGCCGCCGTTGTACTGGTAGTCGTCGCCTTCTAAGTTGCCGGCGTCGTTGTCGCTGGTGTCGTCGCTGTCGTCGGGCGGCGCTCGTGGCTCGAACTGAGGGTAGCGCAGGCGGGGGATATCGCCAGCCGTGATGTAGTCCATGACGCTCTGCAGAGTCCGGCCGTACCACCATAGCCGACGGCCGGCCTCGTGGAAGTTTCCAGGAGGCGCACCGTCCTCCTCATACCGCGAGCGCCCTCTCACGCCGATTGATGAAGAAGGCGTCCCAAGTATGCTGGTTATCGGGATGCCGGCGGGGATTCATCCGCTGCTCCGGCGTGAGGTCGAGGTAGTAGTGTTTCGTGATTGCCGCCCGGCGCGGAGGACGAGGGACGGGAGGGACCGGCACGCCGCCGGCGCTTAGGCTCCAGCCGGCAGGGACGCGGTAGCCCGGAGGGCAAGGGTAGTTCGAGGCGCAAAGCTCCTCCACCTGCTGGTAGGTTAGAGTGGGTGCGGTGGAAGCCATGAGTGATGAGAGATTGTAGAGATGTGATAATGCTGGCCAAGCCGGGCTACCTATATGTAGTGACAAATGGCGGGAAAAATGGGAGCGGGAAGACAGGAGGCGGGAAGAAAGAGGCGGGGAGAAAATGGCGGGAAGAAATTGGCGGGAAAAAATTGGCGGGAAGAAAGAGGCCGGAAGAAATTGGCGGGAAACAATTGGCGGGAAGAAAGAGGCCGGAAGACATGGAAGAAATGGCGGGAAGACGAGGAGGGAAGAGGGGGTCGGCGGAAAGAGGCGGGAAGAGGGGGCCAACAAACTTTTGAATTGAATTAGTTTTATTTTTATGAATTTTTGATAATTTGTATTTTTAAAATTTTGAATTGAATTAGTTTTATTTTTCTGAATTTTTTGATATATTATTTGTATTTTTAAGATTTTGAATTGAATTAGTTTTATTTTTATGAATTTTTTGATATATTATATGTATTTTAAACATTTTGAATTGAATTAGTTTTATTTTTCTTAATTTTTTGATATATTATTTGTATTTTTAACATATTGAAATGAATTAGTTTTATTTTTCTGATTTTTTTGATATATAATTTGTATTTTAAACATTTTGAATTGAATTAGTTTTATTTTTCTTAATTTTTTGATATATTATTTGTATTTTTAACATATTGAAATGAATTAGTTTTATTTTTCTGATTTTTTTGATATATAATTTGTATTTTTAATATTTTGAATTGAATTAGTTTTATTTTTCTGAATTTTTTGATATATTATTTGTATTTTATGATTTTGAAAAAGAAAAGTAATTTGAAAAAAGACCTTTAGTCGCGGTTGGCCTCGCCAACCGCGACTAAAGGTCTCTGCGCGCGAGAACGGGAAAAACCCGCCGAAATACCCTTTAGTCGCGGGTCGCCTCCCCAACCGCGACTAAAGGGGGGGGCTATAAATACTGGCGCTGAACGGCCGCGTCGAACAGTTCGCCATTCTCGTCTTCATCGCGCGGAGATCGTCGCCACGCCGCCTGGAGGATCCGCACGCCGCCGTACACACGCCGCCGGAGCGCGCCACGCCGCCGTTCGTCTCCGCGCCGCCCTTCTCCGCCTCGCGCCCTCCTCCTTCTCCGCCCGTCGTCCTAGCCGGCCTTCTCCGCGTGGTGCGCCGCTTGGCCGGCCGCCGCCGGCGCGCCGCCGCACGCCTGCGCCCCTGCCTCGGCGCCTTGCGCCCCCTGCCTCGGCGCCTTGCGCCCCACGCCCTGCGCGCCGCGCGCCACTGCCCGACCCGTTCGCCGGCCATATGATGGCCGGGGCGGCGGCGGGCGCCCGCTGCGCGCGTGTATGTACAGAGAGAGAGGGAGAGGAAGAGATCGAGAGGGCCGGCCGCCGGTTTTTTTTTATGTTATGTTTGTTATTTTTAATTTTAACTATACTTAACAAAAAAAACTTAAAATTTTGTAATTAACAATAACTTCATATATAAAAACTTAACAAAAAAACTTAAAATTTTGTAATTAACTATAACTTCATATATAAAAACTTAACAAAAACTTAAATTTTGTAATCGCCGCCCCGAGCCAACGACGCCGCCGCTTCGAGCAGCCGCCGCCCCGCTTCGCTGGCTCGACACGCGCCGTGACGCCGCCGCCGCCGCTGCCCGGTCAAGACGTCCCGTCGCGCGCCCCGCCCGATTCTTCGTCCCCGCTGCGCGCGGCGCTGTTTCCTTCGTCGTTGTCGCCGTGGTGTCGCCGCTGCATTGCCGCTAACGCCACAACACCGTCAACGCTACCTCTATTCATAAAAATGTAACGCCGCCGTACCGTCGCCAACTTAAAAAGAACTAAAATTTTGACTTAATAAAAATGAACTAAAATTTTGACTTAATAAAAATTGACTTAATAAAAAATGAACTAAAATTTTGACTTAATAAAAAATGAACTAAAATTGTAACGCCGCCGTAGCGTCGCCAACGCCGTCAACGCGCCAACGCTACCTCTATTCATAAAAATGTAACGCCGTCAACGCTACCGCCTCTATTCAACGCGCCAACGCCAACGCCGTCAACGCGCCACCGCCACCGCGAGGGTTATGTGTCCTCGTCACCGCCACCGCCCTTTCGCCACCGCCCTTTCGCCACCGCCACCGGTCTCTCGGTCACGCGGTCACTGCGTCCCCCCTCTCGCCTCCCGCTCGTCGCCCTCTCTGTTTATATGTAGAAGAGATGTGATAATGCATATACACAATTAATTTGTTTTGACTACATGTTTTCAGGACTGACATATGGCGGACGATAGAGCTGACCCGATTCTGGACAACTATGATCCGGACCTTGAAGAACATATGTTCGGCATCATAAAAGGCGATATTCTATATGTGCCGACCGGACAAGAAGAAGATGATATCTCTTCTTATCTGAACCTTGAGGGTGAAGATGAAGGGCGCCGTCAGCAAGATGATGCCGAAGAAACGTCGATAAACGATGATCTTCAATTGGAAGTAGCAACCACCTCCGGCGCCGAGGTATATATATACATATTGAGCCTCTGGTGATACAAACTAACTGATTTGAATAAATGTGTGTGTACTAACGCGCGCGACTCTCTTTCTTATTTTAGCCCTCGGCCGGATCGTCGAAAAAATCGAGTACGTCGTCAAAGCGTGGCGCAACCAAGACGATGAAACCAAACGAAACATGCACCATCGAGGTTGTCGATGAAGAAACCGGCGGGCCGCTGGAGCCCAGCAAGAACGCCACCAAGTTTATCAGCCAATGCGGAGCCGTTGTTAGAGACAACGTCTCGATCACCGTCCAGGAGTGGAATGAGCCAAAGAAGGCACGTCTTGGTTTCACTTTTGTCGATAAGAGAACAAAAAAAGATTGCTTCAACAAGCTTATGGAACATTTCGTTCTACCTCCGGAATACCGCAAATACGATGAGGCGGGTAACAAGATTCAGGAAAACAAGGAGAGGTGCAAGCTAGTCAAACAGTTCGCTCTTTCTAAGATGGCCAACGCATTCCGGAAATACAAGCAAAATCTAGCCCATGACTTTGTCAAGCAGGGCAAGACTCCGGATTTCAAAGGACAATATGAGAAACTGCAACATGATTGGCCAGAATTTGTGAAGCAAAAGAAATCGGAGCAGTTCCTTGAAATATCGAAAAAAATAAGGAGAATGCGGCCAAGAAGGAGTACAATCATATTATGGGGCCAGGAGGGTATCGCTTTTGGCAGCCTAAGTGGGAGAAGATGGAGAACGAGCTGAGGGCGCGAGGAATCCGTCCAGGTACGGAGGGATGGGACCCAAGGGCCAAAAGCTGGTGGTACGGGCATGGGGGATCGCTGAACCCGGAGACAGGGGAGTGTGTTTATCAGGGCAAAATAATTAAACCCACCCAAAAGCTTATTGAGGCAATGAGGGATGCTCAAGAGGGGAGGATCAAGTTCAACAGAGAGAACGACGCCCTGACAAAAGCCCTCGGGAATCCTGAACACGGAGGACGTGTACGAGGCATGGGGCCCATTCCGTGGAAAGTAGGGTTCCCCCAGAACGATGACCCGTACGGTTACAGAAGCCGTAAGAGAAAGATGGATCGGGATGCAGATGTTGTGGCGAAGTTGGTAACGGAAATGGATGTGATGAAGAAAACTGTGAGTGTACTAGTAGCCGAAAGAGATGCAGCTCGGGCGCAGCATGAAGATCATCCAATGGATCTCGAAAGCCAGCAGCGGAGAAGAAGCAGCGTGGCTTCCACGGAGGCCTCACCGGCTGGTGCACCGACGATCGAAATTACTGCACCGGAGCCTCTGGTGGTCGAAATTACTGCACCGGAGCCTCCTCGCTACCCCGTGGACGATATAAAGGAGATGAAAGCATGTCATCTGTATTATCCTATCGGGAACATGTCCATGAAGGTAGCTGATACGTCTCCGACGTATCGATAATTTCTTATGTTCCATGCCACATTATTGATGTTATCTACATGTTTTATGCACACTTTATGTCATATTCGTGCATTTTCTGGAACTAACCTATTAACAAGATGCCGAAGTGCCAGTTGTTGTTTTCTGCTGTTTTTGGTTTCAGAAATCCTAGTAAGGAAATATTCTCGGAATTGGACGAAATCAAAGCCCAGGGGCCTATTTTCTCACGAAGCTTCCAGAAGTCCGAAGGAGAGACGAAGAGGGGCCACGGAGGGGCCACACTATAGGGCGGCGCGGCCCCCCCCCTTGGCCGCGCCGGCCTGTAGTGTGGGGCCCCCGTGCCGCCTCTTGACCTGCCCTTCCGCCTATAAAAAGTCTCTGTGACGAAACCCCCAGTACCGAGAGCCACGATACGGAAAACCTTCCAGAGACGCCGCCGCCGCCGATCCCATCTCGGGGGATCCAGGAGATCGCCTCCGGCACCCTGCCGGAGAGGGGAATCATCTCCCGGAGGACTCTACGCCGCCATGGTCGCCTCCGGTGTGATGTGTGAGTAGTCTACCCCTGGACTATGGGTCCATAGCAGTAGCTAGATGGTTGTCTTCTCCCCATTGTGCTATCATTGTCGGATCTTGTGAGCTGCCTAACATGATCAAGATCATCTATCTGTAATTCTATATGTTGCGTTTGTTGGGATCCGATGAATAGAGAATACTTGTTATGTTGATTATCAAAGTTATGCTATGTGTTGTTTATGATCTTGCATGCTCTCCGTTACTAGTAGATGCTCTGGCCAAGTAGATGCTTGTAACTCCAAGAGGGAGTACTTATGCTCGATAGTGGGTTCATGCCTGCATTGACACCGGGACAAGGATGTGAGAAAGTTCTAAGGTTGTGTTGTGCTGTTGCCACTAGGGATAAAACATTAGTGCTATGTTCAAGGATGTAGTCACTAGTTACATTACGCACCATACTTAATGCAATTGTCTGTTGTTTGCAACTTAATACTGGAGGGGGTTCGGATGATAACCTGAAGGTGGACTTTTTAGGCATAGATGCAGTTGGATGGCGGTCTATGTACTTTGTCGTAATGCCCAATTAAATCTCACTATACTCATCATGATATGTATGTGCATGGTCATGCTCTCTTTCTTTGTCAATTGCCCAACTGTAATTTGTTCAACCAACATGCTGTTCGTCTTATGGGAGAGACACCTCTAGTGAACTGTGGACCCCGGTCCAATTCTCTTTACTGAAATACAATCTACTGCAATACTTGTTCTACTGTTTTCTGCAAACAATCATCTTCCACACAATACGGTTAACTCTTTGTTACAGCAAGCCGGTGAGATTGACAACCTCACTATTTCGTTGGGGCAAAGTACTTTGGTTGTGTTGTGCAGGTTCCACGTTGGCGCCGGAATCACTGGTGTTGCGCCGCACTACATCCCGCCGCCATCAACCTTCAACGTGCTTCTTGGCTCCTCCTGGTTCGATAAACCTTGGTTTCTTTCTGAGGGAAAACTTGCTGCTGTGCGCATCATACCTTCCTCTTGGGGTTGCCCAACGAACGTGTGAAATACACGCCATCAAGCTCTTTTTCTGGCGCCGTTGCCGGGGAACTGAAGAAAAGCTACACCACAGAGAATTGCCTCCCACGGCAACAGCTCTTTTTCTGGCGCCGTTGCCGGGGAGATCAAGACACGCTGCAAGGGGAGTCTCCACTTCTCAATCTCTTTACTTTGTTTTTGTCTTGCTTAGTTTCATTTACTACTTTGTTTGCTGCACTAAATCAAAATACAAAAAAATTAGTTGCTAGTTTTACTTTATTTGCTATCTTGTTTGCTATATCTAAAACACAAAAAAATTAGTTTACTTGCATTTACTTTATCTAGTTTATTTTATTTACTGTTGCTAAAATGGCCAACGCTGAAAATACTAAGTTGTGTGACTTCACAACCACAAATAATAATGATTTCTTATGCACACCTATTGCTCCACCTGCTACTACAGCAGAATTCTTTGAAATTAAACCTGCTTTACTGAATCTTGTTATGCGAGAGCAATTTTTTGGTGTTAGTTCTGATGATGCTGCTGCCCATTGATACGTCTCCGACGTATCGATAATTTCTTATGTTCCATGCCACATTATTGATGTTATCTACATGTTTTATGCACACTTTATGTCATATTCGTGCATTTTCTGGAACTAACCTATTAACAAGATGCCGAAGTGCCGATTCTTTGTTTCTGCTGTTTTTGGTTTCAGAAATCCTAGTAAGGAAATATTCTCGGAATTGGACGAAATCAAAGCCCAGGGCCTATTTTCTCACGAAGCTTCCGAGAAGTCCGAAGGAGAGACGAAGAGGGGCCACGGAGGGGCCACACCATAGGCGGCGCGGCCCCCTTGGCCGCGCCGGCCTGTAGTGTGGGGCCCCGTGCCGCCTCTTGACCTGCCCTTCCGCCTATAAAAAGTCTCCGTGACGAAACCCCCGCATCGAGAGCCACGATACGGAAAACCTTCCAGAGACGCCGCCGCCGCCGATCCCATCTCGGGGGATCCAGGAGATCGCCTCCGGCACCCTGCCGGAGAGGGGAATCATCTCCCGGAGGACTCTACGCCGCCATGGTCGCCTCCGGTGTGATGTGTGAGTAGTCTACCCCTGGACTATGGGTCCATAGCAGTAGCTAGATGGTTGTCTTCTCCCCATTGTGCTATCATTGTCGGATCTTGTGAGCTGCCTAACATGATCAAGATCATCTATCTGTAATTCTATATGTTGCGTTTGTTGGGATCCGATGAATAGAGAATACTTGTTATGTTGATTATCAAAGTTATGCTATGTGTTGTTTATGATCTTGCATGCTTTCCGTTACTAGTAGATGCTCTGGCCAAGTAGATGCTTGTAACTCCAAGAGGAGTACTTATGCTCGATAGTGGGTTCATGCCCGCATTGACACAGGACGATGTGACAGAAAGTTCTAAGGTTGTGTTGTGCTGTTGCCACTAGGGATAAAACATTAGTGCTATGTTCAAGGATGTAGTCACTAGTTACATTACACACCATACTTAATGCAATTGTCTGTTGTTTGCAACTTAATACTGGAGGGGGTTCGGATGATAACCTGAAGGTGGACTTTTTAGGCATAGATGCAGTTGGATGACGGTCTATGTACTTTGTCGTAATGCCCAATTAAATCTCACTATACTCATCATGATATGTATGTGCATGGTCATGCCCTCTTTATTTGTCAATTGCCCAACTGTAATTTGTTCACCCAACATGCTGTTCGTCTTATGGGAGAGACACCTCTAGTGAACTGTGGACCCCGGTCCAATTCTCTTTACTGAAATACAATCTACTGCAATACTTGTTCTACTGTTTTCTACAAACAATCATCTTCCACACAATACGGTTAATCCTTTGTTACAGCAAGCCGGTGAGATTGACAACCTCACTGTTTCGTTGGGGCAAAGTACTTTGGTTGTGTTGTGCGGGTTCCACGTTGGCGCCGGAATCCCTGGTGTTGCGCCGCACTACATCCCGCCGCCATCAACCTTCAACGTGCTTCTTGGCTCCTCCTGGTTCGATAAACCTTGGTTTCTTTCTGAGGGAAAACTTGCTGCTGTGCGCATCATACCTTCCTCTTGGGGTTGCCCAACGAACGTGTGAAATACACGCCATCAAGCTAAATTTCTGGAGCCGTTGCAGGTTAGATCAAGACACGCTGCAAGGGGAGTCTCCACTTCTCAATCTCTTTACTTTGTTTTTGTCTTGCTTAGTTTTATTTACTACTTTGTTTGCTGCACTAAATCAAAATACAAAAAAATTAGTTGCTAGTTTTACTTTATTTGCTATCTTGTTTGCTATATCTAAAACACAAAAAAATTAGTTTACTTGCATTTACTTTATCTAGTTTGTTTTATTTACTGTTGCTAAAATGGCCAACGCTGAAAATACTAAGTTGTGTGACTTCACAACCACAAATAATAATGATTTCTTATGCACACCTATTGCTCCACACCTACTACAGCAGAATTCTTTGAAATTAAACCTGCTTTCTTGAATCTTGTTATGCGAGAGCAATTTTCTGGTTAGTTCTGATGATGCTGCTGCCCATCTTAATAATTTTGTTGAACTATGTGAAATGCAAAAATATAAAGATGTAGATGGTGACATTATAAAATTAAAATTGTTCCCTTTCTCATTAAGAGGAAGAGCTAAAGATTGGTTGCTATCTCTGCCTAAGAATAGTATTGATTCATGGACTAAATGCAAGGATGCTTTTATTGGTAGATATTATCCCCTGCTAAAATTATATCTTTGAGGAGTAGCATAATGAATTTTAAACAATTAGATACTGAACATGTTGCTCAAGCTTGGGAAAGAATGAAATCTCTGGTTAAAAATTGCCCAACCCATGGACTGACTACTTGGATGATCATCCAAACCTTCTATGCAGGACTAAATTTTTCTTCGCGGAATTTATTGGATTCAGCTGCTGGAGGTACCTTTATGTCCATCACTCTTGGTGAAGCAACAAAGCTTCTTGATAATATGATGATCAACTACTCTGAATGGCACACGGAAAGGGCTCCACAAGGTAAGAAGGTAAATTCTGTCGAAGAAACCTCTTCCTTGAGTGATAAGATTGATGCTATTATGTCTATGCTTGTGAATGATAGGACTAATATTGATCCTAATAATGTTCCGTTAGCTTCATTGGTTGCACAAGAAGAACATGTTGATGTAAACTTCATTAAAAATAATAATTTCAACAACAATGCTTACCGGAACAATTCTAGTAACAACTATAGACCATATCCTTATAATAATGGCAACGGCTATGGTAATTCTTATGGGAATTCTTACAACAATAATAGGAGTTCACCCCCTGGACTTGAAGCCATGCTTAAAGAATTTATTAGTACACAAACTGCTTTTAACAAATCTGTTGAAGAAAAGCTTGGGAAAATTGATATACTTGCTTCTAAAGTCGATAGTCTTGCTGCTGATGTTGATCTTTTGAAATCAAAAGTTTTGCCTAATGAGAATCATCATAATAAAATTACTACTACAGCAAATGCCATTCAAGTTAGAATTAATGAGAATATAAGATTAATGGCTGAACTGCGTGCTAGGTGGGATAGAGAAGAAAATGAAAAACTAGCTAAAGAAAAGAATATAGCTAAAGTTTGGACTATTACCACCACTAGTAATGCTAATGCTACACATGTTGCTGCACCTCCCACTAATAATAATAAAAGAATTGGTGTTAGCAATGTTTCCACTTCTAATGCAAAGCGCGAAAAACTGCCTGAAACTGCTAAAACTGCTGAAATTGCCTGTGATAAAGCTGCTGAATTTTTTTCCAACATTGGGGATGATGATCTCATTGCTTTAGATTATAATGGTTTGAATTTTGATGATTGCCACATCTCTGAAGTTATAAAGTTCTTGCAAAAACTTGCTAAAAGTCCTAATGCTAGTGCTATAAATTTGGCTTTTACACATCATATTACAAATGCTCTTATAAAAGCTAGAGAAGAGAAACTAGAGCGCGAAGCCTCTATTCCTAAAAAGCTAGAGGATGGTTGGGAGCCCATCATTAAGATGAAGGTTAAAGATTTTGATTGTAATGCTTTATGTGATCTTGGTGCAAGTATTTCTGTTATGCCTAAGAAAATTTATAATATGCTTGACTTGCCACCGCTGAAAAATTGTTATTTGGATGTTAATCTTGCTGATCATTCTACAAAGAAACCTTTGGGGAAAGTTGATAATGTTCGCATTACCGTTAACAATAACCTTGTTCCCGTTGATTTTGTTGTCTTGGATATTGAATGCAATGCATCTTGTCCCATTATATTGGAAAGACCCTTTCTTCGAACTGTTGGTGCTGTTATTGATATGAAGGAAGGTAATATAAAATATCAATTTCCTCTCAAGAAAGGTATGGAACACTTCCCTAGAAAGAGAATGAAGGTACCTTTTGACTCTATTATGAGAGCAAATTATGATGTTGACACTTCGTCTCTTGATAATACTTGATACACACTTTCTGCGCCTAGCTGAAAGGCGTTAAAGAAAAGCGCTTATGGGAGACAACCCATGTTTTTACCTACAGTACTTTGTTTTTATTTTGTGTCTCGGAAGTTGTTTACTACTGTAGCAACCTCTCCTTATCTTAGTTTTGTGTTTTGTTGTGCCAAGTTAAGCCGTTGATAGAAAAGTAAGTACTAGATTTGGATTACTGCACAGTTCCAGATTTCTTTGCTGTCACGAATCTGGGTCCACCTCCCTGTAGGTAGCTCAGAAAATTAAGCCAATTTACGTGCATGATCCTCAGATATGTACGCAACTTTCATTCAATTTGAGCATTTTCATTTGAGCAAGTCTGGTGCCATTTTAAAATTCGTCAATACGAACTGTTCTGTTTTGACAGATTCTGCCTTTTATTTCGCATTGCCTCTTTCGCTATGTTGGATGAATTTCTTTGATCCACTAATGTCCAGTAGCATTATGCAATGTCCAGAAGTGTTAAGAATGATTGTGTCACCTCTGAATATGTCAATTTATATTGTGCACTAACCCTCTAATGAGTTGTTTCGAGTTTGGTGTGGAGGAAGTTTTCAAGGATCAAGAGAGGAGTATGATGCAACATGATCAAGGAGAGTGAAAGCTCTAAGCTTGGGGATGCACCCGGTGGTTCACCCCTGCATATATCAAGAAGACTCAAGCGTCTAAGCTTGGGGATGCCCAAGGCATCCCCTTCTTCATCGACAACATTATCAGGTTCCTCCCCTGAAACTATATTTTTATTCCATCACATCTTATGTGCTTTTTCTTGGAGCGTCGGTTTGTTTTTGTTTTTTGTTTTGTTTGAATAAAATGGATCCTAGCATTCACTTTATGGGAGAGAGACACGCTCCGCTGTAGCATATGGACAAGTATGTCCTTGGTTTCTACTCATAGTATTCATGGCGAAGTTTCTCCTTCGTTAAATTGTTATATGGTTGGAATTGGAAAATGATACATGTAGTAATTGCTATAAATGTCTTGGGTAATGTGATACTTGGCAATTGTTGTGCTCATGATTAAGCTCTTGCATCATATGCTTTGCACCCATTAATGAAGAAATACATAGAGCATGCTAAAATTTGGTTTGCATATTTGGTTTCTCTAAGGTCTAGATAATTTCTAGTTTTGAGTTTGAACAACAAGGAAGACGGTGTAGAATCTTATAATGTTTTCAATATGTCTTTTATGTGAGTTTTGCTGCACCGGTTCATCCTTGTGTTTGTTTCAAATAAGCCTTGCTAGCCTAAACCTTGTATCGAGAGGGAATACTTCTCATGCATCCAAAATACTTGAGCCAACCACTATGCCATTTGTGTCCACCATACCTACCTATACTACATGGTATTTTCCGCCATTCCAAAGTAAATTGCTTGAGTGCTACCTTTAAAATTCCATCATTCACCTTTGCAATATATAGCTCATGGGACAAATAGCTTAAAAACTATTGTGGTATTGAATATGTAATTATGCACTTTATCTCTTATTAAGTTGCTTGTTGTGCGATAACCATGTTCACTGGGACGCCATCAACTTTTCATTGTTGAATTTCATGTGAGTTGCTATGCATGTTCGTCTTGTCTGAAGTAAGAGAGATCTACCACCATATGGTTAAGCATGCATATGTTAGAGAAGAACATTGGGCCGCTAACTAAAGCCATGATCCATGGTGGAAGTTTCAGTTTTGGACAACAATCCTCAAATCTCAAATGAGAAAATTATTAATTGTTGGTATATGCTTATGCATAAAAGAGGAGTCCATTATCTGTTGTCTATGTTGTCCCGGTATGGATGTCTAAGTTGAAGAATAATCAATAGCGAGAAATCCAATGCGAGCTTTCTCCTTAGACCTTTGTACAAGGCGGCATAGAGGTACCCCTTTGTGACACTTGGTAAAAACAATGCATTGTGATGACCCGGTAGTCCAAGCTAATTAGGACAAGGTGCGGGCACTATTAGTACACTATGCATGAGGCTTGCAACTTATAAGATATAATTTACATGATGCATATGCTTTATTACTACCGTTGACAAAATTGTTTCATGTTTTCAAAATCAAAGCTCTAGCACAAATATAGCAATCGATGCTTTTCCTCTATGGAGGACCATTCTTTTACTTTCAATATTGAGTCAGTTCACCTATCTCTCTCCACCTCAAGAAGCAAACACTTGTGTGAACTGTGCATTGATTCCTACATACTTGCTTATTGCACTTATTATATTACTCTATGTTGACAATATCCATGAGATATACATGTTACAAGTTGAAAGCAACCGCTGAAACTTAATCTTCTTTTGTGTTGCTTCAATATCTTTACTTTGAATTGTTGCTTTATGAGTTAACTCTTATGCAAGACTTATTGATGCTTGTCTTGAAGTGCTATTCATGAAAAGTCTTTGCTATATGATTCACTTGTTTACTCATGTCATATACATTGTTTTGATCGCTGCATTCACTACATATGCTTTACAAATAGTATGATCAAGATTATGATGGCATGTCACTCCAGAAATTATATGTGTTATCGTTTTACCTGCTCGGGACGAGCAGAACTAAGCTTGGGGATGCTGATACGTCTCCGACGTATCGATAATTTCTTATGTTCCATGCCACATTATTGATGTTATCTACATGTTTTATGCACACTTTATGTCATATTCGTGCATTTTCTGGAACTAACCTATTAAGAAGATGCCGAAGTGCCGATTCTTGTTTTCTGCTGTTTTTGGTTTCAGAAATCCTAGTAAGGAAATATTCTCGGAATTGGACGAAATCAAAGCCCGGGGGCCTATTTTCTCACGAAGCTTCCGGAAGTCCGAAGGAGAGACGAAGAGGGGCCACGGAGGGGCCACACCATAGGCGGCGTGGCCCCCCTTGGCCGCGCCGGCCTGTAGTGTGGGGCCCCGTGCCGCCTCTTGACCTGCCCTTCCGCCTATAAAAAGTCTCCGTGATGAAACCCCAGTACCGAGAGCCACGATACGGAAAACCTTACTGAGACACCGCCGCCGCCGATCCCATCTCGGGGGATCCAGGAGATCGCCTCCGGCACCCTGCCGGAGAGGGGAATCATCTCCCGGAGGACTCTACACCGCCATGGTCGCCTCCGGTGTGATGTGTGAGTAGTCTACCCCTGGACTATGGGTCCATAGCAGTAGCTAGATGGTTGTCTTCTCCCCATTGTGCTATCATTGTCGGATCTTGTGAGCTGCCTAACATGATCAAGATCATCTATCTGTAATTCTATATGTTGCGTTTGTTGGGATCCGATGAATAGAGAATACTTGTTATGTTGATTATCAAAGTTATGCTATGTGTTGTTTATGATCTTGCATGCTTTCCGTTACTAGTAGATGCTCTGGCCAAGTAGATGCTTGTAACTCCAAGAGGGAGTACTTATGCTCGATAGTGGGTTCATGCCTGCATTGACACCTGGGACAGTGACAGAAAGTTCTAAGGTTGTGTTTTGCTGTTGCCACTAGGGATAAAACATTAGTGCTATGTTCAAGGATGTAGTCACTAGTTACATTACGCACCATACTTAATGCAATTGTCTGTTGTTTGCAACTTAATACTGGAGGGGGTTCGGATGATAACCTGAAGGTGGACTTTTTAGGCATAGATGCAGTTGGATGACGGTCTATGTACTTTGTCGTAATGCCCAATTAAATCTCACTATACTCATCATGATATGTATGTGCATGGTCATGCCCTCTTTATTTGTCAATTGCCCAACTGTAATTTGTTCACCCAACATGCTGTTCGTCTTATGGGAGAGACACCTCTAGTGAACTGTGGACCCCGGTCCAATTCTCTTTACTGAAATACAATCTACTGCAATACTTGTTCTACTGTTTTCTGCAAACAATCATCTTCCACACAATACGGTTAATCCTTTGTTACAGCAAGCCGGTGAGATTGACAACCTCACTGTTTCGTTGGGGTAAAGTACTTTGGTTGTGTTGTGCAGGTTCCACGTTGGCGCCGGAATCCCTGGTGTTGCGCCGCACTACATCCCGCCGCCATCAACCTTCAACGTGCTTCTTGGCTCCTCCTGGTTCGATAAACCTTGGTTTCTTTCTGAGGGAAAACTTGCTGCTGTGCGCATCATACCTTCCTCTTGGGGTTGCCCAACGAACGTGTGAAATACACGCCATCACCCATCTTAATAATTTTGTTGAATTATGTGAAATGCAAAAATATAAGGATGTAGATGGTGACATTATAAAATTAAAATTGTTCCCTTTCTCATTAAGAGGAAGAGCTAAAGATTGGTTGCTATCTCTGCCTAAGAATAGTATTGATTCATGGACTAAATGCAAGGATGCTTTTATTGGTAGATATTATCCCCCTGCTAAAATTATATCTTTGAGGAGTAGCATAATGAATTTTAAACAATTAGATACTGAACATGTTGCTCAAGCTTGGGAAAGAATGAAATCTCTGGTTAAAAATTGCCCAACCCATGGACTGACTACTTGGATGATCATCCAAACCTTCTATGCAGGACTAAATTTTTCTTCACGGAATTTATTGGAGTCAGCTGCTGGAGGTACCTTTATGTCCATCACTCTTGGTGAAGCAACAAAGCTTCTTGATAATATGATGATCAACTACTCTGAATGGCACACGGAAAGAGCTCCACAAGGTAAGAAGGTAAATTCTGTCGAAGAAACCTCTTCCTTGAGTGATAAGATTGATGCTATTATGTCTATGCTTGTGAATGATAGGACTAATATTGATCCTAATAATGTTCCGTTAGCTTCATTGGTTGCACAAGAAGAACATGTTGATGTAAACTTCATTAAAAATAATAATTTCAACAACAATGCTTACCGGAACAATTCTAGTAACAACTATAGGCCATATCCTTATAATAATGGCAACGGCTATGGTAATTCTTATGGGAATTCTTACAACAATAATAGGAGTTCACCCCCTGGACTTGAAGCCATGCTTAAAGAATTTATTAGTACACAAACTGCTTTTAACAAATCTGTTGAAGAAAAGCTTGGGAAAATTGATATACTTGCTTCTAAAGTCGATAGTCTTGCTGCTGATGTTGATCTTTTGAAATCAAAAGTTTTGCCTAATGAGAATCATCATAATAAAATTACTACTACAGCAAATGCCATTCAAGTTAGAATTAATGAGAATATAAGATTAATGGCTGAACTGCGTGCTAGGTGGGATAGAGAAGAAAATGAAAAACTAGCTAAAGAAAAGAATATAACTAAAGTTTGGACTATTACCACCACTAGTAATGCTAATGCTACACATGTTACTGCACCTCCTACTCATACTAATAAAAGAATTGGTGTTAGCAATGTTTCCACTTCTAATGCAAAGCGCGAAAAACTGCCTGAAACTGCTAAAACTGCTGAAACTGCCTGTGATAAAGCTGCTGAAATTTTTTCCAACATTGGGGATGATGATCCCATTGCTTTAGATTATAATGGTTTGAATTTTGATGATTGCCACATCTCTGAAGTTATAAAGTTCTTGCAAAAACTTGCTAAAAGTCCTAATGCTAGTGCTATAAATTTGGCTTTTACACATCATATTACAAATGCTCTTATAAAAGCTAGAGAAGAGAAACTAGAGCGCGGAGCCTCTATTCCTAAAAAGCTAGAGGATGGTTGGGAGCCCATCATTAAGATGAAGGTTAAAGATTTTGATTGTAATGCTTTATGTGATCTTGGTGCAAGTATTTCTGTTATGCCTAAGAAAATTTATAATATGCTTGACTTGCCACCGCTGAAAAATTGTTATTTGGATGTTAATCTTGCTGATCATTCTACAAAGAAACCTTTGGGGAAAGTTGATAATGTTCGCATTACCATTAACAATAACCTTGTTCCGTTGATTTTGTTGTCTTGGATATTGAATGCAATGCATCTTGTCCCATTATATTGGGAAGACCTTTTCTTCGAACTGTTGGTGCTATTATTGATATGAAGGAAGGTAATATAAAATATCAATTTCCTCTCAAGAAAGGTATGGAACACTTCCCTAGAAAGAGAATGAAGGTACCTTTTGATTCTATTATGAGAACAAATTATGATGTTGACACTTCGTCTCTTGATAATACTTGATACATACTTTCTGCGCCTAGCTGAAAGGCGTTAAAGAAAAGCGCTTATGGGAGACAACCCATGTTTTTACCTACAGTACTTTGTTTTTATTTTGTGTCTTGGAAGTTGTTTACTACTGTAGCAACCTCTCCTTATCTTAGTTTTGTGTTTTGTTGTGCCAAGTTAAGCCGTTGATAGAAAAGTAAGTACTAGATTTGGATTACTGCACAGTTCCAGATTTCTTTGCTGTCACGAATCTGGGTCCACCTCCCTGTAGGTAGCTCAGAAAATTAAGCCAATTTACGTGCATGATCCTCAGATATGTACGCAACTTTCATTCAATTTGAGCATTTTCATTTGAGCAAGTCTGGTGCCATTTTAAAATTCGTCAATACGAACTGTTCTATTTTGACAGATTCTGCCTTTTATTTCGCATTGCCTCTTTCGCTATGTTGGATGAATTTCTTTGATTAATTAATGTCCAGTAGCATTATGCAATGTCCAGAAGTGTTAAGAATGATTGTGTCACCTCTGAATATGTCAATTTATATTGTGCACTAACCCTCTAATGAGTTGTTTCGAGTTTGGTGTGGAGGAAGTTTTCAAGGATCAAGAGAGGAGTATGATGCAACATGATCAAGGAGAGTGAAAGCTCTAAGCTTGGGGATGCACCCGGTGGTTCACCCCTGCATATATCAAGAAGACTCAAGCGTCTAAGCTTGGGGATGCCCAAGGCATCCCCTTCTTCATCGACAACATTATCAGGTTCCTCCCCTGAAACTATATTTTTATTCCATCACATCTTATGTGCTTTTTCTTGGAGCGTCGGTTTGTTTTTGTTTTTGTTTTGTTTGAATAAAATGGATCCTAGCATTCACTTTATGGGAGAGAGACACGCTCCGCTGTAGCATATGGACAAGTATGTCCTTGGTTTCTACTCATAGTATTCATGGCGAAGTTTCTCCTTCGTTAAATTGTTATATGGTTGGAATTGGAAAATGATACATGTAGTAATTGCTATAAATGTCTTGGGTAATGTGATACTTGGCAATTGTTGTGCTCATGATTAAGCTCTAGCATCATATGCTTTGCACCCATTAATGAAGAAATACATAGAGCATGCTAAAATTTGGTTTGCATATTTGGTTTCTCTAAGGTCTAGATAATTTCTAGTTTTGAGTTTGAACAACAAGGAAGACGGTGTAGAGTCTTATAATGTTTTCAATATGTCTTTTATGTGAGTTTTGCTGCACCGGTTCATCCTTGTGTTTGTTTCAAATAAGCCTTGCTAGCCTAAACCTTGTATCGAGAGGGAATACTTCTCATGCATCCAAAATACTTGAGCCAACCACTATGCCATTTGTGTCCACCATACCTACCTATACTACATGGTATTTTCCGCCATTCCAAAGTAAATTGCTTGAGTGCTACCTTTAAAATTCCATCATTCACCTCTGCAATATATAGCTCATGGGACAAATAGCTTAAAAACTATTGTGGTATTGAATATGTAATTATGCACTTTATCTCTTATTAAGTTGCTTGTTGTGCGATAACCATGTTCACTGGGGACGCCATCAACTTTTCGTTGTTGAATTTCATGTGAGTTGCTATGCATGTTCGTCTTGTCTGAAGTAAGAGAGATCTACCACCATATGGTTAAGCATGCATATGTTAGAGAAGAACATCGGGCCGCTAACTAAAGCCATGCTCCATGGTGGAAGTTTCAGTTTTGGACAACAATCCTCAAATCTCAAATGAGAAAATTATTAATTGTTGGTATATGCTTATGCATAAAAGAGGAGTCCATTATCTGTTGTCTATGTTGTCCCGGTATGGATGTCTAAGTTGAAGAATAATCAATAGCGAGAAATCCAATGCGAGCTTTCTCCTTAGACCTTTGTACAAAGGCATAGAGGTACCCCTTTGTGACACTTGGTAAAAACAATGCATTGTGATGACCCGGTAGTCCAAGCTAATTAGGACAAGGTGCGGGCACTATTAGTACGCTATGCATGAGGCTTGCAACTTATAAGATATAATTTACATGATGCATATGCTTTATTACTACCGTTGACAAAATTGTTTCATGTTTTCAAAATCAAAGCTCTAGCACAAATATAGCAATCGATGCTTTTCCTCTATGGAGGACCATTCTTTTACTTTCAATGTTGAGTCAGCTTCACCTATTTCTCTCCACCTCAAGAAGCAAACACTTGTGTGAACTGTGCATTGATTCCTACATACTTGCTTATTGCACTTATTATATTACTCTATGTTGACAATATCCATGAGATATACATGTTACAAGTTGAAAGCAACCGCTGAAACTTAATCTTCTTTTGTGTTGCTTCAATATCTCTACTTTGAATTATTGCTTTATGAGTTAACTCTTATGCAAGACTTATTGATGCTTGTCTTGAAGTGCTATTCATGAAAAGTCTTTGCTATATGATTCACTTGTTTACTCATGTCATATACATTGTTTCGATCGCTACATTCACTACATATGCTTTACAAATAGTATGATCAAGATTATGATGGCATGTCACTCCGTAAATTATCTCGTGTTATCGTTTTACCTCGCTCGGGACGAGCAGAACTAAGCTTGGGGATGCTGATACGTCTCCGACGTATCGATAATTTCTTATGTTCCATGCCACATTATTGATGTTATCTACATGTTTTATGCACACTTTATGTCATATTCGTGCATTTTCTGGAACTAACCTATTAACAAGATGCCGAAGTGCCGATTCTTTGTTTTCTGCTGTTTTTGGTTTCAGAAATCCTAGTAAGGAAATATTCTCGGAATTGGACGAAATCAAAGCCCGGGGGCCTATTTTCTCACGAAGCTTCCGGAAGTCCGAAGGAGAGTCGAAGAGGGGCCACGGAGGGGCCACACTATAGGGCGGCGCGGCCCCCCTTGGCCGCGCCGGCCTGTAGTGTGGGGCCCCGTGCCGCCTCTTGACCTGCCCTTCCGCCTATAAAAAGTCTCCGTGACGAAACCCCCGCATCGAGAGCCACGATACGGAAAACCTTCCAGAGACGCCGCCGCCGCCGATCCCATCTCGGGGATCCAGAGATCGTCTCCGGCACCTGCCGGAGAGGGGAATCATCTCCCGGAGGACTCTACGCCGCCATGGTCGCCTCCGGTGTGATGTGTGAGTAGTCTACCCCTGGACTATGGGTCCATAGCAGTAGCTAGATGGTTGTCTTCTCCCCATTGTGCTATCATTGTCGGATCTTGTGAGCTGCCTAACATGATCAAGATCATCTATCTGTAATTCTATATGTTGCGTTTGTTGGGATCCGATGAATAGAGAATACTTGTTATGTTGATTATCAAAGTTATGCTATGTGTTGTTTATGATCTTGCATGCTCTCCGTTACTAGTAGATGCTCTAGCCAAGTAGATGCTTGTAACTCCAAGAGGGAGTACTTATGCTCGATAGTGGGTTCATGCCTGCATTGACACCGGGACGATGTGTGAGAAAGTTCTAAGGTTGTGTTGTGCTGTTGCCACTAGGGATAAAACATTAGTGCTATGTTCAAGGATGTAGTCACTAGTTACATTACGCACCATACTTAATGCAATTGTCTGTTGTTTGCAACTTAATACTGGAGGGGGTTCGGATGATAACCTGAAGGTGGACTTTTTAGGCATAGATGCAGTTGGATGGCGGTCTATGTACTTTGTCGTAATGCCCAATTAAATCTCACTATACTCACAATGATATGTATGTGCATGGTCATGCTCTCTTTATTTGTCAATTGCCCAACTGTAATTTGTTCACCCAACATGCTGTTCGTCTTATGGGAGAGACACCTCTAGTGAACTGTGGACCCCGGTCCAATTCTCTTTACTGAAATACAATCTACTGCAATACTTGTTCTACTGTTTTCTGCAAACAATCATCTTCCACACAATACGGTTAACTCTTTGTTACAGCAAGCCGGTGAGATTGACAACCTCACTGTTTCGTTGGGGCAAAGTACTTTGGTTGTGTTGTGCAGGTTCCACGTTGGCGCCGGAATCACTGGTGTTGCGCCGCACTACATCCCGCCGCCATCAACCTTCAACGTGCTTCTTGGCTCCTCCTGGTTCGATAAACCTTGGTTTCTTTCTGAGGGAAAACTTGCTGCTGTGCGCATCATACCTTCCTCTTGGGGTTGCCCAACGAACGTGTGAAATACACGCCATCAGCAGCCATCGGCAGTGCTTTACCACCTGGAGCACTCCACCACAACAACCCCATTCAAGATGGCTATGCTCGTGTCACGGTGGAGGAGATAGTCCAAGGGTTTGAGGACCTGGACATTGACATTGCTACACCTGAAGGGGTGAAAAGACTTGGAGATGTCAAGCGCCAGTTCATTCTATGGCAGAAGAAATTTATCAAGTTTCCAGGCGAGGCGCCAACAAGTCCACCCCCCTACGGTGGTGGTGGTGGCGGTGGCGGTGGCGGTGACGGTGGTGGTGGCGGTGGTGGTGGTGGTGCTTCACCTACACCTCCTTCACGTCAGCCGACGCCGCCCCCCAATTCACCTCCGGCGGGTAGCGACGCCGCCCCGGTCCTCGTCCGGCGGGTGATCAGACACCGCCCCCCAATCCACCTCCGGCGAAGAAGCAGAAGCAGTCCTGGGTTATTAACCCGGACCCTTATGTACCTAGAACCACAAAGATACCAGAGCCATCACTGAAGCCTCTCCCCACAAGGCCTTGGGAACGTAGTGCCGAGGAAGTCGACGCACACGCGGCTGCTGAATATGAGAAATGGAAGGCGGACTGCAAGAAGAAAAGAGAGCCCGAGCCCAAGCAAGTATTTTCTGACAAGGAAAAGAGCTGGGCTAAGTCATTTTTGAACACACCGTCCCAAGCCGCGAAGAATCTGCCTGACGACTATTTACGTGAACTTCGTAGGCAAGCACTCGCGTTCAAGAGGAACCAAGAGTTGGCGGAGAAGAAAGCCTTGGAGGAGGAGGCCGAGAAAAAATTAGAAAGGGGGAAAGAAGTTGCCCAGCTCGGGGAACAAAGTAAACAATCGATCGCCCCGCTCATAGTGCAAGCCGCCGGTCCGGATGCCCCCGATATCATAGCAGCTGCGGCAGCACATGGATTGACTGTAACGAGTGCCAGAGAACAAGCGGCCGACTTAGGTATCACTCTTCGTGCACTGTTAGGCCTTGATGAGGCGCCAATGAAGGACGTAGTATTTACATATGTGAAGAATGGCCCTCTCGTCGAGCCTGCGCAGGAAGAGGATCTACCTCGACAAATGAAAGGTCTGCTAAATTGGTACAAGGGTTACATAAAACTTAAAAACGCCAAAGACTATATTTATGCGGAAGTTAGATATGAGCATCACTTCAAACATTACTATATACAAATTCATCGGAGTGAATTGTTCCAGCTGTTCAATCTGCGCGACCTCGACAAATCTATCATCGGTTGCTACGTTACGTAAGTGATTTATTAATTTCTACCCCATCTATTTGATTGCCTGCTCTATATATATATATATATATATATATATATATATATATATATATATATATATTGTCCTAACTATCTTGTTGTGTACGCTATTATGCAGAATGAAGAAGCGGGAAATGCGAATAAGGAACATCCATGATGTTGGGTTCATTGACCCACAAATTGTTAATTCATATGTGTTAGAACACCACCCCGACGACGTGGAGGATGACCTGTGGCGGTTTTTTTAGAAAACAGGAACTCAAAAGTGATATTCTATTTCCTTACCATTTTGGGTGAGTGTTTCTGTCTTGAGCACATTCTCTTTTGTTTACTCCATGCATGGTATGTGGCTAATCGATGAGTTATGCATGACTGTGCATGTATCGTGTCCGCAGGTTCCACTGGATTCGTATGGTAATTCAATTTCACACCTCCACAGTTCTCGTCCACGACTCTCTGAATATGGATCCGGCGCTTTGGGCCGACATGAGAAAAATGATGCAAAAGTAATTATTTTCATTCATTTGCGCTCTATATCGATCGGCCTATTTCGTTCATCATTTCCTAATATCAAGTAACTAATTAATAACTCTCTTGTTCATTTAATTTTCTTTGCCTCGTAGGGTTTGGAGACGGTTCGTAGATAAAAAGGTCGGTGAATTCAAAAAAGAGCTACAATTTAAAATGGCAGTGCGGACGACTGGGGATATTCAACCACCGGGGACCAATCTATGTGGATACTATGTTTGTGAGAGGATCCGGAGATACTGCAATGAGCGGGACTAGAAGTGTGAGAACAACATCATGAGGAATAACCTCCGGAAGACGCTTAGTCCAGAAGCTCGCTTCCGACCACTTCAAGAGTAACTAGCTGGATGGTTGGCGAGGGAAGTCATCGATCCTAGAGGAGAACACCATTACGATGACGTAGAACTTCATATGCACTAAATTATGGATGGAAACTTGTTCAAAATTGTATATGGTCATCCGATATTGAATATATATTGTATATGGTCATCCGATATTGAATATATATTGTATATTCCTATTGAATTCTTTTTGGTTCTAATTTCAAATTTGTTTGAAATTGTACATTTATATGCATGTATGTAGTACCGTAGAATATGTGAAACTCCTTCAAAATTAAAACCCAAAAGAAATAAAACAATACAAATTAAAAAGAAACCAGATTTAGGGGGAGGGGGGGCTAAACCCTAAACCCTGCGGAGGCCTTTAGTCGCGGTTGGCCAGAAGAACCGCGACTAAAGGTCCTCCGTCCTGGCGCTCGCCTGCGGCCCACGTGGACGGGCCTTTAGTCGCGGTTCGTAAGGAACCGCGACTAAAGGGGGGGGGGGGGGGGCTTTAGTCGCGCTACTTTGGTCACGGTTGCGCAACCGCGACTAATGGCACTTGCCAACCGCGACCAAAGCCCCTTTTTCCACCAGTGTGATTTTCCACTATGTATGAAACCGCATCATACTGTAGTGGTGGGGCTCAAAAGAAATGAAAGAATGATTCTTTTCCTTCTCCCGTGCACACAAGCTCTCTTCCTATCGCTTTGCTTCAATAGAAAACTCATTGTTTGCCGGTATGAACCGAACCAACTATACGATCCGCTTTTTTTCTCTGACAGCTAGAAGCGATGCCCTGCTATGTAGCGAATCTGTTCAAATGGCTCATTGAACCGCTTTGGAGCAACATAGTGCATGATCTTAATCCCATGATTCGAAATAACTGGAAATAGAGAATATAATAAAATTAATAATCTTATATAGGTTAAAGCACATGAAGAAAGCAAGTTACTTGGTTGCGTCGCAGATAATCACATGAATTCTTAGAAGGATTATGTGTCTTCTCTCTCAATGTTTTCTTTGAAATGGATGTAAATTTGTACGACGAAGTTCTATGATTTTTAGTTCTACCAATCAAACAAGTCATACATGAAACACTACTAAGCGATACATAATCCTCCATATTGCTATGAATTCCGCTGAATCATAAAGGCACTTAGGACACATTATGCTTTTTGAAGAATAATAGAAGAAATGAAACACATGACTTTATAAATATCACTTTGTGAATGTTCCACGAGATTTCAAGCGACGAGACACATGCAAGCCACACAAAATGAGAAGAGGTTGAACCTCTTGCTAGAAATCTTATGAAATTAAGGTATGCAAAACAGTCCTTAAAAAAATGGTCCTCTTGTCTTTTGATGCAAAGGGGTTTCACACGAAGATATTCCTCACCCAAAACAAACCTAAGTACTAAAATCGTGCATAACTTCATCTAAATCTTCAATTCAGTAGGGCCCTTAATACAATGAAAACATGGTGATATGTGGTCGAGTATTATGTTTATTTTTCGATTTATTTTAATTAAGTAGGCTTGAGAAGCGAGTTAATATTTGTATTTAATCGGATTGGAGTTAGACAAAATTTCATGACATTGCTTGTTTTCACATTCCCTCCTTTTTTATGGCTATTGCTCCGGTGTCCCCCCCCCCCCCCCCCTATCTAAACTTTGTTCTATTTAAACGGCTAGGATCTGCTGATACCCTTTCGTGGGTTGACTTAACGTGTGTGTTTGGTTCATGGGCAAATATGTACGGGATGGGATGGGATAAAATATGTTTAATTAACGATTAATAGAAAAGGATAAATAGGCTATTAACACACCGGTTAATATGTAATTAACAGGTCCTTTTCCCTTCGTGGCAGAGGCCGGACCTAGCGGAGAGGCCGGCTACCCATGCCTAGCAAGGTCACTGCCCGCACGTATTTAGCGAGGCCGTTTCTGTCGAATGGGTGTGGCGCAGACGTAGCAAGCTCGCTGCTCGCCATGCCATGAAGGTCGCTACCGCCGAGCTAGGGAGCCACGTTGAAAATCAAGCCCGCCGCTCACCGCGCCCTGGAGGTTGTTGATGATGAGCTGGGGAGCCACGCGGAAAAACAAGCCCACCGCTCGCCGCGACATGGTGGCCGCCGCCGAGCTGGGGAGCCAGACATACGACGGTGGTAGGTGTCGGAGTCGCGTCGACGGCCATGGATTCTCAGGTGGCTAGTGAGATTAGTCATAAAATTCACGGATCATATGGTCCCATCTTTCTTAGAAATATTCAGTTTTTGGGATGAGATCATCCATATTTTCTGGTCACGAACCAAACGCATGTTTACCCCCTTCAAGTTTGGTTGGAAGGGGGGGGGGGGGGGACACTGAAGCACGCCCCTTTTTTTTATTTTACAGACAATAGTTTTGCCAAATTTCATTGAATAAATAGGAGTTGATGCACATACAAATAAAAACAGAGTGAGCAAATGGATATGACAAGTGTAAAATGGCCGGGCTTGCCAGAGTTATGTTGTTTCTCAGCTCCTGTAGTCAACCGGTGATGAATAAAAACAAAATCCATGTCTTCCATGACAAGAAAAGTGATAGGAGTATCAGGCGGAAAACCCATGATGTAACTGGAGTTCAAACTCCAAACCCAACTGCACTAAATAGACTCGTGCCTTGCAACGAGTAAAATATTCAACTGTCAGCTCCTGCTTATCACCAAGCTATTTGATTCTTGAGGGTTGAGGCGATGATCATTGGTAGGACGGAGTATGCCAAATTATCCTTGTGCTCATTCCAATCTGCCATGACATGATGATGACGAAGGAGGCAAAGAGCCTTCTTGTAATTCTTGACCACGAGCCACATTTGTCCAGCAATCTTTGATGGAGTCTGCGCCTCCCTTATTGTTTGAATAATTGGATGTAAACAACTAAACATCAGAGTACAAGCCAATGTTAACTCCAAAAAAAAGAAGGAAAAAAGAGATCCAATGTTTAACTGTACAAGCCAATGTTAAATCCCAAGAAATGGTAGATAAACAATATCTAACATCATCACATGCCAGTTTCACATGTGACCAAAGTTACCAGGTGGACCTGTGTGCTGCAAGATGGCGTATAGATGTTCATCTCGAGATTGGCACGACCAAAAAAAAAAATCTGAGAACTGATAAGGTCAGGATATAGATAGCGGGGAAGGCACATGCCTATGGCTATGTGATGATGCCCATGTGGTGTGTTTTCGGTGATTGATCTATCCGTAGAGACAACCCAACTGTGACCACAGAAAATGAGTGGACAGTGTGCGGCACTCTCACTCTCAGATTCAGCACCGGGAACAGATTAATTCCGATTGCATCGGAGTAAATATGGTAAAACGTTAGCACGAACTGTCTGCTTCTGGATATCAGAGACCTCTGTGGTTTCTCAGGTGAACCTGTCGTAATGTCAAAACGAAAGAATGAGCCGTCGTATGCAGGAGACTGAAGATATTGCTGCGGGTGCGGCAAATGAACAGGAGGTTGGAGCCTTGGAGTTGGAGGTGTCTGTTAGAGGAAGAATGGGTACAAAAGTTTTCAAGGCGACCTAAAAGTCTGAAACTGAAAGAGTGAAATAGCAGCAGAATGTGTCCGGGCGGGTGAATTCCCGGTTCATTTAACCTCTGCAATGTTAATGGTCATTGTTCACACGGCTTTAAGGTTTTAATCTCGACTTGTTGAGTTAGTACTAAATGTGAGTAGGGACCAAGTGTAATTAGATACACTAGAAGTGAAGAGCATGTCTGGACAGCCCACCACCTCATGGTGCTAAGGACATCTCCAACGCGGTGATCCAACCCGCGCTCGCGCGTCCGGATGGGTTGAAACGGACAAAACCGCGGCCCAGCGCGCGGATCCATCCAAAAAACGGATGGCCGCGGCGTCCGAGACGACCTAAACCCGGCCCAAATCTGAAACGAGTTTGCGTGGCCGCGGACGCCGATGGCTGGCCGTGCGCGTCCGCCCCTTGTCCACCCCTGGCCCACGTGTCATAGACATAAATAATTTTTTCATTAAAAAGTACCCATTACATAGCAGCTCGTTCTTCTGGCCCAGGAGGTCGCCTAATCGGCGGCGGTCGGCCCGGCAGGTCGCCTTGTGCTCCTTCGTCACGCGCGTGAGGTCAGCGAGACGCTCCTCGATGGCGACGTTGATGTTCACCAGCGCGAGGTCCTCCTCGTTCACGGGCTCCTCCTCTGCGGCGGCCGCCCGCTCCTCAGCGGCCTCGTACCAGCCGTCCGCGGTCTCGTGCCAGCCGTCCGCGGCCGCCTCCACCATCTCCGCGTCCCCTTCCTTCTTCGCCACCGCCTCGGCAGCGACGCAGAGCGCCTCGTCATCGGCGACTCACCGCGAGTCCGCGCGCTCCTCCTCCTCCGTCCGCGGGAACCTGGCCCGGGCGGCGAGGGAGAGCTTGGCCCACATGGCCTGCAGGGTTCGCGGCATGGCGATGGAGAGGGCGTCGGAGAAGGTGGAGGGGGAGAGGACGGCGGAGCGGGTGTGATGCGGTCTGTGACCGCCGCCGTCTTTTATAGCCGGTGGCCTGACGGGAAACTTGGGCGCGAGCGCGCGCCAATGGCCTTTTCGCGCGCGCGGGAACCTTGGTGCGCGCGGGAACTTTCCCACGCGTTCCACCGCCCACCATTGCTGTCCTGTCGAGGCCTGCCATGGCGCAGCGCCGCACAAGGAAGACGAACCTCGTGGCGTCTTCTTGGGTCGCCGCGTTGGACGCAGCGTGCGATCCAAACGGACACGCGGACGCGGGCCGCTGTCCGCGTGTCCGCTCGGCCACCCAAACAGCCAAAATGGACGGCCCAGCGCGTCCGTTTGTGTCGCTCGGTTGGAGATACCCTAAGAACCAGTACCCATCTCATGGTGGACAATTTCTGAACCTTCTGATTAACCAGCTGACAGGTTCACTCGTAGACGATGAAATCGTTGCAGACACATGTCAGCATCTTAAAGCGACGATAACCGGATGCTAAGAGCATCTCCAACATGCGCGCTAAAATGCGGGCGCGGCATAAAAACTGCCGGTTTGCAGCGCGCGGGAGGAAAATCGGCCCTCCAGCAGGCGCTGCAAACCGCGCGACGCTGTAAAATTTTTAGGGCGCGGGCGGGTTTGCGCTATCGCGAGCGGTACAGTTTGTGCGCCGGCTACAGCGCGCGGCATCGCTCGTCCACGCGCGAAAAAAACCCCGCGCTGAAACTTCCCCTTCCGCGTCGCCGCCCGAGCGCCCAATCCATCGTCTCCGCGCGGCCGCCGGCGCAATCCCGACGATGGACGGTCCCTCCGGCAACCCACCGACTCCTCCCTACTCTGTCCCACCCTCCGCCACCGCCGCTGCTTCCTCCGCGCCGCCGCCCACTGCGCCAAACCCTAGCGGCGGCGCCGACGGTGGCAACACAACGGGAGCTGCGCGTGCGCTCTTCGTCCCGCCGCGCGGGGCGCTGCACGTAGGCGCAGCCGCCGCACACATGGCAGTCCATCGGTGCCGCCTCCGTCGCGCCGCCGAAGAAAGCCAAGGCGCCCATCTCCCGTCGGCCGCAGCCGCCTCCTCCTCCGACGAACCAGACGCCTCCTCCTCCTCCGACGAGTCAGCCGATGCCTCCCTCCAGTAGCCGCGCGGGCGCACATACGGTGCATGATGAAATGCCCGAGAGGTAAAAAACTCTACTTTTCATCCAAATTGTAGTTTAGATGCATACCTAGCCGGATAACAATGAATTTCATTACAATGTAGAGTCGATGATGACACATTCATGGGGACGATGAATGTTGGAAGCAAATGAAGATAGAAAGATGCAAAGAAACTTGGAGAAAGAGGCTATGGATGCTATTGAAGCTAGGAGAGCCGCTTTGGAGGAGAGGATTGCCACCAACGAGGAGAGGAAGTTGGCTTTGGAGGAGAAGAGGCAAGCCACCGAGGAGCATGCATGCCTAGCGGAGGAAGAGATGAAGCTTTTCTTGATGTATACTTCCCATATGGATGAGAGGCAAAAGGAGTACAACAACCTTCTTCGCGATGAAGTGTTGGCCAAGATGAGATTGTTGGTAGCCAACATGAATACACCCACCACCGGCATGTTTGGAGGAGGCATGTTTGGAGGAGGCATGCCGACGTTTGGAGGAGGCATGGGAGGCATGGCCGGTATCGGAAGCATGCCCATGCCCACCATGGGAGGCATGGCCGGTACGGGAAGCATGCCCATGCCCGGCATGGGAGGCTATGGAGGCATGGCCGGCATGGGAGGACCAACCTATGGAGGAGTGTTTGGAGGGATTATGGGAGGCTCGGTGAGTGGTGTGTATGGGAGTATGAGAGCACCACCGGGAGGCTTCGTGTCTTCCATGAATGCTACTATCCCTCCTTCAACCCAAGAAGATGAGGAAGAAGAAGAAGGTGTTGACTTGGAAAATGCGGAAGTGTGATATGCATTTGTGATATGCAAATTGTGTGTTCCACTTTGTCCATTTAAACCATATATCGTGTGTCATTGTTGAACTACGTCATTTTGTGTGTCGTTTGAACTATGTGATGTGTGTTGCACTTTGTTTCCATTTAAATTATGGTACATCATTTATTTCATGATTTATGTGTGAGTATTTGATCTTGTGAGATGCATAGTAGTGTAGAAAACTGTTTTCCGCGCCCGCGCGCGCTGTATTTTGCCGCGCCCGACGGAGGTGCTTTTTTCCCGCACAAACGCGTGCTTCAAAATAGAGCCTCCGGTGGGGGAAAGATTGCTCCGCCGCGCGGCAAGGTTTAGAGCGCGGTGGCAACGTCTTTTACCGTGCCTAATTATACCGCGCCTGTTGGAGATGCTCTAATGCTGTTTTTCAAGGATTCTAGAAATCTTGTCACTGGTCCAATGCACGCTGGACCGAAACGGATACACTCATACACAGGCATCGCCATAAAATTCTTAATGTTTCCTTATTGCTGCGGTCACAAGAATGCTGCGTTGTTTGGGTATAATCTTCAGTAGTTTGTTTTCCGACAATACGTTTTGGGAGAATTATATCACGCAGTGGGACGCTGGTTGTGACCACGTCAGCCATCTTATTGACGGTACGACCACGTAAGCTATCTACCTGACAAAAAAACGCAAGTTATCTGAAATATTTAGAAGAAGCTATTTTAGATGTGTATTTTTTTAGTTATAAACCTGTGTATTTTTTCGAGTTATAAAACAGTGTATTTTTAGAAGAGCATAAACTGATCATTGTTTTTTTGTTTTCTAGGTGTGTGTGTTTGTGTGTGTTAAACTGGCCTTTGGAGCCTTTTTTCCTTGACAGCGAACCATGGAGCTCACCTGTTTGGTGGGCTGGCACAAGTCCATAAGAATCACACTACGGGGGGTAGGTGCGGCCTATTGAAGATCACCATGGTTCACAATCGGCCTATTTTAGGATGCAAGCTTACATTTGCTTTCTCCAATAAAAGAAAAAAAAATCCAATTAGGAAACAAGTGCTTATTTTGTGAATGCTTGTATTACATGTAACATGTATTGCTACTCATTAGGATTAGCCTTCACTACAAAACTTTTCGGTAAAGTGGACATCACAACTCTAAACTTGCAGTGTACATAAAGAACTCTAGACTTGCCAAGCAACTCTAATATGCCGAATGTACATGTTACTATCGTTTTGTAGTAGGCACCAACGCCACCATCCATCTTATTTCTAGCCTTTCATGTGCCAATTTTAGATGCATGCACACCCATCCTTATCTTAATCATATGATATTAGCACTTAATTCCATTTCAACATTATTCATGACCGCAGTAGGGACCCCCTAATTTAAATGTTCTAAACAAAGAGCGATTTGCATGGAACTTTGGTTCCATCTAATCAAATCGTGGTTCCATCTAATCTAATTTTTTATGACCGTTGATTAAATCAGTAATAATTTTCCTATAACTTCTATAATGCTACGATAATTGTGAACGGACGTTTTAGAGTCCAAATCATTAAATCAGTATCAAACCAAAAGCTGATAGAAACGAAAATTGGGCCAAATCAGAGTTCTTCCCACGAGCGACTGCCGCCGCCGCCCCGCAGCCGTCGCCGCCCCACAGCCATCGCCGCCCCGCAGCCTCCGCCGCCCTCGCCGCCCCGCAGCCTCCGCCGCCACCCCTCGCCCCAACGCGCGTAGACCGACGGCGCTGCCTCTCTGTCGCATCCGCGAGGCGCCACCGCGAGCCGCCGCCCCTCCCCGCATCGCGGGACTCACATCCCCGGCCTCTCCGTCGACACCCCCTCTCCTCCGCCGCGAGCCGCCACCCCCTGCTCCCGTCGCGGGGCCCCGTCTTGTCCGCCGCAGCCGAGAGCCGCCGCCGCCGCCCCTTCCTCCATCGCGGGGATCGCGTAGCGGGAATCGGCCGGAGTGTCACTGGAATCGCCGGGAGCATCCAACTATCAATCGCTTGACGTCGGTAAGCTCCGATTCATAAAAAATGATACTACATTAGTACCAGCACATTGCTTGTTCTTCACTGTGGAACCACAGTATTAAGTACAACACTAAGATTTGCACACAAAGTATCATCATATTTATTTTTCTTTTCGTTGCATGGAGATTCAGTTAGAAAGTAAACAATATGAAATTGGGCACAGATGATGAGCAATATGGATCTCATGGTTTAAGAATCTGATACAGCCTTAGGACTTCAGTATTGAATGCTTCTTTTCAAACAGTTGGTCTATTTTATACAAGTATAATGGATTAGCCAACCTCACTTGGAGTTTAATATGCACAGCTAAGAACAACAACACTGCTGAATTACTGAAACCATCACCAAGCTTCTGCTCTTTGAGCTGATCCTATGATGATCGTCAAAGGGAAATGAGAACAGAAAAACAGAACAGAGTGAACTAGAGATTGTACAACTTCTTTATTGCTATGGCAAACCGTAAAAAAATCAGATCTAAGGTACTAGCAAACCGAAACACTAACTTTTGTTTCCACAATCTGTACAACAATTGTCGTCGTGGTGAACGAGCAGATGCCATGAGATGGCTTAAGTTGGGACCGGATGGACGCTAGAGGATTCGGGTGAGGGTTTTGGATTAGATTGGATGAACTTCTGGGTGCTTTCCTCAAGAACTAGGCCTAGGCCCAAGGTAGAAGAAGAGAGACACAAGGAAGAACTCTGCTCTAGATCTTTCTCTTCATTGATCTCATGAGGTTACAAGTTTCTGTCTAACATTCATACATGGTGAGTCGTCTACGCAAAGGGCAGTGCCCCCTCTCCTTATATAGGGGAGAGGGTGGCTTACAAGGGAAGAAAACCCTAGCAAACCCCAATGGCATCTTTGACTAGACAAACTACTTTACAAAGTTACTTTAATCATAAGTGACGCCGGGGTCTTCTTTAATCAGGGAGGCTGACGTCCTCCGGCTTCTTTCAGCGTCATCTTCCTCTTAGGCGCCAGGGCTTCGTTTAAATCTACTTTGCTTAGCTCATCTTTGTCCTCTAGCTCTGAAGAGAATCTTTGACCAGTTTTGCCGACGTGCTACAGAGCACTTCTTACCGGTAGCCCGGTATCTTCTTTTACCTGGTTCCGGTATACCCCTCTTGGGGATACCAGCTTAGCTTTACTTAGCCAAACACTTAACTTTGTGCTCCGGTATAAACATTAAACCGGTATCTTGATGGCTCAAACCATCCGGTTTGGCATGCCTTTGGCATACCGGGGGTCATCCCCCCAACATTAGTCCCCGAAGCTCGTATAGTCCGGTGGATTCTATCCAACAGACCATGCCAGGTTCCCACATCTTAAGGTACCGGTTTAATCTTTCCGGTGGTCAGTTTAGATACCGGCATCTTTGCCGGACTCACGTCTTTTCTATCTTTGCAAGGTATTTTCCGGTATCTTATTCTCCGGTATCTTAGACATTAAATCTCTCCTCGGCGAAGTCGAGAATTTCTCGGGTACAGTGCCTGTCAGTGACATGCGCACTGTACCTGACGCGCCAGTGTCAGGGGTCACTTCCCTTCGGCTCCTGCGCCAGCACTTATGGCGCCACACTAGATCCCTGCTACCGTTCCGGATCCGTGCGGCTTCCCAGTGGCAATCTATTTTCCGCGCGTGTATCCTCGCGCCACGTGGCGGCCCACGAAGCGAACCGCCGCGGCCCAGCGGTTTCCAGCCCACTATCTCTTCTTCCTATATAAGGGGAACTGCTCCTTCTTCCTCATTTCTTCGCATTCTCAACTCTCTCGCGCGCACAGAGCTCCTAGCCCTCTTGCGCCCTCGCCGCTTCCGTTCGTCGCCAGAACTCCGCCGCCCGGTGAACTTCCGCCGCTGCTCCACCGAGCCTCGCCAAGCTTCGCTGCGCGGAGATTCATTGCAGTGCACCTGCTGCGGCCGCACCGTTCGTGCTCCGACGACCTCTTCTCCGCTTTCTCGTCGCCGGCCTTCCTCAGCAACTACGAGCTCGCCACCCCACCGGCGACCTTCTCCCTCAGCATCTCCGCCTCCTCAGGTTAGGCTCGATTCGCGCTTACCTCTCTCTTCTTTGCTTTTCAGATCTTGGGCCGGTAGAATATTTACTTCCTACTTTCTTTTGCTTTTTCTCTTACTCGTAGATCTTCGCGCAAGGGTAGATCTTGGGAAATCTGTTTTTCCGGGTAGATTCGTATGTCTAGCGAAGAGTCTCTTTCCGTGTCATCCTCCAGTAGCCAACAGAGCGAAGCTTCCGACGGGCTATCCGCTGATCTTGCCCAGATGGAAACCGACACCGGCAAAGATCAAGAGGCCGGCAGCTCTAGCCAAGCCCCTGGAGTAGATCTATCCGGTATCACACGCGGAGCCTGGAAAGGCTCCGGCGTCACGCAGCACGAGATCGACTGGCTCTACCGGTCTAGAAGGATACCGGAAGGAGTATCCTGCCGGCTTCCCAGCGACGAGATCGAACCGGTACCCGAACCCGGTGAGTTCGTTGTGTTTCTTGCTCACTTTGAGCGCGGCTTCGGCCTTCCTACTTCTGATTTCTTCCGCCAAATTCTGGATTTTTACCAACTCCAGCCTCACCACCTTCCCGGCAATGCCGTTTTTACCTTTCTTGTTATGCCACCTTCATGGAGGGCTACATCGGCATCCGTCCCACTCGTGAGACTTTTGCTCGCTTCTTCTCTCTTCGGATTAACTCCGTTCAGGGCAAGGACATTCCTAAGCCCAAACCCCCCGTACAATGCGGGTCTTATATCATCGGCTCCCGCCAAGGGAGCCCCTTCTTTAAATTCTCTGGTCTCGAGTCATGCCGGTTATGGCAAGGGACCTTCTTCTACGTGAAGAACAACGGCGCCCCAGATCTCATCAATCTGCCGGCCTTTAATCCGGCGCCGCCCACAAAGGTCAACTGGGGCTACTTTCCTGGGACGGATCACATTGAAACGAACCGGGTAGTACGCTTCATGGAGAAGCTGAGGAAAGAGACAAACATTTGCTATGACGACATCATCCGTACCTTCATCTCACGCCGGGTGCTTCCTCTTAAGCGCCGGGCTCATAAGATGAGCGAGATGTATGGTCCTGGCGATCCTACCAAGATCACCGGCCTCCCTCTAAGCAAGGAGGACATAGTCCTCAAGGCTAAGCAGATCTGCCAGACTGCCATGCCGGATGACTGGGAGTGGGGCTTCCTGCCTCTTAGCTCCACTAACCCTCCAACCAAAGAAGTAAGAGATTGTGCAACCCGGGTTGTTGTACCGGTAACTTTTACGTTGTGGCTAACTGATTCTCCATTTGTTTTCAGGCCAAAGACCGCTTCCCTCGCATCGAAGCGGAGCGGCGAGGCCCTTGCCGGAAGCCCCCTCTGGACTAGGTGGACCCAGATCCTTACATCCACTGGACTGACCTCAAGATGGGCCGGACCCACACCTCGCGCCACGGTAACTTCTCGTCTGAAGTTCCCGGTTCCAGCGACGATCTCACTGTGCTTGAGGTAGCTTTCTTTTCTAGTTTCTCATGCTTTACTGTTATTGCTCCTCTGTAGATGCTTCCTCAGCTAGGACCCAACCGCAGGTTCATGAGCATGCGGTCCCTTTGTAGGCCGAGGCCGGCCGCGAGTTTCTGGAGAAGCTCGTTCCCCAGGGCAAGAAGAACAAGGCCCCGGCACCTGATGCCGGCTCAAGCCAAGCTCCTTCGGCCAAACGCTTCCGGACGGAAGTCTTTGGGGGGAAAGAAGCAGGCAGGAGGCGCTACAAGGGGAAAACGATGCCGGTCTCTTCTGGGTAAGCTTTTGTTCCTCTGTTTGCTTTGTTTTTCAAACTCTTCCTTTTGGTTGCTTTTTCCGATCTTTTTTCTTTTTCTTGTTCAGCCCTGCGCTTAAGCTCTCCAAGAGCGCCAGCGGCACGAAGCCGGAAAGCTCTGAGGGAACCGCAAGGGCCTCAACTCCTCCTCCCCAGTCTATCCCGGTACCATCTGGTACCGGCAACCCTTCTGCCTCCCCTCTGGGAGGCACCTCAAGTGCGGGGCGCGCGGCCCCTACACCTCCTGAACACCGCGCGGAGGAGGACCTCATCCCCCCTCCAGAAAAACAAGATACCGGCGCCAGCAACATCGGCGCCGATGCAGAAGCTGCCGGGCGGGCGGAACCTCTGGTTCCTCCCGCCCCGAAAAGGAAGAAGAAGAGCTCGCACTCCTCCCCCTCCAAGGCCGCACCAGACTCTTCCGCGCCGGCAAGCTCTACATTAGGGCAGGGCATACCATCGCCTCCCAAGACCTCGACCGTGCCCCCGCCAGAAGCCCCGAATGTCGAGCTAAGCGGGGCCACTCCAACGCCGCCGCCAGAAACCCTCAAGATCACCAAGTTCCTCAAGCCAGAGGCTTCCAAGGGGAAGGCCACGGCTTCTGGCACTGCTTCGCCTGGCCCACAGCAATTAACGCTGCACGCTGGCCGCGCTGCTGTCGCAGCTGGTGAGATGGCCACCGGCCTGCTTTGCCAGATAACTGAGTTTAAGCGCAAAGGTCGCGAGCTGGGCCACCTGCTATCATATGCCGAAAAGTGGAACCAAGCGGATGTGTCCGCGGCTACACGCGGCCTAGGAAAGGACCGGCTTTCGGCGCCTGACCCCGCTGGCCCTCGGTGCTCGGAGGAGCACTTCATGCGGCTGCGGCGCGCAGTGAAGGAGCTGGACAACGCGTGTGATACGTCTCCGACGTATCGATAATTTCTTATGTTCCATGCCACATTATTGATGTTATCTACATGTTTTATGCACACTTTATGTCATATTCGTGCATTTTCTGGAACTAACCTATTAACAAGATGCCGAAGTGCCAGTTCCTGTTTTCTGCTGTTTTTGGTTTCAGAAATCCTAGTAACGAAATATTCTCGGAATCGGACGAAATCAACGCCCAGGTTCCTATTTTTCCCGGAACCATCCAGAACACCCGAGAGCCGCCAGAGGGGAGCCCTGGGGGCCCCACACCACACCGGCGCGGCCGGAGGGGGCCGCGCCGCCCTATGGTGTGGGCCCCCGTAAGCCCTCCTGCGCCGCCTCTTCGCCTATATAAAGCCCCTGGATCGAAAACCCGATGCGTTCGACGAAAACCACGTAAACCTTCCGTAGCCGCCGCCATCGCGAGGCCAAGATCCGGGGACAGAGTCTCGTTCCGGCACGCTGCCGGAACGGGGAAGTGCCCCCGGAAGGCTTCTCCATCGACACCGCTGCCATCTCCACCGCCATCTTCATCACCGCTGCTACTCCCATGAGGAGGGAGTAGTTCTCCATCGAGGCTTGGGGCTGTACCGGTAGCTATGTGGTTCATCTCTCCCATGTACCTCAATACAATAATCTCATGAGCTGCTTTACATGATTGAGATTCATATGAGTTTGTATCACAATTTATCTATGTGCTACTCTAGCAAAGTTATTAAAGTAGTTCTATTCCTCCTGCACGTGTGTAAAGGTGACAGTGTGTGCACCGTGTTAGTACTTGGTTTATGCTATGATCATGATCTCTTGTAGATTGCGAAGTTAACTATTGCTATGATAATATTGATGTGATCTATTCCTCCTACATATGCATGAAGGTGACAGTGTGCATGCTATGTTAGTACTTGGTTTAGTCTTTTGATCTATCTTACACTATAAGGTTACTAAAATATGAACATTAATTGTGGAGCTTGTTAACTCCGGCATTGAGGGTTCGTGTAATCCTACGCAATGTGTTCATCATCCAACAAAAGTGTAGAGTATGCATTTATCTATTCTGTTATGTGATCAATGTTGAGAGTGTCCACTAGTGAAAGTGTAATCCCTAGGCCTTGTTCCTAAATACTGCTGCGTTACTACTGCTTGTTTACTGTTTTACTGCGTTACTACTGCTGCAATACTACCACCATCAACTACACGCTAGCAAGCTATTTTCTGGCACCGTTGCTACTGCTCATACTTATTTATACCACCTGTATTTCACTATCTCTTCGCCGAACTAGTGCACCTATTAGGTGTGTTGGGGACACAAGAGACTTCTTGCTTTGTGGTTGCAGGGTTGCATGAGAGGGATATCTTTGACCTCTTCCTCCCTGAGTTCGATAAACCTTGGGTATCCACTTAAGGGAAAACTTGCTGCTGTTCTACAAACCTCTGCTCTTGGAGGCCCAACACTGTCTACAGGAAAGGAGGGGGAAAGTAGACATCAAGCTACTTTTCTGGCGCCGTTGCCGGGGAGGAAAGGTAAAAGGCACTCATACTTCGGTTCCAGGTAAAGTACTTTTCTGGCGCCATTGTGTTTGTGCTCGAAGCTATTTCCTTTAAATCCTGCAATTGCATCTTTTTGTTTCTTGTTTACACTAGTAAGGCATAATGGAAAACAACAAAAATATGAGAGATCTTTATGAACTTTATCTTGAATTAGGACATGATGTGTTTGAAGAGAAAATTAAAAAACCCATGGAACTTTATATGCATGCTAATGGGAATGTTATTGATATAAATGCTTTGAACACTATTGTTGCTAATGCTATGGAAAATTCTAAGCTTGGGGAAGCTGGTTTTGATGAGCATGATCTTTTTAGTCCCCCAAGAATTGAGGAGAAAATTTTCTTTGATGATACTTTGCCTCCTATTTATGATGATTATAATGATATTGATCTTTTAGTGCCGCCTACTATGGAGAGTAATTTTTATGATGATAATACTATGCCTCCTACACTTGATGAGAATAATAATGATAGCTACTTTGTTGAATTTGCTCCCGCAATTACTAATAAAATTGATTATGCTTATGTGGAGAGTAATAATTTTATGCATGAGACTCATGATAAGAATGCTTTGTGTGATAGTTACATTGTTGAGTTTGCTCATGTTGCTACTGAAAGCTATTATGAGAGAGGAAAATATGGTTGTAGAAATTTTCATGTTACTAAAACACCTCTCTATGTGCTGAAATTTTTCAAGCTACACTTGTTTTATCTTCCTATGCTTGTTACTTTGCTCTTCATGAACTTGTTTATTTACAAGATTCCTCTTCATAGGAAGCATGTTAGACTTAAATGTGTTTTGAATTTGCCTCTTGATGCTCTCTTTCGCTTCAAATACTATTTTTTGCGAGTGCATCATTAAAACTGCTGAGCCCATCTTAATGGCTATAAAGAAAAGAACTTCTTGGGAGATAACCCATGTGTTATTTTGCTACAGTACTTTATTTTATATTTGTGTCTTGGAAGTTGTTTACTACTGTAGCAACCTCTCCTTATCTTAGTTTTGTGTTTTGTTGTGCCAAGTAAAGCCGTTGATAGAAAAGTAAGTACTAGATTTGGATTACTGCGCAGTTCCAGATTTCTTTGCTGTCACGAATCTGGGTCCACCTCCCTGTAGGTAGCTCAGAAAATTAAGCCAATTTACGTGCATGATCCTCAGATATGTACGCAACTTTCATTCAATTTGAGCATTTTCATTTGAGCAAGTCTGGTGCCATTTTAAAATTCGTCAATACGAACTGTTCTGTTTTGACAGATTCTGCCTTTTATTTCGCATTGCCTCTTTTGCTATGTTGGATGAATTTCTTTGATCCACTAATGTCCAGTAGCATTATGCAATGTCCAGAAGTGTTAAGAATGATTGTGTCACCTCTGAATATGTTAATTTTTATTGTGCACTAACCCTCTAATGAGTTGTTTCGAGTTTGGTGTGGAGGAAGTTTTCAAGGGTCAAGAAAGGAGGATGATATACTATGATCAAGAAGAGTGAAAGCTCTAAGCTTGGGGATGCCCCGGTGGTTCATCCCTGCATATTTCAAGAAGACTCAAGCGTCTAAGCTTGGGGATGCCCAAGGCATCCCCTTCTTCATCGACAAATTATCAGGTTCCTTCTCTTGAAACTATATTTTTATTCGGTCACATCTTATGTGCTTTACTTGGAGCGTCTGTATGCTTTTGTTTTTGTTTGTGTTTGAATAAATGCTTGTGTGGGAGAGAGACACGCTCCGCTGGTTCGTATGAACACATGTGTTCTTAGCTCATAATATTCATGGCGAAGGTTGAAACTGCTTCGTTAAATTATTATATGGTTGGAATTGGAAAATGCTACATGTAGAAATTGGTGTGATGTCTTGAATAATGTGATACTTGGCAATTGTTGTGCTCTTGTTTAAGCTCTTGCATCATATACCTTGCACCCATTAGTGAGGAAATACATAGAGCTTGTTAAAATTTGGGTTTGCATGAGTGGTTTCTCTAGAGTCTAGATATTTTCTAGTAAGATGTTTGAACAACAAGGAAGACGATGTATAGTTTTATAATGCTTGTAATATGTCTTTTATGTGAGTTTTGCTGTACTAGTTCATGCTTGTGTTTGCTTCAAACAACCTTGCTAGCCTAAACCTTGTATCGAGAGGGAATACTTCTCATGCATCCAAATCCTTGAGCCAAACAACACTATGCCATTTGTGTCCACCATACCTACCTACTACATGGTATTTTCCGCCATTCCAAAGTAAATTGCTTGAGTGCTACCTTTAAAATTCCATCATTCACCTTTGCAATATATAGCTCATGGGACAAATAGCTTAAAAACTATTGTGGTATTGAATATGTAATTATGCACTTTATCTCTTATTAAGTTGCTTGTTGTGCGATAACCATGTTCACTGGGGACGCCATCAACTATTCATTGTTGAATTTCATGTGAGTTGCTATGCATGTCCGTCTTGTCTGAAGTAAGAGAGATCTACCACCCTATGGTTAAGCATGCATATTGTTAGAGAAGAACATTGGGCCGCTAACTAAAGCCATGATCCATGGTGGAAGTTTCAGTTTTGGACATATATCCTCAATCTCATATGAGAAAATTATTAATTGTTGTTACATGCTTATGCATAAAAGAGGAGTCCATTATCTGTTGTCTATGTTGTCCCGGTATGGATGTCTAAGTTGAGAATAATCAATAGCGAGAAATCCAATGCGAGCTTTCTCCTTAGACCTTTGTACAGGCGGCATAGAGGTACCCCTTTGTGACACTTGGTTAAAACATGTGCATTGTGATGATCCGGTAGTCCAAGCTAATTAGGACAAGGTGCGGGCACTATTAGTACACTATGCATGAGGCTTGCAACTTATAAGATATAATTTACATGATGCATATGCTTTATTACTACCGTTGACAAAATTGTTTCATGTTTTCAAAATCAAAGCTCTAGCACAAATATAGCAATCGATGATTTTCCTCTATGGAGGACCATTCTTTTACTTTTAATGTTGAGTCAGTTCACCTATTTCTCTCCACCTCAAGAAGCAAACACTTGTGTGAACTGTGCATTGATTCCTACATACTTGCTTATTGCACTTATTATATTACTCTATGTTGACAATATCCATGAGATATGCATGTTACAAGTTGAAAGCAACCGCTGAAACTTAATCTTCTTTTGTGTTGCTTCAATGCCTTTACTTTGAATTATTGCTTTATGAGTTAACTCTTATGCAAGACTTATTGATGCTTGTCTTGAAGTGCTATTCATGAAAAGTCTTTGCTTTATGATTCACTTGTTTACTCATGTCATTACCATTGTTTTGATCGCTGCATTCACTACATATGCTTTACAAATAGTATGATCAAGTTTATGATGGCATGTCACTCCAGAAATTATCTGTGTTATCGTTTTACCTGCTCGGGACGAGCAGAACTAAGCTTGGGGATGTTGATACGTCTCCGACGTATCGATAATTTCTTATGTTCCATGCCACATTATTGATGTTATCTACATGTTTTATGCACACTTTATGTCATATTCGTGCATTTTCTGGAACTAACCTATTAACAAGATGCCGAAGTGCCAGTTCCTGTTTTCTGCTGTTTTTGGTTTCAGAAATCCTAGTAACGAAATATTCTCGGAATCGGACGAAATCAACGCCCAGGTTCCTATTTTTCCCGGAACCATCCAGAACACCCGAGAGCCGCCAGAGGGGAGCCCTGGGGGCCCCACACCACACCCTGGCGCGGCCAGAGGGGGGGCCACGCCGCCCTATGGTGTGGGCCCCCCAGAAGCCCTCCTGCGCCGCCTCTTCGCCTATATAAAGCCCCTGGATCGAAAACCCTGATGCGTTCGACGAAAACCACAGAAACCTTCCAGAGCCGCCGCCATCGCGAGGCCAAGATCTGGGGGACAGGAGTCTCTGTTCCGGCACGCTGCCGGAACGGGGAAGTGCCCCCGGAAGGCTTCTCCATCGACACCGCTGCCATCTCCACCGCCATCTTCATCACCGCTGCTACTCCCATGAGGAGGGAGTAGTTCTCCATCGAGGCTCGGGGCTGTACCGGTAGCTATGTGGTTCATCTCTCCCATGTACCTCAATACAATAATCTCATGAGCTGCTTTACATGATTGAGATTCATATGAGTTTGTATCACAATTTATCTATGTGCTACTCTAGCAAAGTTATTAAAGTAGTTCTATTCCTCCTGCACGTGTGTAAAGGTGACAGTGTGTGCACCGTGTTAGTACTTGGTTTATGCTATGATCATGATCTCTTGTAGATTGCGAAGTTAACTATTGCTATGATAATATTGATGTGATCTATTCCTCCTACATATGCATGAAGGTGACAGTGTGCATGCTATGTTAGTACTTGGTTTAGTCTTTTGATCTATCTTACACTATAAGGTTACTAAAATATGAACATTAATTGTGGAGCTTGTTAACTCCGGCATTGAGGGTTCGTGTAATCCTACGCAATGTGTTCATCATCCAACAAAAGTGTAGAGTATGCATTTATCTATTCTGTTATGTGATCAATGTTGAGAGTGTCCACTAGTGAAAGTGTAATCCCTAGGCCTTGTTCCTAAATACTGCTGCGTTACTACTGCTTGTTTATCGTTTTATCAAGCATTACTGCTGCAATACTACCACCATCAACTACACGCCAGCAAGCTATTTTCTGGCACCGTTGCTACTGCTCATACTTATTTATACCACCTGTATTTCACTATCTCTTCGCCGAACTAGTGCACCTATTAGGTGTGTTGGGGACACAAGAGACTTCTTGCTTTGTGGTTGCAGGGTTGCATGAGAGGGATATCTTTGACCTCTTCCTCCCTGAGTTCGATAAACCTTGGGTATCCACTTAAGGGAAAACTTGCTGCTGTTCTACAAACCTCTGCTCTTGGAGGCCCAACACTGTCTACAGGAAAGGAGGGGGAAAGTAGACATCAGCGTGGCATGATGCCACCAACAACATGGTGTTAAGTTTCACCAAACTCTTTTCAATTTTTCAATTCATGCCGGTCTCATTCTTTCCGGATCTTGTCTATCTTCCCAGTCCCCGAGTTTCGTGTTGAGAGCATAGCTCTTAGCGCGAAACTTAGGTAAAAACTCGAAAAACCGGCATAGCCAGTCCCCGGGTTTCGGGTTAAGAACATAGCTCTTAGCGCGAAACTTAGGTAGAAACTGAAAAAACCGGCATAGCCAGTCCCCGAGTTTCGGGTTAAGAACATAGCTCTTAGCGCGAAACTTAGTTAACACTCTTTCTTGAACAGAGCACGGCCGACGCCCGGAAGCACCTCTTTGAAGAGCTTCTCTGGGAGCACCGGGACCTCGCTGAAGCGCACAGCAAGTGCCAAGGTGAGCTTCTGTGCCTCCGGCATCTTCTTACCGGAAGGTTTTCTTTCTTAGTACTTATAACTTTCTGCTTAACAGCTATCCCGGAAGCTTCCATCGAAGCCCTCAAGACTCAGCTCGCCGCACTCCAAGGTACCGCTCCTTCTTTCCCGGTTAACTTGTATCTTCTTCATCTTAGCAGCTGCAATTTTGTTAACGCTTTCTTTCCGGGCTCTAGGTGAAAAAGAGCAGCTCATCCGGGAGCACCGCGAGGCTCTGGACACCCAGGAGACTTACTCCAAGGGGCTGAAGGACTAGCTGATCCTGCTCGGGCTCAAGCACAATGAGGCGATGAAGGCCGCCCAAGCCGCCGCTGAGGCTAAGCTGAACGAAGCTCTGGAGGATGCCAACAACTCCACCGTGGTGCTGCGGGCGGAGCTAGAGGAGGGATCCAAGGCGCGGAAAGCAGCCGAGGATCAGGCCGCGCGCTTGGAGGGAGAGCAGAAGGAGTATGACCAACTGGTCATGCCGACCGACGCGCTTGCCCTCAATAAGTTGTCTTCTTTCTTTTCCGGCTTTTCTTATAAGCTTATCTCTTCCGGTAATATGTACTTATCTTTTTTTGTCTTGTAGGGCTCTTTCCGGACTCGCAGGCGTATGCGGTGAAGAAGGTAGCAGAGCGCCGGATCGCGCAAGCATACAAGAATCTGGATGTGCCCTGGGACCCTTATGACCACCTGGTCGCACTATCTGCCCGGGTCTCCCACATGCGCGCGGTGGACCGGAACCTTGCCGACATTCCTGAAGTGGCGACAGCTCTTCAAGGTGCTTTGGCCTGAGGAGGAGGTGCCGGCTAACTTGTCGCTCACCTCCGATCGCCTAAAAGGTGCCGGCCGGCGAATCCGCGAATGGCAATGCTCAGCGGCCCGTGCCGGAGCAGATGCGGCGCTACGCGTCGCCTGCTCCTGGTACGTGGACTTGGACCTGGACGCCCTCCTTTGCGTGCGCGAAAATGCTCCAACCGATATGGATCCGGTCCTCACCGTGAAGCGGCAGGATCGAGCCTACCGGATCGCAGAGTACGCCCCGGTCCGTACCTTCATCCCCCTCCTCCCGACGTCAAAGACTACCTCAGCGACGAAGAAGAAGAAGAGGATGAGGAAGATGAAGATGCTGGAGCTGGTGATGCGCCTCCGGAAGCTCCAGAGGCCGGTGTTGTTCCTCCCGAAGCTCCTTCTGCTTAAGTATCTCCTGTAATGTGTTTGCCTGTCCTGCTTACTTCAAAACAATGCTCATCAAACTCTACCCCGGTATACCGGGGTTTATGATGTAATATAAAACTTAGCCGTTCTTTTGGTTGTGCTACAATAGTCTATGCCGGTATGTTATACCGGTAGCCTATTAACTTATGTTTGTCTATTGTCTTAGCATTTTGCTCGTTGTGTTGCTTTTATCTTGCACTGCAAAGATTCCGGAATTGTTTCCGCATCCAATCCGATGCACACTTAACTCTTCTGCTTTGGCTCTGCCTACCTTCTTTGGGCGTTTTGGCGTATGAGCACAAAGTTCTTTTACCAAGCAAGCACTTTCTTGAACTTGGAAATAACTCGAAATTTTCACAAAAAACCGGTACAACCGAGGTTAGTTAAAATTTTCCGGATTGTTCGTTCCCACTCTCTCTTTTCGCAGTTCACGTGCTTAATCCCTACCGGTTTATCTTGCTTGCCATGAAGCCGGGTTACGGACAACAACAGAGTCGAAGACTCAAGTAGGTCTTAGCACGCTACTAAACCGGAAAGGAAAAATGTTCAACAAGCAACCGGTAAACTGAAAAAAAATAAACATATTGCATGCAATTTAGGTAGGGGCAGTCCCCGAGATTCATTCGAGGTCCCGACATCTTTTATTCATAGCAAATAAGGTACAAAAAGGAACTTCTTACACCACAACTTCATGAGTAGAAAGGACGCAAGAGAGCTACGTTCCACGGACACTTGGTCTCCTCTCCGGACCTATCCGCCTTTCCTTTTTTCCATTCCTGTGCATCGATCATGTAATAGGCATCATTGTGGAGAGCTTTGCTCACAATGAAGGGTCCCTCCCATGGGGGTGAAAGTTTATGCCGGCCTTTAGTGCGCTGCACTAGGCGCAACACCAGATCTCCTTCCCGGAATACTCTCGGGTTAACCTTCCGGCTATGATAGCGTCTGAGGTTTTGCTGGTAAATGGCTGTTCTTGCCAGTGCCAACTCTCTTGCTTCTTCTAGCAAGTCCACATCGTTTTCTCTGGCCTCTTTTACCTCTTGCTCGGTATAGAGCTGCACTCTTGGTGAGTCATGGAGAATGTCAGTTGGTATGACCGCTTCTGCTCCGTAAACCATAAAGAATGGAGTGTATCCGGTGGACCGGTTTGGAGTCGTTCTTATGCTCCACAGCACTGACGGTAGCTCATCGAGCCAACACCCCGGTGACTTTTCCACCGCCTCGATGAGTCTTGGTTTGATACCGGAAAGTACCAAAGCATTTGTTCTTTCCACCTGGCCATTGCCTTGTGGGTGTGCCACTGAGCACAAATCCAACTGGATATTATTATCCTCACAAAATCTTTTGAACTCACCTTGAGCAAAGTTGGTTCCATTGTCAGTGATAATGCTATGCGGGTAGCCATACCGCAAGATAACATCTTTTAAGAACTTCACCGCTGTGCGCCCATCACATTTTGCGATAGGTTTCACTTCTAGCCACTTGGTGAATTTGTCCACCATAACCAAGATGTGGGTCATATTTCCCCTTGCAGTTTTGAATGGGCCAACCATGTCAAGGCACCAAACAGCAAACGGCCAAGTTAGCGGTATGGTTTTTAAACTGGATGCTGGGGTATGATTTTGCTTGGCGTACCTCTGGCACCCGTTGCACTTTCTTACCAAATCCTCAGCATTTTCCAAAGCAGTGGGCCAATAGAACCCATGCCGAAAAACTTTTGCCACTAGCGCCCTTGATGAAGCGTGATGCCCACATTCTCCTTGGTGAATCTCCTCAAGCATTTCCTTTCCCTCTTCTGGTTCCACACACCTTTGAAGGACACCGGTGACACTTCTCTTATACACCTCACCATTGATGATGATGTATGCTTTGGATCTCCTCTGGATCCTTCTGGACTCATTTTCGTCAACCGGCAAGGTGCCGTTGATCAGGAATTCCTTAATAGGTTTAACCCAAGATGGTGCTTCTCGAACCAGAAACACCGGTACATCTGTCTCCATGTTATCCACCAGCATTGCTTCTTCCGGTATGGACGTAGCAGTCCCCGAGTTTACCGGAACAGTCCCCGATTTTGCCGGAACAGTCCCCGGGTTTCCTTCATCGATATCCATTGGTACAACATGCGATTCCGGTACGAAGATAGATTCCGACTCCGGGCTCGGCTTGATTGATGGTACTCTTAAGTGTGCCAAGGCTATTCCGGGAGGAATTTCTTGTCTAGACGAGCCCATCTTGGACAAAGCATCCGCGACTTCATTTTCCGCTCGTGGGACATGGTGAAACTCACAGCCCTCAAAGAAGCCAACAATCTTATGCACGTGAAACCGGTATGAAGCCATGTTGGCATCTTTTGCGTCCCAATCTCCGGAACATTGTTGCACCACAAGATCTGAATCTCCGTAGCAAACGATCCGGTGCGCACCGATTTCTTTTGCGACCTTAAGTCCATGAATCAGAGCTTCGCACTCAGCGAAATTGTTTGATGCCCTGAAATGTACTTGCAAAACATACCGGAGATGATCTCCCTTAGGTGAGGTAAGCACCACACCGGCACCTAGACCCTCTTTGAGTTTGGATCCGTCAAAGTGCATCTTCCAGTATTCTATTTTTTGGTTCGGCGGCTTGTATTGCATTTCCGCCCAATCAACAAGGAAATCAGCCAAAGCTTGCGATTTTATGGCATCCCTTCTTTCATATACCGGTACGTATGGTGATATCTGAATTGCCCACTTTGCAATCCTACCGCTAGCATCTTTGTTGCACATGATATCGGAAATGGGTGCCTCACTCACCACTTTCATGGGGTGCTCTTCAAAGTAATGCTTAAGCTTTGTGGCGGCCATGAACACGCCATAAGTCATTTTCTGGAAGTGTCGGTAGTTTTGTTTTGAGAGGGAGAGCACCTCGCTCAGGTAGTATACCGGCCTCTGCACGGTTTTTCCTTCCTCTTCTCTTTCAACCACAACCACCACACTCACGACCCGGTTTGTTGCTGCTATGTATAATAGCATAGGCTCTCTTTCTAGAGGTGAAGCCAGTATAGGTGTTGTGGCCAGCATTGTTTTTAGCTCTTTAAATGCTGCGTCTGCCTGAGGGGTCCAGACGAACTTATCGGATTTTTTCATCAAAGCGTAGAGCGGCAAAGCCTTCTCTCCCAACCTGCTTATGAACCGGCTTAGCGATGCCAAGCTTCCGGTAAACTTTTGCACGTCCTTGAGATCGCGCGGTATAGTCATTCTTTCGATTGCCCGGATTTTTACCGGATTAACCTCGATGCCCCGGCTTGATACAAGAAAGCCAAGCAACTTGCCGGCAGGAACACCGAAGGTGCATTTTGCCGGATTGAGTTTCATCTGGAATCTTCTTAAGTTATCAAATGTTTGCCGGAGGTCATCGATTAAGGTTTCTTTTACCTTAGTTTTTACTACGACATCATCCACATAAACCTGCACATTTTTTCCGATTTGATCAAACAAGCATTTTTGCATACAACGCTGGTACGTTGCACCAGCGTTGCGCAAACCAAAAGGCATAGTGACATAGCAATAAGCCCCGTGCGGGGTAATGAACGCAGTTTTTATTTGATCTTCCTTTTTCAAGGGAATTTGGTGGAAACTGGAATAAGCATCCAAGAAAGACAACAATTCACAGCCAGCAGTGGAATCAATCACTTGATCGATCCGGGGCAAAGGGAAAGGGTCTTTCGGGCACGCTTTGTTCAGGTTGGTGTAGTCGATGCACATGCGCCACACCTTTGGAGCTTTTGCTTCTAGGTTCTCTTCTTTCTTCTTTTCGACCAGAACCGGATTGGCTAGCCACTCAGTATGCAGCACTTCCACAATGAAACCGGTAACCAGCAACTTTATCACCTCTTCTCCAATGATCTTTCTCCTGTCTTCAGCAAACCGGCGCAGCGGCTGCCTTACTGGCTTAGCATCCTTCCGGACATTTAAAGAGTGCTCAGCCAGCTCCCTCGGAACACCTACCAAGTCATTAGTAGACCAGGCAAAGATATTCCGATTCTCACGGAGGAAGCTGACGAGCGCGCTTTCCTATGCCTCATTCATGCCGGCACCGATACGAACGGTGCGCTCAGGGTAAGCCGGGTCCAACACAATGTCCTTTGTTTCTTTTATCGGCTTGAATGCCGGTGTGCCCAAGTTTTCACTCATTGCCGCTAAGCTCAACTGTGAGGACTGAGCCAGCGCGACCGCAATTTGCATCCTCCTCTTTTCCTCTGCAATTACCAGCGATTCTGCCAGGTTTGATCCGGCTGAAGCGGTTTCCAGTGAGACTTTGTAGTTTCCCACCACAGTTAAGGGTCCACGAGGTGCCGGCATCTTGATCTTGAGATAGGCCGTGTGAGTTGAGGCCATGAAAGCAGCCAATGCCGGTCTCCCAAGTAATGCATGGTAGGGACTGTCTAGGTCCACCACCTCAAACTCAACATTTTTCACCCGGCAGTTGTCACGCCCTCCAAACGATACATCCACCCGGACTTTTCCCACTGGTGCGCAGGACAAGCCCGGAACGATTCCGTGGAACGTTGTGCGGGTTGGCTGCAGCATGTTTTCTGTTATGCCCAGCGTGTGCATGGTGTTCCGGTACATGATGTTTATGCTACTTCCATTGTCTAGCAGCACCTTGCTGAATTTGACTCGAGCATTTGGCCCATGCATGATTGGGTCTACCACAAGAGCATAACCACCCGGATTAGGAATTATCTTGGGGTGATCCTTGAATGACCAGGAGATTTCCTGTTCCGACCACTGTAGGGATTCGTTGCATAGAAAACAAAAAAATTCCTACCGCGAACACGCAATCTAAGCCAAGATGCAATCTAGAAGACGGTAGCAACGAGGGGATATCGAGTCTCACCCTTGAAGAGATTCCAAAGCCTACAAGATGAGGCTCTTGTTGCTGCGGTAGACGTTCACTTGCCGCTTGCAAAAGCGAGTAGAAGATCTTGATCACGATCGCTTCCGGCGCCACGAACGGGCAGCACCTCCGTACTCGGTCACACGTTCGGTTGTTGATGAAGACGACGTCCACCTCCCGTTCCAGCGGGCAGCGGAAGTAGTAGCTCCTCTTGAATCCGACAGCACGACGGCGTGGTGTCGGTGGTGGTGGAGAAATCCGGCGGAGCTTCGCTTAAGCGTGCGGGATATGGTGGAGGAGAGAGACCGCTAGGGTTTGGGGAGAGGGGCGTCGGCTAGGGCACCCTTGAGGGGTGCGGCCATGGTGGTGGCTTGAGTGGCCGGCCAGACCCTCTCTCCCCCTCTTTATATAGGTGGAGGCCCCAAGGTTTAGGTCAAAGAGTCCGAATAAGACCCCAACAAAACCTTCCAAGTGTCCAAACCTAGGGGGAGTGGGACTCCCCCCTTTCCTTGGTGGGGTGGCCGGCTACCATGGTGGGGAGTCCACTTGGGAATCCTCCTCCCTTAGGTTGGCCGGCCAAGGTGGGTGGAGTCCCTCTGGGACTCCACCTTCCATCCTTATTTCTTCCGGACTTTTCTAGAACCTTCTAGAACCTTCCGTAGAACCTTCCGGATCATTTTAATTCACATAAAATGATATCCTATATATGAATCTTATTCTCCGGACCATTTCGGAACTCCTCGTGATGTCCGGGATCTCATCCGGGACTCCGAACAAATATTCGAACTCCATTCCATATTCAAGTACTACCATTTCAACATCCAACTTTAAGTGTGTCACCCTACGGTTCGTGAACTATGCGGACATGGTTGAGTACTCACTCCGACCAATAACCAATAGCGGGATCTGGAGATCCATAATGGCTCCCACATATTCAATGATGACTTTAGTGATCGAATGAACCATTCACATACGATACCAATTCCCTTTGTCACGCGATATTTTACTTGTCCGAGGTTTGATCTTCGGTATCACTCTATACCTTGTTCAACCTCGTCTCCTGACAAGTACTCTTTACTCGTACTGTGGTATGTGGTCTCTTATGAACTTATTCATATGCTTGCAAGACATTTAGACGACATTCCACCGAGAGGGCCCAGAGTATATATATCCGTCATCGGGATGGACAAATCCCACTGTTGATCCATATGCTTCAACTCATACTTTCCGGATACTTAATCCCATCTTTATAACCACCCATTTACGCAGTGGCGTTTGGTGTAATCAAAGTACCTTTCCGGTATAAGTGATTTACATGATCTCATGGTCATAAGGACTAGGTAACTATGTATCGAAAGCTTATAGCAAATAACTTAATGACGAGATCTTATGCTACGCTTAATTGGGTGTGTCCATTACATCATTCATACAATGACATAACCTTGTTAGTAATAACATCCAATGTTCATGATTATGAAACTAATCATCCATTAATCAACAAGCTAGTTAAGAGGCATACTAGGGACTCTTTGTTTGTCTACATATCACACATGTACTAATGTTTCGGTTAATACAATTATAGCATGATATATAAACATTTATCATAAACATAAAGATATAAATAATAACCACTTTATTATTGCCTCTAGGGCATATCTCCTTCAGTCTCCCACTTGCACTAGAGTCAATAATCTAGTTTACATTTGTAAAGATATAACACCTTGGCCTTCCGGTGCTTTATCATGTATTGCTCACGGGAGAGGTTTTAGTCAACGGATCTGACACGCTCAGAAACGTATGTATTTTGTAATTCATTTGCGTCTCAACGCATCACTCATTTCCAAATGAGTCGGCATTAAATATGTTTGGTCTTTTGGTGGAACCTTAATTCCGCGGTCTGAAATATGTTACTAATATTGTCACACACAATATAGCTTCAAAGTTCTGACTCTGTCGGAACTACACCAAGTTCTCAAAGAACCTCTTGACTTTAACATCCTTTGTCATTGTCAAAACAATGACATATTCTGCCTTCTTTTGTAGAATCCGTCATAATATTTAGAACTCTTCTAAATCTAGCATAGACAACTTCTAGCTCATCGTGCTACCTTTTAAACAACACTTAGTATAATTTGAGATTGAAATTTTATTTTCATATGTGACAAAACAAATATCGGTGCAACATCTTACAGCGATTTGTTTGTCATTTCCCATACAAAACTATATATATATATATCCTTAGTTCTTCTAAAGTACTCAAGAATATTCTTACTGTCGTCCAATGATCATCATATGAATCATTCTGGTATATGCTCATAACACTTTATAGCACATGACATCTGATTGTGTACATATTATTCGTGATCTATAATCACTCATGTGTTTTTACTCATTGAGTGTCAGATACACTCAAGTCTTGTTAAAACTTAACATGACAAGAATATTTTCTTAATATTTTTATATTGAACTATTTCAATATCCATTCTATGTACTTTGACTTGAACATATTATGTGTTTCAATCTATCTTCATAGATCTTGACACAAAATTTGTTTCAGTCCATATCACTTTCATTGAAGTTAATTTTTCAATGAAACCTTTTAATCAAGTATGTAATTACATTATTTATAACCAACTATATGTCTTCTACATAAGTATTATAAATATGTCTCAGCGCTCCCACTTAATTTCTTGCAAATGCAAGCCTCTTCATCGTCTCTGATGAAATCAAAAACTCTTTGACTATTTCATCTGGTGAAGATTCCAACTCCGCGATACTCACTTCATCCAATTGAAGTTTGTATACCTATCTAGTATTCCATGGATCAGCAAAACTCTTGGTTGTATCTTGTATACACCTTTAGTACACACTTCTGATAAGTAATGTATTTTGCCATCCTATTAACATATCTCATAAAAGAAATATGTAGTGATTACTAGAATAATCCACATAGACTATAAGCATTGCTAAGGAAGATCTAATCTTATCGTAGTCAACTCTTTGAACTTTGTCGTAAACAATTTTTCGACAAGTTGAGCTTCTTTAAGGATATTCCATCCAAGACCATCAATTTTATAGATCCATTTACTTTCAAAAAGTATTTATCTATCTTGGATTTCATGGCATATAGCCATTTTAACGGAGTTAGGGCCCATCATAACTTCTTTGTTTGTTGTTGGTTTATCATTGTTCAAAATCAATCCTTTGTTCACAAATCATTTATTTGATCACAAAGTAAACCATACCTACAAGGTTCAATATGTACTTCGATCTCCATGGCTAAAACATTTTGTAGTCATGGGAGCCATGTTCGTCATGGTCGCTTCCGGAACCAATTTCCGATGCTGCGCTACTCTGATCATTATGCTCAGGTTCATAAACCTTATCAAGTTCTATTGTCCTCCCACTCAAATACTTCGCTAGAAAACAATTTCTTGGAAATAAGCAAGTAACATTAACAAACACTTTTGTCGTTTACTTCATAGTGGAAAGAATTCCCAATCAATTCTTTGGGATAACCAACAAAGACATTCATCCGATTTTGGTTGTTAACTTTTAGACCAAAATTTAAAGAAAGGACTATTAGGGTTTATACCCATGCCATAACTCGTATGGTGTCATTTCTACGGATCATGATGATGCTCTATTCAGTGTAAAAGCGGTAGTCACTAAAGCATAATCCACAAAAATATAATGGCATCATAATATTTTATATCATCATTAATCCAACAAGGCTTGGATACATCTCTCGGATACTATATCATCATTATGATGCTCCAAGAAATGTGAGTTGTAGAACAATTTCATGACTCTCTTAGATGTTTGCTAAAACTCGTAATTCAAATATTTTCACCATGATCCAATCATAGATATTTGACTTTTCTATTACGATGATTTCCACTTCATGCTGAAATTTATTTGGATCCATTCAAATGTTTCAAACTTCTTCCTTATTGAATATATCTACATATATATACTCAATTCATTGTTGAAAGTTTTCATGAAGTAGAAGGATCTCCCGCACACAACTATGCCCAGTGAACCACATACATCATTATGTATTTTTCCACTAAGTTTGTTGCCCGTTCAACTCTTGGCCTATGAACGGTATTTTAATCATTCTCTTTAGAAAAGATTTGCAAGCGCCAAATGATTCAAAAATCAAATGACTCCAAAAATCCATTTGCATGGAGTTCCTTCATGCGTTCCTTTCTAACATGACCTAAATGGCGGTTCCACATATAAGTGGAATTCAAATCATTTGCCTTATGGCATTTTAGCGTCAGTGTTATGTATGTGTGTTTCACCATTAAGATTTATAATAACTTATCCATCGTACATGGAGTAATGTCATAATTTGAACAACTCATTGTTTTCATTTGACCAGGGCAAAATAACAATTATTAAGTTCTTTATTATAAATTCTAAGGGCTAGATAGAATGCCAACGATGAACATAATAACACTTTATTTTGTTCCAGACGTGTATTCCTATCATATTCCTTGTCAGTCACTTAGGCCATTGTATTCTTGTATTGTGTTGTTTTGTATGACACTTCATACCAACCAATATAGTACTAATACCCAAGAATATCATAGTGTGACCTAACTAGGAATACAACCATAACATGTATATCATTTATATACATCTGAGCTAGACTTTCTAGTCTTTTCTTTCTTTTTGCCAAAATATCTTTTGCAGTTTCTCTTTTAGCTTTCCTCATTATTCATAAAAACACTTCAACATCAATAACTTCTAGGTTTGTTGGTCTAATACCAATAACCTTGAGGTTCTTACTTTGAAGTTGATCATCATATGACAAGTGTTTCAGATTTCACTATTAGTAACTTTGTAATATGATGAACAATTCACTCATAATTTTATCCATTGTATCATGATGACTTTCTGAGACCATGTCTGTACATGCTAGGCTCGTAAAGTTTTAACCTTGGTATTCACATGTGCAAATCTGGCTTGCACCCGTTGTAAGCACACGTAGAATCTATAACACCCGATCATCACGTGATGCTTCGAAACGACGAGTCTTAGCAACGGTGCATACTAAGGACAATCACTTCATGGATATGCGAATATTATTAGTGCCCCAATAGTTGGAGGATTGGGACGCCTTGCGTCTTCAACCTTCGTACATTCCCATAAAACTTATGAGTTTATGTAGTCTCACCAAATTATATTCTATCATCTTGCAATAAGGTCTTAGATATCACATATATCTCATACCTTGATTATTTCTGAAAACTAAATTTTCAGCCCCTTATTTTTCAAACAGATTTGAACGGAGACAAGATAACTTTAGGTACTAATTGAAAACATAGTTCTTTGAATAAACAATGTGAGGTTTACTAAAAGTTTGCAATAGGACTTAATCAATTCTTGATTCTTAACAATACGGTACCAATCCGTAAAGTTTCTTGTCAGATTTTAACAGTATTTCTATCTCAATTAAAAGACTAGCGTATAGTAGTAAACGGATGCCAATACTACAAAATTAATTCAAAATACTACTCAGACTATGTTTATGATAATTAGTTCATGTTTTAATCTAATTACTAATGAACTCCCACTTAATGCAACATCCCTCATAGTTGTTAAGTGGTACACGATCCAAATCCACTACACCAAAACCGATCATCACGTGAGATGATGTAGCTTCAACGGTGAACATCAACATGTTAATCATATCATCCATATGACTCGTGTTCAACCTTTCGGTTTCCGTTGTCCCGAGGCCATGTCTGTACATGCTAGGCTCGTCAAGCAAACCCAAGTATTCCGCGTGTGCAACATGGCTTACACCCGTTGTATGTGAATCGTTGAATCTATCACATCCGATCATCACGAGATGCTTCGAAACGACGAACTGTACAACGGTGCATACGAGGGGAGAACACTTTATTATCTTGATATTAATGTGAGGGATCATCTTATAATGCTACCGTCGCGATCTAAGTAAAATAAGATGCATAAAGGATTAACATCACATGCAGTTCATATGTGATATGATATGGCCCTTTTGTCTTTGCGCCTTTGATCTTCATCTCCAAAGCACGGACATGATCTCCATCATCAACGGGCATGATCTCCATCATCGTCGGCGTAGCGTCAAGGTCCATGGCGCCGTCTTCATGGTTGTTCACCTCATGTAGCAACTATTACAACTACTTTGAAATACTACTCAACATGAAAATTAAAGACAACCATAAGGCTCCTGCCGGTTGCCACAATACAATAATGATCATCTCATACATATTCATCATCACATTATGGCCATATCACATCACCAAACCCTGCAAAAATAAGTTAGACGTCTCTAATTTGGTTTGCATATTTTACGTGGTTTAGGGTTTTCGAGAAAGATCTAATCTACCTACGAACATGAACCACAACGGTGATACTAGTGTTGTCAATAGAAGAGTAAATTGAATCTTCACTATAGTAGGAGAGACAGACACCCGCAAAGCCTCTTATGCAATACAAGTTGCATGTCGAACGAGGAACAAGTCTCATGAACGCGGTCATGTAAAGTTAGTCCGGGCCGCTTCATCCCACTATGCCACAAAGATGCAAAGTACTCAAACTAAAGATAACAAGAGCATCAACGCCCACAAAACCATTGTGTTCTACTCGTGCAACCATCTATGCATAGACACGGCTCTGATACCACTGTAGGGATTCGTTGCATAGAAAACAAAAAATTTCCTACCGCGAACACGCAATCCAAGCCAAGATGCAATCTAGAAGACGGTAGCAACGAGGGGATATCGAGTCTCACCCTTGAAGAGATTCCAAAGCCTACAAGATGAGGCTCTTGTTGCTGCGGTAGACGTTCACTTGCCGCTTGCAAAAGCGCGTAGAAGATCTTGATCACGATCGCTTCCGGCGCCACGAACGGGCAGCACCTCCGTACTCGGTCACACGTTCGGTTGTTGATGAAGACGATGTCCACCTCCCGTTCCAGCGGGCAGCGGAAGTAGTAGCTCCTATTGAATCCGACAGCACGACGGTGTGGTGTCGGTGGTGGTGGAGAAATCCGGCGGAGCTTCGCTTAAGCGTGCGGGATATGGTGGAGGAGAGAGACCGCTAGGGTTTGGGGAGAGGGGCGCCGGCTAGGGCACCCTTGAGGGGTGCGGCCATGGTGGTGGCTTGAGTGGCCGGCCAGCCACTCTCTCCCCCTCTTTATATAGGTGGAGGCCCCAAGGTTTAGGTCAAAGAGTCCGAATAAGACTCCGACAAAACCTTCCAAGTGTCCAAACCTAGGGGGATTGGGACTCCCCCCTTTCCTTGGTGGGGTGGCCGGCTACCATGGTGGGGAGTCCACTTGGGACTCCTCCTCCCTTAGGTTGGCCGGCCAAGGTGGGTGGAGTCCCTCTGGGACTCCACCTTCCATCCTTATTTCTTCCGGACTTTTCTAGAACCTTCTAGAACCTTCCGTAGGACCTTCCGGATCATTTTAATTCACATAAAATGACATCCTATATATGAATCTTATTCTCCGGACCATTCCGGAACTCCTCGTGATGTCCGGGATCTCATCCGGGACTCAGAACAAATATTCGAACTCCATTCCATATTCAAGTACTACCATTTCAACATCCAACTTTAAGTGTGTCACCCTACGGTTCGTGAACTATGCGGACATGGTTGAGTACTCACTCCGACCAATAACCAATAGCGGGATCTGGAGATCCATAATGGCTCCCACATATTCAACGATGACTTTAGTGATCGAATGAACCATTCACATACGATACCAATTCCCTTTGTCACGCGATATTTTACTTGTCCGAGGTTTGATCTTCGGTATCACTCTATACCTTGTTCAACCTCGTCTCCTGACAAGTACTCTTTACTCGTACTGTGGTATGTGGTCTCTTATGAACTTATTCATATGCTTGCAAGACATTTAGACGACATTCCACCGAGAGGGCCCAGAGTATATCTATCCGGCATCGGGATGGACAAATCCCACCGTTGATCCATATGCTTCAACTCATACTTTCCGGATACTTAATCCCACCTTTATAACCACCCATTTACGCAGTGGCGTTTGGTGTAATCAAAGTACCTTTCCGGTATAAGTGATTTACATGATCTCATGGTCATAAGGACTAGGTAACTATGTATCGAAAGCTTATAGCAAATAACTTAATGACGAGATCTTATGCTACGCTTAATTGGGTGTGTCCATTACATCATTCATACAATGACATAACCTTGTTATTAATAACATCCAATGTTCATGATTATGAAACTAATCATCCATTAATCAACAAGCTAGTTAAGAGGCATACTAGGGACTCTTTGTTTGTCTACATATCACACATGTACTAATGTTTCGGTTAATACAATTATAGAATGATATATAAACATTTATCATAAACATCTCTACCTAATAATAAAGGAGCTAAGGTTTCTGCCAAAAAGTTTCGTCAACGCTCTTTTTTGGACCGTTCTGCCCTCCCACCAATTTACATATTACGCACCAATGCCATCTAACCGTTCTTTTCCCTTCTTCTCTCTCCCGGACAAACCACCCCTCCTGGCAAACAGATCACAGCCCGTTGAAACAGACCCACGAATCCCCCTCCCCCGCCTCATCCGGCTTGGACCGGTAGCAGCCGATGGAGATCGAGGCGGGCGGCGGCCTCATCCGGATTGGAGCACTAGCATCCGGGAAGAAGCCGAGAGCTTGGGCCAGACACGGGGACGGCGGTCAGATGCAGTGCTGAGGGACAGGTTGCCGGTGAGATGCGGTGCCGTCGGGCGGCGCCAGATTTCGGCGTAAGCTGGGTGGCGCCGTATACTTTCCAGAATGGCGGCGAGGTGGGGTGCGTAGGCTCACGTACAAAGAGAGAAAGTGGGAAGACCCATGCGGGCGCACTTGGTCCGGAATTGCATCCTCGCGAGCGGGGCGTTGTGTCGAGGAACAAGTACACCGTCCTTGGTGCTTTGCCCTGCCTCTGAATCACTTCCGTCCGATCACATCGCTGTCTTCTTCTTCACCGCTGCCTATACATCTCAATATGGTACTTCCTGTCTAATCCCACCCATGTCTTTTAATCTTAGCTGCAATTGAACTGTCGCGTGATTTTGCTTATCGATTTGATGTGGGCGTCTCAACTGATTAAGATGTGCATTCTGTGTTGGCTGATATAGATTTTAAATTACGTACTTATATGTTGTTAGTTTCAGTTATACAATGCTATATGCTACAGCGAAGCTATTTGGAGCTCGTGCCAGATCTTAATTTGGTCATGGTTGTCGATGTTCTGGCCGGATGTGGTGGATGAATAAACAAGCTTAGCAGGATATTAGACTACCTCCAAGATAATGCAATGCCTGATGTGCGGCGGGTGTCTAAGCTGTGGCCCGTGGCGTCAGATTTGATCTCATTATTGCATATCAGACCATACATGCACATCTCTGAACTTCAATTGTGTACTCTTCGGTAACTCCAAAACTTTCGTTGGTTGCTTTTCTTAGTATGTCCATTGCTTTTATTTTAAGAGAGATTGTAAGTGCTATGCTGCATTTATGTGTAAATGAGCAAAGACAAGTAGCTAATGTGTTGTTGCATCTATTCAGAACTTCCACAGAACAACTTGGTTTCAGGTTAGTTTCCGGCAAAACAAGTTGGTTCTAGGTTTTCAAATTAGCATTATTGCTGGAACTCTTCGCTATACATAGACATTAAGCATTGATGGGTTCTTCCGCAATGGGGAATTATATACATCACAAACTTAATTGATTTAACCTGTGCATTGATAACAATGTCATCAATCTTTTTTTTTCAAAAAGCCTTGAATTGTTGTTATCTATGATACATCTCAATTTTATATTGCATATGGTTGTCTCAAATATAAATACATTAAAATTAAATAGGAAGTCTAAAATAGTAGAAAATAGAACTTCTAAAAATAAAGTATAAAAGAGTAAATCAATAAGAAGATAAAAAATTAAAGATTATGACAAAGAACAAAAGGACAAATTGAGGCTAGGTTTACTTAGGTTGATCACCCTTGGGGCATTTTTCGTCTAAAAGTTGTTTTTCTCTCCCGATGCAACGCACGGGCGTGTTTCCTAGTAAAGATATAAATAATAACCACTTTATTATTGCCTCTAGGGCATATCTCCTTCAACCACAACATGTATTTTGGCACTGCCGGCATCACAGCGTTCACTTCCATAGAACGGCGATGTAGGCTTTGTCTGTCGGTTCGCTCAGTGTCGAACACAACGCAGCACATATCTGGATCATGGTAAACATTCCGGCCCAAAGGTGCCGGTGGAGGTGGTTGGGCATTGCCTTCTCCCACCTGATGGACTTGCTAGTGCTGTTGCCTGTTTGGCTGAGGCTGTACCGGTAAAGCATTCGCTCCGGTAAGCGGCGGTGGTGGTGGTAGTTGATGCTGACGTAGCATATCTTGAGATGGTGGTAGCATTGTGGAGCACCCTTGTGCCTGCGCATCTTTTACTGCTCCCTTGAGCATCAAGTACTTGGTCCAAGAACAATCCTTCGTCAGATGATTTGATGGGTGAGCCGGATTCGGAGTGTGCCACCGGCAAGGTTGATCCATCGCGGCTTCCATGGTATATTTCACAGGTTCCTTCCAATTCTTTTTCTGGCCCCAGGTTTTTTTTTCGACCCATTGTTTCTTAGGACCCGTCCATGGCTGCGATCCGGTTCTTTGCCTCTGACTGCCGCTGGCCTCAGAGTTCTCTTGTACATCAGCAACTTGCTGCGGACCGTATCTTCGATCCCGGAAATCTTCCCTTCTTTTGTTGTTCCGGTTATCTCGGTGCTGAGGCGGGTTTGATTGTTCCGGCTCAGCTTGTACTGCCGGTTGCAATGGGTCTCCCAATGCGTAGTTATCTGCCACACGTATCATTTCCTCCAGAGTTACCGGCATGTTCCGCTGCAGCTTTTGCCACAACGGCGAACCTCTGCGGCGTCCATTGGAAAACCAAGCAATGGCTTGTGCCTCTATCACCCCTTCACAGGAGTTTCTCGTGGAGTTCCACCGGGCCAGGTAGTCCCGGTCTGTTTCCTGCGGGCGCTGCACGCATAAAGCGAGCTGCTGAGGTCTGTTGGGCCTCCGGTATGTGCTGCTGAAGTTACTCACAAAAGCTTCCTCAAAGTCCAACCAACCGTTTATGCTTCCTGCCGGCAAGTTGTTCAGCCAGAGTCGTGCCGATCCCACCAGGAATGATGGTACAATTCTCACGGCCCAACGCCGGTTTCCTCCTCCAGCTACGGTTCCTCCGCCACCAACGACGTATACCGCGGTTACATAATCCGCGAGCCAGTCTTCCGGCTTAGTGGTGCCATCATATGTTTTCGTGTCACGGGGCAACTGGAAGTTGCGAACTGGTGGTTCCTCTTTCATGATCCTTGGACCAAAACATTTTAGGCCCGGAGGACCTTCTGCCTCGATCATTTCAGATAAATACACTCTATCCAGACGGTGCCTCGCATCCCGTTCCGGAAGGTATCTTTCTCCCACGCGTTCACCCAACGGGTTCCGGTATGCCGTGAGTCTTTCAGCTGTCGAATCAGCTTCATCGTAATGTTCCGGTACCGCGGCCCTCGTCTGCCGGTACCTTGGGGGAAGCATTTCCTCCTCTTCATACGCCGCCCTTGCAGCTCGATAATTTTGCCCGGTTTCGTGTCTACCGGCATGATTGTTTCCGGCATAGCCTCTTCTGGCGTAGCCTCGATCTGCCCCTTGGTTTTTTCTACCGGTATCATGTTACCCGGCTTGTTGTTTTCCGGCAAGGACCGGATCATACACAGTCATCTGCTGCGCATTCATCTCTTTTTCTTTTCTCTTGTCCGGATGGGGGGATGATGCCTGCCCATGGGACTTGCTACCGGCATTCTTTGTTGAACGCGCGGATTTTGAACCCGCAGCTTTGTTCAGCTTAGCAAGCTGCTCAGCATTCCGCTGCTCAATGGTATCAAGCAACTCCCGGACACGCTCTTGCTGCTTTACCAGAGCGTCTCCGGAAAGCGATTCACACAGCTCTACTGCAGCCTTAGCAGCTTTTATAGTTTTATCCGGGCTACTGTACTTAGGTTTTTCTACGATGCTCACAGATGCAGAGGTACTTTTGCCGGCAAGAATTTCCTTACGCAAATCCTGATCTAGATTGCGAGCCTTAAGCCGGTTTTCCGGTATCCTAGCAGCATGAGCACTAACTGAAGCAAAGCCATGGGCAGCGTTATACTCACGTAGGGTTAGGTTCAGCTCGCGCTGCGCCCTGACGATGTCCTTGAGGTTCTCGAGCAGCTTCTGGCGCTGCGCCTCCAGTTCCGCCTGCGCCGCTGCCGGGTCGATGTTCTGCGTGATGGGTGTGGCGAGGACGCTCATCGCCGCTTGAAGTGGTGTTTCCGGTAGTGCGGAAGATGTTCCCGCAGCGCCTGCCTCGCGCTCCAGCGGTGGCTTGGCCGCACGGGTTGATGCCGTACGCCCAGCTCCTTCTTCCACAGCTTCCTTGCCAGCACCGACCGCGCCAGCCATCATCACCTCCACGCTGCCGGCGGCGCGGCCAGCACATAGCCACCTTGACGGATCCGGCGCCACCAGCACCAGCGGAAGGCGCTGGCGCACAGGGACGGTGCCGAAGTAGACGCGGTGGCTGCCGAACTCGATCATGCGGCCGTTCTTGGGGAAGATGCCGCCGTTGGCGAAGCAGCCTGCGTTGTCGTTGATGAAATCCATGGAGTAGATGCGCTGCACCAGCGCGGACACCGTATGCTGGCCGGCGACGTCGAGGAGGCCCGCCCGAATGTGAACTCCGTCAAGCGCCACTTCTTGCCCCACAATGGGCGCCAACTGTCGTCGTGGTGAACGAGCAGATGCCATGGGATGGCTTAAGTTGGGGCCGGATGGACGCTAGAGGATTCGGGTGAGGGTTTTGGATTAGATTGGATGAACTTCCGGGTGCTTTCCTCAAGAACTAGGCCTAGGCCCAAGGTAGAAGAAGAGAGACACAAGGAAGAACTCTGCTCTAGATCTTTCTCTTCATTGATCTCATGAGGTTACAAGTTTTTGTCTAACATTCATACATGGTGAGTCGTCTCCGCAAAGGGCAGTGCCCCCTCTCCTTATATAGGGGAGAGGGTGGCTTACAAGGGAAGAAAACCCTAGCAAACCCTAATGGCATCTTTGACTAGACAAACTACTTTACAAAGTTACTTTAATCATAAGTGACGCCGGGGTCTTCTTTAATCAGGGAGGCTGACGTCCTCCGGCTTCTTTCAGCGTCATCTTCCTCTTTGGTGCCAGGGCTTCGTTTAAAGCTACTTTGCTTAGCTCATCTTTGTCCTCTAGCTCTGAAGAGAATCTTTGACGAGTCTTGCCGACGTGCTACAGAGCACTTCTTACCGGTAGCCCGGTATCTTCTTTTACCTGGTTCCGGTATACCCCTCTTGGGGATACCGGCTTAGCTTTACTTAGCCAAACACTTAACTTTGTGCTCCGGTATAAACATTAAACCGGTATCTTGATGGCTCAAACCATCCGGTTTGGCATGCCTTTGGCATACCGGGGGTCATCCCCCCAACAACAATTATTCTGTACACCAGTCAATGCTACAACAGCTCCAGCTGGTCACCATCGTCGTCCTCCCCTACAAGCTTCTCAATCAACAGCTCCATGGTCTTGATATACTTAGGCATGTAATGTTCCCCTACCATGGATTTCCCCAGCCGAATCTCGCTATAGAGATGTCGAGGTGTCTCATATAGGGTGACAACTTCCTCCTGGCCACCTTGCTGACTTGTGGTTGGCTCTGCAGCTGGTAATGCAACCAGTGCAGTATTCGTCCTGGAGGATATAGCTGGAGGGGATCTTCGGAAGGTCCTGACGGTGGCGTTTCATGCTGCTTGCTGGTCAAGGATTCTTGAAATTCCATGGCATGTCCTTTGTCAGTTCCTATCGGAGGTGATTTATTGTCCTCTCTGTTAGTGTCCTCATCGTCTGACGCTCCAAGAGAAACTTAGTCTAGCTTCCGAGCTGCTGCTTCAGTGTCGTTTTTTTCAGTTCTGTCATCAACATCAGTTTCATTTGTCATGTCCTGAGTACCACATTGTCACGACCCAGCCCAAGGCCCATGATAAGACCAAGGCCCAACCCAAGATGGCGAAGGAAGAGACGATGGCGTCGGCTACTTATCTCCACGAAGAGCGCCGCCTCCAGTCGAACTGATTAGATGAATGTTCCATGAGGGTTCGTCCCTCCGATCCATCAGGATCTGTAACTCAGGATTTGCATCGAACTGTAGGAGATTCGTATGAAACCTAAGTGAGATCGTAACACCTGGTATCAGAGCCACCAACCACCACCCCCAATTTTTTTTCTCTGATCCTAATTCCGAAGCGAATCCGGTGGTATCAGATCTCGATCTGCTGCTACCGGGCCGGCGACGGTTGATCGAGGAGAGTTGGGTACACCCTGGCGCCGAAGAGACCGACGGCGGCGGAGCGAAGGATGTCGGAGAGCCACCAACGCCAAGCTGGACTCCCTCATCCAGTATCGCAGGCAGCGCATTACCTTGCAAGGCATTCAGGATGAGCACACGCCAAGCCGTCAAATTACTGCCCGTCAGCTCCAGGGCCTGTTGCGTCGGGGTGCAATTGCTGAATGCGTTGAAGTGCAACCAGTACACCAACAGGGCAGTCTGCATACTTTGGAGACTGCAACAGGCGAAGGGGAGCACCCAGTGATAGCTCCTGTGTTGACAGCTTTTGCAGACCTCTTTGTGCCCGCTGCCGGGATACCTCCTCATCGTCAGCACGATCACCGCATTCCGCTTGTACCAGGAGCTCAACCAGTTAATGTGCGACCATACCGGTATGCGCCTCATCAGAAGAATGAAATCGAGCGCCAAATACACCTCATGCTGCAGCAAGGTATCATACGACATAGCTCCACCCCTTTGCTTCTCCGGTTCTGTTGGTCCGTAAAAAAGATGGAACATGGAGATTTTGCATTGACTATCGGCAACTCAACTCCATCACCGTCAAGCATAAGCACCCCATACCCGTGGTGGACGAGTTGCTCGACGAGCTGGCAGGAGCTCGTTGGTTCACCAAGCTCGACCTATCATCAGGGTACCACCAGCTACGAATGGCAGAGGGTGACGAGTACAAGACGGCTTTCAGCACTCATCAGGGCCTGTACGAGTTCTTGGTCATGCCTTTTGGCCTCACCAACGCTCCAGCAACATTCCAGAGTGTGATGAACTCAGTTTTCGAGAAGGTGCTACGCAAAGGAGTCTTGGTGTTCATGGACGATATTCTTGTCTACACCACAACCGTGGAGCAGCATGCCAAGCAGTTGACAGAAGTGTTCCAAGTTCTTCGCGACCAACAACTCACCTTGAAATGCTCCAAGTGTTCTTTTGCCAAGCAGAACCTGGAGTATCTCGGGCACGTCATCGGCATTAACGGCGTGGCCACGGACAGCTCCAAAATCACAGCCGTCAAGGACTGGCCTAGACCCAAAAACCTGAAGGAGCTCCGGGGATTCTTAGGTTTGACGGGATATTACCGCAAGTTCATCAAGCACTATGGTCTCATCAGTAAACCCCTCACTCAAGTGCTACGCAAAGGAGAGGTGTACCAATGGACACCAGTCACGGAAGAAGCCTTCCAGGCGCTGAAACGGGCACTTGTGCAGGCTCCGGTCCTCGCTCTCCCTGATTTTTCCCAACAGTTTGTAGTGGAAACTGATGCCTGTCAATCTGGTGTGGGAGCAGTGCTCATGCAGCAAGGGCACCCGTGGCCTACCTCAGTAAGGCATTGAGTCCACGCAATCAAGCGCTCTCAACCTATGAGAAGGAGTGCCTCGCTATCCTTATGGCGGTCGAGAAGTGGAGGTCCTATTTGCAACACAAGGAATTTGTTATTCGCACAGACCAGAAAAGCCTCCTCCATTTGACTGAACAGTGCCTCGGCATAGGAATGCAGCACAAGGCCTTCATCAAGTTGATGGGACTGCAGTATACCATCCAGTACAAGAAAGGTATCACGAACGCGGCTGCAGATGCTCTCTCTCGTTGCCAACACTCCTCTGAATTGCTGGCTATATCAGCAGCTGTTCCTTCATGGCTGGATAAATTGGTCAGTGGGTATACTGATGATGCATCAACAAAGAAGCTATGGACTGAGCTGAGCCTCTCAGGCACGAATGCTGAAGGTTTTGAACTGCGAGATGGAGTTATCCGTAAGAAAGGCAGAGTGTGGGTGGGAGGAAATTCTGTAGCACAGCAGCACATCTTGCAAGCCCTACACGACAGTGGTATTGGTGGACATTCTGGCACATTGGCCACCTACCAGCGTATCAAGAAACTGTTTGATTGGCCAAACCTGAAACAATCAGTTCATGATTTCGTCCAGCGCTGTGACACTTGTCAGCGAGCCAAGGCGGAGCATACGAAACTGCCAGGGCTGCTGCAACCTCTTCCAGTTCCACCATCTGCCTGGCACACCATCAGCCTCGACTTTATCGAAGGATTGCCCAAGTCAAATGGTCATGATGTGATTCTAGTCGTCGTCGACAAGCTAACCAAGTACGGCCACTTCATTCCCCTGAAGCATCCATATACAGCTCTAAGGTCGCCCAGGCGTTCGTGGACAACATCTATAAGCTCCACGGTCTTCCCCAGTGCATTGTGTCGGACATGGATAAGATCTTCACCAGCACACTCTGGCAAACATTGTTTCGCCTCACAGACACGCAGCTGATGATGAGTTCAGCATACCACCCACAGACGGAAGGTCAGACTGAACGGCTTAATCAATGCCTAGAGTCATTCCTTCGATGCACAGTTCACGCTTGCCCTACCAAATGGTTTCGTTGGTTACCCCTGGCGGAGTTCTGGTACAATACATCGTTTCATTCAGCCATTGGACGCGCCCCATTTGAAGCGCTTTACGGGCGACCACCTCGACACTTTGGTATCTCTGCTGCGGCGGCATGCAATGTCCCTGACCTCAAATACTGGATGCAGGAAAGGGAGACTATGACTGCCCTCCTGAAGCAGCACCTACTTCGTGCCCAGCAAAGGATGAAGAAGCAAGCGGACAAACACCAGACATAACGCTCCTTCGATGTTGGCGACATGGTCTTCCTCAAGCCGCAACCATATGTGCAGACATACCTGGCGCCAAGGAGTAGCCAGAAGTTGGCGTTCAAGTTCTTCGGGCCATACAAAATCCTGGCGCGCGTTGGAGAAGTGGCGTATCGCCTGTAGCTACCCGCCAGCAGCAAGATCCACAATGTCGTCCATGTCTCGCAACTGAAGCGTCGGCTACCGTCGGCCTCGCCAACGACGGACGACCTCGCCTTACTGGACCTGGACTCCATGGTACTCCTGCAACCTGAGAAGATCTTGGCACGGCGTTGCATCCAACGTGGTGGCGTCGAGGTGTCCCGCGTCCTCATCCGCTGGCTGGGGCTTCCGAGTTCTGCAATCTCCTGGGAGGATGAAGCACCACTTCGCGTGCGCTTTCCTGGACTACTGGCTTGGGGGCAAGCCAACTCTCAAGGAGGAGGGGATGTCAAGACCCAGCCCAAGGCCCATGAAAAGACCAAGGCCCAACCCAAGATGGCGAAGGAAGAGACGATGGCGTCGGCTACTTATCTCCACGAAGAGCGCCGCCTCCAGTCGAACTGATTAGATGAATGTTCCATGAGGGTTCGTCCCTCTGATCCATCGGGATCTGTAACTCAGGATTTGCATTGAACTGTAGGAGATTCGTATGAACCCTAAGTGAGATCGTAACACACATGACCAGCAAACTAGTGAAGGGCGTTTCTTCACATCACAATGGATATCTTCTGAAGGCTTAATCTCAGCCTGGCAAATCATATGGCATTATGTAACAACAACATCCATCTGTCTCAAGAAATAGTGCTTTCAAAATGTGGTTGCTTCTTCTTACTGGAGTCTGAGACCGTTGTTGCTTCTTCTTGCTACGCAACGGTTGTCTATTTTGTTGTATATTGCTTAGCTCGTGATGTCTAATGATACTCTGTGAGTTCATGTCAAGGCTCAAATAAATCATTTTAGTACCCGTGAAGTTTACTTTTTCACATCTCTGACTTATCTTTACACATAGCAAGGTTTCTCTCTATCCAATACTGCTTGTTAGCTTAATCATGAAGGATGCGGAGAACATTCAGTGAACAAACTATAGAAAAATAATTTGTTTATTTTATAATCACATTGCAAAGGGCATGCTATTACATGTTCACCACTAGATACAATATTGCTGGTAGGGCTAGTTATATATTTATGGCAAGTGTATGGCCTCGGATGCTTTGTTTGACTGGTACCATTATAGCTATGAACTTAACCATTCTATATCGTAGTATATAATCAGGTAAGGACTAGTTGTACATACAATCTTTTTTAAATCGTTAATGATTCACGTATAATATTGTCCTCGGTCTTTTCTGCTTTATACTTGTACCGTGATTAAAAATATGAATTGTTAGTTTGTATGTTATATGCAGGAAGATATGGCTGATATGAGCGTGGATTGTAAAGAGTACCATGAGATCGTTATCAAGACGTTTGTTAGCGAGGAAGACGGATTCAATTTCTACAACAGTTATGCTCTTGAGAAAGGATTTAGTGTGCGGAGAAGCTACGTTGAGTGGGATGAAGCCAACAAGGAGATAATTTTGAGGAAATTTGTGTGTAGTCGCGAAGGTTGTCTTGAAGAGAAGCACATGAAGAGGAAGAGAGCAGATATGAAGAGGAGGCCACGGAATATCACTCATGTTGGGTGTAAAGCCAAACTGGTCATCGCAAGAGCCGAGGAAACAGGGCAGTAGTTTGTGAAGGATTTTATCGATGTACACACCCATAAACTGGCCCCAGGGGATATTGCTTGCCTGCTACGTTCACACAGAAGAATCAGCGCCAAGCAGAAAGCGGACATTATAGAGATGGAAACTGTTGGGATCCGCAAACACAAAATCATGGATGTATTGTGCATGCAATGCGGTGGTTTCGATAAGGTTGGATGCACGACAAGGGACATTTATAATTTCTGCCATCAGTACAAGCAGGAAACAGTTGCTGACGGTGATGCTCAAACTGTGATCCGTCACATGATGGCGCGGGAAGAGAGAGATCCAGGTTTTTTCTTCAGATACCTGGTTGATAAAGATGGTCATCTGAAGGGACAGTTCTGGTGTGATAGTCAATCCCGGCTTGACTACAAGGCTTTCGGCGATGTTGTTGTTTTCGATAGCACCTACAGGACCAATAATTACAATCTGTCATTTGTGCCGTTTGTTGGGTTGAATCACCACCGCAGCACTGTTATTTTTGGATGTGGTATTATTTCCCATGAGACGACGGAGGCGTACGAGTGGATGCTGGAGGTCTTCAATGAAGCCATGTCCCAGAAGCACCCAATATCTGTGATCACCGACGGGGACCTTGCTATGCAGAGAGCAATCAGGGTGATCTGGCCTGACTCGAATCATAGGCTGCGTGTATGGCACATTCAGCAGAACATTGTACGTCATCTTAGTGATGACAAGGTTAAGGAGGAATTCAGATCTTTCATATATGATTCCTCTTCCATTGCCGAGCATGAGAGCAAATGACTAGATTTCTTGGAAAGGAATAAAGTAACAAGTGAGGAGTCGTGGCTACATCAGATGTATCAGATGAGGAAGCTGTGGTGTGCCCCATATCTGGCGGGCCGTTGTTTCTTAGGATTGAGCAATAATCAACGGAGTGAGAGCTTAAACTCTGTCCTTCATACGCATCTTAATTCGCAGATGACATTATTTAAAATGCTAGAGCATTATGAGCGTTGTCTTTCGACACGACGCTTGAATGAGACGGTCCTAAACATCGTGTCCTTGCAGTCCGTTCCATATACAGAGCCGGATGCTTCAAGTCTTGAGGTACACGCTGCAATGGTTTTCACATCTAGTGTGTTTAAGTTGGTCAGATATAGCTTAGATGCTGTCAGCAAATGTTTTATGAGCAATATACTAGATGGAAGTGACCTAGATGGATCCGACTTGGTTACGTTTGTTGTGGCTAAGAAGGATAGATGAGAGAAGAAGTTTGAAGTGCGCTGTGTGGAGAAACAAGGCTCTCCGTACAGGATCAGTTGCTCTTGCCGTAAGCTGGAATGCGTAGGCACACCATGCTCCCACATACTGTACGTATTAGGAACAATTAAAGCAAAAGAACTTCCTATGTGCTGTGTTCCCACCAGGTGGACGATGAGTGCAAGGTCTGCATACCCTCTTCCGAGCAGAAATAGTGGCATGTATGACTATTCGAAAAGCCCGATGAGGTACCGTGAGTTGCGGAAATTGAGTCATGCGGCATGTTTCAGGGCATGTCAGTCGGACGAGGCGTACCATCGTCTTGAGATGGTTCTGAAAGCACCAGACGACAGCATGGAATCAACTAGTGGTCAGAATGAATCTATTAGGTTTGGCCCGGTGCTGCCTCTAACTGAGCAAACTGTTCCTGGGGATTTGGGGAAGGTTCTGGATCCCTTGTGTGTGCAAGGCCGAGGTGCGCCGAAGAAAAGGCTGCAGGCAAAGATGAAGAAGCCAAGATCAAAGGGCAAATGTGGCTATTGCGGGGACGAGGGTCACAATGTTCGTACATGCAAAAAGTTGAAAGAGGTAGAAAATATATCTGATCTTGTTTCGTGTGTGTGCATTAGTCATTAATGTGGTGTGTGCCATTAATGGTTGCTTCTGTTGTGTAGGACAACAAGCTACGAGAAGAAGCTTTATGACGAGTGCATTTGAAGTCTGATCGTAGAGGTATTATTCTTGTCTGATCTCTGTGCTTCACTTTCTATCAACTTGTCAGTGATTTCAAGAAAAAAGAAAAAGAAAACATGTTATCTCTGTATAGGTGGAAGCATCTTGCGTAAATTTTAATTTCAATAACTTTGGCTAGTTCATCACTTATAAATTTGTTTTGTGTTTGCTTGAACATATTTACCAGCTTGTTCATTGTAAAAATTTCAGAGGGTTCATTGGTGCCCACCTCGCTGTTTCTTGCTTTCCTGCAATGGGGAGGGAGGACCAACTTCATCCTCGCCCTTCTCCAGCAAATCCCTGAGGTGAGATGCTTGACAACTGCAAGAACCGACGGCTGTTGCAAAATTGCAGTGCTATTTTGTGGCCAAAGAGAAACCTATGAATAATTTCAGCGCTCTTATATTTCAGTTCCGTGGAGTTTGGCTGATAGGTTTAGTCTGCTGTGCCCAATTGCAGGTTCAGGGCAGTCCGTGTGTGTTTATAACGTTTATGTCTTGCTGCTCCTATTTGTTATCGTCTAAATACTGCTAGATCATACTTTGTGAAACATTTATAACGTTTATGTCTTGCTGCTCCTATCTGGTTGTGCTTTGGGGTATTTTTGTGCTGTACAATGAAAAACCATAGGTAGAAATAATGATTGATTTAATTCTTTTGTAAGTTTTCGTCCAAGTGTTAAAAGATTCCTGTTTCTCTTTAAAAGTTTTACTTGACAAGTTGACATGCTGGCTACTCCTGGACCCGTGAGAGAATGCATGTTCTTTGATGTAATTCTCCCAGAATTCAGTCTTGAGGCAAGAGGGGATGATCCACTCAGTTGGTTTCACTTTATTGAAGACGTCCTGAACTTTGATCTGCTGCTGTATCCTAAATTTGCATGTTGGTGATGTTACTGAATTTTGCTATGTTCTAACAAACACAGATCTGAACAGCGTGAAAGTGTGGAGCCTGGATGTTCTGATTTTGCTATTAAGAATTTACTGATGCAAGCGCCAGCAAGTCCTCCAGGCAGCAAGTCCACTGACAGGTACAATGCGTGTAGTAGTCGATCAAGAAGCAGCGAGGAGGATGTTTCATAGTACAGATCGAGGAAGATAAGTCGCAGTAGTCGTGATTCGTGATTGAGGCAGCTGAATATCTGGGCATCTGGCCACTGGCAACTCTGGGTTTTGGACGATCGAATGCCGTACAGATGGCACTACCTCATGTAGTAGTCATTTGCCAGCCTTGTTTTCTACTGCTTTTCCCCCTTTCCTCTTTGCTGATGAGACGTTCTTTACTGGAGAGAGCTCTCTTGCGATGCAGAAGGCTTATAATTTTTTTTTTCTAATCTAGAGTTATTGATACTATATGGGAACGATGCTACGGTGATGTCAATGAGGGGTGTTAGCCGGACTGCACCTATGTCTAGAAGGATAGCCTTTAGCGCATCAGATGGAGCATAAACCTTCTCCTGTCTCAGTAACATGCTACGGCCCTGCGGGGGTACTAGTTTATATTTGCGAATCTGGGATTGTTTCTCCTCTTACTGACGTAGCTGGTGACCATGGACCTGTTGCTGAAACCAGGATCTTTAGTAGTGAAATAAATTGACTATTTCATGCAAAATAAATTGACTATTCGAGTCTTTTCTTCACATAAGAGCATCTGTAACCGAAAGGCAAAAAACCTTTAGAGGAGCAAATTTTCTCTTCTAACGGCCAAAGTGGCACCTAACCGAAAGCCAAAAAGACTTTCGGACATTACAATTTAAAAAATACAAAATCATCAACGACAACCGGTATTCGTTCATGGTAAGCACACTATAATTCGACCCAAAAGGAGCTTCATCATTTTAAATGAAAAGCACACATAATATTCGTTCATGGCGATGATCTATCTTCGTCCTTTCCACTCTGACCAACATCGAGGCAGGCACCAAAAGGGGCTTCATCATTCGACCCATCATCACCATCCTGGCGAAAAGCATAGTAAAGTATTAAAGTTAATAAAAAAATAATTCATGCAAAAAATGATACAACACGAGATTGGCAATATACCCTACCTCGTCACTCTCATCGTAACCATCACCTCGAAAATGATGATTTGCCATAATGTACAAATAACACTTTTTTGTATCTTGATGGGCTCTCACCATTTCATCTACATCCTCTTGATTTAAGAGGAGGACCAATCCTTCCGGTGGTACACACCCAGGCTTGATGTGATACAACTCGGAATTTCTACCATAAGCATGTACACACAGGATCTCCACCTGAATTTCATTGCACTCGAACCTGTCTTAGGTCACAGAATTAATGTTGCTTCTATTTGTATATGCAACCCACAATAAGTTACAGTATAATGCACTAGGTTTTAAATTCATATAGGATGTGAGGTGCCAGGAGTTTTTCTCCCTTTTCCTTCGGACCTTTGTAAAAATAATTGACTACAACTTTCATAATATGCTCCTTGACTGTTGGTTTGCGTGTTGCCGTAGGTAACATGGATGCAAATAAAGCACACCAGGAGATGGAGAACAAGATTCAACACGAGCGCCAGATGGTGGATGACAACATTAAGAAAGAACGTGCTGCATTAGATAAGTTTATAAGGGAGGAACGGGAGAAGATGGTTGCTGACTTGAAGGTCGTCTATGGGGAGATAGACAAGAACATGCAACTTCAACGTGAAGAAATGAATAAACAACTCAAGATACAGCGTGCCGCGATGAACCAAAATTTGAAGCGAGCTCATGACAAAATGGATAGTAAAATAAAGGTACAACGTGCTAAAATGGACTTCAGTACCATGCAAGCACGGGCAGACATGGATAAGAATTTACTATGTGTGCGTAAGAGATGGATTACGACCTCAGGCTGCAACAAGTCCGCGCAGAAGCAAAGATGATGCAGGACCTTGCAAAGTTTGATGCAAAGGTACGTGATATGAGCTGTTTATTTATTTTTATTATCATACCTTACACACGAAATTTTGGCAAAAGAGACCACCTGCTTCAACAAATTGGCAAAAAAGACCACATGTGAATTAAATTGACAAAAAAGACCATTTCTCAGTGGCGGCAGCGCCCCCAGCTGACACGTGGAGACATGCCGCCGGTGTAAGACGGTGTGGGACCTGCCACCCTCAGTTGTGGCGGCAAGACCACCTGGAGCGTGCTGGCCCTAGCTTTGGCGGCAGGACCCTCCTCATGTTAATGCCGCTCCAGCGCTCCTTCATCCCTGTCTGTGCGTGTTTGGTAGAATTATTCACAGGATTTGTGTTAGATTAGATAGTTTAATTTGAGCCGCCCTATTTTTTTGGCATCTCTAACGGAGCGACGCAAACGGACGCGTCTGCACGGACAGAAAATGCGTTTGTATCCTGTTTTAGCGGCCCGACGCATAGTGTCCGGGCTGGCCGTCCACGGAGACGCAACCGCGGCTCAAATATGTTGTACGTTTGCGTCTGCGCAGACGCTACGCGGACAGGGCGGTCGTCCGCATGCTTCTGCCTGGCAGCGGCACAGATGCTTCGTCTTCAGCACGGCATGACTTACGGGCGCCGCGCTGCAGATTTTCAGGGCCGCGTTAATGGCGTGCCTCGGCTTCCACGTGCGTGCGCTGGTGGGTGGAGTCATAGTGGCGCGCCGCCTTTGGGAGGAAAACCGGTCGGTGCCATGGTCGGACGCTAACCTGCCTGGAGGAGGCTGGTACCTCAACTCCAGGCGCGTGCCGTCCCCCCCTCTCCCCCCCCCCACACACACACATGAGGGCGATAGCGCCGTGACGAGGTGCGCCACCGCCATCTTGCCGACCGATCTCCGAGAAGATCCGGCTTACGCGCTCAACTCCTACAACTGGATCTCCTTCGGGACGTGGGAGTCCGCCGAGCAGGATACCTCGGTGACCTTGCCTACTTCGACCACGAGGTCACCGCGAAAGAATGCAACAACGAGAATGACGAGGATGACGAGGACGACGACGACGGCGCCTCCGCGGCCGAGTGCGAGACCTCGTCCGACGGCCATGTCCAAGGCGGAGACAATGACCACGACGACGGTGGGATGGCGTGGGATCCGGAGACCTAGCTGTCGGACATTAGCGATGAGGAGGCCATTGCCATGACACTGGCAAATGGCGAGCTCGACGATCTCAACGAGCTCGCTATGTGGGACGGGCTCGTCAGCCTGGAGTAGCTGGATGGCGAGCCCGTCCCACATAGCAACTCGCGAAGCTGGATGGCCATCCCACATAGCGAGCTCGTTGAGCTTGTCGAGCTCGCTATTGGCCAGTGCCATGGCAATGGGCTCCTCGCTAATGTTCGGCGGCTGGGTCTCGGGGTCCCACGCCGGCCCGCCATCGCCGTGGTCATTGTCTCCGCCTTGGACATGGCCATCGGACGAGGTCTCGCACTCGGCCGCGACGGCGTCGTCGTCATTGTCCTCATCCTCCTCGTCGTTCTCATTGCTGCCTTCTTTCACGGCGACCTCGTGGTCGAAGTAGGCGAGGTCGCCGAGGTATCCCGCTCGGTGGACTCCCACGTCCCCAAGGAGATGCAGTTGTAGGAGTTGAGCGCGTACGCCGGATCTTCTCGGAGATCGGCCGACAAGGTGGCTCGGCGGCGGCTCACCTCGTCACGCTCTCGGCCCTCGCACGGCACGGGGGTAGGGGGACCGGCACGCACATGGAGTTGAGGTACCCGCCTCCTCTAGGAAGGGTAGCGTCCGACCATGGCACCGACCGGTTTTCCTCCTAGAGCCGGCGCGCGAACTCGATGCGGACGTACCGCCAAACCCGCGGCTTCTTGCCGGACCGTGAGCTGCTAGCCTCGTGGTCGTTCTTGGTTTTGCGGAACGGCCAAGATTTCTTCCCCATGGTGTCGGTCGGGTGGATACGGTGGACTGTGACAATGGTGTGGTCGAGAAATTGGGCACCGCCAGTGGACCTTTAAAAGGCTCGGACATCATCTCGCCTTCAATGTCCTGCCACTGCGATGCCGCCCACCAGCGCACGCGTGCGGAAGCTGAGGCGTGTTATCGCGGCCCTGAAAAGTTGCAGCGCGCCGCCCGTAAGTCATGCCGCCCTGAAGACGAAGCATCTGTGCCACTGCCAGGCGGGCCCGTGCAAGAAGCATGCGGACAAACATACCGCATATTTGAGCCGCGTTCGTGTCTCCGCGGACGATCCGGACACTATGCGTCGGGCCGCTGAAACAATATACAAACGCATTTTTGCTTCGCTCGTTTGGGTCGCCCCGTTGAAGATTCCTTAAGCAAAATAGGCAGCTTAAATTTAATCAAAACAGAGTGATTTTATCTATATGGGTTAAAATCTAACACAAATCATGTAAATAACTGGAAACTAAACGCACCAATTCTACCAAACAGACATTAGCTTTTAGGAGCAGATAGCGATCAAGGAGCGGTATTATCAGTAGGATCATGCCGCCAAGGCTAGGGGCGGCACACTCCAGGTGGCCTTGCCGCCATGCCCAGGGGCGGCAGGTCTCACACCGTCTAACTACGGCAAGCCCTGCCGCCATCTACTCCGGCGGCACGTCTTCACGTGTCTGCCGCCACTGTAAAGGTGGTCTTTTTTATCAATTTAATTCACAGGTGGTCCTTTTTGCTAATACGTTGGGGCATGTGGTCTCTTTTGCCAAAATTTCCGTACCTTTGCATCAAACTTTGCAAGGTCCTGCATCATCTTTGCTTCTGCGCGGACTTGTTGCAGCCTGAGGTCGTAATCCATCTCTTGACGCACACATAGTAAATTCTTATCCGTGTCTGCCCGTGCTTGCATGGTACTGAAGTCCATTTTAGCACGTTGTACCTTTATTTTACTATCCATTTTGTCATGAACTCGCTTCAAATTTTGGTTCATCGCGGCACGCTGTATCTTGAGTTGTTTATCCATTTCTTCACGTTCAAGTTGCATGTTCTTGTCTATCTCCCCATAGACGACCTTCAAGTCAGCAACCATCTTCTCCCGTTCCTCCCTTATAAACTTATCTAATGCAGCACGTTCTTTCTTAATGTTGTCATCCACCATCTGGCGCTCGTGTTGAATCTTGTTCTCCATCTCCTGGTGTGCTTTATTTGCATCCATGTTCCCTACGGCAACACGCAAACCAACAGTCAAGGAGCATATTATGAAAGTTGTAGTCAATTATTTTTACAAAGGTCCGAAGGAAAAGGGAGAAAAACTCCTGGCACCTCACATCCTATATGAATTTAAAACCTAGTGCATTATACTGTAACTTATTGTGGGTTGCATATACAAATAGAAGCAACATTAATTCTGTGGCCTAAGACAGGTTCGAGTGCAATGAAATTCAGGTGGAGATCCTTTCCCCCGGTGAAAATTTCAAAAAAATAAATTAAACTGGTATCAATTGGGTTGATTCACGCAGCCATTGATATGCATGTAAGCTAGTACAACGCTTGTTATCAGATCGCGATAAAAAGCACTTAAAAAGAAAGAAAACAGGAGGCATACGCGTTTTGAATTTTGTATGCGTACGTATATCCGTTGGCAGGAACAATCTCTCCCACAGGATATCCGTTGGCAGGAACAGTCTCTTTAGGATTCATGTCCAAGATCGCGATGAAAAGGATTCATGTCCATATGGATCTTGGATATATATCCAGCTCCAGGTATACTACCGATCATAGCAACAAGCGAAGCAAGTAAAAGAAAGATCGATGAGACGGCGGACTTAGTACCAGAGACGGCGGAGACTGAAGGCGTGGGCGTCGGAGACGGGAGGCGCAGGCGGCGGACAAGGGAGGCACTGGCGGCAGAGACGGGAGGCGCCAGCGTCTGTTTCGTATAGGGCGGGCGGGGCGTGAATCTGTTTCATATAAGGGGTGAATCAGTTGAATTTGGTAGCTAATCACGGGATAATAAACGTAGTTTTTTTTTGAGAAGATAATCTTGTTTTCAAAATTAAATCCCTGCAATTTAGGAGTATAGGTTCGGTCAAAGGAAAAAGTGGAGAAAGAAACCCTAGCCCCTTAGCCGCTCCCGCGCGCGGCCTGGGGCTCCCGGCGGCGCCCCTCCTCGTCTCCCTCCTCCCCTTCCCCTCCTCCTCGCCGCCGCCTCAGCGCGTCGCCGGGCAAAGCCCGTGCGGCGCCGGCGGCGGCGGGGCCCCTCTCTCCCCCTCGTGCGGTGGCGGCGGCGCGGGCTGGCGAGGGCGCCGTGCTGGCGTGGGGTGCGGCGGCGCGGTTCCTGCAATGGCGTGGCGGCTGCGTGGCCTGTGCGTGCTTGCGGCGGCTGCTCCCCGGAGTGGCCGCTGGCGGGCGGCGCGAGCTCTGCGCGCGGCGGCCCGGTGATGCGCGGGGACGTCGGGTGGAGGTCCAGCTCGACAAGGCGGGGTGGGCGACGGCGCTTGTCCGGCCGGCCATGGAGGAGACCCGCGTGCTGTGGGCTGTGCGGATCCAGATCGGGTCTGGCCGCCTCGATTCGGGCCGGGCAGGGGCCCGGGCCCTTCGAGCCCATCCATCTCTGCCCAGATCTGCGTGCTCCGGCCGCCTCGGGGGCGGTTTGGTGGTCGATCTGGCAGGTGGTGCTCTTTCCAGTGGGTCGGCGGCGGTGCTACGGCGGTCCGGAGTCCTTGGTCGGCGTGTGCGACCCTCCCAATGGTGTCTTCCGTGCGTTGCAGGTTGCAGTGCTCAGAGTTTGGTGCCGGGGCGGCGGCCCTGGTCGGTGGGAGCCATTTTGGTTGGCGGGCGTGCCAGTGGCTCAGGAGCTGGCCGGAAACCATGGTCGCGGGGGCGACATGGTGGCCGGCGAGCAGCGTGCAGTGGCAGTGCATGGACCGCTCCGTCGGTCTGTGTGCTGTGTAGAAGGCGGGGAGAGTTCGCCGAGGGGAAATCCTTGCCCATTCGGGCCACGACGGCGACGTCCGCGGACGCCGTTCCCTTCTTGAAGGCGTTGTTGAGGCTTCTCCCTGTCCTTTTTCGTGCTCCGGGTGAAAGCCCAAGATCCTCGGATCGGGCGGTGGCGGCGCTCTCGTGTCGTGATCTTCTTGAAGACACCGCCTTGGAGTCCACAGTGTGCGGCTCTCCGTTGGTGGTGTGGCTGAGGCGCGGTATTCGTCGAGCAAGGTGCTCCGGGTGAAAACCCAAGATCTGCGGATTGGGCGGTGACGGCGCGCTCGTGTCGTGTTCTTCTTGAAGACATCGTCTTGGAGTTTACCAGTGTTTCTTCGGATGTCGTTGGCTCTTCGCTTGGCGACCCTCGGCAAGGCTTGCGTGCTGCCCTGCTTCCTCGTCGGGTTTCCATGGTGCTGCTTGTTGGGGTTCGATCGGTGGTGGTCGATGCACAGTGGTGGTCGGCCACTGGTGGCGCTGCCCGCGGCGGAGAGTTCTGTTGACGGCGTGCGTGTTCGATGGCTCGCTCTAGGGTGAGCTCCGGCCCGACACTGTTGCTGTCCGGTGTCTTCTCCGAATCTTCGTAGGCTTCGTAAGGGTCGTGATCGCCGTTCGAAGTTCCGGTTGTAGCCATGTTGGCAATTCGTGTGGGTGTGTGGGTGTGTGTTGTAAGCTGGGCTCAGCTCTTTTTACCTTGTCGCCGTTGTGGCGTTATTAATTTAACGTTGGGCCTTTGGCCTTTGATCTAAAAAAATAGGTTCGGTCAAATTTTTTGTCCTCCCTAGGTTCGGTCCATTTTTTTGTCCGGTAGCTTAAATGACTGTAATTTAGAGCATCTCCACCGGCGACCCCGATAGCGGGTCCGATAGTGTTTTGGGGGCCGGCGTGGCTTTTGGGCTCGAATCAGTGCGCCCCAAACGACGCCGGCTAGTTTTTGAGTCCATTGTAGCTAGAAGCGGGGACAGCGCCCCAACCGACGGTTAGTAGATTAGGGGCTAGACTATGGGTGGTGCCGGTGTGGGAGCAGCACCCCCAAAAATAGGATGCTCTGTCGGCGACCCCCATACGGCAGTGCCGGCGTCCTTGCCTGAGCATGGTCTACCCCAGATAATTCTTGTAGATCCCATGGTTAGCAGTGTGAGGCATGCCATGTTGCAACCATGTGCCAATCATGGCCTCAATCTAGCATTGCTACATATTTATTTTGCCCAAAAAGTTATGTTTTCGCCAAAAATCCTATATTTGGGGTGTCTGGTGCACCTGAGCATGGTCTACCCCAGAGATCTCATGTAGATATCGCGGATAGCACTGCAAGGAATTTCATGGTGCACCCCAACGCGCCAAGCATGGCCTCACTCTAGCATTGTCAGCTTTTGTTAACCTACGAAGTCCTGTTTTGGTCTAAAACCCCATGTTCGGGGGTGTCTGGTGCACCTGAGTATGGTCTACCCCAGATAATTCTTGTAGATCCCATGGTTAGCAGTGTGAGGCATGCCATGCTGCAACCATGTGCCAATCATGGCCTCACTCTAGCATTGCTACCTATTTATTTTGCCCAAAAAGTTATGTTTTCGCCAAAAACCCTATATTTGGGGTGTCTGGTGCACCTGAGCATTGTCTACCCCGGAGATCTCATGTGGATCTCGCGGATAGCACTGCAAGGCATTTCATGGTGCACCCCAACGCGCCAACCATGGCCTCACTCTAGCATTGTCAGCTTTTGTTAACCTACGAAGTCCTGTTTTGGTCTAAAACCCCATGTTCGGGGGTGTTTGGTGCACCTGAGCATGGTCTACCCCAGATAATTCTTGTAGATCCCATGGTTAGCAGTGTGAGGCATGCCATGTTGCAACCATGTGCCAATCATGGCCTCACTCTAGCATTGCTACCTATTTATTTTGCCAAAAAAGTTATGTTTTCGCCAAAAACCCTATATTTGGGGTGTCTGGTGCACCTGAGCATGGTCTACCCCAGAGATCTCATGTAGATCTCGCGGATAGCACTGCAAGGCATTTCATGGTGCACCCCAACGCGCCAACCATGGCCTCACTCTATCATTGTCAGCTTTTGTTAACCTATGAAGTCCTGTTTTGGTCTAAAACCCCATGTTCGGGGGTGTCTGGTGCACCTGAGCATGGTCTACCCTAGATAATTCTTGTAGATCTCATGGTTAGCAGTGTGAGGCATGCCATGCTGTAACCATGTGCCAATCATGGCCTCACTCTAGCATTGCTACCTATTTATTTTGCCAAAAAGTTATGTTTTCGACAAAAACCCTATATTTGGCAGGCCATCAAAACTTAACCTCATAAAATAAGGCTTTTCAGATCACGTCACAACTGCCCCACTTACCCCGCGGTGCCATCGCCTCAGAATAACAGTCCTGCCACCAATATCCAGACGCTGACAGGAATGCAAAACGCGACTGCAGTCATCGCTTGATCGGAACCGTATGAAGAAGTCGTCCGGCTTGGATGAAACTTCAATCTTGATGTCTTCGCGGTGTACACCAGAGCGTGACAGCACCGCCTCCAGCAAAATTGCCGGCGACACGTGAGTCCGTCCAAGTTGTACACCATCCACTATGGCCATCAACGCAAGACCCACAAGTTCCGCCTCCAGCTTGTTCATGCCATCTGTTCTGGTAAGAACGCAATGGCCGGATTGTTTCCGCATCAATTGCTCCGTAAGGTTCATCTTTGGGTTTGCCAAAAGGAACAAATCTAGAGAGACTACTGGGTAGATTGGATGTACGAGGCTATCGGATAAATCGGAAAATTAGGCTCTGTAAAGGTTGTATATATATCACGGTTGCCGTACGTGGTCGTGCCTTTCCCCTTGCTTGAACAAAAAGAAATAAACGCACGCGATCTCCTAGTATATCTAAACTAATTTTGTTGAGATATTTGAACAAAAATAAAGAAATATCCAATTTTAAACCAGGCCCGCGCGACCCTTTCCATAATATGACAGACCGTATTTTCAGAAACTAATTCCCGATTCCAAGGAAACTAATTCCACGAAAAGCTGCACCCTTTACAACGAAATTATCTCAGATTCCAATATTGTTACGATTTGCTTCCATTACTCCCAGATTCGAAGGAAACTATCTACTCTGACTAGCAGAAGAAGCGTACCTTCCACAACACCTGAACCCACCGCCGCCGCCTCGCGTCAACACTAATAGACTCCGGTGTACTTGTCGCCATCTACACGTCGCCGCTGTCAAGAGCCATTGACCCAACACCTGGCGACGACCACGCACTATTCGCCGCCAGCAAATATCCATCAGCGCATCGGAAAGAAGGTACTGTAAACAACAAAACTTGCCCTCATTTGCAGATCTTCAAGAAAACCATGAACTGCTAACTGAAAGTTTGAAAAAATAACTTGAGTCCTAGAAGCTGGCGACATGGAAATTCCAACCAATCTTGTCATATGATTGCAGTTCTGCTACTTATTTCCATAGCCATGCTAAGCTGCTAAATATCTCTGTCATCATATCCCTCCTTCTGACTTGTTATTTTACTCTTGATATCACACAACATAGAAACATTGAAGTAATCCGGTTTCTCTTCGCCAAATCTGTCACAAATGGAGAGTGAGAGTTATGCTACAAATAATGATGAAAGAGAATGGCCACCCCCCGAAGAAACAGAAGAGGTTTTATTACTCATTTTTATTGAAATATCTGCATACATAGATACGTTTTTCGGACTAAACACATATTTCATGTTGTGCACCAGGAAATCTCTGAGAAACATGCACAAATGAAAATAGCATGCTCACCGGGAAGGTTCGGGGCCACCATGAAACGTTTATCACCAGCCCACAAAGAAGCAATCTCATCAAATACCAGTTTTGGAGGGCTCACACATATGCACCCAGTGCAACTCCGACGTCCCATGATGGTGAGGCTTGCCAAGCGCTACAGGAGTGACAAGCAGTCTATCTACATCGGTGGTACCGACATTCCAATCACTCTAACAGATGTAAAGCAAATAATGGACCTTCCGATAGAAGGGAAAGACATAATTGTCCATATGCAACAACCTTTTGACAAAAAATTGTTGGATGCTTATGGAAGTGAAGGGAAACTTTTAATTTCTCACCTTGAGAAACTCATTATAGCATCCAAAACTCCTGATGATCATTTCATCAGGACATTTGTGTTGTACACTATCGGCGTTATTCTAGCACCAACAACAAAGGGCTACGTTAAGAAGAAATATTTAAAAATTGTTGAGAACGTGCTAGACATTCCCAAATTTAGCTGGGGATTTTTCACATTGAACAATTTGTTTAGTTGCATCTGTAAGTTTAATGAAGACGATGACCAGGCTCTTCAAGGAAATCTACCTTTGCTGCAAGTATGTGCCACAACACTAGTTTAATATTCTACAATTAATGACATGATGCATGCTTCTTTATCATTGATCAGCTAATGTATGCTATAGGTTTGGTACTGGGAGCATGTCCGTGCTGGCTCTGTTATCTATTCTGCTATACAACCTCCGCTGCTGGCACGTTGGAATGAAGACATTGCAAAACTTAGAACAGATGCTTATGGTTCTGGCAATCTAGATCGAGGAGTGGTACCTTTCTACACATGATTTTTATATTTAAGATTATTTGTTTCTTAAGACTGATGAATTCTACCTTGTGCAAGGTTACCAAACAAATTTGTGCGCCAAATGGACCGACAAACACTACAAATGGTCATGCTACCTACACAAATAAAATCGTGGATAAAGATGTTACCTATCGAGCACAACCACAATGTCAAACTATTAGTAGCCAACAAGTAAGTCTTTGGTTCCTTTTCTATATCACAGAAAGGATACATGAAATTTAATCATTTAGCTTTGTACACAACGGGTTGCTATTTTATTTTTCACAGATGGATATGATACTTCAAACCATCGACGAGCGCATTTCACATCATGAGAAGAAGATAGGCAGGCAACTAATGGAAATAGAGCACAAACTTGACGCCAAACTAATTGCCATAAATGAGGACCTGATAGATATTAAGAGAACCAATGGAGCACAACCTAGGCTGTCAAAGGCGGAGGACGAACTTAGAGACGTCAAAAAAGAACTCGAGGTAACCGATACGGCAACATCAAATTTTCCCATATATCTTACTATGTATGCATAACATGTGTTCTTTTGTACAGGAAATGAAATTCCTAATTCGGACAAATACACAACCATCAGCATCAAAGGATACATACGTCCAGGTGATAATCACGGCTAAACAAATTGATAAAATAAACAAATTCTTGATCAATGATCAACGACTTTTGCTTGTAGGAGCAAGTCAATCGAGGAGAATATGACTTGCGACCATATCCTCGGGCTCAAGCATCGACGACAATGTTTAGTGATACTACTGCAAGAACACCAAGCGCAAAGCACGTCGTGCCAAACAAGGAGTGTGACAAACGCAAACAGCCGCGAAAGCCTATATTCGACGATGATTACAACATTACAGATGAAGACATGGAAGTGGCACTTTTCCTCCGCGAGAGTTACGATGTTGCTGAAGTAGCCAACATTGGAGAATGTGTCCTAAAAGTCTACCAGCTGAAGCCATGCGTGAACAAAGGATTCTTTTACGACCAGGTGAGCCCCCTTATGCCGCAACCTCTATGAATTATTCCAACTTGTGGCGTATGTTACATAAATGCAACTTTCGCAGGTTATTGATGCATATGCACACATAAGCAATGTTGAGACTGCTACGACATCAGTCTTAACAACAGCAGAAAGCAGGAAGCTGTTACAGGAATGTCGGGGTTTAACTCCCAAAAGACCCAGAAGCTGGGTTGAACGTATAGCGAAGAAATTTGTAGGGCGCCGAATGGTACATACATCTCCTGGATTTTTTATTTCGTAAACACAAACAAGATGAAACATTTCATCTCCTCGGTCCTATCAACATGGCTTCTAATAGCCCTTATCTAGTCTTGCATTTATTTTTCGGCAGGTGCGCGTCCCACTCAATGTACATAAATCCCATTGGCTTCTACTAGTCTTTAATTTCGACAAGGAAGAGGTTTAGGTCCTCAACTCCCACCAAGCATATCATGACGAAGAGTCGGAAAGAGACCTGGTGTTGACCACCAAAACCCACCGGCGAGTAGCGATGGGCAACACGTAGAGCCGGGAGGCTCCCAGGACTGCTGGTGGGCCCTGGTCACTCGGGCGACGGCCCACAATGCTCCGGCACGCACGTCCGATGCTGGTGCAAGGGCGTGCCACCTGACCTATACCTGGTCAGAAAGGTGATGGATTGCTTCGACTAGTTTCCTGCATGGCATACACGTAAACATTAAATACGAGCCTCGATCGGCTCTTAGGTTATCCTGTGAATCGGCTCAAGGAGCCGATCCACCCATGATTCGTATGAGATCTACGATAACATGGTGGTCCTGCTTGATCCATATTAAGTTAAAACGATCTACGACGATTTAGGGTTTTCACCACATAACCGGAACGTCCTACACGTAATTGAGCCTGGCAGAAACGAAAGATGATAACAAACCAACCCTAGACAAGGCCTAAAAACCAACGTGGAGTTGATTCCCGGAACGTCCTCTCTAGGATCAGTAAATTACACCTTACGCACTACTGGATCATTCAACCCGTTTGCAAGGCCTAACTATGTAGATATCAAACTAATCCTTGAAGAACAAGGAGCAATCATAACGGATCGGATCTACTAAACAAGGATCAAGCAAGGTGCTGCCCTTACACCTAATATGGGTGCAAGGGCAGCTAGATATCTAGGGATAGCATAACTAAGCAAATACATCAAGAAAGTACCGATGCTAACCCTAAAATATCTATGATAACGGTGCTGCTCGCCATCAAAAAGGCTTCAGCACGAGCAACACATAAACAGCGAATAAACAAGATACTGCCTAGATCGCAAGATGCGATCTAGGTAGCATAGCGCTTACCCGGAAGAAACCCTCGAAACAAGGGGTGGCGATGCGCCTAGATTGGTTTGTTGTGAACGTGATCGTCCTCCTTTCTCAATAACCCTAGATACATATTTATAGTCCGTAGACTCTCTAACTTGGGAATAATCCCAACCGTGTACGAGCTAAACTCTATCTTTTAATCCTAACCGACACGTATCCTACTATAATTTACAGATACACGAGCAATTTGGCCCAAACTCTTTATACAAGGCCAATTCATGAATAATTTCCATGCATATTCTCTAAGCCCATCTCAATCACGGCCCACCTCTGATTCGGTTAAAATCTGGTGATAACACATGCCCCCTGGTTTTGGTAATGATAATTCCAAAACCACTCTATTTTTTCTTCGTCGGGTCATGTCGTGGCAGAGCAGAACCGTCGCAGTATCCTTCATCATGATGCCTTGCCTTCTCAACTTCTCCGCATGATTTGACAGTTTTTCCTTCCCTTTTTTTTCTTTTTGGCACCACTTTCTCGGAAACTGCTGTGGCATTAAATCTCCACTATATCCCCTTTATTTAACCGCACCGAACAGTTCGCCTCTTCATCCCCTTGCTCTGTACTAGCCATCGGCACAAAAAAACCCTCTCCCCTGCACCATGTCTTCCTCTTCCTCCTCCTCCGCCTCGTCGGGTCTCTCTTTCCAGTCCTCCTCCTCCAGCGAGCCGATACCAGAGCACGTCCTGATGGCGCAATACGAGAAGGAGGCTCCCGAGCATTGGGACGACGAAGAATGGGACTTCACCGTCAGGGTGAACGACGACCTGCCCCTAGCTGCCGTCGGATCAGACGACGACCTGTCCCTGACCGACGGGGAGGCGGACCTCCAGTTCCTCGTCGACGGGGAATTGGAGGGAGAGAGCGAGGACGACCTCTACTTCCGGGCCAGCTTCACCTCCTACGACGAGGAGGAGGAAGAGGAGGAGGACGACTCCTCTGACGAGTACCCGCCGGCAAAGCGCTTCCGCGCTTGGTCGGAGGACGACGATGACGATGATGAAGAGGAGGAAGAAGCCCCGGCCGAGGGCTACGACAGCAGCGACGAGGAGCTTGCCGGAAGCAGCGCCGACGGCAACTACGACGGCGACGATGAGGCCATCGACGGCCCCTAGAATAGGAACTACTAGTATAGGACTAGTAGTAGTTCTTGAGCAATCGGCTCTTCTTTTGTTCTTCCTTCCTTGAGCAATCGGCTCTTCATTGTAAAAAACCCCCTTTATTAATGAAGAAGTGTTTCCAATTAATCCTGCCGATAGTCAAAGTAAGTCAACGCGCAAAGAGCCGATGGCAGCGCATCGGTCTTTACCATAAAACGCGATTAAGGCCAAATCAGTTGCCTATTTACACGGTAATCTGCAACCTTCGTCTGAGAGAATAAAATCAGATCCCCCAAATTGCCGTCCAAACAGGTCCAATTTGCGTCCACGCAAACCTTAGATCTCAAACGCACAGATTCAACTCCTCAGCGAATCCAATGGGAGAATCATCCCAATGCCACGGTCTCTGGCCTGAAAATAATCTGTTAACTGCTCAATTGAGCTTGTTCCTCTAGAGTCGATGGCGGTGCATCGGCTTTTTAGTCTGAAGTCGATGTCTGTACATCGGCTGTACTTGTATCCATATTTCTAAAGTTGATGTCTGTGCATCGGCTGTGATTTGTATATAATTTTTTTTTACTGGCCGATTTTATGCATCGGCCCCCATATTTCACTGTCCGTCATCCAACATGCTTGGGAAATATTTCTTGAGATGTTGACCATTGACAGCTACTGGGAATTTAACACCGTCCAGCTGCTCGAGCATGTATACATTACCCTTCAAAACCTGGTCGACTCTGTACGGACCGTGCCAGTTAGGAGACCATTTACCATATGCTTTATCCTTAGTCCCTAATGGCAACACAGCTTCCCATACTAGATCACCAACCTGAAACTCCTTTGGTCTAACCTTCTTATTGTATGCGCGGGCTACATTGGCTTTGTTCTCTTTAATCTTCTCCAACGACCAAAGTCTGAGTTCCGTTGAATCCTCAATAGTATCACTCATCAGGGCTGCATATTCTTGAGCTGTTAGATCATTCTGAAACGTAACACGTCTCGATCCAGCCATAATTTCCCAAGGCAATACGGCCTCCTGCCCATAGACCAGCTGGTATGGCGAAGTTTTTATAGCTCCATGGCATGACATGCGATAGGCCCACAAAGCTTCCGACAATACCTCATGCCAACGTCTAGGGTACTCGTCAACTTTCCTCTTAATCAGCTTGATAAGGCTCTGGTTGGACGCTTCAGCTTGCCCGTTTGCTTGAGCATAGTACGGAGATGATCGGATCAGCTTAATCCCCATGTCATCGCAGAACTTTCTGAACTCTTTAGACACGAAGACCGAACCTCCATCGGTCGTGATAGTCTGGGGGATCCCGAATCTATGAATGACATGTTCCTTCACAAAATTGATAACATCTTCCGACTTTACCTTCTTCATAGGGACGGCCTCCACCCATTTAGTGAAGTAATCCGTAATGGCCAAAATCCACTCGTGGCCTTTGCTTGATGCAGGATGGATTTTGCCGATCATATCCATGCCCCAACCTCGAAATGGCCAAGGCTTGATGATGGGGTTCATTGCCGATGTGGGCACCATCTGAATTTTCCCAAACATCTGACACGCTTGACACCCTTTATAGTACCTAAAGCAGTCCTCAAGCATGGTGGGCCAGTAAAACCCTGATCGCCTGATCAGCCACTTCATCTTATGAGCCGATTGGTGAGTTCCACAGGCGGCTTCGTGCACATCGTGTAAGAGCCGATTCGACTCGGCTGGTCCCAGGCATTTGAGAAGTAACCCCTCCAACATCCTGTAGAACATGTCATCTCCTATAAGGACATATTTCATGGCTTTGTACCTTATCCGTTTAGGTGCCCCCCGAGCCGGATCCTTCAAGTAATTGAAGATATCGGCTCTCCAGTCATCCTGTTCCAGGAACTGCACCTGAACTTCTGACCCGTCTGGTATGTCCTTGTAGCCTGACGCCATCTGTGCGAGATCGTTGTCCTCGGTATTTTGAGATCTTGGGACCCAATTGAAGTTGATGTACCGAAATTGTGTCATCAGCTCACGGCATTGCATCCATAATGGGAAGAGTGACTCACTCTCGCACTTATATTCCTTCCTAAGCTGGGAAATCACCAATTTAGAGTCTCCAAAGAGTTCCACCGCTTCTACCCCGGCTTCCAAAAGCAACTCCATTCCCTTGCGTATTGCCTCATACTCAGCGACATTGTTTGTGCACGGGGTAGACAACCTGATGGAGAAGGAGTATGTTGCCCCCCGAGGCGACACGAGTAGAATGCCGATGCCGCAACCATCTTCACAAGCCGATCCATTGAAGAACATAGCCCATGCACGTACAGATAGTGCTGCTGTATCAGTATTGATTCGTTCAGCAATGAGATCGGCCAACGCTTGTCCCTTGACTGCTTTCGCAGGCTGATACCGGAGATCAAACTCCGATAACGCAAAAATCCATTTACCAAGTCGACCTTTTAAAACAGGGGCCGACAACATATGTTTGACGACGTCTGATTTGCATATGATGATAATTTCTGCCGTCAGAAAGATGTGACGAAGCTTGGTGCAGGTGAAAAACAGGCAGAGGCACAACTTCTCGATCTCAGGATACCTCGTCTCTGCGTCCAACATCCTTCTGCTGAGGTAGAAAGCCACTTTTTCCAGACCATCATAAAGTTGCACCACCACTGACGCGATGGAAGTGTCAGCTACCGATAAGTAAATGTAGAATGGTTTGTCTAGCTGAGGCGGAACCAGCACAGGCGGTGTCGATAGATACTCCTTAATCTCGTCAAACGCTTGCTACTGCTCTGCCCCCCAGTGAAACTCGTCATCAGATTTAATTTTCACCAATCCCATAAACGGCTCAATTCGTCCTGACAGATTGGAGATGAATCTTCGGACGAAGTTGATTTTGCCGATGAGGCATTGGAGTTCCTTCTTCGTGGTAGGTGGTTGCATGGTGTGCACTGCCTCCTGGTTTTTCAGCCCGATCTCAATTCCACGTTCATGAACCAAGAAACCCAAGAACTGACCGGCCGTCACACCAAAAGCACACTTCTTTGGATTCATTCTTAGCTCGAATTTCCTAGTTCGATCCAAGATGCGTCGCAAATCCTCCAAGTGCCCTTCTACGGAGACAGACTTGACCACCACGTCATCGATGTAAATTTCCACCAATTTTCCGATCAGATCATGAAAGATGTAATTCATGGCTCTTTGGTACGTTGCACCGGCATTCTTCAGTCCAAAAGTCATGACTACATATTCAAACAAGCCCACTGAACCTGGTACTCTGAATGCAGTCTTGTGTATATCTTCTGGAGCCATGAAAATCTGATTATAGCCGGCGTTGCCATCCATGAAACTTAAGACCTTATGACCAGCAGCTGCATTGACCAATGTCTCTGCTACCGGCATGGGATATTCATCCTTTGGAGTGGCTCTATTGAGATCTCGAAAATCTATGGCAACGCGCCATCGGCCATCCTTTTTCTGCACAGGCACTATATTGGAAATCCATTCAGCGTACCTGCATGGCCTGATGAACCCGGTGGTCAACATTTTCTCGACCTCTTTCTTGACTTCTTCTAGGATATCGGCCTTCATCTGACGTGCACGTTGCTGGAACGGCCGAAATCCTTTCTTGAGAGGGAGCCGATGCTCAATGATGCTCCTGTCTAACCCAGGCATCTCTGTGTAATCCCATGCAAAGAAATCTGGGTATTCTTTCAACAGAGCTATCATCTGGCTCCTCAGATGTGGATCTAGCTTCTTGCTGATAAAAGTTGGTCGTGGCTTATCCCCAGGACCAATGTCAACCTCTTCTAGCTCATCAGCCGATGTAAACCCATACCCTAGCTTTCCGTCGCCTGCTAGATCGATGTTAAACACAGGCAAAACGTATGGCGAGGATAGTATGGGCCAATTGCCGGAATCGGCCCCCATTGTGATTGAATTGTTCAATGAAGGTTTACATCTTGTTCGTGCTTTATTACGACTACGTGACATGCTTGAGACGAGATCATCACTTTTTATTTTTTGGGGCCGATCGCAGGGATCGGCCTTGCCACGTATGTCCATTGCCTTTGCTCTTGCTATACTGTCAGGCCGGTGGATAAGACCAGCCTCACCCCGTTTTTTGTCACTTCGATGCACTCACAACCGTCCAAACTGACTCCGGAGAGCGGCTCTTGGTCTTCCGCTTCCCAAATGTTCATGCCAGCCGTTCATATTTCGGCTGAATCATCTGCATGGACGATCTCCACTTCATCTCCATCCCATTGTATCAAGCATTGGTGCATCGTGGATGGAATGCAGCAGTTAGCGTGGATCCAATCTCTCCCTAGCAGGACAACGTTGGTGCTTTTGTTGTCGACGATGAAGAATGACGTAGGGATGGTCTTTCGGCCTACAGTTAAATCCACGTTCAGAACGCCTTGCGCTTCCGATGCTTGGCCGTTGAAGTCGTTCAATGTGACGTTGGTTTTGACCAGATCTGCGCTAGAGCGTCCCAAGCGACGTAGCATGGAGTATGGCATTATATTGACTGCCGCTCCCGTGTCGACCAGCATCTTGTTGACAGGCTGCCCGTTGATATTACCTCTTAAGTACTGGGCCTTCAGATGCCTGTAGCTCCTTTCTCGTGGCTTCTCAAAGATAACTGGCCGTGGGCCGCAGTCGAGCTGTGCTACAGATGCCTCCTCTGCTTTTGGTGCACAAAACTTTGACGGAAGTATGAACACCATGTTTGTGCTAGCCGATGTCTGATCATCGGCTTTCTTCGGTTTGGGGCGCCACTCTTTCTTCTGTGGACGACCCTCTTCGTCCAAAGTTTGCTGAATTTTCGCGGCCAGATCGGGCCGCGCCTTTCTTAACGCGTGTAGGTATCGTCTCTCGGCTTCCTCCACGCTACGTAGTCGCTGAACCCTACACTTTTGAGAATGACTGAGTCCATCAGGGCACCTCCTTGGCCGGTGGTATCTATCTTCTTCTTCTTCTTCTTCTTCTTCATCTTCATCTTCTAACTCCTCGAGATCTTCCACCCGAGAGGACTCAGCTTGCTTGTTCCGAGATGGGAGAGGCCCTAGACGCTTGAACACTGACACGTCTCCTGTGTCCCTCTTCTTCTGTCTACACTCTGGGCAGTTGCCGATTGTAGGCAATCGGCTCATCCCTGAATCCCAACAATGCTTGAAGAAAGGACAATCCTAGTGTCTGTCCACGTCGTCCTGCTCTCTTGACTTTTCCTTAGCACGGCGCTCATATCTTTCGTCGTCTCGATCATACCGATGATATTTCCTGTGGTCCACACTAGACCGAAGATCTCTTTCATCGTCGACGTCGTATCGCCGGTGTTGGTCGTACTGACGCTCATATTTGTTGAGGAGATGCTCGGAGAGAGGTCGTTGGTATCGCACATTCCTCACTTGCTCCTCTGTGATGTAGCGCTTGTCATCATGTCGGGGCCGGTCGCGTGGAACAGCCTCCTCCTTTTCCTTGCCACGAGAGCGACTTCTCTCGTCTTTGTCCTTACCAGGGTGGTACACAGGTCCTACCATGTTAATGCTGAACGAGAAACCTGGCTGGCACCTCCCGGGGTAAGTGCACTCCACCATGTTAACGGCAGGGAAAGGGTGCGTGTCCACTTTCATGGCGTACTGGCTGAAAATTAGACGGCCTTGTTCTATCGCCATTTGGATCTGCTCACGCAACACCTTGCAGTCGCTGGTGGTATGGGTGAACGAGTTATGCCACTTGCAGTATGGCCTTCCGTTCATCTCTTGTACCGTAGGGATTTTATGGCCTTCGGGTAACTTCAGCTGCTTCTCCTTGAGTAAGAGGTCGAAAATCTGCTCAGCTTTGCTTAACCCTTTTGCAGGACCTTGTGGTTTAACCCATTTGCAGGACACGGGGTTTTCCCCCCGAGTCCATTCAGCCACGGCTACCTCCTGATCTCCTGCAGAGTCTTCATCTTCTTCTGTCTCAACTAGGATTACCGAGCGCTTGAACTTATCTTGGTACAATTCTAGGTGGCGTTGTTCATATAATGATAGTTTCTGAACCATATGCGCCAGTGAAGTGTACTCTGCTTGGGAAGCCATATCCTTGATCGGTGACGCGAGACCCACCACTGCCAGTTCGACTGCTTCTTTTTCATTCAAACGAGCCGAATAGCATCGGTTCCTGACGGTCCTGAAGCGCTGAATGTATTCCGATACCGTTTCTCCGTGCTTCTGTCGTACTTGTGCCAGATCGGCAATGCCAGCCTCGGAAGCTTCTGAGTGATATTGCATGTGGAACTGTTCTTCCATCTGCTTCCAAGTCCGGATTGAATCTGGTGGCAGCGAGGTGTACCACCCGAAAGCCGATCCTGTGAGAGATTGCGCGAAAAACCTCACACGTAATGGGTCTGATGCTGAGATCATGCCCAACTGCGCCAAATATCGGCTCACATGCTCAATTGAACTAGAGCCTTCCGATCCACTAAACTTGGAGAACTCAGGGAGCCGATACTTGGGTGGTAGTGGGATCAAATCATACTCGTTGGGGTACGGCTTGGAATAGCCGATTGCCCTCCTCTTCGGCACCATGCCGAACTGGTCTCTCAAGATTGCACTGATCTGATCCACGGTGCTAGCTGCAGGAGTTGAGCTTTGCTGATTCGTGGTAGTGGCATATTTAGCTAGCCACGCCTGCTTCTCGGAATCCGATCCAGAAACCCCTCCTGCTGTTCCAGAAATCCCTCCTGCTGCAATCTGGTTCGTGCGTGCCCAGTTATTGCAGTCTGGCACATATGTGCACATGTATCCGTGCGGGATCTCCTTAGGCGGTTCATACAAGAACTGGTAATCACTAGGATCGCCACCAATCTTGTAGACGACGTATGCCGGTGAACTCGGCAGCTCTGGTGCTGCCAGCGCGAATGGCAGCTGTGGTCTGGTCTGGAACGGTATCTCTCCTTGGTGAGTCCCCAGGGTAGGTCCTGACGGAGAGTACTGATGCTTCATGATTTCCTGGACCACGCGAAGCGCGACGCGCTCGAAAGCGTTCACCAGGCTCTCAGAATGGCGGTGTGGCGAATGAGCTACCATGTGATTAATCTCCTGACGTAGAGACCTGGTGCGTTCTTTTGAAGGAGTAGACAGATCCACTCCATCGAGAGCGCCTTCAGCTGAGAACCCTTTCCACCTGATGCCGTGTGAGCGGGTCCTCTGGAAAGAGCCGATGAGGTCGGCTTCGAAGAGAGCTTTGATCTCGTCATACTTCTTCTTGTACTCCTCAGTCAGATCTTCGTACGTGACTGGATCTTCCGCCATCTCTGATGCGGATGTTGATGCAGTTGATGTAGAAGAATGTCCCACCGGGCGTGCCAGAATGTGTTGACCACCAAAACCCATCGGCGAGTAGCGACGGGCAACACGTAGAGCCGGGAGGCTCCCAGGACTGCTGGTGGGCCCTGGTCCCTCGGGCAACGGCCCGCAATGCTCCGGCACGCACGTCCGATGCTGGTGCAAGGGCGTGCCACCTGACCTATACCTGGTCAGGATGGTGATGGATTGCTTCGACTAGTTTCCTGCATGGCATACACGTAAACATTAAATACGAGCCTCGATCGGCTCTCAGGTTATCCTGTGAATCGGCTCAAGGAGCCGATCCACCCATGATTCGTATGAGATCTACGATAACATGGTGGTCCTGCTTGATCGATATTAAGTTAAAACGATCTACGACGATTTAGGGTTTTCACCACATAACCGGAACGTCCTACACGTAATTGAGCCTGGCAGAAACGAAAGATGATAACAAACCAACCCTAGACAAGGCCTAAAAACCAACGTGGAGTTGATTCCCGAAACGTCCTCTCTAGGATCAGTAAATTACACCTTACGCACTACTGGATCATTCAACCCGTTTGCAAGGCCTAACTATGTAGATATCAAACTAATCCTTGAAGAACAAGGAGCAATCATAACGGATCGGATCTACTAAACAAGGATCAAGCAAGGTGCTGCCCTTACACCTAATATGGGTGCAAGGGCAGCTAGATATCTAGGGATAGCATAACTAAGCAAATACATCAAGAAAGTACCGATGCTAACCCTAAAATATCTATGATAACGGTGCTGCTCGCCATCAAAAAGGCTTCAGCACGAGCAACACATAAACAACGAATAAACAAGATACTGCCTAGATCGCAAGATGCGATCTAGGCAGCATAGCGCTTACCCGGAAGAAACCCTCGAAACAAGGGGTGGCGATGCGCCTAGATTGGTTTGTTGTGAACGTGATCGTCCTCCTTTCTCAATAACCCTAGATACATATTTATAGTCCGTAGACTCTCTAACTTGGGAATAATCCCAACCGTGTACGAGCTAAACTCTATCTTTTAATCCTAACCGACAGGTATCCTACTATAATTTACAGATACACGGGCAATTTGTCCCAAACTCTTTATACAAAGCCGATTCATGAATAATTTCCATGCATATTCTCTAAGCCCATCTCAATCACGGCCCACCTCTGATTCGGTTAAAATCTGGTGATAACACCTGGTAAGCCTGTGAGTACCGCATGGCACGTGAACTTCTAAATTACTAACACAACTATTTGTAAACCAGGTGTTGTCCATTCAGTCGTGCATTAACGAAGCCGTGAACACTGGCTGGGTAACAACGTCTAAGCAGATCAATATTGCCCAGTGGAATACCGTATGCTATACTAACATACCACAACAGAAGGATGGGTATGTGATGCTTGCTAAGTTATTACTCACCTGCACAAGATTACCAAAATTTTACTTTACATTGCACCCACTCTTGTGGGGCGTACACGTTGAAATACATGTTGTCATGGGACGGAAATGAAATGACGGATTATTTCACGCGGGTCAGTGTGAAAAACCTATTTCATTTGCACCCATTAATTTTCTATGCCTTCAAGGCTATGCTAACATCTACGTCGGTATCAGATTTAGGCGCTGATAGATATTTTTAGCTTCAAAATATGCTCAAGGCTGCTGCGTTCAGATTGCAACCCGCTTCGAAAAGAATCCTACAAGAAACCTATAACGGTTAGTGCTACACAACGTTTCATGTCACATATTTCCTACTTTTCATGAATGCAACTGACACACCGCTTTCTGTTGTACAGAAAGAGAACTATACTGCCAGCATTGCACAGGATCCTAAAGATGCGGAAGACGACATCAGGGAAATCAGCAATCCTAATGTTTCCGAGAAACCCAAGGAAGACGTCGTCATGGAAACCAGCCCTCCTAGATCCAAGCGCAAACGTGGCCGTCCGAGAAAAGTAAAGACTAACACTCCTACCGATACTGTCGAACAAAAAATTGCCACCGAGACTCCCGCTGGACTCGCCGACGGCAAACGCATACGCAAACCATCAAAAACAAAGACCAGCCCGTACACAACACCATGAAGTTTGACGTGGTCTCTAAATGAGATGAATGATCTTATTAGCATTTTTTTTTCAATTTTCAGTTGTTTTTCACTTATTATTTGTACGCTACTACTTCTAAGCAACTGTTCTGTTATAGGTTACAAAATCCTTGTGACCGTCAGCTATTATTTTTAGGCTTCCGATAAGTTTCAAGTTGCTCGAAGGTGCTCATATTATCAGTAAGATTAGTTCCCCAGTTATCCTAAAAAAAGGTTGACTATATCACAATTCACAAGCGCCAAATGTACAAGTTCCAACTTCATTATAAGGCATTGTTATTGTTCACCATACGGGCTTATGATTTGTCTGTTTATAGTAATGTGGTAAGCATAGTAAGCTATCTGCTGCTATAGATTACCTTAGATCAACCACATGCACGTGCCCTCTTACATACTGTAAACATGTGTAGTTCATATACGCCACCTTCAGCTGTACAAATAAAATAGCGGCAAGAGCAGCTAAAAAGAAGAATCCTCCTATTTTCGTCTCAAAAAGCTATCGCAGGTGATCTCCACCAACATACTTGACAAATACAATGAAATGTGTCGATTGATGATACTGTCTGAATTTAGACATCAGGACAATCCTTCTCTAAACTAGGAGTTGCAGTCAGGACATTTTCCACTCCGAAATATCAGTTCGTCTCACGAGTTCATCTCATAAAATTGGCAGCAACAGTGACACAATTTGTTGTTATTTAGCTTTGCAATGATGAAACCCACATTACTAAATGGCATTAGAGGAGGAGGACAAACTTACCGGACATGTGAAGTTGCGCCGGCGTGGCCGCCGCCCACTCCTCCTCCCCTAGTTCCCGTCGGCCCACAGCCACCCGCCGCCGCCGCCACCGCTTCTCCCAGACGCCGCAGCCACCGCTCCTCCCCTCTCCGGCCTCGACGAAAATCACCGCCGCTGCTTCTCCCCTCCTCCGCCGCCCCGACCGAGCGCTTCCCGCCGTCTCCTCCGCCGCCCCGATCGAGCCCCGCCACCGCTTCTCCCAGACGCCGCAGCCGCCGCACCTCCCCTCTCCGGCCTCGACGAACATCACCGCCGCTGCTCCTCCCCTCCTCCGCCGCCCCGACCGAGCGCTTCCCGCCGCCCCTCCGCCACCCCAACCGAGCCTCCCCTCCGTCGCGGGGATCTCCGGGACAGGCCGGTCCGTCGGCTTCCTCTCCCCTCCGACGGATGGCCGCCATCCAGTCCCCTCCGTCGCGGCCTCGTGGGGATCACCGGGACAGGCCAGCCGGCGCCTGGTCCTCCCCTCCGTCGGATGGCCTGGGGAGAACCGACGCTGCCGTCCCCTCTGTCGCGGGGATCGCTGGACTCCGTCGCCGTCACCTGCGTCGCGGGGATTTGGGAGTGAGAGACGAGCGTGAGTGAGTGAGAGAGTAGGAGAGATGAGTGGATCGGTGATTCGGTGGACTGATTTTGGTCTACGAAGAGATAAATAAGATGGCAGATTTAAGATACGTGAACATATGATGAATTATTTATTGCTTTAAGATTTGTGTACACTAATCAGATGCTTCGGCCATTCAAACGGACGTTTGTTTTTTATAATGTTGGTAAATTATATTTGAGGTTCCGGTCCCACAAATTTTGGTTCTGGTCCCGCGGTACCGGTTCCGTCAATTTGGTTCCGTCTAATTATCACCGTTAGATCGGGGCAGATGAACGGTTATTAAAAATGCCAACCCCCTAAAACTTGTACTAAACGAAACATTATTCATGACTAACTATTATGTGGCCACACACCTTTGGTTGGTTAGATGTGTTTGCAAGTTCATCTGGCAAGGAGCCTTTGCAAGTTTCATATCTATTTACAAAAAAGATGTGTCATTTATGTACAACACTACTTTCTGTTTGTTAGTCTGTTATGATTTTCTTTCAAACTTTCTTCACTCCTTGATGCTTCTCTAGCTCATGAGACTTTGTACAGTGTTTGTTCTTTATTTATAAATTTTACACCGTAGGGGGACTCCCCTACGGTAAAGGTGAAAAAAATTAAATTAAACACATCACCCAACCAACGGAATATTCCTAATGGAGAAAAATAAAACATCATCAACTTATAACTTACTACTCGAGGGTCCATGATTATATTACCATTAGCGCCACACTATAAATGTACAATTCAATAAACACATGCAAACATCACGATTCCAACACGTTAATTCAAATTTTAGTTGGAATAACTATAAAGAAATTCTTATGTGACATCTCATGGTATAATGTCCAACAAATATGTTCACCGGCCATTTCCCACAAGTATATTGTGATAGGGCAAAGGTTGCCGATCTTTCTATGAGACGTGGATATTCGATTTGTTGGTGGAGTTCGTGCTTGATGATCCGACTACACGTGCAAAGCTCGTGCGCCAATGCAATCGCTAGGACAATCTCCGGGAGTTACTGATCTTGCGGATGCGCGATCAGCCTGACCAGCGAGGGTCTTAATTCCTACCTGAAATCGAGAACAAGTAAGAACTAAAGATGCAATCAGAATATTGCCAATAGAGATGAAACCTTGATTGATAATGGTGGGATTCTGAATAATCGGTCTTGTTATGGGCGTTGGCCTCAAAAGAAGTACACGTAGTTGCAGCAATTGGCTAACTTTTAATCTAATCAAAATCCAAGTTCTAATGACGGCTACAGAGGGATATATATGGGGGAAGTGAAGGGATTTTCGTCTAACCAGCTAGGGTTGGCCAAAAACAACCCTAAATGGGCCTTCCTCCACTTATATGGCCTCTTAAAATCCCCTAAAATACCTAATCCGAAAATACATGGGTCTGGCCCATTAAATAAGGTGACGCAGCACCAAAAATAACTCTTTGGTCGAATTTTATGATGGAGTAACTTGTATAATTCATCCAAGCATCGTTGCTTCACTATGGTGGCTTCAATGTTCTGAAATCCTCGCTTGCAACGCCATCCTGAATCCTTGCAGGTCTGCTGCCATCTCCATGCACGTTCCTAATCCAATGTTTGGCGTCCATGCTAGATCCATTCCTAAATAATATAAATACATTTGATTTAGGCAGCATCATATTTTCATATATATTAGGAAGGATTCCTAGTAACGAAGGTACCTGAGATGTGGTTGTAGGAGTATTGGTTGTATCTATCATAGCGATGTCCTCATCATCCTCCCCTTCTTGAATTGAAGTCGTCCTCGACGTAGTCTCATCTTTTTTTACCAAGATATGTCTTCAAATCGGAAGTTGTGATGTCCTCATCATCCTCCCTTTCTTGAAAGAAACGCCGTCCTCGACGATGTTTATTATGTAAACATGCTAACAAAAGAGACAAGGTATATGCATGGTATATGTATATGTCATCTCCTTTAACATCTCTGTGATGTCACCCATTGAAGTTTGTGTTGGAGATATGCCCAAGAGGCAATAATAAAATGGTTATTATAATATCTTTAAGTTTATGATAATGTTTACATACCATGCTATAATTGTATTAACCGAAACATTGATACATGTGTCTTATGTGAACAACAAGGAGTCCCTAGTAAGCCTCTTGTATAACTAGCTTGTTGATTAATAGATGATCATCGTTTCATGATCATGAACATTGGATGTTATTAATAACAAGGTTATGTCATCATGTGAATGATATAATGGACACACCCATTTAAGCGTAGCATAAGATCACGTCATTAAGTTATTTGCTATAAGCTTTCGATACATAGTTACCTAGTCCTTATGACCATGAGATCATATAAATCACTTATACCGGAAAGGTACTTTGATTACATCAAACGCCACTGCGTAAATGGGTGGTTATAAAGGTGGGATTAAGTATCCGGAAAGTATGAGTTGAGGCATATGGATCAACAGTGGGATTTGTCCATCCCGATGACGGATAGATATACTCTGGGCCCTCTCGGTGGAATGTCGTCTAATGTCTTGCAAGCATATGAATAAGTTCATAAGAGACCACATACCACGGTACGAGTAAAGAGTACTTGTCAGGAGACGAGGTTGAACAAGGTATAGAGTGATACCGATGATCAAACCTCGGACAAGTAAAATATCGTGTGACAAAGGGAATTGGTATCGTATGTGAATGGTTCATTCGATCACTAAAGTCATCGTTGAATATGTGGGAGCCATTATGGATCTCCAGATCCCGCTATTGGTTATTGGTCGGAGTGAGTACTCAACCATGTCCGCATAGTTTGCGAACCGTAGGGTGACACACTTAAAGTTGGATGTTGAAATGGTAGAACTTGAATATGGAATGGAGTTCGAATATTTGTTCGGAGTCCCGAATGAGATCCCGGACATCACGAGGAGTTCCGGAATGGTCCGGAGAATAAGATTCATATATAGGATGTCATTTTATGTGATTTAAAATGATTCGGAAGGTTCTATGGAAGGTTCTAGAAGATTCTAGAAAAGTCCGGAAGAAACCACCAAGGAAGGCGGAGTCCCGGTGGGACTCCACCTCCCATGGCCGGCCAACCCTAAGGGGGAGGAGTCCCAAGTGGACTCCCCAAAGGGGACCGGCCACCCCCTCCCAAGGAAGGTGGAACTCCCACCTCTAGTGGGAGTCCTAGCTTGGGTAGGTTCATGAGTTATGGAAGGTTTTGGTTTGGGGTCTTATTCGAAGACTTGTAGACCAACTCTTGGGTGTTCCACCTATATAATGAGGGCCAAGGGGAGGGGGCCGGCCACCCCAAGACCACAGCCTGGCCGCACCCCCTAAGTGGCCGGCCACCCCCTCCCAAACCTTAGCCGCCCCCCTCTCCTCCATAGCTCCCGCACGCTTAGCGAAGCTCCGCCGGAGTTCTCCACCGCCACCGACACCACGCCGTCGTGCTGTCGGATTCAAGAGGAGCTACTACTTCCGCTGCCCGCTGGAACGGAAGGTGGACGTCGTCTTCATCAACAACCGAACGTGTGACCGAGTACGGAGGTGCTTCCCGTTCGTGGCGCCGGTGATCAAGATCTTCTACGCGCTTTTGCAAGCGGCAAGTGAACGTCTACCGCAGCAACAAGAGCCTCGTCTTGTAGGCTTTGGAATCTCTTCAAGGGTGAGACTCGATAATCCCCTCGTTGCTACCGTCTTCTAGATTGCATCTTGGCTTGGATTGCGTGTTCGCGGTAGGAAAATTTTTGTTTTCTATGCAACGTTATCCTACAGTGGTATCAGAGCCGTGTCTATGCATAGATGGTTGCACGAGTAGAACAATGGTTTTGTGGGCGTTGATGCTCTTGTTGTCTTTAGTTTGAGTACTTTGCATCTTTGTGGCATAGTGGGATGAAGCGGCCCGGACTAACTTTACATGACCGCGTTCATGAGACTTGTTCCTCGTTCGACATGCAACTTGTATTGCATAAGAGGCTTTGCGGGTGTCTGTCTCTCCTACTATAATGAAGATTCAATTTACTCTTCTATTGACAACACTAGTATCACCGTTGTAGTTCATGTTTGTAGGTAGATTAGATCTTACTCGAAAACCCTAAACCACGTAAAATATGCAAACCAAATTAGAGACGTCTAACTTGTTTTTGCAGGGTTTGGTGATGTGATATGGCCATAATATGATGATGAATATGTATGAGATGATCATTATTGTATTGTGGCAACCGGCAGGAGCCTTATGGTTGTCTTTAAATTTCATGTTGAGTAGTATTTCAAAGTAGTTGTAATAGTTGCTACATGAGGTGAACAACCATGAAGATGGCACCATGGACCTTGCGCTACGCCGACGATGATGGAGATCATGCCCGAAGATGATGGAGATCATGTCTGTGCTTTGGAGATGAAGATCGAAGGCGCAAAGACTAAAGGGCCATATCATATCACATATGAATTGCATGTGATGTTAATCCTTTATGCATCTTATTTTGCTTAGATCGCGACGGTAGCATTATAAGATGATCCCTCACATTAATATCAAGATAATAAAGTGTTCTCCCCTCGTATGCACCGTTGTACAGTTCGTCGTTTCAAAGCATCTCGTGATGATCGGATGTGATAGACTCAACGTTCACATACAACGGGTGTAAGCCATGTTGCACACGCGGAATACTTGGGTTTGCTTGACGAGCCTAGCATGTACAGACATGGCCTCGGGACCACGGAAACCGAAAGGTTGAACACGAGTCATATGGATGATATGATCAACATGTTGATGTTCACCATTGAAGCTATATCATCTCACGTGATGATCGGTTTTGGTGTAGTGGATTTGAATCGTGTACCACTTAACAACTATGAGGGATGTTGTATTAAGTGGGAGTTTATTAGTAATTAGATTAAAACATGAACTAATTATCATGAACATAGTCTAAGTAGTATTTTGAATTAATTTTTTAGTATTGGCATCCGTTTTCTACCATGCGCTAGTCCTGTGATTGAGATAGAAATACTGTTAAATCTGACAAGAAACTTTACGGATTGGTACCGTATTGTTAAAGAATCAAGAATTGATTAAGTCCTATTGCAAACTTTTAGTAAACCTCACATTGTTGATTCAAAGAGCTATGGTTTCAATTAGTACCTAAAGTTATCTTGTCTCCATGAAACTTAAAGTTCAAATCTGTTTGAAAAGTAAGGAGCTGAAAATTTAGTTTTCAGAAATAATCAAGGTATGAGATATATGTGATATCTAAGACCTTATTGCAAGATGATAGAATATAATTTGGTGAGACTACATAAACTCATAAGTTTTATGGGAATGTACGAAGGTTGAAGACGCAAGGCGTCCCAATCCTCCAACTATTGGGGCACTAACAATATTCGCATATCCATGAAGTTATCATCCTTAGTATGCACCGTTGCTAAGACTCGTCGTATCGTAGCATCACGTGATGATCGGGTGTTATAGATTCTACGTGTGCATACAACGGGTGCAAGCCAGATTTGCACATGCGAATACCAAGGTTAAAACTTTATGAGCCTAGCATGTACAGACATGGTCTCAGAAAGTCATCATGATACAATGGATAAAATTATGAGTGAAATTGTTCATCATATTACAAGGTTACTAATAGTGAAATCCGGAACACTTGTCATATGATGATCAAACTTCAAAGTAAGAACCTCAAGGTTATTGGTATTTGACCAACAAACCGAGAAGTTATTGAAGTTGATGTGTTTTTATGAATAATGAGGAAAACTAAAAGAGAAACTGCAAAAGATTATTGGCAGAAAGAAAGAAAAGACTAGAATGTCTAGCTCAGGTGTATATTAATGATATACATGTTATGGTTATATTCCTAGTTAGGTCACACAATGAAATTCTTGGGTATTTGTACCATATTGGTTGGTATGAAGTGTCATACAAAACAACGCAATACAAGAATACAATGGCCTAAGTGACTAACAAGGAATATGATAGGAATGCACGTCTGGAACAAAAATAAAGTGTCATTATGTTCATCGTTGGCATTCTATCTAGCCCTTAGAATTTATAATAAAGAACTTAATAATTGTTATTTTGCTCTTGTCAAATAAAAACAATGAGTTGTTCAAATTATGACATTACTCCATGTACGATGGATAAATTATTATAAATTTTAATGGTGAAACATACATACTGTCGGGGGGAAGACCCCGGATAGGGCAGTGGACGCGGAGCAGCCGGCTGGCCACTGGCCGGCTCGCGGCAAAGGCCGGCTGAGGAGCAGCCGGCTGGCGCCGTGGCCGGCTGGTCCGGAAGCCGGCTGGCTCTAGGTCCTAGTCGGCCTGGCTACGGCCACCAATGCTGTGGCTGGGCCGGCTTCTACAAGCCATATCCGACTAGGGTTTGTACCTCAGACCGACTCGAGGCTGGCGAGTCTTACACTGGAAGGGACCGGGTTGGTGATCCGGGTTCCTAAAGTCCACGCTGACTCCATCTTCCGTAAAGTGCGGGGCACTGTGGAGCAATAGTGCCGCGCGCCGGACAGGCCGTCAGGGCTTACGACGATCCGTACCGGCTACAGTGGCTGACGGCGACAGGAACAGCTCCTCTCCATACCGCTGACCGTGGCAGCCGGATGGGATAGGCCACGATGCCTCAACTACTCCTGACGTCACCGCCTCGGGAAGGAGCGGAAGCCGAAGCCAGCCCAGCCGGCCAGTAAACTATAGGGTCTTATATGTAAAGTGCCGGTGCCTATATAAGCCGCACTACCCCCTCTCGTGCAGGGGATCGATCGATCAATCATTCTTACTTCACTCCACCCATAGAGCTGCCCTGAGAGAGAGACCATCGTCTCCCTTAGCCTCCCAGGAGCAGCCGGACACAGCTCTAGGAGCACCATTGTATTGTGTGATCATCATATACACTCATAGCAGGAGTAGAGGTTTTACCTCCATCGGAGGGCCTCGAACCTGGGTACGTCGCCGTGTCGCTCGTGCCCATATCCGCATCCGGATACCGCCGTGAGATCCCTCAGGAACCACTTCGATTAGCCACCCTATGGCATATGCCGTGACGATACCACGACATTTGGCGCCCACCGTGGGGCCCTCAGCGTCCTCGGCCGGTGTCTTCATCCGGACGGGCCTCACCATCACCACCGGCGAGCGAGTCGCTTCAGGCTTGATCTGGAGATTCGGCTCCCTCGACTGCGTCAGCGACAACGCTGGCTGCTTCGCTGACCGGCCCTTCCCAGCCGGCGGCAGCGTCATCTCCTTCGGCGGCCACGACGTCTACGTCGCCACCGTCGCACCGCCGCGCTACCCGCAGCAGGTCCTGCGCTGCGCAAGCCCTCCTCCGGGAGCCGGCAGCAGCGCTCCCGCCAGCCCCGTCGTCGTACAAGTCATGATGGCTGGCGAGGAGCTCCCCACCAAGAACCCGCGCGCCCGTGGCCCCAACCTGGAGCGCAACGTCGACCCCAACGCCTCCAGCTCGGGCCCAAAGGCGCCACCGCCACCGTCCCGGCTGGACGAAGTCCGGGCAAAGCTGAGCACCCCGCTCACGCCTGGCGGCGACCCCACCACCGTCGAGGCGGATCTGGAGGCGCACCGCCAGCTCCTCCTCAAGCAAACCGAAGAACTGGCTGCTGCTAAGCGCCGGATGGAGATCACCCAGCCGCGAGTACAACCGCGCCCACGGCCTCACCTGTGCGGCGACGAGCCAAGCCGAGCCGGCCACATCCGCCGCAGGGGCCGTGACCTCGGCGCCGAGATCGCCCGCGACGGCGCTCCTTCGCCGGCTCCGTCCGCGGAGCTCCCCGTCTACAACACCCCCGACAAGAACATGCGCGCGGCACAAGCCGCCGCAGAAGAGCTGAACCGCCTTCAGGGCGAAGAGTTACGCCGCCAGACCAAGCGGGTAACTGAGCTGCTCAGCGCAGCCACCAGGCAGGCGGCCGACCCCAGGTATGTCAATGCCCCCAGAGCTTCTCACGCTCGTGGAGCTGCAGCAACGATGGAAGGCGCCAGGGACTCGGCCGAGTCCGCCTCCCCAGCGCCAAGCCGGCACCATGACTCCCGCGCCACGCACGCAAGCTCGAGCAGGCCGAGCCACCAGTCAGGCGGCAGCAGCCGCAGCCGGCCTCCCCCGAGCCGGAACCAGGAGCAAGACTCCGAGCCCCGCCGTCAGCACCGGCCGGCTCCAGAAGCAGCCGGCACACGCCAGCCGGCACACTCCCGGCTGGGCCCGCGCATCGAGCCCGCCGACGCCCGAGATCGCTTCGACCGGCTGGTCGAATCCCGCATTGCGGAAGAAGAAGCTCCAGCCGGCCCAAAGTGCTTCGGGCCCCGCATCGCCAACGAGCCCACGCTTGAGGGCTTCACGCTCCCCCGCGACACCCCCAAGTACGACGGCACCGCCAAGCCGGAGGACTGGCTGCAGGACTACTCCACCGCAGTCGGCATTGCCAAAGGCAACAAGCGCTGGGCTGTGCGCTACTCCCCCCTGATGCTGGTCGGCTCCGCCCGCACATGGCTCAACAACCTGCCAGCCGGCAGCATAAACGGCTGGCTGGACTTCGAAGCGGCCTTCATCAGCAACTTCACCGGCACCTACCGCCGGCCGGGTCGCCCCCAGCAGCTTGAGATGTGCAAGCAGGGCCCCGACGAGACGGATCGCGCATACCTAACGCGCTGGTGCGAGATGCGCAACTCCTGCGAGGGCGTGCACGCGATCCAGGCCATCAGCTTCTTCATGGGAGGCTGTCGGCCCAACACCATGTTGTGGCACAAGCTGCGCCGCAGCGACCCCAAGTCGATGGCCGCCTTGATGGCCATCGCCGACAAGTACGCGCTGGCCGAGGAAGCCGGCAAGGCGCCGGCTGAAATTTCTCCGGCCCCCGCCAGAAGAGACAACAACAAGCCGGCCGAGGGCGCCTCGCATGGCAGCCGGCGGGACAACTACGGCGGCAAGCGTCACAGTGACCAGCCGGACCGCCGGTACGGCTCCGCCCACGTAGCCGCCGTGGCAGACAACGCGGCAGGCGGCAGCCGCCGCCAGAAGCAAGACCGGCAATGGAAGCCGAAGTACACCTTCGAGCAGATGCTCGACTCGCCGTGCAAGTACCACAGCGGCAAGAACCCCTCCAACCACACCACCCGCGACTGCCACTTCATGAAGCGGCTGACAAGCGGTGAACCCCTCCCGCCTCCCCCCCGCCTCCACCAGCCGGCGGGCCGGGTGGCCAAGCCGGCGCAGAGAACGCCAACCTCGAGCACCACGAGGCTAACCAAGTGCACCATGCCGGCCGATATCTGGCCGAAGATGCTACCTACATCATCTTCACCTCCGAGCCCGAGGACAAGACGAGCCAGCAGAGCCGTTCCCTCGAGGTCAATGCGGTCATACCGCCGGTCCCCCAAGACGAACCGTCGAGCAGGCCATCACTTTTGATCGCCGCGATACACCGGCTGTCCTGCCGAAGCCGGGCAGCTACGCCATGGTCCTCGACCCCACCATCGGCACAACCCGGCGCAGCGTGCGTTTTTCGCGCGTCCTCATCGACGGCGGCAGCAGCATCAACATCCTCTACCGCGACACCGCCCGCAAGCTGGGCATCCAAGAGGCCGAGTTGCGCCCCACCCCCACCGTCTTCCATGGCATCGTGCCAGGCCACTGCTGCCAGCCGATCGGCCGGATCACGCTGGAGGTGATGTTCGGGAGGCCGGACCACTTCCGCACCGAGAGAATCGAGTTCGAGGTGGTGGACCTCGTGAGTCCCTACCACGCGCTCCTGGGCAGGCCGGCCCTGACCAAGTTCATGGCGGTGCCCCATTATGGGTACCTGAAGATGAAGCTGCCTGGCCCCAAGGGGGTCATCACCGTAGCCGGCGACTATCGCCGCTCCATGGACTGCGCCACGCAGAGCTCCAAGATGGCCCAGACGCTGGTCATCGCCACCGAGAAGCAGCTCATCCGCGACGCCGTCGCCCTCGCCAAGGCCGCGCAGACAGACATGCCGGCTGCAGGCAACCCGGCTGGGACAACTCACTTCCAGCCGGCCGACAACACCAAAAAGATCCTGCTGGACCCGGCGCAGCCGGACAAGTACGTCACCATCGGTGCCGGCTTGAGCAAGAAATAGGAAAGCGAGCTCACCAGCTTCCTCCGTGAGAATCGGGACATCTTCGCATGGACTCCAAGAGACATGCCGGGTGTGCCGAGGGAGTTGGCTGAGCACCACCTCCACGTCCGGCCTGAAGCCAAGCCGGTGAAGCAGCCTCTCAGGCGCTTCGCCGAAGAGCGAAGGAAGGCCATCGGTGAAGAAATCGCCCGGCTCCTAGCTGCCGACTTCATCATGGAAGTGCTGCACCCGGACTGGTTGGCGAATCCGGTCCTGGTTTTGAAGAAGAACGGCTCCTGGCGCATGTGTATCGACTACACCAGCCTGAACAAGGCGTGCCCGAAGGATCCCTTCCCCCTGCCGCGCATAGATCAAGTCATAGACTCGACTGCCGGCTGTGAACTGTTGTCTTTCCTAGACGCCTATTCAGGCTACCACCAGATTCCTTTGAATCCGGCTGATCAAATAAAGACTTCGTTCATTACCCCGTACGGGGCTTATTGCTACACGACTATGCCGTTCGGCTTGAAAAATGCACGCGCCACCTACCAAAGGTGCATGCAAAAATGCTTACAGGATCAAATCGGCAGAAACGTTCATGCATATGTGGATGACGTCGTTGTAAAGACCAAGGAGACGACTACCCTCCTTGATGACCTGAGAGAAACCTTCACCAATCTGAGAAGATTTCTGATGAAGCTCAACCCGGCCAAGTGCACATTCGGCGTGCCGTCTGGCCAGCTCCTCGGCTACCTCGTCTCTCAGCGAGGGATCGAAGCCAACCCGGACAAGATCAGTGCCCTGGAAAAGATGGAACTGCCGCAGTGCCTCAAGGACGTCCAGAAGTTCGCTGGCTGCCTGGCTTCCTTGAGCCGCTTCGTCAGCCGGCTGGGGGAGAAGGCACTGCCCCTGTATCAATTGATGAAGAAGGCGGACAAATTCGTCTGGTCACCGCAGGCGGATGAGGCCTTCCTTGACTTGAAGCGCGTGCTCTCGACCGCGCCAATCCTTGCAACGCCGGCTTCAATGGAGCCGATGCTGTTGTACATCGCAGCCACCAATCGAGTGGTTAGCGTTGTCCTGGTGGTGGAGCGCAAAGAAGACGGCAGGGAGCAGCTGGTCCAACGTCCAGTCTATTACCTTAGCGAAGTGCTCTCCCAGTCGAAGCAAAACTACCCCCACTACCAGAAAGTCACCTACGGCGTCTACATGGCGGCCAAGAAGCTGAAGCACTATTTCCAAGAACACCCCATCAAAGTGGTTGCCACAGCACCCTTGGCGGAAATCATAGGCAGCAAGGATGCCAACGGCCGGGTTGCCAAGTGGGCCCTGGAGCTAGCCGCCCACACCATCCTCTACGAGCCACGCACAGCCATCAAGTCGCAGATCCTCGCGGACTTCTTCGTCGACTGGGCTGAGATGCAGTACCTGCCGCCTGTGCCGGATTCCATACACTGGAAGATGCACTTCGACGGTTCGAAGATGCGCAACGGCTTGGGAGCCGGCATCATCCTCACCTCTCCCAAGGGAGACCGGCTGGACTACGTCCTGCAGATCCACTTCGCCGCATCCAACAATGTGGCGGAGTACGAAGCGCTCATTCATGGGCTGAAGCTGGCCAAGGAGATTGGCGTGCGTCGCATACTTTGCTTCGGCGACTCCGACTTGGTCATACAGCAAGCATCTGGCGACTGGGACGCGAAGGACGCCAACATGGCCTCATACCGCTTCCATGTCCAGCAGCTATCCGGCTTCTTCGACGGCTGCGAATTCCACCATGTGCCACGGGCAAACAACGAGGCGGCTGACGCCTTGTCCAAGATTGGCTCAACCCGGCAAGCCATTCCGCCGGGCATCGCCCTGGCGGTTCTCAAGAAGCCGTCCGTCATACCGTCACCGGATTCGGATTCAATATTCGTACCGGCTGACCCGGGGGCTTCTCAGCCAAACCCGGGGGCTTCATCGCCCAAGTCGGGGGCTAACAAGCCGAACCCGCCGGCTACCATGCCGAACCCGGGGACTTCTCAGTCCAACCCGGGGGCTTCATCGCCAAACTCGGGGGCTAGCAAGCCAAACCCGCCGGCTAGCAAGCCGAACCCGGCGACCATGCAGTCGGATCCGGAAGCTCCCACGCAGGAGGCCCCGTTGGTTAGCGTATTTGAGATAAGATGCGTACCTTCATGGGCATAAGAATTCCTCTCCTACCTCACCGACGGTGTGCTGCCTGAGGATAGAGTCCAGGCCAGGCAGATTGAGAGAAGGGCCAAGGCCTATACCATCATCAACCACCAGCTGTACAAACGCAGCGTAAGTGGGGTGTTCCAGCGGTGCGTCGAGCCGGCTGAAGGGATTGAACTCCTACGGGAAATCCATCAAGGAGAGTGCGGACATCACGCCTCATCCAGAGCCATAGTGGCCAAAGCCTTCCGGCACGGTTTTTACTGGCCGACTGCGCTCAAAGACGCAGAAGAGTTGGTGAAGAAGTGCAACGGCTGTCAGCGCTTCGCAAAGAAGAGACACCAGCCAGCTTCCGCCTTAAAAACCATCCCCATCACATGGCCATTTGCCGTATGGGGCTTGGATATGGTAGGCCCATTCAGAACGGCGCGAGGCGGCATGACACATCTCTTGGTAATGATTGACAAATTCACCAAGTGGATTGAAGCCAAGCCGATCAAGAAACTGGACGGGTCCACAGCCGTCACATTCCTCAAGGAAATCATTGTGAGATTCGGCTACCCCCATAGCATTATCACCGACAACGGCAGCAATTTCTCCCAAGGCATCTTCTCTCGCTATTGCGGGGAAATGGGGATCCGGATGGCCCTATCTTCTGTGGCACACCCAGAGTCCAACGGACAGGTGGAAAAGGCTAACGGCTTAGTCTTAGCCGGCATCCGGCCCCGGCTGATGGAGCCGCTCGAGCGAGCAGCCGGCTGCTGGATTGAAGAGCTGCCCAATGTGCTATGGAGCCTGCGCACAACGACAAACCGCTCAGTCGGCTTCACACCATTTTTCCTCGTATATGGGGCCGAAGCCGTCCTGCCGACTGATATCGAGCACGACGCGCCAAGGATCAAGCTCTACACTGAAGCCGAGGCCAAAGAAGCTCGCGAAGATGGAGTTGACCTGGTCGAAGAGGCCCGGCTGCTGGCTGCGTCTAGATCTACTATCTACCAGCAAAGCCTCCGACGCTATCACAGCCGGAAGGTCCAGCCCTTAGCATTCCGAGAAGGAGACCTAGTGCTCCGGCTGATCCAGCGGACAGCCGGACAGCATAAACTGTCATCCCCATGGGAGGGTCCCTTCATCGTGAGCAAGGCAGTAGGCAATGATTCCTACTATCTCATAGATGCCCAAGAGGCTAAGAAAAACAAGCCGGACAAGGCTGACGAGGAGACTAAACGTCCCTGGAATGTCAACTTACTCCGCCCATTTTACACATGAGAGCAGGAATGTATGTATCCCTTGTATCCCTTTTGTAAGCTATGAAAAAGCACGCGCCAAGAGCGCCGTTTCCGACAAGTTTTTCGCGTACTTTACCTCTGTTTCGCCAATTGGCTTGAACCCTCTCACACAGTCGGCTCAGTAACGTGATCCGGTTTCCGACAGCCGGCTTCCGATCCAGCTACAGACCGCAACCCGGCTGTCCGGCTGGCGGGAGTAAGGCCTAGGGAGCCGGCACGCGAAAAAACGACTAAGGGAAAGAGTAAAAGCGAGTTGACTTGCAACTTTTCATATAAGTGCCGGATTGCCGAATTCAGCTCGTTCGGGCGGAAATCATCGACCTCACCCAGCGGCCCGCTCTTGATCCGACGACGGATCGCAAGTCGGACGTACGACCGGCAAGAGCACAGCCAAATAGTGGGGCGGATGGGAAAAAGCGAACGAATCGAAAGAAAGCAACTCGGCACACAAATGATTAACAAACACATTAAGTGTAACATAATTAAAGGACGATAATATTCATACATGCGCACCCGGCATCCCGGGGATTTAATAAATTGTCTTGGCAAAAGAACAGCTGAAAAGCAGGTAAACTAAGCCGGAGGGGCATCAGCGGAGCCGGCTGCCGGGTCATCCTCGGGCGCGTCTTCCGCCTCCTCATCTTCCATGTAATCTTCATCGGATGGAGGAGGGTTCGGGTCCGCGACGAAGGCGCCCTTGTCGACGAAGTCGGCGATGGCGCTGGCTCGGGCAAGACGGGCGGCCTTGAGTTCGGCTGGGAGCTTGTCCTCCACGCCGGCTCGCCGGAACTCAAGCTGCCCCAGGTCCACCTCGTTGTACCAAGAGAGGATGAAAGACAGCGCCATGTCGGTGCCAGCGCGCGTGGCCGACTCCTTCCAGTCGAGGAAGCGATCCGGCGCCCGCTCCATGAGGGAGGTGAGGCTGGAGATATCTTGCGGCACCGCCTCCTCAGGCCACAGCATCGGCGCCAGCTCTTCAACCGCCTTCCGGAGCTCCCAGCCGAGCTTGGTGATGGGCTCGACGCGGGCAGCCATGGACGCCATATGATCCTCCATGGAGAAATACTCCGAGCTGCCCTCGCCGGTCTCCTGCCTCCTGGACTCGCGCGCAGCGCCAACGGCTGCCAAAGCCGCGTCCTGCGTCTCCGGGAAGGCCGCTGCAAGAAGAAGCAAGTCAGAATTCATCGAAGCCGAAATAAGCTGAAAAATGCAAATTTTCGAAGTCCTAAGCCAAAAGGAAAAGCCTGGCGGCAGCCAGCAAGAACCGACTGCCACCAGCCCGAAGATGGAGATAGCAAAGACATCAGAAGTTTCTGCCGCCGGCTGCCAACGAAAGCCGGCAGCCGACAGCCGAAAGCCGGCAAAGGGAAAGGAACACTAAGGTGCACTCACCCGCCAAGCCGCGATCAAGTGCGCCAATCTCATCCGTCTAGCGCTTGGCGGTAGCCGTCAACTCCGTGGACTTGGCGGTGACCTCCTCTTGCAGCACAAGCCGCTGCTTCTCCACCTCCGTTAGCCGCCGGCTCAGATCGTCCACCTTCTCCTTCTCCGCCGTCCTAAGGGAGTTGAGCTCAGAGAGGTGGTTCTGCTCCAGCAGGCGCAGCCGTGCCAGCTCCTGCTCAGCTAGCTTGAGCTTGGCGGCTGAAGAACGGCCCGCCTCCTCGCTCTCGGCGCACTGGGCGCGAGCAGCCCGGAGATCCGACTCCAGCCGCGGGACCTTGGCGGCTTCAACTGTGAGGCAGCCGGAAAGAAACGTCAGCCAACGAAGATTCAAAAGAAAATAAGACATCAAGTCGAAAGAAGCAAGAGCTCACCCTTGGCGGTTTCCAGCTCGCGGGCCAAGTCGGCCCGGTCCAGCTTGGCCTTGTGGTAATGGGTAACGGCGCGATTGTACAAAGTGGTGCGCCGATCCATCACGGCCTAAGGAAAAGAGAAAGTCAGTCAGCTAGGCGAAACCCGGGCCGGCTCCAAGCAGCCGGCCCATGCCTCGGAGGGCTACCAGGATGATAACCAAATCAAAAAACAGATAAAGCTTACCTTGCCGGCTTCCTCCACCTTGGCAACGCTGGCCGCGGTCTCGGCAGCCCTGGCCTTGAGGTGGGCCTGCAGGCTGGAGAAGAACATCTCCACCGATGCTTGGCCAGGGTTCCCCTCCCGGCTGGTCACCTCGTAGGAGTCGGCGCGGAGCCACGCCTGCTCCATGGTGGCAGCCGAGCCGAGGCTGGAGTCGGAGGCGGATGGCACCTGAAGGAGAAGTGTGCCCTTGGCCACATGCAGGCCCTGCTGCGACGCCGATGGGGTCTCCGTCCTCACCAGTGCGCGCGAGTCGGCGCCCTCCATGCGCGCCGGCTCATCCCTTGCCGGCTCCCGCCTGGTTGGCTCACCCCTCGTCGGCTCCGGCGGCGGCGACGCTCCGGGCGCAGCAGATGGCCCAGCCGGCGCAGCTGTCTCCGGCGCCTGAGGTGCCCCCTCCGGGCTCTCGTCCAGCTCCACCACGTTGGGCCTGGTGCCGGCTCCGGTCGCAGGCGGCACAGCTCTGCCGGCTCCGGCTCCGGTCGCGGACGGTGCAGCCTTTCCGGCTCGGCTCCGGTGAAGGCGGCATGCCCCGGCCGGCCCGGCGGCGGGGTCCGGAAAGGCGAGTCCGGCGCGGGAACATGTCGTCCAGCGTCGGCCGCCGAGTCGGCTCGACCCGCGTGCCGCGATCAGGCGCTGAGGCCAGCGGCACGGCGAAGGAAGGTGCCCCTACGGAAGGCGCAGTACCCGCAGGCGGCGGTGGCGTAGGAGCGCGCGATGAAGGCTGCGGCGTCGGCTCCCTCCTTTGGCGCAGCGGCGGCGACGCGCGGAGCCTGCCGGGAGCCGCCGCCCTGGGCAAACTTGATGGGAGCCCTAGCCGGACCAACAAAGAGAAGATAAGCATAAAAAGTAAGGAAAGAAAAGGAATCAAACAAGAAAGAGAAAGAGAACTCACCCGGCCTGCTCCGGAACCTTCTTCGGCTGCTGCCGGCGGAGCTTCTTCGCCTTCGCCTCCAAGGCGGCAGTGGAGCGAGGCTCGCTGGCCCGCTTCTTCCCCTGGCGCGCCGAAGTCGCCGTGGTGCTTGGCGGCCTCACGCGCAGAGGCACGGCCGGGATCGGCCCCGTGCCGGACGTCGCCGGCTCCTCGTCCTCCTGCTGCTCTGGTGAGGGGGGCGGTGACATGGGCATACCCTTCGGGTACCCATTATTAGTATACCAGGCTCGGCCCAATATGGAGAAGGCACAATATGGAGAGAAGGCCCAACAAGGCAACCCGAAGAAGTAGTCGACTAGGACTCTTGTAAAACCCTAGGCTGGTTGCATATATAAAGCTAGCCAGGGCACCCGAAATAGGGGAGGCCAACAGATAGACAGAATAGACAACATAGATCCGCCTATGGCGACACCCTGTAAACATATTATGCTCATATACTGGATTGCTAGCAGCACGTAGGGATCCTCCACCGAGGGGACCCGAAGCTGGGTACGTCGTGTGCCTAATCTCGACCCCGGAATCTCCATCGTCGCTCTCCCGAAACCCTAGTCTACAATACGTAGGCATTGCCGAGGTGTTCCCTCGTCAATTGGCGCCGTCTGTGGGAATCGCGACGACTGGATTTTGTTATCCGGGCGAGATCCTTCGAGTTCATCATCAACAACTTTCAGTTCGTCATCAACTACTACATCTACCGGCCGGCCAGATTTTTTTTTCGCGTCATTAGCAGTCATCAGATCCCATCTGGCCGGTTCGTCAATAAATTCGCGGCTGCGACCGATTGCCTTGGGGAGTACGTCGCGCGTGTGAACTGTGAAAAGAGAATCGCGTGCACACGATCGAAAGGAGACAAGCAGATTTCATCACGTGAAGGCTAAAGACCAAGAGCAAGGAGTTCAGATCGGCGGTTTCGAAGTTGCGCGAACTTACAGGTTGGCTTGTCGCGAAATCAAGTTGGCTTGTCGCGAACTTACAAGTCTAGTAGGCAATCCGATAGAATCATTGCATCAATTCCTAGAAAGTTTGGTCTGCCAAGAAGAAGCAACGTCTACGTCCATCAAGCACAGGAAGCTGTCACGCGGTTTTGTCCTTCGGCACGTCCGGTCGTAGCGGCAAGATTGGGTCAGAGCAGAACACCGATCGTGTAGAAAAAAAAGGAGGCGATCTATTCCAACGAAGTTTAAGTCAGAAATCTCACGGTGAATTTCCAAGCAAGGAGAAGACAAAAAGAGACTTCGTGGACTCGTCCGAAATTCATCTTCGTGGATTTATTATCCGACATAAAGGCTTTCAGGGGCTATATTTCCAGTTAATTATTATTTACAAAAAATTATTTGGTCAAATATTTTTCGGCACTGTTATTTGCACGCAGATTTTTGCGCCGTAATATAACTACAGATCGGAACAAGTTTCAACTGCTTCGCCACGCACAGTCACCCGGGGGCTCGTTTGTTGCATCGCGGGCTCAACATATTCGGGAGCTCACCCGTCGCGGACCCATCACTTCATCGACTACTACTACATGGACCTGACCATCCAATACAAAAATATCAGATCGCAATAAAACTTCGACCTCCACTGCTGCGCCGACCCCGTTCGCCATGGCGCTCACTATGTTTCGGGGCTCATCCATCGAGGATCCGCTACATCTACCACGTCCACCGCTTCAACTGCGTTTGTCGGACGACCTACTTCCACGTTCACTCCGTCGCGCCTGATAAAAAAGCTAAGTGTTTCCTCTCCCGAGAATTAATAATTTACTTTCGCCATACCCGAATACTCGGGGGTTGCGTCATTACATTATTACAGAAAATTCACCCAAACACTGGGGCTGCGCCATTACTTCGTTATCACAAATATACTCGGTTACTTGGTGAATTTCATTTTCTTTGGCTCTGGATATATTTTCTCCGGCTCAGTGGAATTATTTTCTCCGGATCAGCGGATTCATCTTCTATGATATCAGCGGATTCAGTTTCTATGGTTATTACTGGATTTATCAGGTCAATGGATTCATCCTCTATAATATCAACGGATTCATCTTCTATGGTCATTACTGGATTCTTCGGTTCAATGGATTCATCCTCTATGATATCGGCGGATTCCTCTTCAATATATGCTCTATATTTAATGGCGTAATCTTCAATATGGATTCATCTCAAATACTTTATCTTGGATTCATCCTCATGGACTCATATTATATTATTGACAATGGCTTCATCCTAAATGGCTTCACCTTATATGACGCCGCGACTACGTCAACTTCTTTCGACATCATGGCTAACACTCGGGGGCTCGACCATGACTTCGCCTTGGGTCGCAACTGCGACACAGCATCTAAGTAACAATCATAACGTCACCCCAGCAGCGCTCGGGGGCTTGGCTATTTCTTCATCAGCAATTTGGCGGCATCTATTATCGCTATTTGGTGGTTTCTACTTCGGTTCGACTTCCTCTATGCAGTCGAAGACTTCATCGCGCGTCGACTCCATCGTACCCAATAAAGCTAAGTGTTCCTTTATCTTACACAAAGTTGATTATCATCTACTTTTGCCGCACCCGATGCTCGGGGGCTGCGCGGCGTATATGCACTTTACATATCATCGAATCTGAGCATCTGACACCGCATGCGAAAAAGAGAGTCAAGGAAAAGATAGAAAAAGTTTGTTTATTTTTGCAGGAGAAAGCAAAATTCAAAGTATATAAGAGAGAACCCGAAGAAATTGTCTACAGGGAGAACTCGATAAAATTGTCTTCAAGAAAGAGCAGGACCCGAAAAATTATCCTCAAAAAGGTCCCGACAAATTATCCTCAAAGAGTACCCGACGAATCTTCTTCAGGGAGGAACCCGACAAATTATCCTCAAAGAGTACCCGACGAATCTTCTTCAGGGAGGAACCCGACAAAATCGAAAGCGTACCCGACGAAATCTTCTTCAGGGAGGAACCCGACGAAATCAAAAGAGTACACGACAAAATCTTCTTCAAGGATGAACCCGACGAAATCTTGGGAGAACCCGACGAAATTTTATTCAAGGAGAACACGAAGAATTTTCCTCAGGGAGGTCCCGAAGAATTTTCCTTAGGAAGGACCCGAAGAATTTTCCTCAGGGAGGTCCCGAAGAATTTTCCTCAGGGAGGTCCCGAAGAATTTTCCTCAGGGAGGTCCCGAAGAATTGTCCTCAAGGAGGACCCGAAGAAATTTTCCTGAAGGAGGAACTCGACGAAATAATCATCAAGGAGGAACCCCCCCCCAAAAAAAAAAAAAAAAAAAAAAAAAAAAAAAAAAGAGAGAGAAGAGGATAGACAAATTTTCGGGTCCATTGACTCGTCATTTGTTCCGAGCAAGAGTATCGGCAATGTGCCTGCCGACAATATAGAAGAACCCAATATATGCGGCTGTCTCATCACGTCAGAGAAAAATATAGAAGAACCCGCAAAATGGGTCATTGCATCAGCCGAACAAGGCACTCGACAATATATTCTCAGAGCGCCAAAGTTGCGATCAATCTCTGAATGCCGCAAAACTTTGCGAAGGTAAGACCCCAGATCCGTTCTGCTGGGCGTGGCATCGCCAAAGACTGCGCTCTGCTACTTTTATCCGTATCAACAGATACGAAGAAAAATCCTAACGGACGCGTTAGGTACCCGATAAATATAACTGGGGCTCGACAGATGGTAAGACCTTAAGCGGCACCTGTCGAGTTAGCACCAGTATCCCGAGATCATGTCCAGGGACGTGATCTTGAAGTAGGTTTTTGCGGATTGCCACTAGAGCAGTTAACTAGTACCTGATCCGTCAGATGAACTAGCCCCAACTACCATTATCCCTGTACAATATAGATATGGATGTCAAATAAAAATAGCAACGGCCTGGAGTCGATAAAAAGAGGGACTGCGCCAGGTTGTTTATCGAGTAGTACAACTTGAGCCTATGCCTAGGTGCAAGCACCTGCTCATAGGCTCGGGGGCTACTCTTATCGAGAGTATTGTTCACCCTCCCGATAAGATACAAGAAAGAGGAAAAGTTGTGGTGTCGATTAAAAGCAAGTTGAGCCTACACCCAAGTGCAAACACTTGGCTGTAGCCTCGGGGGCTACTCCCATCGGGAGCGCTGGTCGCGCACCCGATAAATGTGAAAAGCTCAAGAAAGAATGACAATATAGAGGCATAAAGCGTTGAGCCTACACCCAAGCACAAGTCCTTGGCTGTAGCCTCGGGGGCTACTCCCATCGGGAGCGCTGGTCGCGCACCCTATAGAAAATAACTTCGACAACATCTATGACAATCAAGGTTTGCAGGCTCAACTCGATTCAACGACTCGAGTGGAGCCTACTCCCATCGGGAGCGTATGAATTTCATCAAGTCCTCCAGAAATATAGTTAAGTTCTTCATCGAGTAGTACAACTTGAGTCTATGCCCAAGTGCAAGCACTTGCCCATAGACTCGGGGGCTACTCCCATCGGGAGCGCTGCCGCGCACCCGACAGAAAAACAATTTCGAGAATCGTCGACATCATCTACGCTACACATGATCTACGACATGGACCTCGCCTTGTATTTCTTCGACTTCGGAGATAGTTATGCTTGGAGTTTCTACGCAAGTCTTCGACTTCCCTATAAACTCGGGGGCTACTGACATGGGCATACCCTTCGGGTACCCATTATTAGTATACCAGGCTCGGCCCAATATGGAGAAGGCACAATATGGAGAGAAGGCCCAACAAGGCAACCCGAAGAAGTAGTCGACTAGGACTCTTGTAAAACCCTAGGCTGGTTGCATATATAAAGCTAGCCAGGGCACCCGAAATAGGGGAGGCCAACAGATAGACAGAATAGACAACATAGATCCGCCTATGGCGACACCCTGTAAACATATTATGCTCATATACTGGATTGCTAGCAGCACGTAGGGATCCTCCACCGAGGGGACCCGAAGCTGGGTACGTCGTGTGCCTAATCTCGACCCCGGAATCTCCATCGTCGCTCTCCCGAAACCCTAGTCTACAATACGTAGGCATTGCCGAGGTGTTCCCTCGTCAGGCGGATTGTGCTCCCCCTGGCCGCCTAGATCAGGCGCCTGCGGCAGGTCGTCGTCGCCAGCCTGGTCGCCGGCTTGGTCAGCCGGATCGACGTGATCCGGCGTCCACCTCCTCGTCGCCAGGTCGCCGTCCTCGGTGTTCTGGCGCTCAAAGAGCTAGAAAGACAGAAAAAGCATGAGCAAACAACAAGCCAAAAATTGGCGGAAGCAAAAGGAAGTCGGCCTCGCAGCCGCAAGCCGGAAGCCGGCGAAAAAGACAAGCTTACCTGCTCGGGTAGGTGGTCCCTGTCGTGGGGCGCCAGCCCGTAGCTCCAGTCGTCCGCCACGTTCGCCTTGGTGATGTAGTTCACCCGGCTGGCCACCTGGGCCTTGGTGAGCACCGCCCTGGACGTCCGGTTCGGGTCGAACCGGCCGGACATGTGCCCGATTTTGTGGGTGCGCCTTTGGAGCGGCAGCACCCGGCGCTCAGCGATGGTGCAGAGGAGATCCTCCGCGGTCAGCCCGCTCTCGACGGCTGCCCCCAAGAAGTCCCAGAGCTGGTTCACCTCGGCGTCCGGATTCGACGAGCGGGCGTTGTAGCTCCAGTTGATCCGGCCGACTGGAGGGGCCAGATTATACTCCGGCAGATTGATCCGGTCGACGAGCTGCCCCTCGTTGCGCACATAGAAGAACGACATCTGCCAGTTCTTCACCGAGTCAACGGTGGGGATCTTGGGGAAGGGCGTACCAGGCCGAGTGTAGATCGAGGCGGCACCGCAGGCTCGCAGGCGGCCCTCGGTGGTTTGCGCCTTCAAGTAGAACAGCCGGCTCCAGAAGTCGATGTCTGGCCACAAGCCGGCGTAGGCCTCCATGAACACCACGAAGCAGCTGAGGAGGATGCACGCGTTGGCCGGCAGGTGGTGCGGCTGCAGGCCGAAGTTGTCCAGGAACTGCCGGAAGAAGGTTGAAGCCGGCAGGCCCAGCCCGCGATCCAGATGCGCGCCGAAGACGACGCACTCGCCGGGCCGCGGCTCGGGCTCCATCTCCTCGCCGGGCGCCCGCCAGACCACCGCCGACGGGATCCGACGGAGGCGCACCAGCCGCTCGATGTCATCCTCCCGCATGTATGAGCCCCTCCACGATCCGCTGGGGGAGGCCATTGTCGACGAAGAGGAAGAAGTCCAGGAGAGGCGGAACGGCGACGAAGAGCCTTGCGACGGCGGCGGCGACGGCGGCGGCTGAGGACGCTCCGTCGAGATGCGCGGCCCCGTGGCGCCGGATTGGTGGAGAGGCGGCGGCGGCCCGGCGGGAGAACGTCGGGGCAGCTGCTCGCCGGAGTTCGCCAGGAGTGTTGGCGTGCGACGAAGCGCTCGAGCGAAGAAAAGAAGAAGTTTGAGCGAAGAATGCGAGGAAGAAGAAGGGCGCCTCGGTACCGCTACCGGGGGCATTTATAGCCGCCTGGCGCGCCAGTTGCGCGGCCACGTGGCGATCGTGGGCCACGATCGGGATTTACTGCGCCGTAACTCCTCCCACGACCACGACGGTTACCGAAAACGGCCACACCACATCGCCCACTACCGCACCGGATCCGGAGGGACATTGATGTGACCAGACGAACCGACCGCAGTGCGAGGCGTCAGACCGGTCAAGTCGGGCGCGGGACCCGAGGCGGCGGAGGCTCCGGTGCGCCGCAAGCCGGAGCCGGGCAATAAGTTCAACCCGGACTAAAAGTCGTCAACAAGGCGGAGACTCCGCCAAAACTTGCGAGAAAGCGAAAGCTGTACAAGTGTAAAAAGCGGCCGGCTAGAAGCAGCCGGCAGGAACGAGCCGGATGAGGGCGCAGCCGGCTGAATGGAAATTCTCAGTCGGCCCCTCCAAGTGCCGTCAAGTATATTCGAGAAGCCAGGAAAACCTGCCTAGGTCCTTCTAGACGCAGGACCTTGCCAGCTTCGGGGGCTAATGTCGGGGGGAAGACCCCGGATAGGGCAGTGGACGCGGAGCAGCCGGCTGGCCACTGGCCGGCTCGCGGCAAAGGCCGGCTGAGGAGCAGCCGGCTGGCGCCGTGGCCGGCTGGTCCGGAAGCCGGCTGGCTCTAGGTCCTAGTCGGCCTGGCTACGGCCACCAATGCTGTGGCTGGGCCGGCTTCTACAAGCCATATCCGACTGGGGTTTGTACCTCAGACCGACTCGAGGCTGGCGAGTCTTACACTGGAAGGGACCGGGTTGGTGATCCGGGTTCCTAAAGTCCACGCTGACTCCATCTTCCGTAAAGTGCGGGGCACTGTGGAGCAATAGTGCCGCGCGCCGGACAGGCCGTCAGGGCTTACGACGATCCGTACCGGCTACAGTGGCTGACGGCGACAGGGACAGCTCCTCTCCATACCGCTGACCGTGGCAGCCGGATGGGACAGGCCACGATGCCTCAACTACTCCTGACGTCACCGCCTCGGGAAGGAGCGGAAGCCGAAGCCGGCCCAGCCAGCCAGTAAACTATAGGGTCTTATATGTAAAGTGCCGGCGCCTATATAAGCCGCACTACCCCCTCTCGTGCAGGGGATCGATCGATCAATCATTCTTACTTCACTCCACCCATAGAGCTGCCCTGAGAGAGAGACCATCGTCTCCCTTAGCCTCCCAGGAGCAGCCGGACACAGCTCTAGGAGCACCATTGTATTGTGTGATCATCATATACACTCATAGCAGGAGTAGAGGTTTTACCTCCATCGGAGGGCCTCGAACCTGGGTACGTCGCCGTGTCGCTCGTGCCCATACCCGCATCCGGATACCGCCGTGAGATCCCTCAGGAACCACTTCGATTAGCCACCCTATGGCATATGCCGTGACGATACCACGACACATACATAACACTGACGCTAAAATGCCGTAAGGCAAATGATTTGAATTCCACTTATTTGTGGAACCGCCATTTAGGTCATGTTGGAAAGGAACGCATGAAGAAACTCCATGCAAATGGATTATTGGATTCATTTGATTTATGAATCATTTGGCACTTGCAAATCTCTTATAAAAGGAATGACTGAAATACTGTTCATAGGCCAAGTTTTGAACGGGCAACTAACTTAGTAGAAATATACATGATGATGTATATGGTTCACTGGGCATAATTGTGTGCGGGAGATTCTTATACTTCATGAAAACTTCAAACAATGAATTGAGTATATATATGTGGATATATTTGATGACCCACAAGTATAGGGGATCACGATAGTCTTCGAGGGTAGTATAACCCAAATTTATTGATTCGACACAAGGGGAGGTAAAGAATACTTATAAGCCTTAACAACTGAGTTGTCAATTCAGCTGCACCTGGAAAAGCACTAGTAACAGGGGTGATGTGAAAGTAGCAGTAATATGAGAGCAGTAGTAATAGTAACACAGCAGCAGTAATAGTAACACAGAGGTAATATGATGACATGTAGAACAAGTATTTGATGATGAAATATGGACCGGGGTTCCCAGCGATCTACACTAGTGGTAACTCTCCAATAAGTGACAAGTGTTGGGTGAACAAATTACAGTTGGGCAATTGATAGGAATCAAAGCATTAAGATAGAACATCAGGCTTATTAATTATGTAGGCATGTTTTCCGTATATAGTCGTACGTGCTCGCAATGAGAAACTTGCACAACATCTTTTGTCCTACCAGCCGGTGGCAGCCGGGCCTCAAGGGAAACTACTGGATATTAAGGTACTCCTTTTAATAGAGTACCGGAGCAAAGCATTAACACACCGTGAAAACATGTGATCCTCACATCACTACCATCCCCTCCGGTTGTCCCGATTTCTGTCACTTCGGGGCCATTGGTTCCGGACAGTGACATGTGCATACAACTTGTAGATACAATCTAAGCAATACATATAGAGCTCAAATCTAAGATCATGCCACTCGGGCCCTAGTGACAAGCATTAAGAATAACAAGATTGCAGCAACAATAACTTCACAAACTTTATAGATAGACTAATCATAATGTATCATCCATCGGATCCCAACAAACACAACACCGATTACATCAGATGAATCTCAATCATGTAAGGCAGCTCATGAGACCATTGTATTGAAGTACATGGGGGAGAGTATACCGACATAGCTACTGCTAGAACCCGTAGTCCATGGGGGAACTACTCACGGAGCATGGCGGAGGCGGTGGCGTTGATGGAGATGGCTTCCGGGGGCACTTCCCCGTTCGGCAGGTGCCGGAACAGAGTTCTGTCCCCCGAATTGGAGTTTCGCGATGGCGGCAGCGCCCCTGGAGTCTTTCTGGAGTTTCGTCAATTGGTACGGTGTTTTTAGGTCGAAAGGGATTTTATAGGCGAAGAGGCGGCGCAGGGGGCACACAGGGCTCCACACCATAGGGTGGCGCGGGCCCGAGCCAGGCCGCGCCGCCCTATGGTCTGGTGGCCCTCTGGCCCCTCTCCGACTCTTCTTCGGTGTTCTGGAGCCTTCCGGGAAAAATAGGAGGTTTGGCGTTGATTTCGTCCAATTCCGAGAATATTGCCCGAACAGCCTTTCTGGAACCAAAAACAGCAGAAAACAGGAACTGGCACTGTGGCATCTTGTTAATAGGTTAGTTCCGGAAAATGCATGAAATCATCATAAAGTGCAAGCAAAACATGTAAGTATTGTCATAAAACAAGCATGGAACGACAGAAATTATGGATACGTCGGGGACGTATCAGCATCCCCAAGCTTAGTTCCTGCTCGTCCCGAGCAGGTAAACGATAAAAGAATAATTTCTGTAGTGACATGCTACTTACATAACCTTGATCATACTATTACAAAGCATATGAAATGAATGAAGTGACTCAAGGCAATTATCTATAGTTGCTAACAAGTAGATAACATATAGCAAAACTTTTCATGGAGAGTACTTTCAAGACAAGCATCAAAAGATTGCACAAGAGTTAACTCATAAAGCAATAGATTCAAAGTAAAGGCATCGAAGCAACACAAAGGAAGATATAAGTTTCAGCGGTTGCTTTCAACTTTCATCATGCATATCTCATGGATATTGTCAACATAGAGTAATATGATGAATGCAAATATGCAAGTATGTAAGAATCAATGCACAGTTAACACAAGTGTTTGCTTCTTGAGGTGGAGAGAAATAGGTGAACTGACTCAACATTAAAAGTAAAAGAATGGTCCTTCAAAGAGGAAAGCATCGATTGCTATATTTGTGCTAGAGCTTTGGTTTTGAAAACATATAGAGAGCATAAAAAGTAAAATTTTGAGAGGTGTTTGTTGTTGTCAACGAATGGTAATGGGTACACTAACTACCTCGCCAACCGGACATTCAAGAGCGGCTCCCATTCTATTTTATTTTTGGGTGGCACTCCTTCCAACCTTTCTTTCACAAACCATGGCTAACCGAATCCTCGGGTGCCTGCCAACAATCTCATACCATGAAGGAGTGCCTTTTTATTTTAGTTTTATTATGATGATGACACTCCTCCCAACCTTTGCTTACACAAGCCATGGCTAACCGAATCCTTCGGGTGCCTTCCAACAATCACATACCATGGAGGAGTGTCTATTTGAGTTAATTAATTTGGGACTGGGAATCCCATTGCCAGCTCTTTTTGCAAAATTATTGGATAAGCGGATGTGCCACTAGTCCATATGAGAGTCCGTCAAAAGTAAATGACAAGGTTGAAAGCTAAACACCACATACTTCCTCATGAGCTATAAAACATTGACACAAATCAGAGGTGATAAATTTTGAATTGTTTAAAGGTAGCACTCAAGCAATTTACTTTGGAATGGCAGGAAATACCACATAGTAGGTAGGTATGGTGGACACAATTGGCATAGTGGTTGGCTCAAGGATTTTGGATGCATGAGAAGTATTCCCTCTCGATACAAGGCTTAGGCTAGCAAGGTTGTTTGAAGCAAACACAAGTATGAACCGGTACAGCAAAACTTACATAAGAACATATCACAAGCATTATAATACTCTACACTGTCTTCCTTGTTGCTCAAACACTTTTACCAGAAAATATCTAGACCTTAAGAGAGATCAATTATGCAAACCAATTTTAACAAGCTTTACGGTAGTTCTCCACTAATAGGTTTAAACTACATGCAAAAACTTATGATCTAGTTGAGAGCTCAAAACAATTGCCAAGTATCAAATTATCCAAGACATATGAGGCATTTCCTTTTCCCAACCAAATAAAGATAAATATTGTAGCTTCCAACTTTTATTCATTGAACATTAAAAGTAAAACGAAGAACAAGTGTTCATATGAAAAAGCGGAGCGTGTATCTCTCCCAATCAAGGATTGCTAGGATCCATCTTATTCAAACAAAAACAAAACGAAAATAAACACACAGACGCTCCAAGTAAAGCACATATGATGTGACTGAATAAAAATATAGTTTCAGGGGAGGAACCTGATAAGTTGATGAAGAAGGGGATGCCTTGGGCATCCCCAAGCTTAGACGCTTGAGTCTTCTTGAAATATGCAGGGATGAACCACGGGGGCATCCCCAAGCTTAGACTTTTCACTCTTCTCGATCATATATCATCCTCCTCTCTTGACCCTTGAAAACTTCCTTCACACCAAACTTCTCATAAACTTCATTAGAGGGGTTAGTACTCAAAAAATTTAAATCCACTTTGGTCCTGTAGTGGCACATTGCAAGAACTCAATAAAACATTAGCTACAGCTCTCTACGTCTAGAAAAGCTCGCTTAAAGTCCGCAAGAGACAATGCAAAAAACAGAGACAGAATCTGCCAAAACAGAACAGCCAGTAAAGACGAATTTTAATAAAATACTTCCGTTGCTCAAATCAGAAAACTCAAAACTAATGAAAGTTGCGTACATATCTGAGGAACACGCACATAAATTGGCATATTTATCTGATTTTCCTACAGAGAAAACAGCCCAGATTCGTGACAGATAGAAATCTGTTTCTGCGCAGAAATCCAAATCTAGTATCAACCTTCGATTAGAGGCTTCACTTGGCACAACAAAACACAAAACTAAGATAAGGAGAGGTTGCTACAGTAGTAAACAACTTCCAAGACACAAATATAAGACAAAGTACTGTAGCAAAATAACACATGGGTTATCTCCCAAGAAGTTGCTTTCTTTATAGCCATTAAGATGGGCTCAGCAGTTTTGATGATGCACTCGCAAGAAATAGTATTTGAAGCAAAAGAGAGCATCAAGAAGCAAATTCAAAACACATTTAAGTCTAACATGCTTCCTATGCATAGGAATCTTGTAAATAAACAAGTTCATGAAAAGCAAAGTAACAAGCATAGGAAGATAGAACAAGTGTAACTTCAAAAATTTCAGCACATAGAGAGGTGTATTAGTGCCATGCAAATTTCTACAACCATATTTTCCTCTCTCATAATAATTTTCAGTAGCTTTATGAACAAACTCAACAATATAGCTATCACATGCAGCAAACTTTTCATGATCCATAGACATATAATTTTTATCAAGTTCAAGAATAGTGGAATTAAAACTTTCAAACACACTTTTATCAATAATATAACGAGGTAAATGATCAATCTCAAGAGATATGGGACTCATAGAATAAGTCAAGAACTCTCCAATCCCATTTTCATTAGTAGTACAGTTAATAGTATCAAGTAACATAGGACCATCATCTAGAGCTTTATCATAAACATTTGCTAAGCAAAATTCTTTAGTACCATGCATTTCGACATCAGACACAAACAAAGCATTATCATAAGATTTATCAAAGCAGCATGGATTATCATATATAACAGTAGCATAATTATTCTCAGAAGTTTTACTCATAGGGAATATTTCAAGAGAATCCACAGGAACATAACATTCAACCTCTTTCGGTAAGCATGGAGGACAATCAAATAATGTAAGAGATAAAGAGTTACTCTCATTAGGAGGTTGGCATGGGTAGCTAATCCATTCTTCCTCCTTTTGTTCGTCGCTCTCCTCTTCTTTTTCATCCAATGAGCTTTCAGGTTCATTAATTTCCTCCTCTTTTTCATCCAATGAGCTTTCAGGTTCATCAGTTTCTTCTTCCACGGGTTCCTGCAAATTGTGAGTGCATTCTTGTGCATTAATGTGTCTCTCTTTATAATCAATGATATAAGGATTATTACCGAAGCATTCTATGCAACAATTAAGGATAGAAGAGACATAATCTTTAAGGTCCTTACAAACAACACAAGTTTCATAATTCTCAACCATGAAGGATTCGATCTCAGAGGCTCCCATAAACACGACAAATTGTTCTACCTCTTCGAACCCATAATGAATATAGCAATTCCGATTATAGTTTTTAATTAAAAATTCCTCACTAAAGCCACATTGAAATTTAAGATGTTTAGTATCCTGTTGAGAGCAACAGTTTATATCATGGCGTTTAAGCAAGATTTTAGCAATTGTATTCACTTTTTCTATCATAGCACTCATTACTTCACCAGCTCTTGATTTCCTATAATTATTATAACATTCTATAAGCTCCAAGTAGGTTGTTGGTTCTCCCATAACAGTAGTTTTTAATTTTTTGGTTTTTCAAATTTTTATGGATTTTTGGGTATATGAGACAAATAAAACAAGACAAAAATAAACTAAGCAAAAGTAAACTACGCAAACTAATACTAGACAGAAATAAACTAAGCACAAATAAACTAGACAAAAGTAAACTAAGCAAAACAAAATAAAATAAAACAGAGAGAGAGGTAGAGTGTACTCCCCAGGTGAACTTATGAGTAGAGCTATGCCTCCCCGGCAACGGCGCCGAAACAGTCTTGATGACCCACAAGTATAGGGGATCGCGATAGTCTTCGAGGGTAGTATAACCCAAATTTATTGATTCGACACAAGGGGAGGTAAAGAATACTTATAAGCCTTAACAACTGAGTTGTCAATTCAGCTGCACCTGGAAAAGCACTAGTAACAGGGGTGATGTGAAAGTAGCAGTAATATGAGAGCAGTAGTAATAGTAACACAGCAGCAGTAATAGTAACACAGAGGTAATATGATGACATGTAGAACAAGTATTTGATGATGAAATATGGACCGGGTTCCCATGATCTACACTAGTGGTAACTCTCCAATAAGTGACAAGTGTTGGGTGAACAAATTACAGTTGGGCAATTGATAGGAATCAAAGCATTAAGATAGAACATCAGGCTTATTAATTATGTAGGCATGTTTTCCGTATATAGTCGTACGTGCTCGCAATGAGAAACTTGCACAACATCTTTTGTCCTACCAGCCGGTGGCAGCCGGGCCTCAAGGGAAACTACTGGATATTAAGGTACTCCTTTTAATAGAGTACCGGAGCAAAGCATTAACACACCGTGAAAACATGTGATCCTCACATCACTACCATCCCCTCCGGTTGTCCCGATTTCTGTCACTTCGGGGCCATTGGTTCCGGACAGTGACATGTGCATACAACTTGTAGATACAATCTAAGCAATACATATAGAGCTCAAATCTAAGATCATGCCACTCGGGCCCTAGTGACAAGCATTAAGAATAACAAGATTGCAGCAACAATAACTTCACAAACTTTATAGATAGACTAATCATAATGTATCATCCATCGGATCCCAACAAACACAACACCGATTACATCAGATGAATCTCAATCATGTAAGGCAGCTCATGAGACCATTGTATTGAAGTACATGGGGGAGAGTATACCGACATAGCTACTGCTAGAACCCGTAGTCCATGGGGGAACTACTCACGGAGCATGGCGGAGGCGGTGGCGTTGATGGAGATGGCTTCCGGGGGCACTTCCCCGTTCCGGCAGGGTGCCGGAACAGAGTTCTGTCCCCCGAATTGGAGTTTCGCGATGGCGGCGGCGCCCCTGGAGTCTTTCTGGAGTTTCGTCAATTGGTACGGTGTTTTTCGGTCGAAAGGGATTTTATAGGCGAAGAGGCGGCGCAGGGGGGCACCTGGGGGCTCCACACCATAGGGTGGCGCGGGCCCAGGCCAGGCCGCGCCGCCCTATGGTCTGGTGGCCCTCTGGCCCCTCTCCACTCTTCTTCGGTGTTCGAGCCTTCCGGGAAAAATAGGAGGTTTGGCGTTGATTTCGTCCAATTCCGAGAATATTGCCCGAACAGCCTTTCTGGAACCAAAACAGCAGAAACGTGAACTGGCACTGTGGCATCTTGTTAATAGGTTAGTTCCGGAAAATGCATGAAATCATCATAAAGTGCAAGCAAAACATGTAAGTATTGTCATAAAACAAGCATGGAACGACAGAAATTATGGATACGTCGGGGACGTATCAATATTCGATAAGGAAGAAGTTTGAAATATTTGAATGGATTCAAATAAATTTCAGCATGAAGTGGAAATCATCGTAATAGAAAAGTCAAATATATATGATTGGATCATAGTGGAAATATTTGAATTACGAGTTTTAGCGAACATCTAAGAGAGTTATGAAATTGTTCTACAACTCACATTTCTTGAAGTATCATAGTGATGATGAAGTATCCAAGAGATGTATCCAAACCTTGTTGGGTCAACGATGAGATAAAATATTAATGCCATTATAATTTTTGTGGATTATGCTTTAGAGACTACCGTTTTTACACTTAATAGAGCATCATCATGATCCGTTCAAATGACACCATACGAGTTATGGCATGGGTATGAATCCTAATAGTCTTTTCTTAAATTTTGGTATGCATAGCATAAGTAAATAAGTTTACAACCAAAATTGGATGAATGTCTTTGTTGCTTATCCCAGAGAATTGATTGGGAATTCTTCCCACTATGGAGACAAAGACAAAAGTGTTTGTCAATGTTTCTTATTTCCAAGAAATTGTTTCTAGCGAAGTATTTGAGTGGGAGGATGATACGCGTACAGCACGCGTCCGTTGGGAACACCAAGAGGAAGGTGTGATGCGTACAGCGGCAAGTTTCCCCTCAGTATGAAACCAAGGTTTATCGAACCAGTAGGAGCCAAGAAGCATGTTGAAGGTTGATGGCGGCGAGATGTAGTGCGGCGCAACACCAGGGATTCCGGCGCCAACGTGGAACCTACACAACACAACCAAAGTACTTTGCCCCAACAAACAGTGAGGTTGTCAATCTCACCGGCTTGCTGTAACAAAGGATTAGATGTATAGTGTGGATGATGATTGTTTGCAGAGAACAGTAGAACAAGTATTGCAGCAGATTGAATTCGATGTAAAAGAATGGACCGGGGTCCACAGTTCACTAGTGGTGTCTCTCCCATAAGATAAATAGCATGTTGGGTGAACAAATTACACTTGGGCAATTGACAAATAGAGAGGGCATGACCATGCACATACATGATATGATGAGTATTGTGAGATTTAATTGGGCATTACGACAAAGTACATAGACCGCTATCCAGCATGCATCTATACCTAAAAAGTCCACCTTCAGGTTATCATCCGAACCCCTTCCAGTATTAAGTTGCTAACAACAGACAATTGCATTAAGTATGGTGCGTAATGTGATACGTCTCCGACGTATCGATAATTTCTTATGTTCCATGCCACATTATTGATGTTATCTACATGTTTTATGCACACTTTATGTCATATTCGTGCATTTTCTGGAACTAACCTATTAACAAGATGCCGAAGTGCCGATTCTTTGTTTTCTGTTTTTGGTTTCAGAAATCCTAGTAAGGAAATATTCTCGGAATTGGACGAAATCAAAGCCCAGGGGCCTATTTTTCCACGAAGCTTCCAGAAGTCCGAAGACGAAACGAAGAGGGGCCACGAGGCAGCCAGAGCATAGGGCGGCGCGGCCCCTGCCCTGGCCGCGCGGCCCTATGGTCTGGGCACCTCGCGCCGCCTCTTGACCTACCCTTCCGCCTCGCCGCCCTATGGTCTGGGCACCTCGCGCCGCCTCTTGACCTACCCTTCCGCCTACTTAAAGCCTCCATGACGAAACCCCCAGTACCGAGAGCCACAATACGGAAAACCTTCCAGAGACGCCGCCAACGCCGATCCCATCTCGGGGGATCCAGGAGATCGCCTCCGGCACCCTGCCGGAGAGGGGAATCATCTCCCGGAGGACTCTACGCCGCCATGGTCGCCTCCGGTGTGATGTGTGAGTAGTCTACCCCTGGACTATGGGTCCATAGCAGTAGCTAGATGGTTGTCTTCTCCCCATTGTGCTATCATTGTCGGATCTTGTGAGCTGCCTAACATGATCAAGATCATCTATCTGTAATTCTATATGTTGCGTTTGTTGGGATCCGATGAATAGAGAATACTTGTTATGTTGATTATCAAAGTTATATCTACGTGTTGTTTATGATCTTGCATGCTTTCCGTTACTAGTAGATGCTCTGGCCAAGTAGATGCTTGTAACTCCAAGAGGGAGTACTTATGCTCGATAGTGGGTTCATGCCTGCATTGACACCGGGACAAAGTGTGAGAAAGTTCTTAGGTTGTTTTGTGCTGTTGCCACTTGTGATAAATGATTGATGCTTTGTCTAAGTTTGTAGTTGTTGATTACATTACGCACCATACTTAATGCAATTGTCTGTTGCTTTGCAACTTAATACCGGAGGGGTTCAGATGATAACCTCAAGGTGGACTTTTTAGGCATAGATGCGGTTGGATGGCGGTCTATGTACTTTGTCGTAATGCCCTATTAAATCTCACTATACTCATCATGATATGTATGTGCATGGTCATGCCCTCTTTATTTGTCAATTGCCCAACTGTAATTTGTTCACCCAACATGCTGTTTATCTTATGGGAGAGACACCTCTAGTGAACTGTGGACCCCGGTCTAATTCTCTTTACTGAAATACAATCTTCTGCAATACTTGTTCTACTGTTTTCTGCAAACAATCATCTTCCACACAATACGGTTAATCCTTTGTTACAGCAAGCCGGTGAGATTGACAACCTCACTGTTTCGTTGGGGCAAAGTACTTTGGTTGTGTTGTGCAGGTTCCACGTTGGCGCCGGAATCCCTGGTGTTGCGCCGCACTACATCCCGCCGCCATCAACCTTCAACGTGCTTCTTGGCTCCTCCTGGTTCGATAAACCTTGGTTTCTTTCTGAGGGAAAACTTGCTGCTGTGCGCATCATACCTTCCTCTTGGGGTTCCCAACGAACGTGTGAGTTACACGCCATCAAGCATATTTTCTGGCGCCGTTGCCAGGGAGATCAAGACACGCTGCAAGGGGAGTCTCCACTTCTCAATCTCTTTACTTTGTTTTTGTCTTGCTTAGTTTTATTTACTACTTTGTTTGCTGCACTAAATCAAAATACAAAAAAATTAGTTGCTAGTTTTACTTTATTTGCTATCTTGTTTGCTATATCAAAAACACAAAAAAATTAGTTACTTGCATTTACTTTACTTATTTCATAATGTTTCCTCCTAAGTTTGTTCTTAAAGATGTACCGGTAGGTCGAGGGTCTATCCTTGGGAAAGACAATATAGAAGATTTTTTCACTCATATTAGTACGGTCGAAGATTTTGAAGATAGACACTTGGCAGAACTTGCCCCCACTTATGAAATTGCTGTTGCTTCTTTAGTACACGCATTAGAAGCTAGATTTGTTAATCTTAATCCTGTGATTCAACATATGTTTCTTACACTCAGTGATATGGAAGAAGGAGAAAAGAAAGATTTTGTATTAGAAACCCTTCTTAAAGAATTTGGGGGAATAGCGAGAGAAGCTAGAAAAGTTTTCACTAAATATAATATGCTAGGTTCTTATACCAACTTTGCCAGTACCCTTGAGAAGATGGAAAAGGATAGACAAAAGTACACTAATAAAGTTAATTATGAGGGGGATATTTGTCAACACCCGGATTTTTAAGTCCAGATGCCTATTATGCCGTACATCGCAATCCCAGGAATAATGTTTTTGCGAGACATAATAGTAAGTAGCATAGAGTCATCATTTATTACAACACATATTGTCTTACAACCATAGATCACATGATCCAATATTACACGAATATATTGTTCAACATCACACATAGTAGCGGAAGCGAAGTAGTAGTGGACTATCTATTTCACAGGCAACGCTTGACGTTAGAAGACGATCCTAGTTATCGTAGACGTCCTGTTGTCCGTCATCCTGATACTGGTGCTCTCCTTCATAGTCTGGCATTTGAATAGCCAGGGAAAAGCCATGAGTACTTTTAAAGTACTCGCAAACTAACTCTAAGATAAATACTCAATAAGTGTAAGGGGGTGCTAAGCTCTAGGTTTATTTGCATAAAGCCAAGTTTTAGTTTCATAAATCTTTGGTAAAAGCCTATATCATGTGCTAGACTAACTCAAGTGGGAACATTAGTGTCATTCCCACAACTCATTATGGTTCACCATAATGTCACCTTTCAATCCACCATTCATTTCTAGAATCAAAACATTTTAATGATAACGGAGGTAGTATGGCCTTTCCAATCGTCCGTAACCGTGGACACGGCTATTCGAATAGGTTTAACACTCTGCAGAGGTTGTACTCTTGTGCCACAACTTTTGATTTCATCCGTCGAGGATAACCCCGAATCATCGTAACACAGTACGCGGATCATCAATCGAAACCTTTCACTTATATATGCTAGTATGAGCACCTCTCCCCATGAGCTTGGCCTCCCGGTGGGAACCGCAGTTAACCCGGGAACTGCACAGGGCTTGGGCCGTACATTCACCTTATTTCAACATCAATCCACAAGTAACGGAGGCAGCCGCAGCGTAACCCCTATGATGTTTGTTAAGAGGGAACCCATACTAAAATACACAAGTTTCTAGTTAAGCCCTAGCCATAATCAGGTATTGTGGGGGTACTTGTATAATTGGAAGGGTATCGCATTCAAACTCAATCATCTATTTTATCAAAAATCACCATCTTCTCTTGTTCAAATCCACCTCCACTTTACTTTCTTTCAATGTCATTTCACTTCACCATGTTCCCGTCAATTTTAATTGATTAGCACTAGCAACTATATGAGGGGTGCTATCTAGCTTTGAGTGGTGCTAATCCATTCCAAGTATTTTCCTACTCTAGACCAAGTGAATCCTAAATCAAAAAAGGTACTTTGAAATAAATAAGCAAAAGTAAACGTAGGTAAAAACATGGGATAGGTAATACATAAAAGTAAATTGTGAAGGTGCCATTTGCTCTTGTAGAGCTAAGCACTTGTGTTTAGCAAGGGTTAGCTTGCCTTGAGCTGGGTAGTTATCGAAGTTCTCTTCTTCTTCCTGAGAGTAGCCCTCCTCCTCTTGGTATTCCTCGTTACTAGCGTCTATATACGAATACGAGGTATAAATACTAAACCAAGCTCACATACTAAACTAGAAACACTCAAAGAGTTCACACCCTAATCCTATCATCAACCAAACATGGCATGGTGGATTATTTGATTAGTCTTTATTTGAAAGAAAATAATTTCCTCTCATTATTCCTATTTCTTAAATTTGGTATGTAGGTCTTTTAAAAGAATTCATTTCTTTTCATTACCTCTTATTAAGATTTAATCTCTTCATATAATAATAAGGTATGAAATATAGGTTGACCCAAAGTCAACATTTCATATCTATTATATGTGAGTTCAATTTGATTGAAGTGCTACACTTCACATAGTTCTAAAACTTAACATTTAAATGAATTAAAATCTCTAAGTAGTAATTCTCAAGGGTTCATTAACCTAAGTCATTCCCCCTGGTTATTAGTACTTAGGATCAAAATTTAAATGAGAGGTAACTCTCATATTAGGGTTGAGTTTGAATTCCACTTTAAAAATGCTCTAGAAATGACTACATAGCCATTTTATTTGATCTAGTCCATGATCATACAAACAACAGGGCTATGTTATTGCATAATCAATTAGAGGACATCATTTGTGATTTATTAGAATTGGAATTACTTCAAAAACTATTCTGGTTGAATTTTAAATAAAGTTTGAATGTGCAAAAGTCCCTGTCTTGTCTTTTTTGTCAAATTAAATCTACAATGAAGATGGGGATGGGGCCAGTGGCATTGGATAGATAAATTCAGGGGCTTTCCAACGGTATAAGGTTTGCTAGATTTGGTTTGGCAGAATTCAAACTATTCAAATTTTACTAAACATTCAGCAGAGCAAAATTTGAATAAAGAATAAACTGGATTTGAATTCCTGGGCTTAGGCGGGAAGAGTTACTGGGCCGAAACGAAATAAAAACCCACTTCGCAGCCCAACACGCATCTGGTGCGCTCGGGCCGCACTGACAAGGTGGGGGCCACCTGTCGGCGCCTCTTTAAACGCCGAAGCGGTACGCGCGCGTTAGGCCGTAGGATTAGACTAGGATCCGACGGCGTGTGAACGTCGTCTTCTCCGACGAGCAGCGGGCTCCCTGGCGGCGAGCCTAGGGGGTCGGAGGGCGTACCAGGCCGGCGCAGGAGTCTGGCAGTAGGCGCGGAGAAGATGTAGTAGATGAGGAAGCCCTGGGAGCAGCGGCGGCGCTCGGGGAGGCGCCAATCGAAGCAGAGCTTCCGTGGGCTCCGGCGGACTTGAGCTCGCGATTCGAGCAGCTCCGGCGAGGTCTGATGGAATTGATGGGTGGAGGAGACTCAGTGAGGTGAGGGGAGTGGATTGTGTGAAGAGAGGAGGTGCCGATCGTCGCTATTTATAGAGGGAGCGAGGTGGCCGGGTGTGCTGTGGAGGAGCGTCGATGGCGTGGCCTCTCCGTCGATCGAAGGGGCAAGGCGAGGACGGCATCTTGTAGGCGTCGTCCTGGCGATGCTCAACGGCTAGCTGGCGCAGAGAAAAGGCGACGGGATGGCTCGGGAGCGTGCAGGGTTTGCGGCAGGGCGTGCGGCATCAATCGGTCGAGGACGACGGCGACGGTGCAGGGGCAGGCCTGGGCTTGTGTTTAGTGTGTAGAGGGCGGGGAGTAGCTGCTCAACGCAGTGATAGGGATGCAGGGGGAGGACGGAGGTGCTCGAGCGCTTGGCGTCCTGGCGCGGCCAGAGCGCGGTCACCGCATGGGCTGGCACGTCCTGGCACGCTTTGGGCACGGCTGGTCTGGCCAATGCCAAGCCTTGGCGTTGCTGGGGTGTGTACCGTTGGTGTCCTTGTGCTGTGTAGATGCTCCAGGACAAGGGCAAGAGTTGAGAAGAGGGCTGGAGGTGGAGATGCCAAAGGTGGCCGGCATGGCCACGGTATGCCTTAGACTAGGGTTTCTTTTCCCTCTCCTCTCACTTTAATCGATCAAGCCAAGTACTGGGGTGAAGCAGGGGTTGTAAGAGGGTGCAATGATCAAGGATTAAAGGGGTTTAGGGAAGAAACCAGTGGGTAATAGGGTGACACACAATTCTGGATTATTGCATGCAAGGTGTTCGGTCATATGGCCGCAAGAACTTTTCTTTTGAATTTTGAAATTCTTTTTGGTGAATCTCATTTATAAAATTAATGTGAAGTATTGGTGGAGGTGGCACTCAATTTGGAATTGTTTTGCAAAATGTCAAAAGTGACATAATCTTCTCTTTATTTCAGCATCCCTTCTTGTCACTATTATTCTGGTCAACCTAGTCAACTCTAGCCCTGATGGTCAACATCAAAGTTGCTCACCTTGACATGGTCTTGGATGACATGGCTTTGGTTGACCAAGTTTAGTTCAAGAATTGAGAAAACCAGGGGGGTAAAGAGGTGAAGAAAATATTTTGGGGAGAAGTGACCAATATCATATGTATGTAGGATTTTTGATTTCTTGGTATTTGATTCTTGATTCAAGGATGCAAAAGTGTTAGTTTATCATATTGAAGTATTTTAGAAGCAAGGGAGCAAGCAATCTTGGCCTTGGTTGAGGATTTGCTATTTTGCATATTGTGTATGTGAGTGAGAAATGGGTTTTTCCCATTTTCTCCAATTCTTCTCAAATTAGGGTTTGGTGATCTTGATTAGGGTTCACATAGCAATGTTTAAACATACCCACACTCATCATGGCAATTGCACAAAAGAAATTCACTCAAATGCATAAATCTATATGTGGCACTAATATGCATAGAAAAAGTTTTTGTTAATTGTAAATTTTGACTTTGGGGAAATTATCTCTCTTGTTTATTATTGTTGAAACTTGGGATGTTACAAACCCTTCCCCCTTACAAAAGATCTCGTCCCGAGATCTGAGAAAACTAGGTACTAAAGAGATCTGGGTACTCAGTCCTCATAAAGTCTTCTCTCTCCCAAGTGGCTTCTTCTTCGGTGTGGTTACTCCATTGGATCTTCAGAAACTTGATACTTCGGGTACGGGTGGTTCTGAAAGCTTCTTCTAGGATGCGAATAGGTACTTCGCGGTATGTCAGATCTGAGTTGATATCCACAGCTCGATGGTCGATGTTCTTGAAAACCTCAGTTTTCTCAGGTACCTCTAAACACTTCCGGAGTAGCGAGATGTGAAACACATTGTGCACCGCTGACATTTCTTTCGGTAACTCCAGCTGATAGGATACTTCTCCTCGGCGACTCAGGACCTTGAAAGGTCCAACATATCGGGGTGCGAGCTTTCCTCTAAGCTGGAATCTCTGCATTCCTTTAAGAGGGGACACTTTGAGATATACGAAATCTCCGATCTCGAAGGTCATCTCTCGGCGTCTCTTGTCGGCGTAGCTCTTCTGTCTTGATTGGGCTGTCCTGAGATACTCGCGGATCTTGTGAACCTTCTCTTCGGCTTCTCGGAGAATATCTGGTCCAAAGATTTGACTCTCTCCTACTTCCGACCAATTCAGAGGGGTACGGCACTTCCTTCCGTACAGTGCTTCGAAGGGGGCCATCTGCAAGCTGGCTTGGTAGCTGTTGTTGTACGAGAATTCTGCATACGGCAAGCAGTCTTCCCACTTAGATCCATACTCTAGCACACATGCTCTCAGCATATCTTCGAGTATCTGGTTGACTCTTTCAGTCTGTCCATCCGTCATGGGTGATAGGCTGTGCTGAAATTCAGACGAGTTCCGAGTCCTTCATGTACTTTCTGCCAGAATCTGGAGGTGAATTGGGATCCTCTGTCGGATACTATCGACTTCGGGGTTCCGTGCAGGCTGACTATCCTTGAGATATATAGCTCTGCGGGTCTCGGTCCTTGATAGGTGGTCTTGACGGGGATGAAGTGGGCGACTTTGGTTAGTCTGTCGACCACTACCCAGATGGAATCATTTCCTTTACTAGATTTGGGCAGTCCGGTGATGAAGTCCATTCCTACGGAATCCCACTTCCATTCGGGAATCTGTAGGGGTTGCAACAGTCCTGCGGGACGTTGGTGTTCTGCTTTGACTCTTTGACAGATGTCACACTTGGCGATGTAGCTTCCAATTTCTCTCTTCATTCCATGCCACCAGAATTGTTCTTTCAAATCCTGGTACATCTTGGTTCCTCCGGGGTGAATGGAGTATAGGGTGTCGTGAGCTTCTTTCAGAATAACTTGCTTCAATTCTGAGTCTGACGGCACGCAAAGGCGCTTGTTATACCATAGCACTCCTTCTTCATCTACGGTGAATCCCGGTGCTTTTCCGGCGGCTATTTGGTTCTTGATACCGTCAATGCTAGCATTTCCTTTCTGAGCTTCTTTGATGTGACTAATCAGGGTGGGTTGGAGTTCAATGCTGGCGAGGTATCCTTCGCTAACCAGTTCAAGCCTAAACTGTTCAAACTCTTCAAACAGGCTGGGTTGCTCAATTGCTAACATGGAGTTCAACTGACACGGCAGTCTACTCAGAGCATCTGCTACCACATTGGCCTTGCCGGGGTGATAGTGGATTTCCATGTCGTGATCCTTGATTAACTCTATCCATCTGCGCTGTCTCATATTCAGCTCCTTCTGCGTGAAGATATACTTCAGGCTCTTGTGATCCGAGTAAACCTCGCATCGATTACCCATGAGGTAATGACGCCATACTTTCAGTGCTAACACCACCGCTGCTAGCTCTAAGTCATGGGTTGGATAGTTCTGTTCATGCTGCTTCAGCTGTCTTGATAGGTAAGATATCACTTTGCCTTCTTGCATCAGCACACATCCAAGACCAATCTTGGAGGCGTCACAGTACACATCAAATGGCTTGGTAATGTCCGGCATCACCAGTATTGGGGCTGTTGTCAGTCTTAGCTTGAGCTGTTGAAAGCTCTCTTCACACTTGTCGGTCCATTCGAACTTCCGGTCCTTCTTCAATAATTGGGTCATCGGTCTTGCTATGCTCGAGAATCCTTCAACGAATCGGCGGTAATATCCCGCCAACCCGAGAAATGCACGGACTTCAGTCTGGGTGGTTGGGGCTTTCCATTCTTCAACAGTCTTGATCTTTGCGGGGTCAACGGCAATTCCTCCGGCTGACAAGATATGACCCAAGAATCCTACTTCTTTCAACCAGAACTCACACTTGCTGAACTTGGCATACAACTGATGTTCCCGAAGGGTATCTAGGACCACTTCCAAATGTTGCTCATGTTCTTCTTCGGACTTGGAGTATATGAGGATGTCATCGATGAAGACAATGACAAACTTGTCCAGGAAGTTCATAAAGATCTTATTCATGAGATTCATGAAGTAAGCGGGGGCATTGGTCAATCCAAATGACATGACATTGTACTCATACAATCCATATCTGGTGGTAAAGGCAGTTTTGGGGATGTCGGTGGCACGAATCTTCAACTGATGGTATCCTGTCCGCAGATCAATCTTCGAGAATACTTGGGCTCCGGTCAGCTGGTCAAACAGATCTTCGATCTTGGGCAACGGATACTTGTTCTTAATGGTGACATCGTTAAGCTTACGATAGTCTGTAACCAAACGAGTGGCACCGTCCTTTTTATCCACAAACAAAACTGGCGATCTCCAGGGTGACGCACTTGGTTGAATCAGACCTTTGAATAGCATATCATCCAGTTGCTTCTTCAGTTCCACTAACTCTGCCGGGTTCATGCTGTAGGCTCTCTGGGCTATAGGTCCGGTTCCGGGGATTAGCTCGATGATAAACTCGATATCCCGATCTGGGGGCATACCGGGTAGATCATCCGGAAACACATCAGGATATCGACAAACGACCCTGATCTGATCCAAAGTGGGTTTGGCTAGGCTTTGGTTACAAGTGAATTTTCGGGGCATCTTTTCAGATATGTGTTCGACTATTATTCCGGTGCTACTAGTCATGGTGATGGCCTTCTTGGCACAATCAATCAGTCCATGATGTTTCGCCATCCAGTCCATTCCCAGGACTACTTCCAAACCTTTGGCTCCCAGAACAATCAAATTTGCATAGAATTCTATTTCATGTATTCTGATTGGCACATCTTTGCAAATTTTTCTAGCTTTAGTTGTTGATCCAGGTATTTGAACTATCATGACATGCTTCAAACTGATGGGTTGAATCTTACTAGTGCATGCAAAATCTTCGGTAATGAATGAATGCGATGCTCCAGAATCAAACAGCACTCTTGCGGGTATTGAGTTAACAGAGAACATACCCAGCACAACGTCTGGGGCTTCCTGAGCTTCTTCTGCATTCATGTGGTAGAGGCGGCCGTTGCGGTTGTTCGGGTTGTTGGGGGCGAACTTCTTGTTGGTGGTGACACGACGCTGCTGCTGCGCAGGGCCTGAGGTGTTGGCGGCAGTCTTGGCGAGCTTCTTGGGGCACTCATAGGAGAAGTGCCCAGCCACTCCGCACTCATAGCAGTTGTAGGTGGACTTGTCCTTGGGGGTGATGGGAACAGCGTTGCTCCCAGTCCTTGGAGCAGTGTTGGAGTTATTGTTGGGGGCGCGAGGTGGAGCGCGGTTGAAGTTGCTGTTGTTGTTGTTGTAGTTGTTGTGTCCTCCTGACCTGGGGTTTCCTCCACTCCGGTTCTGATAACTCGGACGTGGATTCTGCATCGGGGGCTTGTTGTTTCTTGGGGCGAACCCTCCGCTTGAGCTGGGGCGATACTTGTGGTTGTTGCTGGGCCCACTCTGGTTCATCATACGGCGCTTGCGGTTCTCATTGGCTTGGTGTATCTTCCCCTCCATCTGAATGGCGGAGTCAACAAGGGCTTCTAAATCAGCAAAGGGGATGTTGATCAGTACAGTCTGCATCTCATCGTGCAGTCCATTCAGAAACCTCTCCTTCCTTTTCTCGACGGTGTCCGTCTCATCCGGGGCGTACCTTGACAAAGTGAGGAACTTGTCGCGGTATTCTACCACGGTCATTCTGCCTTGCTTCAGTTCCCTGAACTCATCCCTCATCTTCTTAATCAAACCCGGGGGCACGTGATACTTGCTAAACCTGAGTTTGAAGTCTTCCCAAGTCATCATGTTCCCCGCATTTAATGCGCGGGTACTTGTCCACCAGGCACGTGCAGGTCCAGCCAGATAGTGGGTGGCGAACAACACCTTCTCGTTGTCCTCCACTCCGGCAACCTCGAGATTGTTCTCCATAGTCTGGAGCCAATCATCAGCATCGAGGGGTTCCTCTGTCTTGCTGAACACCGGTGGGTTAGTGTTTTGGAAGTTTTTCAGCTTCGACCCTGGGTGGTCGTGGTTTCCGTGGCCTTGATTGCCCTGAGCAAGTTGTTGAAGTGCAGCTAGGTTGGCTTGACGGTCAACTCTCTCAGCTTCTCTTTCTGTCATCATCTGTTGCAACATCTGCATCATTGCGGTCTCGTTGCGAGTTGGGGGTGCCATCTGAACAGTGATAGGGATCATGAGATAAGAGGGAAATGTCTATGGCTCATTTTGGGATAAAATTTCAACTTAAAACTTGATTCATAGTAATAATATTACACACACACAAACATAGTCATGGAGGTAGCAAATATTACAAGCCAAATGTTCAGGAGGGTTTTAAGAACCCTTTCAACAAACTACGATACATGGGGCGGGTACAAAGGACCGATACATAACACGGGACGCAAGTGCTCAGACGGAACTACTCGCCATCGACATTGATAGGGTAGACATTGTCTACCCCGGCATCGAGGTGCTCGTGGCCATCCTCGTAAGGGTGGAACTCCAGGTCGTCGTCTTCCTCCTCTTCGTAGTCGTCGTCGTTGCTGACGTAGGAGTAGCCGTCCCCCTGGATGTTCTCCCCTTCACCTTCGCCTTCCAGCTCCTGGATCTGCTCAGCTTGGGCAGCGATGGTCGCCTTCAGAGTGGCGATCCTGGCCTTCAGGCGGTTGATGGCGTGATCCTTCTTCTGGTTGGCACGGCGGAGTGCCCTGCGTTCTCCGGCGATCACCTTGATGGTGTCCGCCTGCTGCGCCAACTGGATGTGAGTGTGGTTGGCGTATTCGCGGGAGTTGTCGAGGTCGATGCGGGTCTCACTCAGCATGAAGTCAAGATGATCAACATGGTGGCGAAGTTGCGGGTGCGACGGCAGGTTCATTGGCACTCCGAGGGAGTTGTGCCTTGCATAGTGCACAAAGCGACTATCCGTGAAGTCCATGAAGTTTTGCCCGCACAGACGTGCGAGTCCTTCCTGAAGTCCCCTTGCGAGACCATCCGCCCAGTTGTTCTCCCTGAAGGAGAACTGGATCCTTGCGCTCATTGGGAGCGTGAACCTTCCACGAAGGTCCACCATGATCACCCACTGAAGTTGACCACCGGGTTGGTCATTCAGCATTCCGCCAAAGACTTCCGGTGGTGGGCGCCCGAGAAACTCTGAGAGGGAGAAGAGGTCCCTCTCGAAGATGATCTCTCCACCGTTCCCCAACTGATAGAACTCGGTCTGGAGAAAGGGCTGCGCGTCCACGACGTGATCCATCTGTAGAGAGATTAGATGATTAAGTTAGAGAAGTGCAAGTGTTCCAAATTTTAAGTTGCTTATAAGGAGGGCATGAATTTAAAGTTTGTAATAGACTCTTCAAGGTAAGAAAGTGAATAAGGTTTTCATAACTAGTCAAATCATGGAATTTGAAACTAAGTTTTTGAGCGTCCATTTTAACTAGGGTCTCCTAAGGTCAAACAATGGCTCTGATACCAACTTGTCAACACCCGGATTTTTAAGTCCAGATGCCTATTATGCCGTACATCGCAATCCCAGGAATAATGTTTTTGCGAGACATAATAGTAAGTAGCATAGAGTCATCATTTATTACAACACATATTGTCTTACAACCATAGATCACATGATCCAATATTACACGAATATATTGTTCAACATCACACATAGTAGCGGAAGCGAAGTAGTAGTGGACTATCTATTTCACAGGCAACGCTTGACGTTAGAAGACGATCCTAGTTATCGTAGACGTCCTGTTGTCCGTCATCCTGATACTGGTGCTCTCCTTCATAGTCTGGCATTTGAATAGCCAGGGCAAAGCCATGAGTACTTTTAAAGTACTCGCAAACTAACTCTAAGATAAATACTCAATAAGTGTAAGGGGGTGCTAAGCTCTAGGTTTATTTGCATAAAGCCAAGTTTTAGTTTCATAAATCTTTGGTAAAAGCCTATATCATGTGCTAGACTAACTCAAGTGGGAACATTAGTGTCATTCCCACAACTCATTATGGTTCACCATAATGTCACCTTTCAATCCACCATTCATTTCTAGAATCAAAACATTTTAATGATAACGGAGGTAGTATGGCCTTTCCAATCGTCCGTAACCGTGGACACGGCTATTCGAATAGGTTTAACACTCTGCAGAGGTTGTACTCTTGTGCCACAACTTTTGATTTCATCCGTCGAGGATAACCCCGAATCATCGTAACACAGTACGCGGATCATCAATCGAAACCTTTCACTTATATATGCTAGTATGAGCACCTCTCCCCATGAGCTTGGCCTCCCGGTGGGAACCGCAGTTAACCCGGGAACTGCACAGGGCTTGGGCCGTACATTCACCTTATTTCAACATCAATCCACAAGTAACGGAGGCAGCCGCAGCGTAACCCCTATGATGTTTGTTAAGAGGGAACCCATACTAAAATACACAAGTTTCTAGTTAAGCCCTACCCATAATCAGGTATTGTGGGGGTACTTGTATAATTGGAAGGGTATCGCATTCAAACTCAATCATCTATTTTATCAAAAATCACCATCTTCTCTTGTTCAAATCCACCTCCACTTTACTTTCTTTCAAAGTCATTTCACTTCACCATGTTCCCGTCAATTTTAATTGATTAGCACTAGCAACTATATGAGGGGTGCTATCTAGCTTTGAGTGGTGCTAATCCATTCCAAGTATTTTCCTACTCTAGACCAAGTGAATCCTAAATCAAAAAAGGTACTTTGAAATAAATAAGCAAAAGTAAACGTAGGTAAAAACATGGGATAGGTAATACATAAAAGTAAATTGTGAAGGTGCCATTTGCTCTTGTAGAGCTAAGCACTTGTGTTTAGCAAGGGTTAGCTTGCCTTGAGCTGGGTAGTTATCGAAGTTCTCTTCTTCTTCCTGAGAGTAGCCCTCCTCCTCTTGGTATTCCTCGTTACTAGCGTCTATATACGAATACGAGGTATAAATACTAAACCAAGCTCACATACTAAACTAGAAACACTCAAAGAGTTCACACCCTAATCCTATCATCAACCAAACATGGCATGGTGGATTATTTGATTAGTCTTTATTTGAAAGAAAATAATTTCCTCTCATTATTCCTATTTCTTAAATTTGGTATGTAGGTCTTTTAAAAGAATTCATTTCTTTTCATTACCTCTTATTAAGATTTAATCTCTTCATATAATAATAAGGTATGAAATATAGGTTGACCCAAAGTCAACATTTCATATCTATTATATGTGAGTTCAATTTGATTGAAGTGCTACACTTCACATAGTTCTAAAACTTAACATTTAAATGAATTAAAATCTCTAAGTAGTAATTCTCAAGGGTTCATTAACCTAAGTCATTCCCCCTGGTTATTAGTACTTAGGATCAAAATTTAAATGAGAGGTAACTCTCATATTAGGGTTGAGTTTGAATTCCACTTTAAAAATGCTCTAGAAATGACTACATAGCCATTTTATTTGATCTAGTCCATGATCATACAAACAACAGGGCTATGTTATTGCATAATCAATTAGAGGACATCATTTGTGATTTATTAGAATTGGAATTACTTCAAAAACTATTCTGGTTGAATTTTAAATAAAGTTTGAATGTGCAAAAGTCCATGTCTTGTCTTTTTTGTCAAATTAAATCTACAATGAAGATGGGGATGGGGCCAGTGGCATTGGATAGATAAATTCAGGGGCTTTCCAACGGTATAAGGTTTGCTAGATTTGGTTTGGCAGAATTCAAACTATTCAAATTTTACTAAACATTCAGCAGAGCAAAATTTGAATAAAGAATAAACTGGATTTGAATTCCTGGGCTTAGGCGGGAAGAGTTACTGGGCCGAAACGAAATAAAAACCCACTTCGCAGCCCAACACGCATCTGGTGCGCTCGGGCCACGCTAACAAGGTGGGGGCCACCTGTCGGCGCCTCTTTAAACGCCGAAGCGGTACGCGCGCGTTAGGCCGTAGGATTAGACTAGGATCCGACGGCGTGTGAACGTCGTCTTCTCCGACGAGCAGCGGGCTCCCTGGCGGCGAGCCTAGGGGGTTGGAGGGCGTACCAGGCCGGCGCAGGAGTCTGGCAGTAGGCGCGGAGAAGATGTAGTAGATGAGGAAGCCCTGGGAGCAGCGGCGGCGCTCGGGGAGGCGCCAATCGAAGCAGAGCTTCCGCGGGCTCCGGCGGACTTGAGCTCGCGATTCGAGCAGCTCCGGCGAGGTCTGATGGAATTGATGGGTGGAGGAGACTCAGTGAGGTGAGGGGAGTGGATTGTGTGAAGAGAGGAGGTGCCGATCGTCGCTATTTATAGAGGGAGCGAGGTGGCCGGGTGTGCTGTGGAGGAGCGTCGACGGCGTGGCCTCTCCGTCGATCGAAGGGGCAAGGCGAGGACGGCATCTGTAGGCGTCGTCCTGGCGATGCTCAACGGCTAGCTGGCGCAGAGAAAAGGCGACGGGATGGCTCGGGAGCGTGCAGGGTTTGCGGCAGGGCGTGCGGCATCAATCGGTCGAGGACGACGGCGATGGTGCAGGGGCAGGCCTGGGCTTGTGTTTAGCGTGTAGAGGGCGGGGAGTAGCTGCTCAACGCAGTGATAGGGATGCAGGGGGAGGACGGAGGTGCTCGAGCGCTTGGCGTCCTGGCGCGGCCAGAGCGCGGTCACCGCATGGGCTGGCACGTCCTGGCACGCTTTGGGCACGGCTGGTCTGGCCAATGCCAAGCCTTGGCGTTGCTGGGGCGTGTACCGTTGGTGTCCTTGTGCTGTGTAGATGCTCCAGGACAAGGGCAAGAGTTGAGAAGAGGGCTGGAGGTGGAGATGCCAAAGGTGGCCGGCATGGCCACGGTATGCCTTAGACTAGGGTTTCTTTTCCCTCTCCTCTCACTTTAATCGATCAAGCCAAGTACTGGGGTGAAGCAGGGGTTGTAAGAGGGTGCAATGATCAAGGATTAAAGGGGTTTAGGGAAGAAACCAGTGGGTAATAGGGTGACACACAATTCTGGATTATTGCATGCAAGGTGTTCGGTCATATGGCCGCAAGAACTTTTCTTTTGAATTTTGAAATTCTTTTTGGTGAATCTCATTTATAAAATTAATGTGAAGTATTGGTGGAGGTGGCACTCAATTTGGAATTGTTTTGCAAAATGTCAAAAGTGACATAATCTTCTCTTTATTTCAGCATCCCTTCTTGTCACTATTATTCTGGTCAACCTAGTCAACTCTAGCCCTGATGGTCAACATCAAAGTTGCTCACCTTGACATGGTCTTGGATGACATGGCTTTGGTTGACCAAGTTTAGTTCAAGAATTGAGAAAACCAGGGGGGTAAAGAGGTGAAGAAAATATTTTGGGGAGAAGTGACCAATATCATATGTATGTAGGATTTTTGATTTCTTGGTATTTGATTCTTGATTCAAGGATGCAAAAGTGTTAGTTTATCATATTGAAGTATTTTAGAAGCAAGGGAGCAAGCAATCTTGGCCTTGGTTGAGGATTTGCTATTTTGCATATTGTGTATGTGAGTGAGAAATGGGTTTTTCCCATTTTCTCCAATTCTTCTCAAATTAGGGTTTGGTGATCTTGATTAGGGTTCACATAACAATGTTTAAACATACCCACACTCATCCTGGCAATTGCACAAAAGAAATTCACTCAAATGCATAAATCTATATGTGGCACTAATATGCATAGAAAAAGTTTTTGTTAATTGTAAATTTTGACTTTGGGGAAATTATCTCTCTTGTTTATTATTGTTGAAACTTGGGATGTTACAATATTAAAACATCAGTACCTTGCAAGCTCTTGGGAATGTGTGAGGCACTAGAAAAGAATTTTGATTGGGTTGTTCCTGAAGATTTGTTTGATGAGAGTAGCAAGCCCAAGACTAATGAAAAGGGAGCCTCTGAAACTCACATAGAAAAGATAATATGCATAGTTGAGAAAACTCCGCACCCCGCTGAGAATGCACCACTCTCCGATAATACTTGATACATACTTTCTGCGCCTAGCTGAAAGGCGTTAAAGAAAAGCGCTTATGGGAGACAACCCATGTTTTTACCTACAGTATTTTGTTTTTATTTTGTGTCTTGGAAGTTGTTTACTACTGTAGCAACCTCTCCTTATCTTAGTTTTGTGTTTTGTTGTGCCAAGTAAAGTCTTTGATAGTAAAGTAAGTACTAGATTTGGATTACTGCACAGTTCCAGATTTCTTTGCTGTCACGAATCTGGGTCTACCTCCCTGTAGGTAGCTCAGAAAATTAAGCCAATTTACGTGCATGATCCTCAGATATGTACGCAACTTTCATTAAATTTGAGCATTTTCATTTGAGCAAGTCTGGTGCCATTTTAAAATTCGTCAATACGAACTGTTCTGTTTTGACAGATTCTGCCTTTTATTTCGCATTGCCTCTTTTGCTATGTTGGATGAATTTCTTTGATCCACTAATGTCCAGTAGCATTATGCAATGTCCAGAAGTGTTAAGAATGATTGTCTCACCTCTGAATATGTTAATTTTTATTGTGCACTAACCCTCTAATGAGTTGTTTCGAGTTTGGTGTGGAGGAAGTTTTCAAGGATCAAGAGAGGAGTATGATGCAACATGATCAAGGAGAGTGAAAGCTCTAAGCTTGGGGATGCCCCGGTGGTTCACCCCTGCATATATCAAGAAGACTCAAGCGTCTAAGCTTGGGGATGCCCAAGGCATCCCCTTCTTCATCGACAACATTATCAGGTTCCTCCCCTGAAACTATATTTTTATTCCATCACATCTTATGTGCTTTGCTTGGAGCGTCGGTTTGTTTTTGTTTTTTTGTTTTGTTTGAATAAAATGGATCCTAGCATTCACTTTATGGGAGAGAGACACGCTCTGCTGTAGCATATGGACAAGTATGTCCTTGGTTTCTACTCATAGTATTCATGGCGAAGTTTCTTCTTCGTTAAATTGTTATATGGTTGGAATTGGAAAATGATACATGTAGTAATTGCTATAAATGTCTTGGGTAATGTGATACTTGGCAATTGTTGTGCTCATGATTAAGCTCTTGCATCATATGCTTTGCACCCATTAATGAAGAAATACATAGAGCATGCTAAAATTTGGTTTGCATATTTGGTTTCTCTAAGGTCTAGATAATTTCTAGTATTGAGTTTGAACAACAAGGAAGACGGTGTAGAGTCTTATAATGTTTTCAATATGTCTTTTATGTGAGTTTTGCTGCACCGGTTCATCCTTGTGTTTGTTTCAAATAAACCTTGCTAGCCTAAACCTTGTATCGAGAGGGAATACTTCTCATGCATCCAAAATACTTGAGCCAACCACTATGCCATTTGTGTCCACCATACCTACCTACTACATGGTATTTTCCGCCATTCCAAAGTAAATTGCTTGAGTGCTACCTTTAAAATTCCATCATTCACCTTTGCAATATATAGCTCATGGGACAAATAGCTTAAAAACTATTGTGGTATTGAATATGTAATTATGCACTTTATCTCTTATTAAGTTGCTTGTTGTGCGATAACCATGTTCACTGGGGACGCCATCAACTATTCATTGTTGAATTTCATGTGAGTTGCTATGCATGTCCGTCTTGTCTGAAGTAAGAGAGATCTAGCACCCTATGGTTAAGCATGCATATGTTAGAGAAGAACATTGGGCCGCTAACTAAAGCCATGATCCATGGTGGAAGTTTCAGTTTTGGACATATATCCTCAATCTCATATGAGAAAATTATTAATTGTTGTTATATGCTTAAGCATAAAAGAGGAGTCCATTATCTGTTGTCTATGTTGTCCCGGTATGGATGTCTAAGTTGAAGAATAATCAATAGCGAGAAATCCAATGCGAGCTTTCTCCTTAGACCTTTGTACAGGCGGCATAGAGGTACCCCTTTGTGACACTTGGTTAAAACAAAGGCATTGTGATGATCCGGTAGTCCAAGCTAATTAGGACAAGGTGCGGGCACTATTAGTACACTATGCATGAGGCTTGCAACTTATAAGATATAATTTACATGATGCATATGCTTTATTACTACCGTTGACAAAATTGTTTCATGTTTTCAAAATCAAAGCTCTAGCACAAATATAGCAATCGATGCTTTTCCTCTATGGAGGACCATTCTTTTACTTTCAATGTTGAGTCAGTTCACCTATTTCTCTCCATCTCAAGAAGCAAACACTTGTGTGAACTATGCATTGATTCCTACATACTTGCTTATTGCACTTATTATATTACTCTATGTTGACAATATCCATGAGATATACATGTTACAAGTTGAAAGCAACCGCTGAAACTTAATCTTCTTTTGTGTTGCTTCAATGCCTTTACTTTGAATTATTGCTTTATGAGTTAACTCTTATGCAAGACTTATTGATGCTTGTCTTGAAGTGCTATTCATGAAAAGTCTTTGCTTTATGATTCACTTGTTTACTCATGTCATATATATTGTTTTGATCGCTGCATTCACTACATATGCTTTACAAATAGTATGATCAAGATTATGATGGCATGTCACTTCAGAAATTATCTGTGTTATCGTTTTACCTGCTCGGGACGAGCAGAACTAAGCTTGGGGATGCTGATATGTCTCCGACGTATCGATAATTTCTTATGTTCCATGCCACATTATTGATGTTATCTACATGTTTTATGCACACTTTATGTCATATTCGTGCATTTTCCGGAACTAACCTATTAACAAGATGCCGAAGTGCCGCTTGTCGTTTCTCGCTGTTTTTGGTTTCAGAAATCCTAGTAAGGAAATATTCTCGGAATTGGACGAAATCAAAGCCCGTGGGCCTATTTTTCCACGAAGCTTCCAGAAGTCCGAAGACGAAACGAAGAGGGCCACGAGGCAGCCAGAGCATAGGGCGGCGCGGCCCCTGCCCCCGGCCGCGCGGCCCTATGGTCCGGCACCTCGCGCCGCCTCTTGACCTACCCTTCCGCCTACTTAAAGCCTCCGTGACGAAACCCCCCGCATCGAGAGCCACGATACGGAAAACCTTCCAGAGACGCCGCCAACGCCGATCCCATCTCGGGGATCCAGAGATCGCCTCCGGCACCCTGCCGGAGAGGGGAATCATCTCCCGGAGGACTCTACGCCGCCATGGTCGCCTCCGGTGTGATGTGTGAGTAGTCTACCCCTGGACTATGGGTCCATAGCAGTAGCTAGATGGTTGTCTTCTCCCCATTGTGCTATCATTGTCGGATCTTGTGAGCTGCCTAACATGATCAAGATCATCTATCTGTAATTCTATATGTTGCATTTGTTGGGATCCGATGAATAGAGAATACTTGTTATGTTGATTATCAAAGTTATATCTACGTGTTGTTTATGATCTTGCATGCTTTCCGTTACTAGTAGATGCTCTGGCCAAGTAGATGCTTGTAACTCCAAGAGGGAGTACTTATGCTCGATAGTGGGTTCATGCCTCGCATTGACACCGGGACAAGGATGAAAGTTCTAAGGTTGTGTTGTGCTGTTGCCACTAGGGATAAAACATTGATGCTATGTCTAAGGATGTAGTTGTTGATTACATTACGCACCATACTTAATGCAATTGTCTGTTGCTTTGCAACTTAATACTGGAGGGGTTTGGATGATAACTTTCAAGGTGGACTTTTTAGGCATAGATGCAGTTGGATGGCGGTCTATGTACTTTGTCGTAATGCCCAATTAAATCTCACTATACTCATCATGATATGTATGTGCATGGTCATGCCCTCTTTATTTGTCAATTGCCCAACTGTAATTTGTTCACCCAACATGCTGTTTATCTTATGGGAGAGACACCTCTAGTGAACTGTGGACCCCGGTCCAATTCTCTTTACTGAAATACAATCTTCTGCAATACTTGTTCTACTGTTTTCTGCAAACAATCATCTTCCACACAATACGGTTAATCCTTTGTTACAGCAAGCCGGTGAGATTGACAACCTCACTGTTTCGTTGGGGCAAAGTACTTTGGTTGTGTTGTGCAGGTTCCACGTTGGCGCCGGAATCCCTGGTGTTGCGCCGCACTACATCCCGCCGCCATCAACCTTCAACGTGCTTCTTGGCTCCTCCTGGTTCGATAAACCTTGGTTTCTTTCTGAGGGAAAACTTGCTGCTGTGCGCATCATACCTTCCTCTTGGGGTTCCCAACGAACGTGTGAGTTACACGCCATCATAATGTAATCAATAACTACATCCTCGGACATAGCATCAATGTTTTATCCCTAGTGGCAACAGCACATCCATAATCTTAGAGGTTTCTCTCACTCCCCCAGATTCACGGAGACATGAACCCACTATCGAGCATAAATACTCCCTCTTGGAGTTACTAGCATCAACTTGGCTAGAGCCTCTACTAATAACGGAGAGCATGCAAGATCATAAACAACACATAGACATAAATTGATAATCAACATAACATAGTATTCTCTATTCATCGGATCCCAACAAACACAACATATAGCATTACAGATAGATGATCTTGATCATGTTAGGCAGCTCACAAGATCCGACAATGAAGCACATAAGGAGAAGACAACCATCTAGCTACGCTATGGACCCATTGTCCAGGGGTAGACTACTCACTCATCACTCCGGAGGCGACCATGGCGGTGTAGAGTCCTCCGGGAGATGAATCCCCTCTCCGGCAGGGTGCCGGAGGTGATCTCCTGAATCCCCCGAGATGGGATTGGCGGCGGCGGCGTCTCTGGAAGGTTTTCCGTATCGTGGCTCTCGGTACTGGGGGTTTCGTGACGAAGGCTATTTGTAGGCGGAAGGGCAGGTCAGGGGGCCACACGAGGGGCCCAGAAGACAGGCCGGCGCGGCCAAGGGCTGGGCCGCGCCGCCCTATCGTCTGGCCGCCTCGTGGCCCCACTTCGTTGACTCTCCGGTCTTCTGGAAGCTTCGTGTGAAAATAGGCCCCTGGGCGTTGATTTCGTCCAATTCCGAGAATATTTCCTTACTAGGATTTCTGAAACCAAAAACAGCAGTAAAGAATCGGCTCTTCGGCATCTCGTTAATAGGTTAGTGCCGGAAAATGCATAAATATGACATAAAGTATGCATAAAACATGTAGATATCATCAATAATGTGGCATGGAACATAAGAAATTATCGATACATCGGAGACGTATCAGCATCCCCAAGCTTAGTTTCTGCTCGTCCCGAGCAGGTAAACGATAACAAAGATAATTTCTGGAGTGACATGCCATCATAACCTTGATCATACTATTGTAAGCACATGTAATGAATGCAGTGATCAAAACAATGTAAATGACACGAGTAAACAACTGAATCATATAGCAAAGACTTTTCATGAATAGTACTTCAAGACAAGCATCAATAAGTCTTGCATAAAAGTTAACTCATAAAGCAATAATTCATAGTAGAGGTATTGAAGCAACACAAAGGAAGATGAAGTTTCAGCGGTTGCTTTCAACTTATAACATGTATATCTCATGGATATTGTCAATGTAAAGTAATATAACAAGTGCAATATGCAAGTATGTAGGAATCAATGCACCGTTCACACAAGTGTTTGCTTCTTGAGGTGGAGAGAAATAGGTGAACTGACTCAACATAAAAGTAAAAGAAAGGTCCTTCAAAGAGGAAAGCATCGATTGCTATATTTGTGCTAGAGCTTTGATTTTGAAAACATATAGAGAGCATAAAAGTACAGTTTTGAGAGGTGTTTGTTGTTGTCAACGAATGGTAGAGGGCACTCTAACCCCCTTGCCAGACAAACCTTCAAAGAGCGGCTCCCATTTTATTTTATTTTTGTGTGGCACTCCTTCAAACCTTTCTTTCACAAACCATGGCTAACCGAATCCTCGGGTGCCTGCCAACAATCTCATGCCATGAAGGAGTGCCTTTTTATTTTAGTTTTATTATGATGACACTCCTCCCCACCTTTGCTTTCTCAAGCCATGGCTAACCGAATCCTTCGGGTGCCGTCCAACAATCACATACCATGGAGGAGTGTCTATTTTTATTAATTAATTTGGGACTGGGAATCCCATTGCCAGCTCTTTTTGCAAATTTATTGGATAAGCGGATGAAGCCACTAGTCCATTGGTGAAAGTTGCCCAACAAGATTGAAAGATAAACACCACATACTTCCTCATGAGCTATTAAACATTGACACAAATCAGAGGTAATAAATTTTGAATTGTTTAAAGGTAGCACTCAAGCAATTTACTTTGGAATGGCGGAAAAATACCATGTAGTAGGTAGGTATGGTGGACACAAATGGCATAGTGGTTGGCTCAAGTATTTTGGATGCATGATAAGTATTCCCTCTCGATACAAGGTTTAGGCTAGCAAGGCTATTTGAAACAAACACAAGGATGAAGCGGTGCAGCAAAACCCACATAAAAGACATATTGTAAACATTATAAGACTCTACACCGTCTTCCTTGTTGTTCAAACTCAATACTAGAAATTATCTAGACTTTAGAGAGACCAAATATGCAAACCAAATTTTAGCAAGCTCTATGTATTTCTTCATTAATAGGTGCAAAGTATATGATGCAAGAGCTTAAACATGAGCACAACAATTCCCAAGTATCACATTATCCAAGACATTATAGCAATTACTACATGTATCATTTTCCAATTCCAACCATATAACAATTTAACGAAGAAGAAACTTTCGCCATGAATATTATGAGTAAAGCCTAAGGACATACTTGTCCATATGCAACAGCGGAGCGTGTCTCTCTCCCACACAATGAATGCTAGGATCCATTTTATTCAAACAAAACAAAAACAAAAACAAACCGACGCTCCAAGCAAAGCACATAAGATGTGATGGAATAAAAATATAGTTTCAGGGGAGGAACCTGATAATGTTGTCGATGAAGAAGGGGATGCCTTGGGCATCCCCAAGCTTAGACGCTTGAGTCTTCTTGATATATGCAGGGGTGAACCACCGGGGCATCCCCAAGCTTAGAGCTTTCACTCTCCTTGATCATGTTGTATCATCTCCCTCTCTTGATCCTTGAAAACTTCCTCCACACCAAACTCAAAACAACTCATTAGAGGGTTAGTGCACAATCAAAATATACATGTTCAGAGGTGACATAATCATTCTTAACACTTCTGGACATTGCACAAAGCTACTGAAAGTGAATGGAATCGAAATATCCATCGAACATATCAAAACAGGCAATGCGAAATAAAAGGCAGAATCTGTCAAAACAGAACAGTTCGTAAAGACGAATTTTATTGAGGCACCAGACTTGCTCAAATGAAAATGCTCAAATTGAATGAAAGTTGCGTACATATCTGAGGATCACTCACGTAAATTGGCATAATTTTCTGAGTTACCTAAAGAGAATGTTTCCCAGATTCGTGACAGCAAAGAAATCTGTTTCTGCGCAGTAATCCAAATCTAGTATGAACCTTACTATCAACGACTTGGCACAACAATGCACAAAACTAAGATAAGGAGAGGTTGCTACAGTAGTAAACAACTTCCAAGACTCAAAATAAAAATAAAGGTACTGTAGTAAAAACATGGGTTGTCTCCCATAAGCGCTTTTCTTTAACGCCTTTCAGCTAGGCGCAGAAAGTGTGTATCAAGTATTATCAAGAGATGGTGCATCTACAGCGGGGTTTGGAGTTTTCTCAACCATGCATAGTGTATTGGATACATAAGTTTCAGCGGCTCCCTTTTCATTAGTCTTGGGCTTGCTACTTTCATCAAACAAATTTTCAGGAACAAGCCAAGCATAGTTATTTTCTAGTGCTTCATGCATTGCTAGGAGCTTACATGGTATTGGTGCTTTAATCTCCCCACCATTATTAACATTATTAGTATACTTAATTCTATCCATATCCATCTTTTCAAGGATACTAACAAAATTGGTATAAGAACCAAGCATCTTATATTTAATAAAGACCTTTCTAGCCTCTCTTGCTATACCACCAAATTCTCTAAGAAGGGTTTCTAAAACAAAATCTTTCTTTTCCCCTTCTTCCATATCACCGAGTGTAAGAAACATGTGTTGGATTATAGGATTGAGATTAACAAATTTAGTTTCCAACATGCGAACTAAAGAAGCAGCAGCAATTTCATAAGTAGGAGCAAGTTCTGCCAAGTGTCTATCTTCAAAATCTTCAACGGTACTAACATGATTGAAAAATTCTTCTATATTATTTCTCCCAATTATAGACCCACGTCCTACCGGTATGTCTTTTACGGTAAAATTAAAAGGAAACATGTTGAAATAAGTAAAGCAAATATAAGTAACTAATTTTTTTGTGTTTTTTCGATATAGCAAACAAGATAGCAAATAAAGTAAAACTAGCAACTAATTTTTTTGTGTTTTGATTTAGTGCAGCAAACAAAGTAGTAAATAAAATAAAGCAAGACAAAAACAAAGTAAAGAGATTGCGATGTGGAGACTCCCCTTGCAGCGTGTCTAGATCTCCCCGGCAACGGCGCCAGAAAAAGAGCTTGATACGCGTACATCACGCGTCCGTTGGGAACCCCAAGAGGAAGGTGTGATGCGTACATCGGCAAGTTTTCCGTCAGTATGAAACCAAGGTTTATCGAACCAGTAGGAGCCAAGAAGCACGTTGAAGGTTGATGGCGGCGAGATGTAGTGCGGCGCAACACCAGGGATTCCGGCGCCAACGTGGAACCTGCACAACACAACCAAAGTATTTTGCCCCAACGAAACAGTGAGGTTGTCAATCTCACCGGCTTGCTGTAACAAAGGATTAGATGTATAGTGTGGATGATGATTGTTTGCAGAGAACAGTAGAACAAGTATTGCAGCAGATTGAATTCGATGTAAAAGAATGGACCGGGGTCCACAGTTCACTAGTGGTGTCTCTCCCATAAGATAAATAGCATGTTGGGTGAACAAATTACAGTTGGGCAATTGACAAATAGAGAGGGCATGACCATGCACATACATGATATGATGAGTATTGTGAGATTTAATTGGGCATTACGACAAAGTACATAGACCGCTATCCAGCATGCATCTATGCCTAAAAATTCCACCTTCAGGTTATCATCCGAACCCCTTCCAGTATTAAGTTGCTAACAACAGACAATTGCATTAAGTATGGTGCGTAATGTAATCAATAACTACATCCTCGGACATAGCATCAATGTTTTATCCCTAGTGGCAACAGCACATCCATAATCTTAGAGGTTTCTCTCACTCCCCCAGATTCACGGAGACATGAACCCACTATCGAGCATAAATACTCCCTCTTGGAGTTACTAGCATCAACTTGGCCAGAACCTCTACTAATAACGGAGAGCATGCAAGATCATAAACAACACATAGACATAAATTGATAATCAACATAACATAGTATTCTCTATTCATCGGATCCCAACAAACACAACATATAGCATTACAGATAGATGATCTTGATCATGTTAGGCAGCTCACAAGATCCGACAATGAAGCACATAAGGAGAAGACAACCATCTAGCTACTGTTATGGACCCATAGTCCAGGGGTAGACTACTCACTCATCACTCCGGAGGCGACCATGGCGGTGTAGAGTCCTCCGGGAGATGAATCCCCTCTCCGGCAGGGTGCCGGAGGCGATCTCCTGAATCCCCCGAGATGGGATTGGCGGCGGCGGCATCTCTGAAAGGTTTTCCGTATCGTGGCTCTCGGTACTGGGGGTTTCGCGACGGAGGCTATTTGTAGGCGGAAGGGCAGATCAGGGGGCCACACGAGGGGCCCAGAAGACAGGCCGGCGCGGCCAAGGGCTGGGCCGCGCCGCCCTATCGTCTGGCCGCCTCGTGGCCCCACTTCGTTGACTCTTCGGTCTTCTGGAAGCTTCATGTGAAAATAGGCCCCTGGGCGTTGATTTCGTCCAATTCCGAGAATATTTCCTTACTAGGATTTCTGAAACCAAAAACAGCAGAAAACAGCAACTGGCTCTTCGGCATCTCGTTAATAGGTTAGTGCCGGAAAATGCATAAATATGACATAAAGTATGCATAAAACATGTAGATATCATCAATAATGTGGCATGGAACATAAGAAATTATCGATACGTCGGAGACGTATCAGAGGACAATAGGTTTTGATAAGGTTTATGAACCTGAGCATAATGATCAGAGTAGCGTAGCATCGGAATTGGTTCCGGAAGCGGCCACGACGATCATGGCTCCCATGACTACAAAGTGTTTTAGCCATGGAGATCGAAGTACATATTGAACCTTGTAGGTATGGTTTACTTTGTGATCAAATAAATGATTTGTGGACAAAGGATTGATTTTGAACAATAATAAACCAACTACAAACAAAGAAGTTATGATGGGCCCTGACTCCGTTGAAATGGCTATACGCCATGAAATCCAAGATAGATAAATACTTTTTGAAAGTAAATAGATCTATAAAATTGATGGACTTGGATGAAATATCCTTGAAGAAGCTCGACTTGTCGAAAAGTTGTTTACGACAAAGTTCAAAGAGTTGACTACGATAAGATTAGATCTTCCGTAGCAATGCTTATAGTCTATGTGGATTATTCTAGTAATCACTACATATTTCTTTTATGAGATATGCTAGTAGGATGGCAAAATACATTACTTATCAGACGTGTGTATTAAAGGTGTATACAAGATACAACCAATTGTTTTGCTAGTCCGTGGAATACTAGATAGGTATACAAACTTCAATTGGATGAAGTGAGTATCACGGAGTTGGAATCTTCACCAGATGAAATAGTCAAAGAGTTTTTGATTTCATCAGAAACGATGAAGAGGCTTGCGTTTGCAAGAAATTAAGTGGGAGCGCTGAGACATATTTATAATACTTTATGTAGATGACATATAGTTGGTTATAAATGATGTAATTATATACTTGATTAAAAAGGTTTCATTGAGAAATTAACTTCGATGAAAGGATATGGACTGAAACAAATTTAGTGTCAAGATATATGAAGATAGATTGAAACACATAATAAGTTTAAGTCAAAGTACATAGAATGGATATTGAAGTAGTTCAATATAGAAATATTAAGAAAATGTTCTTGTCATGTGAAGGTTTAACAAGACTTGAGTGTATCTGACACTCGATGAGTAAAAACACATGAGTGATTTTAGATCATAAATAATATGTACATAATCAGATATCTTGTGCTCTAAAAGGTTAGGAGCATATACCAGAATGATTCATGTGATGATCATTGAAAAACAGTAAGAATATTCTTGAGTACTTAAGAAGAACCAAGAATATATATATATATAGTTTTTGTATGAAGAAATGACAAACAAATCGCTGTAAAGTGTTGCACCGATATTTGTTTTGTCACATATGAAAATAAAATTTCAATATCAAATTAGACTAAGTGTTGTTTAAAAGGTAGCACAATGAGCTAGAAGTTGTCTATGCTAGATTAAGAAGAGTTCTAAATATTGTGATGAATTCTACAAAAGAAGGCAGAGTATGTCATTGTTTTGACAATGACAAAGGATGTTAAGTCAAGAGGTTCTTTTAGAACTTGGTGTAGTTCCGACAGAGTCAGAACTTTGAAGCTATATTGTGTGTGACAATATTAGTGACATATTTCAGACCGCGGAATTAAGGTTCCACCAGAAGACCAAACATATTTAATGCCGACTCATTTGGAAATGAGTGATGCATTGAGACGCAAATGAATTACAAAATACATACGGTTCTGAGCATGTCAGATCCGTTGACTAAAACCTGTCCCGTGAGCAAAACATGATAAAGCACCGGAAGGCCAAGGTGTTATATCTTTACAAATGTAAACTAGATTATTGACTCTAGTGCAAGTGGGAGACTGTTGGAGATATGCCCAAGAGGCAATAATAAAATGGTTATTATAATATCTTTAAGTTTATGATAATGTTTACATACCATGCTATAATTGTATTAACCGAAACATTGATACATGTGTGTTATGTGAACAACAAGGAGTCCCTAGTAAGCCTCTTGTATAACTAGCTTGTTGATTAATAGATGATCATCGTTTCATGATCATGAACATTGGATGTTATTAATAACAAGGTTATGTCATTATGTGAATGATATAATGGACACACCCATTTAAGCGTAGCATAAGATCACGTCATTAAGTTATTTGCTATAAGCTTTCGATACATAGTTACCTAGTCCTTATGACCATGAGATCATATAAATTACTTATACCGGAAAGGTACTTTGATTACATCAAACGCCACTGCGTAAATGGGTGGTTATAAAGGTGGGATTAAGTATCCGGAAAGTATGAGTTGAGGCATATGGATCAACAGTGGGATTTGTCCATCCCGATGACGGATATATATACTCTGGGCCCTCTCGGTGGAATGTCGTCTAATGTCCTGCAAGCATATGAATAAGTTCATAAGAGACCACATACCACGGTACGAGTAAAGAGTACTTGTCAGGAGACGAGGTTGAACAAGGTATAGAGTGATACTGATGATCAAACCTCAGACAAGTAAAATATCGCGTGACAAAGGGAATTGGTATCGTATGTGAATGGTTCATTCGATCACTAAAGTCATCGTTGAATATGTGGGAGCCATTATGGATCTCCAGATCCCGCTATTGGTTATTGGTCGGAGTGAGTACTCAACCATGTCCACATAGTTCGCGAACCGTAGGGTGACACACTTAAAGTTGGATGTTGAAATGGTAGAACTTGAATATGGAATGGAGTTCGAATATTTGTTCGGAGTCCCGGATGAGATCCCGGACATCACGAGGAGTTCTGGAATAGTCCGGAGAATAAGATTCATATATAGGATGTCATTTTATGTGATTTAAAATAATTCGGAAGGTTCTATGGAAGGTTTTAGAAGGTTCTAGAAAAGTCCGGAAGAAACCACCAAGGAAGGCGGAGTCCCGGTGGGACTCCACCTCCCATGGCCGGCCAACCCTAAGGGGGAGGAGTCCCAAGTGGACTCCCCAAAGGGGGCCGGCCACCCCCTCCCAAGGAAGGTGGAACTCCCACCTCTAGTGGGAGTCCTAGCTTGGGTAGGTTTCATGAGTTATGGAAGGTTTTGGTTTGGGGTCTTATTCGAAGACTTGTAGACCAACTCTTGGGTGTTCCACCTATATAATGAGGGCCAAGGGGAGGGGGCCAGCCACCCCAAGACCACAGCCTGGCCGCACCCCCTAAGTGGCCGGCCACCCCCTCCCAAACCTTAGCCGCCCCCCTCTCCTCCATAGCTCCTGCACGCTTAGCGAAGCTCCGCCGGAGTTCTCCACCGCCACCGACACCACGCCGTCGTGCTGTCGGATTCAAGAGGAGCTACTACTTCCGCTGCCCGCTGGAACGGGAGGTGGACGTCATCTTCATCAACAACCAAACGTGTGACCGAGTACGGAGGTGCTGCCCGTTCGTGGCGCCGGTGATCAAGATCTTCTACGCGCTTTTGCAAGCGGCAAGTGAACGTCTACCGCAGCAACAAGAGCCTCATCTTGTAGGCTTTGGAATCTCTTCAAGGGTGAGACTCGATAATCCCCTCGTTTCTACCGTCTTCTAGATTGCATCTTGGCTTGGATTGCGTGTTCGCGGTAGGAAATTTTTTGTTTTCTATGCAACGTTATCCCACAGTTTGTACATATACCAGTATTGTAGTAGCTTAGCAGAACATTAGTCCCCATTAAACATTCATAACAACTCAGTTTGCAGATATAAGTGAAGCACATATTAACTCCTTTCAAATTATAATGCTCATCATTAAACCATCCCAAAGTTGGTAAACCAAAATGTAAGGTCTCAAATTTACTAGCCACGTCATGTTAAATTAAACAATTTTGCAGCAAGTTATTTGGCATAGAATGAATACCAACATTGGAGGTCATATCAAAATGAGAAAGCATATACACAAATTCAGTTTTATTGGAACTATAAGAATCATCACACATGATGCAAACCCTATGTACCATAAAAGCATTGGTGCTGACATACGCCCCAACCAAATTAAAAGTAACATCGGGGGCGTATACACTCTTTAAACAAGGAAGTTCATCAATTTTATGTCTAGCATGTGACAAAGATATAGGTGGATCCATCACAACAGAAAACAAAGAATTAGCATGAGAAATCTTAGCCAACACTTCATTGTTCATAACCTGTTTTATATGATCCATACTAGAGTCATCTTTCAAGTCACAAGGTGCATTATCAGGAGCAAGAATTTCAGTTTGTGCACTCATAGATATGGAAGAATTAACTTGTACAGTAGGTGTACTCAACATAGTTGGTATATCATTTACACAAGTTCCTAACACATGGTCATCATTGGAGACAAAATTCTCCGTTGGTACACTCATATCAATAGAGGAACGAAAAACAGCACATGGTACACACAAATCTGTAGGTCCGTCATAACTAGAGTCAACCAACAGATTGCTAGTCATATCAATGATAATTTCAGTGGGTGCACTCATATTCCAAGACAGATTAAAGTGATCAATTGGTACACCTAACCCAAAATATCTCTTAGCATGTAACTCATTTAGGACACTCGAATTGCTAGATGCATGAATGTCCGCAAAAGAAGCACCCAAAACATTTGTTATTGTAGCATGCAATTCAGTGGGTGTACTTAAATCAATAGAAGAATCTATTTTAGCATTAACAATTTCAGTGGACGCGCACATAGTCAAAGAAGAATTGAAAATAGGACTAATTGCGCTCACAACAACATCAATCTCAGTGGTATGATCACATGATACTTGCAACTCAGTAGTATGATCCTCTAATATAGGTGGTGTAACCAAATTATTTTCTACCTCATCACATAGTATATTAATATCAACATTGCATTCATCAATCTCATGTGGAGAGATAAAATCAGTACCTTTATTTTTACCTTGTGAATCCGGCTCAAAATATGTCGGTGATGACATGTCACAAGTTTGCGGATGTGCGATCCGCACAACAATATTCATGCGTGGAACGTTGGAAGAAATAACCGGTGCTAGTGTGCATGAATTGAAGGCACCGGAATGGTCCAACGTTTTCACCTGTATGTGTTTCTCAAAAGCACAAGCTCGAACATATATACCAATAGTAGTACGAGGAATATACTTAAACATAACCTTAATACCAGGGTTCAAGCCGTTGAAAAACATGTTTCTAGTATTTTCCTCAAAGTCTTTTATATCACAACGGTACATGTAAAATTGAAATTCCTGATAGTAAACATGTACGGTGTTACTGTCACGCCCCGAGATCGGGCCTGGACGAGACAGTCGCCGCGCGCCTATAAACCGAGAGGCTTGTACTCGCGCAAGGCTAAAAATGCAGGCGAAAACCAGCACAGTGGATCTCAAGAAGCTCAACTACACATCTTTTTAGATATTATACAAGAAATACAACTAGATTCTCTTATCCGCTTCCCACCCGCTGGTCCAGCCTAATCTCCGACCGACAAACTCTTCTGCCGCACAACTCTGATAAAAACATTGGAGAGCTAGGGTGAGTACGACAAGTCATACTCAGCAAACCGATTATACACTATCATATAAAATGTAAAATAGAAATGCTTTTCTAAAAACAACAAAAGGTGGTTAAGGTATTAGGCAATTTAAAAAACGCATGGTGCCACACATGAAAGTAAGTTTCCCTACCCGGGAATCACAGGGGTGAAATTCACACTTTTACACTCTGCAAAGGGGTACTCCGACATCGACAGCCTCAACTAGCACCACACAGGCGCTAGAGGAGCAGAGCCCTTTAGCCCACTAGAACCCGGACACCTGACCTACTGATGTTGATTGCTCCTACGGATCCATCATCGACACGTTCAACAACAGGGCCGTTCCTAGAGGAGAACTCAGACAGTCCCATACCTGAACTGTGACCGGTACAATATGTTTACCTTCGTAGCACCAAGTTTTCTCTTATGAAAACAATCTTTTCTCACTTGATCACTTTCTATCAATATTCACGCTAATGCCCGATTCGTACCGGTGACTCCAACAGATCCATCACCGTGTGACGACACCGGCGGATTAGCCCACGAATATCTCCGATACCATCTACCAACTAATGTATCATGTATTTAACAGCAATACATAATCTACAAAAATACATGAAATGGTATAAAACAGCTTGCCTTAAATAAAATATCATCAGCCTTCAAAATAATAACGCAGATCAATATAGAAAACCGGCGATGATATAAACCGATAGCAGTATAAATACTGCTACTTGCCCTATGCATCGGCTCTCCTCTAAAATTCAGCAGCGTCTCCTTCTACATATTTTCAGTGCCTCCAGCAACACTCCTCCAAAACACACAATATTTTGTTGGTCGACCTCTCCCTCTCATCCTCTCAGTGGCTCTATCTTTCACTCTCGCACGCGCTCACTGATTTCTATCTAGTCTCTCGCGTTGTCGGTTCTGGAGTGCAGCTATTTATAGGAGACACCACCGTCAAACAAGCTGAAATATCTTAGCTGCGTGCGTTAAGAAACCAGCTACGTGTTATGCTGCCATTTGATGATCTCTCCTTGGAAGACACGCAGGCGCTGACTCGACTTTACTCAGGACATGCATGAGTCCACGTAGGACTTGGCCGACAAAACCACCACGTACCTGGCACGCTGCAACTCTGGATGCTCGTAACTAAATATCTAGGACTACTACTAGTCTGATTAAGCTTGTACTATGTACACTAGCTAGCACACCACGACAGTACAAGCTCAGATCCATGCTTGCACACTTGCACCGCTTCAACACACTTCTCAGATTAATTATGTAGCTAGTTTTTCTTTTTCACAAAATTAGTCGCTGACTACATACAAACAACACAATACATTATAGGAAATTCTCAAATAGGAAAATCAGCAGACAACACCATATCTTATTTTCTTAATTTCATTTGAAATAAAACATTGTGAGTTTAAACATCATATCACAAATTAATAAATTATTCTAAAAAAATCAGGATATTACAGTTGACGTGGGCATTACCCTTCGGGTAACCGACATTGCCCTATCCTGTACAATCTAACTGGAGGCCCATGAAGCTACTCGATGGCAAGGCGGGCCACTTGGATGGCGCAGCAGAAGATTCCTTGGCAGACAAGACAAGGAAGGAGCCGAACAAGGAAAGTTTAGAGCTAGGACTATTGTAAACCTAGTCGTACCCGGTTGGATCTCTTGAGACCTGGCCTCTTATATAAAAGCCAGGAGAGGGACTACCGAGGGATACAATCAATCATAGCAATCTTAGCCACCAAAAGTCTAGAGCTAGGTCACCGCAACACTTAGCCTCTCGACGAGATCTCAGCCGAACCCTTCGGCACCCCATTGTAACCCAATATTCTTATAATCAAGATCAGACTGGCAAGACGTAAGGGTTTTACCTCATCGAGGGCCCTGAACCTGGGTAAATCGCTCTCCCCGCTTGTCTGTGAACCGATGTCTCGTGTCAGCCTACAGGATTCCATCAACCCTAAGCCCCAATCGGAGGGCATTGCCGAGGAGTACCCTTGACAATTGGCGCCATCTGTGGGAACCCTGTCGGCACAAGATCGGTCATCGGCAGATCCAGTCATGTCATCAGCAGCTTCATCGACGCCATCATCGCCAAGTCTAGGAAGCCCGATCGATTCGGCTCCTACGAATTCACCCCGCACAGCGACTCTTCTTGCTCGACCTTTTCTGATCTACAAGGAAACATGGAGATGACCTTCGGCAGCGTCCACTACAACGTCAACTCGGAAGGATTCCTTCAACTGCTAGAACCACTCGCTTCCAGATCGGTAGGTTCGGGCGCATCGTCATCAGTCGACCTTTCGGCTGGTCTGACGGACTCGACGAATTCGTCTTCACCATCAACTCCTCGTTCGACGTCTTTGATGTCGGTTGGATCCGATAATCCCGCATCTTCGAAGATGACCTCGTACTATTGCTTGAACTGCGACACCAGGCACGGGCTAGGATCAAGCGACACGCCGTTCATCTGCAACGCCCAGTATTTGTCGGGAGAGGACAGTGTCGACAGCATCGTCCAAGGCGCCACCCGGAAAGCGGCACACCACCAGGTTTATGTCGCCAATAACACAGGAAACACAAGGAACATGGGAGATGGAGATCACACCCCCCCGCTCTAGCAGACGAGCAAGTTTTGGAAATAGCGCCAGTAACAACAACAGCGATTACACCATCGCAGAGGAAGAGTGGGAAGCAGCCAAGGCAGCTGTGCTTAACAACACACCGCTCCCCGCAGGAACCTCGGTTGGAACCCTCAACGCTTACCGCTCTATATTGGAGAAAAACCGGGAGCGCCTATCAAAAGAGCAAGCCACTGATGGCGTGTATTTCACACGTTCGTTGGGCAACCCCAAGAGGAAGGTATGATGCGCACAGCAGCAAGTTTTCCCTCAGAAAGAAACCAAGGTTTATCGAACCAGGAGGAGCCAAGAAGCACGTTGAAGGTTGATGGCAGCGGGATGTAGTGCGGCGCAACACCAGGGATTCCGGCGCCAACGTGGAACCTGCACAACACAACCAAAGTACTTTGCCCCAACGAAACAGTGAGGTTGTCAATCTCACCGGCTTGCTGTAACAAAGAGTTAACCGTATTGTGTGGAAGATGATTGTTTGCAGAAAACAGTAGAACAGTATTGCAAGATGATTGTATTTCAGTAAAGAGAATTGGACCGGGGTCCACAGTTCACTAGAGGTGTCTCTCCCATAAGATAAACAGCATGTTGGGTGAACAAATTACAGTTGGGCAATTGACAAATAAAGAGGGCATGACCATGCACATACATATTATGATGAGTATTGTGAGATTTAATTGGGCATTCCGACAAAGTACATAGACCGTCATCCAACTGCATCTATGCCTAAAAAGTCCACCTTCAGGTTATCATCCGAACCCCCTCCAGTATTAAGTTGCAAACAACAGACAATTGCATTAAGTATGGTGCGTAATGTAACTAGTGACTACATCCTTGAACATAGCACTAATGTTTTATCCCTAGTGGCAACAGCACATCCGTAACCTTAGTGGTTCTTGTCACTCCTCCAGATTCACAGAGACATGAACCCACTATCGAGCATAAATACTCCCTCTTGGAGTTACTAGCATCAACTTGGCCAGAGCATCTACTAATAACGGAGAGCATGCAAGATCATAAACAACACATAGACATAACTTTGATAATCAACATAACAAGTATTCTCTATTCATCGGATCCCAACAAACGCAACATATAGAATTACAGATAGATGATCTTGATCATGTTAGGCAGCTCACAAGATCCGACAATGAAGCACAATGGGGAGAAGACAACCATCTAGCTACTGCTATGGACCCATAGTCCAGGGGTAAACTACTCACACATCACTCCGGAGGCGACCATGGCGGTGTAGAGTCCTCCGGGAGATGATTCCCCTCTCCGACAGGGTGCCGGAGGCGATCTCCTGGATCCCCCGAGATGGGATCGGCGGCGGCGGCGTCTCTGGAAGGTTTTCCGTATCGTGGCTCTCGGTACTGGGGGTTTCGTCACGGAGACTTTTTATAGGCGGAAGGGCAGGTCAAGAGGCGGCACGGGGGCCCCACACTACAGGCCGGCGCGGCCAAGGGGGGGGCCGCGCCGCCCTATGGTGTGGCCCCTCCGTGGTCTCTCCTTCGGACTTCTGGAAGCTTCGTGAGAAAATAGGCCCCTGGGCTTTGATTTCGTCCAATTCCGAGAATATTTCCTTACTAGGATTTCTGAAACCAAAAACAGCAGAAAACAAGAATCGCACTTCGGCATCTTGTTAATAGGTTAGTTCCAGAAAATGCACGAATATGACATAAAGTGTGCATAAAACATGTAGATAACATCAATAATGTGGCATGGAACATAAGAAATTATCGATACGTCGGAGACGTATCAGCATCCCCAAGCTTAGTTCTGCTCGTCCCGAGCAGGTAAAACGATAACACAGATAATTTCTGGAGTGACATGCCATCATAATCTTGATCATACTATTTGTAAAGCATATGTAGTGAATGCAGCGATCGAAACAATGTATATGACATGAGTAAACAAGTGAATCATATAGCAAAGACTTTTCATGAATAGCACTTCAAGACAAGCATCAATAAGTCTTGCATAAGAGTTAACTCATAAAGCAATAATTCAAAGTAGAGATATTGAAGCAACACAAAAGAAGATTAAGTTTCAGCGGTTGCTTTCAACTTGTAACATGTATATCTCATGGATATTGTCAACATAGAGTAATATAATAAGTGCAATAAGCAAATATGTAGGAATCAATGCACAGTTCACACAAGTGTTTGCTTCTTGAGGTGGAGAGAGATAGGTGAACTGACTCAACATTGAAAGTAAAAGAATAGTCCTCCATAGAGGAAAAGCATCGATTGCTATATTTGTGCTAGAGCTTTGATTTTGAAAACATGAAACAATTTTGTCAACGGTAGTAATAAAGCATATGCATCATGTAAATTATATCTTATAAGTTGCAAGCCTCATGCATAGTGTACTAATAGTGCCCGCACCTTGTCCTAATTAGCTTGGACTACCGGGTCATCACAATGCATTGTTTTTACCAAGTGTCACAAAGGGGTACCTCTATGCCGCCTGTACAAAGGTCTAAGGAGAAAGCTCGCATTGGATTTCTCGCTATTGATTATTCTTCAACTTAGACATCCATACCGGGACAACAAAGACAACAGATAATGGACTCCTCTTTTATGCATAAGCATATACCAACAATTAATAATTTTCTCATTTGAGATTTGAGGATTGTTGTCCAAAACTGAAACTTCCACCATGGAGCATGGCTTTAGTTAGCGGCCCAATGTTCTTCTCTAACATATGCATGCTTAACCATATGGTGGTAGATCTCTCTTACTTCAGACAAGACGGACATGCATAGCAACTCACATGAAATTCAACAATGAAAAGTTGATGGCGTCCCCAGTGAACATGGTTATCGCACAACAAGCAACTTAATAAGAGATAAAGTGCATAATTACATATTCAATACCACAATAGTTTTTAAGCTATTTGTCCCATGAGCTATATATTGCAAAGGTGAATGATGGAATTTTAAAGGTAGCACTCAAGCAATTTACTTTGGAATGGCGGAAAATACCATGTAGTATAGGTAGGTATGGTGGACACAAATGGCATAGTGGTTGGCTCAAGTATTTTGGATGCATGAGAAGTATTCCCTCTCGATACAAGGTTTAGGCTAGCAAGGCTTATTTGAAACAAACACAAGGATGAACCGGTGCAGCAAAACTCACATAAAAGACATATTGAAAACATTATAAGACTCTACACCGTCTTCCTTGTTGTTCAAACTCAATACTAGAAATTATCTAGACCTTAGAGAAACCAAATATGCAAACCAAATTTTAGCATGCTCTATGTATTTCTTCATTAATGGGTGCAAAGCATATGATGCAAGAGCTTAATCATGAGCACAATAATTGCCAAGTATCACATTACCCAAGACATTTATAGCAATTACTACATGTATCATTTTCCAATTCCAACCATATAACAATTTAACGAAGGAGAAACTTCGCCATGAATACTATGAGTAGAAACCAAGGACATACTTGTCCATATGCTACAGCGGAGCGTGTCTCTCTCCCATAAAGTGAATGCTAGGATCCATTTTATTCAAACAAAACAAAAAACAAAAACAAACCGACGCTCCAAGAAAAAGCACATAAGATGTGATGGAATAAAAATATAGTTTCAGGGGAGGAACCTGATAATGTTGTCGATGAAGAAGGGGATGCCTTGGGCATCCCCAAGCTTAGACGCTTGAGTCTTCTTGATATATGCAGGGGTGAACCACCGGGTGCATCCCCAAGCTTAGAGCTTTCACTCTCCTTGATCATGTTGCATCATACTCCTCTCTTGATCCTTGAAAACTTCCTCCACACCAAACTCGAAACAACTCATTAGAGGGTTAGTGCACAATATAAATTGACATATTCAGAGGTGACACAATCATTCTTAACACTTCTGGACATTGCATAATGCTACTGGACATTAATGGATCAAAGAAATTCATCCAACATAGCGAAAGAGGCAATGCGAAATAAAAGGCAGAATCTGTCAAAACAGAACAGTTCGTATTAACGAATTTTAAAATGGCACCAGACTTGCTCAAATGAAAATGCTCAAATTGAATGAAAGTTGCGTACATATCTGAGGATCATGCACGTAAATTGGCTTAATTTTCTGAGCTACCTACAGGGAGGTGGACCCAGATTCGTGACAGCAAAGAAATCTGGAACTGTGCAGTAATCCAAATCTAGTACTTACTTTTCTATCAACGGCTTAACTTGGCACAATAAAACACTAAACTAAGATAAGGAGAGGTTGCTACAGTAGTAAACAACTTCCAAGACACAAAATAAAAAAGAAAGTACTGTAGGTAAAAACATGGGTTGTCTCCCATAAGCGCTTTTCTTTAACGCCTTTCAGCTAGGCGCAGAAAGTGTGTATCAAGTATTATCGAAGGGTGATGCATTCTCAGCGGGGTGTGGAGTTTTCTCAACTAGGCATAGTATATTGGATACATAAGTTTCAGCATCTCCCTTTTCATTAGTCTTAGGCGTGCTACTCTCATCAAACAAATTTTCAGGAACTAGCCAAGCATAGTTATTTTCTAATGCATCATTCATAGCTAAGAGCTTACATGGTATTGGTGCTTTTATCTCCCCTCCATCATCAATATTATTAGTGTATCTTATTCTATCCATATCCATCCTTTCAAGGAGACTAACAAAATTAGTAGGAGAACCAAGCATATTAAATTTAGCAAACACCTTTCTAGCTTCTCTTGCTAGACCACCAAATTCTCTAAGAAGGGTTTCTAATACAAAATCTTTCTTTTCCCCCTCTTCCATATCACCAAGTGTGAAAAACATGTGTTGGATTATAGGATTAAGATTAACAAATTTAGTTTCCAACAGGCGAACTAAATGCGCAGCAGCAATTTCATAAGTAGGCGCAAGGTCTACCAAGTGTCTATCTTCAAAATTTTCAATAGTACTAACATGATTGAAAAATTCTTCTATATTATTTCTCCCAACTATAGACCCACGTCCTACCGGTATGTTTTTTGTGGTAAAATTAAAAGGAAACATGATGAATAAAGTAAATGCAAGTAAACTAATTTTTTTGTGTTTTTGATATAGCAAACAAGATAGCAAATAAAGTAAAACTAGCAACTAATTTTTTTGTATTTTGATTTAGTGCAGCAAACAAAGTAGTAAATAAAACTAAGCAAGACAAAAACAAAGTAAAAAGATTGAGAAGTGGAGACTCCCCTTGCAGCGTGTCTTGATCTCCCCGGCAACGGCGCCAGAAATTTAGCTTGATGGCGTGTATTTCACACGTTCGTTGGGCAACCCCAAGAGGAAGGTATGATGCGCACAGCAGCAAGTTTTCCCTCAGAAAGAAACCAAGGTTTATCGAACCAGGAGGAGCCAAGAAGCACGTTGAAGGTTGATGGCAGCGGGATGTAGTGCGGCGCAACACCAGGGATTCCGGCGCCAACGTGGAACCTGCACAACACAACCAAAGTACTTTGCCCCAACGAAATAGTGAGGTTGTCAATCTCACCGGCTTGCTGTAACAAAGAGTTAACCATATTGTGTGGAAGATGATTGTTTGCAGAAAACAGTAGAACAGTATTGCAGTAGATTGTATTTCAGTAAAGAGAATTGGACCGGGGTCCACAGTTCACTAGAGGTGTCTCTCCCATAAGATAAACAGCATGTTGGGTGAACAAATTACAGTTGGGCAATTGACAAATAAAGAGGGCATGACCATGCACATACATATTATGATGAGTATTGTGAGATTTAATTGGGCATTACGACAAAGTACATAGACCGTCATCCAACTGCATCTATGCCTAAAAAGTCCACCTTTAGGTTATCATCCGAACCCCCTCCAGTATTAAGTTGCAAACAACAGACAATTGCATTAAGTATGGTGCGTAATGTAACTAGTGACTACATCCTTGAACATAGCACTAATGTTTTATCCCTAGTGGCAACAGCACATCCGTAACCTTAGTGGTTCTTGTCACTCCTCCAGATTCACAGAGACATGAACCCACTATCGAGCATAAATACTCCCTCTTGGAGTTACTAGCATCAACTTGGCCAGAGCATCTACTAATAACGGAGAGCATGCAAGATCATAAACAACACATAGACATAACTTTGATAATCAACATAACAAGTATTCTCTATTCATCGGATCCCAACAAACGCAACATATAGAATTACAGATAGATGATCTTGATCATGTTAGGCAGCTCACAAGATCCGACAATGAAGCACAATGGGGAGAAGACAACCATCTAGCTACTGCTATGGACCCATAGTCCAGGGGTAAACTACTCACACATCACTCCGGAGGCGACCATGGCGGTGTAGAGTCCTCCGGGAGATGATTCCCCTCTCCGACAGGGTGCCGGAGGCGATCTCCTGGATCCCCCGAGATGGGATCGGCGGCGGCGGCGTCTCTGGAAGGTTTTCCGTATCGTGGCTCTCGGTACTGGGGGTTTCGTCACGGAGACTTTTTATAGGCGGAAGGGCAGGTCAAGAGGCGGCACGGGGGCCCCACACTACAGGCCGGCGCGGCCAAGGGGGGGGCCGCGCCGCCCTATGGTGTGGCCCCTCCGTGGCCCCTCTTCGTCTCTCCTTCGGACTTCTGGAAGCTTCGTGAGAAAATAGGCCCCTGGGCTTTGATTTCGTCCAATTCCGAGAATATTTCCTTACTAGGATTTCTGAAACCAAAAACAGCAGAAAACAGCAACTGGCACTTCGGCATCTTGTTAATAGGTTAGTTCCAGAAAATGCACGAATATGACATAAAGTGTGCATAAAACATGTAGATAACATCAATAATGTGGCATGGAACATAAGAAATTATCGATACGTCGGAGACGTATCAGCCACCCTCGAGAGACGCATGTCCGCTGCAGACCAATCTAGTGAACGACGAAGGGGCTCACGAGGAAGCGCCTCTCGAAGCATTCAAGGAGCAGGCAAGCATCGATCAAGGCTATCCAGACTTTCGGAAGATGACGCCAGAGAAATAACGTCAAATCTGACCAAGTCCTTCATGACCACGGATACCGCGGGCATGCCACGGCCAAAAACCGTCACGGGAGCAACTGCCAACCTGGCAGCATACCTCATCAATCAGCGCCCTGAAGGATCTATGGCCCAAGCCCATCGGGGTGCCCTAGAAAGTCTCGCAATATTAGGGGACAACCTGATCCCGCGGAAGGAGAAAACCACGTTACAGGCCAGCGGCTCAAAACATCATGCGAGAGATGCTCGAGATGAGATCACCCAGAGTAGAATCGACAAAGCAAGACGGCGACGCGCCGCCAGGGAGGAATATGACAGCGATTCTTCGGATGAAAGCCAGGAGAACGACGGCGAGTTAAGGGGAGCCGATTGCCTAAGCTACAAAATCCGTGAGGCGATGCCTCCCAAGAAGTTCAAGCCCACCCCTACTGACGCCGCCAAATACGATGGACAGCAGGAGCCGAGGTCCTGGATAGACGACTACTTGCAGACTGTGATTCTGCATAAGGGAAATCAGATAGCAGCAATGCAATGCTTGCAGCTTTACCTGAAGGATTCAGCGCGAGCTTGGCTAAGAGGCCTGCCGAAGGGTTCCATCAAATCATGGGACGACCTAGTAGATGCTTTCGTCGCCAATTTCCAAGCAACATACAAATGGCCTGTCGGGATTGAGGAATTACGGCACTACCAGCAAAAGCAGAAGGAATCGATGCGCGCATACATCGGGAGATTCACCAAACTCTTAAACGTTGCCGAAGATGGCTCTGTCGACAGAGCAATCGATGCTTTCAGCGACGGCATCCGACGTGAAAGTTACATAGAGGAACTCGGACGCAAAAAGGCAAAAACTATAACCAAGTTAATGGAAATCGCCAACAGCTGGGCTGATGGCGAGGACAAAGTACGAAGGCCGCGACAGCGCAGTGACGACGAAGACGACGACCAGCCGAAGCATGACTCGGGTGGACGAAGAGATCGCCATAAGAAAAGGAAAAACCGCAGTTACGATGATAGTAACCTGGTAGCCGCAGGATACTCTGATCGGCAGGACGATCGGTACGACGACAGACGAGACGATCGGTAGGACGGCAATCGGAACAACTCTGGAAACCGCGGCAACTACAAACCACGACCACAGAGGACTCCCGAGTTGCCCTTCGCCGAACAGATAAACGCTCCTTGCTACTTGCACTCGTACGTCGACTCCAAGGACAACAAAACGAAGTCAAGCCACTTGCTCAGAGATTGTAGGCAGTTCATTGAAATGCAGAAACTCATCCAGCAGCAGCCACAGCCGCCACCACCACCACCCCCACCACAGCACCAGGTCCAGCTGGCTCAGCCTCACCAACCAAATGAGGCATTTCCACCACCACGTGGGCAGATGAGCATGATCCACAGGACATGTGTTTCAAGAAGAGAAATGAAGAAGCTCACCCGAGAAATCAATCTGGCAGAAAGTATCATGGCGAACATCCCTGAGTATGTCGAGTGGTCGTCTCAGAACATTACGTTCAGCCGAGCAGATCACCCGATGACCATACCAAAACCAGGACCCGCTGCCTTAGTAGTCGAGGCGCAAATCGGGGGCTTCAAGATGAGCAAAGTCTTCATGGATGGTGGAAGCGGACAAAACCTGACATTCGTCGACACAATCAAAAGTATGGGGGTAACCATGAGAATGCTAGAAGATACAGACACTTGTTTTCATGGGATTCTCCCCACTTCACCGGCGTAATCTCTTGGCAAAGTTTACCTGAACGTCGTCTTTCGCAAACCCGACAACTTCAGGAAGGAAAAGATCGAGTTTGAAGTCGTGAACTGGGAATCATAGTATCACGCTATACTCGGAAGACCGGCTTATGCCAAGTTCATGGCTGTACCGCACTACGCATACCTCAAGCTGAAAATGCCTGGGAGCAACGGGACAAACATCACAGTCTATGGAAGTTTCTCACGCTCAGACAATTGTGATCGCGACTTTCAGAGGATTGCTGCAAAGTTTGGGTTAAAATAGGAAATCACCGATCTTCCTCCCAAGTCATCATCACGCGATAACAAGGAAGAAAAACACGTCAGGGAAACGAAGAAGAAGCCAGCCGACCTTACCCCAGAAGCTTCGGCAGCTGATGGCCCAGCAGTCATAGGAGAAAGCAAGACACTGGCAGTCACCGTTGAGACCCCTAGTGAAGTCAACGACGCTTCAAAAACCGCTAACGTGGTGGACAAGCTGGAAGATAAGAAGAACCCTTTCCTTGCTTAGGCGGATGAGTTGTATTTAGTTTTCCTTTTCTTCTCGACAGGGCCTCCTTTTTCGCCCTTTAGTCCCGTTCTTATCTTATTAATGAAAACTCAAGTCTTGATTCCTTGAAAAGCATTGCAGTAATTCGGAGCACCTGAACCGCATCATCGTAAACCGTGCTTACGCCTCTCGGCAAACGATGGTGCAACGAAGTACGCGGTAAAAGATTGTGCTCCAAAACAAAGCCTCTGAAACTACGAGTGCTAATGGATGCAAAACAAACAAGGACGTTGTCTTTTTCCCTCTGCTATAGATGCCTCTACGAGCGCCGTAAATAGCAAGAGTCTGGAAATACGTATAAAACAACCCACGTTCGATATTTTCCTTATGGAAATATCAAAGAACAACGGGCTCATCGGCAGAGTTAGTGCTCCCGATACATTCGGGAGCTGCTGCCAAGAACATACATCGGTTGAAAGCAAAGTTGCACATACAACGGGTTTAGCAAGACCTGCAACACTAGCTGATCACTCCCATAATTTCTTGACCAACGAATACACATATGCTTCAACGGGCAATTAAGATTTGCTCCTTCAAAATTCGCCAACGGCATTGACACGGTAAAAGTGCATATACATGTACCTACCGAAAAATAATTTTCAACTTTACAATCCAAATGCTTGGATGAAGTAGCCAAATTACATTTTTACAATAAAAACTTGACCCTGAACTACTCTTGCGGAGTTTCTTTTTCCTCAGGTACCTTCAAACTCTCCTCAAGCTTGTCGACAATTATATTGGCAGACAACATTACCTTCGGGTACAGCGCCTCCAAATCACCAACCGCATTGGCAATAGTCAGCAAATTTGCCGAAGGATAATGAGCAAGGTCGAGGGCAAGTGTAAATCTGGATCCTGCAAAAACTTGAGCCCGCACCAAGTCTCGAATCTTCTTGGTATTTCTAAATTCAGACATCAGAGTCAACAGTGTAGGAGGGACCGCGTTCAAGGGGAACATCGTCCTCCAAATTACTCTAAAGCCCTTGTAGCACTTGTCGAAGAAATGGTGGACTTGCTGGACCCGATCTTGGAACTGTGCGACAGTCGAAGCTTTCGAGTGCTCCCTCCAGAAAATCTCCTCGGCTGATGACAGCTGGGTCAATGTGTTCACGCGCTCGTGAATCCCCTTGTTCTCCTCAGCACGGTTCAAAGCTATGACTAGCAAAGGAATCAACGGAAGATCGGAAATGCATTTCTGACAAAGAATAATAAGCACAAGGACCAGAGAACTTACAGTTCAAGCTTTCGGTGGCCTTATGCAGCTCAGTAAGAGCATATCGCTCTACGTCGGCTGCAATCTCGCCCTTCTTCTTGATGATGGCAGCCAAGGCATAGGTATTGCGCAAGTCCTTTTCCAGTTGCGCAATCCGATCCTTCATACGCTGGATTCGATCATCTTCAGAAAGAGCACCCGAAGAATCATCGACAAACGGAGGCACTGGGAAAACCTGCAAAAACAGCGTCAAAGGTATGACAGATCGCATCGGTTCAGCATTGGAAGTCACTCCCATCGGGAGAGTGCAAGTAAAGATGCCATAACAAGAGGGTACTAGCAACATTGCCAGCACAGAATTTATTACAACCACAAGTTTTACAACAGAACATTGTTTCACATCAATTCAAAAAGGAGTTTGTTACAAGAATCAAGGGGCTTGGGTCTGGGTCGATAAACTTGGGCCAGCCGATGTTTTCTTTAATGAAACCAGCTCAAGGAGCTAGCGTGCACACTTAAGAGCTGACGTTTTGAAGATGCTTAAATCAATAAACTGCCCATCTTGATCTTTCGGTAGCTCCCTAGACATCTCCTCAATATCGGCCTTGAAGCCATGACCCATCATAAGTTGGAAGGCTAGGAGGGCACCATAGGTACGCGAAGTGCGTCTGAATACCTCGATAACCCCCTTGGTGTCGACTGCGAAGGCATCGATCAGCTGCCCCAGAGTCTTGTCTTGACTGATCTTGGGGAAGATCATCGAGTGCATCCGCGCCATGGCACCTTTGCCCTTATCAAGGAGCTCCCGTGTAAGCTGGTGTGCGGCAAGAGTCATTGACACACTGTTTGCGGAGAGTTGTTTGGACTTTTATCCAAGGCATCGGCAGGGATGTTAGCGGCCTCTGCAAGGGAATGAAATGGGAAAGATTGCTATCAAAGGATCGAATTTGCAAAGTGATAATCGACAGGGAAGCATAAAAGGAATTACCAAGCAAAGCCAAGGAAGACTCGCGAAGAAGATCATCTTTTTCAGCCGCCCGAGCCTCGGCGACCAGCCTAGACACCTCCTCCTCCTTCAGCTTCTCCTTCAGCCTACCGAGTTCCTCCTTCAGGGAGTCGACTTCTTGGCGAGCTGCGGCGGCTATTTTGATTGCGCCTTCCAATTTCGAGGAAGAAGATTTAACTTCCTTCTGCAGCCGAACCTTGTCTGCCTCCAGGGAAGTAAATTGGGAGGCGAAGGCCCCCAAAGAAGATATAACGCCCCGCAGATCCTTAAGGAAAGGGGAAAAATAGATGTTTGACGAAGAATCATTAATCAAGGCACACTCAAGGAAATTCGCGTTGCGGTCGAGAAAGACTTACAGGTTTTCCTGAAGGAGGGGTCATGGCAGCAGCAGTCGAAGGGATATCCTTCCCCCTAGAAAGGGAGGAAGCAGTCGATACCTGGGCCGCGGGGGCTGCAGTAGGAGCCGAAGCTTCGGAAGCTGCGACATCCGGCAGAACGGCGCCAGATTTGGATTTCTTAGACGGAGGCTCGACGAAACCTTCGTCACGACAAAAGGGAATGGTTGGCAAGAGTTATGAAAGAAATGCAAATGATAAAGGCAAAATACGAATTCTAGGGAAAATGCACTTACAGGTCAAAGAGATCATCTTCGTCGGCAAAGCCGCCGGTTGATCTCTTCGCGGGTGAAGCTCTAGCCTCCTCCACAGCTGCATTAACAAAGGCATCATGATCAGCGTCGTCATCGCGCACTGATCCCGCTGTGTCGCAAGTATCATTGGCTGGGGGAGGAAGATCGGTGTAGATAGCCTCAGAATCTATCGGATCATCGTGTTCGTTCTTTGGGCTCATGTACTCGGCAGTATGAAAATCAACAGGGGCTGAGGAACCTCTTCCCTCGGAAGTTTCGTTTGGTAAATCATGCAAGTTTTCAGAAACTATGGGGATCTACCGAAGAAAAGAACAAATAAGAACAATAGTAGTTGTGTCGACAAAGTGGGACAAGGTAATAAGAGTATGAGAAGGAAAATTTACCTCTGTCAGCGGATGATCGGCATCAAGAGGAGAGTAAGAAGATAACAACGGGATTGAGTCTTCCTGACTAAAGAGAGTGAGACGTCGAACTTCATCAAGCAGCTCCTTTTTCGATAGTTCAGCGATGTTTATCCTGGTTTCATCCTTTGGACCCGAATACAACCACATCGGACGAACCCTGGCCATGACTGGCTGGACTCGATGTTTCAAGAACACCGCGGCCACCTCTGTGCCGATCATGGTTTGGCCATCGGCTTCTTTAATCCAAAGGAATTTGGCAAATAACTCATCGGCTGTTGTCCTTTCATCGGGAGAGAGGATATTCTTCCAAGAATGCTTAGGCTTGGCCTCAAGGACGTCGGCAAAGCAAGGAAGCTGGGACTCGGTTGTTGAGGAATCCTTAACATAAAACCATTTCAGTCTCCATCCTTGCACGGATTCTCTCATTGGGAAACTGAAATAGTTGACTTCTGAACGGACAACAAACCCCACTCCCCAATGACAAAGGGTCCATTGCTACTGCTGTATCTCTTTACGAAGAAAATTTTCTTCCACAACCCAAAGTGAGGCTCGATGCCCAAGAACGCCTCGCAAAGGGTGATGAACACAGCAACGTGGAGGATTGAGTTAGGGGAGAGTTGCCACAGTTGGATTTCGTAAGTCCGCAGAAGACGATGAAGGAACTCGTGAGCAGGAAGCGAGAGACCCCGATACAAGAACGACAAGAACATCACGATAAAAACAGCAGGAGGATTGGGCCGAGAGATCGCACCTGGGAGAATCACATTCCCCTCATCGGAGGAGATTAGCCCAAGGCTTCGGGCCCTCTTATCATCATGCTTTGTGATGGAGGACGCTAGCCAATCTCCGGGTTTGGCTGCGGCTACCGAGCTTGGCGGCGCTGGCGGCGCCGGAGCTGGGGGAGGAGCATCTGGAGCGCTCCTCTTCGGAAGATTCGAGGAGGCCTTGGCGGCGGCGCCACCGCTCGTGGAGCTGGCGACGGTAGCGAGGTTCTTCTTCTTCACCATCGCAAGATCTGGAAAAGATCTAAAAACGGTGGTGGCGGCGCAACGGTTATGAAAGAGAGAGGTAGAAGAAGAACAGGAGGATGCTGCAATGATATGAGAGAATGCTAAGGATTTTGTTCTGAGAGATTTTAAGTAGGGGAGAACTTGAGGATTGTGTGGGCACGTGTCATTGCTTCCAGTTCATTAAGATGACCCTCTCTCCGTTGTTGAGCGTGGAAATCGAGGAGGCGCCTTGGTAACCGTGCGAGAAAGGAGGATATTACTTAAAAACAGAGCAAGGCAGAGGTAGGATGGGCCCAATGGGTCGTGTCCTATCAGTCAAAATCAAAGTATCAATAACGTCATCAGTGACGTCGTAAAGATCGCTCGAAGCATTCGAAGGAATATAAAAGATGTCGGATGATGGACTTGAGTCTACGTACGGATTGCGAGCATCTGCACCTAGACTCGGGGGCTACTCCCATCGGGAGCGCTGGACGCGCACCCGATAACTTGAGGACTCGAAGATATTCGTGTGAAGAAACAATTGGAGAAAAAAGATGGAATGCTCAGCTCGAGTCTGCACCCGATTGCAAGTACCCGCGCCCAGACTCGGGGGCTACTCCATCGAGAGCACTGGACGCGCACCCGACAGAACTTTTTTGCACTCCAGGATCATGCCCGGGGACTTGATTCTGCGTAGGGTAACGTTGTTTTGCCATCGGCAGTTAACCAGCAAAAGTTGGGCACGTTACTCATTATCCCTTACGCATTGAAAAGTTATTGAAGAATACAAGCCTCGATACAAATGTATCGGATGACCCATGAAGACTTGCAGAAAAACTTTGGCAGAGTAAAAACGTTCGAGAGGTAAAACTTGAGTCTACGCACGGATTGCAAGCATCCGTACCTAGACTCGGGGGCTACTCCCATCGGGAGCGCTCGACGCGCACCCGATAGAAGAAGATGATGCTGATTCAAAGTGGTCAAGAACAATCAAGGAGAAGAACGTTAGGTGGAGGCATGCTTTAGTCTCTACCCGAACTATCTTCGGCTAGACACTCGGGGGCTACTGATGTGGGCATTAGCCTTCGGGTAACCGACATTTCCCTATCATGTACAATCTAACTGGAGGCCCATGAAGCTACTCGATGGCAAGGCGGGCCACTTGGATGGCGCAACAGAAGATTCCTTGGTGGACAAGACAAAGACGGAGCCGAACAAGGAAAGTTTAGAGCTAGGACTATTGTAAACCTAGTCGTACCCGGTTGAATCTCTTGAGACCTGGCCTCTTATATAAAGGCCAGGAGAGGGACTACCGAGGGATACAATCAATCATAGCAATCTTCGCCACCAAAAGTCTAGAGCTAGGTCGCCGCAGCACTTAGCCTCTCGACGAGATCTCAGCCGAATCCTTCGGCACCCCATTGCAACCCAATATTCTTATAATCAAGATCAGACAGGCATGACGTAAGGGTTTTACCTCATCGAGGGCCCCGAACCTGGATAAATCGCTCTCCCCGCTTGTCTGTGAACCGATGTCTCGTGTCAACCTATAGGATTCCATCAACTCTAAGCCCCAATCGGAGGGCATTGTCGAGGAGTACCCTCGACAACAGTTACTACCTTATTCTAACCGTTTGAGTCTGCGGATCATTTCACGTTGATGAGAAAGAGGCACAAATCTATGTCGCAAAGCAGAATTTAAGTCTCCCCAAGTAGTAGGTTTATTATCAACGGTTTCTTTATAAGTCATATCCCACCAAATGGAAGCAAAACCCGTGAAAAATCTAGCAGCAGCTCTTACTTTCTCATGTTCAGTAAAATCATGGCATCCAAAAATATTGTCAACTTCAAACTCCCAATCAAAATAAGCATCCGTATTATATCTACCCTCATAAACTGGTAAAGAAATAACCTGATCATGATCTCCAATAAATGGTCGCACGTGCATCTCCATGTTCGTCATGGTCTTCGGGTCACGGATTGGTCCTCAATTCCTGGCATGGTTAGTACCCAAAAATTACAAGTGTATATGCCTACAAGCTACGTAAATACGGTGGTATCACGCGCATTCGTGAAGCAAAATACAAAGCTCTTACAAGTTCTTACCAAACAGGAGGAAGGTGATATGGCAACCAACAAGGATCAGCGTCTTCAAAGATTGCCAAAGCGATTACCAGGTGTCGACACAGTGCACGTGGAGAAATCTGTGGAGCTCTGGGAAGGCAAAGTATAATGATATGGTGACAAAATAATCAAATCAGCTATGCAAATTGAGTAAATGCTCAACGACGGTACTGTGCTGGTCCTAGGCTAGATCATATTAGAGACGCGAGCCTAAATCACCAACGAGATCACGGCTCGACAAAAAATGCAAGAGGCAGCTAAACTAGCGCTGGAGGATAGAGACACCTATGGTAAAGCGCCCAGTTCTTTTTTTTTTTGACTCAATCCTGGCGCTAGAGGGTAGAGGTCTCTATGGACGGGCGACCAGATTTTTTTTTTTGGAATCTAACTTGGCACTAGACCATAGAGGTCTCTATGGTAGGGCGCCGAGATTTTTTTCTTTTTTAAAAATCTACCTTGGCGCTTGACCATAGAGGTCTCTATGGTAGGGCGCCCAGAATTTTTTTTCCGCGGAATCTACCTTGGCGCTAGACTACAGAGGTCTCTATGGTCGGACGCCCAGAAATTTTTTTTTGCAGCTAGATTGCTATCGGGATTCCGACGGAAAACGCAAAATTAACCAAGAAAACGGATCTAAAACCCGAAGAAACTCTGAAACGAAGATCAAGAAAGACCCTACTATGATAGGAAGAAAATGGGCACAATAAGGAGTTGATGGCAGATGTGGCGGAAGTGTATGGTGGCGGTGATATGGCGAGGATTGCAAGCGGAGATGGTGTGGCAGCGACGTGACTACTATGACCAAAACTCGAAACTCTAACGACTCTAGGTACTAAGACCAGCACGCGACACGACGATTGTAGACGAAGACTCAAAAAGCAAAAACTGAAAAGATAATGCAATGGCTTGGCAGGGGCTATGGGACGGATGATCTAAACCTAATATATTTTCTGCTTTTTCGTTGGTTTTAGGTATGAAGGCGATGCAATCTACACTAGGAAAACTGTAAAATCTCACCGAGCAAAGCTCTGATACCACTTGATAGGGCAAAGGTGGCCGATCTTTCGATGAGACGTGGATAATTCAATTTGTTGGTGGAGTTCGTGCTTGACGATCCGACTACACGTGCAAAGCTCGTGCGCCAATGCAATCGCTAGAACAATCTCCGGGAGTTACTGATCTTGCAGATGCGCGATCAGTATGACCAGCAAGGGTCTTAATTCCTACCTGAAATCGAGAACAAGTAAGAACTAAAGATGCAATCAGAATATTGCGAATAGAGATGAAAGCTTGATTGATAATGGTGGGATTCTGAATAGTCGGTCTTGTTCTGGACGTTGGCCTCAAAAGAAGTACACGTAGTTGCAGCAATTGGCTAACTTTTAATCTAATCAAAATCCAAGTTCTAATGACGACTACAGAGGGATATATATGGGGGAAGTGAAGAGATTTTCGTCCAACCAGCTAGGGTTGGCCAAAAACACCCCTAAATGGGCCTTCCTCCACTTATATGGCCTCTTAAAATCCCCTACAATATCTAATCCAAAAATACATGGGCCTGGCCTATTAAATAAGGTGACGCAGCACGAAAAATAACTCTTTGGATGAATTTTATGATGGAGCAACTTGTATAATTCATCCAAACTTCGTTGCTTCACTATGGTGGCTTCAATGTTATGAAATCCTCGCTTGCAACGCCATCCTGAATTCTTGCAGGTCTACTACCATCTCCATGCACGTTCCTAATCCAATGCTTGGCATCCATGCTAGATCCATTCCTAAATAATATAAATACATTTGATTTAGGCAGCATCATATTCTCATATATATTAGGAAGGATTCCTAGTAACGAAGGTACCTGAGATGTGGTTGTAGGAGTATTGGTTGTATGTATCATAGTGATGTCCTCATCATCCTCCCCTTCTTGAATTGAAGTCGTCCTCGATGTAGTCTCATCTTTTTCACCAAGATATGTTTTCAAATCGGAAGTTGTGATGTCCTCATCATACTGCTAATACCTCTAATAAGAACATACATCAACACTAATAAAAATGTCATTGAATGACTAGATAGATTGTAGAGGCATTTGTGCCAATGTTTATCATCAACAACATATAGCTAGAAAGAGAAGGAGCGGGAGAAAGTGGTGGCCCGTGACTTAGGTGGCAACAAAATAACATGCCGATACTGGCACGTGGGCCATAAGAGTCAGTTTTCCTGTCACAAATGCATGTTATTTTCCCGCTGACATACACGCACATACACTCATCCCTATGAACGCACACACGCACACACTACCCTATGAGCACCCCCGGAAGACTGAGCCAGCGGATTAGATAGATATTGAAATTGATGAAGTCACCACAGACGCCTCGCTGTCTCCCGTCGCCTCCCACTAAATGAATATTCCGCTTTTTATGAGACACACAGATGTCAAAACTAGGTTTGATCTCTGGTGGGCTAGGGGTAGACCGACCTCCTAAGAGCATCTCCACCGGCGGCCCCAAATAGTTGCCGGCAGAGGCGCCGACACTTTCGTATGGGGGGGCGTCGGCACTGCATCCTCTATTTAGGGGTGCTGTTCCCACACCGGCGCCCCAAACCGGCGGCCCTGATAGATGATTTGAATTAAAATCTCAAATAAAAGCATATAAATTCGAATAAAGAGAAGAAATATTCCACAAAATAATACATAATTGGGAACATGGTTTACACGAAGACATAATTTGGAACATGGTTTTCACAAACTAATACATAGTTCGAACCATGGTTGACACAAATATAAAACATTGCAAAATAACGAAACCTAACTAGTTTTGGCATCGTAGGTTTCGTGTGTTCGCTGCCAAGAAAGAACACTCTCAGGCACTCCCAGTCACCCAAACTGGAAAATCCAGCTGGTGATGATACGCCTGTTGGTTTTTTGGAGGAAGAACATCCAAAACCATGCGTTCCTATTTTCGCTGCGAAGAAACAACACGCAGTCGTCATCCTCCTCGGCGTTGTCGCCGTGGTAGTGCCAGCGGTAGCATGTCTCGTTGAACACCTTAACGCACATATCCCCCTCGCCAAGGTAGGAGAACTGAAAGATCGAGATGTCGCCTAGAGGGGGGTGAATAGGCAATTAAAAACTATTATGGATTTGTCTTGTAATAATGCAGAATTAAACTATCGTTTAGTTTACAAGCACAAACCCAAAATATGCTAAGCTCAACTAAGTGTAACAATAGCAACTAGAGCTAAGCAAGATAAGCACAAGATATATGTAACACAAGTGATAGCAAGATATATGTACTTCAAGCACGATGGCTATCACAAGGAAAGAGAGCTCGGGTATAGAAATAACCAAGGCACGCGGAGATGAGGATGTATTCCCGTGTTCCCTTCCTTTGCAAGAAGGTACGTCACGTTTGGAGGAGTGGAGGTCCCACGAAGGATTCCCCGCGCCACGAAGGCTCACCCTATTCTCCGAACCACACCCACGAAGGATAATGGCCCTTTCCTTATGGTTAGCTTTTCCTCCGCTCCGGAGATGGCAAGCTCCACAACCACTTCACAAGCTCCACGAAGGAGAAGCCCGGGCCTCTTCACAATCTTCTTGAAGAGATCACCGGAGCACCAACCGCCAAGCCAACTAGGAGGTCTCCCTCCAAGAGTAACAAGCTCACGGTCTCTCACTCGAACTAATCGTGGTGGAGAGCTCAACACTATGCAATGATGCAAAGCAAGAACACTAGAGGTGTTCAAATCCTTCACTCTCAAATCCCACCAAAGCAACGAATGCTAGGATGAGATTGGAGAGGAAGAACAATGGGGAAAGTCAACAAAAGACTCTAAGATCTAGATCCCAAGAGTTCCCCTCACTTAGAGGAGAAATGGATTGGTGGAAGTGTAGATCTAGATCTCCTCTCTTAGATCCCTCAAGAATGAGCAAGAATCATGGGAGGAATCAAAGGGGAGAGCAAGTTCTTCAAATGCAACAATGGAGGAGAGAGAATGGGAAGAACTAACTCAGCCCAAGGTGGAAGAAGGGATATTTATAGCCCAAGAGCAAATATAACCGTTGGGGAAAAGTTGGGCTGAGTCAACTGATGACCCACAAGTATAGGGGGTGTATCGTAGTACTTTCGATAAATAAGAGTGTCGAACCCAACGAGGAGCAGAAGGTGTTGACAAGCAGTTTCGATGAAGGATTCACTGTAAATTCTCACAAACAAGTATTCAGGGGGTTTTGATATAGCAGATAAATAAAGTACAAGTAAGTAAAATACGAGAGTAATAATTGCAGTGAGTGGCCCAATCCTTTTTAGCACAAAGGACAAGCCAGTTTGTTTACTTATAATGACCAAACGTTCTTGAGGACACACGGGAATTTAGTCTAGTGCTTTCGCTTCATATAGTTGATTAATCTTCATTGTTTTGATAAGTGTTGTGTGGGTGAACCTATGCTAATGCACCGCCCTTCCTAGGACTAATACATACTTGTGATTATACCCCTTGCAAGCATCCGCAACTACAAGAAAGTAATTAAGATAAATCTAACCACAACCTTAAACTCTGAGATCCTGCTATCCCTCCTGCATCGATATACCAACGGGGGTTTAGGTTTCTGTCACTCCAGCAACCCCACAATTAGCAAACGAATACAAGATGTATTCTCCTAGGCCCATAAAGGTGAAGTATCATGTAGTCGACGTTCACATGACACCACTAGAAGAATAACACCACAACTTAAATATCAAACCATTGAATATTACTCAATCATAATTCACTACTAACATTTAGACTTCACCCATGTCCTCAAGAACTAAACGAACTACTCACGAGACATCATATGGAACATGATCAGAGGCGATATGATGATGAATAACAATCTGAACATAAACCTTGGTTCAATAGTTTCACTCAATAACATCAATAACAAGCAGTAATCAATACCGGGAGAGTTTCCCCTATCAAACAATCAAGATTCAACCCTAGATGTTACAGCGGTGACGAGGTGCAGCGGTGGAGATGATGGTGATGGTGGTGGAGATGATGGTGATGATGATCCCAAGGAGGTCCAGCTCGATGGCGGTGACGATGGCGACAATTTCCCCCTCCGGGAGGGAATTTCCCCGGCAGATTTCAGCCTGCCGGAGAGCTCTTTTCTCTCTGGTGTTTTCCGCCCCGCAGAGGCGGCTGTGACTCCTCGCGATTATTCTCTGGAGCTTAGGTTTTCGGGACGAAGAAGTACGTGAAGGAGAGGCGGCCGAAGGGGGCTGTGGGCCCCCTCCCCACAAGGCGGCGCGGCCAGGCCAGGGCCCGCGCCGGCCTATGGGGGGCCCATGGTGGCCCTCCTTGGCTCCTCCTTTTGGCTGGCTTCATCTTCGGGAAAAATAAGATTTTCCGTGTAATTTCCATCAATTGTTGATCTCCAGAAATATTGCATTCCGACGGTGCTTTTTCCAGCAGAATCCTGACTCCGGTGAGTGATCCTCCAATAATCATGAAACATGCAAAATAGATGAAATAACATAAGTATCACCTCTAAATATGAAATATATCGATGAATAACAGTAAATTATGATATAAAATAGTGATGCAAAATGGACGTATCAACTCCCCCCAAGCTTAGACTTCGCTTGTCCCCAAGCGAAACTGAGATGTCAATAAACAAGACCACATGTTTATGGAGTGAAGAGTCGATAAATAAAATACGGACAAGAAGCATCATATTAATTCACACAAATCATTCTAGTGAACAACTTCCTCATATAATTCAACTTGAAACAAGTAAAAGGAAATCACAATAAAGGTGCATAAGAAATCATAATTGGTGATGGCAAACTTCGGTCTTGGTCAGAGAATAGTTAACAGATTGTACTTATCTATCGAGCAGCGCTCTTATGTTAAAGCTTATAGTAGAACTTGCATACTCAATCATAATAATCTCCTCATAATCATTGATAACCTTCAAAGCTATATTCATTCAGATAAAACTTGTACTAAACAAGGAAGAATAAAAGGCATGATTAAGTAGATCACAGTATAAATGGTTTGATCACAACAACTCAATTGCTTGCTTAAGATAGAGGGAAATAGGTTTACTGACTCAACATAAAGTAAAAGATAGGCCCTTCGCAGAGGGAAGCAGGGATTAAATCATGTGCTAGAGCTTTTTCAGTTTTGAAATCATATAGAGAGCATAAAAGTAAAGTTTGAGAGGTGTTTGTTGTTGTCAACGAATGGTAGTGGGTACTCTAACCCCCTTGCCAAACAGACTTCCAAAGAGCGGCTCCCATGAAGGACGTCATCTCTACCAGCAAGGTAGATCATCCCTCTTCTCTTTTGTTTACACATGTACTTTAGTTTATTTAAGGATGACACTCCTCCCAACTTTTGCTTTCTCAAGCCATGGCTAACCGAATCCTCGGGTGCCTTCCAACAATCTCATACCATGGAGGAGTGTCTATTGCAAAATTAAGTTGCTTACTGATGAATCAGAGCAAAACATGTGAAGAGAATTATTAATGAGAGTTGATTAATTGGGGCTGGGAACCCCGTTGCCAGCTCTTTTTGCAAAATTAAAGGATAAGCAGATGAAGCCACTAGTCCATTGGTGAAAATCCGCCCAACAAGATTGAAAGATAAAACACCACATACTTCCTCATGAGCTATAAAACATTAACACAAATAAGAGGTAATAACTTTTGAATTGTTTAAAGGTAGCACATGAAGTATTTACTTAGAATGGCAGGGAAATACCACATAGTAGGTAGTTATGGTGGACACTGATGGCATAGGTTTGGTTTAAGGATTTGGATGCACGAGAAGTATTCCCTCTCAGTACAGGTCTTTGGCTAGCAAGGTTGATTAGCAAGCATAAGAGTTGAGGGAAACAAACAAATATACATGTGATAGAAACAATCATGCATCTTCCTTGTAAGCACAAACAATTTTATCTTCAGAATAATAAGCTAAGAGATAACTGATAACCCACAAGTATAGGGGATCGCGTGTAGCCTTTTCAATAAGTAAGAGTGTCGAACCCAACAAGGAGCTAAAGTTAGGATAAACATTCTCTCAAGTTCTATCAACCACTGATACAACTCTACGCACACTAAGCGTTTGCAATATCTAGGAAATAAAACTAGAGCGATAACGGGTATGAGAGGTGACTTTGCAGAACAATAAAATACACGGAATAAATGTTAGTGCTGCAGCAATAAAACAAACTAAACTAACAGTACCATGAGTGTGGAAAGGCGGTGTTAATAGTGGTGGCTTTGTCCAAGATCAATTAGTGAAGATCTTGGGTTCAATGTCTTCGATGCAGCTTTCTATGTAGGAGAGGCTAAATATACATGCTCTCCCTCCGGGATTACAAGTACTATATGATTGGCGTGCTAGCAAACATCCGTAAATACTAGCAAGAATTAAGGTTTCCCCAACCATAGCCTTAAGTAAATGGTCCTCTTACTCCCATACATGCAACTATCCGGTTCGCGTCCTTAGGTTTCTGTCACTCCGGCAGAACTTCCCCCTTCTAGTATACAAGTACTACCAACCCTATGGTGCTTGATCCATGCGCGCACAAATATAATGGGCACCAAGGACGGTAACATATCAACATACAACTCTAATGAACCAAAGAGAAACAACCAATCAATCAAAGAACAAATAAACTATGGCAACATGACATAGATCATAGGATTATAACTTATACCATCAAACACCATGTTTACATAGGGCGGTACAGAGGTTTGTGAGAGGATGAACCACTGAATACAATGAGGAGTTGGTGATGGAGATGGTGGTGAAGACGTTGGAGGGCTCATCGAGGAGCGCCGGGAGAGGGAGGCGTGGGCGGCGCCGGCGGCGCGGGGGACTCCTTCCCCGCCGCCGGCATCATGGGGGAGCGCCGCCCCTTAGCATTCTTCTTCCTTGAGTTGGTGCTGGTGTAGATGAGTGTTTCCCCCTCCTTGGCTGCTGCCAAGGAGGAGGATTTTCGTGACAATGCTTGGGGGCCTCCAAAAATAGGGTTTCCCATCAATATATAGTGTTGGAGATGCAATCTAGGCCATGGGATGGATGCCCCTTTGATTCAAAGGCTCTTGGGCACCTCTAGAACCTTCCTAGGACTCCCCTCTGTCCTTCATGAGCCTCACAACTCGTGGCTGGGCCGAAATATCCAGGTATGGAAAGAGTTTGTGTCAAATACGTCACCAGCTTTCGGAGTCCCGAGACTGCACGAACCTCCACAGTAATTCTGCTCTGCGGGATGCATCCGTTGTCAGTTATGGACAAATAAGATGTCCAAATTGTACGGTTTGAAATTATCTACAACTTTGTAGTTTACGACTTTTCCATTGGACGTCGTTTTGATGGAGTTTCGAAGCGATCTTTGAAAAGTGTTCAGCAGGGATAGATTCCGGGAAATTCCAGATTTCACCATAATGAGCTATTTCCTTCCATATTCGCCTATTTCCTGCACAACAAAGTTGAAACCAAGAACTTGTGCACTTTTGCAACTATTAATAGGTTAGTCCCTTAAAACATATAGTAATTGGTGTAAAACAAGCATGGAACATCAAAAATTATAGATACGTTTGCGACGTATCAACATCTCCAAGCTTAACTCCTGCTCGTCCTCGAGTAGGTAAGTGATAAAAAGAATAATTTTTGAGGTGACATGCACCTTCAAAGTTCAAAGGATGACTAGATACAAATAATTTAAGAACAATTAGTAACACATTCATGATTCAATCAATAATAATTTTGGTACCATGCACATAGAACTAAGAATGATAACTATGCTCTCATAAGACGGTGCATATAACTTAGAAGATGAAGACTCAACATAAAAGTAAAAGAATGGCCCTTCGTAGAGGGAAGCAGAGATTAAATATGTGCTAGAGCTTTTTATTTTGAAAACATAGAGATATAAAATTTTAAGAGAGGCAATTGTGTCAACGGTAGCAATAAGTAATATAGGTTATGTATAAAACTTCATATAAGTTGCAAGCCTCATGCATCGAATACTAATAGTGCCCGCACCTTGTCCTAATTAGCTCGGATTTCCATGGAATATCATCGCACTACATATGTTTCAACCAAGTTTCACAAAGGGGTACCTCCATGCCACCTGTACAAAGGTCTAAGGAGAAAGTTCGCATTGGATTTCTCGCTTTTGATTATTCTCAACTTAGACATCCATACCGGGACAACATGGACAACAGACAAATGGACTCCTCTTTAAGCTTAAAGCTTTTGGCAACATAAATTTCTCATAAGAGATTTTTGAGGTTTTAATGTCCATGCTGAAACTTCCACCATGTAAACATGGCTTTGGTTAGCGGCCCAATGTTCTTCTCTAACAATATGCATACTCTAACCTTTTATCATGGTTATCTCCTTTACTTCAGACAAGACGGACATGCATAGTAACTCACATGATATTTATCAAAAATATGATGATGGTGTCCCCATGTCAGCATGGTTGCCACACAACAAGCAGCTTATAAGAACTAAGATACATAAGTGACATATTCCTCACCACAATATTTTTTTAGGCTACTTTCCCATGAGCTATGTATTGCAAAAACAAGGAATTATTTTAAAGGTTTTAAAGGTAGCACATGTAAATTTACTTGGAGTGGCAGTGAAATACCACATATAGGTAGGTATGGTGGACACTTTTGGCATATTTTGGTTTTTGGTGGTTGGATGCACGAGTAGAGATCATACTCAGTACAGAATGAAGGCTAGCAAAAAGAAAGATAGCGACCAACTAAGAGAGCAATAATAGTCATAATCATGCATAGTGACAAAACTTATTAATTAAATCATATGTTGATATTAAAAGTCTAAACTAAATGATCAATTCAACCCAATTGAAACATCAGAGGGGATCTTCCATTTGCATCACTATTAATATGAAACATTTTTACTCGTATCCAACACCAATCAACTTATTTGAAACAACTCTCATTTATAATAGTCATTAAAGATCAGAGAACTAATCATATATAACTGAAGCATACTAACAAGCTCTGAACAAAATAGGAGTGAAAAACCAGAGCTAAACGCAGTACTAGCAAAAATAAAACGCTCGTTCAACAATAAGAGTGAAAACTAGAGCGTTCATACAATTAAAACGGAGTGTGTCTCTCTCCCAAACAAACATGGTATGATGGTGCCCACTTTATTAAAAATAAAATACACAACAGAAAATAAAGACGCTCCAAGAATAACACATAGTATATGAAGCAATAAAAATATAGTGAACAGAAACAGGACCTGATATTTTTATTGATGAAGAAGGGGATGCCCAAGGCATCCCCAAGCTTTGACGCTTGTACTTCTTGAATATATCTTGGGGTGACATGGGCATCCCCAAGCTTGAGCTTTTGTCCATTCTTCATCTCATCTCATCATTCTTCTTTCCTACACTTGAAAACTTCCTTCATACAAAACTCATCACAAATCTCATTAGCAGCGTTAGTGCAATCAAATCTACAAAGTTCAGTATCACATATGAAAAGCATTTTAATAAGCATTAGCTACTGTAGCACAACTTCAATAAGGTTCTTTGATCAAGAGAACTCAAAAAAGGTGGGCAAAAAGATGCAATGCAAAACAGTGCAAGAATCTGTCAAAACAGAACAGTTCGTAAAAATTGATTTTTGAAAAATAGTTACGCTGCATAACTCGAAAAACTCTGAACTAATGAAAGTTAGATAAATACCTGGGGAATATTCTCGTAAATTTGCAGCTCAAACTTACGTTCTGACGATTTTTGGCGATTTTTCTCGTGACGAACCAGAAACAGTAAACAAGATTGCAAATTCCCCAAATACCACTTTCTTACCATTAGAGGCAATTCTTGGCACAAAAATAAAACAAACATGATAAGGAGAGGTCATTACGGTAGTAATGACTTCCAAAACTCAACAAAGCAGTAAATAATAGAAATATAAATATATTGGGTTGTCTCCCATAAAGCTCTTTCTTTATAGCCATTTAAGATGGGCATGATTATTTGATGGAGCTCTCAAACCCCCTTTTTTTTGTTGTTTTCCAATTATAAGTGAAACTGACAAAGAAAAAAGAACCAAATAAAGAACCTAATAAAGAACCTAATAAAACTAAATAGGATAAAACCAAAGATAATAAAAGCAAGTATATACAATGCTTACATGTGGATGGGTAATATTGAGTTTGAAGGAGACAACCTCATGTTGGTTGATGAATAGGGGGATGCCTTGGGCATCCCCAAGCTTAGATATTTGCATCTTCTTGAATATTCTCTTGGGATCCATCTACACATCCCCAAGCTTGAGCTCTTGCATCCTCTTGCTCATCTCATATCACCATATTGATTGGAACTTAAAAACTGCATCCACATAAAGCTTCACAAAACTCATTAGTAGGTTAGTACTCATTAAATAAAATCCACAAGTGTTCAAGTATCCCTAATTTCTATAAAATCTATTAAATATTTAGCCACTGTAATACTAAGGTTTCTTATTATTTCAATCGTACGTCGAAAACGAAGGAAACTTTTGAATCCTAAGTACAATATTTAAACAAAGAGAATAGAAATCTGTCAAAACTGAACACTCTGTAAAGATGTCACTCAATGAGATAGTTACGTAGATCAAATCGAAAAACTCATGATTAATGAAAGACAGATCATAACCTCAGGTCTATGCACACAAAAATTCAGATCAAGATGCCATACTGAGATTTTTCACGAATTTTTGCAGCACAGCACAGGAAATCTGTCTCAACACAATCAGTCCGTAAAGATTGAATTATTAGATCTGTCTACGTACCTCAAATCAGAAAAGTCAGAACTAACGAAAGTTAGATAGCAAGCACTACTATGCACTCAAGAAATATCAGATCAAGATCACGTTCTGGTGATTTTTAAAATTTTCTACAGTGGAGCACATGAAATCTGTTTTCTAGGCAGCATAGTGACAAACTTGCATAACAAACTAGGGTTTATCTATAGATTCTATTTACAGCGGGATATATACACTATATACACTATTTACAAGTTTTTAATGAAAAGCTTCCATGGAAAGAATTGTTTTGGTTTCGCAGGCATGAACACAAGTGTTCAAGGTTGACCCCCACTTCACCATTACTCATCTTTCCAATCACTTTTCTTTTCTGAAAACATTTTTTATTTTTTTTATATAAGAAGTACAGCTAATTTTTTTTGTAATTCGCATTCCCTATCCATACAAGAGATAGAGAACAACTAGGTACAGGAAGTAAAACTACTTAGAGATAAAGCAAACAAGTGCACACGAAAATATTCACCTACGCTATGGCTCCCCGGCAACGGCGTCAGAAAAGGTCTTGATAACCAACAAGTATAGGGGATCGCGTGTAGCCTTTTCGATAAGTAAGAGTGTCGAACCCAACGAGGAGCTAAAGGTAGGATAAACATTCTCTCAAGTTCTATCAACCACTGATACAACTCTACGCATACTAAGCGTTTGCAATATCTAGGAAATAAAACTAGAGCGATAACGGGTATGAGAGGTGACTTTGTAGAACAATAAAATACACGGAATAAATGTTAGTGATGCAGCAATAAAACAAACTAAACTAACAGTACCATGAGTGTGTAAAGGCGGTGGTAATAGTGGTGGCTTTGTCCAAGATCAATTAGTGAAGATCTTGGGTTCAATGTCTTCGATGCAGCTTTCTATGTAGGAGAGGCTAAATATACATGCTCTCCCTCCGGGATTACAAGTACTATATGATTGGCGTGCTAGCAAATATCCGTAAATACTAGCAAGCATTAAGGTTTCCCCAACCATAGCCTTAAGTATATAGTCCTCTTACTCCCATACATGCAACTATCCGGTTCGCGTCCTTAGGTTTCTGTCACTCCGGCAGAACTTCCCCCTTCTAGTATACAAGTACTACTAACCCTATGGTGCTTGATCCATGCGCGCACAAATATAATGGGCACCAAGGACGGTAACATATCAACATACAAATCTAATGAACCAAAGAGAAACAACCAATCAATCAAAGAACAAATAAACTATGGCAACATGACATAGATCATAGGATTATAACTTATAGCATCAAACACCATGTTTACATAGGGCGGTACAGAGGTTTGTGAGAGGATGGACCACTGAATACAATGAGGATTTGGTGATGGAGATGGCGGTGAAGACGTTGGAGGGCTCAGCGAGGAGCGCCGGGAGGGGGAGGCGTGGGCGGCGCCGGCGGCGCGGGGGACTCCTTCCCCGCGGCCGGCATCATGGGGGAGCGCCGCCCCTTAGCCTTCTTCTTTCTTGAGTTGGTGCTGGTGTAGATGAGTGTTTCCCCCTCTTTGGCTGCTGCCAAGGAGGAGGATTTTCGTGACAATGCTTGGGGGCCTCCAAAAATAGGGTTTCCCATCAATATATAGTGTTGGAGATGCAATCTAGGCCATGGGATGGATGCCCCTTTGATCCAAAGGCTCTTGGGCACCTCTAGAACCTTCCTAGGACTTCCCTCTGTCCTTCATGAGCCTCACAACTCGTGGCTGGGCCGAAATATCCAGGTATGGAAAGAGTTTGTGTCAAATACGTCACCAACTTTCGGAGTCCCGAGACTGCACGAACCTCTGCAGTAATTCTGCTCTGCCGGATGCATCCGTTGTCCGTTATGGACGAATAAGATGTCCAAATTGTTCGGTTTAAAATTATCTACAACTTTGTAGTTTACGATGTTTTCATTGGACGTCGTTTTGATGGAGTTTCGAAGCGATCTTTGAAAAGTGTTCAGCAGGGACAGATTCCGGGAAATTCCAGATTTCAGCATAATGAGCTATTTCCTTCCATATTTGCCTATTTCCTGAAACCAAGAACTTGTGCACTTTTGCAACTATTAATAGGTTAGTCCCTTAAAAGATATAGTAATTGGTGTAAAACAAGCATGGAACATCAAAAATTATAGATACGTTTGCGACGTATCACTAACAAGAAAGCAAGATAATGAAATAACATATCTACATGTATTTCCTCTTTTCTACTTAAACTCAAAGTGTTGTTGCTATTGACCAATGCAAAGTTTGCCAAAACCAAATAGATTTACTCAATGCTTCCAAAGTGATACCAATACTAACAACAAGATCAATCATATAATAGGGATTGCAAACTAAAATAAAATGTGCAATATGTAAATGATAAAACTTCTCATTAATATTCCATAACGATAACTCACACCAAGGAATACATAGAAACTAAAAGAGAGATACTTCCAAACTGCAACCCATCTTATATGATAACTTCCCTACTCATGATATGACACTACTTGATAGTAAAAAGGTAAAATATAGTGATGATGTGATACCGCGGCACTCCCCCCAAGCTTGGAACAAACCAAGGGGGTGCCAATACCAATGATGAATTACTCCTTCGGTGGTGGTGGTGATGAATTCTTGATAAGCTTCTTAACAAGCTCCTTTAGCTCATCAATCTCGTACATGAGGTTGCGGATCATCTCCGAATTGTGCTCGACGCGGTTAAGAAGTATGTCCGACGGCGAGTCCCAACTCTTAGAGTTGTTTCCCCACTCTTCAGCTTCAGGCTTCACCCTTCCTGCAGTGTTAGAACGATCTATATCCCAATTGCTAGGCAATATTGCCTTGGGAATCCTTTCAATTTGACCATTATAAATCAGATTATGGAAGGGGTTGTAGGTGTCTGGTGGAGATGTCTTTGGAGCTAAGAAGTGACGTGGAACTTTTCCTCCGGTGTTAATTCTTGCACTCTTCTTGGACCTGAAAGGATTTTCCACCACCTCGATGCTTGCGACGGTGGCACGCAGGTATACACGCGAGTCTTCCTTCACTTCTTCTTCATCTTCTTCCTTGACACTCTCGTCCACCTATTTCCACTCGGGATCTTGAATATCTTCCTCCGAAAGCCCCTTGCCATTGTTGTTGGAGACCATGGTGCTACTAGATCAAAAACAGATCTGGCAGAAAACAGCTCGAAACAAAACACGGCGAGAAAACGATATACGGACCTCCAGGGGTCCGGGGGATTATATAGCAGAAATTTTCACGACAGAAGGAAAGTACCAGGTCGAACCAGAGTCGGAGAGGGACAGCGAGGGGCTGTCCTCATAGGGCGGCGCGGCCAGGCTGGGGCCCGCGCCGGCCTATGGGGGCACGCCCTCGTGCGTCTCCTCCACTTCGTTTCGACCTCGTAATTTTTCATATTTTTCAAAAATAGCGAAAACATTGTTCGGAAAGTTAAACGCGGACTTTTTATTACCAGTACTGTTACCTATTCAAAGTCGAACTCTGCAGAGCTGTCAATTTGGCCTTTGATGAAAGCTTCCGGAGTCACCACTCGAATAATATCAACATCTTCATTATAAGAATCACCAGAGATATAATGCTTGAGTCTTTGTCCATTCACCACTTGTGTGGCATCTCCTTGCAGAGAACTAATTTTAATTGCCCCTGAACGATACACCTCCACAATGACATATGGTCCTTCCCATTTTGAGAGTAATTTCCCTGCAAAAAATCTGAGACGAGACCGATACAATAGGACTTTATCCCCAACATTAAATTCTCTTTTGATAATTCTTCTATCATGCCATTTCTTAACTTTATCTTTAAAGAGTTTAGCATTTTCATAAGCTTCACTTCTCCATTCATCTAGAGAACTCAATTGTAGCAATCTCTTCTTACCGGCAAGTTTCGGATCTTCATTTAATTCTCTCACAGCCCAATAAGATTTGTGCTCTAGTTCTAAAGGTAAATGACAAGCTTTCCCATAAACCATCTTATAAGGTGACATACCCATGGGATTTTTATAAGCAGTTCTATAAGCCCATAGTGCTTCCCTCAATTTACTAGCCCAGTTCTTCCTAGATTTATTAACAGTCTTTTGCAAGATAGATTTAATCTCTCTATTTGATAAGCGGAAGCAATTCTATGATTAATACCATATTTAGCAAGAGTTTTTCTAAAACCACCATGAATAAAATGAGAACCTCCATTAGTCATAAGATATCTAGGAACTCCAAATCTAGGAAAAATAATATCTAAAAGCATTCTTAAAGAGGTTTCACCATCAGCACTTTTTGTGGGTATGGCTTCCACCCATTTAGTAACATAATCAACAGCAACAAGTATATGAGTGTTACCTTCTGAAGAAGGGAAAGGATCCATGAAGTCGAATCCCCAACAATCGAATGGTTCAATAACAAGAGTATAATTCATAGGCATTTCATTGCGTCTGGAGATATTACCAACCCTTTGACATTCATCACAAGATAAAATAAACTTTCTTGCATCTTTGAAGAGAGTTGGCCAATAGAAACCTGATTGAAGAACCTTTTGCGCGGTTCTATCTCCGACGTGATGTCCTCCATAAGCACTACCATGACACTTACTCAATATCTCTTGTTGTTCATATTCGGGAACACATCTTCGCAGAATACCATCCACTCCTTCTTTATATAAGTGTGGGTCATCCCAAAAATAATGCCTCAAGTCATAAAAGAATTTCCTCCTTTGCTGAGCTGAAAAGGTTGGAGGCAAGTACTTGGAAACAATAAAGTTAGCATAATCAACGTACCAAGGACTATCTCGCGAGCTCACCTTTATTACAGCCAATTGTTCATTTGGAAAACTATCATTAACAGGAACAGGATCATAAGCAATATTTTCCAATCTAGACAAATTATCAGCAACAGGATTATCAACACCTTTCCTATCTATAATATGCAAATCAAATTCTTGCAAAAGAAGCACCCATCTAATAAGCCTTGGCTTAGCATCTTTCTTTTGCATTAGGTACCTAATTGCAGCATGATCAGTATGGATTGTAACTTTAGAATCAACAATATAAGATCTAAACTTGTCACAAGCAAAGACTACAGCTAATAACTCTTTCTCAGTTGTAGCATAATTTCTTTGAGCAGCATCAAGAGTTTTGCTAGCATAATATATAACATTCAATTTTTTATCTACTCGCTGTCCAAGAACAGCGCCTACAGCAAAATCACTAGCATCACACATAATTTATAAAGGTAAGTTCCAATCAGGAGGTTCAACTATAGGAGCAGTTGTTAAGGCTTTCTTTAGAGTTTCAAAAGCTTCCTTACAATCGTCATCAAAAACAAAAGGTACATCTTTTTGAAGAAGATTAGTAAGAGGCTTTGAAATCTTGGAGAAATCTTTAATAAATCTCCTATAAAACCCAGCATGACCAAGAACACTACGAATACCTTTAACATCCCTGGGATAGGGCATCTTCTCAATTGCTTCAACTTTAGCTCTATCAACTTCAATACCTCTCTCGGAAATTTTATGTCCCAAAACAATTCCCTCATTAACCATAAAGTGGCATTTCTCCCAATTAAGAACAAGGTTAGTTTCTTCACATCTCTGCAAAACTTTATCGAGGTTTTACAAGAAATTATCAAAAGAATTCCCATAGACAGAAAAATCATCCATGAATACCTCTACAATATTCTCGCAAAAGCCATGAAAAATAGCAGGCATGCATCTTTGAAAAGTAGCAGGAGCATTACATAAACCAAAAGGCATACGTCTATAAGCATAAGTTCCATAGGGACAAGTGAAACTGGTTTTCTCTTGATCTTTAGTTTTAACAGCAATTTGTGAAAACCCAGAATAACCATCAAGAAAGCAAAAATGAGTATTTTTAGACAACCTTTCTAGCATTTGATCAATAAAAGGTAAAGGGTAATGATCTTTCTTAGTAACCTTATTAACTTTTCGATAATCAATGCACATTCTATACCCTACAACTACTCTTTGAGGAATGAGCTCATCATTATCATTAGGCACAACAGTTATTCCTCCTTTCTTAGGAACACAATGCACAGGACTAACCCATCTACTATCAGCAATAGGATATATAATACCAGCTTCAAGAAGTTTTAATACCTCATTCCTTACCACATCCTTCATCTTAGGAATTAGACGACGCTGGTGTTCAACAACAGGCTTTGCATCATCTTCCATATTGATGGCATGTTGGCAAATAGGGAGAAATCCCCTTCAAGTCATCAAGAGTGTAGCCAATAGCTCCTCGGTGTTTCTTCAATATTTCCAATAACCTTTCTTCCTCAAAATCTGAAAGCTTAGAACTAATAATAACAGGATATATTTTCTTATCATCAATATGAGCATACTTAAGATTATCAGGCAACGGTTTTAAATCAAAAACATGATCTTCCTTTAGTGGTGGTGTTGTACCTAAATCTTCAACCGGCAAGTCATGTTTAAGAATAGGTTGACGAAGGAAAATTTCATCAAGCTCATTCCTTTCTTCCCTAAAGACTTCACTCTCACTATCCTCCAAATGTTGCTGCAAAGGATTGTTAGGTGCAAGAGCAATAGACGCACATTGTTCAACTCTAAAATTATTATTAGGCAAATCAGCTTTATAAGGAGTTTTGGTAAATTTAGAGAAATTAAACTCATAAGATTCACTAGCAAATAAAAGTCACAATTTTCTCTTTCTTGCAATCTATAACAGCTCCACAAGTATTTAGAAAAGGTCTACCAAAAATAATAGGACAAGACTTACTAGCAGCAGAACCAAGTACCAAAAAGTCAGCAGGATATTTAATCTTACCACATAGAACTTCCACATCTCGAACAATACCAATAGGAGAGATAGTTTCTCTATTAACTAACCGAATAACCACATCAATATCTTCAAGTTCACAAGAACCAATTTCATGCATGATTTCCGTGTAAAGCTCATAAGGAATGGCACTAATACTTGCACCAATGTCGCATAAACCATAATAACAATGATCACCAATTCTAACAGAGAGCATAGGAACACTGGCTTCCCTAGACTTATTAGGATGCGGAACAATATAAGAAGCATCTTCACAGAAAATAATATGACCATCTTCTACATTTTCAGTCACAAGATCTTTAACTATTGCAATAGCAGGTTCAACCTTTATTTGCTCTTCATGTTCTACAGGTTTCTTTGCACTTTTATTAACCGCACTAGTTATAACAGAATACTCATTCATTTTAGCAGGGAAAGGAGTTTTTTCAATATAAGCTTCAGGAAGAACATGATCAACAGTTTCAATTACAACACATTTATTTATAGATGAATCAGTTTTATCTTTGTACGGTTCATGATACTTATCAAAATTCTTCCTAGGCAATTAAAAATGAGAGGCAAAAGCTTTATAAAAATTTGCAACAACTTAGCACTCATATTACGAAATTTATCAGTATCCATAAAAAAATTCAATGCATTTATAATCATAATTTATACCTGACTCTCTATCTTTGTCATTCTCCCATCCTTCAGTATTCTCCTGAATTCGATCAAGAAGGTCCCTTTTAAACTCTTCTTTGTTGCGTGTAAATGATCCAGAACAAGAAGTATCCAGCAAGGTATTATCTTGAAAAGAAAGTCTTGCATAGAAATTATCAATGATGATATTACCATGAAGCTCATGAATGGGGTGATACGCGTACAGCACGCGTCCGTTGGGAACCCCAAGAGGAAGGTGTGATGCGTACAGCGGCAAGTTTTCCCTCAGTAAGAAACCAAGGTTTATCGAACCAGTAGGAGCCAATAAGCACGTTGAAGGTTGATGGCGGCGAGATGTAGTGCGGCGCAACACCAGGGATTCCAGCGCCAACGTGGAACCTGCACAACACAACCAAAGTACTTTGCCCCAACGAAACAGTGAGGTTGTCAATCTCACCGGCTTGCTGTAACAAAGGATTAGATGTATAGTGTGGATGATGATTGTTTGCAGAGAACAGTAGAACAAGTATTGCAGTAGATTGTATTCGATGTAAAAGAATGGACCGGGGTCCACAGTTCACTAGTGGTGTCTCTCCCATAAGATAAATAGCATGTTGGGTGAACAAATTACAGTTGGGCAATTGACAAATAGAGAGGGCATGACAATGCACATACATGATATGATGAGTATTGTGAGATTTAATTGGGCATTACGACAAAGTACATAGACCGCTATCCAGCATGCATCTATGCCTAAAAAGTCCACCTTCAGGTTATCATCCGAACCCCTTCCAGTATTAAGTTGCAAACAACAGACAATTGCATTAAGTATGGTGCGTAATGTAATCAATAACTACATCCTCGGACATAGCATCAATGTTTTATCCCTAGTGGCAACAGCACATCCATAACCTTAGAGGTTTCTGTCACTCCCCCAGATTCACGGAGACATGAACCCACTATCGAGCATAAATACTCCCTCTTGGAGTTAAGAGTAAAAACTTGGCCAGAGTCTCTACTAATAACGGAGAGCATGCAAGATCATAAACAACACATAAATAGATTGATAATCAACATAACATAGTATTCTCTATCCATCGGATCCCAACAAACACAACATATAGCATTACAGATAGATGATCTTGATCATGTTAGGCAGCTCACAAGATCCGACAATGAAGCATAATGAGGAGATGACAACCATCTAGCTACTGCTATGGACCCATAGTCCAGGGGTGAACTACTCACTCATCACTCCGGAGGCGACCATGGCGGTGTAGAGTCCTCCGGGAGATGAATCCCCTCTCCGGCAGGGTGCCGGAGGCGATCTCCTGAATCCCCCGAGATGGGATTGGCGGCGGCGGCGTCTCTGGAAGGTTTTCCGTATCGTGGCTCTCGGTACTGGGGGTTTCGCGACGAAGACTATATATAGGCGGAAGGGCAGGTCAGGGGGCGTCACGAGGGGCCCAGACGACAGGGCCGCGCGGCCAGGGCTTGGGCCGCGCCGCCCTGGTGTCTGGCCACCTCGTGGCTCCACTTCGTCTCCTCTTCGGTCTTCTGGAAGCTTCGTGTGAAAATAGGCCCCTGGGCGTTGATTTCGTCCAATTCCGAGAATATTTCCTTACTAGAATTTCTGAAACCAAAAACAGCAGAAAACAGCAACTGGCTCTTCGGCATCTCGTTAATAGGTTAGTTCCAGAAAATGCATAAATATGACATAAAGTATGCATAAAACATGTAGATATCATCAATAATGTGGCATGGAACATAAGAAATTATCGATACGTCGGAGACGTATCAGCATCCCCAAGCTTAGTTTCTGCTCGTTCCGAGCAGGTAAACGATAACAAAGATAATTTCTGGAGTGACATGCCATCATAACCTTGATCATACTATTGTAAGCATATGTAATGAATGCAGCGATCCAAACAATGTAAATGATATGAGTAAACAAATGAATCATATAGCAAAGACTTTTCATGAATAGTACTTCAAGACAAGCATCAATAAGTCTTGCATAAGAGTTAACTCATAAAGCAATAATTCAAAGTAAAGGCATTGAAGCAACACAAAGGAAGATGAAGTTTCAGCGGTTGCTTTCAACTTGTAACATGTATACCTCATGGATATTGTCAATGTAAAGTAATATAACAAGTGCAATATGCAAGTATGTAGGAATCAATGCACAGTTCACACAAGTGTTTGCTTCTTGAGATGGAGAGAGATAGGTGAACTGACTCAACATAAAAGTAAAAGAAAGGTCCTTCAAAGAGAAAAGCATCGATTGCTATATTTGTGCTAGAGCTTTGATTTTGAAAACAAGAAACAATTTTGTCAACGGTAGTAATAAAGCATATGTGTTATGTAAATTATATCCTACAAGTTGCAAGCCTCATGCATAGTATACTAATAGTGCCCGCACCTTGTCCTAATTAGCTCGGATTACCTGGATTATCATCGCAATGCACATGTTTTAACCAAGTGTCACAAAGGGGTACCTCTATGCCGCCTGTACAAAGGTCTAAGGAGAAAGCTCGCATCGGATTTCTCGCTATTGATTATTCTCAACTTAGATATCCATACCGGGACAACATAGACAATAGATAATGGACTCCTCTTATATGCATAAGCATGTAGCAACAATTAATTTTCTCATATGAGATTGAGGATATTTGTCCAAAACTGAAACTTCCACCATGGATCATGGCTTTAGTTAGCGGCCCAATGTTCTTCTCTAACATTATGCAATGCTCTAACCATTCTAGCGGTAAATCTCCCTTACTTCAGACAAGACGAACATGCATAGCAACTCACATGATATTCAACAAAGAGTAGTTGATGGCGTCCCCAGGAACATGGTTATCGCACAACAAGCAACTTAATAAGAGATAAAGTGCATAAGTACATATTCAATACCACAATAGTTTTTAGGCTATTTGTCCCATGAGCTATATATTGTAAAGGTGAAGAATGGAAATTTTAAAGGTAGCACTCAAGCAATTTACTTTGGAATGGCGGAGAAATACCATGTAGTAGGTAGGTATGGTGGACACAAATGGCATAGTGGTTGGCTCAAGGATTTTGGATGCATGAGAAGTATTCCCTCTCGATACAAGGTTTAGGCTAGCAAGGTTATCTATCTATCTATTATATTATTAAAACAGAAGACAAATAACGGTTCAGATTTAGCACTTGAAAGGGAACGGCTCAGATTTAAAATGGCCACATACAAAAAATACACGGGGAGGATATATTTTGCACATATAGTTCTGTCACGTTGCTCCCGTACTATTTTTTCAGATTAGTTAGGATTCTCTAAGGAAAGATTACCCATCGCTGCCATTAAAACAAGAATAACGTGTCCTCTCATACCTAGCTTTAACTTTTTTCCTTCTTTCTCGCGTATGACCGCCGCATCCTGGAGTTATACCTAGATCGCTCGAGAGAGCATACCTATGGAGGAATCCAAGAGAGACACCATCATCAAAAGAAATCACCCGATGCATAGTGACGCAATTTGATCTAGCGTTTCCTCACGTACGCGTGTTGCCGTTCCGATCCCCCGAGGTGCAGTGTCCGCAAGCATATACTACTGCTATGGCGCCGTCGTATTCCGATCGATCGCCCCCAAGTATGCTGCCGCCGTCCCAAGTTCCCTCCGAGGTCTACTCGATCTGCTCATGTGCATCCACGTCAAAGGTTAGTTTGTTTTCAATATCATGCATACATCATACACTATGCAGGCAGCCATAATGGATGGATAGATCAATCCAACTAAGACTTGCATCCTGGATCGTGCACACCTGTTGGCACGCAAAACTGCCGCGCAACACCAGGATAACCGTCGTACTTTCGTGACGACGAACGATTGCTTTTCCGGCAAAGCAATAAAGGATCCTCGATTTCGGAGAGGAGATACGGCCGCTTTTCAGCGCAAAACGGCAAAGATGAACCAAACCCTAGATTGCTAGAGCATGGCAGAAGAAACGATAAAAACGTAAAAGAAAGTACGTGAAAAGTAGATGTATTTTTGATATAGATCGATTGTCTTTTGCCCTCAATCGGCCAAAGCCTTTATATAGGCGCTGGACTTCGCGTTACAGAACCGGCCGAACCTATCGTACACGAGTAGAACTCCAAAGCCTAAACCGACTAAAATCTAGCCACCGTAATTAAACTACCATATATAGAAGATCACGTTCTGATTTCGGCCAGCTAATACTTATGTATTATCCCGGCACCTCTTGGCCCATATTCACGTACCGGCACTAATTGCTTGTATGCATAAAATACTCCGGCCAAGAGCTAATCCAAGTGGTAATGGCTGACGCCGTTGCATCTTGCATCTTCTCTGAAACAATCCTGCAGCTTCGTACGCAAGGCCGGGTAGAAGTTGTCTCTGACAGCAATGTGCTAGCTCAATGCATATATCCAGAATTTTGCTTACGACTTGTCTTCGTAGCCAGGGGAAATCATGTGAAACTTCAAGTATTTGTCCTTTATAAGTAACTTGCTTCTGGTGATCTGCCGCTATACCATCTGTTATAGAAGATAACACAGCCTGCATTTTGAACTAAACAACAATTTCATATATATGTCTCAATCAATAATCAAATCACATATTTAAAATAATTTGGCTGGTCATAAAGCTAGTTAGCCAAATTACACCATCAACACATGCCCCCCTGTTTTTGGTACGATTGAATTTACCAAAAACACGTCTGCAATACCTTTGGACGATGCCAATAACTTTACCGGCCATAAAATTCCTTAGGGCGATGTTCAAAGAGCACATCGGCCAAAATATTTATTACGGCAATGTGTAAATAACTTTTCAGCCATATTTTCTTAGGGCGATATCTCAAATAATATATCGGCCATAGTTTGTTCAACCTCCTGCTTAATGCTAGGACAATACCTTTTCAAGTATTTAACATTGAAGCTTTTAGAATCTTATATCCTGTAAAGATTGTAGAAAATATGAAGTTCTAGGACCGGCAACAGTTTCCTAACACTGCCGGCCAATAAAACCTGCTATTTCATTTACCATCGCATGTCATGAGCCCAGTGATGATGTGCCCCTCATATTGCTTCATGCACTTAACCTATAGCTAATCTCTATTGATCAGACTCAAAGACTTCAAACGCCGAACCATCTAGTTCGGCAATATAATTCTTCATTCCACAAAGTGTGTCTTAAAGCCTGTAGCCAAATGTTTCGATCTCTAGTCTTAACATGAACCATTTAAATAATTCATCAGAAGTACTCTCCAATCAACTGAATCTAAATTACTAGCTGATTCGGTTATTTGAGATGCATGTACCGAATCATGATTGCAATGTACTACTAGTTGTTGAGCTGCCCCAAGACGAGCTGCACCATGCGCACTGAACTTTCTTTTCAAAGTATCCGAACGCGAACCAGAACCAGCTGACCAAACTAGAATATAAAGTGTGTACTCGTTTTCTACCGCAGGTGTAGCATCGGTCTTTGCAATAAAATTGCTTTTTTTCTTTTGCTAATAAGGTAACCGGATGACTGCTGGGCTAAGAAACTATCTCAAGAATTTTCTTCTCTAGGGATATGATTGGAAGTATCTAAAATATTAGTTATGTCTAAACACCGGTCAAAATAACTATTTAGTAATCCGTCAAAACATTGAAGTTCACCTTTTATTTGTCATACTACCATAAGCGAATCTAAACAGACCGATGTTTAATAAACTATATTATTAGATGAATCAAAACATTGCCGACGCCATATCCATCTCTACAAACCGATCAGTAATGTTTCCATGGGCAGTAATTAACGTAATCAATATGTTCATCATCTTTGATACTATGATTAACAACAAAATCGGCGATAACTTGACCTCTCATAACACGCGGCGATTTATATGTTAAAACATATTCTATTAGCACATAAGCCTACTTTTCAATCCTGCCACTAAAGATCGGTTGTGAAAGCATATATTTAAACACGTCGACTTGGAAAACTATCACACATGTACTATAAAGTAGATAAGGCCGAAACTTGGTACAGGCATAATATAAAGTTAACCATAAATTGATAAACACGTACCGGGTTTTAGTATCGTCGAATTAAGCATGCCATGATATACTCCTTCCCGCCGTCTTCTTTCATGCATATCGCTCTACCGGAACGATAATCCTGGTACGAAATAGTTGCCACCTAACATGAGCATCGGTCAATCATAGTATCTAACCGTGTTGCAAATCAACCGATGCTTAAGTCAACACCATGCAGGCTAGATTGCCCGCCTTGATGAACATCCATATGAGTTGGTGCATCTCGAAAATTTTCTGAAATTCCATCAGCAACTATGTCATCCGCATTTCTATTTTTATCTGCCATGATGTGCTTCTTCTTCCAAATCATTTTTGGAGGAACCATCGGTCTGCCTCTATTGAACCATTCTTCGAGCTCTTTCTCAGTTATCTCTTCTCTGATCTCCAATGCTCGCATCCTCTGTAGCCGGCGTTTCTGAGTGTGTGAAAGCCCTATGGGACACCACCGAGGTTCTGGTTTAGTACCCGGTGCAACTGACATGATTATGTTGCCCCCCGAGTTTCTCGGCCTGTACTGACTTACTGATGCCTGCGGGGCAAACATTTTTTCCTTGGCCGAAAACAACCTGTGCTGATCAAATACTGTCCAGTTGATGCCTCTATTACTTGAGTCACCACGTTGAGGAAATGTGCTAGTACTAGACATGAAATCCACTGAAGGCACGTTCTGTGATGTTCCTGTACTGCAGCTTCCCGTGATTAAATCGGCATGTAAACTAGCCGATTTAAATTTCTGACAAGTACGTGAAGATACAACCAATGGCCTATCAGACCTTTGTCGTTGTTGCACACTGCTGCCTGAATTCGCGCATTGCATAAATCGACTCCTGGATATTCCAGAGCTACTATTTTCCATGACTGCATTTGTACGTGTGCTAACTGAATATGCACTCCAATTTGTACTAGTAGACACGATAGTTGTTCGATCCTTGCCTTTTTGCAAGCCTAGCTCAGTACCAATATTATTTCGATCAAGCTGAGGCTCTCGTGGCTGTATACTATTGCCATTCATTTCTTGATCAATGGATTCTGTATGAACCGAAGCTTTGCCTCCTGGCTGAACTAGCATCATCTCTCTGAACTAAACTGTCTCGAACAACCACATTTGCTTCTGTATTATTTACGAGATCTTTAGCTATCCGGTGTCCTGCAGGTTTCAAACCATGAACACCATCTATATCGTCTAAACTTTTGGCCAGGTTAAGTTCAACACGCTTCACCCAAATACGCTTGCAATCACCTGTATAATTCTTGCCATTTGCATAGTTTCTCTTACGCGGACCAGTAACTCGAACCTGCTCCTCATCATTACCACGGATTGCAATGGCATCATTTGATCTAACATTCGGATTGAACCGAGCTCTTTTCTCATGTGAGTATGGTCTGAACATAGGCCTCCTCCGTGAAATATATTCCAGGTGAGAATTACTTGTTGGCTTTGTAAAATATGGCTCCCAACGATTAAAGCCCCACGGAGGAAATCGTGGATAAACAGAAGGCGCATCGCCCCAATATGTCGGCTCTATTTCAAAATATGGCTGCCGTACATATGATTTACCTCGCCGGCGCTCACGACCTCCATGTCGAGAAGCAGAGCTAGGATGCTTACTACCTCCAAGCCGACTAAACACATTGTTGGCCTTGCATGTAGTATATTTGTCCAACAACTGTTTAACTGTCGGCTTTGATCTTGGTGTTGATTGTGTCTTTCTTCCACTCACATTCAAAACTTCTATTTCTGGATCTTTTGGCATGATCACCGTTGGAGCAGCATTATCATCAATGACCACATTCTTTCCTCTGTTATAATTGATCTTAACATTATCTTGCTCTGCCTCTTGATGATTTTTGAATGTCTTGTCTTCCTTCTTTTCTGGATCTTCTGCCTCTTCTCTTTGACGCTCTTCTTTAACCGAAGATGGTTCGGCTGTACTTTCTTCTTGTTGATGCTCGTCAATTTCTTTGGCACGAAATTCATAGGGTAACATGAAAGGCCCCTTACAACCAGAAAAATCAAGCACAATTGTTTCACACTTACCATATTCTTGCTCAACAAAGCTTGTATCTACCGACTTGACAAACTCAGTGTGTGTATCCGACTTGGCTTTACCCAAATTTAATTCAGCTTGAACTAAGTCGGTTGTAGTAGATGTGTCAATCCTCTTTTGTTGATTTGACTCATCACATGAATTATCCAACCCGGCCTTAGCTGAATTTGCCATACTGATTGAGTCAACATTTATTTGTTGGTTGGCTCGAATAGCTCTAACTTCGAGAAGCTTTTTTGCAAGATCTTCACAAGATTTCAGATATATATCATTCCACTCTTCCGCTGATCGTCCCTCATATGTCCCAGTATTTTTCGGCAATGATAATTGGGTATTACCGAAATTTTGCAATTCTATACGGGGTGTGTCATATGCTACAATATTACACGAAGGCACATGAGCTCCAATTGAACTTTCATTTTTCCGGATGTAGTCATTATGAAGGTGAGTAGCCGAATTATGAATATCTCCAGTTGCATATGGTGCTGAAAAGTTAGTAACATAAGGTGTAGCATATGATGGCTGAGAGTAATTAGCATGGCCAATTATTGAGTCCATCGGCATGTGTGAAGGTGAACCAACATACTGCATGTTATTTTCCAATGAATAAAAGGGCGAAACACTATTTTGCATGTTATTAAAATTTATAATGTTGGGTGTCTCATATTGATTAACTGAATTCATCGTGTTGTTCATCGGCACATGAACTTCTGGAGTTGCCGATGCATGAGAATTCGAGTATACATGTTGCATGTTGCTAAAATTATAAGAATTGAAAGCATGTAGATCATTTTGCATCGTCGTTTGCACATAGTAAGAACTAGGACTAGCCGATGTAGTACGCATATCATAGGATCTAGCAACATCAACATAAGAATTATTTGCATCTACATAAAAAGATTGAGAATTCATGTTACCGTTGTAGATTGCAGCCTCTTGATGACGCTCTCTACGTAGCAGGAACGGGCCGGAGACCGCTCGATGCTTCGTCCCCAGCGGAGTCGCCAATTGTGTTGGCACGCAAAACTGCCGCGCAACACCAGGATAACCGTCGTACTTTCGTGACGACGAACGATTGCTTTTCCGGCAAAGCAATAAAGGATCCTCGATTTCGGAGAGGAGATACGGCCGCTTTTCAGCGCAAAACGGCAAAGATGAACCAAACCCTAGATTGCTAGAGCATGGCAGAAGAAACGATAAAAACGTAAAAGAAAGTACGTGAAAAGTAGATGTATTTTTGATATAGATCGATTGTCTTTTGCCCTCAATCGGCCAAAGCCTTTATATAGGCGCTGGACTTCGCGTTACAGAACCGGCCGAACCTATCGTACACGAGTAGAACTCCAAAGCCTAAACCGACTAAAATCTAGCCACCGTAATTAAACTACCATATATAGAAGATCACGTTCTGATTTCGGCCAGCTAATACTTATGTATTATCCCGGCACCTCTTGGCCCATATTCACGTACCGGCACTAATTGCTTGTATGCATAAAATACTCCGGCCAAGAGCTAATCCAAGTGGTAATGGCTGACGCCGTTGCATCTTGCATCTTCTCTGAAACAATCCTGCAGCTTCGTACGCAAGGCCGGGTAGAAGTTGTCTCTGACAGCAATGTGCTAGCTCAATGCATATATCCAGAATTTTGCTTAGGACTTGTCTTCGTAGCCAGGGGAAATCATGTGAAACTTCAAGTATTTGTCCTTTATAAATAACTTGCTTCTGGTGATCTGCCGCTATACCATCTGTTATAGAAGATAACACAGCCTGCATTTTGAACTAAACAACAATTTCATATATATGTCTCAATCAATAATCAAATCACATATTTAAAATAATTTGGCTGGTCATAAAGCTAGTTAGCCAAATTACACCATCAACAACACCCTGCTGAAACCTACCCCCAGGTAAATATGTGAGATTTAATTTTGATTGAGCGCTCCATCTACTTTTTTGCAATACAACATATATGGTGTATAAATTTGCTAGCAGGTGCATGGCGCTGTACAGGATAGACCGATCGAACAAATTCGAAGCATAACCTATTTTTACTGAAGAGATTCTGCATCTTAATTCTTCCTATGTGATACCACCGCGCCGTCATTGTAGCGTAGAGGGTCGGAGATCGGATGGGCCACAACCAGCAGCGTGCCGCCGAGGATCTTGAGACCGCTGCAGGTTTGGGTAGTCATGTCTCCCTGGAACAGCCCGTAAAATTCCTAGAGCGCATGGACGTCTTGGTTCCAGTTTAAGAGGAAGATGGTGCAGCTGGCCCTCCAGACGTGGCATCGGTGTCGTACTGCCGGAGCACGATCATGCAGCAGCTCGGCGTAGACCATGGTGTAAATCAAGAAAACTATGAAGACATCGATTTGGGTTCACTTGGCATCATCAATACGGAGATGAAACGAGCGTCCATGGTCCATCGACGACAAAGAACATGGACCAGGTGGTGACGTTATCCCTGGCGAGAGCTAAAGAGTGTTCGACACATAGAGCCGGATGTTGAGGTGGAGCAGAGAGGTTGGGATGACAGGAGCAGAGGTTCTACGGCCGTCAGCGAAACGGTTGGACTTGGAGTTACGGATGACTGGTAGAGAATCAGGGGTTGGATCATGTTGAGAACCTGGTGTGTATGCAGAGGAACAGAAGAATAAGACCGGCCGAACAAGTAATTGTATTGTCTCTGCAGTGTTTATATACAAATACAAGTACATAATGATGGTTAAGGATAACAAGAATACCGTGATGGGCTGCAGCCACTGCGTTTTACTTGCGCGCATGCATGGTCAAAGGATGATATGTTCACATTTGTGCAAGCTCTAGATGGGGAGCACAATAGTAAAGAATTGAAAGAAATTTTAGTATCTATTTATTTTCTATCTGATTTATTACTCACAGGAGTCATGGCACCGAGTGAGTTGTGCAGGAAGCACCGTACAACATGTTTATGGACATAGAAGGTAAACAAATTCACCGGTAAGTGTAATCTGAAGGTTCTTAGTGTACACATTAAATATTATTTCATTTTCAAACTACTCGACTGATGATGCCATTAATTATCTAATATAATCGTTTTTTTGGTTAGCATGTTTGCACATTAAAATCCCTTGCTTGGAGTTGGCTGAGTGGAAACTACCACCGATCGTTTTCGCAGGATAACAAATATATGCTACCCTTGCCATCTATGCTTGAAACAACAACTGAACCTTACTGCGTCAGTTCATGTAAAAATACAGCAGTATTTTTTTGTACAATTTTTTTCATCTCTTTTCATTTTTGCAGGTTTCAGATCCTATTACACAATCGTTTGTTGAATACATGATAATAGAAGTTCACTAAAATCATTTAGGCACATGTCAGGTCGTTTACTTCTTGCCTATTTTCAGCTTGCTCAATCAACACGTGATCATTTGCATTATTAAACAATTACTCACCTCTCCATTAAATAAGGAAAATGATTACAGGGGGTAAAAACTGAGACATTTACCATATCAAACTAAGTAGAATGAAATAAGTGCACTATTTCACATTTATAATGTTTATCTTGAAAGTTTGTGGTTCATATTGCAGTGGGTAATAATATTTTCTAAAGTGTATATGTTTTGACCTTCAGCTAAGCATAAGTATATTACATGATTAAGTGTAAATCAAATTGGGGTTACAGATTTTATAACTTATTGCAAGAAACAAATTGGACTCTTTCAAACTTATGATGCCCAAGTAAATGAGTGGAATTAATAGGAAAATAAGTTGGCTAAGATAGGCCAGTTTACTATGAAAGAGCATGATTATACAAGGATAGGAAAAGAAACTTCTTACAACCATAATGAGAAGGTACATCAATGTATGCAACCCATTGCCATCCCTACTCCAGTTGCTGTTTTCTGTTGTTTTTTGTTTCAGAAATCCTAGTAAGGAAATATTCTCGGAATCGGACGAAATCAACGCCCAGCATCTTAGGATTGCATGAAGCTTCCAGAACACCCGAGAGCCGCCAGAGAGGGGCCACAGGGGTCCCACACATGGTGGCGGCGTGGCCCGGGGGGGGGGCGCGCCGCCCTAGTGTCTGGTGGCCCCAGACCCCTTCTGACGCCGCCTCTTCGCCTATAAGAAGCCCCTGACCTAAAACATCGATACAAAAAAAAGCCACGGTATGAGAAACCTTCCAGAGCCGCCGCCATCGCGAAGCCAAGATCTGGGGGACAGGAGTCTCTGTTCCGGCACGCCGCCGGGACGGGGAAGTGCCCCTGGAAGGCTTCTCCATCGACACCGCTGCCATCACCACCGCCATCTTCATCAACTCTGCTGTCTCCCATGAGGAGGGAGTAGTTCTCCATCGAGGCTAAGGGTTGTACCGGTAGCTATGTGGTTCATCTCTCTCCCTATGTACTTCAATACAATAATCTCATGAGCTGCCTTACATGATTGAGATTCATATGATGATTCTTGTAATCTAGATGTCATTATGCTAGTCAAGTGGATTTTACTTATGTGATCTCCGGAGACTCCTTGTCCCACGTGTGTAAAGGTGACAGTGTGTGCACCGTGTGGGTCTCTTAGGCTATATTTCACAGAATACTTATTCACTGAGTTATGATTTGAGTTGGATGTCTCTATGAAATTGTGGTGTGTTAGTACCTCCTGTGAATGCTCAAAGTGACAGCGTGGGGTGTTCATTAGTACTTGGGAATACATCTTTAAGGTTTGCCTACATGATGAATTAGAGTTCGTTATCTTGCCAGAGAGTAATTCAGAATAGCATAGTGAAGTGCTTATATTTATATTCCTTTATGATTACAATGATTGAGAGTGTCCACTAGTGAAAGTATGATCCCTAGGCCTTGTTCCTAAATACTGCTATCGCTGCTTGTTTACTGTTCTACTGCATCTGTACTGTCCGCAATATTACCACCATCAACCACACGCCAGTCCTGGACAGCAAAGCACTTTTCTAGTGCCGTTGCTACTGCTCATACTTATTCATACCACCTGTATTTCACTATCTCTTCGCCGAACTAGTGCACCTATTAGGTGTGTTGGGGACACAAGAGACTTCTTGCTTTGTGGTTGCAGGGTTGCATGAGAGGGATATCTTTGACCTCTTCCTCCCTGAGTTCGATAAACCTTGGGTGATCCACTTAAGGGAAACTTGCTGCTGTTCTACAAACCTCTGCTCTTGGAGGCCCAACACTGTCTACAAGAATAGAAGCACCCATAGACATCAAGCATTTTTCTGGCGCCGTTGCCGGGGAGGAAAGGTAAAAGGTACTCACACTCCGGATCTTGGCTACTAAGCTATTTTCGCCGTTGTAAGTACTCGAAGCTATTTCCTTTAGATCCTGCAATTGCATCTTTTTGTTTCTTGTTTACACTAGTTAGGCATAATGGAAAACAACAAAAATATGAGAGAACTTTATGAACTTTATCTTGAATTAGGACATGATGTGTTTGAAGAGAGAATTAAAAAACCCATGGAACTTTATATGCATGCTAATGGGAATGTTATTAATATGAATGCTTTGAACACTATTGTTGCTAATGCTATGGAAAATTCTAAGCTTGGGGAGGTCGGTTTTGATGAAAATGATCTCTTTAGCCCTCCGGGTATTGAGGAGAAAGTTTATGTTGATTATGATATGCCTCCTATTTATGATGATTATAATGATAGTAGTTTTTTGGTGCCACCTACTATGGAGAGTACATTTGATTATGATTACAATATGCCTCCTATATTTGATGATGAGAATAATAATGATAGCTACTTTGTTGAATTTGCTCCCACTACAATTAATAAGAATTACTATGCTTATGTTGGGAGTAGTAATAATTTTATGCATGAGACTCATGATAAGAATGTTTCATTTGATATTTATATTGTTGAGTTTGCTCATGATGCTACTGAAAATATTTATGAGAGAGGAAAATATGGTTGTAGAAATTTTCATGTTACTAAAACACCTCTCTATATGCTTAAAATCTTGAAGCTGCACTTGTTTTATCTTTCTATGCTTGTTGCATTATGCTTCATGAATTTGTTTATTTACAAGATTCCTTTTCATAGGAAGCATGTTAGACTTAAATGTGTTTTGAATTTGCCTCTTGATGCTCTCTTTTGCTTCAAATACTATTTGTTGCGAGTGCATCATTAAAACTGCTGAGCCCATCTTAATGGCTATAAAGAAAGCACTTCTTGGGAGATAACCCATGTGTTTATTTTGCTACAGCAACTTTGTTTTATATTTGTGTCTTGGAAGTTGTTACTACTGTAGCAACCTCTCCTTATCTTATTTTATTGCATTGTTGTGCCAAGTAAAGTCTTTGATAGTAAGGTTCATACTAGATTTGGATTGCTGCGCAGAAACAGATTTCTTTCTGTCACGAATCTGGGCCTAATTCTCTGTAGGTAACTCAGAAAATTATGCCAATTTACGTGAGTGATCCTCAGATATGTACGCAACTTTCATTCAATTTGAGCATTTTCATTTGAGAAAGTCTGGTGCCTCAATAAAATTCTTCTTTACGGACTGTTCTGTTTTGACAGATTCTGCCTTTTATTTCGCATTGCTTCTTTTGCTATGTGGGATGGATTTCTTTGTTCCATTAACTTCCAGTAGCTTTGAGCAATGTCCAGAAGTGTTAAGAATGATTGTGTCACCTCTGAACATGTGAGTTTTTGATTATGCACTAACCCTCTAATGAGTTTGTTTCGAGTTTGGTGTGGAGGAAGTTTTCAAGGGTCAAGAGAGGAGGATGATATACTATGATCAAGGAGAGTGAAAGCTCTAAGCTTGGGGATGCCCCGGTGGTTCACCCCTGCATATTTCAAGAAGACTCAAGCATCTAAGCTTGGGGATGCCCAAGGCATCCCCTTCTTCATCGAGAAATTATCAGGTTCCTTCTCTTGAAACTATATTTTTATTCGGTCACATCCTATGTACTTTACTTGGAGCGTCTGTTTGTTTTTGTTTTTGTTTTTGTTTTTGTTTGAATAAATGATTGTGTGGGAGAGAGACATGCTCCGCTGGTTCGTATGAACACATGTGTTCTTAGCTTTTAATGTTCATGGCGAAGGTTGAAACTGCTTCGTTAATTGTTATATGGTTGGAAACGGAAAATGATACATGTAGTAATTGGTAAAATGTCTTGGATAATGTGATACTTGGCAATTGTTGTGCTCATGTTTAAGCTCTTGCATCATATACTTTGCACCTATTAGTGAAGAAATACATAGAGCTTGCTAAAATTTGGTTTGCATAATTGGTCTCTCTAAGGTCTAGATAATTTCTAGTAAGAGTTTGAACAACAAGGAAGACGGTGTAGAGTCTTATAATGTTTACAATATGTCTTTTATGTGAGTTTTGCTGTACCGGTTCATCCTTGTGTTTGTTTCAAATAACCCTGCTAGCCTAAGCCTTGTATCGAGAGGGAATACTTCTCATGCATCCAAAATCCTTGAGCCAAACACTATGCCATTTGTGTCCACCATACCTACCTACTACATGGTATTTCTCCGCCATTCCAAAGTAAATTGCTTGAGTGCTACCTTTAAACAATTCAAAATTTATCACCTTTGATTTGTGTCAATGTTTTATAGCTCATGAGGAAGTATGTGGTGTTTATCTTTCAATCTTGTTGGGCAACTTTCACCAATGGACTAGTGGCTTCATCCGCTTATCCAATAATTTTGCAAAAAGAGCTGGCAATGGGATTCCCAGTCCCAAATTAATCAAACTAAATAGACACTCCTCCATGGTATGTGATTGTTGGACGGCACCCGAAGGATTCGGTTAGCCATGGCTTGAGAAAGCAAAGGTGGGGAGGAGTGTCATCATAATAAAACTAAAATAAAAAGGCACTCCTTCATGGTATGAGATTGTTGGCAGGCACCCGAGGATTCGGTTAGCCATGGTTTGTGAAAGAAAGGTTGGAAGGAGTGCCACACAAAAATAAAAATAAAATGGGAGCCGCTCTTTGAAGGTTTGTCTGGCAAGGGGGTTAGAGTGCCCACTACCATTCGTTGACAACAACAAACACCTCTCAAAATTTTACTTTTATGCTCTCTATATGTTTTCAAAATCAAAGCTCTAGCACAAATATAGCAATCAATGCTTCCCTCTGCGAAGGGCCTTTCTTTTACCTTTTATGTTGAGTCAGTTCACCTATTTCTCTCCATCTCAAGAAGCAAACACTTGTATGAACTGTGCATTGATTCCTACATACTTGCATATTGCACTTGTTATATTACTTTGCATTGACAACTATCCATGAGATATACATGTTACAAGTTGAAAGCAACCGCTGAAACTTAATCTTCCTTTGTGTTGTTTCAATACTTTTACTTTGAATTATTGCTTTATGAGTTAACTCTTATGCAAGACTTATTTATGCTTGTCTTGAAAGTACTATTCATGAAAAGTCTTTACTTTATGATTCATTTGGTTTACTCATGTCATTTACCAGTGTTTTGATCGCTGCATTCATTACATATGCTTACAATAGTATGATCAAGGTTATGATGACATGTCACTCCAGAAATTATCTTTGTTATCGTTTACCTGCTCGGGACAAGCAGGAACTAAGCCTGGGGATGCTGATACGTCTCCGACGTATCGATAATTTCTTATGTTCCATGCCACATTATTGATGATATCTACATGTTTTATGCATACTTTATGTCATATTTATGCGTTTTCCGGAACTAACCTATTGACGAGATGCCGAAGGGCCAGTTGCTATTTTCTGCTGTTTTTGGTTTCAGAAATCCTAGTAAGGAAATATTCTCGGAATCGGACGAAATCAACGCCCAAAGATCTTAGGATGGCATGAAGCTTCCAGAACACCCGAGAGCCGCCAGAGAGGGGCCACAGGGGGCCCACACATGGTGGCGGCGCGGCCCAGGGGGGGCGCCGCCCTAGTGTCTGGTGGCCCCAGACCCCTTCTGACGCCGCCTCTTCGCCTATAAGAAGCCCCTGACCTAAAACATCGATACAAAAAAAAGCCACGGTACGAGAAACCTTCCAGAGCCGCCGCCATCGCGAAGCCAAGATCTGGGGGACAAGAGTCTCTGTTCCGGCACGCCGCCGGGACGGGGAAGTGCCCCCGGAAGGCTTCTCCATCGACACCGCTGCCATCACCACCGCCATCTTCATCAACGCTGCTGTCTCCCATGAGGAGGGAGTAGTTCTCCATCGAGGCTAAGGGCTGTACCGGTAGCTATGTGGTTCATCTCTCTCCCTATGTACTTCAATACAATAATCTCATGAGCTGCCTTACATGATTGAGATTCATATGATGATGCTTGTAATCTAGATGTGTCAACACCTGGATTTTTAAGTCCGAATGCCTATTATGTCATACATCGCAATCCCAGGAATATTGTTGTTGCGAGGCATAATAGTTAAGTATCACAGTCATCATTCATTACAAACCATAAGTCTTACAAATTGGAATCACATGATCCATATTACACGAATAGTTGATCTAGTGATCAACGAACAAACACAAGTTCATAGTTCAACATAGCGGAAGCGTAAGATACAAGGACTCTCTAGTCCACAGGCCAACGCTTGACGTCGGAAGGCGCTTAGTTGTCGTAGGCGTCCTGCTGGTCATCTCCTTGGTCATCTTCATACTCTGGCCATTTGAATAGCCAGGGACAAAGCCGTGAGTACTTTAAGTACTCGCAAACTAATACTAATGTAAGTGCTAGACAGTCTAGTATGGTTTGCTAAGCTCTAGTTTATTTGCATAAAGCCAGTTTTAGTTCACAAAGTTTGAGAAAAAGCTTATTCAAGTGCTAACTAACTCAAGTGGGAACATTAGTGTTATTCCCACCATTCAAGTGGTGATTTCAATTCAATTCACCACAAGTCCTTTCACCATCATCTTTCAACATCGTTTTCAAAGATATGACATCGGAAACTGTATGGCCTTTCCAACCGTCCGTAACCGTGGACGCGGCTATTCGAATAGGTTTACACTCTGCAGAGGTTGCACACTTGTGCCACAACATTTGATTTCATCCGTCGGGATTACCCCGAATCATCGTAACACGCATGCGCGGATCATCAACCATAACCTTTCACTTACAAATCCTAGTATGAGCACCTCTCCCCATGAGCTTGGCCTCCCAGCTGAAGACAGACAGCCAGGAATCGCACAGGCTTGGGCCGGACATTCACCTCATTTCGCGTCATATCATATCATTTCTTTCTGTTGTAGAGGCAGCTTTCGGCATAACCCCGATGACGCTTGTTTAGAGGGAACCCATACTAAGACGCATAAACTTCCAGTTAAGCCCTACCCATAATCAGGTATTGTGGGGGTACTTGATAATTGGAAAGGTATCGCATCCAAACCAACATCATGTTTTATCAAAAATCACCATCTTCTCTTGTTCACATTCACCTTCAAAAATCATTCAATGGAATGCATCTTTATTCCAAGGTTTAAAAATCATTTCAAAATCACATTGTTCCCATCTAGAGTAGTCAAGTTTTATTTCATTAGCACTAGCTCTAAATCATGAGGGGTGCTACCTTGCTTTGCTTGGAAGAGACTAACTCATTACTCTCGTAACCAACTTGTACTTTGACCAAAGTTAACTATAAAAGTAACTCCTTTAGAAAACAAGTAAAACTTGTAAAGTAAAACTTGGGATAGGTTCATGTAAGAAAAGATAAGAATCATGGTGCCTTGCCCCAAGGGGCTTTGCACTTTGCAAGAATAATAGCTTGCCTTGGTAGTTCTCAAACTGTTCCTCCTCCTCCTCTTGGTAGCAACCTTCTTCTTCGGCGTACTCTCCGGTGCTACCGTCTAAATTTGAATACGAGTATAATTACTCACTAATTCAATGGCTATTCCATACATCACATATAACACACAAACTATTCTATGCACACAAATAAATTAACTAGGGTGCATGGGTTGTGGGGTTTAAATAGGATTCACTTCTTTGTATCTCATATGTAAATGATAGTTTCCATAGGGTTCTTGAGAAATAATTTCCTCTCATTGAAATCTTCTTAAGATTTAATTTCTCAAACAATCATGTATGAACTCATATTGACCTAAGTCAAATGTTCATCATCATCATTTGTGAAAATGATTTAAATGAGGTAGATCACCTCATACTATTTAAATAACACTACATTTGATTTAACTCTCAAGTAATTCATATAAGAGAGTTTGGAACCAGGGGTCCAAACATCCCATGAATTCATGTGAGACAAGTTTAAATGAAGTGTAGGACTCCACATAATTTACTTTAATAGTTTTGGACAATATCAACTAGTTAAACTAGCCATATCATCCATTAATTAAACTATGGCATGATCATACAAAGTGACCACACCATTTTATTGCATAAACAATTAGTGTAAGTCAAATGTGAGCTATTAGAGTTGGAATTAACTTAATATCTATTTTGGTTGATTTTTAGGAATTATTTGAATAGGGAAAAGTCCATGTCTGGTTATTTTTATCACATTTATTCTACAAAGAATCTGACCATGGGGCCAGTGGCATTGGCTAGATAATTTCAGTAGCTTTCCAACCATATAAAGTTTGTTAAATTTGGTTTAGCCAATTTAAATCTATTGATTTTCAAAGTGGAGGCAGTATTGAAATTCATTTGTAAATATTTAAACCAGATTTGAATAAAAGGGCCGGCGGGAAAACTAAACGGGCCAGATCATTTAAACAGGCCCAAGGCCAGCCCAGCCACGGTCCAGTGCCGCGCGGGCTGCCTGACAGCGGGGGCCACCCGTCAGCGGGCGTTTAAACCCGAAACGGTACAGATCAACGTGGGGCGTTGGATTAGAAATGGATCGGAGGGCCGTGGTTCATCGTCGTCTCCGACGAGAACCCGACGGTGCGGCGGCGGCAGTAGGGGGTGGGAGAGCTTACGGCGGCTCCAGCGAGGGATGGCAGTGTGCGCGAGGTAGATGTGGACGACGGCGAAGCAGCTGGTAGCAGTGGCGGAGCTCGAGGTGGCCTGGATCAATGGCGATTGCTCCAGGGCTTCCGCGGCTCCGATCTTGCAATTGGCCTTCCTCCGGCGACGATCGAGGTGGCTAATGGTGCGAGGAGAAGTGGTGAAGGGTGGGGAGTGAGATGGTGTGCTCCGTTGCTTCCAGGGAACGTGGTATTTATAGAAGCGAGTGAGGGTTGCGGGGCAGGGTGGTGGTCGACATGGGCGTGGCGATTCCGGCGACTGGTCGAGCTAGGCGAGGTGGCGGCAGTGCTCTACGTGTCCAGGCGAGTCTAATGGCAGCGACAGCTTGGTCGGGGGAGGCTTGGTTGGGTCGCGTTGCTTCCAGGCAGGTCGCGGCAGTGGCGGGATCTTCTTCTCCGTTCACGGCGGCGGCGGTCCAGGGTCTGGTCGTGGCCATGTCTGGCGGCGTCCAGGTGGCGAGTGCAAGCTCAACGGCTAGTCAGCGGGGCCAGGGCGAGTGCGAGGTGGTGGCGCGAGAGGTGGCCAGAGCGCGTCCATGCACGTGCTGGCGCGATGCGAGCGGCGTCCAGGGCGCGTTCTGGGCGCGCCGTCTCCGGCGTGTGTCGTCGTCGAGCTCGACAATGGCGATGCTAGGGTGGCGTAGGAGTCTCGTTGGCGCACGGTGGTGAGGGGGCCAGGGCAGGGGTGCAAGGAGAGGAGAGGGAGCTCGACGAGCTCGGGGACATGGCCGGCATGGCCATGCCCTAGCTTGCTCTCTCTCTCTCTTAGCCTCACTATGCTCCATTTAGGGCTTAAGGGGACCAGGGAACATAATGGAATAGGTTAGGGTAGTTTAGGTTAGGTAGATTCACTATTTGCAAATAGTGTGTAATAGTGTCATATTTGGAAAATGTGAAAAATGTCCAAATTTGAATTAATTCAAAAGGTGAAAGTTTTTGAAATGTGAGTGTTGCTATTAGTTGTATTTGACCAGAGGTGATTTGAGGTGGTGGTGGAAAAAATAGAATTCAAAAGTTTGTCAAAATGGCTAAGTGGGGAATGTTCCATAAGTTAAAAAGTTGGAACTTTGGATGAGCATTGCTCATGATCAAAGATGAATTTGGCATGATGATCTTCATCAAAGTTGCTCACCTTGATGCTGACTTTGAAATGGTGCAAAGAGTTAGCTAAAGTTGGTTTGGGAAAATTGAATGGCAAGGGCTCAAAGTGGTGATCAGACTAGAATTGTCAAAATTGACCATTATCATATGTGAGTGGAATTTGTGTTTGAATTTCATTTGAAAAGTGAAACTTTGATTCCAACAGTTGTAATAAGTGTTTAATAACATTATTCAACTAATGGTGAAGACCAAATTGGTCTAGGGTCAAAATTTATAAAAATGCCATAGGGCATATGTGAGGGTTTTTAGGGTTTTGCATTTTATGGATTTTCTTCCTATTTGATTTATTTGGTTGGTGATCTTCATATGATCACACTAGGGTTTTAGAGCATATCAAATACAAGTAAAAGCAATCATCATGGCATATCACTCAAATGCACAAGTCCTATGCATGGTACTATATGCAAAAGAAAAGTTTTTGTTGGTTTGAAATTTTGCTTTCTGGAATTCTCTAACTTTCTTTTCATTGAAATTTGGGGTGTTACAAGATGTCATTATGCTAGTCAAGTGGATTTTACTTATGTGATCTTCGGAGACTCCTTGTCCCACGTGTGTAAAGGTGACAGTGTGTGCACCGTGTGGGTCTCTTAGGCTATATTTCACAGAATACTTATTCACTGAGTTATGATGTGAGTTGGATGTCTCTATGAAATTGTGGTGTGTTAGTACCTCATGTGAATGCTCAAAGTGACAGCGTGGGGTGTTCATTAGTACTTGGGAATACATCTTTAATGTTTGCCTACATGATGAATTAGAGTTCGTTATCTTGCCAGAGAGTAATTCAGAATAGCATAGTGAAGTGCTTATATTTATATTCCTTTATGATTACAATGATTGAGAGTGTCCACTAGTGAAAGTATGATCCCTAGGCCTTGTTCCTAAATATTGCTATCGCTGTTTGTTTACTGTTCTACTGTATCTGTACTGTCCGCAATATTACCACTTAAGGGAAACTTGCTGCTGTTCTACAAACCTCTGCTCTTGGAGGCCCAACACTATCTACAAGAATAGAAGCACCCGTAGACATCAGTTATCCACAACACGTTCAATAATTTTCATAGGTATTTTGTATGGAACCTCTTTCTCACCTGGCGCCTCATCCACTACCTTTGCAGTAGTAGTAGATTTTCCGAATAGAAATTCAAAAGAAGATCTCTCCATAATGAATTATAGCAGCACACAGAAATAAAACCAGCACGTACAGTAAAAGTTTCCCTTACCAATTCCACTTACCAATAGCGCTTCACTCCCGGCAACGGCGCCAGAAAATAGTCTTGATGACCCACAAGTATAGGGGGTGTATCGTAGTACTTTCGATAAATAAGAGTGTCGAACCCAACGAGGAGCAGAAGGTGTTGACAATCAGTTTCGATGAAGGATTCACTGTAAATGCTCACAAACAAGTATTCAAGGGGTTTCGATATAGCAGATAAATAAAGTACAAGTAAGTAAAATGCAAGAGTAATAATTGCAGCGAGTGGCCCAATCCTTTTTAGCACAAAGAACAAGCCAGTTTGTTTACTTATAATGACCAAACGTTCTTGAGGACACACGGGAATTTAGTCTAGTGCTTTCGCTTCATATAGTTGATTAATCTTCATTGTTTTGATAAGTGTTGTGTGGGTGAACCTATGCTAATGCACCGCCCTTCCTAGGACTAATACATACTTGTGATTATACCCCTTGCAAGCATCCGCAACTACAAGAAAGTAATTAAGATAAATCTAACCACAGCCTTAAACTCTGAGATCCTGCTATCCCTCCTGCATCGATATACCAACGGGGGTTTAGGTTTCGGTCACTCCGGCAACCCCACAATTAGCAATTTTCTCGAATACAAGATGTATTCCCCTATGCCCATAAAGGTGAAGTATCATGTAGTCGACGTTCACATGACACCACTAGAAGAATAACACCACAACTTAAATATCAAACCATTGAATATTACTCAATCATAATTCACTACTAACATTTAGACTTCACCCATGTCCTCAAGAACTAAACGAACTACTCACGAGACATCATATGGAACATGATCAGAGGTGATATGATGATGAATAACAATCTGAACATAAACCTTGGTTCAATAGTTTCACTCAATAACATCAATAACAAGGAGTAATCAATACCGGGAGAGTTTCCCCTATCAAACAATCAAGATTTGTAATAACCCAGAACATAGGAACAACGAAGGGTAGATTTAGAAATGGGATGTGCATTTCATTGCAAAACGGGGGAAATTTTCGCGCCTTATTGCAACTAAACCTAAGAGGGATCGAGGTTCTCTCTCATTTTGCACTTAGGGTTAGGCAATGTGAGTTAGGGAAATTTCGACATGATCTCTTTTGTATCTTATTGATTTGGGGAATGATTTCATTTGACAAGTGTTAATACATTTAACAATAAGCATTAAACAATATAAATATGGAATTCACAACTCAAACACAACTTATGAAATCAAATGACTTTGAATTTCAAATTGAATATTAAATACAATATTTAATCAAGAATATAAACATTACATAAGACAAAAGCTCATAAACAAAACTTGAGCTTTATTGATACACAACACAAATTACAATGTCATTACAATATTCTTGATACAAGAATTATGGAATAATAAACAGAAATGAAAGAGGAAAATTACAATATTATCCTAAACTAAAACCTAGACTAAATGCCTTGAAGATTATCTTCTGGGCATATTCAACTTCAAACCTGCAAAACAAAACCACAAGTGCTAGCCAGAATGTTAAGTATTAGAAATTCAGTTTGGACAGAGTGAATACATAACAGAAATTCAGTTTGGACATAACCAACTGTCACTACACACTTGTGCTTGTCCAAAGCCTGGACAACACAAGATAAGAGCAAGCAGACCAAACCTGAGCACCACCAGAGGGCTCAAGTTTCAACATATGAGAGCACCAGCTCATGTGTGCTATCCAAGGCACAGCAAGGCCATGCAAGGGCTTAGTCACAAAGCAAGCCAGGCTTGTGTGTCATGGCCAGAATAGAAGTAGGCCTCATATAAAAGCAGCACAAACCCTAGAAACTGTAGCAGTCGACCAGATAAGAAATTCACCAGGTAAGGGTGAAGCTAGAGCAACACAGAGTTCATCCAGTTCTTGCTCAAGAACAGAACCAACCCACATAACCACTTAAGCCACCAAAAATCATGGTGACCTAGAAGATCAACCAGGACTGGAGGTGAAGGGCTGTGAACAAACCACAAGTCTGCATCAACACAAAATCTCATTCTAGGAGCTGGAACAAGGTATACCAAGTTCCTGGAAAAGATCCAATGGATCTAATCCATAAATCATGCATGACACAGTCATGGGGTTGAGCAGATGCTCAATAGGGTGAATCATCACTTGGTTTTCACCAAGGATCACTGCTAGTCTAAAAAGCCACCAAAATAGAAACCATCTAGATACAGATCTTGTGCACAGAAGCAAGATCATATGCACAGATAGCACCAGTAGATGTATTGCAATATTAGCAGCTAGTAAAGACTACACAGAAAATCCAAGGCACATAACCATCAGTAAAACCCTAGATTTCATCACAGGCAAGCATATTGGCATTCATAGCTAGTATGATCCCCAAACATGCAAGCAAAGTTGAGTAGCCCACAAGATCCAACCAAACAGGTGAGCAACCAATCAGTAGCAAGGCTACTGAGGTCACATCACACTTAGCACCATGTAAAGTAAAGCCAAATACAGAACATCATCATCCAGAGTTGGATTCAGATTCATTTGCTTGTTAAATCATTATGAACAACAAATTCATATACAAGCAAGTAATTCAAATCATCACTGCATAAGCAGTTCATCATAAATTTATTTATTCAAGTATGTAGCATACTGTAAGGCAGCACAGCACAAATCACTGCATCATAGCCACTGGATCAGGTCCAGTGAGCTAGAATAAGCAACAACACATGTATGCAGTAGCATAGTGATGCTTGAGCATCAGCATCAACAAGGAAAATGCTTCACTTAGTCACAGAATTAATCAGCAACCAAGCACTAACATTTAATTGATCAAATGGATCAATTGAATCAAGTCAAGCCACACAGATAAGCTAACCAACAAGGAATGGTTGATCCAATGGATCAATGGCTTACACAGAAGGCACAGAGCACCTCACACATATCTCTGGCATTCACAAGTGTCACAGATACACAGCAGTACACCTAGCCAAGCAAGTGTAGATTGCCAGTAAGCATAACAAGCACATAAGCAAGCACAACATAGCATAGCAAGATCAGAGCATGCTAGGAGCAGTAGATAATCAGCACATGGCATGTACAGCAAGCAAGGCAGCACTGGCCAGTACCAGAAATTGGTAGATTGGCCATAGCTTACAGAAAATGGAAGCACAGGCAACATTAGGCAGCTATGGCAAGGCTCTGTGTGATCACAGGATCACCAGAGAGCAGTAGAACAGGAGGAAGAAGAAGCACAGTAGCTTGGGAGGCGCACAGGCATGGAGAAGAGAAGGAGAAGGAGCAGATCACTTACATGCGCCTGGTGGCAGAGACTATGGCATGGCGAGGCAGTGCTCGCGCGGCCATAGCAGCTGCAAGACCCAGGGTAGGCGCCGGCGTTACGCCGACGAGCACGAACACCACCACAGCAGCACGGCACGGAGACGACGGCACTGGTACTGCAAGCAGCACCGCGCCAGGTCGGTCTCAGGGGGCGCGCACGTCGACGGCGAGGACGAGAGTTCGCCGGAGACCACCAAATCGCCCAAGGCGATTTTCTAGTGGATCCAGAACAGAGGCGATTCGCCAGGAGAGGAGGAGATTGGAGAAACCACGCGGACAGATCGACAGATCGTCTCGCGGCGGTCCAGATCAGGTAGGTGGCGAAGGTAGGGAGGCCAGGAGGTGGCCGGAGCAGGGCGGCGGCCATGGCGGCGACGCCATCGCCACGGGGTCGCGAGAGATTAGGGTTAGGACAAGTGAGCGAGAGAGACGCGTAAGTGAGAGGGGTGGGCCGCGTCGGCGCCACCGAGTCACTATGGGGCAAGCCTTAGTGGGCTGTCCTATGGGCTTAGGTTAATGGGCTGGCCCAATAGGGGCTAGGGGGTATTTTGGACTTTTCACAATTTAGAAAAAGGCCAGAATTTCACCAATTTTTAGTAAATAAAATACAACTCTAAAAATCCATTAAAAATTGGATTAGTGAATGAAAAATAATTCTTAACAGAATAAAAAATGAAATAGAATTTAAGAAACAAATTCAAAATTATGAATTTAAAGAAGTTAAAATAATAACTTGGAATTTCAAACTATTATTTCCTTGAATTCAAAATTCAAGGAAAAATCTCAAATAAGTTCAAATACTTATTTTCAAACATTTCAAAAGGAAATTCTATTATTCCAAGTCATTTCTATTGAGAAAGGTATTTTTCAAAGAAAAATACTCTATTCCTTTTTATTCCAAAAATATAGAGGCAACTCTATTATTTCAACTCATTTTTGGAATGAATAATGAATCACCAAGCAAAGTAGTTTTATTTTGAAGTATTTTACTTTATGTGAATTAAAATGGTTTACACCTTAAATCAATTGCAAGTTACTGCCAAAGGCATAAATCTTAACTCAACCCTAAATTGTAATAACTCATTGGGATAAAGGGATTCAACATAAAATAATACATCCATGATTGCATTATTTGGATTTTATAACATTGTCCTTACCGGACAATGATGCTTCTTCTGAGAACCGAGGTCCAGGTTCCATCAATCGCATTGAATCGCACTATCTCGCAGTCCACAGGCAAGTTCACCCTTGCTCATGTCAACTTGATTATTTTCTACTACTTTAATGCAAAGCTATATACTTATCATTCCTGCATCGCAAATAAAATGTTACTTTCCAACTATGAATATGACTATGTGGCTGGCAATGGAACCATGGTATGTGTTGATATGGTGGAGGTTCCATTGCATGGGTTATATTAACCTAGGATTAACCACCAATGCCGTCCAGTGATTCTAGCGTCGTACAAACCGCGTTAACCATGAGATCTATAATGGCTCTGGGGAAGCCAGCCGTATCTTTTCCCTTCTGCACGCCAACGGACTGGTAGAGCTGCGGGGTGTTGGAGGCACTGCCGTAGGTTGGGATAGCCTTTTAAATCCCCATCCATTAGTGATGTTAGCTCTACGGTCTATGATGGATTGTCCGGAGTACACCGTGAGTAAAGCCGTATTATCGGAAGAAGTCTAATGGGGGTGTAGGGTCGGACAAAAGGGTGGGTTTGCAGTCGCGGAGAAGGCGGTGTGGGCTTGGATCTTTATACCTGGCCTCACACCAAAGGAAGTGTGAACGGGGGCAAGTCCCTACGGATGGCAAAAAGGGTGGGATCTCTTGTGGGAAAAGTAACGCACCTCTGCAGAGTGTATCAAATTGTGGCTGTCACTCCTTGTTCCGGAAGGAGCTATGACGAACGCGGTAGGAAAGGAACTCCACGAAGTTCTAGTCAACCTGTGAAGACTGACGGGCATAGTTTTCATAATAAAAGCAACCTTTTGAAGAAATGATTTCAAAACATGCATTGACCTGCGATTTCCTGATCAATGGTCGTAGCTAGTGCATCAAACACCTTTTTTACTCTTTTAGAACTTGCTGAGTACCTTTGTACTCACTTTGTTTCGACACCCTTGCTAGACTGTGATCCGGAAGTGGAGGCCATCAACGATGGAGCACCAGAAGGAAGTTACGAGCTGGTCTACGAGGAACCTGATCTTACCGGCGGAGTTGAAGGAGTAAACTATGGAATAGTCTACGGACCCGATGACACGGAGGTGGAGGAGTAGTGATATACCCTACCATCATAGAGCCGAGCAACGTAGAACTTACCTAAATAAGTTGTTGAGCTCTCTTTTATATATGGTTATAAGTTGTAATCGTACTTAAGTAGTATCTTAGGGTGTTCTCATAGGACCTGTGAGAATACCAACTTGTTAAGACAATGTTTGTAATAATATATGGAGTGTTATGACCTGCAATGTTTCTGTTGTACCACTCTGAGGGATATGGCAATTTGTGAAGAAGTCCCTTCACAAAGATCATATCAACGACTTGTATACTACAACATGCAGTGGTATGCTGGGTCACCGCAGCTGGTATTAGAGCAAATGTTGCGACCTTAGGTTGGAAAAACCTAGTATAGGGAAGAAACCTGTAGGAGTCAAGTAGAAATAGTAAAGGATTCTCTAGAAATATGGTGATTATTCACATGAGAATAATCTAAACCATATATTTTAGTGCAATAATTCTTTATTATAGCTATTATGATGCATTATCACTACTAATATTCTGCTTTTGTATACAGCCATAATGGCGAACACTTTTCCTAAGAGGACTTTGAGGAAGGTTGAGGGATGGCTCGGTGATTATGATGGACAAATCACAGATCTCCTGCGTGGGATGCTGAAGGAACTCCATTGTGACCCACGGATACCCGTTATCAAGTATATCTATTATGATGGGGAAATCCTAGCCAAGTGCAGAGTATCGGTCCAACTACCGACACAACTGCTGATGAGTCGTATAATGCCATACGGAGAAGCCAAAACCATCACCACAGCCTATCACATGGCCCTATTCAAGGCAATCCTTGATATAAGGCAGCACAAGTCAGTAGAGCTGCTATGTTCAGCGTATTCTCATATACCTCATGCCGAGGAAGATGAGGATCCCACTCTGAATCATCTGGTGTTAGCACACAGAAGCCCTGAAGCTGCAGCACATCACATGGATAGCTGTAAGTCTTTATTGACCACGATGTACCTTTTACACATGAAGATGAGGGGTGAGATTGAGCACATGCTAACTGAGTTCACGGACCCTGATAAAGTCCAAACTCGGATGCGTGATCTGAGGGCACAACCACAACATACTACACCTTTCTTTAGCCTAGACATCTATGTAGATTTGAGTGACCAGTTGTCCCAGAAAGATCCACTCACACCCAACTTTGTCCCACACTATCCACATGTGTCAGCATCGTATGAGTCTGGATATGGGGGAGATGATTCCAGAAACCTAAACTGCTCGGAGTCACCAATCGAGAATTCGACTGGTTGGCGTTTCGGGGAACCATACGGGGATGAAGGAGAACCCATCACTTGTGATATAGAGGATGAAGGAGGCGCGGTTAACCAGAGTGTTAACCAAAGCTTTGGGCAGGAAGAGAAAGACACCAAGTCCATTTCTTTAGATCTGGAGATGGGATTACCCAAAACATCCCAGTACGTTATAGGTGAGAGTTCTGGAACCAAGAAAAAGAAGAAGAAGAAGATGAGAGGTCAAGTGAGTAGGAATCCTCCATGGATGGCAGAAGAAGGTGAGCTGTATCCCACTGGGGATACATACGAGTCTTTATCCAGTTACTTTGGCATGACAGATCTCTGTCTCGGCACTTCGTCCGATTCAGATTACATACCTACTGGAAGGACCTTCATTCCGGACGGTGTTCAGAAGACAAACCGCTGTCCGGATGGACCCCAGGGATGTACGCAGAGGCGAGTTATGATGACGAGGAGTAGAGCTCCAAGGAAGAATAAAGTAATCTAGGTGGTATTGTAATAGAACGTATTTTTAAATTCCGTTGGCTTGGGCTTTAAGCCAAATAAGTGGTTTATATATACCACATGTAATATAAGTGTGTGTGTGTTATGTAATATACAAAGTATATGCATAATAAATGTTTGTTTTGTATTTGCTTCTTGATTTCATTGTGTGACTAGTTCTGGGCAATGAGTTGAGCTCAGAAAACATTTGCATGGTGTAATTATGAGTAATCGCTCTTTGTTACAGGACTTGGGGGAACATGGCGTTAGTAGAAACCGAAGAGGCTCGCAGAGAGCGGGAGGCGAGAGAAAAAGAGGAGGCAGATGCAGCAGCTAGAGTAGAGAATGCACCACCACCACCACACCCAATGATGCACCCAGACTTCCAACAGTATATGAGAGCAATGGAGGAAGACAGGAGGCGTTACCAGGAAAGTCAAAGCAAGAACATGCAAGACTTCTTTACCCACGTCATTAATGATAAGGGTAATGAAGGCAAGGGAGTAACCCTATCAGACTTCCAAAATGCAAGACCACTACCTTTTACATCAGCTCCAGAATCAATGGACGCTGAAGATCGGTCATGGATACGGAACGGAAGCTGAAGACCGTTGGTTGCAACAATGAGGAGAAGATTAGATATACTACTTATCTGTTGTCAGGACCAGCAGCGTCATGGTGGGAGAATATTGTGGCAGTACACCCACCAGATAAGGTGTTCACCTGGGAGGAGTTCAAGAAGAAGTTCCGGGATGCCCATGTTCCGGAGAGCGTGGTGGAGCTGAAGAAGAGGGAGTTTGACGAACTACGTCAGAACACTGCACCCATTATGCAGTATGTTCGGGATTTCAACAGGCTATCCAGGTATGCACCTGAGGATGTTGATACAGAGGAGAAGAGAAAGAAGCGGTTCATGAAAGGCATGAATCCATACATGAAGATGCAACTGAGGTTGGCACGGACTGCCGAATTCCAGGAACTGATTGACTCGGCAATCACTTTCGAGGATGATTACAGGCAAGTCCAGGAGGATAGGAGGAAGAGGGCTCGTATCGAGCCAAGAAAGTACCCAATTAGTAAACCAACACCTGATCGGAGTTTCAAACCCCGATTTCGACCTACTACTGGTAGTCAATACAACCGGGGAGGTCAGAGTCAGAACCCAATCAATCAGATCATCTGCAACAATTGTGGCCTGAGAGGTCATATGCAAAAGGATTGTCAGAAACCCAGAATCATTTGCTATGGTTATGGGAAGGATGGACACATCAAGCCGGATTGTCCAAACAACGCGTCTTGGAGCGGACAGAGCTCAGGAAGATGAGGTGGAAACAACAACAACAACAACAACCGCAACAACAACAACAACCGCAACTACTACAACAACAACAACAACAAAAGGGGAAAGCCTTATGGAAAGCTGAATTGCACATCTTTGGAGCAAGCGGAAGAGTCGGATCAAACAGTCTTAGGTACGCTAAGCATTCTTACTCATCCTGGCAAAGTCTTATTTGATACTGGAGCAATCACATCATTTCTTGCATTGGAGTTTGTGGAAAAATTCGGGCTTAGATGTTCTAAGTTAGAAACCCCTATAATTGTTCTATCCGCGGGGGGGACGATCTTAGTAACCCACGTGAAAGAAGCACAAGTCATAACCATATGTGACTGTGTGTATTTCACGGACCTATTCATCATTCCCATGAAGGACATATCTGTCATCCTAGGGATGGACTGGTTGACAGAGAATGGAGCGGTGATCAACTGTGGAGACAAAACAGTATCACTTCGCAACTCCATTGGAGGCCGAATAGTTTTCCAAGGAGACAAATACAGTGAGTTGGAGATAGGATTGGAACTCAATAGTCTGAAAGAGGTGAGGATTGAAGATATCCCTGTAGTGAATGAGTTTCAAGATGTATTTCCTAAGGAACTACCGGGTATGCCACCCGATAGGGAGATAGAGTTCACAATCGATCTGATTCCAGGCACAGCACCAATAGCTCAACCACCATATAAGATGGGACCAAAGGAATTAGTGGAACTGAAAGCTCAGATAGATGAGTTAGAACAGAAAGGATTCATTCAAGAAAGTGTGTCACCATGGGGTACACCAGTCATTTTTGTGGATAAAAGAGATGGTGGAAGGAGAATGTGTGGATACTACAGGAATCTAAACAATGTAACTATCAAGAACAAGTATCCTTTACCTAGAATACAAGACCTTTTTGATCAAGTTCAAGGAGCTGGAGTCTTCTCGAAGATAGATTTAAGGTCAGGATACCATCAAATCAAGATCAAGAAGGAGGATGTGCCGAAAACAGCGTTCGTATCAAGGTATGGACACCATGAATATTTGGTATCAAGTTACGAGCTAGTCTATGAGGAACCTGATCTTACCGACGGAGTTGAAGGAGTAGACTATGGGATAGTCTACGGACCCGATGACACGGAGGTGGAGGAGTAGTGATATACCCTAGCATCATAGAGCCGAGCAACATAGAACTTACCTAAATAAATTGTTGAGCTCTCTTTTATATATGGTTATAAGTTGTAATCGTACTTAAGTAGTATCTTAGGGTGTTCTCATAGGACCTGTGAGAATACCAACTTGTTAAGACAATGTTTGTAATAATATATGGAGTGTTATGACATGCAATGTTTCTGTTGTACCACTCTGAGGGATATGGCAATTTGTGAAGAAGTCCCTTCACAAAGATCATATCAACGACTTGTATACTACAACATGCAGTGGTATGCTGGGTCATCGCAAGATTCAACCCTAGATGTTACAGGGGTGACGAGGTGCAGGGGTGGAGATGATGGTGACGGTGGTGGAGATGATGGTGATGATGATCCCAAGGAGGTCCAGCTCGATGGCGGTGACGATGGCGACGATTTCCCCCTCCGGGAGGGAATTTCCCCGGCAGATTTCAGCCTGCCGGAGAGCTCTTTTCTCTCTGGTGTTTTCCGCCCCGCAGAGGCGGCTGTGACTCCTCGCGATTATTCTCTGGAGCTTAGGTTTTCGGGACGAAGAAGTACGCGAAGGAGAGGCGGTCGAAGGGGGCCGTGGGCCCCCTCCCCACAAGGCGGTGCGGCCAGGCCAGGGCCCGCGCCGGCCTATGGGGGGCCCATGGTGGCCCTCCTCGGCTCCTCCTTTTGGCTGGCTTCATCTTCGGGAAAAATAAGATTTTCCGTGTAATTTCCATCAATTGTTGATCTCCAGAAATATTGCATTCCGACGGTGCTTTTTCCAGCAGAATCCTGACTCCGGTGAGTGATCCTCCAATAATCATGAAACATGCAAAATAGATGAAATAACATAAGTATCACCTCTAAATATGAAATATATCGATGAATAACAGTAAATTATGATATAAAATAGTGATGCAAAATGGACGTATCATCAACCGTCGAGGAGGCCGGTCAACCGGGCCTAGGGCCGGGCCGTCCGGTCCAGGGCCCGGTCAGACCGGGCCACAGACCGGACCAGCCGGTCCAAACCGGTCGGTAGGTCGGACCCCGACCGGGGTCACTTTGTGTCGTCCAGGAGGTCATCCGGTTGGCGCCCGGTTGGCGCCCAGTTGACCGGTCGGCACGCCGGGCCAGCCGGTTGGGAGGCCGGCTGACCGGAGCTAGTCCAGCGCACGGTTGGCGCCCGGTTGACCGGTCGGCACGTCGGGCAGGCCGGTTGGGAGGCCGGCTGACCGGGCGGCAGACCGGAACCGGCCGGCGCATGGGCCGGTCCGACCGGGTCCCTGACCGGGTGAGCAGGAAAACATGTTTATACAAAAACTGTGATAACTAATGCTCCTGAACTCCGATTGACATGAAACCAATTTTGTTGGAAAGATAACGACGAATAGAATCCCAACGGATACCCGTTATCACAGATCTCCTGCGTGGGATGCTGAAGGAACTCCATTGTGACCCACGGATACCCGTTATCAAGTATATCTATTACGATGGGGAAATCCTAGCCAAGTGCAGAGTATCGGTCCAACTACCGACACAACTGCTGATGAGTCGTATAATTCCATACGGAGAAGCCAAAACCATCACCACAGCCTATCACATGGCCCTATTCAAGGCAATCCTTGATATAAGGCAGCACAAGTCAGTAGAGCTGCTATGTTCAGCGTATTCTCAACCCAAAACATCGATACAAAAAAAAAGCCACGGTACGAGAAACCTTCCAGAGCCGCCGCCATCGCGAAGCCAAGATCTGGGGGACAGGAGTCTCTGTTCCGGCACACCGCCGGGACGGGGAAGTGCCCCCGGAAGGCTTCTCCATCGACACCGCTGCCATCACCACCGCCATCTTCATCAACGCTGCTGTCTCCCATGAGGAGGGAGTAGTTCTCCATCGAGGCTAAGGGCTGTACCGGTAGCTATGTGGTTCATCTCTCTCCCTATGTACTTCAATACAATAATCTCATGAGCTGCCTTACATGATTGAGATTCATATGATGATGCTTGTAATCTAGATGTCATTATGCTAGTCAAGTGGATTTTACTTATGTGATCTCCGGAGACTCCTTGTCCCACGTGTGTAAAGGTGACAGTGTGTGCACCGTGTGGGTCTCTTAGGCTATATTTCACAGAATACTTATTCACTGAGTTATGATTTGAGTTGGATGTCTCTATGAAATTGTGGTGTGTGATGACCCACAAGTATAGGGGGTGTATCGTAGTATTTTCGATAAGTAAGAATGTCGATCCCAACGAGGAGCAGAAGGTGTTGACAAGCAGTTTCAATGAAGGATTCCCTGTTAATGCTCACAGACAAGTATTCAGGGGGTTTTGATGTAACAGTTGAATAAAGTACGAGTAAGTAAAGTGCGAGAGTAACAATTGCAGCAAGTGGCCCAATCCTTTTTAGCACAAAGGACAAGCCGGTTTGTTTACTTATAATGACCAAACGTTCTCGAGGACACATGGGATTTTAGTCTAGTGCTTTCGCTACATACGGCTAAATAATCTTCATTGTTATGATAAGTGTTGTGTGGGTGAACCTATGCTAATGTACCGCCCTTCCTAGGACTAATACATACTTGTGATTATACCCCTTGCAAGCATCCGCAACTACAAGAAAGTAATTAAGATAAATCTAACCACAGCCTTAAACTCTGAGATCCTGCGATCCCTCCTGCATCGATATACCAACGGGGGTTTAGGTTTCTGTCACTCCGGCAACCCCGTGATGTCTACGCCCCCTCCTTTTCCTATAGACAGTGTTGGGCCTCCAAGAACAGAGGTTTGTAGAACAGCAGCAAGTTTTCCCTTAAGTGGATCACCCAAGGTTTATCGAACTCAGGGAGGAAGAGGTCAAAGATATCCCTCTCATGCAACCCTGCAACCACAAAGCAAGAAGTCTCTTGTGTCCCCAACACACCTAATAGGTGCACTAGTTCGGCGAAGAGATAGTGAAATACAGGTGGTATGAATATATATGAGCAGTAGCAACGGTGCCAGAAAATAGCTTGCTGGCGTGTAGTTGATGGTGGTAGTATTGCAGCGATGTGTAACGCAGAAACGATAAACAAGCGATGATAGCGTATTTAGGAACAAGGCCTAGGGATTACACTTTCACTAGTGGACACTCTCAACATTGATCACATAACAGAACAGATAAATGCATACTCTACACTCTTGTTGGATGATGAACGCATTGCGTAGGATTACACGAACCCTCAATGCCGGAGTTAACAAGCTCCACAATTTGTTCATATTTTAGTAACCTTATAGTGTAAGATAGATCAAAAGACTAAACCAAGTACTAACATAGCATGCACACTGTCACCTTCATGCATATGTAGGAGGAATAGATCACATCAATATTATCATAGCAATAGTTAACTTCGCAATCTACAAGAGATCATGATCATAGCATAAACCAAGTACTAACACGGTGCACACACTGTCACCTTTACACACGTGTAGGAGGAATAGAACTACTTTAATAACTTTGCTAGAGTAGCACATAGATAAATTGTGATACAAACTCATATGAATCTCAATCATGTAAAGCAGCTCATGAGATTATTGTATTGAGGTACATGGGAGAGATGAACCACATAGCTACCGGTACAGCCCCGAGCCTCGATGGAGAACTACTCCCTCCTCATGGGAGCAGCAGCGGTGATGAAGATGGCGGAGGAGATGGCAGCGGTGTCGATGGAGAAGCCTTCCGGGGGCACTTCCCCGCTCCGGCAACGTGCCGGAACAGAGACTCCTGTCCCCCAGATCTTGGCCTCGCGATGGCGGCGGCTCTGGAAGGTTTCTGTGGGTTTCGTCAATTGGTGTCGAAGTTTTAGGTCACGACGGCTTAAATAGGCGAAGAGTCGGCGCAGGAGGGTCGAAGGGGTGCCCACACCATAGGGTGGCGCGGGCCCCTCCTGGCCGCGCCGCCATGTGGTTTGATGGGCCTGTGCCCCCTCCCTGGTGGCTCTCGGGTGTTCTGGATGCTTCCGATGAAAATAGGAACCTGGGCGTTGATTTCGTCCGATTCCGAGAATATTTCTTTACTAGGATTTCTGAAACCAAAAACAGCAGAAAACAGGAACTGGCACTTCGGCATCTTGTTAATAGGTTAGTTCCAGAAAATGCACGAATATGACATAAAGTGTGCATAAAACATGTAGATAACATCAATAATGTGGCATGGAACATAAGAAATTATCGATACGTCAGAGACGTATCAGCATCCCCAAGCTTAGTTCTGCTCGTCCCGAGCAGGTAAAACGATAACACACGTATAATTTACGGAGTGACATGCCATCATAAACTTGATCATACTATTTGTAAAGCATATGTAGTGAATGCAGCGATCAAAACAATGTATATGACATGAGTAAACAAGTGAATCATAAAGCAAAGACTTTTCATGAATAGTACTTCAAGACAAGCATCAATAAGTCTTGCATAAGAGTTAACTCATAAAGCAATAATTCAAAGTAAAGGCATTGAAGCAACACAAAAGAAGATTAAGTTTCAGCGGTTGCTTTCAACTCATAACATGTATATCTCATGGATATTGTCAACATAGAGTAATATAATAAGTGCAATAAGCAAATATGTAGGAATCAATGCACAGTTCACACAAGTGTTTGCTTATTGAGGTGGAGACAAATAGGTGAACTGACTCAACATGAAAGTAAAAGAATGGTCCTTCAAAGAGGAAAGCATCGATTGCTATATTTGTGCTAGAGCTTTTATTTTGAAAGCATAAAGAGAGCATAAAAATAAAGTTTTGAGAGGTGTATGTTGTTGTCAACGAATGGTAGCGGGTACTCTAACCCCCTTGCCAGACAAACCTTCAAAGAGCGGCTCCCATTTTATTTTATTTTTGGATGGCACTCCTTCCAACCTTTCTTTCACAAACCATGGCTAACCGAATCCTCGGGTGCACACAACAATCTCATACCATGAAGGAGTGCATTTTTATTTTAGTTTTATTATGATGATGACACTCCCCCCAACCTTTGCTTACACAAGCCATGGCTAACCGAATCCTTCGGGTGCCGTCCAACAATCACATACCATGGAGGAGTGTCTATTTTTGTTAATTAATTTGGGACTGGGAATCCCATTGCCAGCTCTTTTTGCAAAATTATTGGATAAGCGGATGAAGCCACTAGTCCATTGGTGAAAGTTGCCCAACAAGATTGAAAGATAAACACCACATACTTCCTCATGAGCTATAAAACATTGACACAAATCAGAGGTAATAAATTTTGAATTGTTTAAAGGTAGCACTCAAGCAATTTACTTTGGAATGGCGGGAAATACCATGTAGTAGGTAGGTATGGTGGACACAAATGGCATAGTGGTTGGCTCAAGGATTTGGATGCATGAGAAGTATTCCCTCTCGATACAAGGTTTAGGCTAGCAAGGCTTATTTGAAACAAACACAAGGATGAACCGGTGCAGCAAAACTCACATAAAAGACATATTGAAAACATTATAAGACTCTACACCGTCTTCCTTGTTGTTCAAACTCAATACTAGAAATTATCTAGACCTTAGAGAAACCAAATATGCAAACCAAATTTTAGCATGCTCTATGTATTTCTTCATTAATGGGTGCAAAGTATATGATGCAAGAGCTTAAACATGAGCACAACAATTGCCAAGTATCACATTATCCAAGACATTAATAGCAATTACTACATGTATCATTTTCCAATTCCAACCATATAACAATTTAACGAAGGAGAAACTTCGCCATGAATACTATGAGTAGAAACCAAGGACATACTTGTCCATATGCTACAGCGGAGCGTGTCTCTCTCCCATAAAGTGAATGCTAGGATCCATTTTATTCAAACAAAACAAAAACAAAAACAAACCGACGCTCCAAGCAAAGCACATAAGATGTGATGGAATAAAAATATAGTTTCAGGGGAGGAACCTGATAATGTTGTCGATGAAGAAGGGGATGCCTTGGGCATCCCCAAGCTTAGACGCTTGAGTCTTCTTGATATATGCAGGGGTGAACCACCGGGGCATCCCCAAGCTTAGAGCTTTCACTCTCCTTGATCATGTTGCATCATACTCCTCTCTTGATCCTTGAAAACTTCCTCCACACCAAACTCGAAACAACTCATTAGAGGGTTAGTGCATAATAAAAATTAACATATTCAGAGGTGACACAATCATTCTTAACACTACTGGACATTGCATAATGCTACTGGACATTAATGGATCAAAGAAATTCATCCAACATAGCAAAAGAGGCAATGCGAAATAAAAGGCAGAATCTGTCAAAACAGAACAGTTCGTATTGACGAATTTTAAAATGGCACCAGACTTGCTCAAATGAAAATTCCCAAATTGAATGAAAGTTGCGTACATATCTGAGGATCATGCACGTAAATTGGCTTAATTTTCTGAGCTACCTACAGGGAGGTAGACCCAGATTCGTGACAGCAAAGAAATCTGGAACTGCGCAGTAATCCAAATCTAGTACTTACTTTACTATCAAAGACTTTACTTGGCACAACAAAACACAAAACTAAGATAAGGAGAGGTTGCTACAGTAGTAAACAACTTCCAAGACACAAATATAAAACAAAGTACTGTAGCAAAATAACACATGGGTTATCTCCCAAGAAGTTCTTTCTTTATAGCCATTAAGATGGGCTCAGCAGTTTTAATGATGCACTCGCAAGAAATAGTATTTGGAGCAAAACAGAGCATCAAGAGGCAAATACAAAACACATTTAAGTCTAACATGCTTCCTATGCATAGGAATCTTGTAAATAAACAAGTTCATGAAGAGCAAAGTAACAAGCATAGGAAGATAAAACAAGCATAGCTTCAAAAATTTCAGGACATAGAGAGGTATTTTAGTAACATGAAAATTTCTACAACCATATTTTCCTCTCTCATAACAACTTTCAGTAGCATCATGAGCAAACTCAACAATATAACTATCACATAAAGCATTCTTATCATGAGTCTCATGCATGAAATTATTACTCTCCACATAGGCATAATCAATTTTATTAGTAATAGCGGGAGCAAATTCAACAAAGTAGCTATCATTATTATTCTCATCATCAAATATAAGAGGCATATTGTAATCATAATCAAATTTATCCTCCATAACAGGTGGTAACAAAAGACTACTATCATTATAATCATCATAAATAGGAGGCAAAGTATCATCAAAGAAAATTTTCTCCTCAATGCTTGGGGGACTAAAAAGATCATAAAAACCAGCTTCCCCAAGCTTAGAACTTTCTATATTATTATCAACAATGGTGTTCAAAGCGTTCATACTAATATTACTACCAGCATGCAAATAAGATTCCATAGGTTTTTTAATTTTCGCATCAAACAATCCATGTTTTAAATCAGGAAACAGAAATAGAAGCTCATTCTTGTCCATTATGCCAAACTAGTGTAAACAAGAAACAAAAAGATGCAATTGCAGGATCTAAAGGAAATAGCTTTGAGTACTTACAACAGCGGAAAATAGCTTGGTAGCCGAGGTCCGGAGTGTGAGTACCTTTTACCTTTCCTCCCCGGCAACGGCGCCAGAAAATAGCTTGATGTCTACGCCCCCTCCTTTTCCTGTAGACAGTGTTGGGCCTCCAAGAGCAGAGGTTTGTAGAACAGCAGCAAGTTTTCCCTTAAGTGGATCACCCAAGGTTTATCGAACTCAGGGAGGAAGAGGTCAAAGATATCCCTCTCATGCAACCCTGCAACCACAAAGCAAGAAGTCTCTTGTGTCCCCAACACACCTAATAGGTGCACTAGTTCGGCGAAGAGATAGTGAAATACAGGTGGTATGAATATATATGAGCAGTAGCAACGGTGCCGTAAAAATAGCTTGCTAGCGTGTAGTTGATGGTGGTAGTATTGCGACGTAGTAACGCAGTAAAACGATAAACAAGCGATGATAGCAGTATTTAGGAACAAGGCCTAGGGATTACACTTTCACTAGTGGACACTCTCAACATTGATCACATAACGCAGAGATAAATGCATACTCTACACTCTTGTTGGATGATGAACGCATTGCGTAGGATTACACGAACCCTCAATGCCGGAGTTAACAAGCTCCACAATTTGTTCATATTTTAGTAACCTTATAGTGTAAGATAGATCAAAAGACTAAACCAAGTACTAACATAGCATGCACACTGTCACCTTCATGCATATGTAGGAGGAATAGATCACATCAATATTATCATAGCAATAGTTAACTTCGCAATCTACAAGAGATCATGATCATAGCATAAACCAAGTACTAACACGGTGCACACACTGTCACCTTTACACACGTGCAGGAGGAATAGAACTACTTTAATAACTTTGCTAGAGTAGCACATAGATAAATTGTGATACAAACTCATATGAATCTCAATCATGTAAAGCAGCTCATGAGATTATTGTATTGAGGTACATGGGAGAGATGAACCACATAGCTACCGGTACAGCCCCGAGCCTCGATGGAGAACTACTCCCTCCTCATGGGAGCAGCAGCGGTGATGAAGATGGCGGAGGAGATGGCAGCGGTGTCGATGGAGAAGCCTTCCGGGGGCACTTCCCCGCTCCGGCAGCGTGCCGGAACAGAGACTCCTGTCCCCCAGATCTTGGCCTCGCGATGGCGGCGGCTCTGGAAGGTTTCTGTGGGTTTCGTCAATTGGTGTCGAAGTTTTAGGTCACGACGGCTTAAATAGGCGAAGAGTCGGCGCAGGAGGGTCGAAGGGGTGCCCACACCATAGGGTGGCGTGGGCCCCCCTGGCCGCGCCGCCATGTGGTTTGGTGGGCCTGTGCCCCCTCCCTGGTGGCTCTCGGGTGTTCTGGATGCTTCCGATGAAAATAGGAACCTGGGCGTTGATTTCGTCCGATTCCGAGAATATTTCTTTACTAGGATTTCTGAAACCAAAAACAGCAGAAACAGAACTGCACTTCGGCATCTTGTTAATAGGTTAGTTCCAGAAAATGCACGAATATGACATAAAGTGTGCATAAAACATGTAGATAACATCAATAATGTGGCATGGAACATAAGAAATTATCGATACGTCGGAGACGTATCACCCCGCAATTGGCAAACGAATACAAGATGCATTCCCCTAGGCCCATAAATGGTGAAGTGTCATGTAGTCGACGTTCACATGACACCACTAGAAGAATAACACCACAACTTAAATATCATACCATTGAATATTACTCAACCATAGTTCACTACTAGCATTTAGACTTCACCCATGTCCTCAAGAACTAAACGAACTACTCATGAGACATCATATGGAACATGATCAGAGGTGATATGATGATGAATAACAATCTGAACATAAACTTGGTTCAATGGTTTCACTCAATAGCATCAACAACAAGTAGAGATCGATACCGGGAGAGTTTCCCCTATCAAACAAGCAAGATCAAACCCAAATTGCTACGGCGGTGACGGTGTCCAGCGGTGGAGACGGCGGTGATGATGGTGGAGATGATGATGATGGTGATGGTGATGATGTCCAGCTCGATGACGGTGACGATGGCGTCGATTTCCCCCTCCCGGAGGGAATTTCCCCGGCGAATTCCTGCCCGCCGGAGAGCTCTTTTCTCTCTGGTGTTCTCCGCCCCGCAGAGGCGGCTGTAACTCTTCGCGAGGTACCCTCTGTGGCTTAGGTTTTCGGGACGAAGGATTTCGCGAAGAAAAGTAGGCGAAAGGGGCTGTGGGGCCCCCACACCACATGGTGGCGCGGCCAGGCCATGGGCCGCGCCGCCCTATGGTGTGGGCCCACCCTGGGTCCACCTGGCTCCTCCTTCTGGCTTCCTTCGTCATCTTGAAAAATAGGATTTTTGGTATAATTTCCTTCCACAGTTGATCTTCCGAAATATTGCGTTCTGATGGTGCTTTTTCCAGCAGAATCCTGGCTCCGGTGCTTGATCCTCCAATAATGATGAAACATGCAAAATAGATGAAATAACATAAGTATTGTGTCCCAATATGAAATATATCAATGAATAACAGCAAATTATGATATAAAATAGTGATGCAAATTGGACGTATCAACTCCCCCCAAGCTTAGACTTCGCTTGTCCCCAAGCGAAACTGAGCTCGATAAACAGGACCACATGTTTATGGAGTAAAGAGTCGAAAAATAAAATACGGACAAGAAGCATCATATTCATTCACACAAAACATTATAGTAAACAACTTCCTCATATAACTCAACTTGAAACAAGTATAAGGTAATCACAAATAAAGGTGCATAAGAAATCATAGTTGGTGATGGCAAACTTCGTTCTTGGTCAGAGAACAATTAACAGATTATATTTATCTCATTGAGCAGCGCTCTCATGTTAAAGTTTATATGGCACAACTTGCATACTCAATCATAATGGTCTCTTCATGATCATTGATAACTTGCAAAGCTATATTCATTCAGATAAAACTTGTACTAAACAAGGAAGAATAAAAGACATGACGAAGCAAATCACAATATAATGGTTTGATCACAACTACTCAAATGCTTGCTTGAGATGGAGGGAAATAGGTTTACTGACTCGACATAAAGTAAAAGACAGGCCCTTCGCAGAGGGAAGCAGGGATTAAATCATGTGCTAGAGCTTTTTCAGTTTTGCAATCATATAAAGAGAATAAAAGTAACATTTTTGAGAGGTGTTTGTTGTTGTCAACGACTGGTAGTGGGTACTCTGACCCCCTTGCCAGACAACCTTCAAAGAGCGGCTCCCATATTATTTTCATTTTGTGTGGCACTCCTTCCAACCTTTCTTTCACAAACCATGGCTAACCGAATCCTCGGGTGCCTACCAACAATCTCATACCATGAAGGAGTGCCTTTTTATTTTAGTTTTATTATGATGATGACACTCCCCCCCAACCTTTGCTTACACAAGCCATGGCTAACCGAATCCTTCGGGTGCCGTCCATCAATCACATACCATGGAGGAGTGTATATTTAGTTTAATTAATTTGGGACTGGGAATCCCATTGCCAGCTCTTTTTGCAAAATTATTGGATAAGCGGATGAAGCCACTAGTCCATTGGTGAAAGTTGCCCAACAAGATTGAGAGATAAAACACCACATACTTCCTCATGAGCTATAAAACATTGAAACAAATAAGAGATACTAAGTTTTGAATTGTTTAAAGGTAGCACACGAAGTATTTACTTGGAATGGCAGAAAATACCATGTAGTAGGTAGGTATGGTGGACACAAATGACATAGGTTTGGGCTAAGGTTTGGATGCACGAGAAGTATTCCCTCTCGGTACAGGTCTTTGGCTAGCAAGGTTAATTAGCAAGCATAAGAGTCGAGGGAAACAAACAAATATACATGTGATAGAAACAATCATGCATCTTCCTTGTAAGCACAAACAATTTTAACTTCAGAATAATAAGCTATGAGCTAACAAGAAAGAAAGACAATGAAACATCTACATGTATTTCTCTTTTCTACTTAACCCTCAAAATGTTGTTGCTATTGACCAATGCTAAGTTTGCCAAAACCAAATAGATTTATTCAATGCTCCCAAAGTGATACCAATACTAACAACAAGGTAAATCATATGCTAGAGATTGCAAACTAGAATAAAATGTGCAATATGTAAATGATAAGACTTCTCATTAATATTCCATAACGATAACTCACACCAAGGGATACATAGATAACCAACTAAAGGAGAGATACTTCCAAACTGCAACCCATCTTATATGATAACTTCCCTACTCATGATATGACACTACTTGACAATAAAAGTAAAAGGTAGTGATGATGTGATACCGCGGCACTCCCCCAAGCTTGGAACAAACCAAGGGGATGCCAATACCGATGATGAATTACTCCTTCGGCGATGGTGGTGATGAATTCCTGACAAGCTTCTCAATAAGCTCCTGAAGCTCATCAATCCTGTATGTGAGATTGCGAATCATCTCTGAATTGTGCTCGACGCGGTTAAGGAGTCTGTCCGACGGCGAGTCCCAGCTCTTGGAGTTATTTCCCCACTCTTCAGCCTCAGGCTCCCTCCTTCCTGCAGTGTTAGAGCGATCTATATCCCACTGGCTAGGCAATGCTGCCTTGGGAGTCCCTTCAATTTGATTATTGAAAATTAGATTGTGGAAGGGGTGATGAGTGCCTGATAAGGATGTCTTCGGAGCTAGGTAATGACGTGGAACCGCTCCTCCAGTGCGAATTCTTGCGCTCTTGTTTGCACTAAAAGGGTTGTCCACCACCTTGATGCTTGCGATGGTAGCACGCGGGTGTGCGCGCGAATCTTCCTCCATCTCTTCTTCATCCTCTTCCTTGACGTCCTTGTCTTCCTCTTTCCACCCAAGATCTCGATCATCTTCATCCGGAAACTCCTTCCCTTGTTCTTGGAGACCATGGTGCTTCTAAACTGAAAACAGATCCTGGCAGAAACAGCTCGAAACAAAACACGTCGAGAAAACGATATACGGACCTCCAGGGGTCCGGGGGATTATATAGCAAAATTTTTCACGACAAACGGAAAGTACCAGATCGAACCAGGTCAGGCCGCGCCGCCCTATGGTGGCACCCCCTCGTGCGTTCTTTCCACTCCGTTTCGAACTCGTAATTTTTCATATTTTCCAAAAATAGCAAAAATATTGTTCGGAAGGTAAATTGCGTACTTTTCATTACCAGTACTGTTACCTATTCAAAGTCGGGTTCTGGCGGACTGTCAATTTGCCCTTTAATGAAAGCCTCCAGTGTTTCCACTTGAATAATATCAACATCAACATTATAAGAATCACCTGAGATATAATGCTTGAGTCTTTGTCCATTCACCACTTGCGTAGCATTGCCTTGGAGAGAGCTAATTTTGATTGCTCCTGAACGATACACCTCCTCGACAACATATGGTCCTTCCCATTTCGAGAGTAATTTCCCTGCAAAGAGTCTGAGACGAGACCGATACAATAGGACTTTATCCCCAATATTAAATTCTCTTTTGATAATCCTTCTATCATGCCATTTTTTAACTTTCTCTTTAAAGAGTTTAGCATTTTCATAAGCTTCACTTCTCCATTCATCTAGAGAACTTAATTGCAACAACCTCTTATCACCGGCAAGTTTAGGATCTTTATTTAATTCTCTAACAGCCCAATAAGCTTTGTGCTCTAGTTCTAAAGGTAAATGACAAGCTTTCCCATAAACCATTTTATAAGGTGACATTCCCATGGGATTTTTATAAGCAGTTCTATAAGCCCATAGTGCATCCTTCAATTTACTAGCCCAATTCTTTCTAGTTTTATTAACGGTCTTTCCCAAAATAGATTTAATTTCTCTATTTGATAATTCCACTTGACCACTAGTTTGAGGATGATAAGCGGAAGCAATTCTATGATTAATACCATACTTAGCAAGAGTTTTTCTAAAACCTCCATGAATAAAATGAGAACCTCCATCAGTCATAATATATCTAGGCACTCCAAATCTAGGAAAAATAATGTCTAAGAGCATTCTTAAAGAGGTCTCACCATCAGCACTTTTTGTAGGTATTGCTTCCGCCCATTTAGTAACATAATCAACAGCAACAAGTATGTGAGTGTTACCTTCTGAAGATGGAAAAGGTCCCATGAAGTCAAATCCCCAACAATCAAACGGTTCAATAACAAGAGTATAATTCATAGGCATTTCATTACGTCTGGAGATATTACCAACCCTTTGGCATTCATCACAAGATAAAATAAACTTTCTCGCATCTTTGAAGAGAGTTGGCCAATAAAAACCTGATTGTAGAACCTTTTGCGCGGTTCTTTCTCCGGCGTGATGTCCTCCATAAGCACTACCATGACATTTACTCAATATCTCTTGTTGTTCATATTCGGGAACACATCTTCGCATAATACCATCCACTCCTTCTTTATATAAGTGTGGGTCATCCCAGAAATAATGCCTCAAGTCATAAAAGAATTTCCTCCTTTGCTGAGCTGAAAAGGTTGGAGGCAAGTACTTGGAAACAATAAAGTTAGCATAATCAGCATACCAAGGACTGTCTCGCGAGCTCACCTTTATTACAGCCAATTGTTCATTTGGAAAACTATCATTAACGAGAGCAGGATCATAAGCAATATTTTCCAATCTAGACAAATTATCAAACAGGATTATCGCACCTTTCCTATCTACAATATGTAAATCAAATTCTTGCAAAAGAAGTACCCATCTAATAAGCCTCGGCTTAGCATCTTTCTTTGTCATAAGGTATCTAATTGCAGCATGATCAGTATGAATGGTAACTTTTGAATCAACAATATAAGATCTAAATTTATCGCAAGCAAAGACTACAGCTAATAATTCTTTTTCAGTTGTAGCATAATTTCTTTGAGCAGCATCAAGAGTTTTACTAGCATAATGAATAACATTCAGTTTTTTATCTACTCGCTGTCCAAGAACAGCGCCTACAAGAAAATCACTAGCATCACACATAATTTCAAAGGGTAAATTCCAATCGGGAGGTTCAACTATAGGAGCAGCTTGTTAACGCTTTCGTTTGACTTTCAAAAGCTTCCTTCCAATCATAATCAAAAACAAAGGGTACATCTTTTTGAAGAAGATTAGTAAGAGGTTTTGAAATCTTGGAGAAATCTTTAATAAATCTCCTATAAAACCCAAAGCATGACCAAGAACACTACGAATACCTTTAACATCCCTTGGATAGGGCATCTTCTCAATTGCTTCAACTTTAGCTCTATCAACTTCAATACCTCTCTCAGAAATTTTATGTCCCAATACAATTCCTTCATTAACCATAAAGTGGCATTTCTCCCAATTAAGAACAAGGTTAGTTTCTTCACATCTCTGCAAAACTTTATCAAGGTTTCGCAAGCAACTATCAAAAGAATTCCCATAGATGGAAAAATCATCCATGAATACCTCTACAATACTCTCGCAAAAACCATGAAAAATAGCAGACATGCATCTTTGAAAAGTAGCAGGAGCATTACATAAACCAAAAGGCATACGTCTATAAGCATAAGTTCCATAGGGACAAGTGAAAGTGGTTTTCTCTTGATCTTTAGCTTTAACAAGAATTTGTGAAAACCCGAATAACCATCAAGAAAACAAAAATGAGTATTTTTAGACAATCTTTCTAGCATTTGATCAATAAATGGTAAAGGGTAATGATCTTTCTTAGTAACTTTATTAACTTTTCGAAAATCAATGCACATTCTATACCCTACAACTACTCTTTGAGGGATGAGCTCATCATTATCATTAGTCACAACAAGTCATTCCTCCTTTCTTGGGAACGCAATGCACGGGACTAACCCATCTACTATCAGCAATAGGATATATAATACCAGCTTCAAGAAGTCTTAATACCTCATTCCTTACCACTTCCTTCATCTTCGGAATTAGGCAATGACTGATGTTCAACAACAGGCTTTGCATCATCTTCCATATTAATAGCATGTTGGCAAATAGAAGGAGAAATCCCTTTCAAATCATCAAGAGTGTAGCCAATAGCTCCTCGGTGCTTCTTCAATATTTCCAATAACCTTTCTTCCTCAATCTCTGAAAGCTTAGAACTAATAATAACAGGATATATTTTCTTATCATCAATATGAGCATATTTAAGATTATCAGGCAAAGGCTTTAAATCAAAAACTGGATCTTCCTTTGGTGGCGGTGTTGTACCCAAATCTTCCACCGGTAAATCATGCTTGAGAATAGGTTGGCGAAGAAAAATTTCCTCAAGCTCATCTCTTTCTTTCCTAAAAACTTCACTCTCGCTATCCTCCAAATGTTGCTGCAAAGGATTATTAGGAACAAGAACAATAGATGCACACTGTTCCATTTTAAAATCATCACTAGGCAAATCAGCTTTATAAGGAGTTTTGGTAAATTTAGAGAAGTTAAACTCATAAGATTCACCAGCAAATTTAGCCAAAATTTTCTCTTTCTTGCAATCTATAATAGCTCCACAAGTATTTAGAAAAGGTCTACCGAAAATAATAGGACAATAATCACTAGCAGCAGAACCAAGTACCAAAAAGTCAGCAGGATATTTAATCTTACCGCATAAAACTTCCACATCTCGAACAATACCAATTGGAGAAATAGTTTCTCTATTAGCCAGCTGAATAACCACATCAATATCTTCAAGTTCACAAGAATCAATCTCGTGCATAATCTCCGTGTAAAGCTCATAAGGAATAGCACTAACACTTGCACCAATATCACATAATCCATAATAGCAATGATCACCAATTCTAACAGATAGCATAGGAACACTAGCTTGTTTGGGTTTATTAGGATGTGAAACAATATTAGAAGCATCTTCACAGAAAATAATATGACCATCCTCCACATTTTCAGTCACAAGATCTTTAACTATTGCAACAGGTTCAACTTTTATTTGTTCTTCGTGTTCTACAGGTTTCTTTTCACTTTTATGAACCGCACTATTTATAACAGAGTACTCCTTCATTTTAGCAGGGAAAGGAGTTTTTTCAATATAAGCTTCAGGAATAACATGATCAGCAGTTTCAACTACAACGCATTTATTAATAGATGAATCAATTTTATCTTTATACGGTTCATGATACTTATCAAAATTCTTCTTTGGCAATTCATAATGAGAGGAAAAAGCTTTATAAAGATTTGCAGCAACTTGAGAATCAAGACCATATATAGCACTCATATTATGAAATTTATCAGTATCCATAAAAGCTTCAATGCATTTATAATCATAAATTATACCTGATTCTCTGTCCTTGTCGTTCTCCCAACCTTCAGTATTTTCTTGGATCCGATCAAGAAGGTCCCTTTTAAACTCTTCTTTGTTGCGTGTAAATGATCCAGAACAAGAAGTATCCAGCAAGGTCTTGTCTTGAAAAGAAAGTCTTGCATAGAAATTATCAATAATAACATTACCAGGAAGCTCATGAATGGGGCATTTGAGCATTAAAGACTTCAATCTCCCCCAAGCTTGGGCAATACTCTCTCCATCATGAGGCCAAAAATTATATATGCGATTCCGATCCTTGTGAATTTCACTTGGAGGATAGAACTTAGAATAAAACCGGGGCACAATATCATTCCATTCAAGAGAATCCCCATTATCCAGTAATTTATACCAATGCGCCGCTTTACCAGACAGCGATAAAGAGAATAGTTTCTTCCTCACTTCATCCATAGCAATACCTGCACACTTGAAAAAACCGCATAATTCATGCAAGAACAGTAAATGATCTCCAGGGTGAACAGTTCCATCCCCTTCATAGCGGTTATCCATAACACGTTCAATAATTTTCATAGGTATTTTATATGGTATCACTTCCTCACCTGGCGCCTCATCCACTACCGTTGCAGTAGTAGTAGATTTCCCAAATAAAAATTGAAGAGAAGATCTCTCCATAATGACTTATAGCAAGCGGAGAAATAAAATCAGCACAAACAGTAAAGGTTTTCCTTACCAATTCCACTTACCAATAGCGCTTCACTCCCCGGCAACGGCGCCAGAAAATAGTCTTGATGACCCACAAGTATAGGGGGTGTATCGTAGTATTTTCGATAAGTAAGAATGTCGATCCCAACGAGGAGCAGAAGGTGTTGACAAGCAGTTTCGATGAAGGATTCCCTGTTAATGCTCACAGACAAGTATTCAGGGGGTTTTGATGTAACAGTTGAATAAATTACGAGTAAGTAAAGTGCGAGAGTAACAATTGCAGCAAGTGGCCCAATCCTTTTTAGCACAAAGGAAAAGCCGGTTTGTTTACTTATAATGACGAAACGTTCTCGATGACACATGGGATTTTAGTCTAGTGCTTTCGCTACATACGGCTAAATAATCTTCATTGTTATGATAAGTGTTGTGTGGGTGAACCTATGCTAATGTAGCGCCCTTCCTAGGACTAATACATACTTGTGATTATACCCCTTGCAAGCATCCGCAACTACAAGAAAGTAATTAAGATAAATCTAACCACAGCCTTAAACTCTGAGATCCTGCGATCCCTCCTGCATCGATATACCAACGGGGGTTTAGGTTTCTGTCACTCCGGCAACCCCGCAATTGGCAAACGAATACAAGATGCATTCCCCTAGGCCCATAAATGGTGAAGTGTCATGTAGTCGACGTTCACATGACACCACTAGAAGAATAACACCACAACTTAAATATCATACCATTGAATATTACTCAACCATAGTTCACTACTAGCATTTAGACTTCACCCATGTCCTCAAGAACTAAACGAACTACTCACGAGACATCATATGGAACATGATCAGAGGTGATATGATGATGAATAACAATCTGAACATAAACTTGGTTCAATGGTTTCACTCAATAGCATCAACAACAAGTAGAGATCGATACCGGGAGAGTTTCCCCTATCAAACAAGCAAGATCAAACCCAAATTGCTACGGTGGTGACGGTGTCCAGCGGTGGAGACGGCGGTGATGATGGTGGAGATGATGATGATGGTGATGGTGATGATGTCCAGCTCGATGACGGTGACGATGGCGTCGATTTCCCCCTCCCGGAGGGAATTTCCCCGGCGGATTCCTGCCCGCCGGAGAGATCTTTTCTCTCTGGTGTTCTCCACCCCGCAGAGGCGGCTGTAACTCTTCGCGAGGTACCCTCTGTGGCTTAGGTTTTCGGGACGAAGGATTTCGCGAAGAAAAGGATGCGAAAGGGGCTGTGGGGCCCCCACACCACATGGTGGCGCGGCCAGGCCATGGGCCGCGCCGCCCTATGGTGTGGGCCCACCCTAGGTCCACCTGGCTCCTCCTTCTGGCTTCCTTCGTCATCTTGAAAAATAGGATTTTTGGTATAATTTCCTTCCACAGTTGATCTTCCGAAATATTGCGTTCTGACGGTGCTTTTTCCAGCAGAATCCTGGCTCCGGTGCTTGATCCTCCAATAATGATGAAACATACAAAATAGATGAAATAACATAAGTATTGTGTCCCAATATGAAATATATCAATGAATAACAGCAAATTATGATATAAAATAGTGATGCAAATTGGACGTATCAGTGTGTTAGTACCTCCTGTGAATGCTCAAAGTGACAGCGTGGGGTGTTCATTAGTACTTGGGAATACATCTTTAAGGTTTGCCTACATGATGAATTAGAGTTCGTTATCTTGCCAGAGAGTAATTCAGAATAGCATAGTGAAGTGCTTATATTTATATTCCTTTATGATTACAATGATTGAGAGTGTCCACTAGTGAAAGTATGATCCCTAGGCCTTGTTCCTAAATACTGCTATCGCTGCTTGTTTACTGTTCTACTGCATCTGTACTGTCCGCAATATTACCACCATCAACCACACGCCAGTCCTGGACAGCAAAGCACTTTTCTAGTGCCGTTGCTACTGCTCATACTTATTCATACCACCTGTATGTCACTATCTCTTCGCCGAACTAGTGCACCTATTAGGTGTGTTGGGGACACAAGAGACTTCTTGCTTTGTGGTTGCAGGGTTGCATGAGAGGGATATCTTTGACCTCTTCCTCCCTGAGTTCGATAAACCTTGGGTGATCCACTTAAGGGAAACTTGCTGCTGTTCTACAAACCTCTGCTCTTGGAGGCCCAACACTGTCTACAAGAATAGAAGCACCCGTAGACATCAAGCACTTTTCTGGCGCCGTTGCCGGGGAGGAAAGGTAAAAGGTACTCACACTCTGGATCTCGGCTACTAAGCTATTTTCGCAGTTGTAAGTACTCGAAGCTATTTCCTTTAGATCCTGCAATTGCATCTTTTTGTTTCTTGTTTACACTAGTTAGGCATAATGGAAAACAACAAAAATATGAGAGAACTTTATGAACTTTATCTTGAATTAGGACATGATGTGTTTGAAGAGAGAATTAAAAAACCCATGGAACTTTATATGCATGCTAATGGGAATGTTATTAATATGAATGCTTTGAACACTATTGTTGCTAATGCTATGGAAAATTCTAAGCTTGGGGAGGTCGGTTTTGATGAAAATGATCTCTTTAGCCCTCCGGGTATTGAGGAGAAAGTTTATGTTGATTATGATATGCCTCCTATTTATGATGATTATAATGATAGTAGTTTTTTGGTGCCACCTGCTATGGAGAGTACATTTGATTATGATTACAATATGCCTCCTATATTTGATGATGAGAATAATAATGATAGCTACTTTGTTGAATTTGCTCCCACTACAATTAATAAGAATTACTATGCTTATGTTGGGAGTAGTAATAATTTTATGCATGAGACTCATGATAATAATGTTTCATTTGATATTTATATTGTTGAGTTTGCTCATGATGCTACTGAAAATCTTTATGAGAGAGGAAAATATGGTTGTAGAAATTTTCATGTTACTAAAACACCTCTCTATATGCTTAAAATCTTGAAGCTGCACTTGTTTTATCTTTCTATGCTTGTTGCATTATGCTTCATGAATTTGTTTATTTACAAGATTCCTTTTCATAGGAAGCATGTTAGACTTAAATGTGTTTTGAATTTGCCTCTTGATGCTCTCTTTTGCTTCAAATATTATTTCTTGCGAGTGCATCATTAAAACTGCTGAGCCCATCTTAATGGCTATAAAGAAAGCACTTCTTGGGAGATAACCCATGTGTTTATTTTGCTACAGCAACTTTGTTTTATATTTGTGTCTTGAAAGTTGTTACTACTGTAGCAACCTCTCCTTATCTTATTTTATTGCATTGTTGTGCCAAGTAAAGTCTTTGATAGTAAGGTTCATACTAGATTTGGATTGCTGCGCAGAAACAGATTTCTTGCTGTCACGAATCTGGGCCTAATTCTCTGTAGGTAACTCAGAAAATTATGCCAATTTACGTGAGTGATCCTCAGATATGTACGCAACTTTCATTTAATTTGAGAATTTTCATTTGAGCAAGTCTGGTGCCTCAATAAAATTCGTCTTTACGGACTGTTCTGTTTTGACAGATTCTGCCTTTTATTTCGCATTGCTTCTTTTGCTATGTGGGATGGATTTCTTTGTTCCATTAACTTCCAGTAGCTTTGAGCAATGTCCAGAAGTGTTAAGAATGATTGTGTCACCTCTGAACATGTGAGTTTTTGATTATGCACTAACCCTCTAATGAGTTTGTTTCGAGTTTGGTGTGGAGGAAGTTTTCAAGGGTCAAGAGAGGAGGATGATATACTATGATCAAGGAGAGTGAAAGCTCTAAGCTTGGGGATGCCCCGGTGGTTCACCCCTGCATATTTCAAGAAGACTCAAGCATCTAAGCTTGGGGATGCCCAAGGCATCCCCTTCTTCATCGACAAATTATCAGGTTCCTTCTCTTGAAACTATATTTTTATTCGGTCACATCCTATGTACTTTACTTGGAGCGTCTGTTTGTTTTTGTTTTTGTTTTTGTTTTTGTTTGAATAAATGATTGTGTGGGAGAGAGACACTCTCCGCTGGTTCGTATGAACACATGTGTTCTTAGCTTTTAATGTTCATGGTGAAGGTTGAAACTGCTTCGTTAATTGTTATATGGTTGGAAACGGAAAATGATACATGTAGTAATTGGTAAAATGTCTTGGATAATGTGATACTTGGCAATTGTTGTGCTCATGTTTAAGCTCTTGCATCATATACTTTGCACCTATTAGTGATGAAATACATAGAGCTTGCTAAAATTTGGTTTGCATAATTGGTCTCTCTAAGGTCTAGATAATTTCTAATAAGAGTTTGAACAACAAGGAAGACGGTGTAGAGTCTTATAATGTTTACAATATGTCTTTTATGTGAGTTTTGTTGTACCGGTTCATCCTTGTGTTTGTTTCAAATAACTCTGCTAGCCTAAGCCTTGTATCGAGAGGGAATACTTCTCATGCATCCAAAATCCTTGAGCCAAACACTATGCCATTTGTGTCCACCATACCTACCTACTACATGGTATTTCTCCGCCATTCCAAAGTAAATTGCTTGAGTGCTACCTTTAAACAATTCAAAAATTATCACCTCTGATTTGTGTCAATGTTTTATAGCTCATGAGGAAGTATGTGGTGTTTATCTTTCAATCTTGTTGGGCAACTTTCACCAATGGACTAGTGGCTTCATCCGCTTATCCAGTAATTTTGCAAAAAGAGCTGGCAATGGGATTCCCAGTCCCAAATTAATCAAACTAAATAGACACTCCTCCATGGTATGTGATTGTTGGACGGCACCCGAAGGATTCGGTTAGCCATGGCTTGAGAAAGCAAAGGTGGGGAGGAGTGTCATCATAATAAAACTAAAATAAAAAGGCACTCCTTCATGGTATGAGATTGTTGGCAGGCACCCGAGGATTCGGTTAGCCATGGTTTGTGAAAGAAAGGTTGGAAGGAGTGCCACACAAAAATAAAAATAAAATGGGAGCCGCTCTTTGAAGGTTTGTCTGGCAAGGGGGTTAGAGTGCCCACTACCATTCGTTGACAACAACAAACACCTCTCAAAATTTTACTTTTATGCTCTCTATATGTTTTCAAAATCAAAGCTCTAGCACAAATATAGCAATCAATGCTTCCCTCTGCGAAGGGCCTTTCTTTTACCTTTTATGTTGAGTCAGTTCACCTATTTCTCTCCATCTCAAGAAGCAAACACTTGTGTGAACTATGCATTGATTCCTACATACTTGCATATTGCACTTGTTATATTACTTTGCATTGACAACTATCCATGAGATATACATGTTACAAGTTGAAAGCAACCGCTGAAACTTAATCTTCCTTTGTGTTGTTTCAATACTTTTACTTTGAATTATTGCTTTATGAGTTAACTCTTATGCAAGATTTATTTATGCTTGTCTTGAAAGTACTATTCATGAAAAGTCTTTGCTTTATGATTCATTTGTTTACTCATGTCATTTACCATTGTTTTGATCGCTGCATTCATTACATATGCTTACAATAGTATGATCAAGGTTATGATGGCATGTCACTCCAGAAATTATCTTTGTTATCGTTTACCTGCTCGGGACGAGCAGGAACTAAGCTTGGGGATGCTGATACGTCTCCGACGTATCAATAATTTCTTATGTTCCATGCCACATTATTGATGATATCTACATGTTTTATGCATACTTTATGTCATATTTATGCGTTTTCCGGAACTAACCTATTGACGAGATGCCGAAGGGCCAGTTGTTGTTTTCTGCTGTTTTTGGTTTCAGAAATCCTAGTAAGGAAATATTCTCGGAAATCGGACGAAATCAACGCCCAGCATCTTAGGATTGCATGAAGCTTCCAGAACACCCGAGAGCCGCCAGAGAGGGGCCACAGGGGGCCCACACATGGTGGCGGCGCGGCCCAGGGGGGCGCGCCACCCTAGTGTCTGGTGGCCCCAGACCCCTTCTGACGCCGCCTCTTCGCCTATAAGAAGCCCCTGACCTAAAACATCGATACAAAAAAAAGCCACGGTACGAGAAACCTTCTAGAGCCGCCGCCATCGCGAAGCCAAGATCTGGGGGACAGGAGTCTCTGTTCCGGCACGCCGCCGGGACGGGGAAGTGCCCCCGGAAGGCTTCTCCATCGACACCGCTGCCATCACCACCGCCATCTTCATCAACGCTGCTGTCTCCCATGAGGAGGGAGTAGTTCTCCATCGAGGCTAAGGGCTGTACTGGTAGCTATGTGGTTCATCTCTCTCCCTATGTACTTCAATACAATAATCTCATGAGCTGCCTTACATGATTGAGATTCATATGATGATGCTTGTAATCTAGATGTCATTATGCTAGTCAAGTGGATTTTACTTATGTGATCTCCGGAGACTCCTTGTCCCACGTGTGTAAAGGTGACAGTGTGTGCACCGTGTGGGTCTCTTAGGCTATATTTCACAGAATACTTATTCACTGAGTTACGATTTGAGTTGGATGTCTCTATGAAATTGTGGTGTGTTAGTACCTCCTGTGAATGCTCAAAGTGACAGCGTGGGGTGTTCATTAGTACTTGGGAATACATCTTTAAGGTTTGCCTACATGATGAATTAGAGTTCGTTATCTTGCCAGAGAGTAATTCAGAATAGCATAGTGAAGTGCTTATATTTATATTCCTTTATGATTACAATGATTGAGAGTGTCCACTAGTGAAAGTATGATCCCTAGGCCTTGTTCCTAAATACTGCTATCGCTGCTTGTTTACTGTTCTACTGCATCATCTTTGTCCGCAATATTACCACCATCAACCACACGCCAGTCCTGGACAGCAAAGCACTTTTCTGGTGCCGTTGCTACTGCTCATACTTATTCATACCACCTGTATTTCACTATCTCTTCGCCGAACTAGTGCACCTATTAGGTGTGTTGGGGACACAAGAGACTTCTTGATTTGTGGTTGCAGGGTTGCATGAGAGGGATATCTTTGACATCTTCCTCCCTGAGTTCGATAAACCTTGGGTGATCCACTTAAGGGAAACTTGCTGCTGTTCTACAAACCTCTGCTCTTGGAGGCCCAACACTGTCTACAAGAATAGAAGCTCCCGTAGACATCAGTTATCCACAACACGTTCAATAATTTTCATAGGTATTTTGTATGGAACCTCTTTCTCACCTGGCGCCTCATCCACTACCTTTGCAGTAGTAGTAGATTTTCCAAATAGAAATTCAAGAGAAGATCTCTCCATAATGAATTATAGCAGCACGCAGAAATAAAACCAGCACGTACAGTAAAAGTTTCCCTTACCAATTCCACTTACCAATAGAGCTTCACTCCCGGCAACGGCGCCAGAAAATAGTCTTGATGACCCACAAGTATAGGGGGTGTATCGTAGTACTTTCGATAAATAAGAGTGTCGAACCCAACGAGGAGCAGAAGGTGTCGACAATCAGTTTCGATGAAGGATTCACTATAAATGCTCACAAACAAGTATTCAAGGGGTTTTGATATAGCAGATAAATAAAGTACAAGTAAGTAAAATGCGAGAGTAATAATTGCAGCGAGTGGCCCAATCCTTTTTAGCACAAAGGACAAGCCGGTTTGTTTACTTATAATGACCAAACGTTCTTGAGGACACACGGGAATTTAGTCTAGTGCTTTCGCTTCATATAGTTGATTAATCTTCATTGTTTTGATAAGTGTTGTGTGGGTGAACCTATGCTAATGCACCGCCCTTCCTAGGACTAATACATACTTGTGATTATACCCCTTGCAAGCATCCGCAACTACAAGAAAGTAATTAAGATAAATCTAACCACAGCCTTAAACTCTGAGATCTTGCTATCCCTCCTGCATCGATATACCAACGGGGGTTTAGGTTTCTGTCACTCCGGCAACCCCACAATTAGCAATTTTCTCGAATACAAGATGTATTCCCCTATGCCCATAAAGGTGAAGTATCATGTAGTCGACGTTCACATGACACCACTAGAAGAATAACACCACAACTTAAATATCAAACCATTGAATATTACTCAATCATAATTCACTACTAACATTTAGACTTCACCCATGTCCTCAAGAACTAAACGAACTACTCACGAGACATCATATGGAACACGATCAGAGGTGATATGATGATGAATAACAATCTGAACATAAACCTTGGTTCAATAGTTTCACTCAATAACATCAATAACAAGGAGTAATCAATACCGGGAGAGTTTCCCCTATCAAACAATCAAGATTTGTAATAACCTAGAACATAGGAACAACGAAGGGTAGATTTAGAAATGGGATGTGCATTTCATCGCAAAACGGGGGAAATTTTCGCGCCTTATTGCAACTAAACCTAAGAGGGATCGAGGTTCTCTCTCATTTTGCACTTAGGGTTAGGCAATGTGAGTTAGGGAAATTTCGACATGATCCCTTTTGTATCTTATTGATTTGGGGAATGATTTCATTTGACAAGTGTTAATACATTTAATAATAAGCATTAAACAATATAAATATGGAATTCACAACTCAAACACAACTTATGAAATCAAATGACTTTGAATTTCAAATTGAATATTAAATACAATATTTAATCAAGAATATAAACATTACATAAGACAAAAGCTCATAAACAAAACTTGAGCTTTATTGATACACAACACAAATTACAATGTCATTACAATATTCTTGATACAAGAATTATGGAATAATAAACAGAAATGAAAGAGGAAAATTACAATATTATCCTAAACTAAAACCTAGACTAAATGCCTTGAAGATTATCTTCTGGGCATATTCAACTTCAAACCTGCAAAACAAAACCACACGTGCTAGCCAGAATGTTAAGTATTAGAAATTCAGTTTGGACAGAGTGAATACATAACAGAAATTCAGTTTGGACATAACCAACTGTCACTGCACACTTGTGCTTGTCCAAAGCCTGGACAACACAAGATAAGAGCAAGCAGACCAAACCTGAGCACCACCAGAGGGCTCAAGTTTCAATATATGAGAGCACCAGCTCATGTGTGCTATCCAAGGCACAGCAAGGCCATGCAAGGGCTTAGTCACAAAGCAAGCCAGGCTTGTGTGTCATGGCCAGAATAGAAGTAGGCCTCATATAAAAGCAGCACAAACCCTAGAAACTGTAGCAGTCGACCAGATAAGAAATTCACCAGGTAAGGGTGAAGCTAGAGCAACACAGAGTTCATCCAGTTGTTGCTCAAGAACAGAACCAACCCACACAACCACTTAAGCCACCAGAAATCATGGTGACCTAGAAGATCAACCAGGACTGGAGGTGAAGGGCTTTGAACAAACCACAAGTCTGCATCAACACAAAATCTCATTCTAGGAGCTGGAACAAGGTATACCAAGTTCCTGGAAAAGATCCAATGGATCTAATCCATAAATCATGCATGACACAGTCATGGGGTTGAGCAGATGCTCAACAGGGTGAATCATCACTTGGTTTTCACCAAGGATCACTGCTAGTCTAAAAAGCCACCAAAATAGAAACCATCCAGATACAGATCTTGTGCACAGAAGCAAGATCATATGCACAGATAGCACCAGTAGATGTATTGCAATATTAGCAGCTAGTAAAGACTACTGATACGTCCAAAACGTATCTACTTTCCCGAACACTTTTGCTATTGTTTTGCCTCTAATTTGTGTGTTTTGGATGCAACTAACACGGACTAACGCTGTTTTCAGCAGAACTGCTCTGGTGTCTCGTTTTTGTGCAGAAATCCAACTTTCGGGAAAAACCTCGGAATTTATGCAGAAGGCCCTATTTTCCCAGGAAACTAACGGAGCCAGAAGGGCAATTGAAGTGGAGGCCCGAGGGGCCCTCGCCAGAGGGCGGCGGGGCCCCGGGGGGGCCGCGCGGCCCTGGGGTGTGGCCCCTCGGCCGGCCTCCGACGCCCTCCTTCGGACTATTTATCGGCCTCGACCTAAAACGCACGGGAAGAAGTCGAAGTCGCCGAAACCCTCCGAACGCCGCCACATCGCGAAACTCCGTCGCGGGAGCCGAAGTCTCCGTTACGGCACTCCGCCGGACGGGGAATTGGAGGAGATCATCGCCGCCATCACCGCCAACGCCTCTACATCAACCAGCCATGTTTCCCCCATCCATGTGTGAGTAATTCCCCCGCTGTAGGCCGAAGGGGATGGTAGGGATTGGATGAGATTGGTCATGTAATAGCATAAGATTGTTAGGGCATAGTGCCTAGTGTCCGTAGTTGGTACTTTGATGATATTGTTGCAACTTGTTATGCTTAATGCTTGTCACTAGGGCCTGAGTGCCATGATCTCAGATCTGAACATGTTATTGTTTCATCATGATATTCATTGTTTATGGTCTTACCTATAAGTTGTATACACATGTCGCTGTCCGGAACCAATGGCCCCGAAGTGACAAGAATTGGGACAACCGGAGGGAATGGTAGCGATGTGAGGATCACATGTGTTCACGGAGTGTTAATGCTTTGCTCCGGTACTCTATTAAAAGGAGTACCTTAATATCCAGTAGTTTCCCTTGAGGCCCGACTGCCACCGGCTGGTAGGACAAAAGATGTTGTGCAAGTTTCTCATTGCGAGCGCGCACGACTATATATGGAACACATGCCTATTGATTGCTTTGTACTTGGACACCGTTTTATTATTATCTGCAAATGCCCTGCTATGATTGTTACATGAGTTTCTCTCATCCATGCAACGCCCGTCATCCGTCCCCGTGCCTACAGTATTTTAATCCTGCTGTTTACTAAAATCACTACTGCTGTCTCTGTTACTCTGCTGATGTTATTTCACTACTGCTACTGCTATAAACCTGTTACTACTGATAAACCCTTGCGAGCAAGTCTGTTTCCAGGTGCAACTGAATTGACAACTCCGTTGTTAAGGCTTCCAAGTGTTCTTTGTCTCCCCTTGTGTCGAATCAATAAATTGGGTTTTACTTCCCTCGAAGACTGTTGCGATCCCCTATACTTGTGGGTCATCAAGACTATTTTCTGGCGCCGTTGCCGGGGAGCATAGCTTTATTTGGAAGTTCACTTGGATTAATATTGTTCGCTGTAAATTCTCCATCATGGGTAAACCTTGCGATACTAAGATCGCCATATTACCATCCACTACAAGAAAAGGTACAATTCTGAATACCTCTGCTGCTCTTGATTCACCATCTCGTGATTGATAAACTTGTTTCACCGCCACATGCTTCGCATGCGGGTACATCTGCTGAATCTGAACACTCTCATAATATTGATAATGTTTCTGCTGTGCTTGATGATAGTGGTTCATTGGGATCTTTTCTAGATGCTACAATTGCTAGGTCTAGACAAATTGAAAATACTGAAACTCCTAATGCTACTACACCTATTAGTTCACCTGAACTTGGTTATTTTAGTGATGATCCTGAGGAAGATTATGTGGAGCTTAATGATGATTTTATTGAAAAATGCAATGCTACTACTGATGCAAGAAAAATTAAAAAGTTGCTTGCAGAACATGCTGTTAGATATAAACTGTCTCCTGATCCTAAGTTTGCCACATCTCCTATAAACATTAGGGATAAAGATTATGATTTTTCTCTTGATCTATCTCATATAGCTATTGTTGAGAAAACACCCTTTTGTGGTACTGAAAAAGAAAGTGCCGTTGAACACATGACTGAGCTATCTACTCTTAGTAGCTTGTTTTCGATGATGTTAAGATGCGTACTTACTTTGTTGCTAAAATATTTCCATTCTCATTAAAGGATGACGCTAAAACTTGGTATAATAATTTGCCACCTAATTCTATTAAAAGTCCGAAAGAATTGCTTGATGTTTTCTTCCGCAAATACTTTCCTGCTAGTGCTCAACATATTGCTTTGCAGAGAATTTATAATTTTAATCGGGGAGATGAAGAGAAATTGCACGAGGCTTGGTCGAGATTCTCGCTCTCTTATTAGAGCTCGACTGAGCATGATTTGGAAAAGCATGATTTACTTGATATATTTTATAGTGGACTAACCATTGAGTCTAGGGCATACCTGGATAGTTGTGCTGGTTGTGTTTTCAGAAAAGAACTCAGGGCAATATTTGAAGAATTATTGGCTAAAATAAGCCGGAATCATGATGATTGGACTACGCCTGAACCGACTCCAACTCCAATATTGAAGAAGCGGGGTTTAATTAAATTGAATGATGAAGATATGAGGGAAGCCAAGAAGTCTCTCAAGGAGAAAGGTATTAAATCTGAAGATGTGAAGAATCTACCTCCTATTGAAGATATATGTGAGATAATTCCCCCTTCATCCATGATTGAGGTAAACTCCCTTCAACGCTTTACTAGGGAAGATATTCCGTATTTGAAACCTCCTGCACAATGCTTAGATGAGTTTGATAATTATATTGTTAAGCAAGAAAATTTTAATATGAGAGTAGAGAATCATTTAATGGAAAATTCTCAAGCTATTAGTGAATTGCATGATATTGTGGAGAGAACCTCCAATGATGTTAAGATGCTTGTTAAACATTTTCAAATGATTCAAACTCAAATTGATCAACTCACTAAAGTGCAAAATGACTTGTTAGGGAATAATTCTAAAGAGAAACATGCTTATGAAGTAACAACTAGAGGTGGTGTCTCTACCGGGATCCTCTATATCCCGAAGGGCATCCCAAAAGAGTTGAACAAGATTCTCAATGCATTGAACCTAGTGCTCATTCTAGGAAGAAAAAGAAGAAGAAACATAAAAATGTTGTAGAATCCTCTGAACATTATAATGATCCTAATATTATTTCTATTTATGATGCTGAAACTGAAAGTGGTAATGAACATGATAATGATAATGATAATGATAAGAATGATACTCCTGATAAAGAAGAGGTTGAAGAAGAACCTGAAAAGCATGCTAAAAATAAAAAGTATACTAAAGAAGACTTTATAGCTGAGAAACATGGTAATGAAAGAGAACCTTGGGTGCAAAAGCAAATGCCTTTTCCTGCTAAGAAACTAAAATCAAAGGAAGAAGAACACTATAATAAATTTTGTGATTGGATGAAACCTTTATTCTTGCAAATCCCTTTGACTGATACTATTAAATTGCCTCCTTATTCAAAGTATATGAAAGATATTGTTACTAACAAAAGGAAAATCCCCAATGAGGAAATTTCCACTATGCTTGCTAATTACTCTTTCAATGGCAAAATTCCAAAGAAGTTGGGCGACCCAGGTATACCTACTATTCCTTGTTCTATTAAGAATAATTATGTTAAAACTGCTCTATGTGACTTGGGAGCCGGTGTTAGTGTTATGCCTTTTTCTCTTTATAAGAGACTTTACTTAGATAAGTTGATACCTACTGATATATCTTTGCAAATGGCTGATAAATCTACTGCTATTCCTGTTGGTATATGTGAGAATGTTCCTGTTCAAGTTACGACTAACTGCTTGATATTAACTGATTTTGTTGTGTTGGAAATGCCTGAAGATGATAATATGTCTATTATTCTTGGGAGACCTTTTCTTAACACCGCAGGGGCTGTTATTGATTGCAATAAAGGGAAGGTTACTTTCAATGTTGATGATAGGGAACATACCGTTTATTTCCCCAAGAGGATTGAGAAAGCGTGTGGAGTTAATACTATTTCTAATGTGAGAACTATCAAAGTGGGAACTATTGATTGTCCTATATATGAGCCTAAAGAAGAATATCAAACTCTCGTGATTGGATCCATATCAATACAATTCAAGGTAACATGATTGATTTGAGGTTTATTTCTTCTTATGCTATGAAAATTTATTTGGTGGCAAGACTTGATCAACCTTGTTAACGAATACTTTTTATATGCATAGAGGAGGTAAACAACATCTCTTTCTTCCTCCACTTGTTTTACTTACTGTAGCAACCTCTCCTTATCTTTATTTTATTTCAATGTTGTGCCAAGTGAAGCCTCTAATTGAAGGTTGATACTAGATTTGGATTTCTGCGCAGAAACAGATTTCTATCTGTCACGAATCTGGGTTGTTTTCTCTGTAGGTAACTCATATAATTATGCCAATTTACGTGCGTGTTCCTCAGATATGTACGCAACTTTCATTAGTTTTGAGTTTTCTGATTTGAGCAACGGAAGTATTTTATTAAAATTCGTCTTTACTGGCTGTTCTGTTTTGGCAGATTCTGTCTCTGTTCTTTGCATTGTCTCTTGTGGACTTTAAGCGAGCTTTTCTAGACGTAGAGAGCTGTAGCTAATGTTTTATTGAGCTCTTGCAATGTGCCACTACAGGACCAAGGTGGATTCAAATTTTTTGAGTACTAACCTCTCTAATGAAGTTTATGAGAAGTTTGTTGTGAAGGAAGTTTTCAAGGGTCAAGAGAGGAGGATGATATATGATCAAGAAGAGTCAAAAGTCTAAGCTTGGGGGGAGGTATACCGGCATCAATCATTCTTTGCATATTATGGTTGCTGGATACTCGCACATACTTGTTTTGTTCGTTTGAGTGGTTTTCTAATGAGAGGAAGATGATATTTGGGGAAATGCTGCCTGAAAACAGATTCTGGAACGTTACTGTAAAAATCGTCAAAAATAGCCAGAGCGTCATTTTGAGCTGCAAATTTTTGTGTAGGTTCCCCAGGTTGTTATATAACTTTCATTAGTTGAACACTTTTCGATCTGAGCAACGTAAGATTTTTGTTAAAATCGATTTCTGTACTGCTGTCAGGTTTTGGCAGATTTCTGCCATTTCGCTTTTCTGTGTTTCTTTTAGTTTGCTATTTCTTGATTTCGCTTTGTTTCCTTCCCAAAACACAAAAAGACCAAAAATATTTCTGTTATTTCTCTTCACCATTTGTTTGCTTTAGTTTCTTGCATTTGTTTCACTTTATTTGCTATTGCTAGTTTGCTATAAGAAAACCCAAAAAGATTTTGCTTTGTTTGTTTGTTTCCTCTTGTTCTTATTTGCAATTTGAAAACACCAAAAATATTTGCTGTTCTTCTCTGGTTTGTAAAGTTCTTTATGAGTTCAATGGTCTTCGGTGGCTGGAGCGTGGTTTTCATTTCATATTATCCAAGCTGCACAAGTGAAAAGGCAATAATGACGATCTACGACAATCTGATTGTGGTGAGAGGCTGGTATGAACTCTATTTGTTTTCATTTTTGTACATATACTCATCCATGTGAGCATGCTTAGTTGGTTCATGTGAGGTATATGTTATTTGAGAAAGTCTAGTAGTTCATGATCTCTCATGTTTAGCTCCAATTTATTAATATGAGTAGCATGTCATGTATGTTTGTTTGCATTGTTTTATTCATAAGTAAGTATGGCATTGTGGTATCCTCCTCTGAATAATTCATTTATATCGACTTGGCACATGCTCACGCATGCATATGACTGAACAAAAAGTCAATTAAGCCTCGATGATTTATATTGCTTCAGAGTTCTTGTATCACTTTTATGCCTCCGTTAATTTATTTTGCCGCAAGCATGATTATGACGATTCTTGCTCTCTTGATTTGTCGCTCCCTAGTCTATTGCTAGCCTTCACTTGTACTGAGCGGGAACGCTGCTCGTACTTCCAAACACATGAAAACCAAGTTATTCCATAGTGTCCACCATAAATACCTATGCATGGCATTTCAAACCATTCCAAGTAAATTCTCATGCGCTACCTTTAAAACCTTCAAAATGCTTCTCAATTTGTGTTTATGTTTCATAGCTCATGAGGAAGTATGTGGTGTTTAGCTTTCAACCTTGTCATTTACTTTTGACGGACTCTCATATGGACTAGTGGCACATCCACTTATCCAATAATTTTGCAAAAAGAGCTGGCAATGGGATTCCCAGTCCCGAATTAATTAACTTAATTAGACACTCCTCCATGGTTTGTGATTGTTGGACGGCACCCGAAGGATTCGGTTAGCCATGGCTTGTGTAAGCAAAGGTTGGGGGGAGTGTCATCATCATAATAAAACCAAAATAAAAAAGGCACTCCTTCATGGTATGAGATTGTTGGCAGGCACCCGAGGATTCGGTTAGCCATGGTTTGTGAAAGAAAGGTTGGAAGGAGTGCCAAATAAATATGCAATAATTCATGGGAGCCGCTTTTGAAAGTCCGGTTGGCGAGGTAGTTAGTGTACCCATTACCATTCGTTGACAACAACAAACACCTCTCAAAATAATTTTACTCCTGTCTTTATAAAAATGAAAAGCTCTAGCGCATGTTAATCCCTGCTTCCCTCTGCGAAGGGTCAATCTTTTACTTTTATGTTGTGTCTCCATTATTTCTTTGAGCACTATCTTGAGAGCACAACTGTCATTCTTAGTATAATATGCTTGTCTCAAAATATGATTGATTGTGGTATAACTTTGATGCATTTATCTTTTGACAATCACTACTTCTAGTCTTTCTATGAACTCCAAAGGTGCCGGGCATTTATGTTTTGCCAACCAAATACGAAAGCGAGATACCACTTTATCATGCTCTCTTATGAACATTACAATTTTGCTTATACACATGATTCATGATGCTTCTTATTAATTGTTGGTACCTCTCCATGATTGACATAGCTGTTAGATGATCTTATTTGCATATATCTCATTATGAACTGCTCGAGTATTAGCCATAGCATGAGAATATATACATCATATGAGCAAATGTGTTCGTGAAAGTTCTTTTATCGCTCAGTTGTTAACTGAATTGCTTGAGGACAAGCAATAAGCTAAGCTTGGGGGGAGTTGATACGTCCAAAACGTATCTACTTTCCCGAACACTTTTGCTATTGTTTTGCCTCTAATTTGTGTGTTTTGGATGCAACTAACACGGACTAACGCTGTTTTCAGCAGAACTGCTCACAGTGTCTCGTTTTTGTGCAGAAATCCAACTTTCGGGAAAAACCTCGGAATTTATGCGAAGGCCCTATTTTCCCAGGAAACTAACGGAGCAGAAGGGCAATTGAAGTGGAGGCCGAGGGCCCCACACCATAGGCGGCGCGGCCCGTGGGGCCCGCGCGGCCCTGTGGTGTGGCCCCCTCGGCCGGCCTCCGACGCCCTCCTTCGGACTATTTATCGGCCTCGACCTAAAAACGCACGGGAAGAAGTCGAAGTCGCCAGAAACCCTCCAGAACGCCGCCACATCGCGAAACTCCGTCGCGGGAGCCCGACGTCTCCGGTCCGGCACTCCGCCGGGACGGGGAATTGGAGGAGATCATTGCCGCCATCACCGCCAACGCCTCTACATCAACCAGCCATGTTTCCCCCATCCATGTGTGAGTAATTCCCCCGCTGTAGGCCGAAGGGGATGGTAGGGATTGGATGAGATTGGTCATGTAATAGCATAAGATTGTTAGGGCATAGTGCCTAGTGTCCGTAGTTGGTACTTTGATGATATTGTTGCAACTTGTTATGCTTAATGCTTGTCACTAGGGCCCGAGTGCCATGATCTCAGATCTGAACATGTTATTGTTTCATCATGATATTCATTGTTTATGGTCTTACCTATAAGTTGTATACACATGTCGCTGTCCGGAACCAATGGCCCCGAAGTGACAAGAATTGGGACAACCGGAGGGAATGGTAGCGATGTGAGGATCACATGTGTTCACGGAGTGTTAATGCTTTGCTCCGGTACTCTATTAAAAGGAGTACCTTAATATCCAGTAGTTTCCCCTGAGGCCCGGCTGCCACCGGCTGGTAGGACAAAAGATGTTGTGCAAGTTTCTCATTGCGAGCGCGCACGACTATATATGGAACACATGCCTATTGATTGCTTTGTACTTGGACACCGTTTTATTATTATCTGCAAATGCCCTGCTATGATTGTTACATGAGTTTCTCTCATCCATGCAACGCCCGTCATCCGTCCCCGTGCCTACAGTATTTTAATCCTGCTGTTTACTAAAATCACTACTGCTGTCTCTGTTACTCTGCTGCTGTTATTTCACTGCACTCTTGCTATAAACCTGTTACTACTGATAAACCCTTGCGAGCAAGTCTGTTTCCAGGTGCAACTGAATTGACAACTCCGTTGTTAAGGCTTCCAAGTGTTCTTTGTCTCCCCTTGTGTCGAATCAATAAATTGGGTTTTACTTCCCTCGAAGACTGTTGCGATCCCCTATACTTGTGGGTCATCAACTACACAGAAAATCCTAGGCACATAACCATCAGTAAAACCCTAGATTTCATCACAGGAAAGCATATTGGCATTCATAGTTAGTATGATCCCCAAACATGCAAGCAAAGTTGAGTAGCCCACAAGATCCAACCAAACAGGTGAGCAACCAATCAGTAGCAAGGCTACTAAGGTCACATCACACTTAGCACCATGTAAAGTAAAGCCAAATACAGAACATCATCATCCAGAGTTGGATTCAGATTCATTTGCTTGTTAAATCATTATGAACAACAAATTCATATACAAGCAAGTAATTCAAATCATCACTGCATAAGCAGTTCATCATAAATTGATTTATTCAAGCATGAATATATCATAGATCCATGCTATTTACTGACAGTAGCATACTGTAAGGCAACACAGCACAAATCACTGCATCATAGCCACTGGATCAGGTCCAGTGAGCTAGAATAAGCAACAACACATGTATGCAGTAGCATAGTGATGCTTGAGCATCAGCATCAACAAGGAAAATGCTTCACTTAGTCACAGAATTAATCAGCAACCAAGCACTAACATTTAATTGATCAAATGGATCAATTGAATCAAGTCAAGCCACACAGATAAGCTAACCAACAAGGAATGGTTGATCCAATGGATCAATGGCTTACACAGAAGGCACAGAGCACCTCACACATATCTCTGGCATTCACAAGTGTCACAGATACACAGCAGTACACCTAGCCAAGCAAGTGTAGATTGCCAGTAAGCATAACAAGCACATAAGCAAGCACAACATATCATAGCAAGATCAGAGCATGCTAGGAGCAGTAGATAATCAGCACATGGAATGTACAGCAAGCAAGGCAGCACTGGCCAGTACCAGAAATTGGTAGATTGGCCATAGCTTACAGAAAATGGAAGCACAGGCAACATTAGGCAGCTATGGCAAGGCTCTGTGTGATCACAGGATCACCAGAGAGCAGTAGAACAGGAGGAAGAAGAATCACAGTAGCTTGGGAGGCGCACAGGCATGGAGAAGAGAAGGAGAAGGAGCAGATCACTTACATGCGCCTGGTGGCAGAGGCTATGGCATGGCGAGGCAGTGCTCGCGCGGCCATAGCAGCTGCAAGACCCAGGGTAGGCGCCGGCGTTACGCCGACGAGCACGAACACCACCACAGCAGCACGGCACGGAGACGACGGCACTGGTACTGCAAGCAGCACCGTGCCAGGTCAGTCTCAGGGGGCGCGCACGTCGACGGCGAGGACGAGAGTTCGCCGGAGACCACCAAATCGCCCAAGGCGATTTTCTAGTGGATCCAGAACATAGGCGATTCGCTAGGAGAGGAGGAGATTGGAGAAACCACGCGGACAGATCGACAGATCGTCTCGCGGCGGTCCAGATCAGGTAGGTGGCGAAGGTAGGGAGGCCAGGAGGTGGCCGGAGCAGGGCGGCGGCCATGGCGGCGACGCCATCGCCACGGGGTCGCGAGAGATTAGGGTTAGGACAAGTGAGCGAGAGAGACGCGTAAGTGAGAGGGGTGGGCCGCGTCGGCGCCACCGAGTCACTATGGGGCAAGCCTTAGTGGGCTGTCCTATGGGCTTAGGTTAATGGGCTGGCCCAATAGGGGCTAGGGGGTATTTTGGACTTTTCACAATTTAGAAAAAGGCCAGAATTTCACCAATTTTTAGTAAATAAAATAAAACTCTAAAAATCCATTAAAAATTGGATTAGTGAATGAAAAATAAATCTTAACCAGAATAAAAATGAAATAGAATTTAAGAAACAAATTCAAAATTATGAATTTAAAGAAGTTAAAATAATAACTTGGAATTTCAAACTATTATTTCCTTGAATTCAAAATTCAAGGAAAAATCTCAAATAAGTTCAAATACTTATTTTCAAACATTTCAAAAGGAAATTCTATTATTCCAGGTCATTTCTATTGAGAAAGGTATTTTTCAAAGAAAAATACTCTATTCCTTTTTATTCCAAAAATATAGAGGCAACTCTATTATTTCAACTCATTTTTGGAATGAATAATGAATCACCAAGCAAAGTAGTTTTACTTTGAAGTATTTTACTTTATGTGAATTAAAATGGTTTACACCTTAAATCAATTGCAAGTTACTGCCAAAGGCATAAATCTTAACTCAACCCTAAATTGTAATAACTCATTGGGATAAAGGGATTCAACATAAAATAATACATCCATGATTGCATTATTTGGATTTTATAACATTGTCCTTACCGGACAATGATGCTTCTTACAGAACCCGAGGTCCAGGTTCCATCAACTGCATTGAACTGCACTATCTCGCAGTCCACAGGCAAGTTCACCCTTGCTCATGTCAACTTGATTATTTTCTACTACTTTAATGCAAAGCTATATACTTATCATTCCTGCATCGCAAATAAAATGTTACTTTCCAACTATGAATATGACTATGTGGCTGGCAATGGAACCATGGTATGTGTTGATATGGTGGAGGTTCCATTGCATGGGTTATATTAACCTAGGATTAACCACCAATGCCGTCCAGTGATTCTAGCGTCGTACAAACCGCGTTAACCATGAGATCTATAATGGCTCTGGGGAAGCCAGCCGTATCTTTTCCCTTCTGCACGCCAACGGACTGGTAGAGCTGCGGGGTGTTGGAGGCACTGCCGTAGGTTGGGATAGCCTTTTAAATCCCCATCCATTAGTGATGTTAGCTCTACGGTCTATGATGGATTGTCCGGAGTACACCGTGAGTAAAGCCGTATTATCGGAAGAAGTCTAATGGGGGTGTAGGGTCAGACAAAAGGGTGGGTTTGCAGTCGTGGAGAAGGCGGTGTGGGCTTGGATCTTTATACCTGGCCTCACACCAAAGGAAGTGTGAACGGGGGCAAGTCCCTGCGGATGGCAAAAAGGGTGGGATCTCTTGTGGGAAAAGTAACGCACCTCTGCAGAGTGTATCAAATTGTGGCTATCACTCCTTGTTCCGGGAAGGGAACTGCGAACGCGGCAGGAAAGGAACTCCACGAAGTTCTAGTCAACCTGTGAAGACTGACGGGCATAGTTTTCATAATAAAAGCAACCTTTTGAAGAAATGATTTCAAAACATGCATTGACCTGCGATTTCCTGATCAATGGTCGTAGCTAGTGCATCAAACACGTTTTTTACTCTTTTAGAACTTGTTGAGTACCTTTGTACTCACTTTGTTTCGACACCCTTGCTAGACTGTGATCCGGAAGTGGAGGCCATCAACGATGGAGCACCAGAAGGAAGTTACGAGCTGGTCTACGAGGAACCTGATCTTACCGGCGGAGTTGAAGGAGTAGACTATGGGATAGTCTACGGACCCGATGACACGGAGGTGGAGGAGTAGTGATATACCCTAGCATCATAGAGCCGAGCAACGTAGAACTTACCTAAATAAGTTGTTGAGCTCTCTTTTATATATGGTTATAAGTTGTAATCGTACTTAAGTAGTATCTTAGGGTGTTCTCATAGGACCTGTGAGAATACCAACTTGTTAAGACAATGTTTGTAATAATATATGGAGTGTTATGACCTGCAATGTTTCTGTTGTACCACTCTGAGGGATATGGCAATTTGTGAAGAAGTCCCTTCACAAAGATCATATCAACGACTTGTATACTACAACATGCAGTGGTATGTCGGGTCACCGCAATGGTATCGTGAGCAAATGTTGCGACCTTAGGTTGGAAAAACCTAGTATAGGGAAGAAACCTGTAGGAGTCAAGTAGAAATAGTAAAGGATTCTCTAGAAATATGGTGATTATTCACATGAGAATAATCTAAACCATATATTTTAGTGCGATAATTCTTTATTATAGCTATTATGATGCATTATCACTACTAATATTCTGCTTTTGTATACAGCCATAATGGCGAACACTTTTCCTAAGAGGACTTTGAGGAAGGTTGAGGGATGGCTCGGTGATTATGATGGACAAATCACAGATCTCCCGCGTGGGATGCTGAAGGAACTCCATTGTGACCCACGGATACCCGTTATCAAGTATATCTATTACGATGGGGAAATCCTAGCCAAGTGCAGAGTATCGGTCCAACTACCGACACAACTGCTGATGAGTCGTATAATGCCATACGGAGAAGCCAAAACCATCACCACAGCCTATCACATGGCCCTATTCAAGGCAATCCTTGATATAAGGCAGCACAAGTCGATGAGAGCTGCTATGTTCGGTTTATTCTCATATACCTCATGCCGAGGAAGATGAGGATCCCACTCTGAATCATCCGGTGTTAGCACACGAAGCCACTGAAGCTGCAGACATCACATGGATAGTCAGAAGTCTTTATTGACCACGATGTACCTTTTACACATGAAGATGAGGGGTGAGATTGAGCACATGCTAACTGAGTTCACGGACCCTGATAAAGTCCAAACTCGGATGCGTGATCTGAGGGCACAACCACAACATACTACACCTTTCTTTAGCCTAGACAGCTATGTAGATTTGAGTGACCAGTTGTCCCAGAAGATCCACTCACACCCAACTTTGTCCCACACTATCCACATGTGTCAGCATCGTATGAGTCTGGATATGGGGGAGATGATTCCAGAAACCTAAACTGCTCGGAGTCACCAATCGAGAATTCGACTGGTTGGCGTTTCGGGGAACCATACGGGGATGAAGGAGAACCCATCACTTGTGATATAGAGGATGAAGGAGGCGCGGTTAACCAGAATGTTAACCAAAGCTTTGGGCAGGAAGAGAAAGACACCAAGTCCATTTCTTTAGATCTGGAGATGGGATTACCCAAAACATCCCAGTACGTTGTAGGTGAGAGTTCTGGAACCAAGAAAAAGAAGAAGAAGAAGAAGATGAGAGGTCAAGTGAGTAGGAATCCTCCATGGATGGCAGAAGAAGGTGAGCTGTATCCCACTGGGGATACATACGAGTCTTTATCCAGTTACTTTGGCATGACAGATCTCTGTCTCGGCACTTCGTCCGATTCAGATTACATACCTACTGGAAGGACCTTCATTCTGGACGGTGTTCGGAAGACAAACCGCTGTACCGGATGGACCCCAGGGATGTACGCGGAGGCGAGTTATGATGACGAGGAGTAGAGCTCCAAGGAAGAATAAAGTAATCTAGGTGGTATTGTAATAGAACGTATTTTTAAATTCCGTTGGCTTGGGCTTTAAGCCAAATAAGTGGTTTATATATACCACATGTAATATAAGTGTGTGTGTGTTATGTAATATACAAAGTATATGCATAATAAATGTTTGTTTTGTATTTGCTTCTTGATTTCATTGTGTGACTAGTTCTGGGCAATGAGTTGAGCTCAGAAAACATTTGCATGGTGTAATTATGAGTAATCGCTCTTTGTTACAGGACTAGGGGGAACATGGCGTTAGTAGAAACCGAAGAGGTTCGCAGAGAGCGGGAGGCGAGAGAAAAAGAGGAGGCAGATGCAGCGGCTAGAGCAGAGAATGCACCACCACCACCACACCCAATGATGCACCCAGACTTCCAACAGTATATGAGAGCAATGGAGGAAGACAGGAGACGTTACCAGGAAAGTCAAAGCAAGAACATGCAAGACTTCTTTACCCACGTCATTAATGATAAGTGTAATGAAGGCAAGGGAGTAACCCTATCAGACTTCCAAAATGCAAGACCACTACCTTTTACATCAGCTCCAGAACCAATGGACGCTGAAGATTGGCTCATGGATACGGAACGGAAGCTGAAGACCGTTGGTTGCAACGATGAGGAGAAGATTAGATATACTACTTATCTGTTGTCAGGACCAGCAGCGTCATGGTGGGAGAATCTTGTGGCAGTACACCCACCAGATAAGGTGTTCACCTGGGAGGAGTTCAAGAAGAAGTTCCGGGATGCCCATGTTCCGGAGAGTGTGGTGGAGCTGAAGAAGAGGGAGTTTGACGAACTACGTCAGAACACTGCACCCATTATGCAGTATGTTCGGGATTTCAACAGGCTATCCAAGTATGCACCTGAGGATGTTGATACAGAGGAGAAGAGAAAGAAGCGGTTCATGAAAGGCATGAATCCATACATGAAGATGCAACTGAGGTTGGCACGGACTGCCGAATTCCAGGAACTGATTGACTCGGCAATCACTTTCGAGGATGATTACAGGCAAGTCCAGGAGGATAGGAGGAAGAGGGCTCGTATCGAGCCAAGAAAGTACCCAATTAGTAAACCAACACCTGATCGGAGTTTCAAACCCCGATTTCGACCTACTACTGGTAGTCAATACAACCGGGGAGGTCAGAGTCAGAACCCAATCAATCAGATCATCTGCAACAATTGTGGCCTGAGAGGTCATATGCAAAAGGATTGTCAGAAACCCAGAATCATTTGCTATGGTTGTGGGAAGGATGGACACATCAAGCCGGATTGTCCAAACAAGGCGTCTTGGAGAGGACAGAGCTCAGGAAGACGAGGTGGAAACAACAACAACAACAACAACAACCGCAACAACAACAACAACCGCAACTACAACAACAACAACGACAACAACAAAAGGGGAAAGCCTTATGGAAAGATGAATTGCACATCTTTGGAGCAAGCGGAAGAGTCGGATCAAACAGTCTTAGGTACGCTAAGCATTCTTACTCATCCTGGCAAAGTCTTATTTGATACTGGAGCAACCACATCATTTCTTGCATTGGAGTTTGTGGAAAAATTCGGGCTTAGATGTTCTAAGTTAGAAACCCCTATAACTGTTCTATCCGTGGGGGGGGGGACGATCTTAGTAACCCACGTGAAAGAAGCACAAGTCATAACCATATGTGACTGTGTGTATTTCGCGGACCTATTCATCATTCCCATGAAGGACATATCTGTCATCCTAGGGATGGACTGGTTGACAGAGAATGGAGCGGTGATCAACTGTGGAGACAAAACAGTATCACTTCGCAACTCCATTGGAGGCCGAATAGTTTTCCAAGGAGACAAATACAGTGAGTTGGAGATAGGATTGGAACTCAATAGTCTGAAAGAGGTGAGGATTGAAGATATCCCTGTAGTGAATGAGTTTCAAGATGTATTTCCTAAGGAACTACCGGGTATGCCACCCGATAGGGAGATAGAGTTCACAATCGATCTGATTCCAGGCACAGCACCAATAGCTCAACCACCATATAAGATGGGACCAAAGGAATTAGTGGAACTGAAAGCTCAGATAGATGAGTTAGAACAGAAAGGATTCATTCAAGAAAGTGTGTCACCATGGGGTATACCAGTCATTTTTGTGGATAAAAGAGATAGAGGAAGGAGAATGTGTGGAGACTACAGGAATCTAAACAATGTAACTATCAAGAACAAGTATCCTTTACCTAGAATACAAGACCTTTTTGATCAAGTTCAACGAGCTGGAGTCTTCTCGAAGATAGATTTAAGGTCAGGATACCATCAAATCAAGATCAAGAAGGAGGATGTGCCGAAAACAGCGTTCGTATCAAGGTATGGACACCATGAATATTTGGTATCAAGTTACGAGCTGGTCTACGAGGAACCTGATCTTACCGACGGAGTTGAAGGAGTAGACTATGGGATAGTCTACGGACCCGATGACACGGAGGTGGAGGAGTAGTGATATACCCTAGCATCATAGAGCCGAGCAACGTAGAACTTACCTAAATAAGTTGTTGAGCTCTCTTTTATATATGGTTATAAGTTGTAATCATACTTAAGTAGTATCTTAGGGTGTTCTCATAGGACCTGTGAGAATACCAACTTGTTAAGACAATGTTTGCAATAATATATGGAGTGTTATGACATGCAATGTTTCTGTTGTACCACTCTGAGGGATATGGCAATTTGTGAAGAAGTCCCTTCACAAAGATCATATCAACGACTTGTATACTACAACATGCAGTGGTATGCTGGGTCACCGCAAGATTCAACCCTAGATGTTACAGGGGTGACGAGGTGCAGTGGTGGAGATGATGGTGACGGTGGTGGAGATGATGGTGATGATGATCCCAAGTAGGTCCAGCTCGATGGCGGTGACGATGGCGACGATTTCCCCCTCCGGGAGGGAATTTCCCCGGCAGATTTCAGCCTGCCGGAGAGCTCTTTTCTCTCTGGTGTTTTCCGCCCCGCAGAGGCGGCTGTGACTCCTCGCGATTATTCTCTGGAGCTTAGGTTTTGGGACGAATAAGTACGCGAAGGAGAGGCGGCCGAAGGGGGCCGTGGGCCCCCTCCCCACAAGGTGGTGCGGCCAGGCCAGGGCCCGCGCCAGCCTATGGGGGGCCCATGGTGGCCCTCCTCGGCTCCTCCTTTTGGCTGGCTTCATCTTCGGGAAAAATAAGATTTTCCGTGTAATTTCCATCAATTGTTGATCTCCAGAAATATTGCATTCCGACGGTGCTTTTTCCAGCAGAATCCTGACTCCGGTGAGTGATCCTCCAATAATCATGAAACATGCAAAATAGATGAAATGACATAAGTATCACCTCTAAATATGAAATATATCGATGAATAACAGTAAATTATGATATAAAATAGTGATGCAAAATGGACGTATCATCAACCGTCGAGGAGGCCGGTCAACCGGGCCTAGGGCCGGGCCGTCCGGTCCAGGGCCCGGTCAGACCGGGCCACAGACCGGACCAGCCGGTCCAAACCGGTCGGTAGGCCGGACCCCGACCGGAGTCACTTTGTGTCGTCCAGGAGGTCATCCGGTTGGCGCCCAGTTGACCGGGCTAGCCGGTTGGGAGGCCGGCTGACCGGAGCTAGTCCAGCGCACGGTTGGCGCCCGGTTGACCGGTCGGCACGCCGGGCAGGCCGGTTGGGAGGCCGGCAGACCGGAACCGGCCGGCGCATGGGCCGGTCCGACCGGGTCCCTGACCGGGTGAGCAGGAAAACATGTTTATACAAAAACTGTGATAACTAATGCTCCCGAACTCCGATTGACATGAAACCAATTTTGTTGGAAAGATAACGACGAATAGAATCCCAACGGATACCCGTTATCACAGATCTCCTGCGTGGGATGCTGAAGGAACTCCATTGTGACCCACGGATACCCGTTATCAAGTATATCTATTACGATGGGGAAATCCTAGCCAAGTGCAGAGTATCGGTCCAACTACCGACACAACTGCTGATGAGTCGTATAATGCCATACAGAGAAGCCAAAACCATCACCACAGCCTATCACATGGCCCTATTCAAGGCAATCCTTGATATAAGGCAGCACAAGTCAGTAGAGCTGCTATGTTCAGTTTATTCTCATATACCTCATGCCGAGGAAGATGAGGATCCCACTCTGAATCATCTGGTGTTAGCACACAGAAGCCCTGAAGCTGCAGCACATCACATGGATAGCTGTAAGTCTTTATTGACCACGATGTACCTTTTACACATGAAGATGAGGGGTGAGATTGAGCACATGCTAACTGAGTTCACGGACCCTGATAAAGTCCAAACTCGGATGCGTGATCTGAGGGCAGAACCACAACATACTACACCTTTCTTTAGCCTAGACAGCTATGTAGATTTGAGTGACCAGTTGTCCCAGAAAGATCCACTCACACCAAACTTTGTCCCACACTATCCACATGTGTCAGCATCGTATGAGTCTGGATATGGGGGAGATGATTCCAGAAACCTAAACTGCTCGGAGTCACCAATCGAGAATTCGACTGGTTGGCGTTTCGGGGAACCATACGGGGATGAAGGAGAACCCATCACTTGTGATATAGAGGATGAAGGAGGCGCGGTTAACCAGAATGTTAACCAAAGCTTTGGGCAGGAAGAGAAAGACACCAACTCCATTTCTTTAGATCTGGAGATGGGATTACCCAAAACATCCCAGTATGTTGTAGGTGAGAGTTCCGGAACCAAGAAAAAGAAGAAGAAGAAGATGAGAGGTCAAGTGAGTAGGAATCCTCCATGGATGGCAGAAGAAGGTGAGCTGTATCCCACTGGGGATACATACGAGTCTTTATCCAGTTACTTTGGCATGATAGATCTCTGTCTCGGCACTTCGTCCGATTCAGATTACATACCTACTGGAAGGACCTTCATTCCGGACGGTGTTCGGAAGACAAACCGCTGTACCGGATGGACCCCAGGGATGTACGCGGAGGCGAGTTATGATGACGAGGAGTAGAGCTCCAAGGAAGAATAAAGTAATCTAGGTGGTATTGTAATAGAACGTATTTTTAAATTCCATTGGCTTGGGCTTTAAGCCAAATAAGTTGTTTATATATACCACATGTAATATAAGTGTGTGTGTTATGTAATATACAAAGTATATGCATAATAAATGTTTGTTTTATATATGCTTCTTGATTTCATTGTGTGACTAGTTCTGGGCAATGAGTTGAGCTCAGAAAACATTTGCATGGTGTAATTATGAGTAATCGCTCTTTGTTACAGGACTAGGGGGAACATGGCGTTAGTAGAAACCGAAGAGGCTCGCAGAGAGCGGGAGGCGAGAGAAAAAGAGGAGGCAGATGCAGCAGCTAGAGCAGAGAATGCACCACCACCACCACACCCAATGATGCACCCAGACTTCCAACAGTATATGAGAGCAATGGAGGAAGACAGGAGGCGTTACCAGGAAAGTCAAAGCAAGAACATGCAAGACTTCTTTACCCACGTCATTAATGATAAGGGTAATGAAGGCAAGGGAGTAACCCTATCAGACTTCCAAAATGCAAGACCACTACCTTTTACATCAGCTCCAGAACCAGTGGACGCTGAAGATTGGCTCATGGATACGGAACGGAAGCTGAAGACCGTTGGTTGCAACGATGAGGAGAAGATTAGATATACTACTTATCTGTTGTCAGGACCAGCAACGTCATGGTGGGAGAATCTTGTGGCAGTACACCCACCAGATAAGGTGTTCACCTGGGAGGAGTTCAAGAAGAAGTTCCGGGATGCCCATGTTCCGGAGAGCGTGGTGGAGCTGAAGAAGAGGGAGTTTGACGAACTACGTCAGAACACTGCACCCATTATGCAGTATGTTCGGGATTTCAACAGGCTATCCAGGTATGCACCTGAGGATGTTGATACAGAGGAGAAGAGAAAGAAGCGGTTCATGAAAGGCATGAATCCATACATGAAGATGCAACTGAGGTTGGCACGGACTGCCGAATTCCAGGAACTGATTGACTCAGCAATCACTTTCGAGGATGATTACAGGCAAGTCCAGGAGGATAGGAGGAAGAGGGCTCGTATCGAGCCAAGAAAGTACCCAATTAGTAAACCAACACCTGATCGGAGTTTCAAACCCCGATTTCGACCTACTACTAGTAGTCAATACAACCGGGGAGGTTAGAGTCAGAACCCAATCAATCAGATCATCTGCAACAATTGTGGCCTGAGAGGTCATATGCAAAAGGATTGTCAGAAACCCAGAATCATTTGCTATGGTTGTGGGAAGGATGGACACATCAAGCCGGATTGTCCAAACAAGGCGTCTTGGAGCGGACAGAGCTCAGGAAGACGAGGTGGAAACAACAACAACAACAACAACAACAACAACAACAACAACCGCAACAACAACAACCGCAACTACTACAACAACAACAACAACAAAAGGGGAAAGCCTTATGGAAAGCTGAATTGCACATCTTTGGAGCAAGCGGAAGAGTCGGATCAAACAGTCTTAGGTACGCTAAGCATTCTTACTCATCCTGGCAAAGTCTTATTTGATACTGGAGCAACCACATCATTTCTTGCATTGGAGTTTGTGGAAAAATTCGGGCTTAGATGTTCTAAGTTAGAAACCCCTATAACTGTTCTATCCGCGGGGGGGGGGGGGGGGGACGATCTTAGTAACCCACGTGAAAGAAGCACAAGTCATAACCATATGTGACTGTGTGTATTTCGCGGACCTATTCATCATTCCCATGAAGGACATATCTGTCATCCTAGGGATGGACTGGTTGACAGAGAATGGAGCGGTGATCAACTGTGGAGACAAAACAGTATCACTTCGCAACTCCATTGGAGGCCGAATAGTTTTCCAAGGAGACAAATACAGTGAGTTGGAGATAGGATTGGAACTCAATACTCTGAAAGAGGTGAGGATTGAAGATATCCCTGTAGTGAATGAGTTTCAAGATGTATTTCCTAAGGAACTACCGGGCATGCCACCCGATAGGGAGATAGAGTTCACAATCGATCTGATTCCAGGCACATCACCAATAGCTCAACCACCATATAAGATGGGACCAAAGGAATTAGTGGAACTGAAAGCTCAGATAGATGAGTTAGAACAGAAAGGATTCATTCAAGAAAGTGTGTCACCATGGGGTACACCAGTCATTTTTGTGGATAAAAGAGATGGAGGAAGGAGAATGTGTGGAGACTACAGGAATCTAAACAATGTAACTATCAAGAACAAGTATCCTTTACCTAGAATACAAGACCTTTTTGATCAAGTTCAAGGAGCTGGAGTCTTCTCGAAGATAGATTTAAGGTCAGGATACCATCAAATCAAGATCAAGAAGGAGGATGTGCCGAAAACAGCGTTCGTATCAAGGTATGGACACCATGAATATTTGGTATCAAGTTACGAGCTGGTCTACGAGGAACCTGATCTTACCGACGGAGTTGAAGGAGTAGACTATGGTATGCTGGGTCACCACAAGATTCAACCCTTGATGTTACAGGGGTGACGAGGTGCAGCGGTGGAGATGATGATGACGGTGGTGGAGATGATGGTGATAATGATCCCAAGGAGGTCCAGCTCGATGGCGGTGACGATGGCGATGATTTCCCCCTCCGGGAGGGAATTTCCCCGGCAGATTTCAGCCTGCCAGAGAGCTCTTTTCTCTCTGGTGTTTTCCGCCCCGCAGAGGCGGCTGTGACTCCTCGCGATTATTCTCTGGAGCTTAGGTTTTCGGGACGAAGAAGTACACGAAGGAGAGGCGGCCGAAGGGGGCCGTGGGCCCCCTCCCCACAAGGCGGTGTGGCCAGGCCAGGACCCGCGCCGGCCTATGGGGGGCCCATGGTGGCCCTCCTCGGATCCTCCTTTTGGCTGGCTTCATCTTCGGGAAAAATAAGATTTTTCGTGTAATTTCCATCAATTGTTGATCTCCAGAAATATTGCATTCCGATGGTGCTTTTTCCAGCAGAATCCTGACTCCGGTGAGTGATCCTCCAATAATCATGAAACATGCAAAATAGATGAAATAACATAAGTATCACCTCTAAATATGAAATATATCGATGAATAACAGTAAATTATGATATAAAATAGTGATGCAAAATGGACGTATCATCAACCGTCGAGGAGGCCGGTCAACCGGGCCTAGGGCCAGGCCATCCGGTCCAGGGCCCGGCAGACCGGGCCACAGACCGGACCAGCCGGTCCAAACCGGTCGGTAGGCCGGACCCCGACCGGGGTCACTTTGTGTCGTCCAGGAGGTCATCCGGTTGGCGCCCGGTTGGCGCCCAGTTGACCGGTCGGCACGCCGGGCCAGCCGGTTGGGAGGCCGGCTGACCGGAGCTAGTCCAGCGCACGGTTGGCGCCCGGTTGACCGGTCGGCACGCCGGGCAGGCCGGTTGGGAGGCCGGCTGACCGGGCGGCAGACCGGAACCGGCTGGCGCATGGGCCGGTCCGACCGGGTCCCTGACCGGGTGAGCAGGAAAACATGTTTATACAAAAACTGTGATAACTAATGCTCCCGAACTCCGATTGACATGAAACCAATTTTGTTGGAAAGATAACGATGAATAGAATCCCAACGGATACCCGTTATCACAGATCTCCTGCGTGGGATGCTGAAGGAACTCCATTGTGACCCACGGGTACCCGTTATCAAGTATATCTATTACGATGGGGAAATATGGAGACTCCTCACAGAACATTTTAGATGATTTTAGAGAGGGACTCTTCCACCGTCAAGAAACGGTGAAGACGTCCAAACTAGAAAACGCAGTAGAAGATGCATGCGGATTCCGTTTTCGATGAACTTGGGCTTGTTGTAAAGCTAGCAACAAGCTCAAGAACCTCACACAGAGAAACACCAAGAAGCAATAAAGATATGCAAAGTATGCAAAGGATTGAGCTCCCTAAGACGATGTGATCAAGTTACCCAACCGAAAGCCCCTCTTGATAGTGCGGCTATCTATCCTATAATCCGGTCTCCCAACAACCACCTTGAGACCGGTAAAAGGAAAACCTAGCAAGGCCATTCCTTTGCCTTGTGCATCCCGCTTGATCTTGATGATAGCTCTTCACGCTCCACTCAAGCCGGAATGCCTCACTTGATCATTGTTGCTTTGTGAAGACTCACAAATGCTCCCCCATACACTATGATGGGAAAGCTTCATTGATGCACATCTTCACAAGTCTATTATCACCAAATGGACGGCAAGCTTCAAGCATGTGATCCACTTGAGATGCTCATCTTGAACTTGCCCAACTCAACCTTGTATCTTCTCATACTCTCATAAGATAGAGCATGACTAATATTGAGTTCCACATAAGAACTGCATCTTCATTTCTTCTTCTTGATCATATCACATATATGTCTTCAAATCGATGATCTTGATGCCAATACACAAGATGTATCTTTATTTACATGGCATCCATACTTGAATCCAACACATGGAATACAAGTAGAACCTATGGAATATTCCTTCATATATACTCAATGAAAACATTAGTCCATAGGGGTTGTCATTAATTACCAAAACCACACATAGGAGCAATGTACCCTTACAAGAACGTTAGCACGAAGCCGACTTCGAGGTGGTGGTAGCGCGCGAACTTCTCCCAACCGATGTGGAGGTACATCTTGCTGCACGCGTCGAAGATCGCATCCACAATCCACCGGCAGCAGCCGCAGATGCAGAGAGGCCAGCTTGTTGCCGACGACAAAGTCAACGAACTTGTCCGGCGGCCTCTAGATGCCGAGTGGGTCGTCCCTGAGTACGACGACGAACTCGAGCATCACTTGCTGCTCCTCCTCCTGCAGGTCCGACAATGAAGATGATGACGTTGCATGCGACGGCGAGCGTGCAGCTCTGCCGCGGCCACAACCACTACCACGACCACGGGTGCGACCTTGGCCTCTACCAGACATGACATCGTCTCATCATATGGTGGTGGCTAGGGTTGGGGAGAGAGGCGCTAGGGTTTGTGTGGAAGGGACGATGCGAGAGCGCCCTTTTATAGGCTGGAGGGAGACGGGGGAGCGGTGACGCTCATTAACGCCAGCACAGAGAGCTAGGCGTGACGGGACGGTTCACTGCGCGTCTGCGGAAACTGCACCGCATTGCGCGCCAATAACTTCCGTCGCGAGGTAGGTGACGGTTAGGTTAAAATTGAATGTGCCGTTGACGCATCGGCCCCGCCACTCGCCGCTGACGTCCGTTTTTGGGATGTGGGACTAACATGCGGCTCTCACGCCCAAAATATTCCTCCTCGCGAGACGCCGGTACGCCCGATTCGCGCCCTTGGCTAAGGGGCCAGCACGGGTTTGCCGGCTCTTCTATTGGGCTCGGAAAAGCGCCAACGCTATTTGGGGCGCGCCTGTGAACCTATTTTCGTTCTCGGCCCCCAAATCGCTATCGAAGCCGCTATGAAACGCGCGGATTGAGATGCTCTAACCACCCAACATCAGGTAGGTTGGTTTTCTCTCCGATTCAAATTAGAAACTAGAAACATAATTAATTAGGATACAGAAAACACAATCAGGAATCCTGATACTGCGTGACTCACCATTCCACCACGAGAGACCCACTTCCAAAACCCTATTGCGCGTAGCACAAAACCCACACAGGACACGCGCCCCTAAAAGCGGCCCATCGCAACCCCCGGACACGGCCGCAACAAAAAGCCACCAGCTCTGCACTGCTGTTTGCTGCTATCTTCCCCACCGCTTCCCGGCCACCGCACCGCCGCCGACCCCCACATGGCGCCGCCCTCCCGCCCCGCGGCCGTCCTCGCATGGTGATGCCGCCTCCTCGCCCGTCCGCCCGCCCGCTCGCTCGCGCCGTCCGTGTCCCTGAGATGCGGCGCCTGATTCCGTTGGGTTGGGTTTTTGCAGGGGTTCGGGGGAAGACGGGCAGCTGGGCATGGGCGAGTGCGACGAGAAGGACTCGGCCCACTGCGTCGCCGCGCTGGATCCGTACGCCGTCTCCGCCGTCGTGGCCGGCAGCCGCAACTCCCTCGCCATCTGCCAAGACGGCCGCGTACGCAATGATTGCCCGGTTCCTCCCTGTACTCCTTTCAGGTAGAGTTTTTATTTTTGCTGATGTGGCCTTTCTCGCCCGTCTGCAGCTTTTCACCTGGGGGTGGAACCAGCGGGGGACTCTGGGGCACCCGCCGGAGACCAAGACGGAGAGCTTCCCGGCGCCCGTGGATGCCCTCGCCGGGGTGAAGATCGTGCAGGTGAGCGCGGGATCACTTCTTGAAAATGCGATTTGGTTCTTGATGGAAGCTGTGTGTCATTGGATTTTTGGTGCCAGGCAGCGATCGGCGGATGGCATTGCCTAGCGGTGGATGACAAAGGGCGTGCCTACGCCTGGGGTAGGGGAACATGCTTTCTCGCGTGATTTTCTCTTCGAATTGGTGGATTCGATGACATGCGAGTTCATGGTGCAGGGGGAAACGAGTACGGACAGTGCGGGGAGGAGCCTGAGAGGAAGGAGGATGGCACAAGGGCGCTCAGGAGGGACATCCCCATCCCGCAGCGGTGCGCTCTCAAGCTCAAAGTTCGGCAAGTGAGTGGAATAGATTCACTGGCATCAGCAAGAATGTTACTAAACTTTAGTCTTTCTTATGCATGGTTTTATGGATTCAACATCCAACAAATTTCGTTTCTCATGATCTTGTCACATGTCACATGGGCATGTGCTTTGTTGGCAAGACTTGTTAGGCCGGGAGATCACATTTATAATAGTTTACATTCGGAATTGTGTCAATGTATCTTGTCCAAATGGAATACTAATGTACTAGTTGACTGATGCTAAAACTTTCTGTCCTGCACTCCTGCTTTCCATTCAACATTCATCAACTTCTGGTGTGCTGATTCTTTCATTGATTCTAGGTAGCTGCCGGGGGGACTCACTCAGTGGTTTTGACACAAGAAGGCCATGTTTGGACATGGGGGCAGCCATGGCCACCGGGTGATATGTATGTTTCCTCTTCTTTCAACTGAAATCTTCAGTTCTTTTTAATTTTTCGGTGTGTTGCCCTGGCTTCAAGTTGCTGACCAAGTCTTTTTCTTCAGCAAGAAAATATCCACACCAGTACGTGTGCAAGGGCTTGAACACGTGAGCATGATTGCTGTAGGGGCATTCCATAATTTGGCACTATCGGAAGACGGAATCTTGTGGGCATGGGGTAATAATGAGTATGGTCAGCTGGGGATTGGAGATACCCAACCAAGATCGCAACCGATCCTCGTTGAAGGGCTATCTGACCTTTCATTGGTGAGCCACATTGCTTTGCTGCTTCTAATTTCTGATATCCTCTCTAAACTAAGTGGGGTGTGTATGCTCAAAGCATTTACCGAACAAGCTTAGCTCATGGCTTGGTTGGTGACTAACTGAGCAAAAGAAAAAAATACAAACTCGGTCCTGTGGATCCCAGTTCAAAGTCATGTTGACCTGCAAGAAGTTAAGCTTGATTTTGCCTACAAGTCAATGCTCATGTTTTTTACCACCTTGGGTACTAATTGTTGAATGTCTTTGATGTATTTTTAAAATAAATTTAATATGTTAGATATTGCCTAGGCTAATAATTCCGTACTATGCTGATAAGTCAATAATATTCTACACATATTTTCTGATCAGGTCTTGAGTCCTAATAGTCCTATTTCTGTTTCTTTTGTTTCATATTCCTACATCTGTTTGCAGGTTGACATTGCTGCTGGAGGTTGGCATTCAGCTGCGTTGACTAAAGATGGAGAGGTATTTCCTTTCTTTGATTTAAGCTGGCCCGTCATCTTATAATTGAATATATTTTCTCTGGAAAAACACCAGATGACAGTTATAATGAGTCCCATGCCAGGATTATCATTGACGGGCATTTACATGTTATAACTCCAAATGACCTAACATTATCGAAATATGTCCAAACAAGAAATCCTGTAAAGTTATAAAGTTAACTAGACTTGAGCTTTTGAAGAGGTGGAGTTCACCTCTATGTACTGAAGCTGCATAGTTAAGCTACTGGCTCAGTTTTGGCCTCTGAGCTACTCAGACGTAGTTTGTACCATTTCCCCCCAAAAAAATAGAGTGGACTTGCACAGAATAATGGTGAGAAGGAAGCACAAGAAAACTCCATCTGGTGTTGCCTTGGATATTGCGGAAGAGAATGAGATGAGAAATAACAGGGAATGGACATAGTGAACATAGAAATTGAGAACTTAGTTTAGAAGTATGTATTTTGCAGTTCTGCAGTTTACATCTGTTAGATTCGAGATATATCTTATGCTGATTGCTGTGTGTGTATAAATTTGAAGAAATGAACAAGTTGATCCCATCACAACTTTTGTTGAACTCATCAGGGAAAATGTAACCCTCCCGTTCAAAATAATTGCGACATGTTTTAGTGTGTAGATACATCCATATTTGGACAATTATTTTGAACTGGAGGGAGTATTTGAACTTGGTTATTTCTCAGCATGACCAAATATATCTATAAGAACTGCATGACCTTCCATCTATGTTGAACGTGAGATAGAATATGTCTTCGCATATTCATCTGTTCGTCGGTCTGTAGGTATATGCTTGGGGAAGAGGAGAACATGGGAGGCTTGGCTTTGGGGATGATAAGAGTAGTCACATGGTGCCCCTAAAGGTCCAGCTTCTAGCTGGAGAGGATATTGTTCAGGTAGTTTACAAGTGTTATTTTGAGTTGTTTCCTCCTTGTTCTGTTATCTATAAGTGGCTGTTCCATGTTCAGCATCAGAGCTCACTCTTTTGAATGGTTGCAGGTATCATGCGGAGGAACCCATTCAGTTGCGCTAACTAGCGATGGACGAATATTCTCTGTAAGTAGATTTTTCTTTCTCATCTTGTCCCAAATTGGAAAGAAGAGTGAGAATTTCAGATCTAGAAAAAATAGGTGATTTGGGGGCTAGGGTTTGTGGAGGAAGGAGATGGGTACCTTTAATCAGGCCAAAGGGTAGGTGGGTTTGTGCTTGTTTTGGGCCAAAACTTTGTCAGGTTTTTGCCTACTTTTATTTTATCAAAATGTGAAAACATTTTATAGTTTCAAAATGGACTGGAAAATATTATTTTGTTTTAGTTTGAAAATAAAAATAGAGACGAGGGATTATAAAACCACCCGGATAATTAACAAAAACAAAAATAGGGTTTTACCAAAAAAAAAATAGGGTCGAAAGTATGCTAGAAAAATATGCATGGTGTCATGATGATGCACAAAATAAAAACAGGCAAAAACTAATAAGGGTTTTTTCTGGGTCAACAGTCACCCAGTGAAACCTGCACAATGTTGATAGTTCATTAGTTACGTTGCACAGCCTCACCACCAAGGTACCAAGCATGTTTATCCTTTGGAAAACATAGCTGCAATTATATGCATCGTATGAAGAGACTATTCTGCTCTATTAGTATGGAAGGCTTGAAGATTTTTTGAGGAAAAGGTTGTAGAGGTGCTTTGAAAACATTTAGTTCATGTGGTATTGAGAAGCGTTGATTTATGAGTATCAGTTGTATGAATTTAATAACGAGAAGGTTGATTTATGAGTATCAGATGTATGAAGTTGACCTAAGTGCCACAAGCTAGTGCTGCTCAGCTTAGGACTAAGAGAACAATTGTGTTGGATTTTATTTCCGTATCATGTTTAGATAGAAGGCCCACTTTGATTGTGTTAGCTCTGAAAGGTTTGCTGCCAGTACCAAATAAAGTTTGATGATAAGTCCTGTGCTTGTACTGACATTTCAAATGTAAATGACTTCCATCCTCCTAAAAAAGACACGTAGTCAGAGCTTTAATTATCATTTTTCTCTTTTTGTGTTTGCAGTACGGGCGGGGTGATCATGGCCGTCTGGGCTATGGCAGGAAGGTGACAACGGGCCGCCCAATGGAAGTGCCCATAAACTTACCTCCACCGAAGTCTAGCACCAGCTCCAATGGGCTATGGCAAGCTAACTATGTTGCCTGTGGTGGACGGCATACGCTGGCCATCTTGACATGGACGGATATGTAATACTTAGAGGCACGGCAACTCGGTGTATGAATTTGAACTGAGGTTACAATAACGGAGAATAAGAATCGAACACTTTGCAGAGATGGAATCACCTTCTCCTGCTGAGTTGTGCATTTCAGGCTTTCACTGAATTCTGATAAACAAATTTTATGCCGAGTTTTCAGTATTGCGTTTTTTCCATCCTGTAAAAATCCATCGAGAAGCTCGTGTGCTTTCAATCTGGACGGGGTTGGCTGAGATGGTGTTTGAAGTGCTGTTCAGATATCCACTGTTTGCAGCACATGTTTCTTGACTTCCCCCTTGCCCCTTTGTCTTAATAACTGTTCACCTAAAAAGCTGTTGATATAACTGTTGTAGATGCACAGTTTTGTATCAATGAGTTTCCGAGCCTGGCATCTCCAGGGGCAGATTAATAGCTCCCTAGTGTGCCATAGTTATCTTTGTCACAGTTCGACCCCAAGTCCTTTTGCATGTTCTACTACCAAAGGGAAAAAATTGACATAGCATTTCAATTGTATTTTCTACGTTAAATTTGCTTGATGTAATGCAGCAAAAAATCAGTTTCGGTGTAACTTACTGTAAGACAAGAAAAAGTTACATGGGTTCATGTACGGATGTACCTTTGTAATCCATTCAGAATGTTTCCAAGTCCCTGCAACCCATTTTCATTCCAGTATGAAAATGGTGAGATCGATGCTATAATGAGAAGGATCACTGGAAATGAGGAATATCTGTGCACCCTGGTTCATAATCCTCTCTTTGTTAACACACTGTGATTCGAATACTATGTTCTCTTTTTTAAACCCGGTAGATCGAGATGCATTTTAGAGTTGTTCATATATGGTCTCCTACACCTTCTGTACTATCTGCAGCTCAGCATGAATTCTGAATATCTTTCAGGATGAGCTCTGAATAGATCTCTACATTTATTCCGGCCGCATAATGCTTGCGATTTTTCAGATGTGCTGGGTAGTGTCCATTGTCCTGGAAAGGGTCCTCTGAAACGACTCTCTTCTAGTAGAATATACAACTTGAATATGTAAACTGTAAAATTTATCTGAAATAGTTGTCCTCAAGTTGCTGGTTGGCTGCCACCAAGAACATGCATTATTGTGTATATGAAGGTTGCTGTCTGCACGATTATATATTTATATTCAAGACTAAACTCTAGTCAACATCTGAGTATGCCGTAGGAATGCTGTCAAATCTTGGTTTGCATTTTGCACATCAGTTTTCATCTATTTTTCCCTAAAGGAAAAAATGCTAGTTTCCATATTTACTCAGGTGGGGACATGCCATCCCTTTCTGCTGAAGAGTGGAGATCAACGTGATGCGCCACAGCAGAAGGGACACGCTAGGGGGAATCAATAGATAGGGATGCCATGCTGCTCGCGATGGCAACCTCTGCAACGGCTAGTGCGACCTGCATCTGCAATTCCACATGCAACTTGCAAGAGATCGCTGTTTCTTTGACAATAACATGCACAATGCAGTTGATTCCTGTAACATTTTGACAAGAACATGTAAGGTTCTCCCTTTTCTGTCATCTTGAGATGCAATCTGTCCAAAATTGTCCTCCCCTGGTTTAGAACATTTACCAGCTAGACGATGTCCATAATTCATAGAGCCACATCCTTTTTGGCCATCGTTGATAAATAGATTTGAGAGGATTTTGTTTTCTCAAAACTAACATCAGACATTTTTTTACCTTATAAACCTGTATAATCAGATTTCTTGGCACCGATTGAAAATGATATGGTATTGGAAGTCTTGGCACTAATATATGCACGCAAAAGTCTTGGCTATTAGACTTCTACCAACCGATGACAGATGCATCTAAAAATATACAGGGATGGCCAGTTTGCTATACAACTACTATCTGAAGCTTTCGTCCTCAAACTTGGAAAAAAGGCAGAAACTCAATTCGGCTCCCGGATGCGTATGATCCCTCTACCACAAAAACATATTTTGAAGTGTTAAAAAAATTACAAAAATATTTACATGTACATCTTCATAATATATGTGTGTTCGTCAAGTTTCACGATTTTTTTTTATAGTCTATGTGAAAAAGAGAAAATTTATCTTGTGATAAACCTTTGTTTTAGCATCCAATTTTTTCTTTTTTACACACGTCACACGAAGTCGATTTTTCATGAAAAAACTTTATGAGCGCGTAGCACATGAAGATGTACGTTCGAAATTTTTGTTTCAATTTTTTTGACATTTCAAAATGTGTCTAACATGTACTTCAAAATAAAGGGAGCATCCCATGTGCCAAAACATCACTCCCAAAAAAAGGCCACGACCAAATTTTTTGTGTGCACTGCAGCTCATGACACATTGCGATGTGTTCTGCCTAAACTGCTGTTGAAATAATGACCATTTTCTTTGGTCCATGTAGTATTTCAAATTTTGACTAAATCTTACAACCCACATCTGAGTTTGAGCCTATGTTGTTAGCAACTCACAAGGAAGTGGCAAAGATGAACGTGTAAAGTTCAGTCCCACTAGAAAGTTGCGAGGAAGTTACTCCACCTTATACCACCTATAATATAAGTGAGTGAGAAGAGGAGTGCCCCCTCCTCCTACTCGCTCGTGTCACATCGCGTGAGCCTCGAGCTGAACATTACAAAGTTTCTGGCGGGCGTGTCACAGTTAATAACTGACTCAAAATGTGTGACGAGCCTATATAATCTCTTGCTCGGTTACCGTCGAAACATATTTTACACATGAATTAGGGTTTTGCCACCTCCAGTTTGCACTGCCACCGTAGCCTACTCCATCCTGCCCGTTTGCGTGCAATGATGAACGAAAGAGCAGGTCACCGAAACCACTCGCTTTTGCGATCATGTATGTAGAGGACGTGATGAGGTCTAAGACCCCGTTTGTGGCCCGATCTCGCGAATTGACCCGGAATCGAAAGGGGAAAAGAGGGGAAATGAAGAATACGATGAACGCGAAGAACACGAGGACACACGCACGCACACCAACCCGATACAATCGATACTTACTCCCGTGGCTCGATGGACCACGCCAATAGAATCACCCACGAAAGAGACCGCGGTAGAATTCCGAGGTGAGAGACCGGTGTTGGAGACGGAGGTCGGTGAGGGAGAGAGAGTGCACACACTAGAATCTCACTCACAAATCCAATCAACAACAAGGGTTGCCTTGATTACAGAGGGATGATACCCTAGGGAGACAAAGCTCAAAATCTATTCTAAGCCAAATCTTGTCTAACCCTAATTTGGGGAGGGGAAAGAGATACATATAGGTTCAGATTCGTCCAAGGGTAGTTTGGGGAAAGAGCTAAATAAGTTACAGCCGCACGATGACGATCAACGGTTCAAATTGGAGCTCATCTGGGTGCGAGCGGTACCACGGGCGGAGGTACCGGTCGAGGTACCGGAAAGTGCACCAAATTGAGCCAAAGTGTACTGAGAGCTCGGGCGCGCGAGCGGTACCTCGGCCGGAGGCTCCACCCGAGGTACCGGGGGTACCTCGGGTGGAGCCTCCACCCGGAGGTACTGGTCTCCCCATCATTCCCGCGCGGCCAAGAAGGAGCCTGGAGGCTCCGGCCCCCCATGGGTGGAGGCTCCGGCCTCACCTTGGGTGGAGGCTCCGCCCCCCTTCTCTCTTTCTCTCTTCTCTTCTTCTCTTCTTCTCCTCTTCTCTTCTTTCCTTCTTCTTCCTTCTCTTCCTTCTTTCTTCAATGGTGTGTCCTCCTCCTCCTCATGTCCTTGATTAGACTTATACCTAATGGCACATAACACACTTGCATGAGGTAGTATACCATTCAAGTGGGTACCGAGATCGATGGTAGAGAGGATAGAGTTCACCTTGACGTGTATGGCTTGGGTTCGGGTTGTCGGTCCACTTGGGGGATTCCGTGGCCATGGTGTAGTGTCGACGATAGGCGGGGCTGTACTTGACGGTCTTGAGGTGGAGGTGTCCGAAAGCCACCCCGCATCATCTCCCCCCCCCCCCTTGGGGAAGAGTCGTCCTCGACTCTTGTTCCTCCTCAACGATGATGTAGGCCATGACGGTTCTCCCATGTAGTAATGGATGGACAAAGTCGCGGTCGAAGAAGAACTTGGGGAAAAACAACTTGCAAATGGAAAGCTTGTGGATGCCAATTTGGTGATCGGCGAACAAGAGGCTCTCAAGCAAATACGAAGCATCAAGTCGTTTCTCCAAGAGGCATTTGGCAAAAATGGGAACCAAAAGAGTGTCGATGTATCCAAAATTTGGTGGGGCAAAAGTTTGTGCATGTAAAAGTTTGGTTTGTAACGTGTCAAAAATGTGATGTGTAGTATTGTCCCACACAAATGGAACAATCAAAAGGCAAGTATCGGCGGCAAAATTTTGGGCAAAATTGTTATGTGCAATGGCAAAGGGATGGAAACTTCTAGCTTGGGAAAGTATGGTTGGCATGAGCCAAGTATGGGTATCCTCAATTGTCAAAGAATCCATGTCAAATGCCAAAGATGAAATGAGAAATCCAAAGAAGAGAAACTTTATGAGTGACATGTGGCACAAGATGCGTAAGGTGTCTCTCACATGTATGACATGGTCCTTGAGATTCCCGGAGTGTATGATGATAACATCAAGACATACAACAATCATTGTGCCAACAAGATGTGTCAAGATATGTTGCATAAGAAGCAAAAGAGGTGACGAGGGATGGGACCAAACCGAAAGCTCGACGAGACAAGCCGGAAACACACGAGGGCGAAGGCGTTTGGGAACATACCCTTTGGCGTGACTCCCATGGGTTGGAGCATGTATCTCTTCCGTGTTGGGGTAGCTCTCAATTGCGCGTTTCATGAGCTCATGCTCCGTAGCGGTGGAAGTTGTCATGAGGGTACCTATACACACAAAAGAGAAAACAAAAAGCGTGTGTGCATGGTAGAGGAACACATCATCCATCATGATGTTCCATGTCTTGTGCACATCACCATTAGTGTCAATCAAGATAGTATGAAATGCATGGCGATGGTGCATATGGCAAGAAGGTGCATTCATGGCATGTGGTAACTCATGATCATCAACAAGTGAGAAGGCTATGGGGGCCATCTCGTGGACAATGAAATAAGCATTCTTGCATACCAAGCATAAGAAAGAGCAATTGTTCACAATCTTGGATGCAAGGATCATGGAATGGTGTAAACATTTTGGGCAAAGCATGCGGAAGCTAATGTTATCATTGTTGTCGACAACCCTATGTAAAGAGCAAGTGTTCATCAAGGGTGTCACAACACAAGCATGATCATTATGGCAAGCAAGCGGGGAAAAAGTGAAACTCTCGTAGCATGGCATGGTCATGGTATCACACGCAATCAATTCCACATGATCAACCATGTTATCAAGCAAAGCATCGCATGGGAATATGAAAGTAGCATGTGACGTGGCAAATGTATCATCAAGATCATGCATGTACTCATAAGTCATCATGTCCACTAGTGGGATCATGGCATCATCAACACCTATGTTGTTACCTTTGTAGGCCGACTCATTTGAGGTAGGTGTTGTGGAGGTAGGAGGATCCATGTGGTCGACATGTCCGTCTTGAAGCAAGCATGGTGAGATATCATCATCTTCATGCACCATGTACATCATCTCCATGAGCGGGAACTTGTCCTCCGTGGTACCTAGTGCAACATAAGAAGACACAAACGAGGGAGAGGTTAATGTGTTAGCAAATGCGGTGTCCTCCATGGACCTATCATCTACCTCTCTCAACTCACTTAGTGTATCACTCATGTCCTCCAAACGGAAGCACTCAAACTCACATATGGGGTGGAAGTCACTCAACTCACTATCACTCTCACTCAAGTGGGCTAAGTGGCTCTCATGCTCACATGGGATTGGTACCAACTCATCAATCAAGCATATATGAGTAGGCTCGACTTTCCCATCTCCATGCGCCTCCTTGGTTGAAGGGAAGTTCCCATGCTCAACCATCTCAACTCCATGCGCCTCCTTAGGTGAAGGGATAATCCCATGCTCACCATGCTCAACTCCATCGCCTCCCAAGTCGTCCTTGCTGGCGCAAAGTTGACGTGGGAGTTATAGATTTCTGTGGTGTAACTTTTCTTCACGTCCCCGGCAACGGCGCCAGAAAACAGTCTTGATACGCGTACAGCACGCGACCGTTGGGAACCCCAAGAGGAAGGTGTGATGCGTACAGCGGCAAGTTTTCCCTCAGTATGAAACCAAGGTTTATCGAACCAGTAGGAGCCAAGAAGCACGTTGAAGGTTGATGACGGCGAGATGTAGTGCGGCGCAACACCAGGGATTCCGGCGCCGACGTGGAACCTGCACAACACAACCAAAGTACTTTGCCCCAACGAAACAGTGAGGTTGTCAATCTCACCGGCTTGCTATAACAAAGGATTAGATGTATAGTGTGGATGATGATTGTTTGCAGAAAACAGTAGAACAAGTATTGGCAAGAGATTGTATTCGATTAAAAGAATGGACCGGGGTCCACAGTTCACTAGTGGTGTCTCTCCCATAAGATAAATAGCATGTTGGGTGAACAAATTACAGTTGGGCAATTGACAAATAGAGAGGGCATGACCATGCACATACATGATATGATGAGTATTGTGAGATTTAACTGGGCATTACGACAAAGTACATAGACCGCTATCCAGCATGCATCTATGCCTAAAAAGTCCACCTTCGTGTTATCATCCGAACCCCTTCCAGTATTAAGTTGCAAACAACAGACAATTGCATTAAGTATGGTGCGTAATGTAATCAATAACTACATCCTCGGACATAGCATCAATGTTTTATCCCTAGTGGCAACAGCACATCCATAACCTTAGAGGTTTCTGTCACTCCCCCAGATTCACGGAGACATGAACCCACTATCAAGCATAAATACCCCCTCTTGGAGTTAAGAGTAAAAACTTGGCCAGAGCCTCTACTAATAACGGAGAGCATGCAAGATCATAAACAACACATAGATATAAATTGATAATCAACATAACATAGTATTCTCTATCCATCGGATCCCAACAAACACAACATATAGCATTACAGATAGATGATCTTGATCATGTTAGGCAGCTCACAAGACCCGACAATGAAGCACAATTAGGAGAAGACAACCATCTAGCTACTGCTATGGACCCATAGTCCAGGGGTGAACTACTCACTCATCACTCCGGAGGCGACCATGGCGGTGTAGAGTCCTCCGGGAGATGAATCCCCTCTCCGGCAGGGTGCCGGAGGCGATCTCCTGAATCCCCCGAGATGGGATTGGCGGCGGCGGCGTCTCTGGAAGGTTTTTCGTATCGTGGCTCTCGGTACTGGGGGTTTCGCGACGAAGGCTATATGTAGGCGGAAGGGCAGGTCAGGGGGCGTCACGAGGGGCCCAGACGACAGGCCGGCGCGGCCAGGGCTTGGGCCGCGCCGCCCTGGTGTCTGGCCACCTCGTGGCCCCACTTCGTCTCCTCTTCGGTCTTCTGGAAGCTTCGTGGCAAAATAGGCCCCTGGGCGTTGATTTCGTCCAATTCCGAGAATATTTCCTTACTAGGATTTCTGAAACCAAAAACAGCAGAAAACAACAACTGGCTCTTCGGCATCTCGTTAATAGGTTAGTTCCAGAAAATGCATAAATATGACATAAAGTATGTATAAAACATGTAGATATCATCAATAATGTGGCATGGAACATAAGAAATTATCGATACGTCGGAGACGTATCAGTCCTCAAGCGGTGGCGTCGTGGTGTAGTAGGGAGCTAGGCTCGGATCCACATCATCCTTGAGTTGACCTTGTAGATCTTCATCTTGAAGTGTGGGCGCTATAGGCATCTTGGGGACTTGTGCATTTAGCTCGTTGAAGTAGAGCGTCTTGGCGCTTTGCGTTGTGCATTGCCATGCCACGTGACCCTTGGCCTTGCACACCTCACATAGGAGATTGGGACATTCCCATGGAGGGTGGCCTTGTTGCTTGCACTTGTAGCATCGGAGTCCATATACACGTGACGAGGTAGAGGCCATTGTGGTGTAGGATAACGTTGCATAGAAAACAAAAAATTTCCTACCGCGAACACGCAATCCAAGCCAAGATGCAATCTAGAAGACGGTAGCAACGAGGGGGTTATCGAGTCTCACCCTTGAAGAGATTCCAAAGCCTACAAGATGAGGCTCTTGTTGCTGCGGTAGACGTTCACTTGCCGCTTGCAAAAGCGCGTAGAAGATCTTGATCACGGCGCCACGAACGGGCAGCACCTCCGTACTTGGTCGCACGTTCGGTTGTTGATGAAGACGACGTCCACCTCCCCATTCCAGCGGGCAGCGGAAGTAGTAGCTCCTTGATACGTCTCCGACGTATCGATAATTTCTTATGTTCCATGCCACATTATTGATGATATCTACATGTTATATGCATACTTTATGTCGTTTTTATGCGTTTTCCGGAACTAACCTATTGACAAGATGCCGAAGGGCCAGTTGCTGTTTTCTGCTGTTTTTGGTTTCAGAAATCCTAGTAAGGAAATATTCTCGGAATCGGACGAAATCAACGCCCAGCATCTTAGAATCCCCGGAAGCATCCAGAACACCCGAGAGCCGCCAGAGAGGGGACACAGGCCCCCCAGGTGATAGGCCGGCGCGGCCCAGGGGTGGCCCGCGCCCCCCTGTGGTGTCATCGCCTCGTTGACCCTCCGACTCCGCCTCTTCGCCTATAAGAAGCCCCTCGACCGAGAGCCACGATACGAAAAAAGCCACGGTACGAGAAACCTTCTAGAGCCGCCGCCATCGCGAAGCCAAGATCTGGGGGACAGGACTCTCTGTTCCGGCACGCCGCCGGGACGGGGAAGTGCCCCCGGAAGGCTTCTCCATCGACACCACCACCATCTTCATCACCGCTGCTGTCTCCCATGAGGAGGGAGTAGTTCTCCATCGAGGCTCGGGGCTGTACCGGTAGCTATGTGGTTAATCTCTCTCCCTATGTACTTCAATACAATAATCTCATGAGCTGCCTTACATGATTGAGATTCATATGATGATGCTTGTAATCTAGATGTCATTATGCTAGTCAAGTGGATTTTACTTATGTGATCTCCGGAGACTCCTTGTCCCACGTGTGTAAAGGTGACAGTGTGTGCACCGTGTGGGTCTCTTAGGCTATATTTCACAGAATACTTATTCACTGTTATGAATGGCATAGTGAAGTGCTTATTTATATCCCTTTATGATTACAATGTGTTTTGTATCACAATATATCTGTGTGCTACTCTAGTGATGTTATTAAAGTAGTTTATTCCTCCTGCACGGTGTAATGGTGACAGTGTGTGTGCATCGTGTAGTACTTGGCGTAGGCTATGATTGTGATCTCTTGTAGATTATGAAGTTAACTATTGCTATGATGGTATTGATGTGATCTATGCCTCCTTTCATAGCGTGAAGGTGACAGTGTGCATGCTATGTTAGTACTTGGTTTAGTTGTGTTGATCTGTCATGCACTCTAAGGTTATTTAAATATGAACATCGAATATTGTGGAGCTTGTTAACTCCGGCATTGAGGGTTCGTGTAATCCTACACAGTTAGTGGTGTTCATCATCCAACAAGAGGGTGTAGAGTCTAGCATCTATCTATTCTGTTATGTGATCAATGTTGAGAGTGTCCACTAGTGAAAGTATAATCCCTAGGCCTTGTTTCCAATACTGTTATCGCTGCTTGTTTACTGTTTTACTGCATCTCTACTGTCCGCAATATTACCACCATCAACCACACGCCAGTCCTGGACAGCAAAGCACTTTTCTGGCACCGTTACTACTGCTCATACTATTTCATACCACTTGTATTTCACTATCTCTTCGCCGAACTAGTGCACCTATTAGGTGTGTTGGGGACACAAGAGACTTCTTGCTTTGTGGTTGCAGGGTTGCATGAGAGGGATATCTTTGACCTCTTCCTCCCTGAGTTCGATAAACCTTGGGTGATCCACTTAAGGGAAACTTGCTGCTGTTCTACAAACCTCTGCTCTTGGAGGCCCAACACTGTCTACAAGAATAGAAGCTCCCGTAGACATCACTCCTCTTGAATCCGACAGCACGACGGCGTGGTGTCGGTGGTGGTGGAGAAATCCGGCGGAGCTTCACTAAGCGTGCGGGAAGTGGAGGAGCGGGGCAGCTAGGGTTTGGGGAGAGGGGGCGCCGACCATCTAGGGGGTGCGGCCACCTTGGTGGTTGTTGGGGTGGCCGCCCCCCTCCCCTTGTCCCTCATTATATAGGTGGAAGCCCCAAGTGTTGGACTACAAGTCTCCGAATAAGACCCGAACCCAAAACCTTCCATGTGATAGGGAAACCTACCCAAGGTGGGAATCCCACTTGGGGTGGGATTCCCCCCTTCCATGTGGGGGGGTGGCCGGCCCCCATAGGGGGAGTCCACTTGGGACTCCTCCCCCTCTAGGGTTGGCCGGCCATGGAGGTGGAGTCCCTTTGGGACTCCGCCTTCCATAGTGGTTTCTTTTGGACTTTTCTAGAACCTTCTAGAACCTTCCATAGAACCTTCCGGATCATTTTAAATCTCATAAAATGACTTCCTATATATAAATCTTATTCTCCGGACCATTCCGGAACTCCTCGTGATGTCCGGGATCTCATCCGGGACTCCGAAAAAATATTCGAACTCCATTCCATATTCAAGTTCTACCATTTCAACATCAAACTTTAAGTGTGTCACCCTACGGTTCGCGAACTATGCGGACATGGTTGAGTACTCACTCCGACCAATAACCAATAGCGGGATCTGGAGATCCATAATGGCTCCCACATATTCAATGATGACTTTAGTGATCGAATGAACCATTCACATATGATACCAATTCCCTTTGTCACGCGATATTTTACTTGTCCGACGTATGATCATCGGTATCACTTCATACCTTGTTCAACCTCGTCTCCTGACAAGTACTCTTTACTCGTACCATGGTATGTGGTCTCTTATGAACTCATTCATATGCTTGCAAGACATTAGATGACATTCCACCGAGAGGGCCCAGAGTATATCTATCCGTCATCGGGATGAACAAATCCCACTGTTGATCCATATGCCTCAACTCATACTTTCCGGATACTTAATCCCACCTTTATAACCACCCATTTACGCAGTGGCGTTTGGTGTAATCAAAGTACCTTTCCGGTATAAGTGATTTACATGATCTCATGGTCATAAGGACTAGGTAACTATGTATCGAAAGCTTATAGCAAATAACTTAATGACGTGATCTTATGCTACGCTTAATTGGGTGTGTCCATTACATCATTCATACAATGATATAACCTTGTTATTAATAACATCCAATGTTCATGATTATGAAACTAATCATCCATTAATCAACAAGCTAGTTAAGAGGCATACTAGGGACTCTTTGTTGTTTACATATCACACATGTACTAATGTTTCGGTTAATACAATTATAGCATGACATATAAACATTTATCATAAACATAAAGATATATAATAACCACTTTTATTATTGCCTCTTGGGCATATCTCCTTCAGTCTCCCACTTGCACTAGAGTCAATAATCTAGATTACATTGTAATATACCTAACACCCATGGCATTCTGGTGTTGGTCATGCTTTGCCCTAGGGAGAGCTTTAGTCAACGGATCTGCTACATTCAGATTAGTGTGTACTTTGCAAATCTTTACTTCTCCATCTTCGATGTATTCGCGAATCGAGTGGTAACGCAGCTTGATATGCTTCAGCCTCTTGTGTGACCTTGGCTCTTGTGCATTGGCGATGGCACCCATGTTATCACAGTATATGATTAATGGGTCCAATGCACTAGGAACCACACCGAGCTCTACAATGAACCTCTTCATCCATACCGCTTCTGATGAAGCCTCTGAAGCCGCTATGTACTACGATTCGTTGAAGACTTCGCCACCGTGCACCGCTTCGAGCTTGCCCACCATCGCAGCACCATTCAATATAAACACGTACCCAGACTGTGACTTAGAGTCATCAGGATCAGTGTTCCAACTTGCATCGGTGTAACCGCTTACAACGAGCTCTTGGTCACCTCCATAACAAAGAAACATATCCTTAGTTCTTCTCAAGTACTTCAGGATATTCTTGACCGCTGTCTAGTGTTCCATTCCTGGATCACTTTGATATCTGCTAGTCAAACTAACAGCATGCGCTATATCTGGTCTAGTACATAGCATGGCATACATGATAGATCCTACTGCCGAGGCATAGGGGATATTACTCATCCTTTCTCTTTCTTCTGCCGTAGCCGGTCCTTGAGTCTTACTCAAGACCTTGCCTGGTAACATAAGTAAGAACCCTTTCTTGCTTTCGTCCATTCTAAACTTCTTTAGAATCTTGTCCAGGTATGTACTCTGTGATAGCCCTATTAGGCGTCTTGATCTATCTCTATAAATCTTGATGCCTAATATATACGATGCTTCACCAAGGTCTTTCATTGAAAAACTATTATTCAAATAACCTTTTACACTGCTTAATAGTTCTATATCATTCCCAATCAATAATATGTCATCTACATATAATATCAGGAATGCTACAGAGCTCCCACTCACTTTCTTGTAAATACAGGCCTCTCCATGACACTGTATAAACCCGAAGTCTTTGATCACCTTATCAAAGCGTCGGTTCCAACTTCTTGATGCTTGCTTCAGTCCATAGATTGAACGCTGAAGTTTGCATACTTTGTCAGCATTTTTAGGATCGACAAAACCTTTGGGTTGTACCATATACAACTCTTCCTCAATGTCTCCATTAAGGAACGCCGTTTTTGTTGGAGATATGCCCAAGAGGAAATAATAAAATGGTTATTATAATATCTTTGAGTTTATGATAATGTTTACATACCATGCTATAATTGTATTAACCGAAACATTGATACATGTGTGTTATGTGAACAACAAGGAGTCCCTAGTAAGCCTCTTGTATAACTAGCTTGTTGATTAATAGATGATCATGGTTTCGTGATCATGAACATTGGATGTTATTAATAACAAGGTTATGTCATTATATGAATGATGTAATGGACACACCCAATTAAGCGTAGCATAAGATCACGTCATTAAGTTATTTGCTATAAGCTTTCGATACATAGTTACCTAGTCCTTATGACCATGAGATCATGTAAATCACTTATACCGGAAAGGTACTTTGATTACATCAAACGCCACTGCGTAAATGGGTGGTTATAAAGGTGGGATTAAGTATCCGGAAAGTATGAGTTGAGGCATATGGATCAACAATGGGATTTGTCCATCCCGATGACGGATAGATATACTCTGGGCCCTCTCGGTGGAATGTCGTCTAATGTCTTGCAAGCATATGAATAAGTTCATAAAGAGACCACATACCACGGTACGAGTAAAGAGTACTTGTCAGGAGACGAGGTTGAACAAGGTATAGAGTGATACCGATGATCAAACCTCGGACAAGTAAAATATCGCGTGACAAAGGGAATTGGTATCGTATGTGAATGGTTCATTCGATCACTAAAGTCATCGTTGAATATGTGGGAGCCATTATGGATCTCCAGATCCCGCTATTGGTTATTGGTCGGAGAGAAGTCTCAACCATGTCTACATAGTTCGCGAACCGTAGGGTGACACATTTAAGGTTTGATGTCGTTTAAGTATATATGGAATATGGAATGGAGTTCCAAGTTTTGTTCGGAGTCTCGGATGGGATCCAGGACATCACGAGGAGTTCCGGAATGGTCCGGAGAATAAGATTCATATATAGGAAGTCACTTTCCAAGTTTGAAAATGATCCGGTGAATTTATGGAAGGTGGTTTCTAGAATTATCTGGAAATAAATTACTATGGAAGGAGGAGTCCCGGAGGGACTCCACAAACCCTAACCAGCCAACCAAGTGGGAGGGTGGAGTCCATGGTGGACTCCACCTCCTTGGCCGGCCAAGAAAAGGGGGAAGGGGAGAGTCCCTGTCCCTCTAGGTTTCGTCCATAAGGCAGTTTTTCTGTTGGGGTCTTATTCGAAGACTTTGGGCAAACCCTTGGGGTTCCACCTATATAATGAGGAGGAGAGGGAGGGGGCAGCCCATGGCTTGGCCGCACCACCCCTGCCCCCTTGAGGCCGGCGCCCATGGCACCCCCTCTCCCCAAACCCTAGCACCCCTCCTCCACTACTTCTCCCGCATATGCTTAGCGAAGCTCCGCCGGAGATCTCCATCGACACCGCCACCACGCCGTCGTGCTGCCGGGATTCCGAGGAGGATCTACTACTTCCGCTGCCCGCTGGAACGGGTAGAAGGACGTCTTCATCAACAACCGAACGAGTGACCGAGTACGGAGGTGCTGCCCGTTCGTGGCGCCGTGATCAAGATCTTCTACGCGCTTTTGCAAGCGGCAAGTGAACGTCTACCGCAGCAACAAGAGCCTCATCTTGTAGGCTTTGGAATCTCTTCAAGGGTGAGTCTCGATCATCCCCTCGTTGCTACCATCTTCTAGATTGCATCTTGGCTTGGATTGCGTGTTCGCGGTAGGAATTTTTTTGTTTTCTATGCAACGAATCCCTACAGTGGTATCAGAGCCGTGTCTATGCATAGATGGTTGCACGAGTAGAACACAATGGTTTGGTGGGCGTTGATGCTCTTGTTTTCTTTAGTTTGAGTACTTTGCATCTTTGTGGCATAGTGGGATGAAGCGGCTCGGACTAACTTTACATGACCGCGTTCATGAGACTTGTTCCTCGTTCGACATGCAACTTGTATTGCATAAGAGGCTTTGCGGGTGTCTGTCTCTCCTACTATAGTGAAGATTCAATTTACTCTTCTATTGATAACATTAGTATCACCGTTGTGGTTCATGTTCTTAGGTAGATTAGGTCTCTCCCGAAAACCCTAAACCACGTAAAATATGCAAACCAAATTAGAGACGTCTAACTTGTTTTTGCAGGGTTTGGTGATGTGATATGGCCATAATGTGATGATGAATATGTATGAGATGATCATTATTGTATTGTGGCAACCGGCAGGAGCCTTATGGTTGTCTTTAATTTTCATGTTGAGTAGTATTTCAAAGTAGTTGTAATAGTTGCTACATGAGGTGAACAACCATGAAGACGGCGCCATGGACCTTGACGCTACGCCGACGATGATGGAGATCATGCCCGTTGATGATGGAGATCATGTCCGTGCTTTGGAGATGAAGATCAAAGGCGCAAAGACAAAAGGGCCATATCATATCACATATGAATTGCATGTGATGTTAATCCTTTATGCATCTTATTTTGCTTAGAACGCGACGGTAGCATTATAAGATGATCCCTCACATTAATATCAAGATAATAAAGTGTTCTCCCCTCGTATGCACCGTTGCCAAAGTTCGTCGTTTCAAAGCATCTCGTGATGATCGGATGTGATAGATTCAACGTTCATATACAACGAGTGTAAGCCATGTTGCACACGCGGAATACTTGGGTTTGCTTGACGAGCCTAGCATGTACAGACATGGCCTCGGGACAACGGAAACCGAAAGGTTGAACACGAGTCATATGGATGATATGATCAACATGTTGATGTTCACCATTGAAGCTACATCATCTCACGTGATGATCGGTTTTGGTGTAGTGGATTTGGATCGTGTACCACTTAACAACTATGAGGGATGTTGTATTAAGTGGGAGTTCATTAGTAATTAGATTAAAACATGAACTAATTATCATAAACATACTGAGTAGTATTTTGAATTAATTTGTAGAATTGGCATCCGTTTTCTACCATGCACTAGTCTTGTAATTGAGATAAAAATACTGTTAAATCTGACAAGTAACTTTACGGACTGGTACCGTATTGTTAATGAATCAAGAAATGATTAAGTCCTATTGCAAACTTTTAGTAAACTTCACTTTGTTGATTCAGAGAGCTATGGTTTCAATTAGTACCTAAAGTTATCTTATCTCCGTGAAACTTAAAGTTCAAATCTGTTTGAAAAGTAAGGAGCTGAAAATTTAGTTTTCAGAAATAATCAAGGTATGAGATATATGTGATATCTAAGACCTTATTGCAAGATGATAGAATATAATTTGGTGAGACTACATAAACTCATAAGTTTTATGGGAATGTAGGAAGGTTGAAGAAGCAAGGCGTCCCAATCCTCCAACTATTGGGGCACTAACAATATTCGCATATCCATGAAGTTATCATCCTTAGTATGCACCGTTGCTAAGACTCGTCGTATCGAAGCATCACGTGATGATCGGGTGTTATAGATTCTACGTGTGCATACAACGGGTGCAAGACAGATTTGCACATGCGAATACTAAGGTTAAAACTTTATGAGCCTAGCATGTACAGACATGGTCTCAGAAAGTCATCATGATACAATGGATAAAATTATGAGTGAAATTGTTCATCATATTACAAGGTTACTAATAGTGAAATCCGGAACACTTGTCATATGATGATCAACTTCAAAGTAAGAACCTCAAGGTTATTGGTATTTGACCAACAAACCGAGAAGTTATTGAAGTTGATGTGTTTTTTTTCTGAATAATGAGGAAAGCTAAAAGAGAAACTACAAAAGATTATTGGCAGAAAGAAAGAAAAGACTAGAATGTCTAGCTCAGGTGTATATAAATGATATACATGTTATGGTTATATTCCTAGTTAGGTCACACAATGAAATTCTTGGGTATTTGTACCATATTGGTTGGTATGAAGTGTCATACAAAACAACGCAATACAAGAATACAATGGCCTAAGTGACTGACAAGGAATATGATAGGAATGCACGACTGGAACAAAAATAAAGTGTTATTATGTTCGTCGTTAGCATTCTATCTAGCCCTTAGAATTTATAATAAAGAACTAAATAATTATTATTTTGCTCTGGTCAAATGAAAACAATGAGTTGTTCAAATTATGACATTACTCCATATACGATGGATAAAGTTATTATAAATGGTGAAACACACATACATAACACTGACGCTAAAATGCCATAAGGCAAATGATTTGAATTCCACTTATTTGTGGAACCGCCATTTAGGTCATGTTAGAAAGGAACGCATGAAGGAACTCCATGCAAATGGATTTTTGGAGTCATTTGATTTTTGAATCATTTGGCGCTTGCAAATCTTTTCTAAAGAGAATGATTAAAATACCGTTCATAGGCCAAGAGTTGAACGGGCAACTAACTTAGTGAAAACATACATGATGATATATGTGGTTCACTGAGCATAGTTGTGTGCGGGAGATTCTTCTACTTCATGAAAACATCCAACAATAAATTGAGTATATATATGTGGATATATTCGATAAGGAAGAAGTTTGAAACATTTGAATGGATTCAAATAAATTTCAGCATGAAGTGGAAATCATCGTAATAGAAAAATCAAATATCTATGATTGGATCATTGGGAAAATATTTGAATTACGAGTTTTAGCGAACATCTAAGAGAGTCACGAAATTGTTCTACAACTCACATTTCTTGGAGAATCATAATAATGATATAGTATCCGAGAGATGTATCCAAACCTTGTTGGATCAATGATGAGATAAAATATTGACGCCATTATATTTTTTGTGGATTATGCTTTAGTGACTACCGCTTTTACACTTAATAGAGCATCATCATGATCCGTTGAAATGACACCATACGAGTTATGGCATGGGTATGAACCCTAATAGTCCTTTCTTAAATTTTTGGTATGCATAGCATAAGTAAAGAAGTTTACAACCAAAATCGGATGAATGTCTTTGTTGGTTATCCCAGAGAATTGATTGGGAATTCTTCCCACTATGGAGACAAAAACAAAAGTGTTTGTCAATGTTTCTTATTTCCAGAAAATTGTTTCTAGCGAAATTTGTGAGTGGGAGGACAATAGAACTTGATAAAGTTTATGAACCTGAGCATAATGATCAGAGTAGCGCAGCATCGGAATTGGTTCCGGAAGCGGCCACGACGATCATGGCTCCCATGACTACAAAGTGTTTTAGCCATGGAGATCGAAGTACATATTGAACCTTGTAGGTATGGTTTACTTTGTGATCAAATAAATGATTTGTGGACAAAGGATTGTTTTTGAACAATGATAAACCAACTACAAACAAAGAAGTTATGATGGGCCCTGACTCCGTTAAAATGGCTATACGCCATGAAATCCAAGATAGATAAATACTTTTTGAAAGTAAATAGATCTATAAAATTGATGGACTTGGATGAAATATCCTTGAAGAAGCTCGACTTGTCGAAAAGTTGTTTACGACAAAGTTCAAAGAGTTGACTACGATAAGATTAGATCTTCCGTAGCAATGCTTATAGTCTATGTGGATTATTCTAGTAATCACTACATATTTCTTTTATGAGATATGCTAGTAGGATGGCAAAATACATTACTTATCAGACGTGTGTATTAAAGGTGTATGCAAGATACAACCAATTGTTTTGCTAGTCCGTGGAATACTAGATAGGTATACAAACTTCAATTGGATGAAGTGAGTATCACGGAGTTGGAATCTTCACCAGATGAAATAGTCAAAGAGTTTTTGATTTCATCAGAAACGATGAAGAGGCTTGCATTTGCAAGAAATTAAGTGGGAGCGCTGAGACATATTTATAATACTTTATGTAGATGACATATAGTTGGTTATAAATGATGTAATTATATACTTGATTAAAAAGGTTTCATTGAGAAATTAACTTCAATGAAAGGATATGGACTGAAACAAATTTAGTGTCAAGATCTATGAAGATAGATTGAAACACATAATAAGTTTAAGTCAAAGTACATAGAATGGATATTGAAGTAGTTCAATATAAAAATATTAAGAAAATGTTCTTGTCATGTGAAGGTTTAACAAGACTTGAGTGTATCTGACACTCGATGAGTAAAAACACATGAGTGATTTTAGATCATGAATAATATGTACATAATCAGATATCTTGTGCTCTAAAAGGTTAGGAGCATATACCAGAATGATTCATGTGATGATCATTGAAAAACAGTAAGAATATTCTTGAGTACTTAAGAAGAACCAAGAATATATATATATAGTTTTTGTATGAAGAAATGACAAACAAATCGCTGTAAAGTGTTGCACCGATATTTGTTTTGTCACATATGAAAATAAAATTTCAATTTCAAATTAGACTAAGTGTTGTTTAAAAGGTAGCACAATGAGCTAGAAGTTGTCTATGCTAGATTTAGAAGAGTTCTAAATATTGTGATGGATTCTACAAAAGAAGGCAGAGTATGTCATTGTTTTGACAATGACAAAGGATGCTAAGTCAAGAGGTTCTTTTAGAACTTGGTGTAGTTCCGACAGAATCAGAACTTTGAAGCTATATTGTGTGCGACAATATTAGTGACATAGTTCAGACCGCGGAATTAAGGTTCCACCAGAAGACCAAACATATTTAATGCCGACTCATTTGGAAATGAGTGATGCGTTGAGACGCAAATGAATTACAAAATACATACGGTTCTGAGCATGTCAGATCCGTTGACTAAAACCTCTCCCGTGAGCAAAACATGATAAAGCACCGGAAGGCCAAGGTGTTATATCTTTACAAATGTAAACTAGATTATTGACTCTAGTGCAAGTGGGAGACTGTTGGAGATATGCCCAAGAGGCAATAATAAAATGGTTATTATAATATCTTTGAGTTTATGATAATGTTTACATACCATGCTGTAATTGTATTAACCGAAACATTGATACATGTGTGTTATGTGAACAACAAGGAGTCCCTAGTACGCCTCTTGTATAACTAGCTTGTTGATTAATAGATGATCATGGTTTCGTGATCATGAACATTGGATGTTATTAATAACAAGGTTATGTCATTATATGAATGATGTAATGGATACACCCAATTAAGCGTAGCATAAGATCACGTCATTAAGTTATTTGCTATAAGCTTTTGATACATAGTTACCTAGTCCTTATGACCATGAGATCATGTAAATCACTTATACCGGAAAGGTACTTTGATTACATCAAACGCCACTGTGTAAATGGGTGGTTATAAAGGTGGGATTAAGTATCCGGAAAGTATGAGTTGAGGCATATGGATCAACAGTGGGATTTGTCTATCCCGATGACGGATAGATATACTCTGGGCCCTCTCGGTGGAATGTCGTCTAATGTCTTGCAAGCATATGAATAAGTTCATAAAGAGACCCCATACCACGGTACGAGTAAAGAGTACTTGTCAGGAGACGAGGTTGAACAAGGTATAGAGTGATACCGATGATCAAACCTCGGACAAGTAAAATATCGCTTGACAAAGGGAATTGGTATCGTATGTGAATGGTTCATTCGATCACTAAAGTCATCGTTGAATATGTGGGAGCCATTATGGATCTCCAGATCCCGCTATTGGTTATTGGTCGGAGAGAAGTCTCAACCATGTCTACATAGTTCGTGAACCGTAGGGTGACACACTTAAGGTTTGATGTCGTTTAAGTAGATATGGAATATGGAATGGAGTTCCAAGTTTTGTTCGGAGTCTCGGATGGGATCCAGGACATCACGAGGAGTTCCGGAATGGTCCGGAGAATAAGATTCATATATAGGAAGTCACTTTCCAAGTTTGAAAATGATCCGGTGAATTTATGGAAGGTGGTTTCTAGAATTATCCGGAAATAAATTACTATGGAAGGAGGAGTCCCGGAGGGACTCCACAAACCCTAACCAGCCAACCAAGTGGGAGGGTGGAGTCCATGGTGGACTCCACCTCCTTGGCCGGCCAAGAAAAGGGGGAAGGGGAGAGTCCCTGTCCCTCTAGGTTTCGTCCATAAGGCAGTTTTTCTGTTGGGGTCTTATTCGAAGACTTTGGGCAAACCCTTGGGGTTCCACCTATATAATGAGGAGGAGAGGGAGGGGGCAGCCCATGGCTTGGCCGCACCACCCCTGCCCCCTTGAGGCCGGCGCCCATGGCACCCCCTCTCCCCAAACCCTAGCACCCCTCCTCCACTACTTCTCCCGCATATGCTTAGCGAAGCTCCACCGGAGATCTCCATCGACACCACCACCACGCCGTCGTGCTGCCGGGATTCCGAGGAGGATCTACTACTTCCGCTGCCCGCTGGAACGGGGAGAAGGACGTCTTCATCAACAACCGAACGTGTGACCGAGTACGGAGGTGCTGCCCGTTCGTGGCGCCGTGATCAAGATCTTCTACGCGCTTTTGCAAGCGGCAAGTGAACGTCTACCGCAGCAACAAGAGCCTCATCTTGTAGGCTTTGGAATCTCTTCAAGGGTGAGTCTCGATCATCCCCTCGTTGCTACCGTCTTCTAGATTGCATCTTGGCTTGGATTGCGTGTTCGCGGTAGGAAATTTTTTGTTTTCTATGCAACGAATCCCTACAGTTTTGACATCCATCTGCCAAATCTCATAATCAAAAAATGCAGCTATTGCTAACAAAATCCTCACATATTTTAGCTTCGCTACAGGTGAGAAAGTCTCATCATAGTCAACTCCTTGAATTTGTCGGAAACCCTTTGCGACAAGTCGAGCTTTATAGACAGTAATATTACCATCAGCATCTGTTTTTCTTTTGAAGATCCATTTATTCTCGACAGCCTTTCGGCTATCAGGTAAGTCTACCAAAGTCCATACTTTGTTATCATACATGGATCCCATTTCGGATTTCATGGCTTCTTGCCATTTGTTGGAATCTGGGCTCATCATCGCTTCTTCATACGTCGCAGGGTCCTCATCATTGTTATCCACAATCATGACATTTAGACAAGGATCATACCAATCAGGAGTGGCACGTTCCCTTGTCGATCTACGAGGTTCAGTAGTTTCCTCGTTCGAAGTTTCATGATCATTATCATTAGCTTCCTCTGTTGCTGGTGTAGGCGGTACAGGTACAACTTCCGGTACTGCGCTACTCTGATCAACGAGTATAGATTCATCAATCTCATCGAGTTCTACTTTTCCTCCAGTCACTTCTTTAGTGAGAAATTCTTTCTCAAGAAAGGTTCCGTTCTTAGCAACAAAGATTTTGCCTTCGGATTTGTGATAGAAAGTGTACCCTATAGTTTCCTTAGGGTATCCTATGAAGACGCATTTCTCCGCTTTGGGTTCTAGCTTGTCCGGTTGTAACTTCTTTACATAGGCTTCGCAACCCCAAACTTTCAGAACGACAAATTAGGTTTCTTATTAAACCATAATTCATACGGTGTCGTTTCTACGGATTTTGATGGTGCTCTATTTAAAGTGAATGCGGCTGTCTCTAATGCATAACTCCAAAATGATAACGGCAAATCAGTAAGAGACATCATAGAACGAACCATATCTAAGAGAGTTCGATTATGACGTTCGGACACACCGTTTCGTTGTGGTGTTCCCGGCGGTGTCAATTGTGAAAGTATTCCGCATTTCTTTAAATGCATGCCAAACTCATAACTCACATATTCACCTCCACGATCAGATCGTAGAAATTTAATCTTCTTGTTACGTTGATTTTCTACTTCACTTTGGAATTCCTTAAACTTCTCGAAAGTTTCGGATTTATGTTTCATGAAATAGATATACCCATATCTACTCAGATCATCTGTGAAGGTTAGAACATAACGATAACCACCGCGCGATGCTACGCTCATTGGTCCGCACACATCGGTATGTATGATTTCCAATAAGTTAGTAGCTCGCTCCATCATACCAGAAAATGGAGTCTTAGTCATTTTTCCCATTAGACATGCTTCGCATCTATCAAGTGACTCAAAGTCAAGTCATTCAAGTAATCCATCGGTATGGAGTTTGTTCATGCGTTTCACTCCAATATGACCAAGACGACAGTGCCACATATAAGTAGAATTATCATTCAATTTAATTCGCTTAGCATCAATGTTATGTATATGCGTATCACTACTATCGAGATCTAACAGAAATAAGCCATTCTTTTCAGGTGCTCGACCATAAAAGATATTATTCATAAAAATAGAACAACCATTATTCTCAGACTTGAATGAATAACCGTCTTGCATTAAACAAGATCCAGATATAATGTTCATGCTCAACGCGGGTACAAAATAACAATTATTTAGGCTTAAAACTAATCCCGAAGGTAGATGTAGAGGAAGTGTGCCGACAGCGATCACATCGACTTTGGATCCGTTTCCAACGCGCATCGTTACTTCATCTTTCAGTAGTCTTCGTTTATTCTTTAGTTCCTGTTTCGAGTTACAAATATGAGCAACCGAACCAGTATCAAATACCCAGGTACTAGAACGAGAACCAGTGAGATAAACATCTATAACATGTATATCAGATATACCTTCTTTCTTTTTTCTTGACAAGGCCGCTCTTCAGATCAGCCAGATACTTGGAGCAATTACGCTTCTAGTGTCCCTTCTCCTTGCAGTAATAGCACTTAGCATCAGGCTTAGGGCCGTTCTTAGGTTTCATAGGAGGCGTGGCAGCTTTCTTGCCACCCTTCTTGAATTTTCCCTTAGACTTGCCCTGTTTCTTGAAACTGGTGGTCTTGTTGACCATCAACACTTGGTGCTCTTTCTTGATCTCAATCTCAGCAGCTTTTAGCATGCCAAAGAGTTCAGGTAACTCCTTGTTCATGTTCTGCATATTGTAGTTCATCACAAAGTTCTTGTAACTTGGTGGCAGTGATTGAAGGACACGATTAATCCCCAGTCTGTTAGGAATCACTATTCCCAAGTCACTGAGTTTCTTCGCATGCCCGGTCATGGCAAGCATGTGCTCACTAACGGAGCTGCCTTCTTCCATCATGCAGCTGAAGAAATGTTTCGATGCTTCATAGCATTCCACGGCCGCATGAGTCTCAAAAATAGCTTTCAGCTCTTTCATCAACTCATGAGGATCGTGGTGCTCAAAACGTTTTTGAAGATCGGATTCCAGACTGCACAGGATGGCACACTGAACTTGAGAGTATCGAGTTTTCCGAGTCTCGTAAACAGCTTTTACTTCATCGGTTTCAGTTTCTGCAGGAGGGTCACCTAGCGGTGCATCAAGCACATATTGCAGATTTCCGCTAGAGAGGAAGATCCTCACATGACGGAACCAGTCGGTGAAGTTGCTACCGTTGCTCTTAAGTTTTTCTTTCTCTAGGAACTGGTTAAAATTGATTGGGGACGCCATCTCTACAACATATATTTGCAAAAGTTTAGACTAAGTTTATGACAAATTGAGTTCAAATTTTAATTCAACATAATTAAAAATCTAGGTGAACTCCCACTCAAAACAATATCCCTCGCATTGTCTTAGTGATCACACGAACCAAATCCACCGCACCTAAGTCCGATCATCACGAGACAAAGTGTGATTTCAATGGCGAACACTCAAAGTGTTCATCATATCAACCATATGATTCATGCTCTACCTTTCGGTATCACGTGTTCCGAGACCATGTCTGTACATGCTAGGCTCGTCAAGGCCACCTTAGTATCCGCATGTGCAAAACTGTCTTGCACCCGTTGTATGCACTTGTTGATTCTATCACACCCGATCATCACGAGATGCTTCGAAACGACAAGTCTTGGCAACGGTGCTACTAAGGATGAACACTTTATTATCTTGAGATTTTAGCGAGGGATCATCTTATAATGCTACCGTCGCGATCTAAGCAAAATAAGATGCATAAAAGGATTAACATCACATGCAGTTCATATGTGATATGATATGGCCCTTTTGTCTTTGCGCCTTTGATCTTCATCTCCAAAGCACGGACATGATCTCCATCATCTTCGGGCATGATCTCCATCATCGTCGGCGTAGCGTCAAGGTCAATGGCGCCGTGTTCATGATTGTCCTCCATGTAGCAACTATTACAACTACTTTGAAATACTACTCAACATGAAATTTAAAGACAACCATAAGGTTCCTGCCGGTTGCCACAATACAATAATGATCATCTCATACATATTCATCATCACATTATGGCCATATCACATCACCAAACCCTGCAAAAACAAGTTAGACGTCTCTAATTTGGTTTGTATATTTTACGTGGTTTAGGGTTTTCGATAGAGATCTAATCTACCTACGAACATGAACCACAACGTTGATACTAATGTTGTCAATAGAAGAGTAAATTGAATCTTCACTATAGTAGGAGAGACAGACACCCGCAAAGCCTCTTATGCAATACAAGTTGCATGTCGAACGAGGAACAAGTCTCATGAACGCGGTCATGTAAAGTTAGTCCGAGCCGCTTCATCCCACTATGCCACAAAGATGCAAAGTACTCAAACTAAAGATAACAAGAGCATCAACGCCCACAAAACCATTGTGTTCTACTCGTGCAACCATCTATGCATAGACACGGCTCTGATACCACTGTAGGATAACGTTGCATAGAAAACAAAAAGTTTCCTACCGCGAACACGCAATCCAAGCCAAGATGCAATCTAGAAGACGGTAGCAACGAGGGGATTATCGAGTCTCACCCTTGAAGAGATTCCAAAGCCTACAAGATGAGGCTCTTGTTGCTGCGGTAGACGTTCACTTGCCGCTTGCAAAAGCGCGTAGAAGATCTTGATCACGGCGCCACGAACGGGTAGCACCTCCGTACTCGATCACACGTTCGGTTGTTGATGAAGACGACGTCCACCTCCCCGTTCCAGCGGGCAGCGGAAGTAGTAGCTCCTCTTGAATCCGACAGCACGACGGCGTGGTGTCGGTGGTGGTGGAGAAATCCGGCGGAGCTTCACTAAGCGTGCGGGAAGTGGAGGAGTGATGACCCACAAGTATAGGGGATCGCAGCAGTCTTCGAGGGTAGTATAACCCAAATTTATTGATTCGACACAAGGGGAGGTAAAGAATACTTATAAGCCTTAACAACTGAGTTGTCAATTCAGCTGCACCTGGAAAAGCACTAGCAACAGGGGTGATGTGAAAGTAGCAGTAATATGAGAGCAATAGTAACAAGAACACAAAGCAAAGAATAGCAATATGAGAGCAATGGCACGAGAAGATAGTTGATACTACTTCCAATGACATGTAGAACGAGTATATAATGATGAGAGATGGACCGGGGTTCCCAGCGATCTACACTAGTGGTAACTCTCCAATAAATAACAAGTGTTGGGTGAACAAATTACAGTTGGGCAATTGACAGGAATCAAAGGCATTAAGAAAGAACATCAATTCATTAATCATGTAGGCATGTTTTCCGTATATAGTCGTACGTGCTCGCAATGAGAAACTTGCACAACATCTTTTGTCCTACCAGCCGGTGGCAGCCGGGCCTCAAGGGAAACTACTGGATATTAAGGTACTCCTTTTAATAGAGTACCGGAGCAAAGCATTAACACACCGTGAAAACATGTGATCCTCACATCACTACCATCCCCTCCGGTTGTCCCGATTTCTGTCACTTCGGGGCCATTGGTTCCGGACAGTGACATGTGCATACAACTTGTAGATACAATCTAAGCAACAATATAGAGCTCAAATCTAAGATCATGCCACTCGGGCCCTAGTGACAAGCATTAAGCATAACAAGATTGCAGCAACAATAACTTCACAAACTTTATAGATAGACTAATCATAATGTATCATCCATCGGATCCCAACAAACACAACACCGATTACATCAGATGAATCTTAATCATGTAAGGCAGCTCATGAGACCATTGTATTGAAGGACATGGGTGAGCGTATACCGACATAGCTACTTCTAGAACCCGTAGTCCATGGGGGAACTACTCACGGAGCATGGCGTAGGCGGTGGCGTTGATGGAGATGGCTTCCGGGGGCACTTCCCCGTCCCGGCAGGGTGCCGGGCCTGAGGTCTGTCCCCAGAATTGGAGGTTCGCGCCGGTGGCGGCGCCCTGGAGTCTTTCTCTGGAGTTTCGTCAATTGGTACTGCGTTTTAGGTCGAAAGGGCTTTTATAGGCGAAGAGGCGGCGCAGGGGGCACACTGGGGCGCCACACCCTAGGCCGGCGCGGCCTAGGCCTCGGCCCGCGCCGCCATGTGGTGTGGTGGCCCCCCTGGCCCTCTCCGACTCTTCTTCGGTGTTCGGAGCCTTCCGGAGAAAATAGGAGGTTTGGCGTTGATTTCGTCCAATTCCGAGAATATTGCCCGAACAGCCTTTCTCGGAACCAAAAAGCAGAAAACAGAACTGGCACTGTGGCATCTTGTTAATAGGTTAGTTCCGGAAAATGCATGAAATCATCATAAAGTGCAAGCAAAACATGTAAGTATTGTCATAAAACAAGCATGGAACATCAGAAATTATGGATACGTCGGGGACGTATCAGCATCCCCAAGCTTAGTTCCTGCTCGTCCCGAGCAGGTAAACGATAAAAAGAATAATTTCTGTAGTGACATGCTACTTACATAACCTTGATCATACTATTACAAAGCATATGAAATGAATGAAGTGACTCAAGGCAATGATCTATAGTTGCTAACAAATAGATAACATATAGCAAAACTTTTCATGAATAGTACTTTCAAGACAAGCATCAAAAGTCTTGCACAAGAGTTAACTCATAAAGCAATAAGTTCATAGCAAAGGCATCGAAGCAACACAAAGGAAGATATAAGTTTCAGCGGTTGCTTTCAACTTTCAACATGCATATCTCATGGATAATTGTCAACACAAAGTAATATGATGAATGCAAATATGCAAGTATGTAAGAATCAATGCACAGTTGACACAAGTGTTTGCTTCTAAGGTGGAAGGAAGTAGGTGAACTGACTCAACATTAAAAGTAAAAGAATGGTCCTTCAAAGAGGAAAGCATCGATTGCTATATTTGTGCTAGAGCTTTGGTTTTGAAAACATATAGAGAGCATAAAAGTAAAATTTTGAGAGGTGCTTGTTGTTGTCAACGAATGGTAGTGGGTACTCTAACCCCCTTGCCAGACAAACCTTCAAAGAGCGGCTCCCATTTTATTTTATTTTGGGTGGCACTCCTTCTCACAAACCATGGCTAACCGAATCCTCGGGTGCCTGCCAACAATCTCATACCATGAAGGAGTGCCTTTTTATTTTAGTTTTATTATGATGACACTCCTCCCAACCTTTGCTTACACAAGCCATGGCTAACCGAATCCTTCGGGTGCCGTCCAACAATCACATACCATGGAGGAGTGTCTATTTTTTTGTTAATTAATTTGGGACTGGGAATCCCATTGCCAGCTCTTTTTGCAAAATTATTGGATAAGCGGATGAAGCCACTAGTCCATTGGTGAAAGTTGCCCAACAAGATTGAAAGATAAACACCACATACTTCCTCATGAGCTATAAAACATTGACACAAATCAGAGGTGATAAATTTTGAATTGTTTAAAGATACCACTCAAGCAATTTACTTTGGAATGGCGGAGAAATACCATGTAGTAGGTAGGTATGGTGGACACAGATGGCATAGTGGTTGGCTCAAGTATTTTGGATGCATGAGAAGTATTCCCTCTCGATACAAGGTTTAGGCTAGCAAGATTGTTTGAAGCAAACACAAGTATGAACCGGTACAGCAAAACTTACATAAAAACATATCGCAAGCATTATAATACTCTACACTGTCTTCCTTGTTGCTCAAACACTTTTACCAGAAAATATCTAGACCTTAAGAGAGATCAATTATGCAAACCAATTTTAACAAGCTCTACGGTAGTTCTCCACTAATAGTTTTAACTTACATGCAAAAACTTATGATCTACTTGAGAGCTCAAAACAATTGCCAAGTGTCAAATTATCCACAACATATGAGGCATTTTCTGTTTCCAACCAAACAATAAGTATTGTAGCTTCCAACTTTTATCATTGAACATTAAAAGTAAAACGAAGAACAAGTGTTCATATGAAAAAGCGGAGCGTGTATCTCTCCCAATCAAGGATTGCTAGGATCCGATCTTATTCAAACAAAAACAAAAATAAAAGCACACAGACGCTCCAAGTAAAACACATATGATGTGACCGAATAAAAATATAGTTTCAGGGGAGGAACCTGATAAGTTGATGAAGAAGGGGATGCCTTGGGCATCCCCAAGCTTAGACGCTTGAGTCTTCTTGAAATATGCAGGGATGAACCACGGGGGCATCCCCAAGCTTAGACTTTTCACTCTTCTTGATCATATATCATCCTCCTCTCTTGACCCTTGAAAACTTCCTTCACAACAAACTTCTCATAAACTTCATTAGAGGGGTTAGTACTCAAAAAATTTGAATCCACCTTGGTCCTGTAGTGGCACATTGCAAGAACTCAATAAAACATTAGCTACAGCTCTCTACGTCTAGAAAACCTCGCTTAAAGTCCACAAGAGACAATGCAAAAAACAGAGACAGAATCTGCCAAAACAGAACAGCCAGTAAAGACGAATTTTAATAAAATACTTCCGTTGCTCAAATCAGAAAACTCAAAACTAATGAAAGTTGCGTACATATCTGAGGAACACGCACGTAAATTGGCATAATTTTCTGATTTTCCTACAGAGAATTAGACCCAGATTCGTGACAGATAGAAATCTGTTTCTGCGCAGAAATCCAAATCTAGTATCAACCTTCGATTAGAGGCTTCACTTGGCACAACAAAACACAAAACTAAGATAAGGAGAGGTTGCTACAGTAGTAAACAACTTCCAAGACACAAATATAAAACAAAGTACTGTAGCAAAATAACACATGGGTTATCTCCCAAGAAGTTGCTTTCTTTATAGCCATTAAGATGGGCTCAGCAGTTTTAATAATGCACTCGCAAGAAATAGTATTGGAGGCAAAAGAGAGCATCAAAAAGCAAATTCAAAACAAATTTAAGTCTAACATGCTTCCTATGCAAAGGAATCTTGTACATAAACAAGTTCATGAAGAGCAAAGTAACAAGCATAAGAAGATAAAACAAGAGTAACTTCAAAATTTTAAGCACATAGAGAGGTGTTTTAGTACCATGCAAATTTCTACAACCATATTTTCCTCTCTCATAATAATTTTCAGTAGCTTCATGAACAAACTCAACAATATAACTATCACATGCAGCATACTTTTCATGATTTCCAAACACATAATTTTTATCAAGTTCAAGAATAGTGGAATTAAAACTTTCAAACTTACTTTTATTAATAATATAACAAGGTAGATGATCAATCTCAAGAGATATGGGACTCATAGAATAAGTCAAGAACTCTCCAATCCCATTTTCATTAGTAGTACGATTAATAGTATCAAGTAACATAGGACCATCATCTAGAGCTTTATCATAAACATTTGCTAAGCAAAATTCTTTAGTACCATGCATTTCGACATCAGGCACAAACAAAGCATTATCATAAGATTTATCAAAGTAGCATGGATTATCATATATAACAGTAGCATAATTATTCTCACAAGTTTTATCAATAGGGAATATTTCAAGAGAATCCACAGGAACATAACATTCAACCTCTTTCGGTAAGCATGGAGGACAATCAAATAGTGTAAGAGATAAAGAGTTACTCTCATTAGAAGGTTGGCATGGGTAGCTAATCCATTCTTCCCCCTTTTGTTCGTCGCTCTCCTCTTCTTTTTCATCCAATGAGCTTTCAGGTTCATCAATTTCCTCCTCTTTTTCATCCAATGAGCTTTCAGGTTCATCAGTTTCTTCTTCCACCGGTTCCTGCAAATTGTGAGTGCATTCTTGTGCATTAATGTGTCTCTCTTTATAATCAAGGATATAAGGATTCCTACTGTAGCATTCTATGCAAGAATTAAGGATAGTAGAGACATAATCTTTAAGGTCCTTACAAATAGCACAAGTTCCATAATTCTCAACCATGAAGGATTCTATCTCGGAGGCTCCCATAAATAAGACAAATTGTTCTACCTCTTCGAACCCATAATGAATATAGCAATTCCGATTATAGCTCTTAATAAAATATTCCTCACTAAAGCCACATTGAAATTTAAGATGTTTAGTATCCTGTTGAGAGCAACAGTTTATATCATGGCGTCTAAGCAAGATTCTAGCAATTGTATTTAAATTTTCTATCATAGCACTCATTATTTTACCAGTTCTTGATTCTCTATAACAATTATAACATTCCATAAGCTCCAAGTAGGTTGTAGGTTCTCCCATAACAACAGTTTTTAATTTTTTGGTTTTTCAAATTTTTATGGATTTTTGGGTATATGAGGAAAATAAAACTAAACAAACTAGACAAATGTAAACTAGGCAAAATAATACTAGACAGAAATAAACTAAGCACAAATAAACTAAACAAAAGTAAACTAAGCAAAACAAAATAAAATAAAACAGAGAGAGAGGTAGAGTGTACTCCCCAGGTGAACTTATGAGTAGAGCTATGCCTCCCCGGCAACGGCGCCAGAAAACAGTCTTGATGACCCACAAGTATAGGGGATCGCAGCAGTCTTCGAGGGTAGTATAACCCAAATTTATTGATTCGACACAAGGGGAGGTAAAGAATACTTATAAGCCTTAACAACTGAGTTGTCAATTCAGCTGCACCTGGAAAAGCACTAGCAACAGGGGTGATGTGAAAGTAGCAGTAATATGAGAGCAATAGTAACAGTAACACAGCAGCAGTAATAGCAATATGAGAGCAATGGCACGAGAAGATAGTTGATACTACTTCCAATGACATGTAGAACGAGTATATAATGATGAGAGATGGACCGGGGTTCCCAGCGATCTACACTAGTGGTAACTCTCCAATAAATAACAAGTGTTGGGTGAACAAATTACAGTTGGGCAATTGACAGGAATCAAAGGCATTAAGAAAGAACATCAATTCATTAGTCATGTAGGCATGTTTTCCGTATATAGTCGTACGTGCTCGCAATGAGAAACTTGCACAACATCTTTTGTCCTACCAGCCGGTGGCAGCCGGGCCTCAAGGGAAACTACTGGATATTAAGGTACTCCTTTTAATAGAGTACCGGAGCAAAGCATTAACACACCGTGAAAACATGTGATCCTCACATCACTACCATCCCCTCCGGTTGTCCCGATTTCTGTCACTTCGGGGCCATTGGTTCCGGACAGTGACATGTGCATACAACTTGTAGATACAATCTAAGCAACAATATAGAGCTCAAATCTAAGATCATGCCACTCGGGCCCTAGTGACAAGCATTAAGCATAACAAGATTGCAGCAACAATAACTTCACAAACTTTATAGATAGACTAATCATAATGTATCATCCATCGGATCCCAACAAACACAACACCGATTACATCAGATGAATCTTAATCATGTAAGGCAGCTCATGAGACCATTGTATTGAAGTACATGGGGGAGAGTATACCGACATAGCTACTGCTAGAACCCGTAGTCCATGGGGGAACTACTCACGGAGCATGGCGTAGGCGGTGGCGTTGATGGAGATGGCTTCCGGGGGCACTTCCCCGTCCCGGCAGGGTGCCGGGACAGAGTTCTGTCCCCCGAATTGGAGTTTCGCGACGGTGGCGGCGCCCCTGGAGTCTTTCTGGAGTTTCGTCAATTGGTACTGCGTTTTTAGGTCGAAAGGGCTTTTATAGGCGAAGAGGCGGCGCAGGGGGGCACCTGGGGGCGCCACACCCTAGGCCGGCGCGGCCTAGGCCTGGCCCGCGCCGCCATGTGGTGTGGTGGCCCCCTGGCCCCTCTCCAACTCTTCTTCGGTGTTCTGGAGCCTTCCGGAGAAAATAGGAGGTTTGGCGTTGATTTCGTCCAATTCCGAGAATATTGCCCGAACAGCCTTTCTGGAACCAAAAACAGCAGAAAACAGGAACTGGCACTGTGGCATCTTGTTAATAGGTTAGTTCCGGAAAATGCATGAAATCATCATAAAGTGCAAGCAAAACATGTAAGTATTGTCATAAAACAAGCATGGAACATCAGAAATTATGGATACGTCGGGGACGTATCAAGGAGCGGGGTGGCTAGGGTTTGGGGAGAGGGGGCGCCGGCCATCTAGGGGGTGCGGCCACCTTGGTGGTTTTTGGGGTGGCCGGCCCCCTCCCCTTGTCCCTCATTATATAGGTGGAAGCCCCAAGTGTTGGACTACAAGTCTCCGAATAAGACCCGAACCCAAAACCTTCCATGTGATAGGGAAACCTACCCAAGGTGGGAATCCCACTTGGGGTGGGATTCCCCCCTTCCATGTGTGGGGGTGGCCGGCCCCCATAGGGGGAGTCCACTTGGGACTCCTCCCCCTCTAGGGTTGGCCGGCCATGGAGGTGGAGTCCCTTTGGGACTCCGCCTTCCATAGTGGTTTCTTCTGGACTTTTCTAGAACCTTCTAGAACCTTCCATAGAACCTTCCGGATCATTTTAAATCTCATAAAATGACTTCCTATATATGAATCTTATTCTCCGGACCATTCCGGAACTCCTCGTGATGTCCGGGATCTCATCCGGGACTCCGAACAAATATTCGAACTCCATTCCATATTCAAGTTCTACATTTCAACATCCAACTTTAAGTGTGTCACCCTACGGTTCGCGAACTATGCGGACATGGTTGAGTACTCACTCCGACCAATAACCAATAGCGGGATCTGGAGATCCATAATGGCTCCCACATATTCAACGATGACTTTAGTGATCGAATGAACCATTCACATATGATACCAATTCCCTTTGTCACGCGATATTTTACTTGTCCGAGGTTTGATCATCGGTATCACTTCATACCTTGTTCAACCTCGTCTCCTGACAAGTACTCTTTACTCGTACCGTGGTATGTGGTCTCTTATGAACTCATTCATATGCTTGCAAGACATTAGATGACATTCCACCGAGAGGGCCCAGAGTATATCTATCCGTCATCGGGATGGACAAATCCCACTGTTGATCCATATGCCTCAACTCATACTTTCCGGATACTTAATCCCACCTTTATAACCACCCATTTACGCAGTGGCGTTTGGTGTAATCAAAGTACCTTTCCGGTATAAGTGATTTACATGATCTCATGGTCATAAGGACTAGGTAACTATGTATCGAAAGCTTATAGCAAATAACTTAATGACGTGATCTTATGCTACGCTTAATTGGGTGTGTCCATTACATCATTCATACAATGATATAACCTTGTTATTAATAACATCCAATGTTCATGATTATGAAACTAATCATCCATTAATCAACAAGCTAGTTAAGAGGCATACTAGGGACTCTTTGTTGTTTACATATCACACATGTACTAATGTTTCGGTTAATACAATTATAGCATGACATATAAACATTTATCATAAACATAAAGATATATAATAACGACTTTTATTATTGCCTCTTGGGCATATCTCCTTCATGTGGTGGTGGCACAAGAGGTGGAAGTCGCCTTATGAGGAAGGTATGCTCGATGTGCACTTGCCATCCTTGGAGTGGTAGGCACCCTATCATGGTGTTTGTCGCCTTCATGTCGAGGCTCGCGTCTTCATGCATCATCACCATGGCTTGACTGGTGTCGTCGAAGACTCGTGGAAGATGTTGGTCGATGGCGATCATGAAGTGGCTTGTGGCGGCGAAGCTCATGTGGTGACGTATGTCGATGTAGACCATGATGTGGGAGTGATCGACGACTATCATGAGATGGTGTGTGTCGATGACGATCCTAGACACGCCTAGATGATGGCTCATGCGACTTGGCATGTTGCCTGTGGCACCTTGTGGAGCTTGGAGAAGAGTGTCGATGACGATCATGTTGGGGACGCTCTTGTTGCTCCATATGATGTACTTGAGGTCGACGATCTTGTGCATAAGCACTCTCATGGTGGCGCCTTGTGGAGCTCGGAGAAGTGTGTCGATGACGCTCATGATGGGGACGCTCTTGACGATCCATATGATGGTGCCATCGTGGAGGTCCTCCATCTTCATATGTAGCTCCATTGGCCAAGTAGGGGTATGCGGGAGCACCGGCGTTGTTCATGGTGAAGTCGAGGTGAGGGTCCGCCATGGTGTCGATGTCGTACTCGTGGTGTTGCTCCACCATGTCGTCGATGTCGTACTCGTGGCATTGCTCCACCATGTCGTCCATGAGTGGTGAGCCATTGTCTATGTAGAGCTCGTCGATGTCGTCCTCAAGGTGGTGCTCCACCATGTCGTCCATGCTTGAGGAGCCATTGTCGATGTAGAGCTCCTCGATGTCGGTCATGTCGGTGATGCTCGCGGAGCCATAGTCGGAGTAGAGCTCCACATGTTCCTCCACATCCGCGGTGCTTGAAGAGGTATCCGCCTCGAAGTGCTCCGTGTACTCCTCCGTGTCGTCTTCTTCGCTATCCATGTTAGCACGACAAGATCTATATGGTGGGTGTTAGTGGAAGAACACTACCTCGCAACCTTACCGTGGTATGATAAGATCGGGGCGATCCAACAAAACCGAGAGTTAGAACAATTGTATCGGGCACTCACACAAAGACACACGCAAAAGCTAGCAAATATGGTGTTAGGTGAGTATGGTGGAAAGCCAAAAGACGAAATCCGAAATCAAGTGTATTGTCAAGAGTGGGTGAAATCCAAAAATTCAAATGTCAAAGCGATGATCACTATAAACACGGAAAAGATATGGAACGCACACACGAGATAAATGGGGTTAGTGCGACCAAGGAATGAGCGGAAAAGTGTAAGAAGCCCTTAAGCAAGGGTGCTCGGTGTCACACTAACACAAGAAGAGATCAAAGCTTTGGTTGCAAACGGAGAGACACCAAGATTCACACGCGACCTCTCTTCTCTTATCTCTCTTTTGCTTAAAAGCCTTTTCTCTTTTGTATATGGTGGCACTTGCACTCTTTTTGTATCTATGGTGGCACTTTGTACACTTTTGTATGTATGATGGCACTTGCACTCTTTTTGTGCTTTTCTTTCTTTTTCACGCTCTATGTTAGCGTTAGCTCGCTTTTGCTATCTTGCCACACGAGTTTTGCTTAGAAGCTTGACTCCACACTACGCACACACCTCACAATCGGGGCCACGTGCAATGTCTCGCAACACTCAATAAGCAATGCTCGATAGGATAGATCGCAAAAGAAGAGGGGTTACAAGGTGGGGAGCAAGTTATACCTAGATGAAAATGTTAGGCGGTGTCGGAACACACAACTTGCGATGATGGCGGTGGTGTCAAGAGTTCGGGGTGCCGAGGATGTCGTCGCTTGCTTCGGAGCTGCGGGTTAGTTTCACAAACAAGGCACTCAAACCGGAACAAGCAAACACAAGTTAGGAGAAAAGTCGGGTCAAAGTAGCTTGGCGTCGATGGCGGTGTTATGCCGGTGGTGATATCGGTGAGCTAGCGGCGGCGGTGGTGGTGGTGGGGCAGCGATGATGTTTGCCGGTGGTATGCCGATGGCGGTATCGGTGAGCTTGCGGTGGCGGCGGTGGTGGTGGTTTGCCACAGCGGTGTTTCCCGATGGTTTGGGAGGGTGGCGGTGTTTGCCGGTGATTAAGGGGGTGGCGGTGTTTGCCGATGATTAAGGGGAGTGGCGGTGCTTGCCGGCTGCGGAGAGGAGTGGTGGTGGTCGGCGGTGGTGGGGCGGAAATGGTGGTGGTGGCCGGCTTGATAGAGGATGAGCGGTAGTGGAGGGTGGAGCCTCCACCCGGAGGTACCGCTCGTGCACGGGTGGAGCCTCCACCCGGAGGTACCGCTCACACCTTCTTCCTCACGTGCACGCACACACGAGCCACTCTTTCTCTCTCCTGTTCTTCCCCAAATCCAAATCCAATTGACCCAAAACTCGAAAATCGAAGGAATTTGTGGATAGAAAGTGGGGGAATTAGTAGATCAACACTAGAGACACCAAATCCATGGATCAAAACCACTCAAAACGCAACCAAATCACAGATCGGTCGAAAGGCAATTTGGGGCTATTTTTTGGAAATTTTTTTAGAAACGAAATTGGGTGGGTGGAGGGTCAAATCCGCGGAAACCAAAGGCTGCTGATACCATATGATGAGGTCTAAGACCCCGTTTGTGGCCCGATCTCGCGAATTGACCCGGAATCGAAAGGGGAAAAGAGGGGAAACGAAGAACACGATGAACACGACGAACGCGAAGAACACGAGGACACACGCACGCACACCAACCCGATACAATCGATACTTACCCCCGTGGCTCGATGGACCACGCCAATAGAATCACCCATGGAAGAGACCGCGGTAGAATTCCAAGGTGAGAGACCGGTGTTGGAGACGGAGGTCGGTGAGGGAGAGAGAGTGCACACACTAGAATCTCACTCACAAATCCAATCAACAACAAGGGTTGCCTTGATTACAGAGGGATGATACCCTAGGGAGACAAAGCTCAAAATCTATTCTAAGCCAAATCTTGTCTAACCCTAATTTGGGGAGGGGAAAGAGATACATATAGGTTCATATTCTTCCAAGGGTAGTTTGGGGAAAGAGCTAAATAAGTTACAGCCGCACGATGACGATCAACGGTTCAGATTGGAGCTCATTTGGGTGCGAGCGGTACCACGGGCGGAGGTACCGGTCGAGGTACCGGAAAGTGCACCAAATTGAGCCAAAGTGTACTGAGAGCTCGGGCGCGCGAGCGGTACCTCGGCCGGAGGCTCCACCCGAGGTACCGGGGAGCATGCGCAGCATGTACTGGGAGGCTGGTACCCTGGGCGGTACCTCGGGTGGAGCCTCCACCCGGAGTTACCGGTCTCCCCGTCATTCCCGCGCGGCCAAGAAGGAGCCTGGAGGCTCCGCCCCCCCCCATGGGTGGAGGCTCCGCCCCCCTTCTCTCTTTCTCTCTTCTCTTCTTCTCTTCTTCTCCTCTTCTCTTCTTTCCTTCTTCTTCTTTCTCTTCCTTCTTTCTTCAATGGTGTGTCCTCCTCCTCCTCATGTCCTTGATTAGACTTATACCTAATGGCACATAACACACTTGCATGAGGTAGTATACCATTCAAGTGGGTACCGAGATCGAGGGTAGAGAGGATAGAGTTCACCTTGACGTGTATGGCTTGGGTTCGGGTTGTCGGTCCACTTGGGGGATTCCGTGGCCATGGTGTAGCGTCGACGATAGGCAGGGCTGCACTTGACGGTCTTGAGGTGGAGGTGTCCGAAAGCCACCCCGCATCAGGACGAATTAGGTTTTTGGGAAGCGCTCTACGCGACTGCTGAAGCTCTTCATCACGGTGCGTCTATCGAACAAGTCGAGCGTTGCCGCGTACCATTGTCTCCGTCGCCGTCTGCTTCAACCTTTCTTCGCCAATGTTGTCGTCAACAATGTCGCCGCTGCATCGACAGCTGCTTCATCTACAACCATCGCTATACATACTAAAATACCTTAGCTGAATTATTTGAGATCAACGTAAAATTTGGGAAATCCGTATCTTCCTAACTTACCATAACAAATCCCACAAATCTCTCATGTTGATTCTTCATATATGCGCAGCCAAGTCCAATTGAGGAAAGTAAAACATTGCTGCCTAATTTTATGGAATTGTTGGGCCATGCATCAGGAATCTTAATTAATTGTTTCCAATTTTTTATGGATTTGTTTTCACGCATGTTGTGTGGGAGCTGAACGGGGGAGGGGGTAATTGAAAGAAAAGTCAAGCTACAACCTTATATTCAAAATAAATGCCAAAAATCTATAGACACTATAAAAAGGAATGGAGGGAGTATTTCAAAATGTATAGCGATGGTTGTTGACCATACACACTGCGGTTGCTCATGTTGATTAATCTAGAATGTTCAAGTTTCAAGTAGCTGATGTAGTCATGTTTAATATTTCAGAATTAATTGTGAAAATATTGTCTAATTATCCAACAATTGCACCATCCTAGTAATGGCCATTTCGCCTGTAGGATGACTTAAAGCGATATGTAATGCAAGTAGTACTTCTACTGATTTTAAAACAAAAAAAAAGCAGCTCCTGCTACCGTGAAATATAAGAGACCATGTACTATGTGAGGAAAAAACGGTTCAAAGTCCTCAATGAGTCGATTCCATACATAGTAGAGCATCAGTTCAATGGATCAGACAAGAAAAGCGCATCAACTTTGTGGTTCGCTTTTTTGCATGCATTTGTGGGTCCTTGCAGCACAATCAAGTGTGAAAGCGATTCATAGCAGAGAAACCAAGCCGATTCCTAACTCTGGCATCTTTTTCTTTGAACCGAAGCAACATAGTACATGGTCTACCAGCAATCATATTTTTTAGGGCAGTATAATCATACTCCGCACTATTTAGAGAAAATAACTGTTAAATGTTGCTCCTAACTATTGTGAAGACCGGGTCAGCCTTCATTATCAACACTCGCAATTATCATGTCTTTCTCAGTCGCCGCAACTATCATCGCAAATCACTGATCTTCCTAGCACCACTGATGTGCGGTTCCACTTAGGCTGGTGCCAACGCGGGCGCTAGGAGGGGCGCTACCGCCAGCGACGGGGCGAGAGGGAGGCGAGAGAGGGGCAAGACGGTAGCATCGGGCGGTGGCGCGGGCGCCCGACGTTAGGGCGCGGTACCGCCCGCCTATAGTCCGCGTTGGAGGCGAGAGCGGGGCGAGAGGGAGGCGATAGCGGTGCTAGTGGGGGCGGTAGGGAGGCGGTAGGGATGCGGTAGGGAGGAGAGAGAAGTGAGAACTGACACTATAGCCCGTGCACTGGCACCATGGTGTGAGAGTGAGGTGAGAGTAGGGTAAGAGTGAGGAAAAAACTGATGTACCGAGGCTATAGTGGGGTGATGCATTGGCACCAGCCTTAGTAGACATGATCATTTCTTCAGTGAAACAAAAATTGATGCTGTCGCAGAGGCCCGCAGTCGCCGTCGACGGATCTTAACCTCTCGCTGCCATGTTACCCCCACCGGTGCGCGGACCCACATGTATAGTACAGCCGTAAGCCACCGACCACGCACGCCGAGTCTACGGTAGCCGCCAATGACGCGCGGGCCCCGGGACGCTCGCGTCCCCACGTGGCATCGACCGTCAGCTCCGGCGCGGCGCCGCCGCAGCCTTTCGCTTTATAGCCCCCCACCACCACCACTCACCATTGCGGCAGGCACACAGACCACAGCGAGACCCCGACCGCAAGCCGAGCGCCACCCCCGAAGCTGAAGGTCAGTGCCGCCATTTCTCGTTCCGTTCAAGTCTCTATCCTGCCACTCAGATTTTCTCCCTCGTCCCGCTTGATTTCGCCCTGCGAAATGCCACCGATCGGCGAATTTTCGCCGTTTTTCCCCGGGCGCTGTTCCGGCGTCGCGTCGCGTCGTGGCTAGCAGATCTGGTGGCCTGGGTAACTGCCGGGTTTCGATTCGCGCGAGATCTGCGAGCGTGGCTGCGCGCGACGCGTAGATCCGGCCGAGTTTCGCGAGGCATTGTCGTCTGGAAACGGGGATTTGCTTTCTAGGTTGATCTGCCGAGCGATTTAGCTGGCGAATGACCCCGCTAGTTCTACGATTCGTTTGATCAATCATGTCGGCGGAAATGCTTACGGTGTGGGACTCGGAGCGGGTTGCTTCTGCAGTTAGTGCTTGGATTTAGCGTCCTGGCGGTGGCGGGGGTTACTTGGTGCGATGGCTAGATCTGCTTCGCCAGTGCCAGCTATTTTACTTAATCTTCAATGCTTGATTGTAGCGGATTTTGTAATCGGGTGTTTATTATGACGAGGAACTGGTTTTTTGGTCTCTCTTGTAGGAGAACTACACAATGTTTGGTCACTCCTAGGTGAAATTCTTGTAGTATATACTCCACTTTTATTATTACGAGGAAGTTGTTTTTTGGTCTCCTTTATACATAATGTTTGGTTATTCCTAGGTGAAATGTTGTAGTAGTTTTAAATGTTTGCTTTTACAGCATCTCTGGTTGTCATAACAGACTGCAAGTTTAGACTCACCTGCTAGCCTCATCTAATTTAGTCGGCCTGAACATGGATGCTAGTAGATCATTTAGCCTTGGAGAATTGCCTACTGCAGGTTGGATGGAACTTACAATGCTCATCCTAACTCTTTTGAAATGAGTGTGTCTGTGTGTGCATTTGCTTCCTGTTAACAAACGTGAGCTTGCTGAATGAAAAAGTGCTGATCCGAGTTATGTTGACTGCCATGTCCTTCTTACCGTTGTGCGTATTGTTACTCTTGTCCTACTGGATTTTGGTGATCGCTCATCAGTGCTTCTTATGTCGTTGCAGTAAGTTACTCCGCTGCTCAAAATGTCGCGGGAGGAGAATGTCTACATGGCCAAGCTGGCCGAGCAGGCGGAAAGGTACGAGGAGATGGTTGAGTACATGGAGAAGGTGGCCAAGACGGTAGATGTGGAGGAGCTCACTGTTGAGGAGCGTAACCTCCTGTCTGTTGCCTACAAGAATGTGATCGGGGCTCGCCGTGCTTCGTGGCGTATCGTCTCATCTATTGAGCAGAAGGAGGAGGGACGTGGGAACGAGGAGCATGTCACTCTGATCAAGGAATACCGTGGAAAGATTGAGGCCGAGCTGAGCAAGATCTGCGATGGTATCCTCAAGTTGCTAGACTCGCACCTTGTTCCCATGTCTACTGCTGCTGAGTCCAAGGTGTTTTACCTCAAGATGAAGGGTGATTATCACAGGTTGGACGAGTCCACCACTATTTTTGGTTGCGCTGTTGAATCACCAGTTTGTATGACTATACTGAAACTTTGTAAATTTCTAATTGTGTGCAGGTACTTGGCTGAATTTAAGGCTAGTGCTGAGAGGAAGGAAGCTGCCGAGAGCACCATGGTGGCTTACAAGGCTGCTCAGGTTGGTTCATGTCTTCGCCATCGTATTAATTTCACTTCAGTGCTATGGGAGTATCTGGCCACATTTGCTTTTTAGCGTGTTTGTGAGGCTTGTTGATGTTTGCAAAATATTTTATCATACTATGTGGTGCGCAGGATATTGCTCTGGCGGAACTGGCCCCCACACATCCCATCAGGCTCGGACTTGCACTTAACTTCTCAGTGTTCTATTACGAGATTCTGAACTCTCCAGACAAAGCTTGCAATCTTGCAAAGCAGGTTAGTGTCATATTTATCTTTCTGGCATGCAGTGTTCCAGTCACTCTATACAAGAGTTTCTTCTTTCAACTAGAATGAGTAGATCTTTTAGTGACTGTTCATGATTTTGTTTGCGTGACTTGTGTGAGTTTTATGCAGCAAGTTTATTAGAAATGAATTATATTCCATTTTGAGTTTAAGGATTTGTAGTAACCATTTGACAGTGTCAGTAGCAATTACATGTTTGTGTTCAAGATGTAGTATCTGAAAATGTACATTGATATGATCTGCACTGGATTGTAGACAGTGCTAAAACTTCGCCCGTGATAGTTTAACTTGAAGGATTTTAAATTTAGCTTCCTCATTTTCATGAGGATAACAATTTAGGATATGCGTGTCAACTGCTGCTGTTTTGTCCTAAATTGCCTGACGCGTTGACGTTAGTACTAAGCTGTGCTCTACTCTGCATGCCATGTCATTGATATCTTGTGACCTATCGAACTTTACTTGGCAGGCTTTTGATGAGGCTATCTCCGAGTTGGACACCCTTGGTGAGGAATCCTACAAGGACAGCACATTGATCATGCAGCTCCTGAGGGACAACTTGACCCTATGGACATCTGACCTCACGGTATCTCCTCAATCCAGACCGGTTTGTCGTCTGCCTCGTGGTTTTTAACCCCTAATCAGTAATCATCTGATAATGTCTTGGTTGCAGGAGTTGGGCGGTGCTGAGGATGGCAAAGAAGCCTCGAAAGGCGAAGGCGCCGAGGGCCAGTAACTGTGTTGAATCAATGTGTTTGCGTGTTGAAGTCTGCGTTGTGCCGTGGATGGATTGTCCTGTTCTAGCTGTCTCTCATGTACTCCCCTCCCTCCCTTTTTCCTTGTTGTAGGATGGTAGTGGTCGAAGTAGTTCTATTGCCTTTGCGTCTTTTCTAGTTGGCGCAGTCGGTCCATTTCGGACCGATATTGTTCTGGATTTGACTGCATGGTGTTGTGTCTCACCAGTGGTTTCAATTTAATCGTCTTTGTCTCTTCGGTTTGGCAGTCACTTTCTGTTGCACTTATTCACATTTCGATAGCTTAAAGTAGATCATGTTGACAAAGACCTTGTTGCTGTCTCGCTCACTGAAGGGCATGAACAATGGTGGCATACACAACTAACCGTTCCATGTAAAAAAGTTGTGAGAAGCAACATGATCAATTTTATATTTCCAATGGAAGCTACAACTTTAGTTAGAAAAAAAGAGAAGGGACCTCACAAATATGATACCATGTATCTCTTTCTCTCTTCAAGAAACATGTTTTTCTTTACTATTATATTCGAGTTGGTACGTCGTCAAACATGTTTGATGTCAAAGATTGAAGACATCTTAACCATCCAATCTTACTAAACATCTTCCCCGTGTGATATCCAGCCATCCGTCTGTTGACATCTCCTAATCACCAATCACTTTCCAAAATCAAGGCTACAAGTATTAAAACAGTCATGCAAGATAAGGAAGTAAACAGGAGGTATTAATGGTGGATTGCCACAATTACGGGATGGACAAAATCAAGAATTGCCAAGATCAATGAGGAGGCAATAATTGGTAGTAATACATGGAAGTGTATTATGAGTACATGGAAATTAATCAGGACATTCCATGGCAGAGGAGACAGACGGGGCTGGGCGTGCAATGGTATGAGCGGCAAGATCCGTCCACCCACAGTCCATGGCGCCACCCCGGAGAAATACTGCATCGCGCGCCTCGTTGCGGCCGCCGAGAACCTCACCGGTTGCTTCCTCAGTGTGAGCTGCCGCGCCGGCGTTAGGAGATGAAAGGCCTGCTTCTTGGCCTACGCCAACGCCAACACCAACACCTCCTCCGCGCGCGAGGACGCCTTCCATAGTTCCATGACGTTGTCTTCGCCGGCGAAGCCCGGGAGAAGGCCCCAACTGTTTTGACCTGTCGAGGTCTTCGCACCCGCGCGCAGTCCATGGCGCGGCGCGACGCCGCGAAGGTCTTGGGCGCGGTGGTCCTCAATGCCTCCTCCGCTCTGGCGAGGGACATCACCGGGAAGAACACAGTGCGCGTGTTGGCCGACGTCGCCAGGGGGCATACTACGGTGCTCTTGCTGGCGCAGTGCGTGTGGGACCGCGCGATGGAGTGCATGCCTGGGTGACGCGCCGCGACATGTGACGTCGTGCTTCCCGGGCCTCGATGACGTGCTTGTGCGTGTGGCGACGGCGTTGGGTACAGGCGTACAACTGCATCATTTGAACCGATATGTTCGCGTCGAGCTTGTTCGCCTCCTCGCCGTCGACGTCGGGCAAGAACCCGTGGCCGTCGGCCATGGCCCCCTCGTCCTCCTCGTCCGGTTCAGCAGTCGCATGAGAACCCTGCGACGTTCGTCATCGCCTACTACGGCGACCACACGTGCAGAGCTGGCGTCGGCGACTCGTGCCATCAGGTGGCACCGCTGCTGCCTCCTGCTGTCATCGACCCAACTGTTGTGATCCACGTTTCGTTTTGGGCCAGAAACCACTCAAACTAGGCCCAGATCGATCCCCCTGTTAATTCGAAAAAAAATCACGAGCTAACGGCCGGCTGGCTCGGGCCGAGTCGGGCGAGCTTTTAGCCCGCTACGGGCCTGAAAATTAGGCTCGGCTCGGGCTGCATCTAACGCGGGCCGAGCCCAAAACGAGCCGAGTCAGGAAAAGCTCGGGTCGAGCCAAAAGCTCGGCCCGAACCTCCAGCCTTAGTTAGGAGGATACACTGATGTAACAAACTTTTACTAGCTCTTCTCTGATATTCAATTGTTGACTATTGGAGATTTGAGGACACAGTGTTTTCATATGCTGAATAATTTCAATATTGCTGGTTTTCTTCTATGGCATCGGACGGTCACACTAGGTCATGTTTACGACATTGGCGCAGGCAGAAGTGGACATGCTCCAAGTGATGCCGATCAGCGGGGAGGATGCCGGGCAGGGGTGCGCGGAGCCTGACCTGGCGGTGTCGGTGTCACTGCAGGTGCAACAGCAGTTCATCCATGCCAGTTAAACACAAGAACTCTCGTTAGTAAAAAAATTACCTACTATTGAGTAGATCTGTGAAACCCTTTGTCTTAGTTTCTAGCTTCACGTACCACCTAATAATCAGCAACATAAATGATTGTATGGATTTATCTTTTTTTCCTATCTTGCTCTTCTAGGGAGGCACACTCGTCGCCTCGGAAGAGCTGGTGCTTCTATTTATTTACAAAATTAATCTCAATGGCCTACCCCTCTCTTTTATAAAGGATTAGAAACTATACTAAAAGGTAACTAGCAGTGATACCTGAACATTAGGAGATATCAATCTTAATCCCCAAACTATATAGTATAACTTGCTTAAAAAGGAAGGTATATACAGTCTTTAACATGATCAAGGGAAGGGCATCAGGTATATCATGAAGGGCAAGATCGATGTGCTTACACCATTTGGGAACATGAAGTTGTCCATAAATAAAACGGGTAGATTCACTTGCCTCAAGAAGGATGACAGACACAACAAGGTATATTTACCTTATGTGCTTATTTTGTAGTTCATGGATGCGAGAGAGGTTAATTTTATGGACGTTGCCGGAAATAACCAACTAGCATAGGCCATGGAGAAATGTTGTTGGAAGTGGCAAAAAACCACCGAGTTTTACACATCTGATGCTTTGAGGGAATATCAAAACTCGTTGAAAACTCAGTGAGTTTTACACAACCAACATTTGTGACAGTTGCACATGGAGTAGAGCTTATAGTTAATAAGAGATGAGTAGTGGTCTATTGTTTATCAACATATACTTGGAAAAAATTGTAATCTCAGTGTATTTAAAGTACTATATATATTGCTATCATTTATGTACACTCGATTTTTCATGTTATTTATATCTCCAGAGGGAAAATTGAGAGACCGTAGCAACGCACGGGCATTCAACTAGTAAGACTTAAGATCTCACTTCCTGAAGAGGAGGCTGCCCTCCTCATTCGAATCTACTTTGGACCACCCAAATCTAGTTAAAGGTGTGAGGTAGTAGCTCTAGGGCAGTGCATTGGGCATGCCCTTGCCCTGATGTCCTTGCTAGCAGAGCTGCTCTCTGACCGTCTAGCCTTGCCGTCCTTGGTTGATCCGAGGTCATGGGCCACTCGTCGCTGTATGTGCTGATGCCACTAAGGTCCCCATCTGGGCATTGCAAGGGAGGGTTCCATTGCATGCACCCGTTTTTCCTACTCCCTCCGTCCCAGTTCGCAAGGCAAATTCTCAAAAAATATTTGTCCCAAAATCCCTCACCTCCTAGGCACATTTTGCATTTAATGTGGGAGTAAACTAATTCATTTTTGCATGTAAACACTCATCTTTTCATCTCCCACCACCCACTAGTACTCCATGCATGTGAAACCACCGTGCACTAGTACTTCATGCATGTGAAAGGGTTTCAGTTTTTGCATGTTGTGTGTGAAACGGTTGGAGAACGTGCAAATTTAGAGCCAATGAGAATTCACCTTGGGCCAAGATATTTGAAAACTTTGCCTTGCGAACTGGGACGGAGGAAGTAGTTTTCTCTGGTGGGCATGGGGTTCCTTCAGCTGGTCATTAACCGCATTGAAAAGGTTTCTCGCCCCTGCATGAATAGTAGGGCTTATCCGCGGTTGTTGCTCATGATGCGACCACTGACATGGCGTCGAAGGCTGGTGATGAATCATTGTTGGCAAAGCCCTAGATGAGTCGTCTTTGGTTGGAGAGGAATGTCACTTTGGTGGTTTCACCCCTCATGCTAGGTCATGTATGTCATTGTAGCCTGATGTGTCAGTTGCCTCTGAGTGCGAGGACATCGATGGGATTATGGCTCTCTAGTGGCCGGTGAATCACTAGTCAAAGAGCGAGCAGCCGCCAGGTTATAAAAAGCACTGACGTTTCCGCTCGCTTTCAACCACTGCCACTTTACCTGAGCACTGTGATCGTGATCGGTCAAGTATTGAGTTCCTGCAGTTCTGCTAGTATATACGGACTTACGTGAACTTAAAAGCAAAAAATCTAGGCAAAGGAATTATTATAGTTCATTGAATTAAGAGTGTGTTCGATTTTAGAACCAATGAAATGGAACGGAACCATTTCGCATATAGAGTCAATTCTTATGTTTGGCTGTGGTCGAGTGGTTTCTCGAAAGAGAATATTCTCCCCATATGTGAAATGCATCCATTTCACCGAATTAGTGGAATATGGTGGAACGGTTGTTAATTAGCTACTACTTTGTTTACAACGAAGATTGAGGAACAAGAGGAGTGGCTTCCATGTAAACAAAGTACTCCTTCCTTCCCATCAAAAATAGATTCAAATAAAGTTCGGAAAAGGAAGAAAGTGCATAAGTCGAGGAAAATATAGTAGTAAATCATTTGTCCTTGGGGACACTTGTAAATAATTATCTTTGGTTCCAAGCAAGATCCGTTTAGAAAAAGGTGGTTTGTAGTACGCGTGTGAGAATATGTTTTCCCCAAGCCCGATCTTGGTTTCAGTGCAGCAGAGAAAAGTTATGAGTAAAAATAAGGTCTTTATTCTGGTCATTCCCTCAATGGATGTCACTACAGCCGCTGGCATTCCTTTCTACACCGCAAAGCATGCCTCGTCGCCTGCATACCACCTACCTAATGATGAGCCGCGACGGCGGTCAGTTGCCTCCACCACTGTCGGGGGGAAGACCCCCGGTAGGGCAAAAGACCGAAAACAGCTGGCTCAAGACCGACTGGCCCGCGGTAAAGGCCGGCTGAGGAGCAGCCGGCTGGAGCCGTGGCCGGCTGCCTTGGGAGCCGGCTGGTCCAAAGTCCACGCTGGTCTAGTCATAGCCGTCTGCGCTGTGGCTGGGCCGGCTTCAACTTGTCATATCCGACTTGGGTTGTCTCTCCCCTGACCGGCTCGAAGCTGGTGAGCCTTGCAGGAGAAGGAACTGGAAAGGTGATCCGACTTCTAAAGTCCACGATGATCTCATCCTCCCTAAAGTGCGGGGCACTGTAGAGCAACAGTGCCTCCGTCGGACACACCATCATGGCACACGCCGCGCCGTACGGCTACAGGCCACTCGATGGCGACATGGACACTTCCTGCCCATACCGCTGACTTCGGCAGGAGACAAGACAAGGATTCCACGTCCAACGGCTCCTGACACCGGCGCCTCGTGAAGGAGCGGGAAGCCGGAGCCGGCCAGCCGGCTAGTAGGTCATAGGGACTTCTTTGTGAAGGATAACGTTGCATAGAAAACAAAAAATTTCCTACCGCGAACACGCAATCCAAGCCAAGATGCAATCTAGAAGACGGTAGCAACGAGGGGATTATTGAGTCTCACCCTTGAAGAGATTCCAAAGCCTACAAGATGAGGCTCTTGTTGCTGCGGTAGATGTTCACTTGCCGCTTGCAAAAGCGCGTAGAAGATCTTGATCACGGCGCCACGAACGGGCAGCACCTCCGTACTCGGTCACACGTTCGGTTGTTGATGAAGACGACGTCCACCTCCCTGTTCCAGCGGGCAGCGGAAGTAGTAGCTCCTCTTGAATCCGACAGCACGACGGCGTGGTGTCGGTGGTGGTGGAGAAATCCAGCGGAGCTTCGCTAAGCGTGCGGGAAGTGGAGGAGCGGGGCGGCTAGGGTTTGGGGAGAGGGGGGCGCCGGCCACTAAGGGGTGCGGCCACCTTGGTGGTTCTTTGGGTGGCCGGCCCCCTCCCCTTGTCCCTCATTATATAGGTGGAAGCTCCAAGTGTTGGACTACAAGTCTCCGAATAAGACCCGAACCCAAAACCTTCCATGTGATAGGGAAACCTACCCAAGGTGGGAATCCCACTTGGGGTGGGATTCCCCCCTTCCATGTTGGGGGGTGGCCGGCCCCCATAGGGGGAGTCCACTTGGGACTCCTCCCCCTCTAGGGTTGGCCGGCCATGGAGTTGGAGTCCCTTTGGGACTCCGCCTTCCATAGTGGTTTCTTTCGGACTTTTCTAGAACCGTCTAGAACCTTCCATAGAACCTTCCGGATCATTTTAAATCTCATAAAATGACTTCCTATATATGAATCTTATTCTCCGGACCATTCCGGAACTCCTCGTGATGTCCGGGATCTCATCCAGGACTCCGAACAAAAATTTGAACTCCATTCCATATTCAAGTTCTACCATTTCAACATCCAACTTTAAGTGTGTCACCCTACGGTTCGCGAACTATGCGGACATGGTTGAGTACTCACTCCGACCAATAACCAATAGCGGGATCTGGAGATCCATAATGGCTCCCACATATTCAACGATGACTTTAGTGATCGAATGAACCATTCACATACGATACCAATTCCCTTTGTCACGCGATATTTTACTTGTCCGAGGTTTGATCATCGGTATCACTCTATACCTTGTTCAACCTCGTCTGCTGACAAGTACTCTTTACTCGTACCGTGGTATGTGGTCTCTTATGAACTTATTCATATGCTTGCAAGACATTAGACGACATTCCACCGAGAGGGCCTAGAGTATATCTATCCGTCATCGGGATGGACAAATCCCACTGTTGATCCATATGCCTCAACTCATACTTTCTGGATACTTAATCCCACCTTTATAACCACCCATTTACGCAGTGGCGTTTGATGTAATCAAAGTACCTTTCCGGTATAAGTGATTTACATGATCTCATGGTCATAAGGACTAGGTAACTATGTATCGAAAGCTTATAGCAGATAACTTAATGACGTGATCTTATGCTACGCTTAATTGGGTGTGTCCATTACATCATTCATACAATGATATAACCTTGTTATTAATAACATCCAATGTTCATGATTATGAAACTAATCATCCATTAATCAACAAGCTAGTTAAGAGGCATACTAGGGACTCTTTGTTGTTTACATATCACACATGTACTAATGTTTCGGTTAATACAATTATAGCATGACATATAAACATTTATCATAAACATAAAGATATATAATAACCACTTTTATTATTGCCTCTTGGGCATATCTCCTTCAGTCTCCCACTTGCACTAGAGTCAATAATCTAGATTACATTGTAATATACCTAACACCCATGGCATTCTGGTGTTGGTCATGCTTTGCCCTAGGGAGAGCTTTAGTCAACGGATCTGCTACATTCAGATCAGTGTGTACTTTGCAAATCTTTACTTCTCCATCTTCGATGTACTCGCGAATCGAGTGGTAACGCAACTTGATATGCTTCAGCCTCTTGTGTGACCTTGGTTCTTGTGCATTGGCGATGGCACCCATGTTATCACAGTAAATGATTAATGGGTCCAATGCACTAGGAACCACACCGAGCTCTACAATGAACCTCTTCATCCATACCGCTTCTGATGAAGCCTCCGGAAACCGCTATGTACTCTGATTACGTTGAAGACTTCGCCACCGTGCACCGCTTCGAGCTTGCCCAGCTTCGCAGCACCATTCAATATAAACACGTACCCAGACCGTGACTTAGAGTCATCGGGATCGTTGTTCCAACTTGCATCGGTGTAACCATTTACAACGAGCTCTTGATCACCTCCATAACAAAGAAACATATCCTTAGTTCTTTTCAAGTACTTCAGGATATTCTTGACTGCTGTCCGTTGTTCCATTCCTGGATCACTTTGATATCTGCTAGTCAAACTAACGGCATGCGCTATATCCGGTCTAGTACATAGCATGGCATACATGATAGATCCCATCACGAGGCATAGGGGATATTACTCATCCTTTCTCTTTCTTCTGCCGTAGCCGGTCCTTGAGTCTTACTCAAGACCTTGCCTGGTAACATAGGTAAGAACCCTTTCTTACTTTCGTCCATTCTAAACTTATTTAGAATCCTGTCCAGATATGTACTCTGTGATAGCCCTATTAGGCGTCTTGATCTATCTCTATAAATCTTAATGCCTAATATATACGATGCTTCACCAAGGTCTTTCATTGAAAAACTATTATTCAAATAACCTTTTACACTGCTTAATAGTTCTATATCATTCCCAATCAATAATATGTCATCTACATATAATATTAGGAATGCTACAGAGTTCCCACTCACTTTCTTGTAAATACAGGCCTCTCCATGACACTGTATAAACCCGAAGTCTTTGATCACCTTATCAAAGCGTCGGTTCCAACTTCTTGATGCTTGCTTCAGTCCATAGATTGAATGCTGAAGTTTGCATACTTTGTCAGCATTTTTAGGATCGACAAAACCTTTGGGTTGTACCATATACAACTCTTCCTCAATGTCTCCATTAAGGAACGCCGTTTTGACATCCATCTGCCAAATCTCATAATCGAAAAATGCAGCTATTGCTAACAAAATCCTCACAGATTTTAGCTTCGCTACAGGTGAGAAAGTCTCATCGTAGTCAACTCCTTGAATTTGTCGGAAACCCTTTGCGACAAGTCGAGCTTTATAGACAGTAATATTACCATCAGCATCTGTTTTTCTTTTGAAGATCCATTTATTCTCGACAGCCTTTCGGCTATCAGGTAAGTCTACCAAAGTCCATACTTTGTTATCATACATGGATCCCATTTCGGATTTCATGGCTTCTTGCCATTTGTTGGAATCTGGGCTCATCATCGCTTCTTCATACGTCGCAGGGTCCTCATCATTGTTATCCACAATCATGACATTTAGACAAGGATCATACCAATCAGGAGTGGCACGTTCCCTTATCGATCTGCGAGGTTCAGTAGTTTCCTCGTTCGAAGTTTCATGATCATTATCATTGGCTTCCTCTGTTGCCGGTGCAGCGATGCAGTACAACTTCCGATCTTGCGCTACTTCCGATCAACGAGTATAGATTCATCAATCTCATCGAGTTCTACTTTTCTTCCAGTCACTTCTTTAGTGAGAAATTCTTTCTCAAGAAAGGTTCCGTTCTTAGCAACAAAGATTTTGCCTTCGGATTTGTGATAGAAAGTGTACCCTATAGTTTCCTTAGGGTATCCTATGAAGACGCATTTCTCCGCTTTGGGTTCTAGCTTGTCCGGTTGTAACTTCTTTACATAAGCTTCGCAACCCCAAACTTTCAGGAACGATAGCTTAGGTTTCTTATTAAACCATAATTCATACGGTGTCGTTTCTACGGATTTTGATGGTGCTCTATTTAAAGTGAATGCGGCTGTCTCTAATGCATAACTCCAAAATGATAACGGCAAATCAGTAAGAGACATCATAGAACGAACCATATCTAAGAGAATTCGGTTACGACGTTCAGACACACCGTTTCGTTGTGGTGTTCCCGGCGGTGTCAATTGTGAAAGTATTCCGCATTTCTTTAAATGCATGCCAAACTCATAACTCAGATATTCACCTCCACGATCAGATCGTAGAAATTTAATCTTCTTGTTACGTTGATTTTCTACTTCACTTTGGAATTCCTTAAACTTCTCGAAAGTTTCGGATTTATGTTTCATGAAATAGATATACCCATATCTACTCAGATCATCTGTGAAGGTTAGAACATAACGATAACCACCGCGCGATGCTACGCTCATTGGTCCGCACACATCGGTATGTATGATTTCCAATAAGTCAGTAGCTCGCTCCATCATACCAGAAAATGGAGTCTTAGTCATTTTTCCCATTAGACATGCTTCGCATCTATCAAGTGACTCAAAGTCAAGTGATTCAAGTAATCCATCGGTATGGAGTTTCTTCATGCGTTTCACTCCAATATGACCAAGACGACAGTGCCACATATAAGTATAATTATCATTCAATTTAATTCGCTTAGCATCAATGTTATGTATATGCGTATCACTACTATCGAGATCTAACAGAAATAAGCCATTCTTTTCAGGTGCTCGACCATAAAAGATATTATTCATAAAAATAGAACAACCATTATTCTCAGACTTGAATGAATAACCATCTTGCATTAAACAAGATCCAGATATAATGTTCATGCTCAACGCGGGTACAAAATAACAATTATTTAGGCTTAAAACTAATCCCGAAGGTAGATGTAGAGGAAGTGTGCCGACAACGATCACATCGACTTTGGATCCGTTTCCAACGCGCATCATCACTTCATCTTTCAGTAGTCTTCGTTTATTATTTAGTTCCTGTTTCGAGTTACAAATATGAGCAACCGAACTAGTATCAAATACCCAGGTACTAGAACGAGAACCAGTGAGATAAACATCTATAACATGTATATCAGATATACCTTCTTTCTTTTTCTTGACAAGGCCGCTCTTCAGATCAGCCAGATACTTGGAGCAATTACGCTTCCAATGTCCCTTCTCCTTGCAGTAATAGCACTCATCATCAGGCTTAGGGCCGTTCTTAGGTTTCACAGGAGGCGTGGCAGCTTTCTTGCCACCCTTCTTGAATTTTCCCTTAGACTTGCCCTGTTTCTTGAAACTGGTGGTCTTGTTGACCATCAACACTTGGTGCTCTTTCTTGATCTCAATCTCTGCAGCTTTTAGCATGCCAAAGAGTTCAGGTAACTCCTTGTTCATGTTCTGCATATTGTAGTTCATCACAAAGTTCTTGTAACTTGGTGGCAGTGATTTAAGGACACGATTAATCCCCAGTCTGTTAGGAATCACTATTCCCAAGTCACTGAGTTTCTTCGCATGCCCGGTCATGGCGAGCATGTGCTCACTAACGGAGCTGCCTTCTTCCATCATGCAACTGAAGAAATGTTTCGATGCTTCATAGCATTTCACGGCCGCATGAGTCTCAAAAATAGCTTTCAGCTCTTTCATCAACTCATGAGGATCGTGGTGCTCAAAACGTTTTTGAAGATCGGATTCTAGACTGCACAGGATGGCACAGTGAACTTGAGAGTACCGAGTTTTCCGAGTCTCGTAAACAGCTTTTACTTCATCGGTTTCAGTTTCTGCAGGAGGGTCACCTAGCGGTGCATCAAGCACATATTGCAGATTTCCGCCAGAGAGGAAAATCCTCACATGACGGAACCAGTCGGTGAAGTTGCTACCGTTGCTCTTAAGCTTTTCTTTCTCTAGGAACTGGTTAAAATTGATTGGGGACGCCATCTCTACAACATATATTTGCAAAAGTTTAGACTAAGTTTATGACAAATTGAGTTCAAATTTTAATTCAACATAATTAAAAAACTAGGTGAACTCCCACTAAAAACAATATCCCTCGCATTGTCTTAGTGATCACACGGACCAAATCCACCGCACCTAAGTCCGATCATCACGAGACAAGGTGTGATTTCAATGGCGAACACTCAAAGTGTTCATCATATCAACCATATGATTCATGCTCTACCTTTCGGTATCACGTGTTCCAAGACCATGTCTGTACATGCTAGGCTCGTCAAGGCCACCTTAGTATCTGCATGTGCAAAACTGTCTTGCACCCGTTGTATGCACTTGTTGATTCTATCACACCCGATCATCACGAGATGCTTCGAAACGACAAGTCTTGGCAACGGTGCTAGTAAGGATGAACACTTTATTATCTTGAGATTTTAGTGAGGGATCATCTTATAATGCTACCGTCACGATCTAAGCAGAATAAGATGCATAAAAGGATTAACATCACATGCAGTTCATATGTGATATGATATGGCCCTTTTGTCTTTGCGCCTTTGATCTTCATCTCCAAAGCACGGACATGATCTCCATTATCTTCGGGCATAATCTCCATCATCGTCGGCGTAGCGTCAAGGTCAATGGCGCCGTCTTCATGATTGTCCTCCATGTAGCAACTATTACAACTACTTTGAAATACTACTCAACATGAAATTTAAAGACAACCATAAGGCTCCTGCCGGTTGCCACAATACAATAATGATCATCTCATACATATTCATCATCACATTATGGCCATATCACATCACCAAACCCTGCAAGAACAAGTTAGACGTCTCTAATTTGGTTTGCATATTTTACGTGGTTTAGGGTTTTCGAGAGAGATCTAATCTACCTACGAACATGAACCACACGGTTGATACTAATGTTGTCAATAGAAGAGTAAATTGAATCTTCACTATAGTAGGAGAGACAGACACCCGCAAAGCCTCTTATGCAATACAAGTTGCATGTCGAACGAGGAACAAGTCTCATGAACGCGGTCATGTAAAGTTAGTCCGAGCCGCTTCATCCCACTATGCCACAAAGATGCAAAGTACTCAAACTAAAGATAACAAGAGCATCAACGCCCACAAAACCATTGTGTTCTACTCGTGCAACCATCTATGCATAGACACGGCTCTGATACCACTGAAGGATAACGTTGCATAGAAAACAAAAATTTTCCTACCGCGAACACGCAATCCAAGCCAAGATGCAATCTAGAAGACGGTAGCAATGAGGGGATTATCGAGTCTCACCCTTGAAGAGATTCCAAAGCCTACAAGATGAGGCTCTTGTTGCTGCGGTAGACGTTCACTTGCCGCTTGCAAAAGCGCGTAGAAGATCTTGATCACGGCGCCACAAACGGGCAGCACCTCCGTACTCGATCACACGTTCGGTTGTTGATGAAGACGACGTCCACTCCCCATTCCAGCGGGCAGCGGAAGTAGTAGCTCCTCTTGAATCCGACAGCACGACGGCGTGGTGTCGGTGGTGGTGGAGAAGTCCGGTGGAGCTTCGCTAAGCGTGCAGGAAGTGGAGGAGCGGGGCGGCTAGGGTTTGGGGAGAGGGGGGCGCCGGCCACTAAGGGGTGCGGCTACCTTGGTGGTTCTTTGGGTGGCCGGCCCCCTCCCCTTGTCCCTCATTATATAGGTGGAAGCCCCAAGTGTTGGACTACAAGTCTCCGAATAAGACCCGAACCCAAAACCTTCCATGTGATAGGGAAACCTACCCAAGGTGGGAATCCCACTTGGGGTGGGATTCCCCCCTTCCATGTGGGGGGGTGGCCGGCCCCCATAGGGGGAGTCCACTTGGGACTCCTCCCCCTCTAGGGTTGGCCGGCCATGGAGGTGGAGTCCCTTTGGGACTCCGCCTTCCATAGTGGTTTCTTCCGTACTTTTCTAGAACCTTCTAGAACCTTCCATAGAACCTTCCGGATCATTTTAAATCTCATAAAATGACTTCCTATATATGAATCTTATTCTCCGGACCATTCCGGAACTCCTCGTGATGTCCGGGATCTCATCCGGGACTCCGAACAAATATTCGAACTCCATTCCATATTCAAGTTCTACCATTTCAACATCCAACTTTAAGTGTGTCACCCTACGGTTCGCGAACTATGCGGACATGGTTGAGTACTCACTCCGACCAATAACCAATAGCGGGATCTGAAGATCCATAATGGCTCCCACATATTCAACGATGACTTTAGTGATCGAATGAACCATTCACATACGATACCAATTCCCTTTGTCACGCGATATTTTACTTGTCCGAGGTTTGATCATCGGTATCACTCTATACCTTGTTCAACCTCGTCTCCTGACAAGTATTCTTTACTCGTACCGTGGTATGTGGTCTCTTATGAACTTATTCATATGCTTGCAAGACATTAGACGACATTCCACCGAGAGGGCCCAGAGTATATCTATCCGTCATCGGGATGGACAAATCCCACTGTTGATCCATATGCCTCAACTCATACTTTCCGGATACTTAATCCCACCTTTATAACCACCCATTTACGCAGTGGCGTTTGATGTAATCAAAGTACCTTTCCGGTATAAGTGATTTACATGATCTCATGGTCATAAGGACTAGGTAACTATGTATCGAAAGCTTATAGCAAATAACTTAATGACGTGATCTTATGCTACGCTTAATTGGGTGTGTCCATTACATCATTCATACAATGATATAACCTTGTTATTAATAACATCCAATGTTCATGATTATGAAACTAATCATCCATTAATCAACAAGCTAGTTAAGAGGCATACTAGGGACTCTTTGTTGTTTACATATCACACATGTACTAATGTTTCGGTTAATACAATTATAGCATGACATATAAACATTTATCATAAATATAAAGATATATAATAACCACTTTTATTATTGCCTCTTGGGCATATCTCCTTCACTTTGTATATTGCCAGCGTCTATATAAGCTGTGCTACCCCTCCCATGCGAGGGGACGATCTATCCTTTCATTCATTATAGTCTTAGCGCTGCCCTGTGAGAGAGACCTTCGTCTACCTTAGCCTCCCAGGAGCAGCCGGATACAGCTCAAGGAGCACCATTGTACTGTGATACCAATTATACACTCATAGCAGGAGTAGAGGTGTTACCTCCACAGGAGGGCCTCGAACCTGGGTACGTCGCCGTGATGCTCGTACCCATACCCGCATCCGGATACCGCCGTAGAACATATTAGGAACCACTCTCATTAGCCACCCTATGGCATATGCCGTGACGATACCACGACCACGACCACCACCACCAGTGGAGTTCTACGTTGACCCCGAGCTGGCGGACAACGAGGAGTGGGAGGCGGCGGCGCAAGGGGCCGCCATAGAGGCGTTTGTTGGCGATGAGTTTGTCACGCTCGAGCGGCAAACATGAGCGGCAAACGCCACCGCGGCGGAAGAGTCGCGCCTCCGTCTCCAGGCGCAGAGGGATGAGATGGAGCAGTGGCGGCATCGGTATGAGTTGCATGAGCGGCATTGTTTGGAGGAGCCGTAGTAGCGGCTGCGGAGGCAGGAGCTACATCATTGGTTGCGGCGGGAGGAGCTGGAGCAGCAATCGCGGAAGGAGGCGACGGTCGCGGAATTGGTAACCTGGGAGGCGAAAGAGGTGCCGGCGGAAGCGGAGGACGAGGGCGACGAGGACAACGAGGAGGAGGATGACGACATCGACTAGTCCAACGACGGGCCAGACCCGGAGGAGCAGGCGGCGCAGCAGCGGGCGATCGTCGAGTCCTTCGGGTCGCAAAAGAAGCTGCAGGACGACACCCATGCCCGCAAGGAGGATAACGATGCGTGGTGGCGCCACACATTCGACCTCTTCATCCAGCAGGCACCGGAGCAGCGACGGAGGAAAGGAGACGATGCGCGGAACGACGTGTTCTTGTCACGCTCCGGAGGGAGAGTCGGCGCTCGGCGAACGAGCAGCGGCGGAGGAGAGGCGACGATGGGGCGGGGTCGTCGAACGCACCGCCGGACGGCCAATAGGCTAGGGTTTAGATGATTCTAACCGTCATTCAAACTTGTAAAATATAATTAAATTTAAATGAAACCTTTTCATGCATCTTTATTATTTTGGAGCCTTTAAATGGCGGGCACGACTGGCGCGTCGTCGTTTGGATGCCGTTTTGAGGAATGCGACTGGATACATGTTCTAAAAATCCATTCTCTCAGGATACCTTTGTCTGCACAATCCCACTTTGTTTGCATATGGTCTTTTCTTTTTGCCCGTTAGAGATGCATCAAGATTGCGAGTACACGCGTAAAATATGTGTGCAAGCATTTACCTCCTCATACATTTCGGTTCAATTCAGCGTTGTTGAGTAGAGGGATCTTTTCGTCAACAATCACGACACGGTACGAGCAGAGGGTTATACAATGGCCTTAGGGAAAGTCGTTGTAAATAACCGGATTGACATATGCCTTAAATTATTCAATAGCTCATCAAAGTGAATCAGGCCCGCCGTACAAAGTACAAACATCATCCTTGCCGACGACATGATCCGCGGCGTCGTCCTGTCTGCCCTCATGGTGGAGGATGATGAGCACTACAAGCACCTCGAACGGCACTAGAGTTGTGGCTATTGTGGGTGTGTGCCTGCTCTGCTGCTCCGTGGTGACCAGTCGCGCCCCGTCTTGGTGCGGCGCTCTTTATGCTCGCCACCGCTTCTATGTTTGTATCCTTGAGTACTGTGGCAATGGCAGGACGAGCCTATGATGTCTCCTCGTTTATTTAAATGCGTAAATCACACCAAGTTATATCTAGAATAGATTTAGTCTTGCTCATTGGTGGTAATTGTTTTCTTTTTAGATGGATAAAGTGAATGACTTGGTAATTCATCCACGCTTTCATTTGGTTCCTTCTTCCTTCATGGACAGGGAGCAGAGTACACCAGGGAATGGATCGGGGAGACTTGTATAGGATCTCTACTTTAGGTGAGATCCTAGGATCAACACATAAAAATCGTATTTAGAAATTGTGAAAAAATCTAAAACTTTTATACAAAATACCTACGGGCTGTTTCTACAAGTCCAAGAAATTTTTGCTTCAAATTCGACTTACAGTTAGAGAAACAAAAAAGATAAATTGTACTGTGAATAGTATCATCCTTGGGTGAATAGCATTTCACACTATTCACACCCAAATTTATACTTTTTGGTTCTCTAAGTGTAGGTTGAATTTGAAGCAGCAAATTTTTGAGGTTGCATATATAACATAGATGTGTATTGTCAAATTTTTTGAGAATATTTGAACATGTTTTATCTTTTCAAAAAAGTTGATCTCACAGATCCTATGTAATGGTAGATCCTACCCAAGTCGTGCTAGTCTTGTATACACCGTGGGATATTCTTTAAAATGGCCAGAAAGGGTTATAAAGTTAGTTCGTGTGCCAATGTGCATACATTTCATATCCAGCCCAGCATATAGAATATGTACGGGGGGTGTTGAACTTGACCTGCTACTGCTCTGCTATTATGTCAGAGCTTATACTCGTAGAATGAACGTTTGGCGATCACCTTATTGACTGGCTCCTTTGATGGTTACATTTAGCTCACCCTGATAACGACAAGGGCAAGGCAATCTAATGAAATGGTTTCATATGGTGGCAAATCACTTAAGCTGCACTAGGAAGGACTTCCCAATTGTTTACCTGGGCCTCCCACTCGCCACTGGACGCCTTCGACGCTCAGACATTTGGCCACTAATTGACAAATACTCCCGGAAGTTGAAAGGATGGAAGCCACGCTTCCTGATGACTCGAGGGAGGCTGACACTGACTCGCTCTGTGCTTATGGCGCTCCCCTTACACCTGATGTCAGTCCTTCCACTTCCTCAATGGGCCCTTGACATCATTAACAAGCGATGCCGAGGATTGGTTTGGAAGGGGGAGGAGGAGGTGAACGGTGTTTCCCTAAATCTCAACTCTACGAGCTGGCTGAAGATCACAGAGAGAGAAAGAGACACGAGAGGTTTTTTTTGGTGCTGTGTTCAACGTCAACAGCTTTTCTGTTTTTGCATCCTTTTATTCAGCGATTACAGTACGAGGCCGAGCAACGTGCCCCACGACTTGATCGTGCCATCCCACGATCCGAGCGACGCGCTCAGCAAGCTACGACTAAGTCCAGTCAGCGTCTATCACGCAAATATTCCGGATACTAGCTACCAAGACTGACGAAACTGACAGAAGTAAGAAAACTAGCTAGTGGGATGACAGGGTTTAAGCTAACAATCTCCCCCTCAACCCTGTCGACCAAGCTTGACATCGACGATCCCCACTTTGTCTCGAAGCTCCTGAAAGCGAACTCGACCAAGTGACTTTGTGATGAGGTCTAAGACCCCGTTTGTGGCCCGATCTTGCGGTTGACCCGAAATCCAAAGGAGGGAGAGAGGGAGAGCGCGAAGAACACGATGAACACGAAGAACACGATGAACTCACGCACGCACACAACCCGATACAGTCGATACTTACCCCGTGGCTCGATGGACCACGCCAATAGAATCAACCCGGAAGAGACACGCGGTAGAATTCCGAGCGGAGAGATTGGTGAGGGAGATGAATCTAGGAGTGGGAGAGAGAGTGGGTAGCACTAGAATCTCACACTCACAAATCCATACATCCAACAAGGGTAGCCTTGATACAAAGGGGATGAAACCCTAGGGAGACAAAGCTCAACTTCATGTCTAAGCCTAAATCTTGTCTAAGGAGCTAAGGGGGTGACCTAGGTGCTTATATAGGCATACAAGGCAGCTTGGGTCGAACAGGTAAGTGGTGGACCGACTCGGCCGTCCCGGTCGAGTCGAACCCGTGCAATCCGGTTTGGGATCCGGTCAGACCGGGCCTGTGACCGGGTGGTCCGGTCCTGGGTCCGGTCGACCGGGCGCCAACCGGGAACTTGCGAAGTTTCCGGTCGCCTTCCGGTACGAGGCAGGGAATCCGGTTGGGCGCCCGGTTGACCGGGCCTGGGACCGGATGACCCGGTTGTGGGTCCGGTCTGACCGGGTCCTGGACCGGCCAGGCTGGGCCTCTTCCTCCCGCCTCTTCTTCCTCTTCCTCTTCTTCTCTCTTCCTTGCACCATGGGAGTTCCTTCTCTCTTGGTCCTTGTCGATGTCGGCACCTATAGACACAATGATGATAGGCATGAGGTAGCATACCATTCACGTTGGTGTTGAGGTCGACCATAGAGAGGAAAGAGTTCACCTTGACATATATGGCGGGGGTTTGTGTTGTTGGTCCACTTGGGGGACTCCTTGGCCATGGTGTGGCGTCGACGATAGGCGGGGCTACATCACTTTGTCAAGATGTCAGCTCTCTGATCTTCAGTCCTCATGAACTCGACAGCAACCTCTCCCTTCTCCACTCGATCACGGATGAAGTGATACTTGAGATCGATGTGCTTGCTTTGATCATGGAGAACTGGATTCTTGCACAGCGATATGGTGGACTTGTTGTCGATGTAGAGGACGAACGGCGCTGTTCTCTTGTTCAGCAACTCGCCGAGAAGACGGGCAAGCCAAATGCCCTGGCAGGCCGCGGTCGCCGCTGCTATATATTCCGCCTCGCATGAGGACTTGGCGACCACTGACTGTTTCTTCGATTGCCAGCTGATCGGACTCTCTCCAAGAAAGAACAAGACTCCTGATGTGCTCTTCCTCGAGTCCACGTTACCAGCATGGTCAGAGTCACTGAATCCAACGAGTGTGGCACTATCTCCATAGTGATATCTGCACCCAAAATTCAGTGTACCGGCGATGTACCTCAGCAGTTGCTTCACTGCTGCAAAATGGTCGCTCGCCGGTGACTCCATGAACCTGCTCAAGTACCCCACTGCGTATGTGATGTCAGGACGCGCGTGTGTGAGGTATCGGAGGCTGCCAATTATGCTTCGATAGAATGTTGCATCCACTGGCTTCTCCTTGCTTTCCTTCGACAGTTTGCACCGAGCTTCCATTGGTGCTTGCGTGGAGTTGCACCCCTCCATCCCTGCCTTCTCGAGCAGTTTGGAAGCGTAAGCAGCTTGACAGATGGTCGTGCTCCCCCGTTCCTGCTTCACCTCGAGTCCCAGGTAATAGCGAAGGAGGCCAAGGTCACTCATACTGAAGAGCCAAGTATGGGTATCCTCAAGTGTCAAAGAATCCATTTCAATTGCCAAAGATGAAATGAGAAATCCAAAGAAGAGCAACTTTATGAGTGACATGTGGCACAAAATGCATAAGGTGTCTCTCACATGTATGACATGGTCCTTGAGATTCTCGGAATGTATGATGATAACATCAAGAAATACAACAACCATTGTGCCAACAAGATGTGTCAAGATATGTTGCATAAGAGGCAAAAGAGGTGACGAGGCATTGGTCCAAACCGGAAGCTCGACAAGACAAGCCGGAAACACACGAGTGCGAAGGCGTTTGGGAACATACCCTTTGGCGTGAATCCCATGGGTTGGATCATGTATCTCGTCCGTGTTGGGGTAGCTCTCAATTGCGCATTTCGTGAGCTCATGCTCCGTAGCGGTGGAAGTTGTCATTCGGGTACCTATACACACAAAAGAGAAAACAAAAAGCGTGTGTGCATGGTAGAGGAACACATCATCCATCGTGATGTTCCATGACTTGTGCACATCACCATTAGTGTCAAGCAAGATAGTATGAAATGCATGGCGATGGTGCATATGGCAAGAAGGTGCATTCATGGCATGTGGTAACTCATGATCATCAAAAAGTGAGAAGGCTATGGGGGCCATCTCGTGGACAATGAAATAAGCATTCTTGCATACCAAGCATAAGAAAGAGCAATTGTTCACAATCTTGGATGCAAGGATCATGGAATGGTGTAAACATTTGGGGCAAAGCATGCGAAACATGTTATCATTGTTGTCGACAACCCTATGGAAAGAGCTAGTGTTCATCAAGGGTGTCACACCACAAGCATGATCATTATGGCAAGCAAGCGGGGAAAAAGTGAAGCTCTCATAGCATGGCATGGTCATGGTATCACAGGCATTCACTTCCACATGATCAACAATGTTATCAAGCAAAGCATCACATGGGAAAGTGAAAGTAGCATGTGAAGTAGCAAATGTATCATCAAGATCATGCATGCACTCATAAGTTATCATGTCCACTAGTGGGATCATGGCATCATCAACACCTATGTTGTTACCTTTGTAGGCCGACTCATTTGAAGTAGGTGTTGTGGAAGTAGGAGGATCCATGTGGTCGACATGTCCATCTTGGAGCAAGCATGGTGAGATATCATCATCTTCATGCACCATGTACATCGTCTCCATGAGCGGGAACTCGTCCTCCGTGGAACCTAGTGCAACATAAGAAGACACCAAAGAGGGAGAGGGTAATGTGTTAGCAAATGCGATGTCCTCCATGGACCTATCATCTACCTCTCTCAACTCACTTAGTGTATCACTCATGTCCTCCAAACGGAAGCACTCAAACTCACATATGGGGTGGGAGTCACTCAACTCACTATCACTCTCACTCAAGTGGGCTAGGTGGCTCTCATGCTCACATGGGATTGGTACCAACTCATCAATCAAGCATATAGGAGTAGGCTCGACTTTCTCATCTCCATGCGCCTCCTTGGTTGAAGGGAGATTCCCATGCTCAACCATCTCAACTCCATGCGCCTCCATTGGTGAAGGGAGAATCCCATGGTCACTATGCTCAACTCCATCGCCTCCCAAGTCATCCTCAAGCGGTGGCGCCGTAGTGTTGATGAGAGCTAGGCTCGTCTCAATTTCACCCTTGAGTTCACCTTGGCAATCTTCATCTTGAAGTGTTGGCGCAATAGGCATCTTGGGGACTTGTTCTTGTAGCTTGTCGAAGTAGAGCGTCTTGGCACTTGGCGTTGTGCATTGCCATGCCACGTGACCCTTGGCCTTGCACACCTCACATAGGAGATTGGGACATTCCCGTGGAGGGTGGCCTTGTTGCTTGCACTTGTAGCATCGGAGTCCATAGGCACGTGACGAGGTAGAGGCCATTGTGGTGGTGGCACAAGAGGTGGAAGTCGCCTTATGAGGAAGGTATGCTCGATGTGCACTTGCCATCCTTGGAGTGGTAGGCACCCTATCATGGTGTTTGTCGCCTTCATGTCGAGGCTCTCGTCTTCGTGCATTATCACCATGGCTTGAGTGGTGTCGTCGAAGACTCGTGGAAGATGTTGGTCGATGGCGATCATGAAGTGGCTTGTGGCGGCGAAGCTCATGTGGTGACGTATGTCGATGATGGTCCTTGCCATGCCTAGATGATGGCTCATGCGACTTGGCATGTTGCTTGCGGCGCCTTGTGGAGCTTGGAGAAGAGTGTCGATGACGCTCATGATGGGGACGCTCTTGATGCTCCATATGGTGTACTTGAAGTCGACGATCTTGTGCATAAGCACTCTCATGGTGGCGCCTTGTGGAGCTCGAAGAAGTGTGTCGATGACGCTCATGATGGGGACGCTCTTGATGATCCATATGATGGTGCCATCGTGGAGGTCCTCTATCTTCATATGTAGCTCCATTGGCCAAGTAGGTGTACGTGGGAGCATCGTCTTCGCTCATCGTGGAGCGTAGGTGAGGCTCCGCCATGGTGTCGATGTCGTACTCGTGGCGTTGCTCCACCATGTCGTCCATGAGTGGTGAGCCATTGTCGATGTAGAGCTCGTCGATGTCGTCCTCAAGGTGGTGCTCCACCATGTCGTCCATGCTTGAGGAGCCATTGTCGATGTAGAGTTCGTCGAAGTTGTCCTCAAGGTGGCGCTCCACCATGTCGTCCATGCTTGAGGAGCCATTGTCGATGTAGAGCTCCTCGATGTCGGTCATGTCGGTGATGCTCGTGGAGCCATAGTCGGTGTCGAGCTCCACATGTTCCTCCACATCCGCGGTGCTTGAAGAGGAATCCTCCTCGAAGTGCTCCGTGTACTCCTCCGTATCTTCTTCGTCGCTATACATGTTAGCACGACAATATCTATATGGTGTATGTTAGTGGAAGAACACTACCCCGCAACCTTACCGTGGTATGACAAGATTGGGGTGATCCAACAAAACCGAGAGTTAGAACAATTGTATCGGGTACTCACACAAAAGCACACGCAAAAGCTAGCAAATATGGTGTTAGGTGAGTATGGAGGAAAGCCAAAAGACGAAATCCAAGATCAAGTATGTTGTCAAGAGTGGGTGAAATCCAAAAATTCAAATGTCAAAGCGATGATCACTATAAACACGGAAAAGATGTGGAACGCACACACGAGATGAACGGGGTTAGTGCGACCAAGGAATGAGCGGAAGAGTGTAAGAAGCCCTTAAGCAAGGGTGCTCGGTGTCACACTAACACAAGAAGAGATCAAAGCTTTGGTTGCAAACGAAGAGACAACAAGATTCACACGCGACCTCTCTTCTCTTATCTCTCTTTTGCTTAAAAGCTTTTTCTCTTTTGTATATGGTGGCACTTGCAATCTTTTGTATCTATGGTGGCACTTTGTACACTTTTGTATGTATGATGGCACTTGCACTCTTTTTGTGCTTTTCTTTCTTTTTCACGCTCTATGTTAGCGTTAGCTCGCTCTTGCTATCTTGCCACACGAGTTTTGCTTAGAAGCTTGACTCCACACTACACACACACCTCACAATCGGGGCCACGTGCAATGTCTCGCAACACTAGATAAGCAATGCTCGATAGGATAGATCGCAAAAGAAGAGGGGTTACAAGGGGAATGCAAGTTATACCTAAGATGTTAGGCGGTGATGAACACACAACTTGCGATGAAGGTGGTGGTGTCAAGAGTACGGTTGCAAGTCCGAGGTGCCGAGGATGTCGTCGCTTGCTTCGTAGCTTTGGATTAGTTGTACAAACAAGGCACTAAACCGGAACAAGCAAACACAAGTTAGCGGAAGAAAACGGGTCAAAGTAGCTTGGCGGTGGTGGCGGTGGTAAGCCGGTGGTGGTGGGGTCGATGCTCTTGTGGTTGCGGCGGAGGTTATGGGGCCGCGGTGATGTTTCCCGGTGGTTTGGGGAGGGTGGCGGTGCTTGCCGGCGGCGGAGAGGGTGGCGGTGGTTGGCGGAGGTGGTGGTGGAGGTGGCGCCCGGTTGGCGCCCGGTTGACCAGGCCCTGGACCGGCCTGCCCGGTCTACAACCCGGTTGACCGGGTTCTGGCCCGGTTGGCGCCCGGTTGGCGCCCGGTCTGGCGCCCGGTTGACCGGCCCTGGCGCCAGGCTGTCCGGTCACTGGCCCGGTTGGCGCCCGGTCGACCGGATTTCGCGGGGCACAGTTTTTCTCTCTCCTGTTCTTGAGCGAAATCAAGCCAAATCGACCAAACGAAGGGAAATGATGGAATTGGGGGCTAAAAGATGGGGAGATAGTAGATCAAGCACTCCAACACCAAATCCATGGACCAAAACCACTCAAAACGCAACCAAATCACAGATCGGTCAAAAGGCAAATTAGGGCTATTTTTGGGGATTTTTGGGGAAATTTTTTAGAGACGAAATTGGATGGGTGGGGGGTCAAATCCGCGGAAACCAAAGGCTGCTGATACCATATGATGAGGTCTAAGACCCCGTTTGTGGCCCGATCTTGCGGTTGACCCGAAATCCAAAGGAGGGAGAGAGGGAGAGCGCGAAGAACACGATGAACACGAAGAACACGATGAACTCACGCACGCACACAACCCGATACAGTCGATACTTACCCCGTGGCTCGATGGACCATGCCAATAGAATCAACCCGGAAGAGACACGCGGTAGAATTCCGAGCGGAGAGATTGGTGAGGGAGATGAATCTAGGAGTGGGAGAGAGAGTGGGTAGCACTAGAATCTCACACTCACAAATCCATACATCCAACAAGGGTAGCCTTGATACAAAGGGGATGAAACCCTAGGGAGACAAAGCTCAACTTCATGTCTAAGCCTAAATCTTGTCTAAGGAGCTAAGGGGGTGACCTAGGTGCTTATATAGGCATACAAGGCAGCTTGGGTCGAACAGGTAAGTGGTGGACCGACTCGGCCGTCCCGGTCGAGTCGAACCCGTGCAATCCGGTTTGGGATCCGGTCAGACCGGGCCTGTGACCGGGTGGTCCGGTCCTGGGTCCGGTCGACCGGGCGCCAACCGGGAACTTGCGAAGTTTCCGGTCGCCTTCCGGTACGAGGCAGGGAATCCGGTTGGGCGCCCGGTTGACCGGGCCTGGGACCGGATGACCCGGTTGTGGGTCCGGTCTGACCGGGTCCTGGACCGGCCAGGCTGGGCCTCTTCCTCCCGCCTCTTCTTCCTCTTCCTCTTCTTCTCTCTTCCTTGCACCATGGGAGTTCCTTCTCTCTTGGTCCTTGTCGATGTCGGCACCTATAGACACAATGATGATAGGCATGAGGTAGCATACCATTCACGTTGGTGTTGAGGTCGACCATAGAGAGGAAAGAGTTCACCTTGACATATATGGCGGGGGTTTGTGTTGTTGGTCCACTTGGGGGACTCCTTGGCCATGGTGTGGCATCGACGATAGGCGGGGCTACATCACTTTGTCAAGATGTCAGCTCTCTGATCTTCAGTCCTCATGAACTCGACAGCAACCTCTCCCTTCTCCACTCGATCACGGATGAAGTGATACTTGAGATCGATGTGCTTGCTTTGATCATGGAGAACTGGATTCTTGCACAGCGATATGGTGGACTTGTTGTCGATGTAGAGGACGAACGGCGCTGTTCTCTTGTTCAGCAACTCGCCGAGAAGACGGGCAAGCCAAATGCCCTGGCAGGCCGCGGTCGCCGCTGCTATATATTCCGCCTCGCATGAGGACTTGGCGACCACTGACTGTTTCTTCGATTGCCAGCTGATCGGACTCTCTCCAAGAAAGAACAAGACTCCTGATGTGCTCTTCCTCGAGTCCACGTTACCAGCATGGTCAGAGTCACTGAATCCAACGAGTGTGGCACTATCTCCATAGTGATATCTGCACCCAAAATTCAGTGTACCGGCGATGTACCTCAGCAGTTGCTTCACTGCTGCAAAATGGTCGCTCGCCGGTGACTCCATGAACCTGCTCAAGTACCCCACTGCGTATGTGATGTCAGGACGCGCGTGTGTGAGGTATCGGAGGCTACCAATTATGCTTCGATAGAATGTTGCATCCACTGGCTTCTCCTTGCTTTCCTTCGACAGTTTGCACCGAGCTTCCATTGGTGCTTGCGTGGAGTTGCACCCCTCCATCCCTGCCTTCTCGAGCAGTTTGGAAGCGTAAGCAGCTTGACAGATGGTCGTGCTCCCCCGTTCCTGCTTCACCTCGAGTCCCAGGTAATAGCGAAGGAGGCCAAGGTCACTCATACTGAAGAGCTGCTTCATTTCCTCCTTGAAGTACAGTACCTCCTGCTCAACTGCTCCAGTGATCACGAGGTCATCCACATAGACCCCGACGAGGAGGAGTGTATCTCCAGATCCTCGAGAGTACACGCCATGCTCAGATGCACTGCGGTTGAACCCGAGTGACTCCAAGCTTGCATCCAGCTTGGAGTTCCACGCCCTCGGTGCTTGGCGCAGGCCGTACAACGCTTTGTGCAGCTTGTATACCTTGTGCTCATGTCCATCTACAACAAAACCTGGCGGCTGCGAGACATAGACGGTCTCCTCCAGTTCACCGTTCAGGAACGCGGATTTCACATCCATATGGTGCACTCCCCAGCCGCGTTGTGCAGCCAACGCGATGATCAGCCGTACTGACTCCATCCTTGCCACAGGTGCGAATACTTCATCGAAATCCACCCCTGCTCGCTGGACGTAGCCCTTGGCAACGAGTCGAGCCTTGTGCTTGACAGTGTGGCCTCGCTCGTCCTTCTTCACCTTGTAGATCCACTTCAATCCAATGGCGCGGTGCCCATCTGGAAGTGAGGTGAGTGTCCAGGTGTCGTTGGCGTCAATGGACTGGAGTTCATCCAGCATCGCACGGCGCCAGCAGTCCTCGCGTTCAGCTTCAGTGAACGAGGTGGGTTCTTCTCCTGCCATCAAGTTCACGGCTTCGTCGTCAGAGTCCTCTTCCAACTGAGGGCGCTCCGCCTGCGGTGGCAGCTCGCTCGGCGAGCCAAGCAGGTCGCGCACGTGTCGGTAGCGGTGCGGAACCGAGGGACTGTCATCCGCATCAAGGCCGTCCGATCGTGGTGTCGGTGGCGTCGCGAACTGGACAGGCGCTGGAGAGAGACTCTTGCCGCAGGAGCCTCCTCCCCTTCCTATCGGAGATGGCGGCGTCGTCACCGGAGTGGCCGAGGTAGGAGTCGCAGGAGTGCTGGGGCGGGGCGCTGCTTGCCGGGCCGCCACGGCTCGCGTGATGTATGCAGGGTACTCCACGGTGAAGGAGCTGCTAGACGGAGCTTCTCCTGGCTTCTCCCAGCTCCACCGCGCGTCTTCGTCAAAGACTACGTCTCGCGAGACATGCACGCGTTTTGTGGTGGGATCGTACATCTTGTACGCCTTGGAGCCCTCCGCGTATCCCACGAACACCATGGGGGCACTCCTGTCGTCCAGCTTCTGCAGGTGAGGGCGCGTGATCTTGACATGGCCGACGCACCCGAACACGCGGAGGAAACGCACGTCGGGTTTCCGCCCGTGCCATGCCTCAAATGGTGTCATGCCATCGACACTCCTTGTGAAGCTTCGGTTGAGAATGAATGCCGCAGTGAGCACTGCCTCTCCCCAGAACAGGTTCGGAACCTGCTTGGCCTTGAGCATGCTCCTCGCCATCCCCAGCACCGTCTGGTTCCGCCTCTCCACGACACCGTTCTGTTGAGGTGTGTAGGGAGCGGTGAGGTGACGCTGCACGCCGGTCTCCGCGCAGTGCTCGTAGAAAGTCACCGAGGTGAACTCGCCGCCCCGGTCGGTGCGTAGCACACGAAGCTTGTGCCCGCACTCGTTCTCCGCAGCTGCTTGGACTTTGACGATGGTAGCCGCGGCCTCGTCCTTGGAGCGGAGGAGCTCCACCCACATGTACCGGCTACGGTCATCGATGAGCAGCAGGACATACCGCCGCCCTCCCGGAGTCTGCGGCGTGATTGGGCCGTAGAGATCTCCATGGACCAGCTCGAGGGGTTTTGACGCCCGGTACTTTGCCTTCTGGGGAAAGGGCAGCCGCCGCTGCTTCCCGGCGAGACAGGCGTCGCAGAGCTCCTCGGCGTGCTCGATGTGCGGCAGACCGCGCACCAGCCCACCTCTCGCCATTCTCTGCATGCCATCAAAGTGCAGGTGTCCTAGCCGCGCATGCCAGCGCCAGGCCTCGGACAGAAGCCCCATTGCGAGATAGACAAGGCGAACAGGTGAAAACTGAAGTTTGTACAAGCGGTTTTGGGACCTCTGTACCTTCATCATCAGTTGGTCGCGGTGATCACGCACGGTGAGTGTCCCTCGGCGGATGTGAATGTCGAACCAGCTCTCGTCGAGCTGGCCGAGGCTCACCACGCTGCTCTTGAGCGCTGGTATGTAGAAGACCTCGGTGAAGGCGCGGTGATCACCTCCTTCGACGGCGAAGACGACTGTCCCGCGCCCACGGATGCCCACCACCGAGCCATCCGCGAACCTGACCTTGCCGGTGACGGATCGATCGAGGTCAGCGAAAGCCTCGGACGATCCTGTCATGTGATTGGTGGCCCCGGTGTCGAGGAACCACGTCTCGGTGCCGTGATCGTCGACGTGGCTCGGGGTGACGATGGCCCTTTCCTCGGTGAGGAAGACCTGCCCACCGGTGCATGTGGTGATCTCCAGGGGTTTGGCAGCTGTGAGCGCCGTGATGGCGCCCTCCTCGGCGTGCTCGAGTACCTCCTCGATGATTGCCATCATCATGGCGGGGCCATCTTCCTCTTTCTCAGCTTGGACGAGATTAGCGGCCGCCGCCGCCTCGTCGCGTTGCTTCTTGCGGCACTCGCGCGCCCAGTGGCCTTTTTTGCCACAATAGCGACAGTGCTCCCGGTCGACTTCCTTGCCGTCCGCGTGCGCGCCCTGGTTTGGTTTAGGAGGCGTAGATCCCTTTCGGGGATCTCCCTTCTTCCCTTGTCCATGGCCGCCACCGCGTGACTGCCTCTTCTTCGCCTCCCACTGCTCCTCGGTGAGAAGGAGTTGGGCTCCCCCGGCAGCGCTGCTGCCCTGCTCACCATCCAGGCGCTCCTCGATGGCGCGTAGGTGGCCAGTCACCTCCTCAACAGTCATCGTTGCAGGGTCAAGGAGGGTCTCCATGGAGAAGGCGATCTGCAGAAATTGCCTCGGGACAACGGAGAGAAACTTTCGGACAATTTTCTCCTCACCGATGGTATCTCCCAGTGATCGCAGCGCAGCGGCCAGGTTGGAGATGCGGAGGGCGAAATCTTGGATCTTTTCGCCGTTCTTGAAGGCCATGGTCTCGAACTCCGTTCGGAGACGACGCACCCGACCGTCGCGCACACGATCAGGGCCCTGGTACTGGACGCGGATCGCCTCCCACGCCGCCTTGGCCGATCCCTTGCCGATGAGCATGCAGTGCATGTCTTCCGGCGTCGATCGGAGCAGCGCCGCCAAGGTCTTCATGTCGTCGACGCGCGCGACGTGGTCCTCCTCAATGGCCTCCCAGAGCGATGCAGCCTGGAGGTTGACCTCCATGACCATCGCCCAGGTGGTGTACCCTCCGCGCTGCAGCATCGGGAATTGCAGATTTGCGCCGGAGCCACCGCCGGACTCGCGCACTATCTGCTGCACAACCACCTCACCACCGCCACGCCGTGCCGTGCTCCTGCCGCGACTGAGCGATCGCCGTCACTGCGCGGGCGGAGGAGTGCGGGACTCGTGCGGCGATTTCCCCGACATGATCACAGGATCGTAACTGCTCTGATGCCAATTGTTTCCCTAAATCTCAACTCTACGAGCTGGCTCAAGATCACAGAGAGAGAAAGAGACACGAGAGGTTTTTTTTGGTGCTGTGTTCAACGTCAACAGCTTTTCTGTTTTTGCATCCTTTTATTCAGCGATTACAGTACGAGGCCGAGCAACGTGCCCCACGACTTGATCGTGCCATCCCACGATCCGAGCGACGTGCTCAGCAAGCTACGACTAAGTCCAGTCAGCGTCTATCACGCAAATATTCCGGATACTAGCTACCAAGACTGACGAAACTGACAGAAGTAAGAAAACTAGCTAGTGGGATGACAGGGTTTAAGCTAACAAACGGCGGACATTGCCTCCTGCCATGGGCTCGTGTTTGCCAACCGCCACAGTGCGGCGGTCTGGGCGTTCTGAACTTGAAGCTATTCGGCACCGCGCTACATTGCCGCTGGCCTTGGCTGCGTTGGGCATCAGAGCCACGACCTTGGTCGCTCGTACCGACAGATGACGACTGCGACTCCCTGGAGCTGTTTAGTGCTGCCACCTATGTCCATCTTGGCAACGGAGCTCAGGCCAAATTTTGGACAGATAATTGACTTCCAAACAAGCGCTCAGTAAAGGACTCGATGCCAGCACTTTCAGCTATGTGCGGGACTCAGGGATCTCGGTCGCGGTTGCTTTGGCACGTCAAAGATGGGTCAGGGATATCTCAGGAGGCCTCTCCTCACAGGCCATCGCCCAATACTTACATCTCTGGGATATTGCAAGTGAGACAACTCTTGTGAATAGTGAAGTTGACAAGGTGATTTGTAAAAACGCTGCTGATGGCTCCTTCTCAGTCAAAACCGTGTATAACCTCTTCTTCATGGCTACCATGAAGTTTGCTTGTGCCAAGCCGATCTGGAAATCGAAAGCTCCTATGATATGCAAATTTTTCATGTGGTTGGCAGTGCATAGACGTTGTCTAACCGCTGACAACCTGGAGAGAAGAGGGTGGTCTCACAACACAATTTGCCCGTTATGCCAAAACAATCCAGAAGATTGCACACACCTCTTTGTTCACTGCTGATTCTCGCATCAGGTGTGGGGAAGGTTTCGGACATGGACCAAGGCTAACTTCCCCATTCCTAGTGAAAACTTCAGGAGCACGGAAGAGTGGTGGTTGGAAGCTAGAAAAGGAGCGCCAAAAAATCTGCAGCGGGACTTCGACACGGTTACCATTTTGGTACACTGGAGGCTATGGAAGGAACGCAATGCTCGTATTTTCCAACAAATACTCAGCGAGCCGGACAGGGTGTTTGAGCTGATCGCCGAGGACCTTCGTGCTTGGAGAGCGGCTGGTTGCATTGTAAACTTCTAAGGGGTGTCTGTTGTTGTACTAAAACCTTCGTTGGGGTTTTAAGAGTGTCGGTGGTCTTTTTGTTTGTTTTCCCCCTCTTCGGCTACCTCAGCCGATGTTGTATCAAGAACATTGTACCTCCTTTTTTCTATCTTAATGGAGTTCGGCCTCAGGCCCTTCGACGAGAAATGGTTTCATATGGCCGATACAAAATATACATCTGAAATGCACTGTTTACTTGCCTATGGTTTTGTCCCTTTGGAACTATAATTGTGTTCAGTATGATGGAGCTAACACTTTAAACCTTGAAACATCTGGAAAGGTTTCGGTTCAAATTCAGGTAGTCTAGTATACTACTCTGCTAGCTTTTAATTTTCATGTTCTCTTTTGATGCTGTTGGTTGGTACTTTGACGTGCCTATGCTTTTCACGAGCTTAGTGACAGTTAGATAATCTGTAGCCTATTCACTGATGGTTTCAGAATAGTATAACAATGTTCTTTTGATCATATGCAGGAGAGGCTGCGATCGGCACTCCTGAGAAAACTGATGTGTCCGATGATGATTTGAGTGATGCGTTTGAGGGCCTGTTTGGTGTGGCTTTTAGAGGCTTTCCACCAAAAAAAGCAGCCCAAATGAGCCAAAGGGCTCGGCTTCGCGTTGGGCTTTTCCAAAAGCCACACCGTTTCCTTCAGATGGGGAAAAGCACCTCAAACGGTGCTTCCCGAGCTTCCCGAACCGAGCGACTCCCTTTCTCGTTCTTTTTTCCCGTCTTGGCCTCTGCTCGCGTCCGCGCCCAGCTAGGGTTGCCGAGCCGCCGCCGCACGTCGCCCCTGCCCATTGCCGCCGCCGCCGCACGCCGCGCCTCCCCATCGCCGCCGGCCGCACGCCGCGCCTCCCCGCACGCCGACGACGTACGCCGCGCGCCTCCCCATCGCCGCACGCCGCACGCCGCGCCTCCCCATCGCCGCCGCACGCCGCGCGTCCCCGTCGCCGCACGCCGCGCCTCCCCAGGACCGCGCCGTCCTCCCCATTTGTTCAATTCTTTGTTGTTTTCAATTTGTGAATTGATCTGGACTGTGAATGAGTATGAATTGATGCCAAGTTAGGGCCAAATTGACTGCCCATATTGCTGCTGTATAGATCAAGTTTCTTCTTGCTTGCTTATAGCACATTGTGAATGAGTATGAATTGATGCCAGTACATTATTTTTATGTGTTTCTTCTTGCTTGCTTATACGTGTGCCATTGATGGATAGAACTTTCAAGGATGTGCATCCAAGACTTCAAGATGCACGTTTTTATCCTCATTTCAAAGGTGCCATTGGTGCCATTGATGGCTCACACATCCCTGTTGAAGTTGCAAAAGATGAAGAGGTCAACCACACAGGAAGACATGGGTACACATCACAAAATCTGTTAGCGATATGTGACTTCGATCTCAGATTCACATTTGTGGTTGCTGGATGGCCAGGATCGGTACATGATAACCGCATTCTGCAACACAGCATGGACAAGTATCCACTTCAGTTCCCAACCCCTCCTGATGGTAGTACTCTAATTTTCATTATGCACACTTGTTTCTATGCATTATTGTTTTCAGATTTCTTAAATTTGTTCTCCTGTGTGTAGGTACATACTATCTTGTTGATTCTGGTTATCCAAACAGAAAGGGATTTCTAGCTCCTTACAAAAACAACACATACCATATTCCCGATTTCCGTCGAGAAGGGCCACCAACGAAGAAGGAAGAAATTTTCAACCATGCCCACTCATCGTTGCGAAATTGCATCGAGGGCATCTTTGGGATCTTGAAGAATAAGTGGCGCATTTTGAAAGGCATCCCTCATTTCGACTTGGTTACACAGAAGAAAATTATCATTGCTTGTTGTGTGCTTCACAATTTCATTAGAGACTCCAACTTGCGTGATAAACAGTTTGATCGATGTGATGCTGATGAGGATTACATGCCCAAGGCCCAGAGGCAAACAATTACCTTGCCTAGTGATCATGTGTCGGCTGAACTACACACAAGAGGCATGAACGGAACACGTGACGACATTGCCAACACGTTGTTCATTTCTAGACAACGGAGGAATTAGCTAGTATAATGTAGTGGAAATGTATTTTGGACAAATATATTCCTAATGGTTATGTAATGACAATTGTATGGCGACTTGAATTTTAGATGCATATTCTATTTATTACACGTGAAGCAGCGACAGTACACCTTTTCATTAATGTAAGGGTGTTTTAGACAATTCAACAGTTTACAGCCAGACAGCCAGCTGGTTTGCCAAAGACTTCCACTCAGAAAAGCAGCTTCTCCCAGACAGCAGCTTTTCTGCACAGCACCCACAGCCAGCCACAGCCAGCCACACCAAACAGGCCCTGAAGTGTCCAAGCAGCCGCAAGGGGCTCAGGTGAGTTTGGTCAATTTTTACAGGTTACATGAATGGAATCTAAATCGTGCTGCTTAGAACACTTATCAGGTGTTAAAACAAACATATTAAAATGTTTTATCAGGCATTCTGACAGACGAGCATATTAGCTGTATGATGTCTCCTCTTAGAGTAGATTTAGTCTTTAGAGTAACTGTCTTTTTCTTAGATGGACCAAGTGAATGACTTGGTAAGTCATCCAATTCTTCCATTTAGCTCCTTTTATGGACAGGGAGCAGAGAACACCAGCGAATGGATTTCGTGTTAGTACATCTGATAGTAGCTGTAGACACCACGATCTAACGCCTGTGCTCCGGTGTCCCCCCCCCCGGCGAACGACGTTGGGGTGAAAAACACATGGACGGTCAAGATTACCCGATACCCCTTCGGCGTTGTGTATAGCGGGCCGCGCGGATGCATTTGTACGGTATTCTGTACGTATACGGTTTGCGACGTGGCCAGCAACGTGGCAAGGAAGAGGAGGCGTCGGTGACGTGTAGTCAGACGTGGCTAGGGAGCGGAATCGTCGGGGAATATAAAAGCCTTCCGTCTGGCACGCCCGCTGCCATTTCCCCCCGTTCCCCATCTTCTCCCTCTCGCTCACTCCGCCAAAAAACCCGCCTCCCTCTCCCTCACTCCGCCCGCCGGTAGTTTAGGTATTAGATCGTCGGCGATCCAGTAGATCCGTACGCGATGGAAGCTGGGGGAGCTGCCGCGGACGATGTGAAGACGGTGGCGGTGGTGGAAGTTGATCCATCGGCGCAGGCGGTTGGAGGGGAAAGCGGTGCTGGAGGGTCGGCGGTCGCTGCGAGGACCACCGCCGTGGAGTCCTCCATCATCGGGTCGGTGGTCGTCGGCACGGTGGTGGCGGCAACGGCCGATCTGGATGCGGGCGGAGATGCTGCCGCAGCCATCAAGGTGGCGGCGGATCTTGTGGAGGAGGCTTCATCCTCCGCGGCGGTGAAGACGGTGGCGGATCTGGTGGCTGCGCCGGCTGCCGGCGACGTCAGTGAGGTGCAGGCGGACATGCAGATGGAGGTAAGTTCTCTGTCCCTTGTTTTTGCTTTCGATTAAGCGGGTCTACGAGGCTAGCATGGGTGTACAGATGCATGGGGGGAGTGCCTTGGAGATGAGAATGACCTAGGGAGAACGATTGATTTTGTATGTTTTTTAAATGCTGGACATCGATGGATCTTGGGCGTAGTCCTTTTGCTGTAGAGATATCTTGCTATGCCGGTTAATATGTAACAAAGAAATAGTTGGTACCTATGATCGGATTTTTGTTGCAACAGAGATTTTTGTAGGTTTATATTGGGTTGTGAATGCAATAAATAACCTAGCCCGTTGTATTGATTCGTGATTGATGGTGGATATGAATTGCAATATGGGTTGTAAGTGAGAAAAATACCAGTATTGTTGATTTGTTTCCTGATTTATGCTAGTTATGAGTTGCAATGTGGGTTACAAGTAACATTTGGTGACATAAGAATTAACTTAAATTTTAGTAGACTCACAATTATTGAGACAGAAATATTAAATTGATCTATTCAATGCTTTGTCAACTCCTATCTAGATTAAGATATCATTAAGTACATTTTAAAGCTTGATATTCATATGTTGCCTGGTACAAATAGCTTGAAATTAGCAAAATTAGTGATAGATAACTTGCTTGTATGAGCATACATGTTTGCAAAGTTATCATTGACAAAGTGATGCAACTTTGTAGCAAATTTTAGCACTGATGGGCCACTACCAATAAGAACAAAATGAATTTTGTTCTTCCTTTCTTATTTGACAAGGGAAATTTTAGCACTGATGGGGCACTACCAATTAGCAAAATGAAGCTTGTTGACTTATTGCAGTTCTGATGCATTGCTTAACAGAGCAGACAATATACATCTATCTCAGTTAGACTGTCAAGAATTTTTCTCCTGTGTACTGCTACTTGGAAATTTCCTTTATTTAAATTATGTACACGGCTGTACTGTAAATTATTTAGTATGTGCTGATTATATTGCAAAATTATAATGTAAGCATCCAGCTAATTTTGATGAGCTAGAATAATGTGAGAACATTAACCTTTTGAGATTAATGTGGGGATTTATCATGGGATTACTGTGCTATGATTGAAAGGGTCCTGTAGTGTATAGTATAATGAAAGCATGATCAGGCCCTTATACTAGGTGCTAGCATAATGTAACTATAAATATAATTCCCTTATACTTGGTAGTTTGGAGTATACATAAGATATAATGAAAGAATAATTAAGATGATCTATTTGGTATGCATAGTATTTGGATGTTATTTTCCTTAAGGTGATTACTGTGGTGACTTATCTTATTTCTATGCAGGCTGGTGAAGGTTCCAGGAAGCGGAAGCGCGAGGAGGAGCAGCCTGTGCCTCCTCCAATCCAGGAGCTAGAGCATGTCCCTCCTCCAATCCAGGAGGAGGAAGAACCTGTCCCTGCTCCACCAGTGCCTGCTCCACCTGTGCTTGCTCCACCAGTGCCTGCTCCACCTGTGCCTGCTCCACCAGTGCCTGCTCCACCTGTCCCTGCTCCATATGAGGAGTTGCAGGATTCAGATGGCTCCCTGGAGGTGAGCTATACAAGTTGTTCTGTACCATTGCATGTATTTCATTGTGTTTGGTTTGTATCTGTAATCATAACTTGTACATTTTGTTGTTGTGCAGTATGACTCCCAGGATTCATCCGAGTCCGTGGACAGCAGGAACATTGGATCCTTCAAGACCAAGCTGCTGCGAAGGCTGGATCTTTGGGGCCTTCCCTTTCAAGAAGAGGGGGAAGTACTTCTGTCCATGGCACAAGGTGAAGCCCAGGGATGGCAAGCTTAATAGCATGAGGCAGCACTGCGAGGAGCTAGCCCAAACTGGCACCTCCAAGAAGATTAGGGCAGAGCATCATGGGCTTCTCTTGGTGCTTGCTATGGAGGATGCTTGAAGCCTAGTTCCTGTGGATGGTGGTTGCTCTGAATGCTTTTGTAGATATGCTTTTGGTTTATGATGTTGGAACTACTGCTACGTGTTGTGTTGAACAATGTTTGGTTTGCTTTTGAACTGAGTTGTCAGACCATCTACTATAGTGATGGTCTTAATTACTGAATCTGTGTGGATTTATGTTGTGTGTTGAATTATTATGTAGGTTATGATGCTTAGCTCTGTGTTTCATTTGGAATGATGGTGGTTGCATGTTGCATTAATTTGTGAATGGAAGCACAGCTCAAGTTTAGCAGAAGTTTGAAACATAAACAAAAAAACGTAATCTATAGTTGAAAACAAAAATATGCATGTCTTTCATTAACATGATGAGGGCGTTTCCTGAATCCTAGTGTAATAGTAGTGACAAATTTGCATATAGATGGTTAGGTAACATGGCTGTGGATTTACTGATATGCTAGCACATTAGGACTAATGCAAATTTAAATTTAATCCAAGTTAAATATTACAACAAATCATCGAAATATTAGAGCACATCAGCAACAAATCATCGAAATATTAGAGCAGATCAGCAACAGTCCTTGCCTGTAAATATAGTAGAGCAAAGGGAAGTGTTTCGACGGAGGGGTTTTCGGACGAAAAGAGGGGGAATGTCCAAAAAATGACCAAACCACCATGGAATGGGGCATGATTTGGCACACTTGTGAACCTTGTGATGTGAAACCTTGGTTGCCAAGGTTTTTCAAATTTAGTCGTTGGTGCCATGGTGGCCCCATGGTAGGGGTGTGTCGAGAGAGGGGTTTCCGGACGAAAAGAGGGGGGGAATGTCCAAAAAATGACCAAAACAACATGGAATGGGGCATTATTTGGCACACTTGTGCACCTTCTGATGTGACACCTTGGTTGCTATGGGTTTTGATATTTTGGAGTTGGCACCATGGTGGCCCCATGGTGGAGATGTGTCGAGAGAGGGGTTTTCGGACGAAAAGAGGGGAAAATGGCAAAAAACTGACCAAACCACCATGGAATGGGCCAAGATTTGGCACACTTGTGAACCTTGTGATGTGAAACCTTGGTTGCTAAGTTTTATCCCATTTTGGAGTTGGCACCATGGTGGCCCCATGGTGTAGATGTGTCGAAATAGGGGTTTTCGGACGAAAAGAGGGGGTAATTGATGAAAAATGACCAAACCACCATGTAATGGGCCAAGATTTGGCACAATTGTGAACCTTGTGATGTGAAACCTTGGTTGCTAAGTTTTATCCCATTTTGGAGTTGGCACCATGGTGGCCCCATGGTGTAGATGTGTCGAAAGAGGGGTTTTCGGACGAAAAGAGGGGGAAATTGATGAAAAATGACCAAACCACCATGGATTGGGCCAAGATTTGGCACACTTGTGAACCTTGTGATGTGAAACCTTGTTTGCTAAATTTTATCCCATTTTGGAGTTGGCACCATGCTTGCCCCATGGTGTAGATGTGTCGAAAGAGGGGTTTTCGGACGAAAAGATGGGGAAATTGATGAAAAATGACCAAACCACCATGGACTGGGCCAAGATTTGGCACACTTGTGACCCTTGTGATGTGAAACCTTGGTTGCTAAATTTTATCCCATTTTGGAGTTGGCACCATGGTGGCCCCATGGTGTAGATGTGTCGAAAGAGGGGTTTTCGGACGAAAAGAGGGGGAAATTGATGAAAAATGACCAAACCACCATGGATTGGGCCAAGATTTGGCACACTTGTGAACCTTGTGATGTGAAACCTTGGTTGCTAAATTTTATCCCATTTTGGAGTTGGCACCATGCTTGCCCCATGGTGTAGATGTGTCGAAAGAGGGGTTTTCGGACGAAAAGATGGGGAAATTGATGAAAAATGACCAAACCACCATGGATTGGGCCAAGATTTGGCACACTTGTGACCCTTGTGATGTGAAACCTTGGTTGCTAAATTTTATCCCATTTTGGAGTTGGCACCATGGTGGCCCCATGGTGTAGATGTGTCGAAAGAGGGGTTTTCGGACGAAAAGAGGGGGAAATTGATGAAAAATGACCAAACCACCATGGATTGGGCCAAGATTTGGCACACTTGTGAACCTTGTGATGTGAAACCTTGGTTGCTAAATTTTATCCCATTTTGGAGTTGGCAGCATGCTTGCCCCATGGTGTAGATGTGTCGAAAGAGGGGTTTTCGGACGAAAAGATGGGGAAATTGATGAAAAATGACCAAACCACCATGGATTGGGCCAAGATTTGGCACACTTGTGACCCTTGTGATGTGAAACCTTGGTTGCTAAATTGTATCCCATTTTGGAGTTGGCACCATGGTGGCCCCATGGTGTAGATGTGTCGAAAAAGGGGTTTTCGGACGAAAAGAGGGGGAAATTGATGAAAAATGACCAAACCACCATGGATTGGGCCAAGATTTGGCACACTTGTGAACCTTGTGATGTGAAACCTTGGTTGCTAAATTTTATCCCATTTTGGAGTTGGCACCATGGTGGCCCCATGGTGTAGATGTGTCGAAAAAGGGGTTTTCGGACGAAAAGAGGGGGAAATTGATGAAAAATGACCAAACCACCATGGATTGGGCCAAGATTTGGCACACTTGTGAACCTTGTGATGTGAAACCTTGGTTGCTAAATTTTATCCCATTTTGGAGTTGGCACCATGGTGGCCCCATGGTGTAGATGTGTCGAAAGAGGGGTTTTCGGACGAAAAGAGGGGGTAATTGATGAAAAATGACCAAACCACCATGGATTGGGCCAAGATTTGGCACACTTGTGAACCTTGTGATGTGAAACCTTGGTTGCTCAGTGTTTTACCATTTTGGAGTTGGCACCATGGTGGCCCCATGGTGTAGATGTGTCGAAAGAGGGGTTTTCGGACGAAAAGAGGGGGAAATTGATGAAAAATTACCAAACCACCATGGATTGGGCCAAGATTTGGCACACTTGTGAACCTTGTGTTGTGAAACCTTGGTTGCTAAATTTTATCCCATTTTGGAGTTGGCACCATGGTGGCCCCATGGTGTAGATGTGTCGAAAGAGGGGTTTTCGGACGAAAAGAGGGGGTAATTGATGAAAAATGACCAAACCACCATGGAATGGGGCATGATTTGGCACACTTGTGAACCTTGTGATGTGAAACCTTGGTTGCCAAGGTTTTTCAAATTTAGTCGTTGGTGCCATGGTGGCCCCATGGTAGGGGTGTGTCGAGAGAGGGGTTTCCGGACGAAAAGAGGGGGGAATGTCCAAAAAATGACCAAACCAACATGGAATGGGGCATTATTTGGCACACTTGTGCACCTTCTGATGTGACACCTTGGTTGCTATGGGTTTTGATATTTTGGAGTTGGCACCATGGTGGCCCCATGGCGGAGATGTGTCGAGAGAGGGGTTTTCGGATGAAAAGAGGGGAAAATGGCAAAAAACTGACCAAACCACCATGGAATGGGCCAAGATTTGGCACACTTGTGAACCTTGTGATGTGAAACCTTGGTTGCTAAGTATTATCCCATTTTGGAGTTGGCACCATGGTGGCCCCATGGTGTAGATGTGTCGAAATAGGGGTTTTCGGACGAAAAGAGGGGGTAATTGATGAAAAATGACCAAACCACCATGTAATGGGCCAAGATTTGGCACAATTGTGAACCTTGTGATGTGAAACCTTGGTTTCTAAGTTTTATCCCATTTTGGAGTTGGCACCATGGTGGCCCCATGGTGTAGATGTGTCGAAAGAGGGGTTTTCGGACGAAAAGAGGGGGAAATTGATGAAAAATGACCAAACCACCATGGATTGGGCCAAGATTTGGCACACTTGTGAACCTTGTGATGTGAAACTTTGGTTGCTAAATTTTATCCCATTTTGGAGTTGGCACCATGCTTGCCCCATGGTGTAGATGTGTCGAAAGAGGGGTTTTCGGACGAAAAGATGGGGAAATTGATGAAAAATGACCAAACCACCATGGATTGGGCCAAGATTTGGCACACTTGTGAACCTTGTGATGTGAAACCTTGGTTGCTAAATTTTATCCCATTTTGGAGTTGGCACCATGGTGGCCCCATGGTGTAGATGTGTCGAAAGAGGGGTTTTCGGACGAAAAGAGGGGGAAATTGATGAAAAATGACCAAACCACCATGGATTGGGCCAAGATTTGGCACACTTGTGAACCTTGTGATGTGAAACCTTGGTTGCTAAATTTTATCCCATTTTGGAGTTGGCACCATGCTTGCCCCATGGTGTAGATGTGTCGAAAGAGGGGTTTTCGGACGAAAAGATGGGGAAATTGATGAAAAATGACCAAACCACCATGGATTGGGCCAAGATTTGGCACACTTGTGACCCTTGTGATGTGAAACCTTGGTTGCAAAATTGTATCCCATTTTGGAGTTGGCACCAGGGTGGCCCCATGGTGTAGATGTGTCGAAAAAGGGGTTTTCGGACGAAAAGAGGGGGAAATTGATGAAAAATGACCAAACCACCATGGATTGGGCCAAGATTTGGCACACTTGTGAACCTTGTGATGTGAAACCTTGGTTGCTAAATTTTATCCCATTTTGGAGTTGGCACCATGGTGGCCCCATGGTGTAGATGTGTCGAAAAAGGGGTTTTCGGACGAAAAGAGGGGGAAATTGATGAAAAATGACCAAACCACCATGGATTGGGCCAAGATTTGGCACACTTGTGAACCTTGTGATGTGAAACCTTGGTTGCTAAATTTTATCCCATTTTGGAGTTGGCACCATGGTGGCCCCATGGTGTAGATGTGTCGAAAGAGGGGGTTTCGGACGAAAAGAGGGGGTAATTGATGAAAAATGACCAAACCACCATGGATTGGGCCAAGATTTGGCACACTTGTGAACCTTGTGATGTGAAACCTTGGTTGCTCAGTGTTTTACCATTTTGGAGTTGGCACCATGGTGGCCCCATGGTGTAGATGTGTCGAAAGAGGGGTTTTCGGACGAAAAGAGGGGGAAATTGATGAAAAATTACCAAACCACCATGGATTGGGCCAAGATTTGGCACACTTGTGAACCTTGTGTGGTGAAACCTTGGTTGCTAAGTTTTATCCCATTTTTGAGTTGGCACCATGGTGGCCCCATGGTGTAGATGTGTCGAAAGAGGGGTTTTCGGACGAAAAGAGGGGGTAATTGATGAAAAATTACCAAACCACCATGGATTGGGCCAAGATTTGGCACACTTGTGAACCTTGTGATGTGAAACCTTGGTTGCTAAATTTTATCCCATTTTGGAGTTGGCACCATGGTGGCCCCATGGTGTAGATGTGTCGAAAGAGGGGTTTTCGGACGAAAAGAGGGGGTAATTGATGAAAAATGACCAAACCACCATGGATTGGGCCAAGATTTGGCACACTTGTGAACCTTGTGATGTGAAACCTTGGTTGCTCAGTGTTTTACCATTTTGGAGTTGGCACCATGGTGGCCCCATGGTGTAGATGTGTCGAAAGAGGGGTTTTCGGACGAAAAGAGGGGGAAATTGATGAAAAATTACCAAACCACCATGGATTGGGCCAAGATTTGGCACACTTGTGAACCTTGTGTTGTGAAACCTTGGTTGCTAAGTTTTATCCCATTTTGGAGTTGGCACCATGGTGGCCCCATGGTGTAGATGTGTCGAAAGAGGGGTTTTCGGACGAAAAGAGGGGGTAATTGATGAAAAATTACCAAACCACCATGTATTGGGCCTAGATTTGGCACACTTGTGAACCTTGTGATGTGAAACCTTGGTTGCTCAGTGTTTTACCATTTTGGAGTTGGCACCATGGTGGCCCCATGGTGTAGATGTGTCGAAATAGGGGTTTTCGGAAGAAAAGAGGGGGTAATTGATGAAAAATGACCAAACCACCATGTATTGGGCCAAGATTTGGCACACTTGTGAACCTTGTGATGTGAAACCTTGGTTGCTCAGTGTTTTTCCATTTTGGAGTTGGCACCATGGTGGCCCCATGGTGTAGATGTGTTGAAATAGGGGTTTTCGAACAAAAAGAGGGGGAAATTGATGAAAAATTAACAAACCACCATGTATTGGGCCAAGATTTGGCACACTTGTGAAACTTTTGATGTGAAACCTTGGTTGCTAAGTTTTATCCCATTTTGGAGTTGGCACCATGGTGGCCCCATGGTGTAGATGTGTCGAAAGAGGGGTTTTCGGACGAAAAGAGGGGGTAATTGATGAAAAATGACCAAACCACCATGGAATGGCACACTTGTGAACCTTGTGACTTGTGAAACTTGTGATGTGAACTATTGTTTGCACAAAATTTAAGGGATGCAGCAAAAAATATTAATATTATTTTTCATAATTTGTATGAAACAATAAAATTGTAACTTTCTTCATAAATGATAGATCTTAGTTTACAGACATAGATGTAATGTGCATGAAGTAAAATTTGGAAATTATTATTTGTAAAAACCAGAATGCAATTTGAAACTTTGCATTGAAAATAATAATTACAAGTATGGGACGTAAATTGCATTATTATGTGTTGGGACAACTTAATGGGCTTTCGGCCCATTTAATGATTAATGAATGCGTTGACTGGTACATTACGTGCGAGTAGTGCGGGGTCATTGGGTAAAAATAGTGCAGGTCGTGGACTCGTTGACCTAGTTCTCAACCTCCATCTTTCCACGTCCGCCGCCCCCCACCTGAACCACCGTCCGCCGCCCCCGAGCTGAACCACCGTCTGGCACCCCGCACATCACCGACCCTCGGACGCACATCTCTGTCGCGGCCACCGTCGTCTGTGCATCGAGAACAAGATCTCTCCCGCGGCCACCGTGGGTCTCTGCTGCGGCCATCATCGTCTCTGCCGCGGCCATCCTCGTATCTAGGGCGGCCACCGTCTCTGCCTCGACAAACGCAGGTATGCCGCGGCCACCATCATCTGTGACGCGACCATACTCTCTCTCATGGTCGCCTCCTCCTCCCTCAACCCTAATTTCCTCACCACATGCGGTATAGATAGTCCTCATCACATGCAACAAAAATGAACGATCCCGTTAGTACAAAAATTGCTATCATGATACCGTCTTCAGTTCTGCCATTTTTAATTGGGAGAATTGGTTATTTACCCGGCACCGCCCACCTATACATCCTTGATCTATTCATTTTACATCTCCTAGTATTTCTGATTGGCGTGAAGCATGTATCTCCACGAAATCATGCATGTTTGTCTATACAACTGAGTCGTTAATTCATTTGTATTTACCCAGCCTCAGCTACTTACGACTTGATTCATATTGCTAGCTTGCACTTCATATATGTTAGCAGACGGAATACATAATTGTTATCACATGAAGTTCATACATGTTAGCAGACGAAGTACAGATGTGTTTTCACAGGAAGTTCATATCTGATATGACATGAAGTTCAAATCTGTTATCACGTGAAGTTCGAATCTGCTGTCACATGATGTTGAAATCTGTTATGATGTAATTAAACCCCAGGGTATAGTGTATTAGTTTCATGTGATGCAGTTGTACAATTTTATTTCCTACCTCGTATTAATTTCATGTTGTTCACAATTGGTCTGCAGGATGCAAGACCCGGATGGGGAGATTTTCTGTGACATAATTAGGTGGCAGAAAGTCGTAGCAGCAATGACCGACGAGCAACGAGACAAATTACGCACTTGTGCTGTTGGCCGATGCATGATCCAAATTCCATCTAGAAAGATACGGCCACTTTTGGTCAAATACATGCTGCAGGTTTATGATGCAGAAAAGGGTAGGTTCATCATTGAACCTAGGGTGGGTGAAATATCGGCAACAAATGAGGATGTGGAATGCTTGCTAGGATTAGAGGATGAAGGCTTGTCGTCTGCAGATATTTTGGAAGAGGAAGGAGAAGAATGGAAAACAAACATACCTGATAGATTTCTTAGTAAAAAAACTGGCAATTTAGTCATGAAAGATATGATTGATGAAATCATTACTTCAAAAGCCACAAATGACGACTTCCTTCGAAGAGCTGTCTTAATTCTTATAGGGACTGTCTTAGCTCCTACTTCGACGTATACGGTTTACAAGCCGTTCTATGCATTTGTGGAAACAATGTACAAGTTACACAACTTGAATTGGAACCAATTCACGCTTGCATATGTCATGGAGCAGATCACCACTTGCAGGAGAGGAATATATGTTAGGCAGTGGCCGAAAGGCAATGTCGCGATTTTAGAGGTACATGTCCTTTAATGTTTTTTTTTTGTATTTGTTGCAACATATACTAACTGTCCTTTATTTTTTTTTTTACATGTAGTACTTGTATTGGGAGAAAGTGCAACCTCTTGATGAGATAGCACTTTATGCTCGCATCTCTTCACGCCCACTTATGATCAACTGGACAGAAGCTACTGTAGCCTTGAGAGATAGCTATGATCAAGATAATGGCCGGGGCAAAGGTATCCTTAAGGTAAGCATACATATACCGGCCATTTCATTTATTATAGTTGTTTTGCATATAACTATGTACTGTCAAATATCATACTGACATATTAAATTTGTGAATTTTAGATTGAAGATAACATCACAGAGGAATATAGGCGACAGTATGGGAAGAAAACAGATGGAAACAAAAACATGGGTGCAGAAATTAAAAAACCGGGTACTGGAAGGAGCAATGGAAAGGGCAATGGAAGGAGCACTGGGAAGGCTAGTAGCTCGAGAAAACCCGGCCCGTCGTGGGAAATAAAGATGGAAACCACCATGAAGAGGATGATGCAGGATTTTAAGAGGGAGATAATGGAAGAACTACCAGAGAGATGCACGAAGGTGATTAGGCCGAAATAATTATGAACAACAAAGTTCACCATGTATTTAATTATTATTGACATCCTAAAATTTGTTTCCTTGTTGCAGGATGTTGTCAAATTATTAAACAAATCAGGTGTTAGGTACAAGCCATTCGCCGAAACACTTTCAGATCAGTACTGTTATGACGAAGGCTGCGGATCTTACCTCAACGGAGTACCTGAACGGAAAGAATTTGTTTACGACAAAAAAAAGTGACACCCGGAGTGTGTCATTACCTAAAGAAGATGTTGACAAGGTTAGTTTGACAACAAATAATGCAGATTAACATGCTTCCACTATTGTGAATATACAATCTACTGATTACAATATACAATGTCAGTAATATTTTAGATATTTCACCTGCGTCATGTGCTTGTATGTTTCCTTTCCGTAGGTGTCGAAAGAGGACAATAAAGAAGAGGATTACATAACACCTGCAAGGACCAAGTGTGACTTCTTAGGGGATGGCACGCCAGACAATCCATGGCAAGTTGCTGAAGATTTTAAGGAGGCCTCTTCATCGGAGGTGCCATCAAATATTTTTGAACCTGCCCTCAAAAATATGAACAAAGAAGACGAACACAAAGAGGGTGCCTCAGAAGGATCAAAAAGCGTCAACACTGCAACCGGGAAGAATGAAGATGTAAATGGAAAGACGAAGCGAAAGCTCCCTCTTAAACTGCAGTATCCTTATATCATTGAGAATCGAACGAAACGACAACCTCGAAAAAAGCAAACTTCCGCAATAGGTACGCAACGGAATTTTTGAAGTTAACTTTTTGATTACTAATCTGATACTAAAGACAATGCATTTTGTGTGTACAGCTAATCCGTCCAGCAATGATGTTGAAATTCCGCAAGACTCTACTGCCTTAACAGCGGAACACATTGCAGCAGCAGAGATTTTTGTTCAACTATGTTGCAAGACTGAGGTAAATGGGAAAAAAATTATCTACAAAAATGATATTGGCGTCACGTTGACATCACAACGGCTTAAAGTTGTTTTAGACCATAAATGGTGTACAGATGATGTAAGTATATTGCTGACGATTCAACTGTGCACATTCTTTTAATGTTTGAATTATGCACATGTATGTTTGTGTGTTAACTACAGCAAACCTTTGTTTTTCAGGTTATCGATGATTACATTGGAGATTTGTCTCTTCGTGTTGGGGATGATCGGTACTTATGTGCAGCGTGGAGGTCATCATTCCTGCTAGACGCACATCGCAAAGGCCACAAAACAAAAAAAAATAATAAGAACGATGATCACCTAGCTGTAAGAACTGGAACCATTCAACGAGTTATCGACGAATATTTTAGGCGGGAGAAGGTAAAGTATTCCATCAATATGACGAAATTTAGTAGTAATACTAATTTACATTTCAATGACAATTTTTCCTGTGACACAGGCATATTTTCCAGTTAACATATCGAACAATCACTGGACTACCGTGATCATGCACACACCCAAGCAAGAATTCCAAGTTCTTGACTCATTATTTCCATTAAGTGTGACAATAGACACTGTCAGGGCTCTGGTACTGTTTCTTCTACTACATATTATCTTCAAATTGCATGCGTATAGAAACATCTAATTATCTATATTTGTATAGAGACAACAAATTTCTGCTGATATCCAAGAGTACAACAAATCTACATCTGGATTTTTCCCTGATGTGATAACTTGGAATATAAAATCATACGATATGCCGCAGCAAAAAGATGGGTCAGTACATGCAAACTACAACTAAATACATATTACACTACTATTGCATGTACTAACTCAATGAACCGAATTAATTGTGCAACAATTCATGTGGCTTATTTGTTCTTCAATGCATGGAACATTGGGATGGAGATAAATGGAATAAAGAAATATCACATGTACTGTTCTACATGGTGATCAAACACCTTTGTTCCGTGGTACATAAAATGAATAACCGATGCCTATTGTTTGCAGGAGATGATAAACGGATCAAGGAACCTCATTAACGCACAGATAGTTCTAGCAACTTGAAATCTGTTAGAGACGGTGAAAACGAAGGTTGTCCGGATCTCCAAGAGATTTACTAAGTAGATAAAGCAGCAGTGATCATAGGTTGGGTTTTAGTCCCGTAGAAGGTTTCCCAGCTTGTGTCAATCTCACCTTCTGTGAATCTATATGTATGACATTTAAGTACGGTTGGCAAGTACTGTGATTGTGTGATTTTAAGTATTCATCTATATATTAAGCTACTAGTGTGATTGAGCTACTAGTGTGACAGTAAGCAAAGATACTTAGTATGACAAATATGCATCAACCATAGTAGCATCGAATTTCTCAAATAACATCACACACTCCACTTTACTAAACATCACACACTCCACTTTACTAAACATAACTTTAAAAACCATGTCACCATTCCAACTCCACCGTCGTATAACATATCTTTAAATAACATAACTTTAAAACCATGGTCTGCCAACAATTTGTATGCATCAAAATTCTGAAATATCATCAGCATCAATTAATGTAGTAATAGCATCATCAAAATATCAGTATCATCAAATTTTTTCAAATATAACACATAATGAGCAATGACTACAGCTTCATATAGCACAAAATAAGTCATTCATCATCCTGACCTACAAACGTATGCGCAACATGCCTGCAATTCACAAAACAGATGATAAAGTAAATAACTAAAGTTTAAAAGGATGCATAAATAATTGATCGCCAGCAAAAATTTATACTCACCTAGGATTCATGTCACATTTCAAGCTACGTTTGGTGTGTCCAGCCTTTTTGCATCTGCTACATCGAATCCCCCTACCCCGCTCGTCATACGATAATGGCCTTCCATTCATTGTCACGGGTCCTTCTCCATCATCTCTACGCTTTCGTTTCTTAGGTGCACCTCGAGCAGCAACTTGAGCAGGGTCACCCAATTCATTAACATTAGTATTCAGCGAGTTTGTGGGACGGTTGGGTACATTATCATACTCCATCTTGTTTGAAATAATGTCAGCATAAAATGCCTTGGTCCGCTCGAATAACAGTGGATCTTTGTATGCAACTTGCAATGCTTCAGCTTGTAACACATTCAACTCCGTAAATCTTTGTCGCTCCTCCGCTACGGGAAAACCCCAATCATATAGATCGCTCGTGCGCCTCGCTGGCAAGCCACCCCTAGCTTGTTTAGAGAATCGCAGAAGAACTAAACAACCCGGTATTTCATCCAAATCCAGCACATCAAGTACATGGAGAATATGCTTGCAAGGAAGTCCCCTCCGGATCATCCTTCGACAGTTGCACTCTACTAATTTATCCGAGTTCGCCGGTTTATAATCAACATAAAACTTTGCATGCTTTCTCTTTTTCCAAGCAACAACAAACTGCATCTCACCTTCTGTTCCCTTATACTGATCTATAACCTCAATGCCTTCTATTTTATATATCTCTTGCTGCAATATATAAAAGTTTGCCGGAGTGAATACCTTTGCAGCAGCTCTCTCAATTCTCCTCAAATTGGTTACTGGTACAGGTGATGTCTGTGAACTGATGCAGTCATCTTTTGCCTCCATCTCTCGAATGCGCACTATAGCATTCTCGTAGTGCAAAATCAAATCCACTAGTGTCATACCGTAGTCTAGGTGTAGGTGAAGACATTAGTTAAGACTTTCACTTCGCTGATTGCTTTTCATACCAAGCCAGAACCCCTCAGATAGGTACGCCGCTGCCCATAATCTCCTCTTCTTGTACATTCTTTTCAGCCAAGTTTGTGTTTTCTCCGTCTGCCATTTCTGGATAAAAGCGTGCCATCTTTCCTCGAATATATCCGGTGTAGTCGTGTAATACAAGAGAGCCCGAAACTCACTCAACGACTTGAAACTTAGGTGCCGAGCCATGTTCTTTTCAATGTGCCATGAACAAATACGGTGCGACTGCTCCGGAAACACACTTCGGATAGCTCTAATCATCGCACTATCGGCATCGGTGATTATTGACTTGGGTTTCTGCTGCAACATAGCTTTCAAAAAAGTCTTCAGTACCCATACATACATGCGTTCCTTCTCATCTGATAAGATGGCACACGCAAAAACTGTCGTCCTCCGGTGATTGTTAATTCCAACAAACGGAACAAATGGCATCTTATATGTACTATCGAACACAAGTACGTCTCCATAATCATTGTAATCCTGCCGGGACTGAGCATCACACCAGAACAAGCTTTTCAAACGACCTTTACTATCAACGTCGTACTCAAAAAAAAATCAGCAAACTTCTTCCTCCGGTTCTCCATCATGGCAATGGCTGAGCTAGCATCACCACCTGCAAGTAACTTTCTCTTCTCCCTGCAGCACATGTTGTACAAGTCCTTCCTCGTAAACCCAACAGTGGTGTACCGACCATACTTGCTGAGGAAGGTATCCATGATCACATGCTTCCTAACCCCAGCTGCTGCCAATGCTAATATCTCCGCTTTCTGGAAATCTTTTATCCTCCTATGTGACCATAAAAATGGGCTCTCGCTCGGTTCTGCACACTTATGACTGTGCTTGTAAACAAATTTTGCAACTCGCCAAAGCCCCGAACCTCTATCAAGCTTCACATCCAACTCCGCTTTACAATTGCAACGTGACAAAGGTCTCAACCTACGAGTGCGGTTGTCCATAGTCAGAAACTTGCTGTTACGTTTTCCTTCCCGTGAACACACAAACCGCCTTCTGCGAACTACTCCCTCCGTTCCTTTATATAGTGCCTATAGATTTTCGTCATTTGTTTCAGAATATAAGGTTTTAGCTTAGCTTTTTTTCCATTACCCCTCCCCGTTCAGCTCCCAAATCGTTCAGCTGCCAAAAATTGTTATGGTAAGTTATAAAGATATGGATTTACCAAATTTTACGTTGATCTCAAATCGTTCAGCAAGGGGTCTTGTGTAAAAAATTCTTTTGCGCTAATTTCCGTGCTAAAAAAACAATAGGCACTATAGAATGAAACAGAGGGAGTATTTTGTTAGCACCCTTAGTCTCTTTGAACTTGAACTTTCTTACACTGAATCCCTCTTGTCGAGCATATCCATTATAAAAAGTATAAGCAGCTGCCTCAGACACAAATGTCTTCTCCATTACCTCCCAGTAAAACTTTCTCTTATCTTCTGTATCACTCTCATCTTCATCCTCTGATCCATTCTTTTTCTTACCAACTGATTTCACCTGCATGCACAATTTGATAACATTGAAAACATTTTTATTTTAACTCCATGGCCGCGAGTCATACAACGAATAAATTCAAAAATCTTACATGTCTTCTTCTTACAGGTTCTTCTATAGTCTCCAAGTCTGAATCACCGTAATAGTCGTAAGAAGAATTATCGCCAACTAAGACCTGACCAAGCAAGAAAGATTAACGGTCATGTCACGACTATATAAAATGCATTGTTCAGTTATTAAATATAAATTAAACATACATATGGCCTAATAAAATTAAAATGCATACCTCATCAACAAAACCAGAGTCCAATCTCTCGTCATCAGTTGCCTCCTCCACAACATCACTCTGAATCTAATGCATTTTAAACCATGTCAACATCAATTCACATTATCAGACATTTAATATTTTTATGCAATCACACATTTATTACTACAAACTCACATTATTAGTGTCAACATCTTCTTCTTGCTCTACATTATCATCTTCTAGATCAACACCATCTGCATCCATCTATTAGAAAAAATAAGCACAATCAGTATTTAACTAATTACATGCAAGTACTAAATAAAACTAGTAGTTCCGTTTCACTCACACTTTCATCGACATCATCGTCTCCAGAAGTTTGTTCATCTTCAGGAGGTGCATTATCGTTGGCAGACGAAATATTGAATTCCTCTTCATCTGTATTTCTGCTGTCGTACTCCATTGAACTTCCACTCAAATCTGAAACGTCCATCGCCTGTTCAAAGTACCAACCAAAAAAAGTACATCTCAAAAAAGGAGCTCCAAACCCAAACCCTAACATCAACCAAATCATGAACATGTAATTACTTTTTACAATCAATTACCTACCACGAACCAACAATGATCCGCCAAACCCTAACGCCGCCTGTAGCAGCAGGATCAACCCGCGTGCGATCCTTGCCCAGCCTCCTCGTTGCCGGATCCGCCTCCCGCCTCCACGTCCGACCTTGCCCAGCCTCCTCGATCGTCGCCGGATCCGCCTCCCGCCTCCACGTCCGACCTTGCCGAGCCTCCTCGTCGCCGTGCGCTACGCCTTGCAGTCCCAACGGCGTCGTCCCTGCCGTCTCCCTCCCGATAGAACCTTCCAAACCCTCGTCGCCGGATCCGCCTCCTGCCTCCACGTCCGACCTTGCCGAGCCTCCTCGTCGCCGTGCGCTACGCCTTGCAGTCCCAACGGCGTCGTCCCTGCCGTCTCCCTCCCGATAGAACCTTCCAAACCCTAAGGAGAACCAGCAATGGCGCACACGCAAGGATTCAAATATTTACCCCGTAACCACCGCCTCTCGCCGGCAGCAACTCCACCTGATCGACGTAATTTTCGGGTCCAACTCCGATTCTAATGCCATGGGGCCGGCGGAAACCGTCATCACCAAAGATACGTACAATATCTACGTGGCATCCGATCATCTATGTGGAAAATGACGTGGAGTATAATTATACGCGACTAATACGGTCCCACTGTCTCGAACGGGTATCCCACCTGAACGTCCTTCACCAGGGGGGGACACCGGAGCACACCCCACGATCTAATTGTTCAGTACATCGCTATTTTGTGCACGTATGATGGGGCCAACAATTACATCGATCGTTTTCAGAGTACAAAACCAATTGTCGACAACAGCAACAAGAAACAGATGGCGCAGCAATGCGTACCATCTTGTAATACAAATGGACTCTGAACTCACAGTGTTTTCAGAGTTTAAACAAAATGTAGACAACAACAAGAAACAATGGAGCAACAATGCGCATCATATTCTTCTACTAATACAAATGGACTCTAAACTCGAGAGTCAACATAGTCTAGTGACTCTAGTCTAGTACCCAGAAGTCCTCCTCCTAGAGCTCCATGTTGATCAGCTAGGCATGCTTGGCGTAGAAGCGGGTGGGCATCCACACCCTGCAGCGCCACCGCATGTACCTGAGGGCCAACCTCTTGCCGTCGGTTCGACTCTTTGGCACCGTGATGCCGTCGTCGCTTCCGACGGGCGGCTTCTGGTCGTGTTCCTTCATCCACCGCCATCCGGGCGCGTTCTGGTGCAGAGCGCAGGGACGGGGGAGCTCGTTGCAGTGGCACCAGAGGGCGGATTCCCAGGGCTCGGGCGCGCTGTGGCTCCGCTTCAGGAGGCAGGTCGCCATCATCTTGTTCGTCCTCCTTGCCGACGGCAGCTTGGGCCGCTTGGACGGCCGTGGGCTTGGCTCGTCGATGGCGTCCTCCTCTTTGGACGGCTGCGGCGGCGGCGGATTCTTCCTCTTCTTGCTGTCGGCCGGGTACGGCGGGATTGGCGGGTACACCTTCAAGTCGTCGTCCTCGGGCAGCAGCGGGGGCGCATGGATCTTGGCGTCGTCAGTGAGTATGGTCGCCTGGATTTCGTCACGGGAGAGCAGCGGCATCAGCGGGCCGAACTCGGCGAGCATCAACGCCCTGTACTCGTCGTCGGCGAAGACCGGATATTCGGCCTCAGACTCGGCCAGCGGCGGCAACGCGGCACCCGACGATAACAGCAGACGGGAGCGGCCGGACATGTACGCCGGGAAAGCTGGGCGGAGGAGGCAGCACGTCGGAAACACGCATGGCCATCATCATGGTGGCTCTAGGCTAGGGTTTGATCGGCCGGCGGCGCGTAGGTGTTTGGGCAGTGGGCGAGGAGAGGAGATCGGCCTCCGGAGCAGAAATCTTGAAGCGCTTTATCGAGCCCAGGTGGAAACCGAGTTGAAGCGGGAGTGGGACTCGATTGCTATGTCGGTTGCCGAGTTCGACTCTGTTTCCTTTCCATGTAGGCTGTACCCTGTAGGCAGCTGGATGTGACGCTATCCGGAGTTCCGGACTCAAATTTCAGATGTGATGGGATGGATATCTAGTTATCTACACGATGGGCATTCCAAATAGGCCAGTGGGGGACTCCGGCCGTACGAGAAAAATGAGGCCACTGGGGAGCTTCGGCCCACGGCCCAGAAAGATTTTTTTGTTTTGAGAATTACTCTAAACCAGTTGCAAAACAATGCAAAAACCAGAACGTTGTGGGTCTAACATGCGACATGCCGACTGGAGATCGTTGCACTCGGGGAACTCCACCGAAGCGATAACATTGGTGTTATGAGAAGAATAGGCCTACCGTAAGCATTTCAAGTCAAGGTTTGAAGAAGGAATACTAATCACATTTGGAATAGCCCTAATATAATTCCTAAGTCATTAGAAGCAATTAGGCACATGAAATAATGCAATGAGGTCATTTTATCAAGGAAGAAACCAAGTGATAAGCTCTACTTTATAAAAAAATATATTTGCAAAGGACTACAAAATAAATCCTTATCTACCACCAAGTAAGTATACACGTTTATAGATAAATTCTTTAAAAAATCAAAAGAATAAGCATTGGAATCATCCCTATCACAATGCATATTTGGAATTTAGCCACATAAGTGCACAAGTCACAAACCCAACTCTTAATACAAACCAGGACTTAATACATTACATTTTGTAAAGAAGTCACCAATTTCAAAGAATTCAAATAGAATTAAATTCTAAGTGAAAAATAATGCTAAGTACATATCTGTTTGGAATATTGAATATTAACCAAAATAACACCATCACAAATACATCTGAAATATCCTAGTCAAGTGAATGACTTAGAGATCCCCTTTGTTATGTTTTTATAGAAGCTACAAATTTAAATTCTGCAAATCAAATGAAGATTCAAATTAAAGTTCAAACAATAAATAGATAATAGAAAGATAAAATAAAAAATTAAAAGAAGAGAGGGCTTACTAACATGCCATCGTAGCCCAAGACGTAGCAAATCACATCACCGCTCCGGCCCGGCCCAAGTAACATTTCGCGTGAAACGAATGCGTAGTCGGCCATCGTCTTGTTCCTCTTGTCGATGGTCGACAACGCGATGAGACACCTCGCTCGCCGCTGCTCAAGGTCGCGACAGACACACGCAGGCACAACACATCATCCGCGAGTTGTCCACAACCTTTGCTAGTAGGCTCTCCAGATTGACGCCCAAGAACACATTGTTGTCGTTGTATCCTAGCCACTGCCGCCGGTGAAATGACGAGCTCAACCTCGCCGTGTCCTATAATGCTATGAGAAAAGTCATCGTAGAACCCTAATGCCACATCACCCTTTCATTCTTCCTCTCTCCCTCTCTACCTCCCACACTTCTCTGGAAGCCGCCACCGGCGTCGAGCAAGAAAACGACGATTCTGACCACCCCCTGGTTCGTGATGTGGTCAAAGTGATGCGCTTGGGCAAGATGAATTGAGTTGGAGCTCCCTCACCCAATCGAATTTCATTGATCCCTGTCACTGGTGGTCACCGGGATCCGCGACCGTGTGCTCACCTCCGACCATACCCAACCTCACCGAGCATCTCCTTGTCATCAGTGTGAGTCCTCTGAAGCTAATTCTTTCGCTTGATAGACACATGTAGCTCGTAATAGCTAGATGGTTGGAGTTGCCCTGCCGTATACCATCATGGGCTGTGGACCAAGTGGACTTGGGCTTGTGCCTGCATGGGAGACTACTGCCTCCATTTCATAGAATAAGGCCTATATTTCTTTTTTGGAAAAGTCAAGCCAAGTAAAGTTTGATCAACTTATAGAAAAAACTATCAAAACCATGATAATATGTAGATATCGTATAAAAATATATTTCATGATGAATCTAATGGTGTTGAGTTTGGATTGCACATATTAACAATTTTTTTCCTAAAAACTTGGTCAAATTTTACATAGTTTGACTTTTTGAAAAAATAAGCCTTATTTTTTTGAAATGGATGTAGTATAAAGAAAGCAGAGACGACATAATCAAGACATCCAATCGAACATAACGTCTTCCCGTCTTGTTCTCCTGTTCCTCTGGACCTTCTCCTTCCTCATGGTCTAGTTGCTCTCCACAAGCAATTCGTATCCACCTCATGTCCCGTGATCACCAGCGGAAATAGGGATCGTTACACACTTACACTAAAATTCTGCCTTGATGCGCCTGCATAGCTCCGTTGGCCAACGGCGGAGACATGAAAAAAGTTTGGGGGGGGGGGGGGGGCGCGACCAAAGATGGCAAAAAGAGGCAAAAGAATGGTAAGAAGTGTTAGCGAATTTTTTCATTGATTATACCATCAATCACTGGATAACTGATGATAAAAAAGGATGCACAATTGCATATATTATTGAAAGTAACAATCTAGATAACACGAGATAGAGAAATTAACACTTCTCAATTAAAGTCCACTCGACGAGGTGCTTCCTCGAACTCATCTATAATTGCATCCGTCGATATTCCAACATCAATTTCCTTTTCAATGTATGTTACCAAGCAATCTCTTAGGAATCCATCTTCCATTTTATTCCGACTAGGAAAATGCCCGCGCGTTGCAGCGGAACTTTTCATCCATCTCCAACATGTCTCGTGGTTTGATTATAAAACATGCCCATGCCTAACAATAGAGGATAAACAACTGCTCTACAGAGACAAAAAAAAGTATCTCGACGGAAGTTGGGTCGCAAAACTATCTCAATTGGATCATCCGCTCTAACACAGGAACGCTGAGGCTAAACTTGTATCTTTGTTTTTCTGACTGAAAAACAACAAAAGCACTTGAAGCAAATAATGCCTAATATGCATCTGGCCCTGTAGGAATACAAACGTATACATATGCTTTCTTTAAAAGATATTGTAGAAGAAGCAAGCTTCAGTCTAACTTGTCTAGTTGTCTTCACGGCAGGCAGCACGAGGGTTCGATGGAGCAGGATGATACGTTGGAAGTCACCGCCTGGCCTGAAGAAACATCGGTGCTGCTTCTTTGAGCACACAAATCAGCAACACCGGCCGGGATGCTAGGAACCGCCGACCTGGTGATGTTGACCGAGCAAATGGGCACGCTTAGAAACTACTCTCCTTCTCCGTCAAAAGCTAGGAGCTCCTACGACTACGAGTCGACTCCGTTGTTTCAGAGGACACAACAAAATATACTGCTAGCTACTGTCAGAAGCTTTTGGTGAACACACACCGGTCAAGAGATAGCTTTAAACCATTGTCGACTCGATAAAACATGTTGGCAGATTTATTTATGGATTAATCATCTTCAGCTGTTTGTAGCAACAAAAAAAAACACACAACGCCTCCCGTGGAGTCTCAACCTAGTGGAATGGCACACTGCCACGATCTATGACATGTTGACGGCAAGCGCCCGGCGCATCACAGTGATGGCGGCGGACGCCGAGGCTCACCGGCAGGTAGCGACGATGGGGCGCTGATTTCTTCTCCCTCTGTTGTGGCCCATCACCATGGCCGCACCGCCGGGCACTGAATCGGTGTTAGTGCGTCCATATTGTTGACTTCAAAATCAATTCGCCCGAGGAGAAGAGGAGGCGCAGGCCGAGCACGGACACCGCGGGTGAGGTTGCGAGGAACGTCTTCCGCATGAGAGCCGATACGCGTGCTCCTTCGGCTTTGCGCCCAGGGCCCTCACCGGTGACGTCGTCTGCAGTACCGCCACCGAAGACGAGCTCAAAACATCACCTAGAGGATAGAGAATCCGGACCAAGAAAGCCATCGACACCATCATGGAATCGTGCCGCTACGGATTTGTTGTCCTCCGGCACTTTCCGGCACTTGGGCGACTGCGAGGTCTCGAGCGACAATTGGCGGGAGGCAGCTATTGTCGCCGTGCTGCCGATGTCATCACGCCGAGAGTTTCCGTCGTGGCCAGGCCGTCCACCATTGTCATCGCGTGCTCCTAGAGTTTCCGCCGATCTTGTACCGTGCCGAGAGTTTCCGCTGACCTCGCATCAAGATTTTGATGATTACACACAATCCCATATATATAGCCACGATGCAGGCCAAACCCTTGGCTAGCTCCTTCCCTATTCATTTCGAAAAAAAAGCTCCTTCCCTATTTATTTTGGCAAGAACGGGAGGAGTTTGTGCTTGACACGTACGGTTTCCAAGTTTCAAGATGCGTGAGTGCGTGTCATATGGCCACAGCGATCGCGGACGATCGGGACGGAGAGAGATAGCCTTTGGGAAAAATTAGAACTGATTCAGACACCTAGTGCGATCGGCGAGCGATCGGAACCAAGACAAACACATGTGTTACGGACGCATAGCAAGACGTATTAATCGAGAACAACCAACCGAACGGACGGATAGACGTTTTCTAGCGATCAGAAAAATACGAACCAAGCGGAAAAAAAATGGTTTTTTTACGGACAAAAATTTATTCTGGTTTTCTTGACCTACCAACACCACCAATCCGTAATTTATTAGTAGAGACTAGTAAATATACCCGTGCGTTGCAACGGGAATAAAATGTATATTATTGTTACTCCAGGAGTCAGTCTGTGACTACTCATGTTAAGATATCTTGACCGCTTTATCCAAGGTGAATTTGTTTCCGTCAGTGACCAGGCCACAATCTTTAGATACAAAGTGCACAAATGAGATATGTCTCTACTGCTCCTGAAATTTCTCTTGTTCTTAACTTATCTCGTTACTTTGTTAGGGTCATTGTACCGCTTCCTCACAATGGCAAACCACTTCACCTGATACATGCTTATTTTGGTGACATAAGAATTGAGCATCTCGTGGTACTTGCCTACATCGACGTCCTTCCGGGGACGAGATATTTCACAAGATTGTGGTCTTTTGCGCTTGCTGTATCTCTCGTCGATGTCCGTCAAACGGGACATTGTAGAAGATCTACTCATGGTTGAGTATCTGCTCCACTCCTCCTCCACCTTCTTCGCAGTCTATTTGTCTGGCCAACTTCCAGTCCATCGATATCGGTTTCTTGTTGTTGGCCTCAGACCCTCAGTCGCGTTTCCGGATGTATTGTTTGAGTTGGGCCTTCTTGATCTAGTCCCACTCCATCGACCATGGTTCATATATACCTAAGAGCCAAAAAGAATTTCCGGTGAAGGAACTTTTACATCGTTAAAATAACATGTAAAATACCTCATTTAAGATGGATGCTAATGTAAGGGCACAAATAACCACTATTAAGAATTGTCAGTTGGACACATGAACACAAACTTCTCTACGATCAATAATGTTATGAACCTTTCGCATAATTAATTTAAATATTATGATAAATAAGCTGTTATATACCTCATTTTATTTAAAGTACCCAGAAATATAAGGCTCGGGACATAATTTACGTGCTATTTTTTTCCCGGCGGCACCTGGTTACTTCTATGTTTTTTTGAACGAAACATGGCTTAGAAGTATGTCAACTGCAACCGTGTGCATATCTGCACGGAGCCACGCTCGGCACCCCAGCCTCGAGTCGTAGAGACGCCGGATCGTTTCCCTACATTAGCTTTCGTGCGTGCCCTGCTGCCTTCTCACGCGTGCGCTCCCCCGCTGCTAAGCTGCATGCTATCACTGGTGGAAAAACAGGCTTCGGGTGAGCCCCATAAGTCGCGATGCTGCAGGATCCGCGACAAATGGTACCTTTAGTCGCGGTTCGGGAGGAGAACCGCGACCAAAGGCCTGGGCCCAGGGCGCTCGGTGGCCAGCCGGTGCACGTGGGGGGTCTTTAGTCGCGGTTGGCCAGGCCAACCGCGACTAAAGGTGCCCGAAGGCCTTTAGTCGCGGTTGGCCAGGCCAACCGGGACTAAAGCCCCTCCCCTATATATACCCATCCAGCAGCCAACACTTAGCCATTTGGTGCCATTCTCTTCACAAGCTCACAAGTGGGTGTTAGGTTTGCTTTTGGTTCCTCTTATGCACATAAGGTGTTTGATGAAATGCCCCAAGAGCATGAAACAAACATGATATGAAGTGTTGGAGCCACACTTGAGCTTTCTCATTTATTTTTTCCTCCTCGATCGCGGTTAGCAACTTGAACCTTTGATGTGTCGTTGATAAAATGTGCATGTGTGTGTAGTTCATTGTTAGGTATCATAGTGCAAGCCCCGCTCATAGTGCAAGCCGCCGATCCGGATGCCCCCGATATCATAGCAGCTGCGGCAGCACATGGATTGACTGTAACGAGTGCCAGAGAACAAGCGGCCGAGTTAGGTATCACTCTTCGTGCACTGCTAGGCCTTGATGAGGCGCCAATGAAGGACGTAGTATTTACATATGTGAAGAATGGCCCTCTCGTCGAGCCTGCGCAGGAAGGGGATCTACCTCGACAAATGCTAGGTCTGCTAAATTGGTACAAGGGTTACATAAAACATAAAAACGCCAAAGACTATATCTATGCGGAAGTTAGATATGAGCATCACTTCAAACATTACTGGGTACAAATTCCTCTGAGTGAATTGTTCCAGCTGTTCAATCTGCGCGACCTCGACAAATCTATCATCAGTTGCTACGTTCTGTAAGTGATTTATTAATTTCTACCCCATCTCGTTCATTGCCTGCACTGTCCTAACTATCTTGTTGTGTACGCTATTATGCAGAATGAAGAAGCGGGAAATGCGAATAAGGAACATCCATGATGTTGGGTTCATTGACCCACACATCGTTAATTCACATGTGTTAGAACACCACCCCGCCGACGTGGAGGATGACCTGTGGCGGTTTATTAGAAAACAGCAACAGAAAAGTGATATTCTATTTCCTTACCATTTTGGGTGAGTGTTTCTGTCTTGAGCACATTCTCTTTTGTTTACTCCATGCATGGTATGTGGCTAATCGATGAGTTATGCATGACTGTGCATGTATCGTGTCCGCAGGTTCCACTGGATTCTTATGGTAATTAAAGTTCAGACCTCCTCAGTTCTCGTCCACGACTCTCTGAATATGGATCCGGCGCTTTGGGGCGACATGAGAAAAATGATGCAAAAGTAATTATTTTCATTCATTTGCGCTCTATATCGATCGGCCTATTTCGTTCATCATTTCCTAATATCAAGTAACTAATTAATAACTCTCTTGTTTATTTAATTTTCTTTGCCTCGTAGGGTTTGGAGACGGTTCGTAGATACCAAGGTCGGTGAATTCAAAAAGAGCTACATTTTAAAATGGCAGTGCGGACGACTGGGATACTCAGCCACCGGGGACCAACCTATGTGGATACTATGTTTGTGAGAGGATCCGGAGATACTGCAATGAGCGGGACCAGACGTGTGAGAACAACATCCTGAGGAATAACCTCCGGAAGACGCTTAGTCCAGAAGCTCGCTTCCGACCACTTCAAGAGGAACTAGCTGGATGGTTGGCGAGGGAAGTCATCGATCCTAAAGGAGAACACTATTACGATGACGTAGAACTTTATATGCACCAGAATTTGTAACTAACTTGTTCAAAATTGTATATGGTCATCCGATATTGAATATATATTGTATATGGTCATCCGATATTGAATATATATTGTATATTCCTCTTGAATTCTTTTGGTTCTAATTTCAAATTTGTTTGAAATTGTACATTCATATGCATGTATGTATACAGTACCGTAGAATATGTGAAACTCCTTCAAAATTAAAACCCAAAAGAAATAAAATAATACAAATTAAAAAGAAACCAGATTTAGGGGGAGGGGGGCTAAAACCCTAAACCCTGCGGAGGCCTTTAGTCGCGGTTGGCCTAAATATGTGAAACTCCTTCAGAATTAAAACCCAAAAGAAATAAAATAATACAAATTAAAAAGAAACCAGATTTAGGGGGAGGGGGGCTAAAACCCTAAACCCTGCGGAGGCCTTTAGTCGCGGCTGGCCAGAAGAACCGCGACTAAAGGTCCTCCGCCCTGGCGCTCGCCTGCGGCCCACGTGGACGGGCCTTTAGTCGCGGTTCGTAAGGAACCGCGACTAAAGGGGGGGGCCTTTAGTCGCGCAGCTTTGGTCGCGGTTGCGCCACCGCGACTAATGGCAGTTGCCAACCGCGACCAAAGCCCTTTTTTCCACCAGTGTATGCTGCTAGTTGGTGCTAGCCTGCTGCTAGTTGATGCTGCTACGCGGTGGTGCTTTATCACGTGCAACAACTGCTTGATTCGTGATGTCGCTTTTCTACACTCACAAAATCTGAATTACCAGCTACTTCACATGCTCAGCCATAGTAATGTACTTATGTCCACTGCTTGTGAGTTCCTCTCCTCCTGGTCCTAATCGCCATATCCGATTGTGCCGGACGAAGAAGACAATGTCCCGTCTAGCTTTCTCCATGGTTTTCACAGGTGACACAATTCTGTCGTTTCTTTATCCAGTGACATTACCGGCTCCTTCACCTTGCCAGGTGCAAGCAGAAGGTCCTTGTGGCCAGAGATCTCCTCGTCGCTGGTGCTGGAGCGCCGGGCGGACTGACTTTACAGGCTAGGCGTCTCCGTCTTGGAAGTAGTCAAGCAGCTGATGGCGGCGATCTTCCTGTTCAACGCCGTGGTGGCGGGGTGCTGGCTAGGAGCCTGGGAGTAGCTTTGCGGTGTGGTTGGTTCAACTTCATCGGTGCACGGAGGACCCATCTCCGTCGGCCCTGGACGTTTGTGGCGGCGGAGGTGTGCTGCAACATCGTCGCGAACTCGCGATCAATTCGACAGCGTAGGCAGTGACACAGGCCCACAGCGCCACCACTTCGTGCGTATCTCAGATCGTTCGCCGTCGTCGAGTCACGCGTGTCCCATAGCTTGAACACTCTATTTCGATGGCAAGATTGGATCGACTTTTGCAGGGAATAGCCGCATAGAAAGTAGGAGGATGCCGACTCAGGTAAGTTTGGATCATCTCCCGATAGACGTACGAAGAGACAAATCGACTTAGGATGGTAATTTCTAAGCATTATGAAGCTTTTCTGGTCCTTGCCCGTGTGTGCTCGGGATGCTTGTTTTATTGGTGTCTCTTCCGGTTTTGGGAGCTGGACACCAACGTTGGCAGCCGGTTTTCTTTCTTAGATGGTTTGTTCTTAAACAGGACGGTAGATGAAAAGTGCACGAGCCAGACAAACAAAAATCAGGACGGACGAAGATGCAAAGAGCAACGGACGAAGACGCACTTTGACGGACCAAACCACGGAAATCTTATTTTCTTTATTATTAGGTATAGATTATTCAATAGGTTATGGCGCCTCATTGGATAGCAACTTAACGTGTCTGTATGTTAGGCAGATTGAGAGAGGCTTGAATAAAGTCTTGAGCCGTCCTTCACTCCATGAGTCTAACACTGAACTATGAGTTCATGGTTTATCGTTGACCAGGCTTAAGTGAGACTTGAGTCGTACCTATGTGAATCAGACTAGCTTCTAAGAGTCGACCTTAAAGCCCCCGAACATAGGTAGTGTCCTCACCTTAGACCCATTCAAGCGAGAGGGTGTGATTTACATGTATATTCAGAATTATAAAAAAAGAGATTTCTATTTTCGTGCTCTCGGGTCCTTAGTTGTGCTCAGTTTTCCCCAGCTCCTTAGTTTTTTCTCAGTTTTCCCCAAGTCCTTGTTTGAAACGCGCAGAAGCAGCTCAGACGGCAGGATTCCCGTTTAGTTGACCGTTCCGTGCTGACGTGTGGAGCCGCGTCGTGTGGGGCCGCGTCGGAGCTGGTAGAAAGGGACCGCGTGGGACATGACGAGATAGCGTTTGGTTGCACGTGAGCAGGAGCTGAGTTTTGTCTCTCTCGGCCTAAATTGGCATCTTCCCTTTTTAAGAGTACCTCTTCCTTCTCCTTCTCTCTGCCTTTTTTCACCTAATTAGTATCAAATCTAGAGAAGCTTGCATTTCTGTCTTTCTTCAATTATTATTTGTGCCTTTTGGCCCTCGTTGTTTGCCCAATATGGCAGCAAATCTAGTAGGGAGCCCAATCTACTACTCCATCTGGTCTATATATATGTAGTTAAATCTAGAAGCAAATCTACAGGGAATGTACGATAAATTCACACGGTCATATAGTATAATAAGGATAGATAATAGGGATCCCTCCCTAGATAATAAGCTGCATACAGCAGCCAAACATAGTAACAGGTTCGAGGTTCTTCACAGCACAATCATACTAACAACATAACAACAAGGGATCCCTAGCTAACAACAAAGGGATCCCAACAAACAAAATGGAGGAGGCAGCAGCAGCACATGTTCAGGACTCCGCCTACCCCATCTGGCTCTGCCTCCACTTGTTGCTCCGCTTGGGCACATTGGGCTTGAGCGGAGGCATGCGCCCGACGGAGATCTCCACCCGCTGGATGCTGCGGAGGTGCATGCCGAGCGCCATGTGCTTGGAGCGGAAGGAGTGGGGGTTCACCGACGCGCCGACCTTGGGGTTGGTGTTGCCGATGTTCTCGGCATACGTGAGGAGGCAGTTGAAGTTAGTGCCGCCGAGCCTCCTAGTGCAGAAGGGGCACCTGTAGACACCCTTGGCGAAGTAGGAGACGTACTGGCCGACCTGCAGCCTCCGCAGCACCTGGCGAGTCTTGATGTCATGGTGCACGTCGGCACGTCGCTGCCAGACAGTTGATCCATATCAAACGGGAACTATTAGTGAATGAGTTGCAACGATGACTAACGTGCATGATAACAAAGTTAGGAAAAACAGAGGCAGCCTCAGTTAGAGTGGACACGATTATATGTCTACAGGGATGTAGTCAGCAAACCAAAGCTCATGCACAACAGATTTGTACACAGAAATGGTTCGCTGAACCCTCCCTGTAAAAATCTGTGCCCACCGATTCATCATAGGCAAAGAAACAGATTCCAGATCTGAACTAACACATTCCAGATTATTTGCAAAATTAAACGGTTGATATCTTTTGATTCGTGCATAAAATAACTGATTGAGATCATATGATTACTTGCATAAATTAACTGATTGAGATCCCATTATTACTTGCATAAATTAACCGAACGGCCGAACCCCAAATCTTAAAAGAAATCAAGGAGGGATCAAAGCAAAATGGAATAAAATCGGCGCAAATATTAGCCCAATACTCACAAATCTACAGATCCATCTACACCAGCAAAAATATGGTTCAAAAAGGAATGGGGAACAAAAAAGGAAGCAAACCGTAGTTACCTCGTTCCATGCGTCCTCCATGGAGGTGTCGTAGGGGTTCGGGGGCAGGACGTACGGCACATACTCGTAGGGGTCATATCCTGGCGGGATCTGACCGCGACCGGTGGCAGCATCCTCCGATGCACCGGCGAGGAGGCGGCGACGACGTCCGTTGAGGGGACGGTGTCGAAGAGGGAGGTATCGCGCTTGGAGCCGATGACGCCGTGGACAATGGGATTGGCATTCTGCTTGTCCATCTCGCCGGCAGAGGAGAGGGAGAGGGTTTTTTGCTTTGGAGAAGATGATGGGACGTGAGAGAGGCGGCGTTGCGTGGGCGAGTGAGAGTGACAGAGATAGTTGGAGGAGGCGTCTATAAATGCGAGGGGTGGTTAATGCGACCCGCGTCCTACGCATCCACCGCTGCACGTCTGCACGTCTTGGACTTCTGCAATGCGACACGCGTCCACGATTGCACGTCTTCGACTTCTGCACCGCGACCCGCGCCTACGCGTCAACAATTGCACGTCTTCCATTTCTGCACCGCAACACGCGTCCTCTAGTCTAACCCTGGAAATTTAGATATACTCAGGTATAACCTCGAGTATTATACTACCATTTTTTGTGTGCTCAGTTTTTCCCTTGAGTGCTAATACTGGCTAGTGCAATATGCTCAGTTTTACCCTCAAGTAGCTGGTCAACAGACAGTCAACAAATGGGATTAACTAGTTAAATGAGTCATTTAATGTGCAAAAAATTCCGAAAAATAGTGGCACATACTCATGGAATCTTTACCACAAATTGCCAGTTCTCAAAACATAGATAAGTCATAGATAAATCAAGTTTTACCACAAATTGCCACTTCTCAAAGGCCTTCTCAAATCACCTAGTAGCTATGAAGGTGCATGGTTTTCCACAATAAGCCCTTCCGAAAACAGCTTTCCCCAAAACATACTTTGTCTAAATGAGGCCACAATTCTCACACTCATGTATATTTGTATTGCAAATAGTTTGAGATAGGCCAAGATGGGTTTCATTGTACAAAACACGCATTTTCCATTTTTTAAATCTCATATTTGAATCCCTTAGTCTGTTTATTACATAGGTGCCCTTGGTTTCTTGATAGTACTCAGTTTTGCCCTCTCCCTCCACAAATTCTCTCACACGTGCAACATTGCGCTGATTGGTCTAGCCCATGTCACGCGGATCGTGCCCGCCGACTGTTGATCGTATGATCTAACGGGCATGATAACTCCTCTCTCTCTCTGTGTCGGCGGTTACCTTCCACTCTCTAAGTATGCTAAAGGGCGGTTTTCTGTATTCATTTTCACGCGCTAAAAAATATAAACTCTTTTAGGCATTACTTTTCACACAAAAAATGATAAACCATCACCGATTTGTTGTAGCCACTAATTTTCACGCAAAAAATGATAAACCATCATCGATTTGTTGTAGCCATTAATTTTCATGAAAAAAATGATAAACCATCACCGATTTGTTGTAGCCATTAATTTTCACGAAAAAAATGATAAACCATCACCGATTTGTTGTATCCATTACTTTTCACGCAAAAAATGATAAACCATCACCGATTTCTTGTAGCCATTACTATTCACGGTATAAATGATAAACGAACCAATCTATCTATCTCTGTATTTGAAGTTTGGAAGGGTTCACCATCTACTTATGTTAACTTTCGAGGTTTTGACCTGAAAACAAATGGGTATTATAAAGGGAAATAAAAGTTCAAAAAAATGTAAAAAATGAAACAATCTACCTATCTTTGTATAGAAGATCGTCTGTATGATTTTTGAGGTCATTTAGAGAAGGTAGAAAAAAATCCCTTTTGAGAAGGTCGAAAATACCTAACTTGTTACAAAAGCTGGTTTCAGTGAGACCTAACCAAATTTGGCATACATTATGCCATATCTATAACAACAAGGAATATCTAAAAGGGAAAGTTTCACAAAATTTGAAATTTAGGGCGAAAATGATGCCATACATGATGCTGTTTTTCGAGGTTTTGACCTGAAAATCAATTGGGTATTATAAAGGGAAATAAAAAGTTCGAAAAATATAAAAACGAAACAATCTATGTATCTATGTATAGAAGATCAGCTGTATGAAATTTGAGGTTATTTAGAGAAGGTAGAATAAATCACCTTGTTGGAAAAGCTGGTTTCAGTGAGACGAAACGGCATGCGTTTAAGCAAAGTGATTTTTTCGAGCATCTCCAAATGACCCCAAATTTGCCATACATGATGACATACGTGTAACAACAAGGAACCCTATCTAAAAAGTGTCAAAAAAGTTTGCCCAACCGTATAGCTCTATCAAAAAGAACCTCACCATGGCGCTAGTATAATTTTGGGCTTAGTTACAAACTTTCGTTACCTAACCTTCAACACGAAACTTGTTTCAAATCACTTTTGGCGTACAAGAAACAAATCCCACCTTGATTCGAGCACCACAGCCTCCAAACGATGCTGATGCCGATATCGGCATGGTCAGAACGGCTATGCTCGCCGCCACTGCTAGGTCACCGTCGGGATGCACCCTCAATCACGTCCCCTCATTCGATCACTGACACACCAGAGATAACGCCGAGGACAATGCCGAACGTACATGTTGATGCCGATGCCGAACATGAAGGAGATATGCCCTAGAGGCAATAATAAATTGGTTATTATTTATATCTTTATGTTTATGATAAATGTTTATATATCATGCTATAATTGTATTAACCGAAACATTAGTACATGTGTGATATATAGACAAACAAGAAGTCCCTAGTATGCCTCTTAAACTAGCTTGTTGATTAATGGATGATTAGTTTCATAATCATGAACATTGGATGTTATTAATAACAAGGTTATATCATTGTAAGAATGATGTAATGGACACACCCAATTAAGCGTAGCATAAGATCTCGTCATTAAGTTATTTGCTATAAGCTTTCGATACATAGTTACCTAGTCCTTATGACCATGAGATCATGTAAATCACTTATACCGGAAAGGTATTTTGATTACACCAAACGCCACTGCGTAAATGGGTGGTTATAAAGGTGGGATTAAGTATCCGGAAAGTATGAGTTGAGGCATATGGATCAACAGTGGGATTTGTCCATCCCGATGACGGATAGATATACTCTGGGCCCTCTCGGTGGAATGTCGTCTAATGTCTTGCAAGCATATGAATAAGTTCATAAGAGACCACATACCACGGTACGAGTAAAGAGTACTTGTCAGGAGACGAGGTTGAACAAGGTATAGAGTGATACCGAAGATCAAACCTCGGACAAGTAAAATATCGCGTGACAAAGGGAATTGGTATTGTATGTGAATGGTTCATTCGATCACTAAAGTCATCGTTGAATATGTGGAAGCTATTATGGATCTCCAGATCCCGCTATTGGTTATTGGTCGGAGTGAGTACTCAACCATGTCCGCATAGTTCGCGAACCGTAGGGTGACACACTTAAGGTTTGATGTTGAAATGGTAGAACTTGAATATGGAATGGAGTTCGAATATTTGTTCGGAGTCCCGGATGAGATCCCGGACATCACGAGGAGTTCCGGAATGGTCCGGAGAATAAGATTCATATATAGGAAGTCATATTCCAAGTTTGGAAATGATCCGGTGCATTTATGGCAGGTTCTAGAAGGTTCTAGAAAAGTCCGGAAGAAATCACCATGGAAAGTAGAGTCCCTCCACTCCACCTTGCATGACCAGCCAACCCTAAAGGGGAGGAGTCCAAGGTGGACTCCCCTAGGGTGGCCGGCCAACCCACCTCAAGGAAAGGTGGGAGTCCCACCTTGGGTAGGACTTCCTCCTTGAGTAGGTTTCCCACATATGGGAGGTTTTAGTGTTGGGGTCTTATTCGAAGACTTGGACTAGAACTCTTGGGGCTTCCACCTATATATTGAGGGGCATAGGAGAGGGGGCTGACCACTACAAGCCTCAGCCTTGGCCGCACCCCTTAGAGGGCCGGCGCCCAACCCCCTCTCCCCAAACCCTAGCTACTTCTCCTCCTCCACCTCTCCCGCATATGCTTAGCGAAGCTCCGCCGGAGATCTCCACCGCCACCGCCACCACGCCGTCGTGCTGCCGGATTCAAGGAGGAGCTACTACTTCCGCTGCCCGCTGGAACGGGGAGATGGACGTCGTCTTCATCAACAACCGAACGTGTGACCGAGTACGGAGGTGCTGCCCGTTCGTGGCGCCGGAAGCGATCGTGATCAAGATCTTCTACGCGCTTTTGCAAGCGGCAAGTGAACGTCTACCGCAGCAACAAGAGCCTCATCTTGTAGGCTTTGGAATCTCTTCAAGGGTGAGACTCGATACCCCCTCGTTGCTACCGTCTTCTAGATTGCATCTTGGCTTGGATTGCGTGTTCGCGGTAGGAAATTTTTTTGTTTTCTATGCAACGTTATCCTACAGTGGTATCAGAGCCATGTCTATGCATAGATGGGTGCACGAGTAGAACACAATGGTTTGTGGGCGTTGATGCTCTTGTTATCTTTAGTTTGAGTACTTTGCATCTTTGTGGCATAGTGGGATGAAGCGGCTCGGACTAACTTTACATGACCGCGTTCATGAGACTTGTTCCTCGTTTGACATGCAACTTGTATTGCATAAGAGGCTTTGCGGGTGTCTGTCTCTCCTACTATAGTGAAGATTCAATTTACTCTTCTATTGACAACACTAGTATCACCGTTGTGGTTCATGTTCGTAGGTAGATTAGATCTTACTCGAAAACCCTAAACCACGTAAAATATGCAAACCAAATTAGAGACGTCTAACTTGTGTTTGCAGGGTTTGGTGATGTGATATGGCCATAATGTGATGATGAATATGTATGAGATGATCATTATTGTATTGTGGCAACCGGCAGGAGCCTTATGGTTGTCTTTAAATTTCATGTTGAGTAGTATTTCAAAGTAGTTGTAATAGTTGCTACATGGAGGACAATCATGAAGACGGCGCCATTGACCTTGACGCTACGCCGACGATGATGGAGATCATGCCTGAAGATGATGGAGATCATGTCCGTGCTTTGGAGATGAAGATCAAAGGCGCAAAGACATAAGGGCCATATCATATCACATATGAATTGCATGTGATGTTAATCCTTTATGCATCTTATTTTGCTTAGATCGCGACGGTAGCATTATAAGATGATCCCTCACATTAATATCAAGATAATAAAGTGTTCTCCCCTCGTATGCACCGTTGTACAGTTCGTCGTTTCGAAGCATCTCGTGATGATCGGATGTGATAGATTCAACGTTCACATACAACGGGTGTAAGCCATGTTGCACACGCGGAATACTTGGGTTTGCTTGACGAGCCTAGCATGTACAGACATGGCCTCGGGACAACGAAAACTGAAAGGTTGAACATGAGTCATATGGATGATATGATCAACATGTTGATGTTCACCATTGAAGCTACATCATCTCACGTTATGATCGGTTTTGGTGTAGTGGATTTGGATCGTGTACCACTTAACAACTATGAGGGATGTTGTATTAAGTGGGAGTTCATTAGTAATTAGATTAAAACATGAACTAATTATCATAAACATAGTCTGAGTAGTATTTTGAATTAATTTTGTAGTATTGGCATCCGTTTTCTACTATGCGCTAGTCTTGTTATTGAGATAGAAATACTGTTAAAATCTGACAAGAAACTTTACGGATTGGTACCGTATTGTTAAAGAATCAAGAATTGATTAAGTCCTACTGCAAACTTTTAGTAAACCTCACATTGTTGATTCAAAGAGCTATGGTTTCAATTAGTAACTAAAGTTATCTTGTCTCCGTAAAACTTGAAGTTCAAATCTGTTTGAAAAGTAAGGAGCTGAAAATTTAGTTTTCAGAAATAATCAAGGTATAAGATCTAGGGATTTCTATTTTCGTGCCCCTGCTTCGTTAGTTGTACTCAGTTTTCCCCAGCTCGTTAGTTTTTCCTCAGTTTTCCCCTCCCTCTAGTTTGAAACCCCTCGAAGACGCGGGTTGCCGTCAGGTCAGAGGCCTTACCATTACCGTGAGGTCAGTTCCTCGCTGACCGTCTCGTGCTGACGGGTGGATCCATCTACCGCTGACGCGTGGGCCGTTTTATTTCCTGATTGTATACGCGGTGCTGCCAATGACAAATGGGGCCGCTCTATGGGGCTGCCGCAGCCAATGACCAGTGGGTCGTCTATTTATTTATAGAAAATTATATATTGCCGCTCTGTGGGGCCTCCGCAGCCAATGACCGCTGTGGTCGTCTATTTTATTTAGAGAATATAATATAGAGCCGCTCTGTAGGGGTCGCCTCAGCCCATTTTCGCAGCTTAATCTAAAGTGACTCTTATGCTAAACATTGTGTATCCCGACGTTGACCTAGCAGTGGCGGCGAGCATAGCCGTTCTGACCATGCCGATATCGGCATCGGCATCGGCATCGTTTGGAGGATGTGGTGCTCGAATAATAGTGGAAATGCGATATTATTTTTTACATGCATAATATATAGAAAATAGCTAGATCTCTAAATCGATGCATATGAAGCTACATATATATTCTTGGTCATAATCCCCTTAATTATCTAAAGGGGATGGATGCATGGCTTCACGTCGTCGTCGCTTTCATCGTCAGTATCTTCGTCGTCTGAGTAGTAGTACCTCCTGCACATTGTTCCGTCGAACACCTTCACTGTGAACACATCATCGCCTTCATATTTGAAGTGTACGAACCAGCCGAAATCCACACCGTGCGCGATGGCGAATTTCTCCCAGCCCTTGTCGAGGTACATCCGGCCTTGTCCGTCAAATAGGACCTCCACGGTCCAGAGACGAGGACCGCATCAGCTGCTCGCAGATACACCTTAGCTGGCTCCTTGCCGTCAAGATAGTCCGCAAATTTTTGGGAGTTCCTGCAAAGAGATCGAGCGCCGATCGTTTGAAATTAGGGAACCCTTGAAATTAAAGGTTTTTTAGAACATGCCCATAATTAATCACATGCATCATATATGTGGGAACGCGTACGTACCTTCTTGACCAAAGGGTCTTCATAGACGACGATGAAGAACTCCTCTATGATCAATGGCAGTGTTGACGGTGGTGGTGGCAATGATGATGATCCACTTCCCCTTCCCCTTCCCCTTCCCCTTCCGGTCCGCGTCCGAGACGTGGAAGCCATGGCAATGGATAAAGTGTATGTGAACGAAAAGAAGAGAGAGGCAGAACCTATTGACACAAGGGATGGCCGTGTGGGTGTTTATAAGGGAGAGATGACCGTTGTAGGGTTTACACAATAAAATAAGGAGGAGATGACCGTTGTGGGGGTTTATACACAATAAATTAAGGAGGAGTCGACCGTTGTGGGGGTATAGTTTATCATTTTACCGTGAAAAGTAATGCCTAAAAGGAAAGTAATGGCTACAAGAAATCGGTGATGGTTTATCGTTTTTTGCGTGAAAAGTAATGGGTACAAGAAATGGGTGATGGTGTATCATTTTTTGCGTGAAAAGTAATGGCTACACGAAATGGGTGATGGTGTATCATTTTTGTGCGTGAAAAGTAATGGCTACAACAAATCGGTGATGGTTTATCATTTTTGTGCGTGAAAAGTAATGGCTACAACAAAATCGGTGATGGTTTATCATTTTTTTGCGTGAAAAGTAATGGGTACACGAAATGGGTGATGGTGTATCATTTTTGTGCGTGAAAAGTAATGGCTACAAGAAATCAGTGATGGTTTATCGTTTTTTGCGTGAAAAGTAATGGGTACAAGAAATGGGTGATGGTGTATCATTTTTTGCGTGAAAAGTAATGGCTACACGAAATGGGTGATGGTGTATCATTTTTGTGCGTGAAAAGTAATGGCTACAACAAATCGGTGATGGTTTATCATTTTTGTGCGTGAAAAGTAATGGCTACAACAAAATCGGTGATGGTTTATCATTTTTTGCGTGAAAAGTAATGGGTACACGAAATGGGTGATGGTGTATCATTTTTGTGCGTGAAAAGTAATGGCTACAACAAATCGGTGATGGTTTATCATTTTTGTGCGTGAAAAGTAATGGCTACAACAAAATCGGTGATGGTTTATCATTTTTTGCGTGAAAAGTAATGGGTACACGAAATGGGTGATGGTGTATCATTTTTGTGCGTGAAAAGTAATGGCTACAACAAATCGGTGATGGTTTATCATTTTTTGCGTGAAAAGTAATGCCTAAAAAGAGTTTATAATTTAGCTCGTGAAAAATAATGCAGAAAACCAAACTTTGCGTGAAGCTAACCGACGACAGAGAGAGAGAGGGTGGTGGCCCCGACCAGAGAGAGAGATAGGGGTTATCCTGCCCGTTAGATCATACGATCAACGGTCGTCGGGCACGATCCGCGTGACATGGGCTAGACCAATCAGGGCAATGTTGGGCCCGTGAGAGTTTGTGAAGGGAGAGGGCAAAACTGAGTAGTATCAAGAAACCAAGGGCAAGTGAGTAGTAAACAGACTAAGGGATTCAAATATGAGATTTAAAAAATGGAAAATGCGTGTTTTGTACAATGAAACCCATCTTGGCCTACCTCAAACTATTTGCAATACAAATCTACATGAGTGTGAAAATTATGGTCTCATTCAGACAAAGTATGTTTTGGGGAAAGCTGTTTTGGGTAGGGCTTATTATGGAAAACCATGCACCTTCATAGCTACTAGGTGATTTGAGAAGTGGCAATTTGTGGTGAAACTTGATTTATCTACGATTTATCTATGATTTGAGAAGTGGAAATTTGTGGTAAAGACTCCATGAGTAAGTGCCACTCCTTTTCGGAATTTTTGCACATTAAATAACTCATTTAACTAGTTAATCCCATTTGTTGACTCTCTGTTGACCAGCCACTTGAGGGTAAAACTGAGTATATTGCACTAGCCGTATTAGCACTCAAGGTGAAAACTGAGCATACAAAAATGCTAGTATATGACTCGAGGGTATACATGAGTATATCTAAATTTCCAGGGTTAGACTCGAGGACGCGTGTTGCGGTGCAGAAGTGGAAGACGTGCCATTGTTGACGCGTGTCGCGGTGCAGACGTGGAAGACGTGCCATTGTTGACGCGGGTCGCATTTAGGACGCGTAAGCCCCTCTCTCCCTCCCTCTGCACACAATACGTCTCATTATCGCTCACGCACGAAACCACCCCTTCACGTCCCATCAACTTCTCCAAAAAACCCAACCGCCGTACGAGCCCTCCCCTGCCGGCGATGGAGAAGAAGAATGCGCCGGCGGCCATCGCCCCGAGCCCGTCGCCTCCGAGCCCGTCGCCTCCGAGCCCGTCGCCTCCGAGCCCGTCGCCGCCGAGCCCGTCGCCGCCGAGCCCGTCGCCGCCGAGCCCGTCGCCTCCGAGGGCGGCGCATCCGAGGGCGGCGCATCCAAGCGCTGCGCCTCCGTGAATCGGGCCGGTCTCACGGCTGACGGACCACTTCACAAGATCGGCGAATGCTTATTGGCGAAAGAGGAGTACGTGGACAGCTACTCGCTATGAGGCAAGTCTGTAGAAATTGGCGCTCAGGTTTACCTGATCCCGACGTGCACCTCGCACGAATGGATCATGCTACACCACGCCCTTCCACGCGCCGCTGAGTTCACCTTCCTCCATCTCGGCACATCCCGCTACGTCACCATAGATCTATCTGCAGTTCGTGCAAGGTTCAAATTCCTCGGCTTTTCCCGTGGCGTCACCATAGATCTTATTTTCAATCTTAGTGCTGAATGTTATCTTTTCAATATATTTTAGATTCTACTTCGTCGGCTTTTCCCGTGGCGTCATCGTGCTTGCCCAGAAGAACCCGCCGCACAAGATACGGCTGCTGAACCCACTCACAAAGAAATCGAACCACGATGTTTGAGGCGCAGATGCCATCTGTTTTTCTCAAATCGATCGCTGTTATCAAATCCCGACTATGGTCTTCGTTGCCACACATTACCCGCCGGAAATTGGTTGGGTCGATGAGAGCACTCCAACTAAGGATATAAATGAAGATGGGGATTGGGGAGAAGGAAGATTTTCGATCAAGAACCATGTTTTCCGTTGCATTACCCCGTTCAATGGTGAACTCGTATGCAGTAGCTTCGGACAATTTTGAGATCGGAAGAATAGTGTGCACCAATATACGATTGCAGCAGCCGCGAGCACCGTCAAGATGGAGACACTAATTTCATTTCCGTAACTTGGACGTCAGAAGTTCTACCTTGTGAAGTCGGATGGTGATCTGCTGCTTGTGTTGTTGGTCAGCGCGGCTTTGGCGGGCAAACCATTGGTGTACCGTGTGGACACTCAGAGCCGCTCTCTCCATCCGGTCACTAACATTGGCAGTAATGCCTTCTTCGTGAATTTTATCCGGTGTATCTCCGTCGACACCAGAGTGTACCCGACACTTCAACCTGGCAGCATCTACTACACGGATTTGGGTTATATCAGAGCGTACTCTCATGATACAAATGCCTGGGATGAGTGGCCACTACGTGTGGATAGAATAGGACTCTACGGTTTGAGAAATGAACACAGGCCATACCGTTTGGAGGATGTATTGGCCTCACACTGCAGACGGAAGGAGTTCAATGAATATTTCCTTGGGGAATTGCACGAATGGAGCGACGGAGAAATATATGAGGAGGAATGAAGAACAAATTCATTCATCCTAATCTTCTTGTTGTCCATACATTGCGTGCGTGATCTTGTATATTTTTGCAGCTTAGTTTGTCGTGAACATTAACAATGTTATTGGCTGCTTTTGGCTGCTGTATGCAGTTTACCTATGTATTATACTTAGTTTTCTGATTATGCTGCTGTGAATTTATCATATAATAGCTTCTAGATTTGCTACTAGATTTGCTGCCATATTGGGCAAAAAACGAGGGCCAAAAGGCATAAATAACCCCAGAGATTTGCTACTAGATTTGCTGCCATATTGAAGAAAGACAGAAATAGAAGCTTCTCTAGATTTGATACTAATTTGGTGAAAAAGACAGAGAGAGAAAGAGGGGAAAAGGTGCTTTTAAAAATGCCAATTTGGGCCGAGAGAGACAAAACCCAGCTCCTGCTCACGTGCAACCAAACGCTTCTCGTCCTGTCCCACGCGGTCCCTTTCTACCAGCCCCACGCGACGCGGCCCCACACGACGCGGCCCCACAGACGACGCGGCGCAACACGTCAGCACAGAACGTCCAAATAAACGGATTCCTTCCGTCTGAGCTCCTTCTGCGGGTCTTCAGACAAAGGCTAGGGTAAAACTGAGGAAAAACTAAGGGGCTGGGGAAAACTGAGCACAACTAAGGAACCGAGGGCACGAAAATAGAAATCCCTAAGATATATGTGATATCTAAGAACTTATTGCAAGATGATAGAATATAATTTGGTGAGACTACATAAACTCATAAGTTTTATGGGAATGTATGAAGGTTGAAGACGCCAGGCGTCACAATCCTCCAACTATTGGGGCACTAACGATATTCGCATATCCATGAAATTATCATCCTTAGTATGCACCGTTGCTAAGACTCGTCGTATCGAAGCATCACGTGATGATCGGGTGTGATAGATTCTACGTGTGCATACAACGGGTGCAAGCCAGATTTGCACATGCGAATACTAAGGTTAAACTTTATGAGCCTAGCATGTACAGACATGGTCTCAGAAAGTTGTCATGAGTTGATGGATAAAATTATGAGTGAAATTATTCATCGTATTACAAAGTTACTAATAGTGAAATCTAGAACACTTGTCATATGATGATCAACTTCAAAATAAGAACCTCAAGGTTATTGGTATTAGACCAACAAACCTAGAAGTTATTGATGTTGAAGTGTTTTTCTGAATAATGAGGAAAACTAAAAGAGAAACTGCAAAAGATATTTTGGCAGAAAGAAAGTAAAGACTAGAAAGTCTAGCTCAGGTGTATATAAATGATATACATGTTATGGTTGTATTCCTAGTTAGGTCACACTATGAAATTCTTGGGTATTAGTACTATATTGGTTGATATGAAGTGTCATACAAAACAACGCAATACAAGAATACAATGGCCTAAGTGACTGACAAGGAATATGATAGGAATGCACGTCTAGAACAAAATAAAGTGTTATTGTGTTCGTCGTTGGCATTCTATCTAGCCCTTAGAATTTATAATAAAGAACTTAATAATTGTTATTTTGCTCTGGTCAAATGAAAACAATGAGTTGTTCAAATTATGACATTACTCCATGTACGATGGATAAGTTATTATAAATCTTAATGGTGAAACACACATACATAAAACTGACGCTAAAATGCCATAAGGCAAATGATTTGAATTCCACTTATTTGTGGAACCGCCATTTAGGTCATGTTAAAAAGGAACGCATGAAGGAACTCCATGCAAATGGATTTTTAGAGTCATTTGATTTTTGAATCATTTGGCGCTTGCAAATCTTTTCTAAAGAGAATGATTAAAATACCGTTCATAGGCCAAAAGTTGAACGGGCAACTAAATTAGTAAAAAAATACATAATGATGTATATGGTTCACTGAGCATAGTTGTGTGCGGGAGATTCTTCTACTTCATGAAAACTTTCAACAATGAATTGAGTATATATATGTAGATATATTCGATAAGGAAGAAGTTTGAAACATTTGAATGGGTTCAAATAAATTTCAGCATGAAGTGGAAATCATCGTAATAGAAAAGTCAAATATCTATGATTGGATCATGGTGGAAATATTTGAATTACGAGTTTTAGCGAACATCTAAGAGAGTTATGAAATTGTTCTACAACTCACATTTCTTGGAGTATCATAATGATGATATAGTATCCGAGATATGTATCCAAACCTTGTTGGATTAATGATGAGATAAAATATTATGACGCCATTATATTTTTGTGGATTATGCTTTAGTGACTACCGCTTTTACACTGAATAGAGCATCATGATGATCCGTTGAAAAGACACCATACGAGTTATGGCATGGGTATAAACCTTAATAGTCCTTTCTTTAAATTTTGGTCTAAGAGTTTTTTCAACCAAAATCGGATGAATGTCTTTGTTGGTTATCCCAGAGATTTGATTGGGAATTCTTCCCACAAGACAAAGACAAAAGTGTTTGTCAATGTTTCTTATTTCCGAGAAATTGTTTCTAGTGAAGTATTTGAGTGGGAGGACAATATAATTTGATAAGGTTTATGAACCTGAGCATAATGATCAGAGTAGCGCAGCATCGGAATTGGTTTCGGAAGCGGCCACGACGATCATGGCTCCCATGACTACAAAGTGTTTTAGCCATGGAGATCGAAGTACATATTGAACCTTGTAGGTATGGTTTACTTTGTGATCAAATAAATGATTTGTGGACAAAGGATTGATTTTGAACAATGATAAACCAACTTCAAACAAAGAAGTTATGATGGGCCCTGACTCCGTTAAAATGGCTATATGCCATGAAATCCAAGATAGATAAATACTTTTTGAAAGTAAATGGATCTATAAAATTGATGGACTTGGATGGAATATCCTTAAAGAAGCTCGACTTGTCGAAAAATTGTTTACGACAAAGTTCAAAGAGTTGACTACGATAAGATTAGATCTTCCGTAGCAATGCTTATAGTCTATGTGGATTATTCTAGTAATCACTACATATTTCTTTTATGAGATATGCTAGTAGGATGGCAAAATACATTACTTATCAGAAGTATGTATTAAAAGGTGTATACAAGATACAACCAAGAGTTTTGCTGGTCCGTGGAATACTAGATAGGTATACAAACTTCAATTTGATGAAGTAAGTATAGCGGAGTTTGAATCTTCACTGGATGAAATAGTCAAAGAGTTTTTGATTTCATCAGAGACGATGAAGAGGGTTGCATTTGCAAGAAATTAAGTGGGAGCGCTGAGACATATTTATAATACTTATGTAGATGACATATAGTTGGTTATAAATAATGTAATTATATACTTGATTAAAAGGTTTCATTGAAAAATTAACTTCAATGAAAGTGATATGGACTGAAACAAATTTTGTGTCAAGATCTTTGAAGATAGATTGAAACACATAATATGTTCAAGTCAAAGTACATAGAATAGATATTGAAATAGTTCAATATAAAAATATTAAGAAAATATTCTTGTCATGTTAAGTTTTAACAAGACTTGAGTGTATCTGACACTCAATGAGTAAAAACACATGAGTGATTATAGATCACAAATAATATGTACACAATCAGATGTCATGTGCTATAAAGTGTTATGAGCATATAAAAGAATGATTCATATGATGATCATTGGACGACAGTAAAAATATTCTTGAGTACTTTAGAAGAACTAAGGATATATATATATAGTTTTGTATGGGAAATGACAAACAAATCACTGTAAGATGTTGCACCGATATTTGTTTTGTCACATATGAAAATAAAATTTCAATCTCAAATTAGACTAAGTGTTGTTTAAAAGGTAGCACGATGAGCTAGAAGTTCTCTATGCTAGATTTAGAAGAGTTCTAAATATTATGACGGATTCTACAAAAGAAGGCAGAATATGTCATTGTTTTGACAATGACAAAGGATGTTAAAGTCAAGAGGTTCTTTGAGAACTTGGTGTAGTTCCGACAGAGTCAGAACTTTGAAGCTATATTGTGTGTGACAATATTAGTAACATATTTCAGACCGCGGAATTAAGGTTCCACCAAGAAGACTAAACATATTTAATGCCGACTCATTTGGAAATGAGTGATGCGTTGAGACGCAAATGAATTACAAAATACATACGTTTCTGAGCGTGTCAGATCCGTTGACTAAAAACCTCTCCCGTGAGCAATACATGATAAAGCACCGGAAGGCCAAGGTGTTATATCTTTACAAATGTAAACTAGATTATTGACTCTAGTGCAAGTGGGAGACTGAAGGAGATATGCCCTAGAGGCAATAATAAATTGGTTATTATTTATATCTTTATGTTTATGATAAATGTTTATATATCATGCTATAATTGTATTAACCGAAACATTAGTACATGTGTGATATATAGACAAACAAGAAGTCCCTAGTATGCCTCTTAAACTAGCTTGTTGATTAATGGATGATTAGTTTCATAATCATGAACATTGGATGTTATTAATAACAAGGTTATATCATTGTAAGAATGATGTAATGGACACACCCAATTAAGCGTAGCATAAGATCTCGTCATTAAGTTATTTGCTATAAGCTTTCGATACATAGTTACCTAGTCCTTATGACCATGAGATCATGTAAATCACTTATACCGGAAAGGTACTTTGATTACACCAAACGCCACTGCGTAAATGGGTGGTTATAAAGGTGGGATTAAGTATCCGGAAAGTATGAGTTGAGGCATATGGATCAACAGTGGAATTTGTCCATCCCGATGGCGGATAGATATACTCTGGGCCCTCTCGGTGGAATGTCGTCTAATGTCTTGCAAGCATATGAATAAGTTCATAAGAGACCACATACCACGGTACGAGTAAAGAGTACTTGTCAGGAGACGAGGTTGAACAAGGTATAGAGTGATACCGAAGATCAAACCTCGGACAAGTAAAATATCGCGTGACAAAGGGAATTGGTATTGTATGTGAATGGTTCATTCGATCACTAAAGTCATCGTTGAATATGTGGGAGCTATTATGGATCTCCAGATCCCGCTATTGGTTATTGGTCGGAGTGAGTACTCAACCATGTCCGCATAGTTCGCGAACCGTAGGGTGACACACTTAAGGTTTGATGTTGAAATGGTAGAACTTGAATATGGAATGGAGTTCGAATATTTGTTCGGAGTCCCGGATGAGATCCCGGACATCACGAGGAGTTCCGGAATGGTCCGGAGAATAAGATTCATATATAGGAAGTCATATTCCAAGTTTGGAAATGATCCGGTGCATTTATGGCAGGTTCTAGAAGGTTCTAGAAAAGTCCGGAAGAAATCACCATGGAAAGTAGAGTCCCGGAGGGACTCCACCTTGCATGACCAGCCAACCCTAAAGGGGAGGAGTCCAAGGTGGACTCCCCTAGGGTGGCCGGCCAACCCACCTCAAGGAAAGGTGGGAGTCCCACCTTGGGTAGGACTTCCTCCTTGAGTAGGTTTCCCACATATGGGAGGTTTTAGTGTTGGGGTCTTATTCGAAGACTTGGACTAGAACTCTTGGGGCTTCCACCTATATATTGAGGGGCATAGGAGAGGGGGCTGACCACTACAAGCCTCAGCCTTGGCCGCACCCCTTAGAGGGCCGGCGCCCAACCCCCTCTCCCCAAACCCTAGCTACTTCTCCTCCTCCACCTCTCCCGCATATGCTTAGCGAAGCTCCGCCGGAGATCTCCACCGCCACCGCCACCACGCCGTCGTGCTGCCGGATTCAAGGAGGAGCTACTACTTCCACTGCCCGCTGGAACGGGGAGATGGACGTCGTCTTCATCAACAACCGAATGTGTGACCGAGTACGGAGGTGCTGCCCGTTCGTGGCGCCGGAAGCGATCGTGATCAAGATCTTCTACGCGCTTTTGCAAGCGGCAAGTGAACGTCTACCGCAGCAACAAGAGCCTCATCTTGTAGGCTTTGGAATCTCTTCAAGGGTGAGACTCGATACCCCCTCGTTGCTACCGTCTTCTAGATTGCATCTTGGCTTGGATTGCGTGTTCGCGGTAGGAATTTTTTTTGTTTTCTATGCAACGTTATCCTACAGAACATGCATGCACGCCGCTGTGGGCACGGCCACGCCGCCCCGCTATGCTGGACGCCACAGACCACCGTGAGGTCTTTCCCTTCGCCACCACACTCTCCTAGCACCCATCTATACACGCCAGAAAGGAGAGACACTAGTTTTCTCTACATTGTTCGCGTTCGTGTCCGACACGGTCAGTCAAAGTTTTGAGGTTGTCATCGATGTCGTCGACCATTTCTTGTCTTCTTTGCATGGTTAAACGCGTCTAGTTCATATCTATCTAATGCGTCTGGTCTCGCCTCATGCAGTTCTTTGTGGACATTGATCTCATCTCGGCACCCCGCATGCCACCTCCTCCGTGCCATCGTTGTAGAGCTCTATTAAAAATCTAATCCTACCCGTGTATTTCCCCTTGTATCAGCGTCATGTCATGGCCCCACTTGTCATTCGATATACCGAAGCCCCACTCGTTCGCGTTTTGGTCAGGGATACAATGATGATTACGGTCAGACAAAGATGGATGGTCTGACGTGTCTTTGTGGGCTCTACGTGGCCCCACTAGTCAGAAGATAACGGTCAACCGTCGGGCAACCGGCTGTTACAGCACCTGTGATGGTTTCAGACAAGGACTTGGGGAAAACTGAGGAAAAACTAAGGAGCTGGGGAAAACTGAGCACAACTAAGGAACCGAGGGCACGAAAATAGAAATCCCAAAGAAAAATGGAGCACAATAAGGCGCCTTATTCTCGTGGCTCCTTATTCTGAGGAGAAGATAAGAAAGACGGTTTTTCAAATGGAGCACATAAGGCGCCAGAACCTGATGGGTTTCCTGCAGAATTTTATCAATCTTTCTGGGATATTATAAAGCATGATTTAATGGAGCTCTTTGGGGAGCTCCATGCGGATCAGCTGGATTTGTTCCGTATAAATTTTGGTGAGATTATTCTTTTACCAAAAATTATTGATGTGGAACGTATTCAACAGTTCAGACCTATATGCCTACTTAATGTGTGTTTTAAAATCTTTACCAAAGTCGCTACGATTAGACTTAATTCATTGGCAGAACATGTCGTCCGTCCGTCCTAGACTGCGTCGGAAAAAACTGAATGGTGTTATTCTCAAGATCGACTTTGAGAAACCTTATGATAAATTTAAATGGTCTTTTCTTCAACAAACACCCAGGGTGAAAGGTTTTTCAGATGAGTGGCACGTTCTTATAAATAACTTTGTTTTCGGTGGAAGTGTGGCCATTAAGGTTAATGACGACATTGGCCGATACTTCCAGACGAAAAAAGTTTGAGGCAAGGGGATTGATACGTCTCAAACGTATCTATAATTTCTTATGTTCCATGCTACTTTTATGACAATACTCACATGTTTTATACACACTTTACATCATTTATATGCATTTTCTGGCACTAACCTATTAACGAGATGCCGAAGTGCCAGTTGCTGTTTTCTGCTGTTTTTGGTTTCAGAAATCATACAAAGGAAATATTCTCGAAATTGGACGAAATCAACGCCCAGGGTGTTATTTTTCCACGGAGCTTCCAGAAGACCAAAGAGCATACGAAGTGGGGCCACGAGGTGGCCAGACCATAGGGCGCGCGGCCAGCATGGGGCCCGCGCCGGCCTATGGTGTGGGCCCCTCGTCAGCCCTCCGACTCTGCCCTTCCGCCTACTTATACCCTCCGTCGCGAAAACCCTTTTACCGAGAGCCACGATACGGAAAACCTTGCAGAGACGCCGCCGCCGCCAATCCCATCTCGGGGGATTCAGGAGATCGCCTCCGTCACCCTGCCGGAGAGGGGAATCATCTCCCGGAGGACTCTACATCACCATGATCGTCTCCGGACTGATGTGTGAGTAGTTCACCCTTGGACTATGGGTCCATAGCAGTAGCTAGATGGTTGTATTCTCCTCTTGTGTTATCATGTTTAGATCTTGTGAGCTGCCTATCATGATCAAGATCATCTATTTGTAATGCTACATGTTGTGTTTGTTGGGATCCGATGAATATGGAATACTATGTCAAGTTGATTATCAATCTATCATATGTGTTGTTTATGATCTTGCATGCTCTCCGTTGCTAGTAGAGGCTCTGGCCAAGTTGATACTTGTAACTCCAAGATGGAGTATTTATGCTCGATAGTGGGTTCATGCCTCCATTGAATCTGGGGCAGTGACAGAAAGTTCTAAGGTTGTGGATGTGCTGTTGCCACTAGGGATAAAACATCAATGCTTTGTCTAAGGATATTTGTGTTGATTACATTACGCACCATACTTAATGCAATTGTCTGTTGTTTGCAACTTAATACTGGAAGGGGTGTGGATGCTAACCCGAAGGTGGACTTTTTAGGCATAGATGCATGCTGGATAGCGGTCTATGTACTTTGTCGTAATGCCTAATTAAATCTCATATTACTCATCATGATATGTATGTGCATTGTTATGACCTCTTTATTTGTCAATTGCCCAACTGTAATTTGTTCACCCAACATGGTATTTCTTATTGGAGAGACACCACTAGTGAACTGTGGACCCCGGTCCATTCTTTTACATCTGAATATAATCTACTGCAATCATTGTTCTCTACTGTTCTTTGCAGACAAACATCATTTTCCACACCATACATTTAATCCTTTGTTTACAGCAAGCCGGTGAGATTGACAACCTCACTGTTAAGTTGGGGCAAAGTATTTGGATTGTGTTGTGCAGGTTCCACGTTGGCGCCGGAATCCCTGGTGTTGCGCCGCACTACACTCCGCCACCAACAACCTTCACGTGTTCCTTGAATTCTACTGGTTCGATAACTTTGGTTTCTTACTGAGGGAAACTTGCTGCTGTACGCATCACACCTTCCACTCGGGGTTCCCAACGGGCGTGTGCTTTACGCGTCAACAAGCTAAATTTCTGGCGCTGTTGCCGGGGAGATCAAGACACGCTGCAAGGGGAGTCTCCCACATCCAATCTCTTTACTTTGTTTTTGTCTTGCTTTACTTTATTTTATTTACTGCTTTGTTTGCCTTCTTATATAAAAAATACAAAAAAATTAGTTACTTGCTTTACTTTATTAACTTTCTTGTTTGCATTCTCTATATCAAAAACACAAAAAAAATTAGTTACTTGCATTTACTTTATCTAGTTTGCTTTATTTACTATTGCTAAAATGGGTACTCCTGAGAATACTAAGTTGTGTGACTTCACTAGCACAAATAATAATGATTTCTTATGCACACCTATTGCTCCACCTGCTGCTACAACAGAATTTTATGAAATTAAACCTGCTTTACTAAATCTTGTTATGAGAGAGCAGTTTTCTGGTGTTAGTTCTGATGATGCTGCTGCCCATCTTAATAATTTTGTTCAACTTTGTGAAATGCAAAAGTATAAGGATGTAGATGGTGACATTATAAAATTGAAATTGTTTCCTTTCTCCTTAAGAGGAAGAGCTAAAGATTGGTTGCTATCTTTGCCTAAGAATAGTATTGATTCATGGACTAAATGTAAGGATGCTTTCATTGGTAGATATTATCCTCCTGATAAAATTATATCTTTGAGAAGTAGCATAATGAATTTTAAGCAATTGGATAATGAGCATGTTGCCCTGGGAAAGAATGAAATCTTTGGTCAAGAATTGCCCTACCCATGGACTGACTACTTCGATGATCATCCAAACCTTTTATGCAGGATTGAATTTTTCTTCGCGGAACCTATTGGATTCAGCTGCTGGAGGTACTTTTATGTCCATCACCTTAGGCGCCGCAACAAAGCTACTTGTTGATATGATGATTAACTACTCTGAATGGCACACGGAAAGGGCTCCACAAGGTAAGAAGGTAAGTTCTGTTGAAGAAACCTCTTCCTTGAGTGATAAGATTGATGCTATTATATCTATGCTTGTGAATGGTAGATCTAATGTTGATCCTAATAATGTTCCTTTAGCTTCATTGGTTGCTCAAGAAGAGCATGTTGATGTGAACTTCATTAAAAATAATAATTTCAACAACAATGCTTATAGGAATAATTCTGGTAACAACTATAGGCCATATCCTTCTAATAATAGTAATGGTTATGGTAATTCTTACAACAATAATAGGAGTGTACCCTCTGGTCTTGAAGCTATGCTTAAAGAATTTATTAGTACACAAACTGCTTTTAACAAAACTGTTGAAGAAAAGCTTGGTAAAATTGATATTCTTGCTTCTAAGGTTGATAGTCTTGCTGCTGATGTTGATCTTTTAAAATTGAAAGTTATGCCTAATGAAACTAAAGATATTAAGTCATTTCCCACAGCAAACGCAATCCAAGTTCGAATTAATGAAAATATTAGATTGATGGCTGAATTGCATGCTAGGTGGGAAAGATAAGAAAAATTTGCTAAAGAGAATAATGTAGCTAAAGTTTGGACTATTACTGTTGGCGTCCAAAACCCACCGGCGAGTAATGATGGGCAACACGTAGAGCCGGGAGGCTCCCAGAACTGCGGTAGGCCCTGGTCCCTCGTGCGACGGCCCGCAAAGCTCCGGCACGCACATACGATGCTGATGCAAGGGCGTGCCACCTGACCTATACCTGGTCAGGAAGGTGATGGATTGCTTCTCTTAGTTTCCTGCATGGCGTACACGTAAACATTAAATACGAGCCTCGATCGGCTCTCAGGTTGTCCTGTGAATCGGCTCAAGGAGCCGATCCACCCATGATTCGTATGAGGTCTACGATAACATGGTGGTCCTGCTTGATCAATACTAAGTTAAAACGACCTACGACGATTTAGGGTTTTCACCACATAACCGGAACGTCCTACACGTAATTGAGCCTGGCAGCCACGCAAGATAATAATAAACCAGCCCTAGATAAGGCCTAAAAACCAACATGGAGTTGATTCCCGGAACATCTTGTCTAGGGCTAGCAAACTACACCCTACGTACTACTGGATCCTTCAACCCGTTTGCAAGGCCTAACTATGTAGATATTAAACTAATCCTTGAAGAACAAGGAGCAATCGTAACGGATCGGATCTACTAAACAATGACTAAGCAGGGTGCCACCCTTACACCTCAGATCGGCGCAAGGGTGGCTAGATGTCTAGGGATAGCATGGATGAAAGCATGTATAAAGGTGAAACAATGCTAACCCTAACACATCTACGATAACTACGTTGCTCGCCATCAACAAGGCTTCAGCACGAGCAACGCATGAACAACGAATAAACTTGATACTGCCTAGATCGCGAGATGCGATCTAGGCAGCATGATGCTTACCCGGAAGAAACCCTCGAAACAAGGGGTGGCGATGCGCCTAGATTGGTTTGTTGTGAACGTGATTGTCCTCTTTTCCAATAACCCTAGATACATATTTATAGTCCGTAGACTTTCTAACGGGGGAATAATCCCAACCGTGCACGAGCTAAACTCCTTTAATCCTAACCGACACGTAGCCTACTATATTTACAGATACACGGGCAAACTAGCCCAAACTTCTTGTACAAGGCCGATTCATGTATATTTTCCGTGTATATTCTCCAAGCCCATCTTAATCACGGCCCACCTCTGATCCGGTTAAATTCTGGAGATAACACATGCCCCCCTGGTTTTGGTAATGATAATTCCAAAACCACTCTGCCTTTTCTTCGTTGGGTCACGTCGTGGCAGGGCAAAACCGCCGCAGTATCCTTCATCATGATGCCTTGCCTTCTCAACTTCTCCGCGTGATTTGACAGTTGTTTTTTTTTCTTTTTTTCTTTTGGCACCACTTCCTCGGAAACTACTGTGGCATTAAACTTCCATCATATCCCCTTTTATTTAACCGCGCCGAACAGTTCGCCTCTTCATCCCCTTGCTCTGTTCTAGCCATCGGCACCAGAAATCCCCCCTCTCCTGTAGCAATGTCGTCCTCTTCCTCCTCCTCCGCCTCGTCGGATCTTTCCCCCCAATCCTCTTCATCTCGTGAGCCGACGCCGAAGTGGGGCTCACTGGCGGCGCACGACATCCTCGCCCCACCGGAGTGGGACAAGGAGGACCACGACCCCTTCGTCTGGTCCGAGGACGACAAGTCCTTGACCAGGGGCGACGATGACCTCCAGTTCCTTGCCGATGGGGAACTGGAGGCGACGAGCGAGGACGACTCGTTCTCCTGGGACGGCTACACTTCCTCCGAGGCGGAGGAAGAAGAGGAGGACGACGACTCCCTCGAAGACTATCCGCCAGCGAAGCGCTTCCGCACCGGGTCAGATGACGATGACGACGATGACGATGACGAGGAGGAGGAGGCTCCCAAGGAGGGCTACGGGAGCAGCGACGAAGAGCCCGCCGGCAGCAGCGCCGACGAGAGCTCCGATGGCGATGACGAGGGCAGCGACGGCCCGTAGAGTAGGATTAGTAGTAGTAGATTGGTCAATAGACCTTCTTTTGTTCTTCCTCCCTTGAGCAATCGGCTCTTTCTTTGTAAAAAAAAATCCCTTCTATTAACGAAGAAAATGTTCCCATGTTGATCTTGCTTTCTCGTCAAATTTGCCGATTGCCAAACGAAGTCAACGCGTAAAAAGCCGATGGCAGGGCATCGGCTTTTACCATAAAATGCGACTTAAGGCCAAATCAGTTGCCTATTCACACAGTTAAGCAGGTCCAATCTGTGTCCACGCCATCCTCAAATCTCAAACGCATAGATTCAACTCCTCAGCAAATCTAATGGATGAATCATCTCTAATGCCATGGTCTCTGGCCTGAAACTGATCTGTTAATCTGATCAATTGAGCTTATTCCTCTAGAGTCGATGGCTATGCATCGGCTTTTTATTATTCTGAAGTCGATGTCCGTGCATCGGCTGTACTGGTATCCATGTTTCTAAAGTCGATGTATGTGCATCGGCTGTGAATTGTATATGAATTTTTTTTACTAGATGATTTTATGCATCGGCCCCCATGTTTCACTGTCTGTCATCCCACATGCTTGGGAAATATTTCTTGAGGTGTTGACCATTGACGGCTACTGGGAATTTAACACCGTCCAGCTGCTCGAGCATGTATGCATTGCCCTTCAATACCTGATCAACTTTGTACGGACCGTGCCAATTAGGAGACCATTTGCCATATGCTTTATCCTTAGTTCCTAATGGCAACACAGCTTCCCATACCAGATCACCAACCTGAAACTCCTTTGGTCTCACCTTCTTATTGTATGCCCGAGCTACCTTGGCTTTGTTCTCTTTAATCTTTTCCAACGACCAAAGTCTGAGTTCCGTTGCATCCTCAATAGTATCACTCATCAGGGCTGCATATTCTTCAGCTGTTAGATCATTCTGAAACGTGACACGTCTCGATCCAGCCGTAATTTCCCAAGGCAATACGGCTTCCTGCCCATAGACCAGCTGATATGGCGAAGTCTTTATAGCTCCATGGCATGACATGCGATAGGCCCACAAAGCTTCTGACAATGTTTCATGCCAAACCCTAGGGTTCTCGTCAATTTTCCTCTTAATCAGCTTGATCAAGCTCTGATTGGACGCTTCAGCTTGCCCGTTGGCTTGAGCATAGTATGGAGATGATCGGATCAGCTTAATTCCCATATCCTCGCAGAACTTTCTGAATTCTTTAGAAGTGAAGACCGAACCTCCATCGGTCGTGATGGTTTGGGGAATCCCGAATCTATGAATGACGTGTTCTTTCACAAATTTGATAACATCTTCTGATTTTACTTTCTTCATAGGGACGGCCTCCACCCATTTAGTGAAGTAATCTGTAATGGCCAGAATCCACTCATGGCCTTTGCTCGACGCATGATGGATTTTGCCGATCATATCCATGCCCCAACCTCGAAATGGCCAAGGCTTGATGATGGGGTTCATTGCTGATGCGGGTACCATCTGAATCTTCCCGAACATCTGACACGCTTGGCATCCCTTGTAGTACTTGAAGCAGTCCTCAAGCATGGTGGGCCAATAAAACCCTGATCGCCTGATCAGCCACTTCATCTTATGAGCCGATTGGTGAGTTCCACAGGCGCCTTCATGCACCTCGTGTAAGAGCCGATTAGACTCGGTTGGTCCCAGGCACTTGAGCAGTAACCCTTCCAACGTCCTGTAGAACATGTCATCTCCTATGAGGACATATTTCATGGCCTTGTACCTTATCCGTTTAGGTGCCCCCCGAGCCGAATCCTTCAAGTAATTGAAGATATCGGCTCTCCAGTCATCCTATTCCAGGAACTGCACCTGAACTTCTGACCCGTCTGGTATGTCCTTGTAGCCTGACGCCATTTGTGCGAGATCGTTGGCCTCGGTATTTTGAGACCTTGGGACCCAATTGAAGTTGATGTACCGAAATTGTGCCATCCGCTCGCGGCATTCCATCCAATATGGAAAGAGTGACTCACTCTCGCACTTGTATTCGTCCGTGAGCTGGGATATCACCAACTTCGAGTCTCCAAAAAGTTCCACCGCTTCTGCCCCGGCTTCCAAAAGCAACTCCATTCCCTTGCGTATTGCCTCATATTCAGCGACATTGTTGGTGCAAGGGGTAGATAGCCTGATGGAGAAGGAATATGTTGCCCCCCGAGGCGACACGAGCAGAATGCCGATGCCACAACCATCGTCACAAGCCGATCCATCGAAGAACATAGCCCATGCACGTACAGATAGTGCTGCTATATTAGTATTGATCCGTTCAGCTATAAGATCGGCCAATGCTTGTCCCTTGACTGCTTTCGCAGGCTGATACTGGAGATCGAATTCCGATAACGCAAACATCCACTTACCAAGTCGGCCTTTCAAAACAGGGGCCGATAGCATGTGCTTGACAACGTCTGACTTGCATATGACGATGATTTCTGCCGTCAAAAGGATGTGATGAAGCTTGGTGCAGGTGAAGAATAGGCAGAGGCATAACTTCTCGACCTCAGGATACCTTGTCTCTGCATCCAACATCCTTCTGCTGAGGTAGAAAATGACCTTTTCAACACCCTCGTAGAGTTGCACCACCACTGAAGCGATGGACGTGTCAGCTACTGATAAGTAGATATAGAACGGCCTGTCTTGCTGAGGTGGAACTAGCACAGGCGTTGTTGTTAGATACCGCTTAATCTCGTCAAACGCTCGCTGCTGTTCTGCCCCCCAGTGAAACTCGTCATCAGATTTAATCTTCACCAACGCCATGAACGGCCTAATTCGTCCTGACAAGTTAGAGATGAACCGTCGGACGAAGTTGACCTTGCCGATAAGACGTTGGAGTTCCTTCTTCGTGGTAGGTGGCTGCATGGTATGTACTGCCTCCTGACTTTTCAGGCCGATCTCAATTCCTCGTTCATGAACCAGAAAACCTAGGAACTGACCGGCCGTCACACCAAAGGCACACTTCTTTGGATTCATTCTTAGTCCGAATTTTCTAGTTCGGTCTAGGACGCGTCGCAAATCATCCAAGTGTCCTTCCATGGAGACAGACTTGACCACCACATCATCGATGTAAATTTCCACCAACTTGCCGATCAGATCGTGAAAAATGTAATTCATGGCTCGTTGGTATGTTGCACCGGCGTTCTTCAGCCCAAAAGTCATGACCACATATTCAAACAAGCCTACTGATCCTGGTACTCTGAATGCAGTCTTGTGTATATCTTCTGGGGCCATGAAAATTTGGTTGTAGCCGGCATTGCCATCCATGAAACTCAACACCTTGTGGCCGGCAGCGGCATTGATCAATGTTTCTGCCACAGGCATTGGATATTCATCCTTTGGAGTGGCTCTGTTGAGATCTCGGAAATCTATGGCAACGCGCCATCGGCCGTCCTTTTTCTCTACAGGTACGATACTGGAAATCCATTCAGCATACCTGCATGGCCTGATGAACCCGGCGGCCAACATTTTCTCGATCTCTTTCTTAACTTCTTCGAGAATTTCGGCCTTCATCTGACGTGCTCGTTGTTGGAATGGCCGAAATCCTTTCTTGAGAGGGAGCCGATGCTCAATGATGCTCCTGTCCAGCCCAGGCATCTCTGTGTAGTCCCATGCAAAGCAATCTGGGTATTCTTTTAACAGAGCTATCATCTGGCTCCTGAGATGTGGATCTAACTTTTTGCTGATAAAAGTTGGTCGTGGCTTATCCCCAGGACCAATGTCGACTTCTTCTAGCTCATCAGCCGATGTAAACCCATACCCTAGCTTTCCGTCTCCTGTTAGATCGATGCTCAACACAGGGAAAACGTATGGCGAGGATAACATAGGCCGATTGCCGGAATCGGCCCCCATTTTGATTACATTGCCCAGTGGAGGTTTACATCTTTTCCGTGCTTTACTACGACTACGTGACATGCTTGAGACAAGATCATCACTTTTTATTTTTTGGGGCCGATCGCAGGGATCGGCCTTGCCACGTACGTCCATAGCCTTTGCTCTTGTTACGCAGTCAGGCCGGTGGATAAGACCAGCCTCACCCCGTTTTTTGTCACGTCGATGCGCTCACAGTCGTCCAAAGTGATTTCGGAGAGTGGCTCTTGGCCTGCCGTCTCCCAAACGTTCATGCCAGCCGTTGAGATCTCGGCTGAGTCATCTGCGTGGACGATCTCTACTTCATCCCCATCCCACTGTATTAGGCATTGATGCATCGTGGATGGAATGCAACAGTTGGCGTGGATCCAATCTCTCCCCAGAAGGATAGCGTAGGTGCTCTTGCTGTCGACGATGAAGAATGTCGTAGGGATGGTCTTCCTTCCTACGGTCAGATCCATGTTCAGAACACCTTGTGCTTCTGATGCTTGGCCGTTGAAATCGCTCAATGTGACATTGGTCTTGATCAGATCCGAGCTAGAGCATCCCAGACGACGTAGCATGGAGTATGGCATGATGTTGACTGCCGCTCCGGTGTCAACCAGCATCTTGTTGACAGGCTGCCCATTGATATAACCTCGTAAGTATAGGGCCTTCAGGTGTCTGTAACTTCTTTCTCGTGGCTTCTCAAAGATAACCGGCCTTGGGCCGCAGTCAAGTTGTGCCACAGGTGCCTCTTCGGTTCCAGGAGCACAAAACTCCGCCGGAAGAATGAACACCATGTTGGTGCCAGCCGATGTCTCATCATCGGCTTTCTTGTGTTTGGGGCACCACTCTTTCTTCTGTGGTCGACCCTCCTCGTCCAGAGTTCGCTGAATTTTCACGGCTAGATCAGGCCGCGCTTTCCTCAACGTATGCAGGTATAACCTTTCGGCTTCCTCCAAGCAACGTAGTCGCTGAACCCTACGCTTTTGGGAGTGGCTGAGTCCATCAGGGCACCACCTTGGACGGTGGTATTTATCTTCTTCTTCTTCTTCTTCTTCTTCGTCTTCTAACTCCTCGAGATCTTCCACCCAAGAGGACTCAGCTTGCTTGTTCCGAGATGGGAGAGGTCCTAGACGCTTGAACACTGACACGTCTCCTGTGCCCTTCTTCTTCTGTCTACATTCTGGGCAGTTGCTGATTGTGGGCAATCGGCTCATTCCTGAATCCCAGCAGTGTTTGAAGAAGGGACAATCCCAGTGCCTGTCCACGTCATCCTGCTCTCTTGACTGTTCCTTGGCATGGCGCTCATATCTTTCATCGTCCCGAACATGCTGACGATATTTCCTGGCGTCCCTGCTAGCCCGACGATCTCTTTCGTCGTCGTCGTTGTATCGCCGGCGTTGGTCGTACTGACGCTCATACTTGTTGAGGAGATGATCAGAGAGAGGTCGCTGGTATCGCACATTCTTCACTTCTCCCTCTGTGATGTAGCGCTTGCCATCGTGTCGGGGTCGGTCGCGTGGAACGGCCTCCTCTTTGTCCTTGCCACGAGAGCGGCTGCTCTCGTCTCTATCCTTACCAGGGTGGTGCACAGGCCCGACCATGTTAATGCTGAACGAGAATCCTGGCTGGCACCTCCCGGGGTAGGCGTACTCCACCATGTTAACGGCGGGAAAGGGGTGCGTGTCGACTTTCATGTCGTACTGGCTGAAAATTAGACGCCCTTGTTCTATCGCCATTTGGATCTGCTGACGCCACACCCTGCAGTCGTTGGTGGTATGGGTGAACGTGTTATGCCACTTGCAATATGGCTTTCCGTTCAGCTCTTGCGCCGTAGGGATTTTATGGCCTTCGGGTAACTTCAGCTGCTTCTCCTTGAGTAAGAGGTCAAAAATCTGCTCAGCTTTGCTTACGTCGAAGTCAAACCCTCTTGGAGGACCTTGTGGCTTAACCCACTTGCAGGACATGGGGCTTGCCCCCCGAGCCCATTCAGCCACTGCTACCTCTTGATCTCCAGCAGAGCCTTCACCTTCCTCTGTCTCAACCAGGACTACTGCGCGCTTGAACTTGTCCTGGTACAACTCTGGGTGGCGCTGTTCATATAATGACAGTTTCTGAACCATATGCGCCAGTGAAGCGTACTCTGCTTGGGAAGCCATATCCTTGATCGGCGATGCAAGACCCACCACCGCCAGCTCGACTGCTTCTTTTTCAGTCAAACGAGCCGAATAGCATCGGCTCCTGATGGTCCTGAAGCGCTGGATGTATTCTGACACTGTTTCTCCGCGCTTCTGTCGTACTTGGGCTAGATCGGCAATGCCAGCCTCGGAAGCCTCTGAGTGATACTGCATGTGGAACTGCTCTTCCATCTGCTTCCAAGTCCGGATTGAATCTGGTGGCAGCGAGGTGTACCACCCAAAAGCCGATCCTGTGAGGGACTGTGCGAAGAACCTCACACGTAGTGCGTCTGATGCTGAGATCGTGCCCAACTGCGCCAAATATCGGCTCACATGCTCGATTGAACTGGAGCCTTCTGACCCACTAAACTTGGAGAATTCCGGGAGCTGATACTTGGGTGGTAGTGGGATCAAATCGTACTCGTTGGGGTATGGCTTGAAATAGCCGATTGCCCTCCTTTTCGGCACCATGCCGAACTGGTCTCTCAAGATTGCACTGATCTGATCCGTGGTGCTAGCTGCAGGAGTCGAGCTTTGAAGATTCGCTGGAGTGGCATACTTAGCTAGCCACGTGTGGTGACCCAGCGTACCACTGCATGGTGTAGTACACAAGTCGTTGACATAACACAAGTGAAACACCGTTCCACCCATATTACATCTCTCAGAGTGGTACAACAGAAACATATGCGAGTCCAAGGTATGTCTATAGAAGTACACACGAACTGTTTACATAAGATCAACACAACCTCCTACTTTACAGTGAGGTAAAACTTCAAATAAACTCCAGAAGAACGACTCGTAGTCTAACTTGTTGCTAACTCAAGCTTAAGAGCTAACTGGCTTGCTATAGAAATCTAGCTACTTAGGTGCTAAGATTAGGGAAAGGTTCCCTTCTATTACTAGTCTAGGTTCCCATTATAGCTGATGTAGAAGTTGACTCCATTGACTTCTTTGATTGGATTCTTCATCTTGTTGCAGTTGACTCCTTTGTCTTCGAGTTCCACGGTAGTTTCTCCTTCGGTGCTTTGATCTAAGAAGGGGGTTCAAATGGGATAGAATGAGTACGAGCGTACTTAGCAAGTTCATATTAGGAAATATGTGTATCATGCACTAGCTACAGCCATAGACCAGAAAGTCATAGGCCAATGCAAGTTTTCATAAACATTTCTTCAAAAGGTTTATTTTATTCTGAAAACTATGCCCGTCAGTCTTCACAGGTTGACTAGAACTTCGTGGAGTTCCTTTCCTGCCGCGTTCGCAGTTCCCTTCCCGGAACAGGGAGTGACAAATACAATTCATGATACCCTCTGCAGAGGTGCGTTACTTTACCCCACAAGAGATCTTAACCATGTTGCCGGCCGAGAGTATGTCCCCGTCCACACTTCCTTTGGTGTGAGGCCCAGTATAAGATCCAAGCCAATCACTGCCTTCTCCGCGACCCTGCAAACCCACCCTTTTGTCCAACCGTACACCTCCAGTAGACTTCCCCCGATAATACGGCTTTACTCATGGTGTACTCCGGACAATCCATCATAGATCGTAGAGCCATCATCACTAATGGATGGGGATTTAAAAGGCTATCCCAACCTACGGCAGTGCCTCCAACACCCCGCCGGCTCTACCAATCCGTTGGCGTGCAGAAGGGAAAAGATACGGTGACTTCCCGTAGCCATTATAGATCTTATGGATAACGCGATATGTACGGCGCTAGAATCACTGGACGGCATTGGTAATTAATCCTAGGGTGATATAACCCATGCAATGGAACCTCCACCATATCAACACATACCATGGTTCCATTGCCCACCACATAGTCATATTCATAATTGTAAAATAATACTTTGCTTTTCAATGCATGAGTGATAAGTATAGTACTTTGCATATAGTTTGATACAAATAATCAAATGACATGAGCAAGCGATGAACTTGCCTTTCTTGACTGCAAGATTATGCAGGCAAAAGCTTCGATACGTGATAACTCCAAATTCTGAAATACCATCATCGTCCGGTAAGGACAATGTTTAAAGAACTGGCAAGGATGCTATAATGCATAATATGAGATGCAATCGTCCCAAGCGTAACCTAACCTCGATGATTTAGGATGTATGAGTTGTAAAGATTTCTTTAGGGTTGGTTGCACTTTTAGAATGATTCTCAAACAAGGTTCTTATTAGGGTTTGGTTATATTAGCATCATATCCAAGTGATATAAGACATCATAACAATTATACACATAAAGAATAGTGGTGAAATAATATATAAAGAACAGTTGTCAATTTTAAGTTCTACAGAACATGGTTGATGATTACTTATGCTATACTTCAAAAGAATAACTTTTGAAGAACTTGTTGTTTAAGAAATATTGAGTATTTCAAAGAAGAACTATGGCTTCTATGGTTTGATTGACATTTGTACTTCAAAAGAATAACTTTTGAAGAACAGGTTAAATAAGAATATGAACTACTATACATAGGAGCTATGTAACTCTAGGGTTTACTATTGAGTTCATTTAGTTATACTAATATAAACTAGTTGGGTTCTTAAATAGAATGGGTTTCTATATAGCAAGTATTAGTAAGGTTATTACTATGGTTTCCCATATACATCATATCAAAGGATGGTTATTTAAGATGGTTCTATAAATTAGCTATTAGGGTTTACTATGGTTTCACAATTGTTTTACTAAATAGTCTCTAATGGTTTCTAAGCTAAGTGGCTTATCATTTCCTAAGTAGGGTTTAGTGTAATAGGAGCATGTGTTGTGAATTGCTACACAAGATTGGTACTAGGGTTTATCATTATGGTGCTACTAGGGTTCATAATTATAGTTCTACTAAATTATGATGATTAAAGTTGATCCTAATGGTATGGTGATCAATGGTACTAATCCAATTAACAAGTTAGGGTTTATACCTAGGTGATACTAGTGAATTATATAGGTTTTAATTAAGAATAGGAACATGAAATGATAATTTCATGTGACTTGGTTTATGCTAATGGATCATAAGCATGCATTCATTGGTCACATAATATGGTTCTCTATGTAAGGTGACATTCACATGATCACATGTGATAAGCAACTAGGGTTTTAGGGTTAAAGCATTTTCAAATGATCACATAAAATAATGGGATCAAGGTCTTACTCAAATTGTAACTAGGGTTTCTAAATTATGGTACAACTCCTAAAATGATAATTGGTAATAGAGTTGTGGTTACTAATTACTTTGAATCAAAATTAGTAATGGTTTAACATTTTATTAATTTTCCACAAGAATTAATAATTAGAGTAACTCCTATTTTAGTTTAATTAAGAATTAGGGTTTAATAATTGTTATTAGGGTTAAAAATAATGCACTTGTTAACTAAAGATGTTTAAGTAAATAAGTTTTGATTTACCAAAATAATATTGGCTTATAATATTTTCTTGATTTATTATTATTTAAGAAGATAGTAACTTAGAATTTTCAAATTAGGGTTTATGAATTACCACTAATAATTAAGTTAATGCAAATATGGTAAATAAAATTATTCTTAACATTTTACTTAGTTACTGAATAGTTAAAATTTAATTTTTGAAACTTTATTATTTATTGGATTCAATTTGCATTTTAAACAATTAAAATGGCATAATTAATAAGGTTAAAAATAAGTGAATTTTTATTTTGACACACATTTTTGTTTTATATTTTTAGTTGAGTAGAGTTTATTTTTGTGAGCATTTTGATATATTATTTGCATTTTTCTGAGTTGAAATCAAATTTCTATGATTTTGCAAAGTTTCATCTATTTACTGGTTTTTAAAATTAAAGAGAAATACTAAAGCTACTGCTTCGCCCCGTAGCTACAGAGACTGACCCGTGGGGCCAATGGACATGTAGGCTGCCAGCTGGGCTTGGACCAAGTCAACAAGAGGACCAGACCCCACCGGCCACGTCACCTCGCCGGAGAACCTCCGGTGATCGACGGCGACATCGTTTCTGGCGATCTAGGGCTTCCCGAGAAGAGCGGCTTGTTGCGTTCGAACGAGAAGACGGTGGCGAATCTACTGGTGGCAGCGCCCCCTCGAAATGGTCACCGGAGCTAGCTCCGGCAACGAGGTCTACGGCGGCGAGCTCCGGCCAAAACGCAAAATGAAGCTAGGATGTGAGCTAGGAAGCGAGAGTTGGTCCAACAGACGCGCAAACTCACCATGAACATGCTGGTGTGGTCGATGGCATCGATGACCGCCGGAGACGACGGCGATTGACCATTTTCCGGCGAACCCGAGTGAAAGGGAACGGTGAAATTCCCCTGGCTCCGAGCTCCTCTTGATGCGTGCTTGCTCCCAGATGTCCTACGCGCCGAGGCGCACCTCCTCGACCATGCGCTGGAGTCTGGGATGGCTCCCATCGCCGGATTCTTCCTCGACGCTGGCGACAGTACATGGATGATTGGAAACAATTGAGCAAGCTAGAGAGGGAATGGATGGGCGGCGAAGAACAAGGACTACACGGTTATGCTTCGGATGTATTTATAGAGCCAGAGGAGGTCGACATGGTCATTTCTATGCCGGCGATGGCTCAGATGTGGCGGCAACGTCGGCGGGTTCTGAGCGTCGATCTTGATGCCATTTTGGATAGGACGGACGCAGAAAAGGTTGGGTGAGGTTCTGAGAGACTCGTTGACGTCCGGCGGCGTCCTTATCCTCGTCGAGGACGTGGCCGAGCTCCTCCTCTGCGCTGTCGACGCCGGGGAAGAAGGAGAAGAGAGCTTCTCTCCTTTGCATGATTTTTAAAGCCCCGAATCGGTATCTGGCTTGGGCTGAGTTGCTCTTGGTCCCTTGCTGGGCCACGACGTGGGCTGGTCTGCTGGGCTGCTGCGGTCCACCAGGTAAGCCTCTCTCTTTTTCTTATTTCTGTTTTTCTTTTATGTTTGATATTTCTATTTGAATTCAGATCTGATTTCTATTTTGTTTTGCAGGTTCAAAACTATTTGAATATCGATATCATTTTATGATAATACTCACTGCCTAATTCTTTTGTTTAATAACTATTTAATAGATGATTAACTTGTGTTATTATGAAGTGCATTTAAATTGAAAATGGATATGGTTTAGATGTTTATTCCTTTTTACTTGGAACAAAATCTGTGTAAATGATTTGAAATGTGATTTATGAACATATTCTATTTTGCAAGTGCTTAACCATATTGATTATTCACATATAAATTAATTATGGCTAAGGTTTAACAAATGGTAAAGGAAATGGGATTGGTTCATGATTTTATGTGAGTGATTATTTCTAGGGTTTAAGAAGATGGTTGGATTCACCCTATGTTAAATAATTTTGCTTAGCAAACTACTACTTGAGTTATTTAAAATAGATCCTAAGCTCATTATGGTTAATTCAATTGCTCTGGTGGTTATTCTATTTTATAAACTACTATTTCATTTGGTTCACTTAGGCAAAGTATTTGGATAACCAAGTAGAATAGGGTATTGGTTTCATTCTACTCACCAAAGGCATTTAGTACTTAGGTATATAGGGCTTGGTTTTATCCTTGTGATCCATGATACACAAGTGGGGACATAATATTTTATGTGGGTTAGTTCCATATGACAAGGTTTATGGTTTTGGGAATACTTCACTATTTGAAGTATTGAATAGGCATGAGGCATGGCAGGGTTTTACTTATGATCAAAGTAATACTTGGATTGGAATTCAAATATGGTTTAGGGTTTAAGTAGTGATCACCAATGTGATACACAACTAGGATTAGAATTATATGAGCATAAGCTTTGGTTATGTTTCACTAATGGAACATGGCTCTCATCTACAAGATTAAAGGTTGGTTTAAACAAGTAAGATGTAATACTCCTCTAAAATTCTCTAGGATAGACATGGCTATGGTTAGCATCTATAATCTCTCTCACTTCTAAATGTCTTGTAATAGCCTAAGGTCCTACTCAAGATATGATGATATGACCCTCTAAATATATGGTTTGCCTAGGAATTCTACCTTGGTATCTTCTGAAGCTTGTTCTTCAGGAAATCTGATAAACCTACATCTTGTGGTATGCCTCCACCTCCTAGCTTCTTCATCTTGATCCTAGCTAATTTACATGGAGTGGCTCTATGTATTTGTTCCCATGTATCATGCTACAAGATGAGCAAAGGAATGAAGGGTGTGGCTCTATTTATAGGCTTGGGCAAGCTCTAGCATCATGACACATAGGTGGTGACTCTTGTGTTGGTTTGATGAGTGAGGTGCTTGGTTGTCATGCCCTCATCCATAGCAATCCTTTGAGCATGAGGTGGCATAGCTTGGAAAGCAAGTCATGTAGATATTTTCATCCTATATGGCAAGATCATTATCCTCTGATACGTCTCCGACGTATCGATAATTTCTTATGTTCCATGCCACATTATTGATGTTATCTACATGTTTTATGCACACTTTATGTCATATTCGTGCATTTTCTGGAACTAACCTATTAACAAGATGCCGAAGTGCGATTCTTTGTTTCTGCTGTTTTTGGTTTCAGAAATCCTAGTAACGAAATATTCTCGGAATTGGACGAAATCAACGCCCAGGGTCCTATTTTGCCACGAAGCTTCCAGAAGTCCGAAGAGGAGACGAAGAGGGGCCACGAGGGGGCCACACCCTAGGGCGGCGCGGCCCCCCCTTGGCCGCGCGGCCCTGTGGTGTGGGGCCCTCGTGCCGCCTCCTGACCTGCCCTTCCGCCTACTTAAAGCCTCCGTTGCGAAACCCCCAGTACCGAGAGCCACGATACGGAAAACCTTCCAGAGACGCCGCCGCCGCCGATCCCATCTCGGGGGATCCAGGAGATCGCCTCCGGCACCCTGCCGGAGAGGGTAATCATCTCCCGGAGGACTCTACGCCGCCATGGTCGCCTCCGGAGTGATGTGTGAGTAGTCTACCCCTGGACTATGGGTCCATAGCAGTAGCTAGATGGTTGTCTTCTCCCCATTGTGCTATCATTGTCGGATCTTGTGAGCTGCCTAACATGATCAAGATCATCTATCTGTAATTCTATATGTTGCGTTTGTTGGGATCCGATGAATAGAGAATACTTGTTATGTTGATTATCAAAGCTATGTCTATGTGTTGTTTATGATCTTGCATGCTCTCCGTTATTAGTAGATGCTCTGGCCAAGTTGATGCTAGTAACTCCAAGAGGGAGTATTTATGCTCGATAGTGGGTTCATGTCTCCGTGAATCTGGAGGAGTGACAAGAACCACTAAGGTTACGGATGTGCTGTTGCCACTAGGGATAAAACATTGGTGCTATGTTCAAGGATGTAGTCACTAATTACATTACGCGCAATACTTAATGCAATTGTCTGTTGTTAGCAACTTAATACTGGAGGGGGTTCGGATGATAACCTGAAGGTGGACTTTTTAGGCATAGATGCAGTTGGATGGCGGTCTATGTACTTTGTCATAATGCCCAATTAAATCTCACTATACTCATCATGATATGTATGTGCATGGTCATGCCCTCTTTATTTGTCAATTGCCCAACTGTAATTTGTTCACCCAACATGCTGTTTATCTTATGGGAGAGACACCTCTAGTGAACTGTGGACCCTGGTCCAATTCTCTTTACTGAAATACAATCTACTGCAATACTTGTTCTACTGTTTTCTGCAAACAATCATCTTCCACACAATACGGTTAATCCTTTGTTACAGCAAGCCGGTGAGATTGACAACCTCACTGTTTCGTTGGGGCAAAGTACTTTGGTTGTGTTGTGCAGGTTCCACGCTGGCGCCGGAATCCCTGGTGTTGCGCCGCACTACATCCCGCCGCCATCAACCTTCAACGTGCTTCTTGGCTCCTCCTGGTTCGATAAACCTTGGTTTCTTTCTGAGGGAAAACTTGCTGCTGTGCGCATCATACCTTCCTCTTGGGGTTCCCAACGAACGTGTGAGTTACACGCCATCAAGCTCTTTTTTCTGGCGCCGTTGCCGGGGAGATCAAGACACGCTGCAAGGGGAGTCTCCACTTCTCAATCTCTTTACTTTGTTTTTGTCTTGCTTAGTTTTATTTACTACTTTGTTTGCTGCACTATATCAAAATACAAAAAAATTAGTTGCTAGTTTTACTTTATTTACTATCTTGTTTGCTATATCAAAAACACAAAAAAATTAGTTACTCGCATTTACTTTATTTGATTCATCATGTTTCCTTTTAATTTTACCACGAAAGACATACCGGTAGGACGTGGGTCTATAATTGGGAGAAATAATATAGAAGAATTCTTCAACCATGTTAGTACCGTTGACGATTTTGAGGATAGACACTTGGTAGACCTTGCCCCTACCTATGAAATTGCTGCTGCTGCTTTAGTTCGCATGTTGGAAACTAAATTTATTAATCTCAATCCTATAATCCAACACATGTTTTTCACACTTGGTGATATGGAAGAAGGGGAAAAGAAAGATTTTGTTTTAGAAACCCTTCTTAGAGAATTTGGTGGTATAGCGAGAGAGGCTAGAAAGGTCTTTGCTAAATTTAATATGCTTGGTTCTTACACCAATTTTGTTAGTCTCCTTGAAAAGATGGATATGGATAGAATAAAGTACACTAATAATATTAATGATGGAGGGGAGATCAAAGCACCAATACCATGTAAACTCTTAGCTATGAATGATGCACTAGAAAATAACTATGCTTGGCTTGTTCCTGAAAATTTGTTTGATGAGAGTAGCACGCCTAAGACTAATGAAAAGGGAGATGCTAAAACTTATGTATCTAATGTACTATGCCTGGTTGAGAAAACTCCGCACCCCGCTGAGAATGCACCACCCTTTGATAATACTTGATATACACTTTCTGCGCCTAGCTGAAAGGCGTTAAAGAAAAGCGCTTATGGGAGACAACCCATGTTTTTACCTACAGTACTTTGTTTTTATTTTGTGTCTTGGAAGTTGTTTACTACTGTAGCAATCTCTCCTTATCTTAGTTTAGTGTTTTATTGTGCCAAGTAAAGCCGTTGATAGAAAAGTTCATACTAGATTTGGATTACTGCGCAGAAACAGATTTCTTTGCTGTCACGAATCTGGGCTGTTTTCCCCTGTAGGTAACTCAGAAAATTATGCCAATTTACGTGAGTGATCCTCAGATATGTACGCAACTTTCATTCAATTTGAGCATTTTCATTTGAGCAAGTCTGGTGCCTCGATAAAATTCGTCAATACGAACTGTTCTGTTTTGACAGATTCTGCCTTTTATTTCGCATTGCCTCTTTTGCTATGTTGGATGAATTTCTTTGATCCATGAATGTCCAGTAGCTTTATGCAATGTCGAGAAGTGTTAAGAATGATTGTGTCACCTCTGAATATGTTAATTTTTATTGTCGCTAACCCTCTAATGAGTTGTTCTAAGTTTGGTGTGGAGGAAGTTTTCAAGGATCAAGAGAGGAGTATGATGCAACATGATCAAGGAGAGTGAAAGCTCTAAGCTTGGGGATGCCCCGGTGGTTCACCCCTGCATATATCAAGAAGACTCAAGCGTCTAAGCTTGGGGATGCCCAAGGCATCCCCTTCTTCATCGACAACATTATCAGGTTCCTCCCCTGAAACTATATTTTTATTCCATCACATCTTATGTGCTTTGCTTGGAGCGTCGGTTTGTTTTTGTTTTTTGTTTTGTTTGAATAAAATGGATCCTAGCATTCACTTTATGGGAGAGAGACACGCTCCTCTGTAGCATATGGACAAGTATGTCCTTAGTTTCTACTCATAGTATTCATGGCGAAGTTTCTCCTTCGTTAAATTGTTATATGGTTGGAATTGGAAAATGATACATGTAGTAATTTGCTATAATGTCTTGGGTAATGTGATACTTGGCAATTGTTGTGCTCATGATTAAGCTCTTGCATCATATGCTTTGCACCCATTAATGAAGAAATACATAGAGCATGCTAAAATTTGGTTTGCATACTTGGTTTCTCTAAGGTCTAGATAATTTCTAGTATTGAGTTTGAACAACAAGGAAGACGGTGTAGAGTCTTATAATGTTTTCAATATGTCTTTTATGTGAGTTTTGCTGCACCGGTTCATCCTTGTGTTTGTTTCAAATAAGCCTTGCTAGCCTAAACCTTGTATCGAGAGGGAATACTTCTCATGCATCCAAAATACTTGAGCCAACCACTATGCCATTTGTGTCCACCATACCTACCTACTACATGGTATTTTCCGCCATTCCAAAGTAAATTGCTTGAGTGCTACCTTTAAAATTCCATCATTCACCTTTGCAATATATAGCTCATGGGACAAATAGCTTAAAAACTATTGTGGTATTGAATATGTAATTATGCACTTTATCTCTTATTAAGTTGCTTGTTGTGCGATAACCATGTTTACTGGGGACGCCATCAACTACTCTTTGTTGAATTTCATGTGAGTTGCTATGCATGTTCGTCTTGTCTGAAGTAAGAGCGATCTACCACCTTATGGTTAAGCATGCATATTGTTAGAGAAGAACATTGGGCCGCTAACTAAAGCCATGATCCATGGTGGAAGTTTCAGTTTTGGACATATATCCTCAATCTCATATGAGAAAATTATTAATTGTTGTTACATGCTTATGCATAAAAGAGGAGTCCATTATCTGTTGTCTATGTTGTCCCGGTATGGATGTCTAAGTTGAAGAATAATCAATAGCGAGAAATCCAATGCGAGCTTTCTCCTTAGACCTTTGTACAGGTGGCATAGAGGTACCCCTTTGTGACACTTGGTTAAAACATGTGCATTGTGATGATCCGGTAGTCCAAGCTAATTAGGACAAGGTGTGGGCACTATTAGTATACTATGCATGAGGCTTGCAACTTGTAAGATATAATTTACATGATACATATGCTTTATTACTACCGTTGACAAAATTGTTTCATGTTTTCAAAATCAAAGCTCTAGCACAAATATAGCAATCGATGCTTTTCCTCTATGGAGGACAATTCTTTTACTTTCAATGTTGAGTCAGTTCACCTATTTCTCTCCACCTCAAGAAGCAAACACTTGTGTGAACTGTGCATTGATTCCTACATATTTGCATATTGCACTTATTATATTACTCTATGTTGACAATATCCATGAGATATACATGTTATGAGTTGAAAGCAACCGCTGAAACTTAATCTTCCTTTGTGTTGCTTCAATGCTTTTACTTTGAATTATTGCTTTATGAGTTAACTCTTATGCAAGACTTATTGATGCTTGTCTTGAAGTGCTATTCATGAAAAGTCTTTGCTTTATGATTCACTTGTTTACTCATGTCATATACATTGTTTTGATCGCTGCATTCACTACATATGCTTTACAAATAGTATGATCAAGGTTATGATGGCATGTCACTCCAGAAATTATCCGTGTTATCGTTTTACCTGCTCGGGACGAGCAGAACTAAGCTTGGGGATGCTGATACGTCTCCGACGTATCGATAATTTCTTATGTTCCATGCCACATTATTGATGTTATCTACATGTTTTATGCACACTTTATGTCATATTCGTGCATTTTCTGGAACTAACCTATTAACAAGATGCCGAAGTGCCAGTTGTTGTTTTCTGCTGTTTTTGGTTTCAGAAATCCTAGTAACGAAATATTCTCGGAATTGGACGAAATCAATGCCCAGGGTCCTATTTTGCCACGAAGCTTCCAGAAGTCCGAAGAGGAGACGAAGAGGGGCCACGAGGGGGCCACACCCTAGGCGGCGCGGCCCCCCTTGGCCGCGCGGCCCTGTGGTGTGGGGCCCTCGTGCCGCCTCCCCGACCTGCCCTTCCGCCTACTTAAAGCCTCCGTTGCGAAACCCCCGCATCGAGAGCCACGATACGGAAAACCTTCCCGAGACGCCGCCGCCGCCGATCCCATCTCGGGGATCCAGAGATCGCCTCCGGCACCCTGCCGGAGAGGGGAATCATCTCCCGGAGGACTCTACGCCGCCATGGTCGCCTCCGGAGTGATGTGTGAGTAGTCTACCCCTGGACTATGGGTCCATAGCAGTAGCTAGATGGTTGTCTTCTCCCCATTGTGCTATCATTGTCGGATCTTGTGAGCTGCCTAACATGATCAAGATCATCTATCTGTAATTCTATATGTTGCGTTTGTTGGGATCCGATGAATAGAGAATACTTGTTATGTTGATTATCAAAGCTATGTCTATGTGTTGTTTATGATCTTGCATGCTCTCCGTTATTAGTAGATGCTCTGGCCAAGTTGATGCTAGTAACTCCAAGAGGGAGTATTTATGCTCGATAGTGGGTTCATGTCTCCGTGAATCTGGAGGAGTGACAAGAACCACTAAGGTTACGGATGTGCTGTTGCCACTAGGGATAAAACATTGGTGCTATGTTCAAGGATGTAGTCACTAATTACATTACGCGCAATACTTAATGCAATTGTCTGTTGTTAGCAACTTAATACTGGAGGGGGTTCGGATGATAACCTGAAGGTGGACTTTTTAGGCATAGATGCAGTTGGATGGCGGTCTATGTACTTTGTCGTAATGCCCAATTAAATCTCACTATACTCATCATGATATGTATGTGCATGGTCATGCCCTCTTTATTTGTCAATTGCCCAACTGTAATTTGTTCACCCAACATGCTGTTTATCTTATGGGAGAGACACCTCTAGTGAACTGTGGACCCCGGTCCAATTCTCTTTACTGAAATACAATCTACTGCAATACTTGTTCTACTGTTTTCTGCAAACAATCATCTTCCACACAATACGGTTAATCCTTTGTTACAGCAAGCCAGTGAGATTGACAACCTCACTGTTTCGTTGGGGCAAAGTACTTTGGTTGTGTTGTGCAGGTTCCACGTTGGCGCCGGAATCCCTGGTGTTGCGCCGCACTACATCCCGCCGCCATCAACCTTCAACGTGCTTCTTGGCTCCTCCTGGTTCGATAAACCTTGGTTTCTTTCTGAGGGAAAACTTGCTGCTGTGCGCATCATACCTTCCTCTTGGGGTTCCCAACGAACGTGTGAGTTACACGCCATCATCCTCTCATATGATTTATTTTTGGATAGCCAAGTGGCATTTGTTACTAAATATCTTGTGGATGGTTTTATTATTGTGGATGAGCCACTATATCATATTGGATTGCATTTATATTATAATATTGATCAAAAGATCAAGGTTGAAGGTTATTCCTCAAATTTGGATAGTTGGGTTTGATTTCACCAAGGCATGATCATATGAGTTTCAAAATACTCATAGTTAGTTTTATTCAAATAGTGTGAACTATAATTCGTAATGTAAATAGATTTAGTTTTATGATATTCCATGTATTTAATAAGTTATGATTTGAATAAGAATGTGTGGCTTTTATGCACTTTAGACCCTGTGGTGTACCCTATTTGGTAATAAGTTTAGAAGTGACTTAATTTACACACAAAGGTAGTTGCTAACTTTTAAGTGTTAATAAGTTAGGGTTTGATTCTTAAAGAATGTGTTGTTGTAAATATAATTCCATTTGATCTAATCCATAGATCAAATCATCTCTACCCAAAACAAGGTTTTAACAAAGATCACAGTGAAGTTTATAGCGCTTGACTTGATGATCTACTTCAATTCCAGCAAGTCAAGTGAAACTTCAGTTACTGTGGTAAGTTTTATTTGAAGCGCGAAAATTCCCCGGATTTTCTATGCATGAATGCAATGCACACTTTGGTGTTCTCTCATTTTATTGCTTCTAAACCTGGGATATTACACCACGCTTGCTTCTCAAGATCTGAGCTAGCTGCAGGAGTTGAACTTTGAAGGTTTGTTGGAGTGGCATACTTAGCTAGCCACGCCTGCTTCTCAAGATCTGATCCAGAAGCCCCTCCCGCTGTTCCAGAAATCCATGCTGTTGCAGTCTGGTTCGTGAGTGCCCAGTTACTGCAGTCTGGCACATATGTGCACGTGTATCCGTGCGGGATCTCCTTAGGCGCCTCATACAAGAACTGGTAATCACTAGGATCGCCACCGATCTTGTAGACGATGAATGCCGGTGAACTCGGCACTTCTGGTGCTGCCAGCGCGAACGGCAGCTGTGGTCGGGTCTGGAGTGATATCTCTCCTTGGTGAGTCCCTAGAGCAGGTCCTGATGGAGAGTACTGATGCTTCATGATTTCCTGGACCACGCGAAGCGCGACACACTCCAAGGCGTTCACCAGGCTCTCAGAATGGCGGTGTAGCGAATGAGCTACCATGTGATTAACTTCCTGACGCAGAGACCTGGTGCGTTCTTCTGAAGGAGTAGACAGATCCACTCCATCGAGTGCGCCTTCCGGTGAGAACCCTTTCCACCTGATGCCGTGTGAGCGGGTCCTCTGGAAAGAGCCGATGAGGTCGGCTTCGAAGAGAGCTTTGACATCGTCATACTTCTTCTTGAGCTCCTCCGTTAGATCTTCGTACGTGACTGGATCTTCCGCCATCTCAGATGCAGATGGCGATGCAGTTGATGTCGAAGACTGTCCCACCGGGCGTGCCAGAATGTGTTGGCGTCCAAAACCCACCAGCGAGTAACGACGGGCAACACGTAGAGCCGGGAGGCTCCCAGAACTGCGGTAGGCCCTAGTCCCTCGTGCGACGGCCCGCAAAGCTCCGGCACGCACGTCCGATGCTGATGCAAGGGCGTGCCACCTGACCTATACCTGGTCAGGAAGGTGATGGATTGCTTCGCTTAGTTTCTTGCATGGCATACACGTAAATATTAAATACGAGCCTCGATCGGCTCTCAGGTTGTCCTGTGAATCGGCTCAAGGAGCCGATCCACCCATGATTCGTATGAGGTCTACGATAACATGGTGATCCTGCTTGATCAATATAAAGTTAAAACGATCTACGATGATCTAGGGTTTTCACCACATAACCGGAACGTCCTACACTTAATTGAGCCTGGCAGCCACGCAAGATGATAATAAACCAGCCCTAGATAAGGCCTAAAAACCAACATGGAGTTGATTCCCGGAACATCTTCTCTAGGGCTAGCAAACTACACCCTACGTACTGCTGGATCCTTCAACCCGTTTGCAAGGCCTAACTATGTAGATATTAAACTAATCCTTGAAGAACAAGGAGCGATCGTAACGGATCGGATCTACTAAACAACGACTAAGCAGGGTGCCACCCTTGCACCTCAGATCGGTACAAGGGTGGCTAGATATTTAGGGGTAGCATGGCTAATCAAATACATCAAGAAAGTACTGATGCTAACCCTAACATATCTATGATAACTACGTTGCTCGCCATCAACAAGGCTTCAGCACGAGCAACGCATGAATAACGAATAAACGTATACTGCCTAGATCGCGAGATGCGATCTAGGCAGCATGATGCTTACCCGGAAGAAACCCTCAAAACAAGGGGTGGCGATGCGCCTAGATTGGTTTTGTTGTGAACGTGATTGTCCTCTTTTCCAATAACCCTAGATACATATTTATAGTCCGTAGACTTTCTAACGGGGGAATAATCCCAACCGTGCACGAGCTAAACTCCTTTAATCCTAACCGACACGTAGCCTACTATATTTACAGATACACGGGCAAACTAGCCCAAACTTCTTGTACAAGGCCGATTCATGTATATTTTCCGTGTATATTCTCCAAGCCCATCTTAATCACGGCCCACCTCTGATCCGGTTAAATTCTGGCTATTACCACCACTAGTAATGTTGATGCTTCACATGTTGCTACACCTCCTACTATCAATGGTAAAATAATTGGTGTTGGCAATGTTTCTACTCCTAATGCAAAGCGTGCAAAACTGCCTGAAACTGCTAAAACTGCTGAAACTATTTGTGATAAAACTGCTGAAATTTTTCAAAATATTGGGGACAATGATCCCATTGCTTTAGATCATAATGGTTTGGATTTTGATTATTGTCACATCTCTGAAGTTATGAAGTTCTTACAAAAACTTGCTAGAAGTCCTAATGCTAGTGCTATAAATTTGGCCTTTACAAAACATATTATAAATGCTCTCATTAAAGCTAGAGAAGATAAATTAAAACTTGAAACTTCTATTCCTAGGAAGTTGGAAGATGGTTGGGAGCCCATCATTAAGATGAAGGTCAATGATTTTGATTGTAATGATTTATGTGATCTTGGTGCAAGTATTTCTGTTATGCCTAAGAAAATCTATAATATGCTTGACTTGCCACCATTGAAAAAATGTTATTTGGATGTTAATCTTGCTGATAATTCTGTAAAGAAACATTTGGGGAGGATTGATAATGTTCGCATTACGGTTAACAATAACCTTGTCCCCGTTGATTTTGTTGTCTTGGATATTGAATGCAATGCATCTTGTCCCATTATTTTGGGAAGACCTTTTCTTCGAACTGTTGGTGCTATTATTGATATGAAGGAAGGTAATATTAAGTATCAATTTCCTCTCAAGAAAGGTATGGAACACTTCCCTAGAAAGAGAATGAAGTTACCTTTTGATTCTATTATTAGAACAAATTATGATGTTGATGCTTCATCTCTTGATAACACTTGATACACACTTTCTGCGCCTAGCTGAAAGGCGTTAAAGAAAAGCGCTTATGGGAGACAACCCACTATTTTACTTATGCACTTTTGTTTTATATTTGAGTCTTGGAAGTTGTTACTACAGTAGCAACCTATCCTTATATTTATTTTATTGCATTTTTTGCCAAGTAAAGTCTTTGATAGTAGGGTTGATACTTAATTTGGATTACTGCGTAGAAACAGATTTCTTGCTGTCACGAATTTGAGCAGACCCCTCTGTAGCTAACTCAGAAAAATCTGCCAATTTACGTGCGTGATCCTCAGATATGTATGCAACTTTCATTCAATTTGAGCTTTTTCATATGAGCAAGTCCAGTGCCTCTAAAAAATTCGTCTTTACGTACTATTCTGTTTTGACAGATTCTGCCTTTTATTTCGCATTGCCCGTTTTGCTATGTTGGATGGATTTCTTTGTTCCATTAACTTTCAGTAATTTTGTGCAATGTCCAGAAGTGTTAAGAATGATTATGTCACCTCTGAATATGTGAATTTTTGATTATGCACTAACCCTCTAATGAGTTTGTTTTGAGTTTGGTGTGGAGGAAGTTTTCAAGGGTCAAGAGAGGAGGATGATACAATAGGATCAAGAAGAGTGAAAACTCTAAGCTTGGGGATGCCCCCGTGGTTCATCCCTGCATATTTCAAGAAGACTCAAGCATCTAAGCTTGGGGATGCCCAAGGCATCCCCTTCTTCATCGACAACTTATCAGGTCACCTCTAGTGAAACCATATTTTTATTCCGTCACATCTTATGTGCTTTACTTGGAGCGTCTGTATGTTTTTATTTTTGTTTGTGTTTGAATAAAATCGGATCCTAGCATTCTTTGTGTGGGAGAGAGACACGCTCCGCTCGTTCATATGAACACTGGTGTTCTTAGCTTTACTTTTAATGTTCATGGCGAAGGTTGAAACTGCTTCGTTCATTGATATATGGTTGGAAACAGAAAATGCTTCATGTGGTAATTGGTAAATTGTCTTGAATAATTTGATACTTGGCAATTGTTGTGCTCAAATAGATCATGTTTAAGCTCTTGCATCATGTACTTTGCACCTATTAATGAAGAACTACCATAGAGCTTGTTGAAATTTGGTTTGCATGATTGGTCTCTCTAAAGTCTAGATATTTTCTGGTGAGGTGTTTGAACAACAAGGAAGACAGTGTAGAGTCTTATAATGCTTGCAATATGTTCTTATGTAAGTTTTGCTGTACCGGTTCATACTTGTGTTTGCTTAAAACAACCTTGCTAGCCCAAAGCCTTGTATTGAGAGGGAATACTTCTCGTGCATCCAAAACCTTGAGCCAAAAACTATGCCATTTGTGTCCACCATACCTACTGATGTCTACGGGAGCTTCTATTCTTGTAGACAGTGTTGGGCCTCCAACAGCAGAGGGTTGCAGAACAGCAGCAAGTTTCCCTTAAGTGGATCACCCAAGGTTTATCGATCTCAGGGAGGAAGAGGTCAAAGATATCCCTCTCAAGCAACCCTGCAACCACAAAGCAAGAAGTCTCTTGTGTCCCCAACACACCTAATAGGTGCACTAGTTCGGCGAAGAGATAGTGAAATACAGGTGGTATGAATATATATGAGCAGTAGCAACAGCACCAGAAAAGTGTTTTGCTGTCCAGGACTGGCGTGTGATGGATGGTGGTAATATTGCAGTAAGTAGAGATGCAGTAGAACAGTAAACAAGCAGCGATAGCAGTATTTGCGAACAAGGCCTAGGGATTATACTTTCACTAGTGGACACTCTCAACATTGATCACATAAATAAATAGATAGATGCTAGACTCTACTCCCTCTTGTTGGATGATGAACACCACTAATTGTGTAGGATTACACGAACCCTCAATGCCGGAGTTAACAAGCTCCACAATATTCAATGCTCATATTTAAATAACCTTAGAGTGCAAGATAGATCAACATAACCAAATAGATCACATCAATACCATCATAGTAATAGTTAACTTCATAATCTACAAGAGATCACAATCATAAACTACGCCAAGTACTACATGATGCACACACTGTCCACTTTACATCATGCAGGAGGAATAGAATACTTTAATAACATCACTAGAGTAGCACATAGATGAATTGTGATACAAAACTCATATGAATCTCAATCATGTAAGGCAGCTCATGAGATCATTGTATTGAAGTACATAGGAGAGAGATTAACCACATAGCTACCGGTACAGCCCCGAGCCTCGATGGAGAACTACTCCCTCCTCATGGGAGACAGCAGCGTTGATGAAGATGGCGGTGGAGATGGCAGCGGTGTCGATGGAGAAGCCTTCCGGGGGCACTTCCCCGTCCCGGCGGCGTGCCGGAACAGAGACTCCTGTCCCCCAGATCTTGGCTTCGCGATGGCGGCGGCTCTGGAAGGTTTCTCGTACCGTGGCTTTTCCGTCTCGAAGTTTTCGGTCAGGGACCTTTAAATAGGCGAAGAGGCGGAGTCGGAGGGTCGACGAGGCGGTGACACACTAGGGGGGCACGGCCAAGGCCTGGGCCGTGCCGCCCTATCATCTGGGGCCCACAGGGCCCTCCTCTGGCGGCTCTCGGGTGTTCTGGAAGCTTCGTGTGATTCTAAGATGTTGGGCGTTGATTTCGTCCAATTCCGAGAATATTTCCTTACTAGGATTTCTGAAACCAAAAACAGCAGAAAACAGGAACTGGCACTTCGGCATCTCGTCAATAGGTTAGTTCCGGAAAATGCATAAATATGACATAAAGTATGCATAAAACATGTAGATATCATCAATAATGTGGCATGGAACATAAGAAATTATCGATACGTCGGAGACGTATCAGCATCCCCAAGCTTAGTTTCTGCTCGTCCCGAGCAGGTAAACGATAACAAAGATAATTTCTGGAGTGACATGCCATCATAAACTTGATCATACTATTGTAAGCACATGTAATGAATGCAGCGATCCAAACAATGGTAAATGACATGAGTAAACAAATGAATCATATAGCAAAGACTTTTCATGAATAGTACTTTCAAGACAAGCATCAATAAGTCTTGCATAAGAGTTAACTCATAAATCAATAATTCAAAGTAAAGGTATTGAAGCAACGCAAAGGAAGATTAAGTTTCAGCGGTTGCTTTCAACTTGTAACATGTATATCTCATGGATATTTGTCAATGTAAAGTAGTATAACAAGTGCAATATGCAAGTATGTAGGAATCAATGCACAGTTCACACAAGTGTTTGCTTCTTGAGATGGAGAGAAAGAGGTGAACTGACTCAACATAAAAGTAAAAGAAAGGCCCTTCGCAGAGGGAAGCATTGATTGCTATATTTGTGCTAGAGCTTTGGTTTTGAAAACAAGAAACAATTTTGTCAACGGTAGTAATAAAGCATATGTGTTATGTAAATTATATCCTACAAGTTGCAAGCCTCATGCATAGTATACTAATAGTGCCCGCACCTTGTCCTAATTAGCTCGGATTACCTGGATTATCATCGCAATGCATATGTTTTAACCAAGTGTCACAAAGGGGTACCTCTATGCCGCCTGTACAAAGGTCTAAGGAGAAAGCTCGCATCGGATTTCTCGCTATTGATTATTCTCAACTTAGACATCCATACCGGGACAACATAGACAACAGATAATGGACTCCTCTTTTATGCATAAGCATTCAACAACAATTAATTTTCTCATATGAGATTGAGGATATTTGTCCAAAACTGAAACTTCCACCATGGATCATGGCTTTAGTTAGCGGCCCAATGTTCTTCTCTAACATCATGCATGCTCTAACCATTAAATGAGTGGTAAATCTCCCTTACTTCAGACAAGACGGACATGCATAGCAACTCACATGATATTCAACAAAGAGTAGTTGATGGCGTCCCCAGGAACATGGTTATCGCACAACAAGCAACTTATAAGAAATAAAATGCATAAGTACATATTCAATACCACAATAGTTTTTAGGCTATTTGTCCCATGAGCTATATATTGCAAAGATAGAGGATAGAAATTTAAAGGTAGCACTCAAGCAATTTACTTTGGAATGGCGGAGAAATACCATGTAGTAGGTAGGTATGGTGGACACAAATGGCATAGTGGTTGGCTCAAGGATTTTGGATGCATGAGAAGTATTCCCTCTCAATACAAGGTTTAGGCTAGCAAGGCTATTTGAAACAAACACAAGGATGAACCGGTGCAGCAAAACTCACATAAAAGACATATTGTAAACATTATAAGACTCTACACCGTCTTCCTTGTTGTTCAAACTCTTTACTAGAAATTATCTAGACCTTAGAGAGACCAATTATGCAAACCAAATTTTAGCAAGCTCTATGTATTTCTTCATTAACAGGTGCAAAGTATATGATGCAAGAGCTTAAACATGAGCACAACAATTGCCAAGTATCACATTATCCAAGACATTTTAGCAATTACTACATGTATCATTTTCCGTTTCCAACCATTTAACAATTTAACGAAGAAGAAACTTTCGCCATGAATACTATGAGTAAAGCCTAAGGACATATTTGTCCATATGCAACAGCGGAGCGTGTCTCTCTCCCTCACAATGAATGCTAGGATCCATTTTATTCAAACAAAACAAAAACAAAAACAAACCGACGCTCCAAGCAAAGTACATAAGATGTGATGGAATAAAAATATAGTTTCACTAGAGGAACCTGATAATGTTGTCGATGAAGAAGGGGATGCCTTGGGCATCCCCAAGCTTAGACGCTTGAGTCTTCTTGAAATATGCAGGGGTGAACCACCGGGGCATCACCAAGCTTAGAGCTTTCACTCTTCTTGATCATATTGTATCATCCTCCTCTCTTGACCCTTGAAAACTTCCTCCACACCAAACTCGAAACAAACTCATTAGAGGGTTAGTGCATAATCAAAAACTCACATGTTCAGAGGTGACACAATCATTCTTAACACTTATGGACATTTCCCAAAGCTACTGGAAGTTAATGGAACAAAGAAATCCATCCCACATAGCAAAAGAGGCAATGCGAAATAAAAGGCAGAATCTGTCAAAACAAAACAGTTCGTAAAGACGAATTTTTAAGAGGCACCAGACTTGCTCAAATGAAAATGCTCAAATTGAATGAAAGTTGCGTACATATCTGAGGATCGCTCACGTAAATTGGCATAACTTTCTGAGTTACCTACATAGAATTAGACCCAGATTCGTGACAGCAAGAAATCTGTTTCTGCGCAGTAATCCAAATCTAGTATGAACTTTACTATCAAAGACTTTACTTGGCACAACAATGCAACAAAACTAAGATAAGGAGAGGTTGCTACAGTAGTAACAACTTCCAAGACACAAATAAAAAACAAAATTACTGTAGCAAAATAAACACATGGGTTATCTCCCAAGAAGTTCTTTCTTTATAGCCATTAAGATGGGCTCAGCAGTTTTAATGATGCACTCGCAAGAAATAGTATTTGAAGCAAAAGAGAGCATCAAGAGGCAAATTCAAAACACATTTAAGTCTAACATGCTTCCTATGAAAATGAATCTTGTAAATAAACAAGTTCATGAAGAGCAAAGTGGCAAGCATAGGAAGATAAAACAAGTGTAGCTTCAAAAATTTCAGCACATAGAGAGGCATTTTAGTAACATGAAAATTTATACAACCATATTTTCCTCTCTCATAATAATATCCAGTAGCATCATGAGCAAACTCAACAATATAACTATCACATAAAGCATTCTTATCATGAGTCTCATGCATAAAATTATTACTCTCCACATAAGCATAGTCATTTTTATTAGTTGTAGTGGGAGCAAATTCAACAAAGTAGCTATCATTATTATTCTCATCATCAAATATAGGAGGCATATTGTAATCATAATCAAATTTATCCTCCATAACAGGCGGCACCAAAAGACTACTATCATTATAATCATCATAAATAGGAGGCAAAGTATCATTGATACGTCTCCGATGTATCGATAATTTCTTATGTTCCATGCCACATTATTGATGTTATCTACATGTTTTATGCACACTTTATGTCATATTCGTGCATTTTCTGGAACTAACCTATTAACAAGATGCCGAAGTGCCAGTTGCTGTTTTCTGCTGTTTTTGGTTTCAGAAATCCTAGTAAGGAAATATTCTCGGAATTGGACGAAATCAAAGCCCAGGGGCCTATTTTCTCACGAAGCTTCCAGAAGTCCGAAGGAGAGACGAAGAGGGGCCACGGAGGGGCCACACCCTAGGGCGGCGCGGCCCCCCCCTTGGCCGCGCGGCCCTGTGGTGTGGGGCCCCCGTGCCGCCTCTTGACCTGCCCTTCCGCCTATAAAAAGTCTCCGTGACGAAACCCCCAGTACCGAGAGCCACGATACGGAAAACCTTCCAGAGACGCCGCCGCCGCCGATCCCATCTCGGGGGATCCAGGAGATCGCCTCCGGCACCCTGCCGGAGAGGGGAATCATCTCCCGGAGGACTCTACGCCGCCATGGTCGCCTCCGGTGTGATGTGTGAGTAGTCTACCCCTGGACTATGGGTCCATAGCAGTAGCTAGATGGTTGTCTTCTCCCCATTGTGCTATCATTGTCGGATCTTGTGAGCTGCCTAACATGATCAAGATCATCTATCTGTAATTCTATATGTTGCGTTTGTTGGGATCCGATGAATAGAGAATACTTGTTATGTTGATTATCAAAGTTATATCTATGTGTTGTTTATGATCTTGCATGCTCTCCGTTACTAGTAGATACTCTGGCCAAGTTTTTGCTATTAACTCCAAGAGGGAGTACTTATGCTCGATAGTGGGTTCATGCCTGCATTGACACCTGGGACAGTGACAGAAAGTTCTAAGGTTGTGTTGTGCTGTTGCCACTAGGGATAAAACATTAGTGCTATGTTCAAGGATGTAGTCACTAGTTACATTACGCACCATACTTAATGCAATTGTCTGTTGTTTGCAACTTAATACTGGAGGGGGTTCGGATGATAACCTGAAGGTGGACTTTTTAGGCATAGATGCAGTTGGATGACGGTCTATGTACTTTGTCGTAATGCCCAATTAAATCTCACTATACTCATCATGATATGTATGTGCATGGTCATGCTCTCTTTATTTGTCAATTGCCCAACTGTAATTTGTTCACCCAACATGCTGTTCGTCTTATGGGAGAGACACCTCTAGTGAACTGTGGACCCCGGTCCAATTCTCTTTACTGAAATACAATCTACTGCAATACTTGTTCTACTGTTTTCTGCAAACAATCATCTTTCACACAATACGGTTAACTCTTTGTTACAGCAAGCCGGTGAGATTGACAACCTCACTGTTTCGTTGGGGCAAAGTACTTTGGTTGTGTTGTGCAGGTTCCACGTTGGCGCCGGAATCACTGGTGTTGCGCCGCACTACATCTCGCCGCCATCAACCTTCAACGTGCTTCTTGACTCCTACTGGTCCGATTAAACCTTGGTTTCTTACTGAGGGAAACTTGCCGCTGTGCGCATCACACCTTCCTCTTGGGGTTCCCAACGGACGTGCCAACCACACGCATCAAGCAAATTTCTGGCGCCGTTGCCGGGGAGATCAAGACACGCTGCAAGGGGAGTCTCCACTTCTCAATCTCTTTACTTTGTTTTTGTCTTGCTTAGTTTTATTTACTACTTTGTTTGCTGCACTAAATCAAAATACAAAAAAATTAGTTGCTAGTTTTACTTTATTTGCTATCTTGTTTGCTATATCTAAAACACACAAAAAATTAGTTACTTTTGTTACCATGTCTAGCTCTGAACCTGTTACTTCTTCGCCTGAAGAATTAGTCTTCACTTTTAAACAAGGGGATGAGGAGAGTTTTAAGGATGCTTGGACTAGAATTTTTACTTCTTATCGTAAAACTGAACCTCAAATGACTCTAAGTTTGCTCCTCAGTAATTTTTATTTTGGTCTTATGGTTCGCTATAGATATGCTTTGGATACTTTAGTGGGAGGAGATTTCCTTCATTGCAATGGGGATCAAGCTTTTAATGCCATAAAGAAGTTGGTTGCATCACATGATTCAGCTAATAACTTTGATTCAGTCCTGACTAGCATTTATAGTAGATTAAATAATCTCGAGATAAGTACGTCTCGCTTGAATGATAATTATTGCCACGTTCGTAATCGTCTTGAACAAGTCTTAGTGAACTCTAAACTCTCAATGTGGGATCCTGCTGTTAAAATTGTCATCGGTGATCGAACTCTCCACGCCTACTGTGATATTATGTATGAATTTTGCCTTATGCCTGAAAGTATTTATAAATATTTGAAACTTTGGGGAGTCGAGGAAGGAGGAGAAGAAATAACTCTCATTGATAACTCTACTACAATTCCTAAAGGAATAGCCGCAGGTGTGCATACAACCATTCTTGGAAGAACAATATCCATTGATTATCTTGTTGTTGAAACAGGAAAACTCACACTCGGAAGATCCCTGCTGAAACTATTGGGAGCAGTCATTGATGTTGGAGAAGGCACTCTGAAATTCACCTCTATACCGGGGGAAACTCATATATTTCCTAAACCAAAGGGAAAGAAAAACAATAAGAAAGGTAAGGGTAAAGCCCAAGGTAATGTTGACACTTCGTCTCTTGATAATACTTGATACACACTTTCTGCGCCTAGCTGAAAGGCGTTAAAGAAAAGCGCTTATGGGAGACAACCCATGTTTTTACCTACAGTACTTTTTTTTCATTTTGTGTCTTGGAAGTTGTTTACTACTGTAGCAACCTCTCCTTATCTTAGTTTTGTGTTTTGTTGTGCCAAGTTAAGCCGTTGATAGAAAAGTAAGTACTAGATTTGGATTACTGCACAGTTCCAGATTTCTTTGCTGTCACGAATCTGAGTCCACCTCCCTGTAGGTAGGTCAGAAAATTAAGCCAATTTACGTGCATGATCCTCAGATATGTACGCAACTTTCATTCAATTTGAGCATTTTCATTTGAGCAAGTCTGGTGCCATTTTAAAATTCGTCAATACGAACTGTTCTGTTTTGACAGATTCTGCCTTTTATTTCGCATTGACTCTTTCGCTATGTTGGATGAATTTATTTGATCCACTAATGTCCAGTAGCATTATGCAATGTCCAGAAGTGTTAAGAATGATTGTGTCACCTCTGAATATGTCAATTTATATTGTGCACTAACCCTCTAATGAGTTGTTTCGAGTTTGGTGTGGAGGAAGTTTTCAAGGATCAAGAGAGGAGTATGATGCAACATGATCAAGGAGAGTGAAAGCTCTAAGCTTGGGGATGCACCCGGTGGTTCACCCCTGCATATATCAAGAAGACTCAAGCGTCTAAGCTTGGGGATGCCCAAGGCATCCCCTTCTTCATCGACAACATTATCAGGTTCCTCCCCTGAAACTATATTTTTATTCCATCACATCTTATGTGCTTTTTCTTGGAGCGTCGGTTTGTTTTTGTTTTTTGTTTTGTTTGAATAAAATGGATCCTAGCATTCACATTGTATGGGAGAGAGACACGCTCCGCTGTAGCATATGGACAAGTATGTCCTTGGTTTCTACTCATAGTATTCATGGCGAAGTTTCTCCTTCGTTAAATTGTTATATGGTTGGAATTGGAAAATGATACATGTAGTAATTGCTATAAATGTCTTGGGTAATGTGATACTTGGCAATTGTTGTGCTCATGATTAAGCTCTTGCATCATATGCTTTGCACCCATTAATGAAGAAATACATAGAGCATGCTAAAATTTGGTTTGCATATTTGGTTTCTCTAAGGTCTAGATAATTTCTAGTATTGAGTTTGAACAACAAGGAAGACGGTGTAGAGTCTTATAATGTTTTCAATATGTCTTTTATGTGAGTTTTGCTGCACCGGTTCATCCTTGTGTTTGTTTCAAATAAGCCTTGCTAGCCTTAACCTTGTATCGAGAGGGAATACTTCTCATGCATCCAAATACTTGAGCCAACCACTATGCCATTTGTGTCCACCATACCTACCTACTACATGGTATTTTCCGCCATTCCAAAGTAAATTGCTTGAGTGCTACCTTTAAAATTCCATCATTCACCTTTGCAATATATAGCTCATGGGACAAATAGCTTAAAAACTATTGTGGTATTGAATATGTAATTATGCACTTTATCCCTTATTAAGTTGCTTGTTGTGCGATAACCATGTTCACTGGGGACGCCATCAACTTTTCATTGTTGAATTTCATGTGAGTTGCTATGCATGTCCGTCTTGTCTGAAGTAAGAGAGATCTACCACCATATGGTTAAGCATGCATATGTTAGAGAAGAACATTGGGCCGCTAACTAAAGCCATGCTCCATGGTGGAAGTTTCAGTTTTGGACAGCAATCCTCAAATCTCAAATGAGAAAATTATTAATTGTTGGTATATGCTTATGCATAAAAGAGGAGTCCATTATCTGTTGTCTATGTTGTCCCGGTATGGATGTCTAAGTTGAAGAATAATCAATAGCGAGAAATCCAATGCGAGCTTTCTCCTTAGACCTTTGTACGGGCGGCATAGAGGTACCCCTTTGTGACACTTGGTAAAAACAATGCATTGTGATGATCCGGTAGTCCAAGCTAATTAGGACAAGGTGCGGGCACTATTAGTACACTATGCATGAGGCTTGCAACTTATAAGATATAATTTACATGATGCATATGCTTTATTACTACCGTTGACAAAATTGTTTCATGTTTTCAAAATCAAAGCTCTAGCACAAATATAGCAATCGATGCTTTTCCTCTATGGAGGACCATTCTTTTACTTTCAATGTTGAGTCAGTTCACCTATTTCTCTCCACCTCAAGAAGCAAACACTTGTGTGAACTGTGCATTGATTCCTACATACTTGCTTATTGCATCTATTATATTACTCTATGTTGACAATATCCATGAGATATACATGTTACAAGTTGAAAGCAACCGCTGAAACTTAATCTTCTTTTGTGTTGCTTCAATGCCTTTACTTTGAATTATTGCTTTATGAGTTAACTCTTATGCAAGACTTATTGATGCTTGTCTTGAAGTGCTATTCATGAAAAGTCTTTGCTATATGATTCACTTGTTTACTCATGTCATATACATTGTTTTGATCGCTGCATTCACTACATATGCTTTACAAATAGTATGATCAAGATTATGATGGCATGTCACTCCAGAAATTATCTGTGTTATCGTTTTACCTGCTCGGGACGAGCAGAACTAAGCTTGGGGATGCTGATACGTCTCCGACGTATCGATAATTTCTTATGTTCCATGCCACATTATTGATGTTATCTACATGTTTTATGCACACTTTATGTCATATTCGTGCATTTTCTGGAACTAACCTATTAACAAGATGCGGAAGTGCCAGTTGCTGTTTTCTGCTGTTTTTGGTTTCAGAAATCCTAGTAAGGAAATATTCTCGGAATTGGACGAAATCAAAGCCCAGGGGCCTATTTTCTCACGAAGCTTCCAGAAGTCCGAAGGAGAGACGAAGAGGGGCCACGGAGGGGCCACACCCTAGGGCGGCGCGGCCCCCCCCTTGGCCGCGCGGCCCTGTGGTGTGGGGCCCCCGTGCCGCCTCTTGACCTGCCCTTCCGCCTATAAAAAGTCTCCGTGACGAAACCCCCGATGCGAGAGCCACGATACGGAAAACCTTCCAGAGACGCCGCCGCCGCCGATCCCATCTCGGGGGATCCAGGAGATCGCCTCCGGCACCCTGCCGGAGAGGGGAATCATCTCCCGAAGGACTCTACGCCGCCATGGTCGCCTCCGGTGTGATGTGTGAGTAGTCTACCCCTGGACTATGGGTCCATAGCAGTAGCTAGATGGTTGTCTTCTCCCCATTGTGCTATCATTGTCGGATCTTGTGAGCTGCCTAACATGATCAAGATCATCTATCTGTAATTCTATATGTTGCGTTTGTTGGGATCCGATGAATAGAGAATACTTGTTATGTTGATTATCAAAGTTATATCTATGTGTTGTTTATGATCTTGCATGCTCTCCGTTACTAGTAGATACTCTGGCCAAGTTTTTGCTATTAACTCCAAGAGGGAGTACTTATGCTCGATAGTGGGTTCATGCATGCATTGACACCTGGGACAGTGACAGAAAGTTCTAAGGTTGTGTTGTGCTGTTGCCACTAGGGATAAAACATTAGTGCTATGTTCAAGGATGTAGTCACTAGTTACATTACGCACCATACTTAATGCAATTGTCTGTTGTTAGCAACTTAATACTGGAGGGGGTTCGGATGATAACCTGAAGGTGGACTTTTTAGGCATAGATGCAGTTGGATGACGGTCTATGTACTTTGTCGTAATGCCCAATTAAATCTCACTATACTCATCATGATATGTATGTGCATGGTCATGCTCTCTTTATTTGTCAATTGCCCAACTGTAATTTGTTCACCCAACATGCTGTTCGTCTTATGGGAGAGACACCTCTAGTGAACTGTGGACCCCGGTCCAATTCTCTTTACTGAAATACAATCTACTGCAATACTTGTTCTACTGTTTTCTGCAAACAATCATCTTCCACACAATACGGTTAACTCTTTGTTACAGCAAGCCGGTGAGATTGACAACCTCACTGTTTCGTTGGGGCAAAGTACTTTGGTTGTGTTGTGCAGGTTCCACGTTGGCGCCGGAATCACTGGTGTTGCGCCGCACTACATCTCGCCGCCATCAACCTTCAACGTGCTTCTTGACTCCTACTGGTCCGATTAAACCTTGGTTTCTTACTGAGGGAAACTTGCCGCTGTGCGCATCACACCTTCCTCTTGGGGTTCCCAACGGACGTGCCAACCACACGCATCAATCATCAAAGTAAATTTTCTCCTCAATGCTTGGGGGATTAAAAAGATCATGCTCATCAAAACCAGCTTCGCCAAGCTTAGAATTTTCCATATCATTAGCAACAATGGTGTTCAAAGTGTTCATACTAATATGTTCCATGGGTTTTTTAATTTTCGGATCAAACCATCCATGTCTTAAATCAGGAAATAGAATAAGAAGCTCATTGTTGTCCATTATGCCTTACTAGTGTAAACAAGAAACAAAAAGATGCAATTGCAGGATCTAAAGGAAATAGCTTCGAGCACACACACAACGGCGCCAGAAAAGTACTTTACCTGGGACCGGAGTATGAGAGCCTTTTACCTTTCCTCCCCGGCAACGGCGCCAGAAAAGTGCTTGATGTCTACGGGAGCTTCTATTCTTGTAGACAGTGTTGGGCCTCCAAGAGCAGAGGGTTGTAGAACAGCAGCAAGTTTCCCTTAAGTGGATCACCCAAGGTTTATCGATCTCAGGGAGGAAGAGGTCAAAGATATCCCTCTCAAGCAACCCTGCAACCACAAAGCAAGAAGTCTCTTGTGTCCCCAACACACCTAATAGGTGCACTAGTTCGGCGAAGAGATAGTGAAATACAGTGGTATGAATATATATGAGCAGTAGCAACAGCACCCGAAAAGTGCTTTGCTGTCCAGGACTGGCGTGTGATGGATGGTGGTAATATTGCAGTAAGTAGAGATGCAGTAGAACAGTAAACAAGCAGCAATAGCAGTATTTGCGAACAAGGCCTAGGGATTATACTTTCACTAGTGGACACTCTCAACATTGCTCACATAAATAAATAGATAGATGCTAGACTCTACACCCTCTTGTTGGATGATGAACACCACTAATTGTATAGGATTACACGAACCCTCAATGCCGGAGTTAACAAGCTCCACAATATTCAATGCTCATATTTAAATAACCTTAGAGTGCAAGATAGATCAACATAACCAAATAGATCACATCAATACCATCATAGTAATAGTTAACTTCATAATCTACAAGAGATCACAATCATAAACTATGCCAAGTACTACATGATGCACACACTGTCCACTTTACATCATGCAGGAGGAATAGAATACTTTAATAACATCACTAGAGTAGCACATAGATGAATTGTGATACAAAACTCATATGAATCTCAATCATGTAAGGCAGCTCATGAGATCATTGTATTGAAGTACATAGGAGAGAGATTAACCACATAGCTACCGGTACATCCCCGAGCCTCGATGGAGAACTACTCCCTCCTCATGGGAGACAACAGCGTTGATGAAGATGGCGGTGGAGATGGCAGCGGTGTCAATGGAGAAGCCTTCCGGGGGCACTTCCCCGTCCCGGCGGCGTGCCGGAACAGAGACTCCTGTCCCCCAGATCTTGGCTTCGCGATGGCGGCGGCTCTGGAAGGTTTCTTGTACCGTGGCTTTTCCGTCTCGAAGTTTTCGGTCAGGGACCTTTAAATAGGCGAAGAGGCGGGGTCGGAGGGTCGACGAGGCGGTGACACACTAGGGGGGCGCGGCCAAGGCCTGGGCCGCGCCGCCCTATCATCTGGGGCCCACAGGGCCCTCCTCTGGCGGCTCTCGGGTGTTCTGGAAGCTTCGTGTGATTCTAAGATGCTGGGCGTTGATTTCGTCCAATTCCGAGAATATTTCCTTACTAGGATTTCTGAAACCAAAAACAGTAGAAAACAGGAACTGGCACTTCGGCATCTCGTCAATAGGTTAGTTCCGGAAAATGCATAAATATGACATAAAGTATGCATAAAACATGTAGATATCATTAATAATGTGGCATGGAACATAAGAAATTATCGATACGTCGGAGACGTATCACCTACCTACTACATGGTATTTCTCTGCCATTCCAAAGTAAATTGCTTGAGTGCTACCTTTAAAATTTCATTCCTTGTCTTTGCAATATATAGCTCATGGGAAAAATAGCTTAAAAACTATTGTGGTAAAGAATATGTCGCTTATGTATCTTATTTCTTATAAGTTGCTTGTTGTGCGGTAACCATGTTTCTGGGGACGCCATCAACTATTACACCTTTTTTGAATATCATGTGAGTTGTTATGCATGTTCGTCTTGTCTGAAGTAAGGGTGATTTATCATGATCAAATGGTTTGAGTATGCATATTGTTAGAGAAGAACATTGGGCCGCTAACTAAAGCCATGAACCATGGTGGAAGTTTCAGTTTGGACATTAATCCTCAATCTCTTATGAGAATATTATCTGTTGTTGAATGCTTATGCATTAAAGAGGAGTCCATTATCTGTTTTCTATGTTGTCCCGGTATGGATGTCCTAAGTTGAGATGTATCAAAAACGAGAAATCAAATGCGATTTATCTCCTTAGACCTTTGTATAGGCAGCATAGAGGTACCCCTTTGTGACACTTGGTTGAAACATATGTTATGCAATGATAATCCATGTAAATCCAAGCTAATTAGGACAAGGTGCGAGCACTATTGGTATTCTATGCATGAGGCTTGCAACTTATAGGATGTCTTATGCATAACACATATGAATTATTACTACCGTAGACAAAATTGTTTCTATGTTTTCAAAATAAAAGCTCTAGCACAAATATAGCAATCCATGCTTCCCTCTGCGAAGGGCCATTCTTTTACTTTATGTTGAGTCAGTTTACCTACTTCTTTCTGTCTTAGAAGCAAACACTTGTGTCAACTATGTGCATTGATTCCTACATACTTGCTTATTTGCATTCATCATATTACTTTGTTTTGACAATTATCCATGAGATAAACATGTTGAAGTTGAAAGCAACTGCTGAAACTTATATCTTCCTTTGTGTTGCTTCAAAACTTTCTACTAAGAATTTATTGCTTTATGAGTTAACTCCTATGCAAGTCTTATTGATGCTTGTCTTGAAAGTACTATTCACGAAAAGTCTTTGCTATATGATTCAGTTGTTTAATCATTGTCTTTACCATTGCTTCGAATCACTTCATTCATCTCATATGCTTTACAATAGTATTGATCAAGATTATCATAGCATGTCACTTCAGAAATTATCCTTGTTATCGTTTACCTACTCGAGGGCGAGTAGGAACTAAGCTTGGGAATGCTTGATACGTCTCAAACGTATCTATAATTTCTTATGTTCCATGCTACTTTTATGGCAATACTCACATGTTTTATACACACTTTACATCATTTATATGCATTTTCCGGCACTAACCTATTAACGAGATGCCGAAGTGCCAGTTGCTGTTTTCTGCTGTTTTTGGTTTCAGAAATCCTACAAAGGAAATATTCTCGGAATTGGACGAAATCAACGCCCATGGTCTTATTTTTCCACGGAGCTTCCAGAAGACCGAAGAGCATACGAAGTGGGGCCACGAGGTGGCCAGACCATAGGGCAGCGCGGCCAGCATGGGGCCTGCGCCGGCCTATGGTGTGGGCCCCTCGTCAGCCCTCCGACTCTGCCCTTCCGCCTACTTATACCCTCCATCGCGAAAACCCTTTTACCGAGATCCACGATACGGAAAACCTTCCAGAGACACCGCCGCGCCAATCCCATCTCGGGGGATTCAGAAGATCGCCTTCGGCACCCTGCCGGAGAGGGGAATCATCTCCCGGAGGACTCTACATCACCATGATCGCCTCCAGACTGATGTGTGAGTAGCTCACCCTTGGACTATGGGTCCATAGCAGTAGCTAGATGGTTGTCTTCTCCTCTTGTGCTATCATGTTTAGATCTTGTGAGCTGCCTATCATGATAAAGATCATCTATTTGTAATGCTACATGTTGTGTTTGTTGGGATTCGATGAATATGGAATACTATGTCAAGTTGATTATCAATCTATCATATGTGTTGTTTATGATCTTGCATGCTCTCCGTTGCTAGTATAGAGGCTCTGGCCAAGTTGATACTTGTAACTCCAAGAGGGAGTATTTATGCTCGATAGTGGGTTCATGCCTCCATTGAATCTGGGACAGTGACAGGAAGTTCTAGGGTTGTGGATGTGCTGTTGCCACTAGGGATAAAACATCAATGCTTTGTCTAAGGATATTTGTGTTGATTACATTACGCACCATACTTAATGCAATTGTCTGTTGTTTGCAACTTAATACTGGAAGGGGTGCGGATGCTAACCCGAAGGTGGACTTTTTAGGCATAGATGCATGCTGGATAGCGGTCTATGTACTTTGTCGTAATGCCCAATTAAATCTCATATTACTCATCATGATATGTGTGTGCATTGTTATGCCCTCTTTATTTGTCAATTGACCAACTGTAATTTGTTCACCCAACATGCTATTTCTTATTGGAGAGACACCACTGGTGAACTGTGGACCCCGGTCCATTCTTTTACATCTGAATACAATCTACTGCAATCATTGTTCTCTACTGTTCTTTGCAAACAAATATCATTTTCCACACCATACATTTAATCCTTTGTTTACAGCAAGCCGGTGAGATTGACAACCTCACTGTTAAGTTGGGGCAAAGTATTTGGATTGTGTTGTGCAGGTTCCACGTTGGCGCCGGAATCCCTGGTGTTGCGCCGCACTACACTCCGCCACCAACAACCTTCACGTGTTCCTTGACTCCTACTGGTTCGATAACCTTGGTTTCTTACTGAGGGAAACTTGCTGCTGTATGCATCACACCTTCCACTTGGAGTTCCCAACGGTCGTGTGCTTTACGCGTCAACAAGCTAAATTTCTGGCACCGTTGCCGGGGAGATCAAGACACGCTGCAAGGGGAGTCTCCCACATCCAATCTCTTTACTTTGTTTTTGTCTTGCTTTACTTTATTTTATTTACTGCTTTTTTTGCTTTCTTATATCAAAAATACAAAAAAAATTAGTTACTTGCATTTACTTTATCTAGTTTGCTTTATTTACTATTGCTAAAATGGGTACTCCTGAGAATACTAAGTTGTGTGAATTCACTAGCACAAATAATAATAATTTCTTATGCACACCTATTGCTCCACCTGCTGCTACAGCAGAATTTTATGAAATTAAACCTGCTTTACTAAATCTTGTTATGAGAGAGCATTTTTCTGGTGTTAGTTCTGATGATGCTGCTGCCCATCTTAATAATTTTGTTGAACTTTGTGAAATGCAAAAGTATAAGGATGTAGATGGTGACATTATAAAATTGAAATTCTCTCACACGTGCAACATTACCCTGATTGGTCTAGCCCATGTCATGCGGATCGTGCCCGCCGACCGTTGATCGTATGATCTAACGGGCAGGATAACCCCTCTCTCTCTGTCGGCGGTTACCTTCCACTCTCTAAGTATGCTAAAGGGCGGTTTTCTGTATTCATTTTCACGCGCTAAAAATTATAAACTCTTTTAGGCATTACTTTTCACACAAAAAATGATAAACCATCACCGATTTGTTGTAGCCATTAATTTTCACGCAAAAAATGATAAACCATCATCGATTTGTTGTAGCCATTAATTTTCACGAAAAAAATGATAAACCATCACCGATTTGTTGTAGCCATTAATTTTCACGAAAAAAATGATAAACCATCACCGATTTGTTGTATCCATTACCTTTCACGCAAAAAATGATAAACCATCACCGATTTCTTGTAGCCATTACTATTCACGGTAAAAATGATAAACGAACCAATCTATCTATCTCTGTATTTGAAGTTTGGAAGGGTTCACCATCTACTTATGTTAACTTTCGAGGTTTTGACCTGAAAACAAATGGGTATTATAAAGGGAAATAAAATTTCAAAAAAATGTAAAAACGAAACAATCTACCTATCTTTGTATAGAAGATCGTCTGTATGATTTTTGAGGTCATTTAGAGAAGGTGGAAAAAAATCCCTTTTGAGAAGGTCGAAAATACCTAACTTGTTACAAAAGCTGGTTTCAGTGAGACCTAACCAAATTTGGCATACATTATGCCATATCTATAACAACAAGGAATATCTAAAAGGGAAAGTTTCACAAAATTTGAAATTTAGGGCGAAAATGATGCCATACATGATGCTATTTTTCGAGGTTTTGACCTAAAAATCAATTGGGTATTATAAAGGGAAATAAAAAGTTCGAAAAATATAAAAACGTAACAATCTATGTATCTATGTATAGAAGATCAGCTGTATGAAATTTGAGGTCATTTAGAGAAGGTAGAATAAATCACCTTGTTAGAAAATCTGGTTTCAGTGAGACGAAACGGCATGCGTTTAAGCAAAGTGATTTTTTTGACATCTCCAAATGACCCCAAATTTGCCATACATGATGCCATACGTGTAACAACAAGGAACCCTATCTAAAAAGTGTCAAAAAAGTTTGCCCAACCGTATAGCTCTATCAAAAAGAACCTCACCATGGCGCTAGTATAATTTTAGGCTTAGTTACAAACTTTCGTTACCTAACCTTCAACATGAAACTTGTTTCAAATCACTTTTGGCGTACAAGAAACAAATCCCACCTTGATTCGAGCACCACAGCCTCCAAACGATGCTGATGCCGATATCGGCATGGTCAGAACGGCTATGCTCGCCGCCACTTCTAGGTCACCGTCGGGATGCACCCTCAATCCCGTCCCCTCATTCGATCACTGACACACCAGAGATACCGCCGATGCCAATGCCGAACGTACATGTTGATGCCAATGCCGAACATGCATGCACGCCGCTGTGGGCACGTCCACGCCGCCCCGCTATGCTGGACGCCACAGACCACCGCGAGGTCTTTCCCTTCGCCACCACACTCTCCTAGCACCCATCTATACACGCCAGAAAGGAGAGACACTAGTTTTCTCTACATTGCTCGCGTTCGTGTCCGACACGGTCAGTCAAAGTTTTGAGGTTGTCATCGATGTCGTCGGCCATTTCTTGTCTTCTTTGCATGGTTAAACGCGTCTAGTTCATATCTATCTAATGCGTCTGGTCTCGCCTCATGCAGTTCTTTGCGGACATCGATATCATCTCAGCACCCCGCATGCCACCTCCTCCGTGCCATCGCTGTAGAGCTCTATTTAAAAATCTAATCCTACCCGTGTATTGCCCCTTGTATCAGCGTCATGGCCCCACTTGTCATTCGATATACCGAAGCCCCACTCGTTCGTGTTTTGGTCAGGGATACAATGATGCTTACGGTCAAACAAAGATGGATGGTATGACGTGTCTTTGTGGGCTCTACGTGGCCCCACTAGTCTGAAGATAACGGTCAACCGTCGGGCAACCGGCCGTTACAGCACCTGTGATGGTTTCAGACAAGGACTTGGGGAAAACGGAGGAAAAACTAAGGAGCTGGGGAAAACTGAGCACAACTAAGGAACCGAGGGCACGAAAATAGAAATCCCTAAAAAAATGGAGCACAATAAGGCGCCTTATTCTGAGGAGAAGATAAGAAAGACGGGTTTTCAAATGGAGCACATAAGGCGCCAGAACCTGATGGGTTTCCTGCAGAATTTTATCAATCTTTCTGAGATATTATAAAGCATGATTTAATGGAGCTCTTTGGGGAGCTCCATGCGGATCAGCTGGATTTGTTCCGTATAAATTTTGGTGAGATTATTCTTTACCAAAAATTACTGATGCGGAACATATTCAACAGTTCAGACCTATATGCCTACTTAATATGTGTTTTAAAATCTTTACCAAAGTCGCTACGATTAGACTTAATTCAGTGGTAGAACATGTCGTCCGTCCGTCCTAGACTGCGTCGGAAAAAACTGAATGGTGTTATTCTCAAGATCGACTTTGGGAAAGCTTATGATAAATTTAAATGATCTTTTCTTCAACAAACACTCAGGGTGAAAGGTTTTTCAGATGAGTGGCACATTCTTATAAATAACTTTGTTTTCGGTGGAAGTGTGGCCATTAAGGTTAATGACGACATTGGCCGATACTTCCAGACGAAAAAGGTTTGAGGCAAGGGGATTGATACGTCTCAAACGTATCTATAATTTCTTATGTTCCATGCTACTTTTATGACAATACTCACATGTTTTATACACACTTTACATCATTTATATGCATTTTCCGGCACTAACCTATTAACGAGATGCCGAAGTGCCAGTTGCTGTTTTCTGCTGTTTTTGGTTTCAGAAATCCTACAAAGGAAATATTCTCGGAATTAGACGAAATCAACGCCCAGGGTCTTATTTTTCCACGGAGCTTCCAGAAGACCGAAGAGCATACGAAGTGGGGCCACGAGGTGGCCAGACCATAGGGCGGCGCGGCCAGCATGGGGCCCGCGCCGGCCTATGGTGTGGGCCCCTCGTCAGCCCTCCGACTCTGCCCTTCCGCCTACTTATACCCTCCATCGCGAAAACCCTTTTACCGAGAGCCACGATACGGAAAACCTTCCTGAGACGCCGCCGCCGCCAATCCCTCTCGGGGGATTCAGGAGATCGCCTCCGGCACCCTGCCGAAGAGGGGAATCATCTCCCGGAGGACTCTACATCACCATGATCGCCTCCGGACTAATGTGTGAGTAGTTCACCCTTGGACTATGGGTCCATAGCAGTAGCTCGATGGTTGTCTTCTCCTCTTGTGCTATCATGTTTAGATCTTGTGAGCTGCCTATCATGATCAAGATCATCTATTTGTAATGCTACATGTTGTGTTTGTTGGGATCCGATGAATATGGAATACTATGTCAAGTTAATTATCAATCTATCATATGTGTTGTTTATGATCTTGCATGCTCTCCGTTGCTAGTAGAGGCTCTGGCCAAGTTGATACTTGTAACTCCAAGAGGGAGTATTTATGCTCGATAGTGGGTTCATGCCTCCATTGAATCTGGGACAGTGACAATAAGTTCTAAGGTTGTGGATGTGCTGTTGCCACTAGGGATAAAATATCAATGCTTTGTCTAAGGATATTTGTGTTGATTACATTACGCACCATACTTAATGCAATTGTATGTTGTTTGCAACTTAATACTGGAAGGGGTGCGGATGCTAACCCGAAGGTGGACTTTTTAGGCATAGATGCATGCTGGATAGCGGTCTATGTACTTTGTCGTAATGCCCAATTAAATCTCATATTACTCATCATGATATGTATGTGCATTGTTATGCCCTCTTTATTTGTCAATTGCCCAACTGTAATTTGTTCACCCAACATGCTATTTCTTATTGGAGAGACACCACTAGTGAACTGTGGACCCCGGTCCATTCTTTTACATCTGAATACAATCTACTGCAATCATTGTTCTCTACTGTTCTTTGCAAACAAACATCATTTTCCACACCATACATTTAATCATTTGTTTACAGCAAGCCGGTGAGATTGACAACCTCACTTTTAAGTTGGGGCAAAGTATTTGGATTGTGTTGTGCAGGTTCCACGTTGGCGCCGAAATCCCTGGTGTTGCGCCGCACTACACTCCGCCACCAACAACCTTCACATGTTCCTTGACTCCTACTGGTTCGATAACCTTGGTTTCTTACTGAGGGAAACTTGCTGCTGTACGCATCACACCTTCCACTTGGGGTTCCCAACGGGCGTGTGCTTTACGCGTCAACATGGATCCCCTTTCTCCAATGTCATTTAACATTGTGGCGGATATGCTTGCTATTATAATTGAGCGCGCGAAGGTTGATGGTAAGATTGAAGGGGTAGTACCTCATCTTGTGGATGGTGGATTATCTATCCTTGAGTCTGCCGATGGCACAATTCTTTTTATGGAACACGACTTGGAAAAAGCTCGAAATCTGAAGTTAATTCTAACGGCATTGGAGCAATTGTATGGTCTCAAAATTAATTTCCATAAAAGTGAAATTTTCTTTTTCGGTGAGGCCAATGACGATGCCAACCTTTAATCCGACTTGTTCGGATGTGGTCTTGGCTCCTTTCCGAGCAACTATCTTGGTATTCCGATTCATTATCGTAGACTGACGTTGGCGGAGTGGAGAATCGTCGTGGAAAGACTTCAGAAGCGTTTAAGTAGTTGGAAAGGAAAACTGCCGTCCCTTGGGGGAGATTAGTTCTCATAAATGCAGTACTTACGAATATGGTACTCTATATGATATCTTTCTTCCATCTACCCAAAGGAATCTTGAATAGATTAGATTATCTACGCTCAAGATTCTTTTGGCAAGGAGACATCGAGAAGAAGAAATATCGGTTAACTAAATGGAGTGTGGTGTGACGTCCGAAAGATCAAGGTGGACTTTACTGTTCATGATCTTGAAGTTAAGAACAGGGTTCTGCTAGGAAAATGGCTGGCCAGGTTATTAACTGAGGATGGTATATGGCAACAACTTTTAAGAAAAAAGTATGTGGGCTCAAAAGCGTTATCTCAGGTATTTTGGAAACCCGGAGACTCTCACTTTTGGGCTGACATTATGGCAACTAAGAAGCACTTTTTCCCTTTTGGTTCGTTCTCCATAAGGAATGGGGCGGAGATTAGGTTCTGGGAAGATAGATGGTTGGGAACAACCACTCTTCGGGAATAATATCCAGCTTTATACAATATTGTTCGTTATACGGGAGACACCTTACAGAAGGTTATGGAAACTTCTCCTCCCTCCATGACGTTCAGGCGTGACCTAATTGGCCCCCGGCTCACTAGTTGGAATGAATTGCTACAAAGTTTAGCTTCAATACAATTATCCCAAGGGACTGATGAATTTAGATGGAATCTCACCCAGAACGGTGTTTTCTCGGTCAATTCATTGTATAGGGCGCTTACCATTCCTAGTCAACCGGTTATCAATAATAAATACTTTTGGAAGATGAAGATACCACTGAAGACGAAAGTTTTTGCATGGTACCTTCGTCGCAGGGTGATTTTAACCAAAGACAACCTTGTTAAACGCAACTGGCACGGTTGTAAGAAATGTGTTTTCTGTCATCAAGATGAGACAATAAAAAACCTTTTTTTAACTGTAGGTTTGCTAGATCTATATGGTCAATCATTCAGATGGGTTCTACCTTATATCCGCCTCGTAGCGTTGCAAATATATTTGGAAATTGGCTAAATGGGGTAGATACTAGGTATAAAATGCTTATCAGAGTGGGCGCGATTGTTGTTGTATGGACGCTATGGCTATGTGGAAATGATAAGGTTTTCAATGACAAGAATTCTACTCTCATGCAGGTCATTTACCGATGTACGGCTTTGCTTCGTTCATGTTCGCCACTTCAGCGCTTGGAGGACCGAGATCTCTTTATGGAGGTGTCTACACGGTTGGAGAACACGGCTAAGGGGTTTATTTCCCAACATGGGTAGCTGCATATTAGGCGGATTGAAGCCAACGAAGCATAGTATAGTTTGGCTCTTTCGATCGATCTTTTATATTTTATTTGTTCAGACTTCATACTCAAACGGCTGTGTGCATCTTAGTTATGCAGAGGCTGGGTGTAATGCTTGAATATTTTGAGTAATTAAGCGCCCTTTATCGAAAAAATACCCAGAATTTAATAATAGGCTAAGGGCATCTCCAACGGGACGCAAACACGGACGCCTACGTGTCCGTTTGCGTCAGCTCGCGGACGCGAAAATGGTCGTTTTTGTCCGCGCGTTTGTTTGCGCCTAGGTGCCTCCAGCGGCTCGACGCATATTATGTTTCTTATTTTTTTCTCTTTTTATTTAAACATAGTTGCAAACATTACGCAAACTAATACATAATTGGGAACATGGCAAAATATTGCAAAATAAGGAAATCTAACTAGTGTTGGCCACGCATGTTTTTTATGTCCGCTACCAAGAAAGAACACTCTCGGGTATACTCAATCACCCAAACTAGAAAATCCAGCTGACAATGATAGCCATGTTGTTCCTATTAAGGACGAACATCCAGAAACCTCCACTAGCGGTTTCAATTGGCCCGTGGGCATCTTCGCTGCAAAGAAAGAACACTCTAACCGTTCTAACTGTCGGTGTCCGAGCCAGACTCGCCGGTGTGGTAGTGCCTGCGGAAGGATGTGTCATCGAACACCTTGGCGATCATCTCGCCATCCCCCTCGATGCAGAGGAGGAACTCGAAACACTGGTCCTCCTACGAAGACGACAACGGCGTAGGCGACGACGAGCGTGGGGCCGCAGCTGCTCCACCTCCGCGGCCCCGGCCGCGGCGGCCACCCCTGCGGCCTCGGCCACCTCGCCGGCCACCTGGACCCGCCATGGAGTTCCTCGCTGGGCTGGATTCATCGCAGGAAGAGCGAGGCGGCGCTACGGTGGAGGGAGGTTGTGGCGGCTAGGGTTTGTGTGGAGGAGAGGATGAAGAAGACGAGCGCGCACCCTCTTTATATACACTGGAGGCAACCGAGGGGCGCGACATGCGTGGTATTGCCATTATTTCCTTGGCAGAGGTGGGCGGGGGCCACTCGTCAGGCGAGGCATCGCCACTAACGTGGCGCAGACTGCCAAAGCGACGTCGCGGAGACGCATCCGAGCCGCATATTTGGGCTAGGTCCGCGTCTCCGCGACAACCCAGTCACTATGCGTCGGGCCGCTGGGCCTAATCCCAGACGCATCTTTCGATCGCGCGGACGCAAACGGTCGCTCAACCGTCCATTTTCGTCTCCCCATTGGAGATGCCCTAAAAATTATAGCTAGGCATGGACAGGCTGGCCGGTTGGCCTGACCTAGCCCGAAAATACTGGTCTGGCCCAACCCGACCATTCATGCGGGCCGGGCCTAGGCCTAAATATTGAGCCTAACTGTATGGTTGGACCTAGGCCTAAATATTGAGCCTAACAGTATGGTCGGGCCTAGATCTTTTTTGCAAAATAAGTAAGAGGGTTGGCCCGAGGCCTGATAGGTTTTCCTATGATGGGCTGAGCCTAGGTATGATATTACGGCTCGACGGTTGGGCCAGCCCATGCATGGGCTTAGGTTTTCTGCGTCAGGTTTGTTCGACCCGAAATGCCTAGGCATACTAAGGATACTTGACAAAAGAAAGTTTACCATTGAGGTTGAGGGATTGAAACATTAGGGGTACTAAGGTTATTGTTGGTCTACAGGTTCATGGTAGACTGAGAGGTGGGGGGGGGGGGATTTAGAGGCTATGCAGGACCAAGTCTTTAACGCCTCTCCACAATCAGCTCAAGCCTTTTATCCCTTCTTCCACATGCGGACCTTAGTGGAGGCCAAAAGGGTCATGCCCCCTCCCCCAACTGCCTTCTCCGTGATGGGCTTCATTTTTCTTCGACCTTCTCAGTAAATTTCTCTTTTATTTTTTTGGTCCTTTGACATATTAACCATGACAAATGTTACAAGCTTTGATTTACCTAGTCTGACTTTGGTAAGTTACCATGTAGGGTTTGTATTGGACTCTCTTGTAGAGATTATTCTTACCCAAGGTAGGAGTCCCCTTAAGTTGTAGTCGTGGTTGTTATCAAGATTCTCAAAACTTTTTTGTACTTAACTTTTCTTCTAGAATGTTGTCAATATCTTTTCACACGCATTTATCATATGGTCAATATCTCAAACTAGCTTTTTAGGACTTAAACTAGGAAAAATGCCCGTGCGTTGCAACGGGAGATCATGAAAATACGCTGAGACATATAAACTTAAGTTTTAGTTTGTACAGTTGTGGCTTGTCGCATAAACCAACCTAGTTTAGCACATCTACATACAGAATGAGATGAAACAATTGTGTGGATCAATAAAAAAAATCGACTGATAACCAGCAACGTAAAGATTCAAGTTTGTTTTGTGGAGAAAACCTTTTTCTATGTAATCCCAAAGCTTATACCTTGTAGATCCAGCGAAACTACCTGAAATTATAAAGTTTACTGTATTGTGCAGAGTATTTCCTCTTGTGTATCAACTTTTGAACCCCTTCCTCTTGTATTCATATAAGGTCACTTGGTAATGTGCTAGTGAAATCTGCAAATAAAGAAAAAAAATAACATTCCAATATGATGTTACACGTACTACGTGGCGAGTTGCCTTACTGCAGTAGCAACAATTACATCTGAGGGAGTTCAGGAAAATTCTCACTGTTTTAACGTGAGATGGCAGTCTGGTGGAAGGCGTTAGTGTGACTAAGGCCAACCCAGTAAAACCTTATCGCCATATTTTTATTTCTGAATATGGAATTCGCAAAACACAATTCTGGCACCTTCATGAATGAGGCATCGATTCCCTTCCAATTGAGAAATTAGGGATGAACAATCAAATTACTTAAGGGTTGGCAAGTTTTACTCGAATGCTCCCTGGTCACCATAGATCGTGAACATTCTTACTTATCTCTTCATTCATCCTTCACGTGATACGACCCGATGGCCCTCTCGCGGCTCTCCGCGCCGCAGCAGCGTGATTCGCTTAGTAGCCGCCAGCTGCCCCATGCCGTTTTTGACCTCGCTGGATGCCCTACTCGCCAATGTAGAGCCACTTCGGCCACACCCTCACTAAAGCGTTGGGTACTGCCCAGCTCCAACCATCGGTGCCTACAAATGCGTACGGTGTGTTTGGTAGCCCGAGCGAGCTCAGAAAATCTCATCTCAACCCAGCTCAACAGCCAATTTGTTGATTGGTAGGTCGGCTCGGTCCATCTCAGCACTGCCAGCCTCATATGGAAAATGACTCTCAGCCAGGCTGGGTTGGAAAGCTTGAATCGACCTTCGCAGGTCGACCGAGCTGACCTCGTCCCGCAAACAATGGTAGCAGTGGCCCGCATCACCCCCAGACCCCCAACCCCCACCTATTTTCCATTCCATTTGCAACAACCGCAGCTCTCGTCGCCCTCCACCTCTCCCGCCACCACCCTCCTCCCGCGTCCCCAGCCACCTGCGCCGCCGCCAATAGGAGCCGCCGCCTCCTCCCGTGTCCTCAGCTACACGCGCCGCGTCGACCAACAACGACCAAGCCACCAACGACCAGCAACGGCCAAGCCGCCACCGAGAAGCAGCGGCGGCACGGAGCAGCAGCAACGGGTGCCATCTTGATCTCCCGCGGAGCAGCAGTAATGGGCGCACCACCGCCCACCGGCGCACTGCCCACCGTCTACCTCCTCGCGCCTCCGGCGCTTTACCGCCCGCCGCCGGTGCTCCACCGCCCACTCCCGTGTTCTTCGGTGTAAACTTTTAGACTGGTATGTAATTTCTAATGTTTTGAGTCAATCTCAACCTAGAGATGTTGCCAAACAAAGTATTGACTCGGATTCTCTCAACACAAACGGGCTACCAAACACGCACAAAATCTCGAGTCAGCTTGTATGAGGTGAGATATCTCAAATGGAAGAGTGAATTCGAGGTGACACGGGCTACCAAACACACCCGTAGAGCTCCAACCCGACGATGGTACAGTCCGACATCTGGCGATGATCGATTGATAATACGAAGCTAGCTAGTACGGCACTGAGTTGTGTTTTAGATCGTTGGACATTAGTTCACGAAAGTCATCCAGAGGAGATTATGGCCGGCCGTATCCGTGCGCTGGTGCGACCGATCGGTTATATTCCTTCTTCAAGGCGTGATCCTTGTCGTACTTCTGAACCATCTCTACCAGCAGAAATAGTTGAGGACAATCTCGTAGCCTGGCATCCTTGCGTAACCGGGAAATTAATTGAAGTCAGACGGTGCCATCTGTGGCGGTGTCCTCATAGTACTCCTCGTTGCACACAGTTGGGAGATTGGATAGCTGCGAGAAGGAGATGGTGCCATCTGTGGCCGTGTCCATGAGAATTTCCTTGGAAACGTCTGTAGGCTGCAGCGGTTGACGCATGTGACAAGGCCTCCGCCGGCGCAGGTCATGAAGATGACGCCGCGTGGTTGATCCTACTGGATGAGCGCGGGCGGAGCTTCGGGAGACCCTGGGAGTGACAGCCGACGATGCATACCTTGAAGATTTTTAAGGGCGAGGGGCGAGAAATTAGATAGAAATCAAGGAGGAGTCGTGCTCGGTCTTTATGGGATCCGTGTTGAGTTTCTCGGTCAGGCAGAAGCATCGGCATGCGCTGCGAAAAAGTGTGATGTCCGACAACGATCTCGCGCGGACAGGAATCTCTGGTCATGGTTGTAGCTGCTGCTTGCCTCGCGTGGACAGGGATCTTAGGTCGTGGTTGTGCTCTCCTATATATGGAACCAGGGGTGGGAGCTTGAGGTCGTGATAGACATGGAGTCCTTTTCATATTTCGTATACGATGCAAACACAGAAGGCAATCAAGCTAGAGGTGAAACGTGCGACGTAAGAACCGCCCTGCCGAGGGACGAAAGCGTATAAAAGTTGGACCAAAGCGTATTTTGATGGACGAAACCACGGAAACGTTAGCTCCTTTATTATTAGGTACAGATATAGATATAGATATACAGTAGATATAGATTAAGTTGGAATTGTGGGACCATGACAGATGTAGCACAAACAAACGCGACCGAGGCACGGCCCACACCACATCAAGTTCTCCTCCGGCGCCGATGGCCCCGCCGCCGGCCACCACCACCACGGGCTCATTCCCGACCAAGGCCCTTCACGCACGCCTCCTCCGCAATGGCGCCCTTAACGCCGACCCCTCCGCCGCCGCTCCCCTCGCCGCATCAGCCGCCAACTCTTCCCTCCCCTACGCCCTCTCCCTCCTCCAAGCCCACCCCACCACCTTCTCCTACAACACCACCATCCGCTCCCTCGCCCACGGTCCCAGCCCCCACCTCGCCGTCGCGCTCTACCGCTCCATGCTTCTCAACCCCCTATCCAACCCCAACAACTACACCTACCCGCCGCTCCTCGCCGCCTGCGCCCGCCTCCTCGTCGCCCGTTCACCAAAACCAGCAGCACCGGGCACCGCCGTCCACGCCTCCCTCTTCCGCCGCGGTCTCGATTCCGGCGACCGCTTCATCAGCGCCTCGCTGCTCTCCTTCTATGCCGCCGCTGGGGACTTACCCGCCGCACGCCAAGTGTTCGACCGAAGTCCCTCCAACCAAAGGGACCTACCCCTCTGGAACTCACTCCTCCACGCCTACCTATCCCAAGGCCTCTACACCCAGGTGCTGCACCTCTCCCGCCAGATGCCCGCTGCCGACGAGGTCACGCTGCTCGCTCTCGTCTCTGCCTGCGCGCATCTCGGTGCACTCGACACCGGCCGCTGGGCACATGCTTACTATGCAAGGACCCGCCGGAATACCACCACGAGAAATCTAGGCACCGCTCTGCTCAACATGTACATGAGGTGCGGGGACGTCGAAAGCGCGTGGTCTGTGTTCCGCGAGACGCTCGACAAGGATGTCCGGACGTGGAGCGTCATGATAGCTGGACTGGCTGTCAACGGGCTCCCGAGGGACGCCTTGGACTTGTTCACTGAGATGAAGAGCATCGGGCTGGACCCAGATTCCATCACCATGACTGCCGTGCTGAGTGCGTGTGCCCATGCTGGTATGGTGGATGAGGGCAAGAGGTTCTTGGCCTGCATGCCCGTCGAATATCGTCTACAGCCCACCATAGAACATTATGGTTGCGTCGTTGATCTGCTTGGGCGAGCGGGCAAGTTGGAGGAGGCGTTGGCTCTCATTGAGACTGTCCCTTTCGAGGCCGATGTTGTGCTATGGGGTGCTCTCTTAGTCGCTTGTAGGGTCCACAAGAATGTTGACATTGGGCAGATGGCCGCCAGGGAGATGCTCAAGTTGGATCCTCGTCATGCTGGGGCCTGTGTCTTCTTATCGAATGTCTATGCTGCTGATGGGAAATGGGACCTTGTACAGGAGGTCAGGAACTCGATGAAACAACATAGGATATTCAAGCCTCCAGGATCAAGCATTGTTGAACTAGATGGCGTGGTTTACGAGTTCTTTTCTGGTGACCATTCACACCCTCAGTCTGATCGGATATATGCAATGCTTGATGAGGTCTGCAAGACCTTAAGCCTCAAGGGGCACAAGCCTTCAACCAAACAAGTTACCTTTGACATTGATGAGGAGGACAAAGAAGTTTGCCTCTCGCAACACAGCGAGAAACTGGCACTTGCCTTGGGACTCATCTCTACCAAGAGAGGAGCTGTGATCCGTATAGTCAAGAACCTGAGAATCTGTGAGGATTGCCACTCTGTCATGAAGATAGTCTCGGAGGTCTACGATCGAGTCATAGTTGTTAGAGATCGAAACCGCTTCCACCACTTTAAGAACGGCTCCTGTTCCTGTTTGGACTATTGGTAGGACAAAAGCAGGAGTGGTACGGTTTTGTAGGAAAAATGTAAGCAATTCATTGCCTTTTTGTGTTTAGGATCCACTAATTTTGTACAATGGGTGACTGGAACGATATAATCATAGAGGTAACATTTGTCCTATTCATGATCATAAGATCCCTTTCTTGAGCTAAGATTTTTTTCACGTGTGGCATGTAGGTCACATGATCATGTACTTCAAAACGGGTCTTTCAGCCGGCCGTACACTAGTCGCTGATTGACATGATTATTATATGACAGTGTGGAGTATTGAGTATTGACCAAGAAGCTGGCTAAGATTGTGGTCTGACTGGCATGAACTGTTCATCGAATGTACGTCCTCATCTCAGCACATACCCCTTCTCGATTGTACTTGAGCTGGGACAAGATTCTTATATTGAACAAGATTTTCTATATTGTTTGGTGCTATCGGTAAGAACAGATTCCTCACATGAGTATGTATATATCACTCTTTTCCTCATTATGCTGTTTAATCCTGCAATCATATTCTACCAAATTAACTTGTTCTGTGTCAGTTAATCATAGGCCAGACAAGCTAATCGAATTCTTTAAATTATGTAGCACGTGAAAATTTATGCACAAGTATTCCTTATCGGGCACAAGACTCCAAGTGATGGTTGTTCTCTTGTCAAAATATGTGCCTATATATGTAATGTACGGCCCGCTAAGTATGGGGTGTAGTTTTGTAGTGTAGTTACCATGCAAACTCCCCCCAAACAAATCAGGTGTTGCTCAGCAATAGGATTAACAATTTGATAATTCTGTATTGCATTGCATCTAGCATGATATCATCAGATGAAGAGTTTAGTTTCGAGTTATTAACCAGGCATCGGAATTTCTTTTTAGATCAGCCGAATGTTCTGGTTCAGAGATCTTAGTTGTCGTATTGACACACCAGATGCTGAAGTATGAGATTTCGTAGCTATGAGGCGGCGGGATAAGCTCTTGGAGTTTGATCAGGTTGATGAGTTAACTTTTCTTGCTTCGTTATACATCTTCTAGACATAGAGTTTTCTCTCTGCTCTCTGAAAATTTAAGTCACGTGTAAACTGTACATATTTCGGCAAAAAAATGATCTAGTAAGTGGAAATACTTCTCTGAGTTGGAAGTGTGAAATAAATTCAGTTTGATATGTTCAGGTGATTCCTAATGGAAAGAAGAAAATATCTCATGGATCTTAAAATCTCTTTGTGAGCATATACTCTGTTTCTTGGCCCAAGTGCTCATCAGCAATGCACCCCCCGATGCTTACATTTTTGTTTCAACCATGCAGAAGACAATCTTGTTATTCAAGAACCATGTTTTCTGGACTTTAAAGGTGTCCGCCATACTTGAGAGTTGATTGATATATGCATGGCTGTATACTTGTATTTTTTTTAAAATTGTTGGTTCGCTGAGAGTTGAGTGATGCTGCAGACATGTTTTGGTTCATTCGTTGCATATGGGTGCTAACCTTTTTGTTGTTCTATTGCCTGTTTGTTATTCGGCACCCTGGGAGATGTCTCTAACTGATATTTTCCGTTTCTGTAAATCCGCTTGGCTAGCTCCAGAACCTCTAGTTCCAAGATTGGTTCCAAGATCGCTAGCGGACTTGGTGTGTTTTCCTGTTTTTACCATTAGTTCACATAACTTCGCTTCTTTTGGCTTTTCTTTCGTAGCAATCACTGTTTGTGTCCAAATTTGAGGATGGTTAAAAGAAGATATTGAGAAATTGTGTTACTACAACTAGCAGGGGCTGGTGCGGCGCGCCCTTATGTAGCCATGCTGAAGAACAAAAAATAATTCTACTGCAAGCTAATATGGCGGGCTGGCGGCGTGTAGGTGTGCTAGAAATTAAAGGATAATCATCTAAGATAGCTCACCTTTTTTAGTACGGAGATTTCTTATGGTGTGCACACCTCACAGTGGAAATCCGTGTGTGATAAGCAAAAACGTAACACACTAAGTGATAATACGTTATACTGAACATATGAGTAAATGTGTGAGCCATAATATTACAATCATGATTCAAGGAAAGGAGAAATGAAATAAGAATGGGCGGATTGCATTTTGATAGCCCTCCATGGAACTTGTCATTCCTCGGCTTGAATTTGATCGTGCACCGGGTTGCGCATCTCTCGATCCAACCTCCCTTGATAGCTTAAAGATAGAGACAAACATAGTAGTATGCGGTGTGTCCTGAAATACACCAAAGCCCAACTATGCAAACTAACCAAAGGGGCAATGGTTGGATCATTTTTATATCAATACATTATCATATAGGGCATGGCAGCATGTCCTCTCAATATATTGCTTCATTTCCGTCCAATATCCATGGAATCCCGTGGAACCTTAACTGTTAAAAGGTAGCTAGTGTACATCAACAACTATGGAAGGTAATGAGAGAAAGTTAGATATCCCAATTTTTCTATACCGAGCACACAAATTGCCTTCCGTAAGAAGAGAATCAAGTAACCAATAATTGCAAGATAAGACTGATTAGAGCAATTTTCTCTTCAGCTCTATGTAACTTACAAAACAAAATGTAACAATGCAACAATGACAGGAGCCTAGTGGTTCTTCTGGTAGGAAATTTCCAATAACATCAGGACGCGGGACCAAAGCAAGAACTTTTTCTAATTAAACATGAATGAGACATACAAACCTGCCATACTTGTGAGCACAATTAGTTTGAGGGCAAGTACTCGCAAAACTGGATATGTGGGAAAAAAGCGAGTCATAATTAAAGAAACTTCGGATTTGCCTCCAGTCTCACAAAATTAAAATTGTATCAGCATCTCTCTAGAATGAAACAGAACATAATGCCTCCAAAAATACAATATTACTATATTAGTACTGACACTGATGGTAGAAGAAGAGTAACCTTCAGATCAAGCAGAGATAATACATGTAGTAGAAAACATAAATAATTTAAGAACCTATAATCAACCTAGAAATTTGACATTCCCATAAGCAGTCTTGAACTGTCATTTTGGATGAAATATGTAGTGAGAAAATATATCTTACCAGCAGTTTCTTGACAGAAAACAATGTCCACCTGAGATTAAAAAAAACGCTTCTATATATAACTTGAAACATCAAGAACAGAAGAGAATACCTTTTTAATAATGGGAAACAACCTCTCAAAGTTTTGACCTGACCAACAGAAATCCATGGCAATTAGCGTCATTTTGTATCAGTCAGCTTGCAAAAAGAATCTTTTCGTTAACAAACAAATAATTAAAACAATGAGATTATTTTGGGGCAAAAGATGCTAATTCCGTGTATAGAGAGAAAATCGGGAAAAATTAAAATAACTGACACAAATTGTACTATAGTAGGATCTGATGATACCATACTCTTTTACAGAGGATCAAATAAAAAAACAGGCCGATACACACAAATGGAACATATGTTATGACATTTCAAATGATTTTCACTATACTCGCATATTGGATTCCTTCCTACAATAAATCTACAACATTGAGCGCACACATGCATTTTATTTCATTAACAACTGTACATGTATGCTGAAAAGAAAATAATGACCACTCATAATATAGAAACCACTTTCTTCCTAGCTCTTCACACATGCAAATGTAGAAGTTCTACCGTGATGGGCTCAACAATCATAGTCTGCCTACATAGTGCAATAAATTGATATACTCCTACTCAAGACTGAGGAGTGTGCTTTGGCCTATCGTCAGTCCTGCAGCTATCAAGGATAAATACGTTTAAAAAGTCCTACTTGGTTTAATTTGTACGTCATGGTTCTACAGTTAGAAGATAAATAAACTTGTTCAAAAAAATGAACGTTGTAGTTCTAGATTAGACATAAAACAATTCAAAGGTAGAGCAGAGGTTTCAAGTTTTACTTATCTGATAATGAAAATGAGTGGATGGGCCACCAAAGTGCAAGGTAAACTTGATCAGCACAATACTGAATCTTTTCTATATGGTAACCTTATCTGAGATTTATTGAATCAATAAGTGTGTGAGCAAACAGATACTCTTTTCTTACAGGATATATTCTGATAATAGCAAGGCAACAAAAAAGAGTAGTTCGCTTGTGAAATCGGTACCATCACAAACACGAATGATTCAATCGCCTAATCCTTTTTGAAGGAAAAGCGTCTACCTTATGGCTTTATATTAGGCCGAGGCCGGTATGTTACATGCAGGTGATTACAACCAGGTAAACTTCAGAAGAAGAAGAAAAGAAACAAAGATCACATGGCTAGGCGATATGCGCAATTTAGGATAGCTCCCCGCTAGATGGAGCTTGTCAACTGACTGTATATAATCAAACCTCTGGTTGTGCTTAGGTTACCATTGAACACATGGTCATTTATCGCTTTCCGGACTTAGTAGGCAAGCCGCAAAGCAAGTCGGTAAACTTGAGAAGAAAAAAAAGAAACAAAGATCACATGGCTAGGCGATATGCGCAGTTTAAGATAGCTACTGTCAACACCCGGATTTTTAAGTCCAGATGGCTATTATGCCATACATCGCAATCCCAGGAAGATTATTTTTGCGAGACATAACAGTTGAATATCATAGAGTCATCATTCATTACAATACCAACATAGTCATTACATAAATACGATCACATGATCCAGTCTCATTACAACACTTGATCTATTGATCATTACACAAATACGTAGCGGAAGCGAAGTAGTAGTGGACTATCTATTCCACAGGCAACGCTTGACGTTAGAAGCTCCTAGTTGTCGTAGACGTCCTGTCGGCCGACATCTTCATATTGTTGTTCAGCTTCATAGTCTGGACATTTGAATAGCCAGAGACAAAGCCGTGAGTACTTTCAAGAACTCGCAAACTAATACTAGTGTAAGTACTAACATTTCTATTGAGGGTGTTCTAAGCTCTAGGGTTGTTTGCATAAAGCCAATTTTAGTAAAAGACTCCTCAACTGAAGATTTGTGCCACCGGTATCCCCAAAACGGCCTTCACCACACGATATGGATTGTATGAGTACAATGTCATGTCATTTGGATTGACCAATGCCCCAGCTTATTTCATGAATCTCATGAATAAGATCTTTACGAACTTTCTGGATAAGTTTGTCGTTGTCTTCATCGACGACATCTTAATCTACTCCAAGTCGGAAGAAGAACATGAGCAACATTTCGAAGTGGTCCTAGATACTCTTCGGGAGCATCAGTTGTACGCCAAGTTCAGCAAATGTGAGTTTGGTTAAAGGAAATAGGATTCCTGGGACATATCTTGTCTGCGGGAGGAATTGCCGTTGACCCCTCCAAAATCAAGACCGTTGAAGAATGGAAAACCCCAACCACTCAGACGGAAGTCCGTGCATTTCTCGGATTGGCGGGATATTACCGCCGGTTTGTTGAAGGATTCTCCAGCATAGCAAGATCAATGACTCAATTGTTGAAGAAGGATAAGAAGTTTGAATAGACCGATAAATGTGAGGAAAGTTTCCAGCAGCTCAAGAGAAAATTGACCTCATCCCCAATATTGATCATGCCGGACATCACCAAGCCACTTGACGTCTATTGTGACGCATCCAAAATTGGTCTTGGATGTGTATTGATGCAAGAAGGCAAGGTGATATCATATCTGTCAAGACAACTGAAGCAACACAAGCAGAATTACCCAACCCATGACTTGGAGTCTTAGCCTTGAAAGTTTGGCGTCATTACCTCATGGGTAATCGATGCGAGATCTATTCGGATCACAAGAGCCTGAAGTATATCTTCACCCAGAAGGAGCTGAATATGAGGCAGAGACGATGGATAGAGTTAATCAAGGATTATGATATGGAAATTCACTATCAGCCCGGCAAGGCCAATGTGGTAGCGGATGCCCTGAGTAGACAGCCAAGTCAGTTAAACTCCATGATCGAATAGAACAGCCTAGTTTGTATCAAGAGTTTGAACAGTTTAGGCTAGAGCTAGTTAGTGAAGGCTTCCTAGCAAGCATTGAGCTTCAACCCACTTTGATGAGTCAGATCAAGGAAGCACATAAGGGAAATGCCAGCATTGATGGAATCAAGAGTCAAATAGCTGCAGGAAAGGCACCGGGATTCACCGAAGATGAAGAAGGAGTTCTGTGGTACAATGGACGCCTATGTGTGCCATCAGATTCAGAGTTGAAGCGAGTCATTCTGAAGGAAGCCCATGATACCCTTCACTCCATCCATCCCGGAGGAACCAAGATGTACCAAGACTTGAAGGAACAATTTTGGTGGCATGGAATGAAGAGAGAAATCGGAAGCTACATCGCCAAGTGTGATATCTGTCAGAGAGTCAAGGCCGAGCATCAGCGACCCGCAGGATTACTGCAGCCACTACAGATTCCTGAATGGAAGTGGGATTCGGTAGGAATGGACTTCATTACCGGATTGCCCAAATCAATTAGAGGGAATTATTCTATTTGGGTAGTGGTTGATAGATTAACCAAGGTAGCCCATTTCATCCCCGTCAAGACCACCTATCAAGGCCCTAAGCTAGCGGATTTGTACATCTCAAGAATAGTCAGCCTGCACGAAACCCCGAAGTCAATCGTATCAGATAGAGGATCCCAATTTACCTCAAGATTCTGGCAGAAAGTGCATGAAGGACTAGGAACCCGTCTGAACTTCAGCACAGCTTATCACCCGCAGACTGATGGACAGACCGAGAGAGTCAACCAGATACTGGAAGCTATGTTGAGAGCCTGTGTGCTTGAATATGGATCTAAATGGGAAGACTGCCTCCCTTACGCAGAATTCTCATACAACAACAGCTATCAAGCCAGCTTGCAAATGGCCCCCTTTGAAGCCTTGTACGGAAGGAAGTGTCGTACCCCTCTGAACTGATCAGAAGTCAGAGATAGTCAAGTCTTCGGCCCAGATATTCTCCGGGAAGCCGAAGAGAAGGTCCACAAGATTCGTGAATACCTCAAGACTGCCCAGTCGAGACAGAAGAGTTACGCCGACAAGAGACACCGAGAGATGACCTTCGAGATCGGAGATTTCATGTATCTCAAAGTCTCACCCCTTAAAGGAATGCAGAGATTCCAGCTTAGAGGAAAGCTTGCACCCCGATATGTTGGACCCTTCAAAGTTCTGAGTCACCGAGGAGAAGTCTCATATCAGCTTGAGTTACCGGAAGAAATGGCAGCTGTGCATAATGTGTTTCACATATCACTCCTTCGGAAGTGCCTAGAAGTTCCGGAGAAGACGCATGTGTTCAAGAACATCGATCACAGATCTGTGGATATTAACAAGGACTTGACCTATCGCGAAGTGCCTATTCGTATCCTCGAAGAAGCTTTTCGAACCACCCGCACCAGAAGTATCAAGTTCTTGAAGATACAATGGAGTAACCATACTGAGGAAGAAGCCACCTGGGAACGCGAAGATGATATGAAGAAGGAATATCCCAATCTCTTTAGTTCCTAGTTTTCTTTAGATCTCAGGACGAGATCTTTTGTAAGGGGGAAGGGTTTGTAACATCCCAAAAATCCAAATCAATAAAGAATGAGATTTCCCAAATACCAAATTTTAGGGTTAACAAAAACTTGAATAGAAATTTAAATCCTTGCTTATGATGCATGCATAGTGATTGCATTTTCCATGAATTGAGTGGTGACTTGTTTACTTTGTTTCTAAGACAACATTGCATCCTTTGGTACAAAAAGGAGACAAATTAAAAATCAACTAAATTCAAATAAGGGGTTTGCATAAGCCTATGGACATATTTACAAATACAAGTCTAGACCATGCCCTACTTTGTTTAGGGGCTTCAGCAACCTTGATAAACCCTACCCATCACTTATGAACTCAATTCAAGGGCCAAACAAAAGAAAAGCAAAATAAAACAAAATTGTCCATAGAGGTAAATTTGAGAAATAGGCCAAATTGCAAATTTGAGCAAAAGGCCACCAAACTTGGTTTCATTGCTTGGATTACTTTCTTATATCATTTTAACACACAACCACATCAATGGGATCAAGAAAAACAAAATCAAAATGAAAATAAAATGATTTTCCAACTCACATACACTAATGGTCATATGTGACTTTTATGTCATCATACCCACTTTGAGCCCCTGGTTTTGGAGATTCTTAAACTAAACCCTCTCACTTCTTTTCACCTCATCCAATACCATACCAAGATGAACATTTCTTGTGTTGAACACCAGGGTTGACTCTGCCTACATTGCTTAGTACAAGGTGACAAGTGGCAACTTTGAATCAAAGATAAGAATACCCCGCATTTTGGTTTTTTGACAAAACAACACCATTTTGACCACCACCATCACCATTCTACTCCAATCTTTATTCAAAGCAACTCCACCAAAAATAATTTCAAATTTCAAGCAAAATCTTCATGCGGCCATTTTGTCAAACACTTGGCAGGCATGAAATTGTTTTTCTCATACTGTTGGCGGAATGACCCCCGGTATGCCAAAGGCATGCCAAAACGGATGATTTAGGCCATCAAAGTACCGCTTTAAAGGTTGTTCCGGATAGCGATGGTTGATTCAGAGAATCATACCGGTATCCCAAGAAGGGGGATACCGGAACTAGCTAAGTACGTACCGGAATATCGGAACAGGCTACACTGTAGCACGTCGGCAAAGACCAGTCAAAGATGCTCTCCAAAGCTAGAAGACAAAGATGAGCGAAGCACTTCAGCTTTAATCGAAGCCATGACGCCAAAGGCAAAGGATGACGTAAAAGGTGCCGGAGGATGTCACGGCTTCTGATTAAAGGCATACCGGCATCACCGGTAGCTAAAATAGCTTTGTAAAGTAGTTTGTCTAGTCAAAGATCCCATTAGGGTTTCTAGGGTTCCTTCCCCTGTAAGCCACCCTCTCCCCTATATAAGGAGAGGGGGCACAGCCCTTCGCGGGCACGATACGACTACATGATTCTAGGTTACAAAGCTTGTACACAGAAACTTGTAAGCACTTGAGATGAGGAAATAGAGAGATCTAGTGCTGTACTTGTTCTTGAGTTCATCATCTTCTACCTTCGGCCCAGGCCAAGTTCTTGAGGAATCCATCCGGAAACCTCTCCATTCATACCAAAAACCCTCCCCCGAATCCTCTAGCGTCCATTTGGCCCCAAGATAAGCCATCCCATGGCATCTGTCTGTTCACCACGACGACAGTTGGCGCCCACCATGGGGCCAGCAGCGGCGCTTGCTGGAGTTCATATTCAGGTGGGACTCCTCACCGTCGGCGGCGAGCGTGTCGTCACCGCGCTCGTCAACCGCATCCGCGACATGCGCTTCATCAACGACAACACGGGCTGCTTCTCCAATGGAGGTAAGTTCCCCAAGAACGGCCGCGTCATCGAGTTCGGGAGCATCCTCGTCTACTACGGCACTGTCCTCGAGCGCCAGTGCCTCTCGCCGGTGCTGGTGGCTCCGGACCCGCCAAGATCTGCGCGTCGCAGCGACCGCGCCGCTGGCAGCGTTGAGGTGCTGGTCGTTGGCGCGGGCGACGCCGGCAAGGGAGCTGCGGCGGAGGGCGCTGGCCGAACGAAGTCCGCACGCACGGCCAAGCCGCCAACCGAGCGCGACCAGGAGGCTGCAGGAGCTTCCGCACCACCATCGGAGACTCCACTCCAAGCGGCCATGAGTGTCCTCGCTACGCCCATCGCGCAGAACATCGACCCGGCAGTGGCTCAGGCGGAGCTGGAGGCGCAATGCCAGAAGCTTCTCGCGAATGGCGCCGACATCGTCCGGGCGCAGCGTGAGCTGAACCTAACCCTACGTGACTATAACGCTGCCCATGGCTTTGCTTCTGTTAGCGCTCAGGCTGCAAGGATACCGGAAAACTGGCTTAGACCTCGCAACTTAGATCAGGATTTGTGTAAGGAGATTCTTACCGGAAAGAGCACTTCTGCATCGTTGAGCATGGTAGAGAAACCTAAGTATAGCAGTCCGGGTAAAACCATAAAAGCTGCTAAGGCTGCAGTAGAGCTGTGTGAATCGCTTTCCGGAGATGCTTTGGCAAAACAACAAGAGCGTGTCAGGGAGTTGCTTGATACCATTGAGCAGCAAAATGCTGAGCAGCTGGCCAAGTTAAACAAGGCTGCGGCTTCGAAATCTGTGCGTTCAATAGAGAATGCCGAAAGCAAGTCCCATGGGCAGGCATCGTCCCCCCATCCGGACAAGAGAAAAGAAAAAGAGGTGAATGTGCAGCAGATGACTGTGTACGATCCGGTTCTTGCTGGAAAACAACAAGCCGGGCGACATGAGGCCGGTAGAAAAAGCCAAGGGGCAGATCGTGGCTACGCCAGATACGGCTATGCCAGAGATGAGTATGCCGGTAGAGGTGAAACCGGGCAAAATTATCGAGCACCAAGAGCTGCTTATGTAGAGGAGGAAATGCCTCCGCCAAGGTACCGGCAGGCAAGGGCCACGGTACCGAAAAGATACGATGAAGCTGATTCAGCAACCGAAAGAGTCAGAGCCTACCGGAACCCTTTGGGGGAAAGGTTAGGAGAAAGATACCTACCAGACTGGGATGCGAGGCACAGGCTGGATAGGATGTATTTGTCTGAAATGGTTGAGGCAGAAGGTCCTCCGGGTCCCAAGTGTTTTGGCCCGCGGATCATGAAAGAGGAACCACCAGTTCACAACTTCACGTTGCCCCGCGATACAAAAACATACGATGGTACCACAAAACCGGAAGACTGGCTCGCGGATTACGTGACCGCAGTTTACGTTGCCGGTGGCGAAGGAACCGTCGCTGGTGGAGGAAACCGGCGTTGGGCCGTGAGAATTGTACCATCTTTTTTGGTAGGACTGGCGCGCATCTGGTTAAATAACTTACCGACAGGAAGCATAAACGGCTGGTTGGACTTTGAGGAAGCTTTCGTGAGCAACTTCAGCAGTACCTACCGGAGGCCAAACAGGCCGCAACAGCTTGCTCTGTGCATGCAGCGTTTGAACGAAACAGACCGGGATTATCTGACCCGGTGGAACTCCACAAGGAACTCCTGTGAAGGGGTAATCGAGGCGCAAGCCATAGCTTGGTTTTGCAACGGGTGCAGAAGAGGTTCACCTCTGTGGCAAAAGCTACAGAGGAACATGCCGGCAACTTTGTCGGAAATGATACGTGTGGCGGATAGCTACACATTGGGAGACCCAATGCAGCCGGCAGTGCAGGCAGAGCCAACATAGACAAGCCAACCACGCCAAGATCAGTACCGGGATAACCGACACAACAAAATAAGGGAAGATTTCCTGGATCGTAGGTACGGTCCGCAGCAAGTTGCTGATGTACAAGATAACTCTGGCGCCAGCGGCAGCCAGAGGCAGAAAACCGGATCGCAGCCGTGGGCGGGTCCTAAGAAGCAATGGGTTGAAAAGAAGCCCTGGGGCCAGAAAAAGAACTGGCAAGAACATTCAAAGTACACCATGGAAGCAGCTATGGACCAACCTTGCCAGTGGCACACACCAAATCCGGCTAATCCGTCTAACCGTTTGACGAATGATTGTTCTTGGACGAAGTACCTGATGCTGAAAGGCGCGGTAAAATATGCACAAGGGCAAGGCTGTACCACGATACTACCACCACCGCAAGATATGCTGCATCAGCACCTCTTACCACCACCACCACCACTTACCGGAGCGAATGCTCTACCGATACAGCCTCAGCCAAATCGGCAGCAGCACCATCAAGTTCATCAGGTGGGTGATGGCAATGGCCAACCGCCACCACCGACACCTTTGGGCCGGAATGTTTACCACGATCCAGACTTGTGATGTGTTGTGTTCGTCACTGAGCCAACTGACAGGCAGAGCCTGTATCGCCGTTCCATGGAAGTGAACGCGGTGATGCCAGCAGTACCAAGGTACATGCTGTGGTCAGATCAGGAAATCACCTGGTCGTTCAAGGATCATCCGAAAATCATGCCCAATCCAGGTGGTTATGCTCTTGTTGTCATGCATGGGCCAACGGCTCGAGTGCGATTCAGCAAGGTGCTGATTGATAATGGAAGCAGCATAAACGGTATGTACCGGAACACCATGCGCACGCTCGGAATCACTAAGAACATGCTGCAACCAACTCACACTACTTTCCATGGAATCGTTCCGGGTTTGTCCTGCTCGCCCATGGGAAAAGTCCGGGTGGATGTGTCGTTTGGTGGACGCGACAATTGCTGGGTGGAAAATGTTCTGTTCGAAGTGGTGGACTTAGACAGTCCTTATCATGCGCTGCTGGGGAGACCGGCGTTGGCATTGTTTATGGCCTCAACTCACACGGCATATCTCAAGATGAAGATGCCGGCACCATCTGGACCCTTGACCGTGGTGGGAAACTACAAGTTCTCACTGGAAACCGCTTCCGCCGGATCAAATCTGGCCGAATCGCTGGTGATCGCAGAAGAAAAAAAGAGAACACAAACTGCGGTTGCGCTGGCTCAGTCCTCACAGTTGAGCTTAGCTTCAATGAGTGGCAACCTTGGCACACCGGCGTTCAAGCCAACCAAGGAAACAAAAGACATCGTGCTGGATTCGGCTCACCCTGAGCGCACCGTTCGCATCGGTGCCGGTCTCAGTGAGGCATAGGAAAGCGCGCTCATCAACTTCCTCCATGAGAATCGGAATATCTTCGCCTGGTCTACTGATGACTTGGTAGGTGTTCCGAGGGAGTTGGCTGAGCACTCTCTGAATGTCCGGAAGGATGCGAAGCCGGTAAGACAGCCGTTGCGCCGGTTTGCTAAAGACATGAGAAAGATTACCGGAGAAGAGGTGACAAAGTTGTTGGTTGCCGGTTTCATCGTGGAAGTACTGCATACTGAGTGGCTAGCCAATCCGGTGCTGGTCGAGAAGAAAAAAGAGGAGAACCTTGAAGCAAAAGCTCCAAAGGTGTGGCGCATGTGCATCGACTACACCAACCTGAACAAGGCTTGCCCAAAAGATCCTTTCCCTTTACCCCGGATCGATCAAGTGATTGATTCCACTGCAGGATGTGAACTGCTGTCGTTCTGGATGCCTATTCCGGTTTCCACCAAATTCCCTTGAAAAAGGAAGATCAAATAAAAACTGCGTTTATCACCCCGCACGGGGCTTATTGCTATGTTACTATGCCTTTCGGTTTGCGCAATGCTGGTGCAACATACCAGCGCTGAATGCAAAAGTGTTTGTTTGATCAAATCGGTAAGAATGTGCAAGTCTATGTGGATGACATTGTGATAAAAACGAAGGTCAAGGAAACCTTGATCGACGATTTGAGGCAAACGTTTGATAACCTAAGAAGGTTCCGGATGAAACTCAATCCGGCAAAATGCACCTTCGGTGTGCCAGCCGGCAAATTGCTTGGTTTTCTCGTGTCTAGCCGGGGCATTGAGGTTAATCCGGTAAAGATCCGAGCCATAGAAAGAATGGCAATACCGCAAGAGCTCAAAGATGTGCAAAAGTTTACCGGAAGCTTGGTATCGCTAAGCCGGTTCATAAGAAGGTTGGGGGAAAAGGCCCTACCACTCTATGCTTTGATGAAAAAATCTGATACCTTTGTCTGGACCCCTCAGGCAGATGCAGCGTTCAAAGAGCTAAAAACAATGCTAGCCACTGCACCGATATTGGCTTCGCCTCTAGAAAGAGAGCCCATGCTGTTGTACATAGCGGCAACAAACCGGGTTGTGAGTGTGGTTGAATGAGAAGAGGAAGGAAAACCGTGCAGAGACCGGTATACTACCTGAGCGAGGTGCTCTCCCTCTCAAAACAAAACTACCCTCATTTCCAGAAAATGACCTATGGCGTGTTCATGGCCGCCACAAAGCTCAAGCACTACTTTGAAGAACATCCCATGAAAGTAGTAAGCGAGGCACCAATTTCCGATATCATGGGCAACAAGGATGCTAGCGACAGGATTGCCAAGTGGGCAATTCATGTGTCACCATATGTACCGGAGTACGAAAGAAGGGACGCCATAAAGTCACAAGCTTTAGCTGATTTCTTGGTTGATTGGGCGGAAATGCAATATAAACCGCCGGAACACAAGGTAGAGTACTGGAAGATGCACTTCGATGGATCCAAACTCAAGGAGGGTCTGGGCGCCGGTGTGGTGCTTACTTCGCCTAAAGGAGATCATCTCCAGTACGTTTTACAGGTGCACTTCAGAGCATCAAACAATGTTGCTGAGTACGAGGCTCTGATCCACGGGCTCAAAGTCGCAAAAGAAATCGGTGCGCACCGGATCATTTGCTATGGAGATTCAGATCTTGTGGTGCAGCAGTGTTCCGGAGATTGGGACGCAAAAGATGCCAACATGGCCTCATACCGATTTCACGTGCAAAAGATTGCCGGCTTCTTCGAAGGATGTGAGTTCCACCATGTGCCGCGTGCGGAAAACGAAGCCGCAGATACTCTCTCTAAGCTAGGTTCCTCCCGGCAGGCAATTCCTCCCGGAGTGGCTTTGGCCCACCTAAGGACTCCATCGATCAAACCGAGTCCGGAATCAGAGTCAATTTTTGTACCGGAGTCACACGTTGTGCCAATGGACATTGATGAAGGAAACCCGGGGATTGTTCCGGTAAACCCGGGGACTGCAGTGTCTAAGCCAGAAGAAGCTATGCTGGTGGACAGTATGGAGGTAGACGTACCGGTATTTCTAGTCCGGGAAGCACCAACTTGGGTTGAACCTATTAAGAAATTCCTGATCAATGGCACTTTGCCGGTTGATGAAAACGAGTCAAGAAGGATCCAGAGAAGGTCCAAGGCCTACAATATCATCAATGGTGAGGTATACAAAAGAAGTGTTAACGGTGTCCTCCAGAGATGTGTGGTGCCGAAAGAAGGAAAAGAAATGCTGGTAGAAATTCACCAAGGGGAATGTGGGCACCATGCTTCATCGAGGGCTCTGGTAGCAAAAGTGTTCCGGCATGGGTTCTATTGGCCCACGGCTCTGGAAAACGCTGAGGACTTGGTACGAAAGTGCAACGGCTGCCAGCGGTACGCCAAGCAAAATCATACCCCAGCGTCCGGTCTCAAAACTATACCATTGACTTGGCCATTTGCTGTTTGGTGCCTTGATATGGTAGGTCCATTTAAAACCGCAAGGGGCAACATGACACATGTACTGGTGATGGTGGATAAGTTCACCAAATGGTTGGAAGTGAAGCCTATCGCAAAGTGTGATGGGCATACGGCTGTGAAGTTCTTAAAAGATGTGATCTTGCGGTATGGATACCCGCATAGCATCATCACTGACAATGGCACAAACTTTGCTCAAGGTGAGTTCAAAAGATTTTGTGAGGACAACAATATCCGGTTGGATTTGTGCTCCGTAGCACACCCGCAAGGCAATGGCCAAGTTGAAAGGACAAATGCTCTGGTGCTTTCCGGTACCAAGCCAAGGCTGATCGAACCGCTTGAAAAGTCACCAGGATGTTGGCTAGATGAGCTACCATCCGTGCTGTGGAGCATCCAAACAACACCGAACCGGTCTACCGGATACACTCTGTTCTTCATGGTTTATGGGGCAGAGGCCGTAATCCCAACCGATATCATACATGATTCACCAAGGGTTCAACTCTATACCGAAGAAGAGGTAAAAGAGGCCCGGGAAAACGATGTAGACTTGCTAGAAGAAGCAAGAGAGCTGGCTTTGGCAAGAACAGCCATATACCAGCAGAACCTCAGACGCTATCATAGCTGGAAGGTTAACCTGAGGGTTTTCCGGGAAGGAGATCTGGTGTTACGCCTAGTGCAGCGCACTGAAGGACACCACAAGCTCTCACCTCCGTGGGAAGGACCTTTCATTGTGAGCAAGGCTCTGCACAATGATGCCTACTACTTAATCGATGCACAGGAATCGAAGAAAGGCAAGGCGGACAGGTCCGGAGAAGAGACTAAGCGCCCATGGAACGTGGCACTACTACGCCCTTTCTATTCCTGAAGTTGTGCTGTAAGAAGTTCTTTTTTGTACCTTAAAAGCTATGAATAAAGATGCCGGCACCTCGAATGAATCTCGGGGACTGCCTCTACCGAAAATTGCATGTAATGTGTTTATTTTTTCAGTTTACCGGTTTCTTGGTGAACATTTTTTCTTTCCGGTTTAGTAACGTGCTAAACCTACCGGAGTCTTCGACTATGCTGTTGTCCGCAGACCGGCTTCATGGCAAGCAAGATAAACTGGTAGGAACTAAGCACGTGAAACACGAAGAGGATGAATGGGAACAATCAATCCAGAAAAGTTTAATTGACCCCGGTTCTACCGGTTTTTTGTGAAAAATTTCGAATTTTTTCTAAGTTCAAGAAAGTGCTTGCTTGGCAAAAGAACTTTGTGACTCGTATGCCAAAAAACCCAGAGAGGTAGGCTGAGGCAAAGCAAAAGAGCCAAGTGTGCATCGGATTGGATGCCGAAACAATTCCGGAATCTTCACAGTGCAAGATCAAAGCAAACGATATGAAAAATTCTAAGTTAGCATATAAAACATAACTTAATTAGTTACCGGCAAAGAGATAACGGCATAAGTGTTGTAGCACAAGCAAAAGAAATGTTGTGTTTTATCTTACACCATGAACCCCGACATACTGGGGTGAAATTTAACGAACTTAAGTTTTTGAGGCAACAGGTCTGGTAAAAACAAACAGGAGATTCAAGCAACGGGGAGCTGAGCACCGGCCTCAGGGGCTTCCGGGGGAGCAGCGCCTTCTTCCGGAGGAGCATCACCTTCTCCGGCTTCTTCTTGTTCCTCCTCCTCGATGTCTTCCTCGTCGTCAGAGAGCGCATCTTTGACTTTGGGAGGGGAAGGGATGAAGGTGCGGAAGGGGGCGAACTCCGCGATCCGGTAGGCACGATCCTAGCGCTTGGCGGTCAAGACCGGATCCATGTCTGTGGGTGCTTCGCCACGAAGGGCATGGAAGGCATCCAGATCCAGATCTTCATACCAGGAGCAGGCGATGCGCAGTGCCGCCTCTGCTCCGGCACAAGCCGCAGAGCATCTTCATTCCCAGATCCTCCGGCAGGCGTCCTTGAGACGGTCAGAGAGAAGCGTTACGCTCTCCGGCACAGCGTCCTCAGGCCACAGCACCTTGCAGATTTCCTTGGCATGATCTGGCAGATCGACCAGGTGCCGATCCACGGAGCGCATATGCTAAACCCGGGCGGAGAGCGCGACCAGATGGTCATATGCATCCCAGGGAAGCTCCCGGTCGCAGAAAGACAGCTCTTCCTGCGCTCCTCCACCTTCTGGTAGGCGTACACCTGGGAGTCCGGAAAGAGCCCTACAAGAAAAGAAAGAGGATAAGGACACACTACCGGATGACATAAGCTTATAAGCAGTAAAGGGAAAGAATAAAGGCTTACTGAGGAGCAGCGTGTCGGTTTGTATGACCAGCCGGTCATAGTCCTTTTGCTCCGTCATGAGGGCGGCAACCTGGTTTTCAGCCGTCTCCCGCGCCTTGCTCTGCTCCTCCCAAGCCTTGGTCTACTCCTCCAGCTCAGCCCGCAGCACCGCGATGGAGTTCGTATACTCCTCCAGAGTTTCGTTCAGCTTGGCCTCCGCTGCCGCTCGGACCTCATTGAGTTCCCGGGAATGCTGGGATTCAGCCACCATGAGGTGTTCCTTCAGCTCAGAGAAGTTGGTCCTCTAAACATCCAGAGCTTGCTGGTGCTCCTTGGTGAGCCGCTCCTTTTCAGCTGCAGGCCGGAAGGGAAACATTAACAGAAAATAACTCCGGTAAAATGGAAAGACGCAAGTCAACCGGAAAACAAATGATACCTTGGAGCGCGGCAACCTAGGAAGACAGAGCCTCGACGGTGGCTCCCGGGACAGCTGAAGTGTAGAAAATTTTATAAGTACCTAAAGGAAGAGGCAACCGGTAAAAAGAAGCCGGGGACAAGAAGCTAACCTTGGCATTTGCTGTGGGCCTCGCACAGCTCCCGGTGCTCCCACAGCAGCTCTTCAAAGAGCTGTTTCCAGGTGTCCAGCGTGCTCTGTTCAAGTTAAGAAAAGGATCCGGTAAAAAAAACATGCCGGCAGGGAGAAAAGTTTCGCGCTAAATGCTGCGCTCTCAACCCGAAACTCGGGGACTGGCTATGCCGGTTGTTTGTGTTTCTAACAGAGTTTCGCGCTAAGTGCTACGCTCTCAACCCGAAACTCAGGGACTGGCTATGCCGGTTTTTTGTGTTTCTAGCAAAGTTTCGCGCTAAGAGCTGCGCTCTCAACCCGAAACTCGGGGACTGGGAAGATATATAATCCGTAAAGAGTAAAAACCGGCAAGGATGTAAAAGAAATTGAGTTTGTGCAGCTTACCACCACGTTGTTGTTGGCGTCGTGCCACGCGGTGTCAAATTCTTTGACAACACGCCGCAACCTGCAAAAATGCTGGACGGTGCTCCGGGGGCCGGCAGGGTCAGCAACCGGCAGCTTGTCCTTCCCCAGGCCGCGGGTCGCAGGGGACAGATCCGCCTGATTCCACTTGTTAGCGTAATCAGCAAGATGCCCCAGTTCCACCCCTCTGTGCGTTAGCTCGGTGATCCGGCCCAGCTGAGCTGAGACAGTTTCTCCGGCCACGACGGCGGCACGGCTGGTATGCAGCACCAGCAAAGAAGGTGCAGGAGCGGGCCCACCGGTAGGAGCGGCCGGTGGAGGCGTTGGAGCCTTGGATGGCGCAGGAGCTCCAGGAGCTTCCTTTGCTGAGGCAGAGCTTGCTGGCGCGGAAGGATCCGACACGGCCTTGAAGGGCGAGGAAGCAGGATTCTTCTTCTTCTTTTTGGGACAGGAGGAACAAGAGGTTCCGCCTGCCCGGCGTCTTCGGTGCCGGGGCCGATGTTGCTGGCGCCGGTATCTTGGGTCTTTGGAGGAGAAACAGGTTTCCCCTCCGCGCGGTGCTGTGGAGGTTTAGGAGCCGCGCGCCCCGTACTTGTGCTGCCCCCCAGGGGGGAGGCAGAAGGTTTGCCGGCACCAGATGGTACCGGACTTGGTTGAGGACGAGGTGAGGCACGATCCTCAGAGCTTTCCGGCCTCATGCCAGAGGCGCTCTTGGTAATCTTGAGGGCACGTCTGAAAAGAAAAAAGAAACAATTCAGAAAAGAAACCGGAAAAAGAGAGTCCGGAGACAAAAGAAAATCTGGAAGCAAAAGGACAAGACAAAAGAGTAAAAGCGGAAACTCACCCGGTAGCCACCGGCATCTCCCATTTCCGGTAGCGCTTGGTGGTCACCGTCTTCTCGGCGATCTCAATCCGGGAGCGCTTGGCCGGAGGGATCTCGCTGGAGCTGGCCTCGGGCGTGGGCGCCTTCTTCTTGCGGCCTTCGAAGGCAAGCTTCTCCAAAAATTCGGCCCCGCATTCGGCCTGAAGCGGGGTGGTGCGCTCCACGACCTGTGGGTTGGCGTTGGCTGAAGGAGTGGCTACAGAAAGTTGATACATGAGAAAACGAAAAAAGAGATACCTCAAGTACAGTAACCTCATCATCCGAACTGGAGTCCTTACCGAGACGTGGAGTGTGGGTGCGACCCATCTGCTGCTCTCCCCTTACGTAGGGATCAGCGTCGGAGTCGTCCTGGAAGATCCTGTCCGGCGCGTAGGAAGCCGGGTGCTCCTGGCCGATCCGGCGGAAGTTCTGAAACAAAAACAACATGTTAGAGCGAAATACACACGGTTATATCAGGAGAAGCTTTCCAAAGATCCCAAGGCCTTACTCGCCGCGGAGGAGAGTTGCGGCGGCTGTAGGGGGCCAGCCCGTATCTCCCGCTAGAACTCAGTGGGTTCTGGCAAATCTGCTTGGCCTTAAGGACCAAGTCGGTAGGGCTAAGCCGGTGGGTTGTGATCCTTGTCGGGTCCATTGGCCCCGACATCTCGCTGATCTTGTGGGCGCGCCGCTGAAGGGGCAGCACCCGGCGCGCAAGGAAGGCGCGGACCAGATCCTCCGCGCAGAGGTTGGTCTCCTCCCTGTTGGTGTCGATGAAGCCGGAGATCCGGATGGACTCTTTGTCATCCTTGGGATTGTGGAGCCAGTTCTTCATGGAGGGCGGCCCGGGAACATATGCCGGAAGATTGATGAAGTCTTCCGGACCGCCGTTCCGGACGTAGAAAAAGGTCCTCTGCCAGGTCCGGACAGAGTCCAGACCGGAGAGTTTGTAAAAATTGCTCCCGGAGCGGGGAGACAAGATGCAGCCCCCACACCGGACAAAGGGTTTGGGCTGAGGAAGTTTCCTATCTTGGATAGAATTCTTCCGAAGATAGTAGAAAAAAAAAGAAGTTATCGACAGAAGGAGTGATACCGCAGTATCCCTCCATGAAGGCAGTGAAGGAAGAAAGATAAAAGATAGCATTGCCTGGAAGATGGTGGGGCTGAAGCTCGTAGAAGTCGAGGAAGCGCCGGAAGAAACCCGACGCTGGAAGGCCCAAGCCGCACTCAAAATGAGCGGCAAAGACCACAATTTCACCCGGCTCAGGCTCTGGCTGACACTCCTCGCCGGGGATTCGGCACCAAACCTCTTCCGGAATCCTCCGGGAGCGGTAGAGCCAATCGATTTCCGCCTGGGTCACATCGAAGCCCATCCAGGCTCCCCGCGTGTAGGAGTCCAGATCTACTCCGGCGCCCTGGCTGGAGCTGCCGGCTTCCCTTTGGTTACCGGTAGCTCTGCTACCGGTACCAGCCTCGCTCTGGGCGAGATCTGCCGTGAGCCCGTCGGAAGCCTCATCGTGGCGGCTGATGTCGGTAGACTCGGTAAGATAGAGTTCGGTTGACATTTGATTAAGGCTGCCGGATGCTACCCGCAAACAACTTTCCCAAGTTCTAGCCTCGTATGAAGATCTATGAAAGGGGGAAAAGCAAAAGAAAAGCGGAGATAAATACCCTACCGGACCAAGAACTGAAAAGCGAAAGAGAAAGAGGCAAACGGGAATGGGAGCTAACCTGAGGCGGCGGAGACGCTGACGAAGAAGGTCGCCGGAGTTGAGACGGGATCGCGGTCGATGGAGAAGGCCGGTGGCGTAGATGAGCAGAGGGTGCCTGCGGGAACCCGATGCTGCGGCGGACGAGGAGCTTCAAAGACCCTCTGCGCGACGGAGAGTCCTAGCGCGGCGCGAGGAACGGCTGGACTTCGTCGGAGTAACACTTCGGCGGAGAGCGGCGGCGACGGGAGCGCAGGGGGCAAGAGCACGAGAAGAAGGGGGCAAATGCGGAGAGAAGACGGAGAGGAACCGCTCCCCCCTTATATAGGAAAGAAGAGAAGTGGGCCGGAAACCGCTCGGCCGCGGCGGTTCGGATCATGGGCCGCCACGTGGCGCGCAGATACACACGTCAAAAATACAAAGACACAGGAAGGCCACACGGATCCGGAACGGCAGCGCGGATCCGGTGCGGCGCCATAAATGCTGGCACAGAAGACGAACCGAAGTGACCACTGACACTGTCGCGCGACAGGCACAGTGCGCATGTCACTGATAGGCACGGTACTCGAGATATTCTCGACTTTGTCGAGGAGACGTTTAGTGACAAGAGATGCCGGAGAAAATCGGTACAGAGACTTAAGTTCGGCAAGGATGCCGAAGAGTTTGATCCGGATTCCGGAAGGGTTAAACCGGTACCTTGAGAAAGGAAAGCCTGGCATGGTCCGTTGGATAGGATCCACCGGACTATACCAGCTTCGGGGACTAATGTTGGGGGGATGACCCCCGGTATGCCAAAGGCATGCCGAACCGGATGGTTTAGGCCATCAAAGTACCGGTTTAAAGGTTGTTCCGGATAGCGAGGGTTGATTCAGAGAATCATACCGGTATCCCAAGAAGGGGGATACCAGAACTAGCTAAGAGTGTACCGGAATACCGGAACAGGCTACACTGTAGCACGTCGGCAAAGACCAGTCAAAGATGCTCTCCAAAGCTAGAAGACAAAGATGAGCGAAGCACTTCAGCTTTAATCGAAGCCATGACGCCAAAGGCAAAGGATGACATAAAAGGTGCCGGAGGATGTCACGGCTTCTGATTAAAGGCATACCGGCATCACCGGTAGCTAAAATAGCTTTGTAAAGTAGTTTGTCTAGTCAAAGATCCCATTAGGGTTTCTAAGGTTCCTTCCCCTGTAAGCCACCCTCTCCCCTATATAAGGAGAGGGGGCACAGCCCTTCGCGGGCACGATACGACTACGTGATTCTAGGTTACAAAGCTTGTACACAGAAACTTTTAAGCACTTGAGATGAGGAAATAGAGAGATCTAGTCCTGTACTTGTTCTTGAGTTCATCATCTTCTACCTTCGGCCCAGGCCAAGTTCTTGAGGAATCCATCCGAAAACCTCTCCATTCATACCAAAAACCCTCCCCCGAATCCTCTAGCGTCCATTCGGCCCCAAGATAAGCCATCCCATGGCATCTGTCTATTCACCACGACGACACATACCCTCTATTACTCCCTGGATTTTAGCCTAAACCACTTTGATTATGAGATGATCATTGCTCCTCTACGTCCCCTGCATCAAGCCATGTACTTGCCGTGGTGATTAAAGCCTGGAGAGAGCTAAAGCAACACCATGTCGTGCACCATGCTGGCCCTCATGCCATCGATCACCATAGCCTCCCCCTCTCACTTTCTTCTTGTCTAGCAGAATCTCCTGGCCACCCTGACCATCACCGTGCACGGCCCTGGCACGCGAGAGGCTGGCATTGGCTAGGCCAGCACGCGCCCAGAACGCCCAGGCACGCCAGCGTGCGCGGTCACCGCGTACTAGACGCGCCAGAGCATGGCCTCGACCCATCTCCTCTGTCCTCCCCTACACCTCTCCTTCTGCATCAAGAACCACCACTACACCCTCTAGCCCGTAGACATGCTCGAGCGACTGTGCGTGCACCATCGCTGTCATCCTCGTCGACTTTCCGCCGCCAGTACCATGACAGGTCCTTCATCATCGCGAGTGATCCCATCGCCCTTTTGCTGCGCCAGCTAGCCGTTGAGCATCGCCATGATGCCAGCTACGCCACGCCGTCCTCGCCTTGGCCTTTCGCGCACTGGAACCGCCGCGACATGCTTGACCTTCACGGGCACCCGCAGCACTCCGCCGATTCTATAAATAGAGATCCCCCGCTCCTCTATTCTTCACAGCACCTCATTCTCCTCCCATCTTTGCCTCTCCTCGACCAGTTAGCTAGCCAAATCGTCGCCGGAGTTGCGCCAATTTGGCGCCGAAGCTCGCCAGTACCCGCAGATCGGTGCCGTCGATTGGAGCTTCCCCAAGCCACGCCACCGGTACCAGGAGCCTTGTCGTCCACGCCAACGTCGCCGCACACCTCGCCGTCAACCGCCGGAGCACCGGTAGGCTCTCGTACCCCCAACCCTCGCCGCCAGTGCGCTCGTTTCTCGCCGGAGAAGACGACGATCGTGCACCGTAGGATCACCTTCTAATCCTACGTCTCATGCTCGCCCATACCGATTTGTGTTTAGTGAGCCAGTGACAGGTGGAGCCCACCATGTCAGGCGGCCTACTCGCGCTGGACGCGACGTGGGCTGGCCCAACTCCTTTTCCCCACTGTGGCCCAGTTCTCTTTCCCGCCTAAGCCCGTCAGTTTGAATTTGAATTTAGGATTTATTCGAATTTCTTGCAGATGCTTTGTTCAAACCTAAATAGTTTCAAATCGGCTGAACCAAATTTAGTGAATTTTATATATTTGAAAAGCTTAGAAAAAGATCTAACTAACTACACTGGTTACAACCCTAGATGTGTTGTAGAATTAAAGTAGCAAAAATAACAAGGCGGGGCATTTTCAAACTTCAAACTTTATTTAAAATTCAACCAAAATTGATTTTTAGTTGATTCCAACTCTCATAAATCACATTTGATAAACTCTATTTGTTTATGCAAAAAGATAGCATAGTTGTTTGTATGATCATGGACTAGAGCAAAATAATGGCTATGGAGCCATTTCTAGTCCATTTAAATTGTTTAAATAGTATGAGAGCCACTCTCTCATTTAAATCATTGTCTTAAGTAATCTAATATGAGGTAATGATCTTAGTTTATAGCACCTCATGTGTGATTACTTAATGATATTAAATTGTTCCATAGAAGTTTTAAATCACATGAGATATAGTATCTCATTTAACTCTTTTCCCAAATGATATATCTGAGGTGTTGACCTTGGTCAACATATGATCATACTCTATCATTGGAGGAAATTAAATCTTAAGAAGATTCAATGAGAGGAAATTATTTTCTCTTACAAGTTCATTAAAATACAAGTCAACCCCTCTTATGATTAATGTATGATGCTAGAATGATTAGTGTGAACCATTTGTGTGCTTAGTCTAGCCTTAAGATTTGTTTGGTGATTGTATACCTCGTATCCGTTTATAGACGCTAGTACCAAGGAATACCAGGAGGAGGAGGTCTACGAGGAGGAAGAAGAGCACTTTGATCAGTACACCACTCAAGGCAAGCTAACACTCTTGCAAAGTTCCCAAGTGCAAAGCTCTAATGGAGCAAGGCACCTTTACACTTTGATTTTTGTTTAAGGATCCAACCCCATTTGTTATTCTTGCAAGCTTTTACTTTATTTATCAAAGCTTACTTGTTATTTAACTTTGGTCTAAGTCTAGAGTGTTTCAAGAACATCAAAAGTAGCCTAGAGCAATACAAGATAGATTAGCACCCCTCATGACTAGTTGCTAGTGCTAAACTAAAAATGACTACTCTAGATGGGAACATGTGAAAACCAATGACTTTGAAAACCTTGGAATGATGAGTCATTCTATTGAAAGATTTTGAAGTTGAATATGACATGAATGACTTGGTTACTTTGACAAAAACTGATGATTGGGTTTGAATGTGATACCTTTCCAATTTTGAGTACCCCCACAATACCTGATTATGGGTAAGGCTTAACTAGAAACTTATGTGCCTTAGTATGGGTTCCCTCTAAACAAGTGTCATAGAGGTTATGCCGAGGCTGCCTCCGTTGAAAGTGAAATGACGTGAAATGAGGTGAATGTACGACCCAAGCCCTGTGCAGTTCCCAGGATAACAGTTGGCTATCACCGGGAGGCCAAACTCATGGGAGAGGTGCCTATACTAGAGTTTATAAGTGAAAGGTTATGGTTGATGATCCGCATACCGAGTTATGATTATTCAGGGTTATCCCCGACGGATGTAATCAAAAGTTGTGGCACAAGTGTGCAACCTCTGCAGAGTGTAAAACTATTAGAATAGCCGTGTCCACGGTTACGGACGATTGGAAATGCCATACTGTACTGTTGCCAGAGGTTTCTGAAATAAATGGTGAAGTGAATGATGATTTTGACTTGAACACAACATGCTTGTGGGAATGACACTAATGTTCCCACTTGAGTTAAGTTAGGCAAATGAGGAGTCTTTCTTTTCTAAGGTTTATGAAATAAAATTGGCTTTATGCAAATAAACCTATAGTTTAGCACCCCTTTAATAAAATTGATAGTACTTACATTAGTATTAGTTTGCGAGTACTTTAAAGTACTCATGGATGTGTCCCTGGCTATTCCAATGGCCAGACTATGAAGAGGGGCAGCAGTATCCGGATGACGGACAGTAGGACAACTACGAGAACTAGGATCGTCTCCTAACGTCAAGCGTTGCCTGTGGATTAGATGGACTACTACTACTTCGCTTCCGCTATGTGTTGTGTTTATTGATCATTAGATCAACTATTATTGTAAGTGTGGATCATGTGATCTGTTGTTGTAAGAAGACTATGGTTTGTAATGAATGATGACTCTATGATATCAACTATTATGTCTCGCAAAAACAATCTTTCTGGGATTGCGATGTATGGCATAATAGGCATCTGGACTTAAAAACTCGGGTGTTGACAGACGCCATCGCCACGAGATCGCCCAGGCGATTAGGGTTAGGGTTCGCGAGTGAGAAAGAGAGGGGAGTGGTCGGTGGGCCGACCGACCAACCTGGGCCGGTCTGGTTCAACCACTTGGTCGACCTGACTAGTGAGCCCACGGGTATTTTAGTCATTTCACAAATTTAAATAACCCTTGAAGTTTGTGAAATTCCAAATAATTATAAATACCTCTTAAAATTCAAGAAAAATTGGATTAGTATATTAAAAATAATTCTTAACCAGAATAAAATAAGAAATGAAATAAACAACACAAGTTCAAATTTTGAAAATTTTGAATTTAATTATGAACTTGGAATTTGAAATTTGAAATTTTCCTTTGATATGAAAAAGGAAAATTCCAAATGAATCCAAATATTTGTTTATCAAATATTTTCAAAAGAAAATTCTATTATTCCAAGTCCTTTCTTTTAAAGGATAAATATTTTCCAAAAAGGAAATATTCTAATATTCCAAAGCCTTTCTCTTATTTTCAAAAAGAGAAAAACTCTATTATTTCAAATTATTTATTTAAATAAATTGTTTCCAAAGGAAAATTCCATTACTCTTAAATCCTTTTCTTTTTAAAGAAAACCATGTTTATGGATTTAAAGTACTTATAAATTACTGCCAAAGGCATATATATTTAAATCAAACCTAAATCATCAAAATCTTAATAAATATTCCGGGGAAAGGGATTCAACACGAAATAATGCACCCATGCATGCATCATTTGGATTTTATAACATTGTCCTTACTGGACAATGATCTGGACAATGATGCTTCTTTACAGAACCTGAGGTCCAGGTTCCATCCAACACATCGAACTGCATTATCTCGCAGTCACCAGGCAAGTTCAACCTTGCTCATGTCATCTTGATTATTTTCGATCAATTTACTCGCAAAAGTACTATACTTATCATTCTTGCATTGAAAATAAAATGCTACTTTTCCAATTATGAATATGACTATGCGGTGGGCAATGGAACCATGGTATGTGTTTATGGTGGAGGTTCCATTGCAAAGGTTCTACTCATCTAGGACTAATCACCAATGCTGTCTAGTGATTCTAGCGCCGTACATTTCGCGTTAACCATGAGATCTATAATAGCGCCGTACATTTCGCATTGACCTGAGATACAACTGACTTCCCCAAAGCCATTATAGATCTCATGGTTAAAGCGAAATGTATGATGCTAGAATTACTAGACAACATTGGTGATTAGTCCTAGATGAGTAGAACCTCTGCAATGGAACCTCCACCATAAACACATACCATGGTTCCATTACCCACCACATAGTCATATTCATAATGGAAAAGTAACATTTTATTTTCAATGCAGGAATGATAAGTATAGTACTTTTATGAGTAAATTGATAGAAAATAATCAAGATGCATGACATGAGCAAGGTTGAACTTGCCTGGTGACTGCGAGATAATGCAGTTCGATGTGTTGGATGGAACCTGGACCTCGGATTCTGTAAAGAAGCATCATTCTCCAGTAAGGACAATGTTATAAAATCCAAGTGATGCATGCATGGGTGCATTATTTTATATTGAATCCCTTTCCCCGGAATATTATTAATATTTTGATGATTTAGGTTTGATTTAAATATTTATGCCTTTGGCAGTAATTTATAAGTCCTTTAAATCCTTAAACTTGGTTTTCTTAAAAAAGGATTTAAGAGTAACAGAATTTTCATTTGGAAAATATATATTTCAACAAATAATTTGAAATAATAGAGTTTTCTCTTTTTGAAAATAAGAGAAAGGCTTTGGAATATTAGAATATATCCTTTTTGGAAAATATTTATCCTTTAAAAGAAAAGACTTTGAATAATAGAATTCTCTTTTGAGAATATTTGATAAATAAATATTTGGATTCATTTCGAATTTTCCTTGATTTTCATATCAAAGGAAAATTGAAAATTTCAAATTCCAAGTTCATAATTAAATTCAAAATTTTCAAAATTTGAACTTGTGTTGTTCATTTCATTTCTTATTTTATTCTGGTTAAGAATTATTTTTAATATACTAATCCAATTTTTATTGAATTTTTAGAGGTATTTATAATTATTTGTAATTTTACAAAGTTCAAGGGTTATTTAAATTTGTGAAATGACTAAAATACCCCTAGGCCCACCAGCCAAGTCAACCAACTGGTTGAACCAGACTGGCCCAGGTCAGTCGATCGGCCCACCGGCCACTCCCCCTCTCTCTCTCACTCGCGAACCCTAATCCTAATCGCTTGGGCTATCCTGTGGCGATGGCGTCGCCGCCACTCTCCGGCCGTCTCCGGCGGTCCTAGGGCTCGCCACCGGTCGCGTTCGACGCAGCGCGCGATGCCGCTCCCTTCTCTCCATGTCGATTTGGGTTTCCCCTCTTCTACTGGCCATGCGCAAGGCTGTTGTGCATGCTATTCTCCCTTGATGCCCTGCCTAAGCCTACTGCAGCCATGCTCTTGCTTATCTATGCTTACTGGTGCTATGATGATGCTTGCTTGATTCCTACTGGCCGATTGAGCTAGTCCTATCCTACCTGTTCATGCTCTTGTGCTGCTCAAATGCTTACTGGTTGTTTGTGTTAGTCCTATCCTATCTGTTTATACTCATGTGCTACTCAAATGCTTACTGGTGGCCTTTGCTGTTGACAGTGGCTAGCATTGCTGATACTTGTGATGCAAGTGGTGCTCTCCTAAATGATCTATTTGATCCATTTGATCAACAAATGCTAGTGGCTAGGTTACAGGTTCTATTCTTGGATAACTTGTGTACTTGCCCTAGCTACTGTCATGGTTTAGACTTGCTCTAGCTGTTGCTCATGTGTTAGTGAGCTGCTGTTGCTGTCCATAGCACATTGAACAAGATTCAATGGCTAGGATGCAATTGATCATGCTACTGGTTGCCTCTCAGTGATGCTATTGCTTGTTAATGGATGGATTATCTTGTATTCATGCCTTGGTGAATTATTTATATATGAACTGCTTACGCAGTGTTGATATATGCATGATTTTGTTTGAAATAATATATCCAATATCAATTGGGAGATAAACAAAGTCTGAATCCATCCTGGGTAAAGATGACTTATGAATTTGGTTTACTGGATGGCTTGTGGTTGATGTGACCACAGTAGCCTTGCTACTGTTTGGGTTGCTCTCACTATTGGATCATTTATTATTGGCTAAACTCATTTTTGCTTGCATAGTAGGGTATCATAATTTATATTAATGCCACTATGTTTGCCTGTGAAGAAAATATGCACAATCTGATGGTTTATTGGCTAGAAATTTCTAGATGGTCTATGTAGCTTATAGTATCTATGTATTACTCTACTGATTGTCATATGTGCATCTATACTTGTCTATTTGCACAAGAATAGTATCTGGATGGTATTTGGATCTAGGTGCTCTATTTCTTTCAGTGATCCTTGGTCAAAACCAAGTGATGATAACCCCTTATGAGCATCTGCTCATGCTTATGCTTTGTGTCATGCTAAGACATGGATAGAATCCATTGGATCCACTCCAGGTATCAGTTATACCTTGCTCCAGCTCCTAGATGGTCATGTTTGGTTGTTGTTGATATTTTGTTTGATGGTTTTGATCACTTGTCTTTCTCCTCCTAGCTCCTAGATGATCTTGCTTATGTTCACATGTCTCTGGCTGATTTTGGTTGGCTGGTTTGGATGACTGGATGATTTCTAGGGTTGGTCTTGGTGTTCTTGAGCAAGAACAGAGATGAACTTGCTACTGTTCACTGCTAGCTATAGTTTCATGCCTATCTGGTCGATTAGGTTGATTATTTTAGCTGGTTCCATCCATTTATACTTCCTGGTGGTTCTCTCTGGCTTGACACAAAACCTGTGCACTTTGGGTGACTATACCATGGATGTCTTGCTGTTGAGCATGCACAGCAACTTGTGAGTTGTGTGTGTGCTTGAAATTGAAACTTGAGCTCATCATTGCTCAAACTTCTGGTCTGCTGGTGCCTATCTTGCTTCTGGCAAGGTTTTGAACATTGGCAAGTGTCATTGACACTTGCATTTAACCCCCTAGCTAGTTTCTATTTTTTACAGGTTTCAAGTTCCATTTCATCACAGACAAAGAATTCAAGACTAGCAGTTTAGGATTTTTGTATATAAATCAATACTTGTAATCTTATTTTCTTTTATTTATATTCCTGCTCATTCTTGTATAATAAATATTGTAAAGACAATGTAATTTGTGTTTATGATCAATAAAGCTCAAAGTTTTACTTACGAGCTTTTGTGTAAATTTAATATTCACTTATGAATTATTTGTGTATGTGGAATGTGGTTTTGAATTATGAATTCATAATTCATTTATATATTAATTTACTTATTACTTATTTTGTTTTGAAATCAATTTGAAATGCTAAATCAAATATTCTCTTAAAAATCTAAATTTCAAAAGAGATCATGTCAAAATTCATAACACTCACATTGCTATAACCCTAATGGCAACAAGAGAGAAACCTCAATCCCTCTTAGGTTTTATGCAATAAGGTGCAAAAAAATTCCCCCGTTTTGCGATGAAATGCACATCCTATTTCTAAATCTACCCTTCGTTGATCCTATATTCTGGGATATTACAGCTCTCTTATCCCCTTTGAAATGATCTGAGTAGTCAAGATTCTACTTTCTCTTTGTTTACAAAGAAAAATGGCTTTATGCAAAAGAAGATCAATATAAAACCCCCATACCAGCTTTGCTAATAGGTTGTATTAAGTCTTGCTGAGTCCCTGTACTTGGGCTGTCATCTTTCTGCTGCAGAGAACGTTGCCCAAGGTAACGACGACGGTTTCTATGCCAACGTTGACTTCGACTACTAGTTTGGGGTTCCCAGGTAGCAGCTTGGGGCTACAGAATGGGTGAACACTACGTCGTTTGTTCAAGGCCTCTTAGGCCATTTGTTAAACTTGTTATGTATAATAGCATAATTTGCTTTCGCTGTTTGATGTAATAATGGGTCGTGGAATAATGGGTCGTGAGACCATTGCTTGTAATACTTGGATCTTTACTCTGCAAAGAGTCGTATAATTATTCTCTTTGAGTCGTAGTCTATGTTGTGTTACCGGTTGTGGTTACCCATCTCGTGCATGATGCGTGTATGAATATAAAGTGCACGAGAGGGGTGTAAGGCACTCGAGCTCATTGTTATGCAGTATTGGTTATGATTAAAAGGGCGGTTGAGGTGTCGCTGTGCCAACTGTATGTTTGGAGCATGCCCATATTTCGTCCTGGGATTGGTACCCCAGTAGCCCACAGACCCAGCCTCGTGGTATGGGGTGGTGTAGTCCCTATTATGGACTGCCTGCCGATGTGATTTGGCCTGGGAGTGGTAACCCTAGTAAACCTCATATCGGATGACTAGTACACATAACATCTCTTTATAATTCTGATCCCGGGGTCCTACAACTTTGGTAGATCACGACTAATTTGTCTAGATACTCCATAAATAATGAGTTCATAAGCCGCATAAAAGTGGTTGGAGCATTTGTGAGACCGAAAGACATAACAATATTCCCGTAAAGACCATAGCGAGTAGTGAAAGTTGTCTTTGGAATAACCTCTGATTGAATTTTAATTTGATGATACCCTGATCTCAAATCCATCTTGGAGAAAACTGTTGCACCGGCCAACTGATCAAAGATATCAATGATTCGTAGATGAGGGTATTTATTTTTTATTGTTGCTGCATTCAACGGACGATAGTCAACGACTAGCCGTGGTACAGTTTTATCCCTCTTCTTAACAAAGAGTCCAGGACACCCCACGAAGAGGTACTAGGCTGAATATAGCCTTTTGCTTCTAACTCTTCCAACTGCTTATTTAGTTCAAGATATTCTTCTGGGGACATACGGTATGGTACCACTAGATGGATGGGTCACGATAACAGATTTGACCGCACAATCAATTTTGACTTAATATTTTGTTAGCCAATCCATGCCCAAGATGACATCAATGTCAGTTGACTTCAAGGCAACCAAAGAAGTAGGGAACTTTAGATAAGCAATATCAATTATAAGCCCATGTGCAATCCTACTGGTCTGCCAACGAGAACCCGAGGTTTTAACTAGTAAGGGCGAGGACATGGCTTCGAAAGGTATTTTATGCTCTTGTGCAAACTTCAATGATACGAATAAATGTGATGCTCCAGTGTCAAGTAGAACTGTAGCTAGAATGAAATTGACACGAAGCGTACCCAGTATAACACCTGGATCCTGCTCTACTTCATCAACAGAGACATTGTTTAGACGACCATGCCCAATAACCGGAGATTTTCCACCCTTCTTTTGCATAGGAACTCCACGACCCAAAACTTGACCATGTGCTGTTGGAATACCATAATTTGGGCACTCTCTGGAGAAATGGCCAGGCTGACCACAAATGTAGCAACTCAGCACTGGACAAGGACCTGTCGGGTTTGTCGATCCACCGGAGTACTTATGCACCGCCAGAGCCTGAGGTGAACGAGGGGCATTCCTGTTGGCTTTGCCTGCTAAGGATTACGTGGAACAACATTCTAAGGAATCCAGATACAGCGACGCTGAGTGCCTGAACCTGAAGGTTGCGTAGCATAACGAGGATGCTTGCAAGTCTCTTCATATTCCACTTTTCCCCTTTCAGCCTTCATGGCTTTATTCACCAGGTCTTGAAGAGTTTGGAAATCAATGAGATGAAGAACCCGATGAATCTCACAGTCTAGTCCCTTGCGGAACAAGGTCTGTTTCTTGGCATCCGTAGATGTCTCTTCAGGAGCATAGCAAGAAAGGAAATTGAATTTTCCCTGATAGTCACAAACAAAACCATTTCCCTACTCCAGCTTTAGGAATTCTTCCCTTTTGAGGTCCATTAAACCTTCCGGAATATGGCGCCCGCGGAAAGCGGTTTTGAACTCCTGCCACGTCACAGCAAGTTCATCAGGTTGCATCACTAGAAAATTCTCCCACCAAGAACCAGCAGCACCTTTTAGGTGATATGCGGCAAAAGTCACCCAGTCAGCTTGGGCAATATGAGCTGCTTCCAGCTTACACTCGATAGTACGGAGCCAGTAATCAACATCAAGTGGCTCAGGAGAATGACGGAACACTTGAGGAGTGAGGCGAATGAAATCCCTGATAGTGACTCGATCATTTTGGCGTTGAGCCGTATTGCGTTCAATCCTTTCCATGAGCCTCATGTTATCAGCGCGGTTTGCCTCATACATGGTCATGAGCTGAACCATGGAGGGCGGTGGTGGAAGGTCAACATTCTCTTCTTCTAGACCATTGGCCCGACCACGACCATGTCCCCGACCACGGCCACGAGTACCACCATACATCCTGGAGGATAACAGAAAGGGATTTCAGTGACAGGATTCGAAGAAAACATCGGAGATGATATAATGTTAGGCAAAACAATACAGGTGACATAAAAACATCTCATCACATCGGTCATGGCAGTAAAAGCATACATAGATGTATATACCAACCAGTCAAGATACAACCCATACATAGTGGTAGCCAAGCTTACAAGCTTAACATAAACAACACTGGAAAAGTAGAGATGATACAACATCACCGAAGTCAAGTTCCTATACATTATTTACATACACTTCGGTTCTCAAGTACACACTGATACAGTGCATACCAAACATGTCTCACAGGAACACGATGGTACGACACTACTCATACTAACTGAGACCATAGACGGAGTCAGAAGTAGCCTCCAAGACCTGCTGGAAGAGGAACTGGAGGAGTGCGGAAACGATAAGCACTCTCTGGCTGTTGACCACGTGGAGACTGGTAAAGACCACCAACCACAGGAGGTGTGCGTCGACGACCAAGAGGAGGAATCATTCCACCAACACGTGGCGGTGCCATGAAGTTAGGCAGCTCAATAGCGTCAGGAGAAAGGAAACTCTCTGGAAGAGTACCATTCTCATCATAGGGCTCTATGTCCATCAACGTATTCTAGTGACTCACGCGACTTGCGACAGCATACTCGCGCCATAGATGTGCTCGATGGTCTTTTGCATTGAGCATCTCCACCAAACATTTGACCGTAGGGTTAGGATGGTCATAGGCGCTAGCATAAACTGAACGACACACACCCTCAGCACCATCAGTCGCGCTAGGGAAGTAGCGGAAAGGACAGTAATCAGCAGCGAGGTAAGGTCAATCATAGCGATAACGAGTGATCGCATGATAGGCAGCCTCCTCAACAGCCTGGTCAACGGTCATGCCTATACCCCTAGTTATGTGCTGAACTCCATCTCCTTAAGGGTTTAGGACACAAACCTCACAGAAAAATTGTCCATGTCCGTAGTCACGATGCTCGTCGTACACTGTGTACTCGAGATACCACGACAAATCCTAGCTGGACAGGGCCTAACAAAGAAGTGCTAGATAACCATGAACATGCTCAACCCTGGTCAAACAAACAATCTGGCCTCCATGAGGCACGTACAAGTCAGAAGTCTTCAAAAACTCTAAACATAGTAACCGAATTTGGAGTACTAGAGAGAATTACCCAACCCACTTTAGATCTCAAGATTTGAAATAAAATAGGTAAGAAAGCAAACCCGTTGCAGACAAAATAGGGTAAGGTAACTCCTATTTAGAACGAATTGAGGTAAGGAGTAAAAAGGATTCTACTTGAATTTTCACAGTTACTTTTAACTTTCAAATAGTTTTCGCAAACACTAGACTCAACTTCGATATAAACGAGGTTGGGTAGTTCTCTCTAGTTCTCCGAATTCAGTTGCTATGTTCAGAGTTTTTTAAGACTTATTACTTGTACTGATGCATTTTGCAGATCTGATATTACAGATGCCTCATGGATGCCAGGTTGTTCGTTTGACCTGTGTTGAGCATGTTCCTGGTTATCTAGCTTTTCTTTACCAGCCCTGTCCAACCATGATATGCCGTGGTATCCCGAGTACACAGTGTACTAGGAGTATCTCTGACTACGGACAGGGACAATTTTTCTGTGAGGTTCGTGTCCTAAACCCTGAGGGACTTGGAGTTCAGCACATAGCTGGGGGGTATAGGCATGACCGTTGAGCAGGCTGTTCAGGAGGCTACCTATCATGCGATCACTCGTTATCGCTATGAGTGGCCTTACCTCGCTGCTGATTACTGTCCTTTTCGCTACTTCCCTAGCGCGGCTGATGGTGCTGAGGGTGTGTACTATTCGGTTTATGCTAGCGCCTCTGACCATCCCGACCCTACGGTCAGATGCTTGGTGGAGATGCTCAATGCAACAGACCATCAAGCACATATGTGGCGCGAGTATGTTGTCGCAAGTCGCATGAGTCACTGGAATACGCTGATGGACATAGAGCTCTATGTTGAGAATGGTACTCTTCCACAAAGTTTCATTTCTCCTGACGCTATTGAGCTACCTAACTTCATGGCACTGCCACGTGTTGGTGGAATGATTCCTTGCGGTGACCCAGCATACCACTGCATGTTGTAGTATACAAGTCGTTGATATGATCTTTGCGAAGGGACTTCTTCACAATTTGCCATATCCCTCAGAGTGGTACAACAGAAACATTGCAGGTCATAACACTCCATACTTTATTACAAACATTGTCTTAACAAGTTGGTATTCTCACAGGTCCTATGAGAACACCCTAAGATACTACTTAAGTACGATTACAACTCATAACAAATATAAAGAGCTAAACAACTTATTTAGGTAAGTTCTACGTTGCTCGGCTCTATGATGCTAGGGTATGTCACTACTCCTCCACCTCCGTGTCATCTGGTCCGTAGACTATCCCATAGTCTACGCCTTCCACTCCGCCGGTAAGATCAGGTTCTTCGTAGACCAGCTCGTAACTTCCTTCTGGTGCTCCATCGTTGATAGCCTCCACTTCCGGATCACAGTCTAGCAAGGGTGTCGAAAGAAAGTGAGTACAGAGGTACTCAGCAAGTTCTAAAAGAGTAAAAAGGTGTTTGATGCACTAGCTACGACCATTGATCAGGAAATCGCAGGTCAATGCATGTTTTTGAAATCATTTCTTCAAAATGTTGCTTTTATTATGAAAACTATGCCCGTCAGTCTTCACAGGTTGACTAGAACTTCGTGGAGTTCCTTTCCTGCCGCGTTCGTAGTTCCCTTCCCGGAACGAGGAGTGACAGCCACAATTTGATACACTCTGCAGAGCTGCGTTACTTTTCCCACAAGAGATCTCACCCTTTTTGCCATCCGCAGGGACTTGCCCCCGTTCACACTTCCTTTGGTGTGAGGCCAGGTATAAAGATCCAAGCCCACACCGCCTTCTCCGCGACTGCAAACCCACCCTTTTGTCCAACCGTACACCTCCAGTAGACTTCCCCCGATAATACGGCTTTACTCATGGTGTACTCCGGACAATCCCTCATAGATCGTAGAGCTTATCATCACTAATGGATGGGGATTTAAAAGGCTATCCCAACCTATTGCGGCAGTGCCTCCAGCACCCCACCGGCTCTCCGATCCGTTGGCGTGCAGAAGGGAAAAGATACGGCTGGCTTCCCCAGAGCCATTATAGATCTCATGGTCAACGCGGTTTGTACGGCGCTAGAATCACTGGACGGCATTGGTAATTTAATCCTAGGGTGATATAACCCATTGCAATGGAACCTCCACCATATCAACACATACCATGGTTCCATTGCCAGCCACATAGTCATATTCATAGTTGTAAAGTAACATTTCATTTGCGATGCAGGAATGATAAGTATATAGATTTGCATTAAAGTAGTAGAAAATAATCAAGTTGACATGAGCAAGGGTGAACTTGCCTGTGGACTGCGAGATAGTGCGATTCAATGCGCTTGATGGAACCTGGACCTCGGGTTATGTAAGAAGCATCATTGTCCGGTAAGGACAATGTTATAAAATCCAAATAATGCAATCATGGATGTATTATTTTATGTTAAATCCCTTTACCCCGCTGAGTTTAGCAATTTAGGGTTGCGTTTAAGATTTATGTCTTTGACAGTAATTTACAATTGATTTAAAAGTGTAAACCATTTTAATTCACACAAAGTACAACAATCCAAAGTAAAACTATTTACTTGGTGATTCCTTTAATCATTCCAAAAATAGTTGAAAATTATAGAGTTACCTCTATAGTTTTTTTGGAAATAAAAGGAGTATAGTATTTTTTTGGGAAAAATACCTTTTTCAAAAGAAATGACTTGGAATATTAGAATTTCATTTTGAAATGTTTGAAAATAAGTATTTGAACTTATTTGAGATTTTTCCTTGAATTTTAAATACAAGGAAATAATAATTTTAAATTCCAAGTTATTATTTAAATTCTTAAAATTCATAATTTTGAATTTGTTTCATAAATTCCATTTCATATTTTATTCTTGTTAAGATTTATTTTTCATTCATTAATCCAATTTTTAATGGATTTTTAGAGTTGTTTTTGATTTATTAAAATTTGGTAAAGTTTTGGTCTTTTATTAAATGTAAAAAGACCAAAATACCCCCCTGGACCCATATTGGGCCCAGCCCAATAACCTAAACCCAGGGACGGCCCAATAAGGCTGATCCCCTTTTGGGTTCGGTGGCGCCAAAGCGGCCCACCTCACTCTCACTCTCTCGGCCCTCTCACTCGCTCGACCTAACCCTAACCTCTGGCGACACACGTGGCGATGGCGTCGCCGCCATGGCCGCCGCCTCACTCCGGCCATCGCCGTGCTCCTCCGCCGTAGCCACCTACCGAACCTGAACCGCCGCGTGCAGATCTATCGATCTGTCCGCGCAGCTTTCCCCTTCTCGTCCTCTCCTGGCGAATTGCCTCCGTCCTGGATCTCGTGGAGATTCGCCTCGACGAACTCCGGCGAGATCTCGTCCTCGCCGACGATGGGTACGCGCCTGGGGTTGACCTGGCGCGGGTGCTGCTCACAGTACTCATGCTGTCGCCTCAGGTGCTTGCTACGGTGGTGCTGGTTCGTGTCTGGGTTCGCCGGCGTAACGTCGGCGCCTTCCCTGGACTCGCAGCTGTTAGGGCCGCGCGGGCACTGCCTCGCCATGCCCTAGCCTCTGCTTCCAGGTGCAAGTAAGTGTTGCATCTCCACCTTCTCTTCTGTGCGCCTCCCCTTGTTACTGTTCTTCTTCCTCCTCATGCTCTGTTGCTCTCTGGTGGTCCTGTGATCACGCAGAGCCATGCTATTGCTGCGCAATTTTCCTGTGCTTATGTCTACTGCAAGCTCATGGCCCAATTACTAGTTATTGGTACTGGCACATGCTGCTTTGCTTGCTATTCATGCTGTGCTTGCTTCTCTGCTGCTCCTAGCATGCTCTGTACTTGCCATGCTCTACTGTGCTTGCTCAACAGCTATCTATGCCATGCTATGCTTGGTTATGACTTGCTTGTGCTTACTGGTATATCATGCTTGCTTGTCTAGGTGTACTTGTGATGCATCTGTGACACTTGTGTGTGTGCCAGTGGTGCCTGTGATATGCTTCAGTGCTTCCTATGCAAGCCAATGATCCATTGGATCATTCCTTGCTTGTTGGCTAACCTCTCTGTGTAACTTGGCTTGCTATAATTGATCCATTTGATCAATTCAATTATCAGTGATAGCTTACTGGTTAATACTGTGACTAAATGATTCAATTATCTTGTGATGCTGATGCTCAAGCATCACTATGATGTTGCTTACTTGTGCTGTTGCCCATCTTATCTATCTAGATTTGCTCTAGTGGCTATGGATTAAACTGTGTTGCTTAACAGTATGCTACTGTCAATGCTTAGCATGGATCTGTGATAAATTCATGCTTGTATTACTTAAATTATGATGAACTGCTTATGCAGTGATGATTGAATTACTTGCTTGTGTCTGAATTTGCTATTCATGATTCTTTTACAAGCAATTAGAGTCTGAATCCATTTCTGGATAATGATGTGATATATTTGACTTTCTCTTAATTGGTGCTAAGTGTGATGTGACCTCAGTAGCCTTGCTACTTGAGGTTGCTCACATGGTTGGTTGGATCTTGTTGGCTACTCATCTTTGCTTGCATATTTGGGGATCATAATAAATATGAATGCCAATATGCTTGCCTGTGAAGAAATCTAGGGTTTCTGATGGTTGTATGCTTAGGATTTACTGTGTAGTCTTAGCTGCTAATCTTTGCCATCTACTGGTGCTATCTATGCATCAAATCTGGCTAGTGTGTGCATCTGTGCATATGTGCTAGTTTCTGTGTATAAGATCTGTACCTAGATGCTTTTTATTTTAATGGCTTTTGACTGGCAGTAATCCTTGGTGAAAACCAAGTGATGATCTACCCATATGAGCATCTGCTCATCCCATGCTTATTTCATGTATATGTGATGGATCAGATCCATTGGATCTGTCCAGGTATTTGGTATACCTTGTTCCAGCTCCTAGAAAGAAATGTTTTGTTGATGCGAGACTTGGGTTTGTGTCACAGCCCTTCACCTCCGTGTCTTGGATGATCTTCTCGGGTCACCATGATTTCTGGTGGTTGGGTGGTTGTGTGTGTTGGTTCTGTTCTTGAGTAAGAACTGGATGAATCAGTGCTTGTTCTTGCTTCACCCTTACCTGGTGAATCCCTATCTGGTCGACTGGTGACTATTTCTAGGGTTTGTGTCCCTTTTATATGAACCCTACTTCTGTTCTTGTATTGACACACAAGCCTGGCTTGCTTTGGTGACTAAGCTAGTGTCTTGCCTTCTTTGTGGCCTGCCCGGCCACATGAGCTGTGTGCTCTCATATGCTGAAACTTGAGCCCCTGGTGGTGCTCAGGTTTGGTCTGCTGCTGCCCTTATCTTGTGATGTCCCTGGTTTTGGACAAGCACAAGTGTGCATGACACTTGGTTCTGTCCAAACTGAATTCTTTGGCTAACACTAACATTCTGGCTAGTGTTGGTGTTTTATTTTGCAGGTTTTTGAAGATGGACATGACCAGAAGATATTCTCCAAGTCATTTAGTCTAGGTTTTAGTTTAGGAGCAATATTGTAATCTTCATTTTCATTTCTGTTTATTATTCATCAATTCTTGTATCAAGAATATTGTAAAGACAATGTAATCTGTGTTGTGATATCAATAAAGCTCAAATTTTACTTATGAGCTTTTACTTTATGTAATATTTATATTCTGAATTAAATGTTATATTCATTATTCACTTTGTAATTCAAAGTTATTTGATTTCATAAGTTGTGTTTAAATTATGAATTCCATATTTATACTGTTCAATGCTTGTTGTTAAATGTATTAACACTTGTCAAATGAAATCAATTCCCCAAATCAACAAGATACAAAAGAGATCATGTCGAAATTTCCCTAACTCAAATTGCCTAACCCTAAGTGCAAAATGAGAGAGAACCTCGATCCCTCTTAGGTTTAGTTGCAATAAGGCGCGAAAATTTCCCCCGTTTTGCGATGAAATGCACATCCCATCTCTAAATCTACCCTTCGTTGTTCCTATGTTCTGGGTTATTACAGCCTCTCCCCCTTAACAGAAACTTCGTCCCGAAGTTAAGATTGGTACCTGAACATCTCGGGGTAAGACTTCCTTAATTCTTCTTCCGTCTCCCAAGTTGCTTCTCGCTCAGGATGATGTTGCCATTGCACTTTACAGTATTTGATTGCCCTGTTTCTTAACTTCTTCCACTGTACTTCTAAGATCTTTTCCGGTCTTTCCACATAAGTTAGGTCAGATTGCAATTCTATTTCTTCATATGTGATGGGATCATCCAGTGCCTTCAAACACTTTCTGAGTTGTGATACATGAAACACATTATGAACTTGATTTAGTTGTGCCGGTAACTCCAACTCAAAAGCTGTTCCTCGATTCTGACTGAGTATCTTAAATGGTCCTATATATCGAGGGCTTAACTTTCCTTTCACTCCGAACCTCTTAAGTCCTTTCATTGGGCTAACCTTCAGATAAACCATGTCTCCCACTTTCGGTTCCCAATCTCTTCTCTTTAAGTCGGCGTAACTCTTCTGACGACTCTGAGCTATTTTGAGTCTATCCCGGATCACCTCGATGACTT